>NC_069384.1:108286500-110686500 GCF_027475565.1 Acinonyx jubatus
TTTATTTTGAGAGAGAGTGAGTGTGTGTGCACGTACAAGAGCAGGGGAGGGGCAGAGAGAGAGGGAGAGACAGAATCCCAAGCAGGCTCCACGTTGTCAGTGCAGACTCAGGGCTCGATCTCATGAATCATGAGATCATGACCTGAGCCAAAATCAAGAGTCAGATGCTTAACTGACTGAGTCACCCAGGCGCCCTAAACAAGTCCACTAAAGCCACTGAAAAAGTCAAATGACCAAAGACCAGAGCATTTGAAAGTCTATATTTGAATATGTGTTCTTCCACTTGTAAATGTGCAAATGTGTAAATGTGAACCACTTGGGACCTCTGTTACCTTATCTGGTAACTGGAGATACCACAAATACTGACTTCTGAGGATTGTTGTAATAATTTTGTTTCTATTTACTGTAAAATCACCATCTGTAAAAAAATCACCATTTACTGTAAAATCATCATCTATTAGATGTTACTGATAAGAGATGTAAAGATCATATTTAAAATGCTCTTTGAAATACAGATCTGAAGAAAATGTAGTTTTTTTTTTAATTTTGTTATTGTTGTTGTTTTTCCTGCAGTTAAACGAACATTTGGGAAAGCAGAAGTGTTGCTAGCATTTCTGACTTGCACAGAGCACATGGTCATATTTCTATTTGGCAGCTAAGGAAAACAACTGCTGGGATTTAAGCAGTTACTCCTACTTAAAAGGACTATGATAGATTGTTAAAATGGAATTTTAATGTTATTAATAAATGTCTGAAGATAACTGCAAGGTGGTAATTAATTATAGAGAGTCTCTGGAACTATTACATGCTCACATTTGTCATCACCACATCTCTGAAATACCAGGATGATGCTGATAGATTAGCCTCATTACCCACACAAACTCCAAGACATCTCTTGGAGTCTCCCATTAAGGAGGTTTGCTCCAATTCCCTTTCCCAAAATTACTATCAACCTATTGACAATTGACCAAGCAATAGTGACAACTTAGTGAATGCTATGTCCTTGCTTTGTTTTAAAAAGAAAACCACTACTTTATTTTCACCTAACACAAACACAAAAACACTTTTCTCCCCAGGCACATAAGTAATGCATTGTAACATTTAGTTTTGGGCTCCCCTTCCAAGAAATCTCCTGGTTGGTTATACTCCCACCTCTTTGGCCACTCATTCTAGTCTTTGCTGTGGGTTCTCTCTCTTCAACCCATCTCTTAAACATTATTTTCCAAATAATTTTAGATTCTCTTCCCCTCAACTACTACAGATTGTCTGATAAGTAAGCCTGTCTATAAACTGCCTCTACTTACTGTGGACACCATCATCTTTGCTTTAATTATTATAACAGCTTCCTATATAGTTGCTGTCCTTGCAGTTTCTCTGCAGCCCATTCTCTGCATGACAGCCAAAAGTGATCTTTCTATGATACTAATCTAATCATGTTAATCCCCTGATTAAGCCCTAAGAGTTTCCCACTGCCCTCAAGACGAACCACAAACTCTTAGTTGTCACCTTCATGATCTAACTCCTCTTAATCTATTAAGCTTTCCAGTTCCAGATCTTAACCACTCCATCTGCTACCAATACATTCTACAATCACATGTATTTTTCTTTTCTATGTCTCCTGAATTGGAAATTTCCATTCATTTATGGTGACTAACACTGTTCTAGGCACATAAGTGTTCAATAAATAATTGTTAAATGAATGAATGAGTGAAAATGGCAATCTTTACAAACAAGGCAAGTCGATGCAAAAATTAACAACTTATATCAAAATACACAAAAGTCACTAATTGGAAAACATAATTTTTTACAATAATAAAGAAAGGGAAATAAGCATTAACATGATCAACCTAGGGGTGCCTGGCTGGCTCAGTGGGTAGAGAATGCAAATCTTGATCTCAGGGTTGTGAGTTAAAGCCCCATACTGGGCTTAGAACCTACCTAAAAAAAAAAAAACTAAAACAAATAAATAAGATGATCATCCTAATGTCATATTTTAAAATAAGTTTAAAAATATAAAAAAATAGCAATATATTCTCATTATCAATCTATTACTAAGAGAATGCACAATTTTATTCTCTGTAAAACAAGCTTAAGTAGTGGACTTATTTTGGCACTTAAAATATAAAATGTGTACTACTGACATTTATATAATAGTGTGGTTGAAGAAACCCACTGCCTGTTCAGTTTTGTAGAGGAAAAAATTTTTGCGTGCTTCATAAGAAATTTACAGAAGCTACTGGCTCAAGAGATGAAAAACAGCCTCTTGATGGAATACTAAGTACTGCCTGCTCTATTATGCAGCATTTCTACAGAAACAGGAGCAGATCCCAGCAGCATTTTATGAATCTGTATGGACATGTGAGAGTCTTCATTTGTTTCCCAGGAAAGTTTCTTATTACAAAAAGGTTACTGCCTAAGTTAACTGCCCTCTATTTTCATCTTTAGAGACAGGCAGCAGGCATCCATATTCTTATCCAACAACCCTCTGATTTTAACTCATTCTAAACCTATGACTTTCAAAATTTACTTTTGACATGATAGCAGGAGGAAAAAAAGGTAAGAAAATTTGAGCAGTTCAAGATGTAGTGGCAGCCCTAGTAGGAATATGGAATGGAAAATTGTGTTCCTATTACAAATGTCCATTATTTATTTATTGATAAGCATTCATATCTAGGTCATGAAGACAAATCACATTCATAATTTCTCAATCATTATCATTTTAAATTTTAATAGGTAAACACATGGACTCTTATTCTCCCTGTGTGAATTATTCAAATGTAAAGGCTACAACCTCAAACAACATGATGTTATATAAATGAGGCATAGAACATAGGAAACAGTTAACCATAAAGAATAAATTGAATTGACAAGTCCCCTTCAGTAACAGTCCTAGTCTCTATGTACGTATTTGAAGATTTAGAAGCTAGTTCTGTTACAAAAAGTTCTACAGTCTAATCACCTCCCTGGTATTATAACTTCCAGTCTTGAATTCTTTTCTTAGGCAAACTCCTGACACAATATGAAGTATAATTAGGCAGCATTTCTTCATGTAGCAGCCAATCTTGCTACTATATTTGAATTTAATTTAATTACTGAAACACAATTAATTTAAATGAAAAATTGCTTGTATGTGAACAAGGAACAGTTGGCTCATCACCACAGCTACACTAGTTAGATGGCATATCTATCCTGTTCTGTTTATTCTAGGCAAAGCACTTACAAAGAGATTAACAAATACAGAAGTCTCAGCAAAGTGATAAAGAGTATACACATTTGTAATACAAGGAATTACTACTTGAATGTAAGCTCCATGAGGTCACAGTCTTTATTTTTCACTGTAATGTATTCAACATCTAAAACATTCCTTGGCACATAATAAGTGCTCAGTAAATATATGTTGAAAAAAATTAACAAATGAATATGAATAAAGAACTGAAAAAGATATACTTAACAAAACTACAAAAGCTATCTTCAAAGATTTAAAAGCTATGGAGTGACAAAGATAACATTAGACATATCTTGCAGAACTTCAGATAGCAAAACTAGAAGCAACAGATAAGAATTACAAAATAATTTCTAATAAATAAAGTTAGAACAAGCTACCAAGAAAACCAGAAGTTTCCTTTCTGACTGAGAGGTTAGATTATGTGAACTTTACTGTCCTTTCCAAATTTGACTCCATAAATACAAAAAAATAAATTTGTTTTCTAGTATTTTTTCAGGTGATTGCTAAACCTGCTGTTATAATTTTGTAAAGATGGCAATACGTGTGTAATTTTTATCTGTCATTTACAGATAAATGTGTATATTTGTTATGAGAGAAGTCCATCTAATAATATATAGTATTCAAAATATTTGACCATTTTACCCAAGTAATAATTCCGATAATAATACAAATCACATATCAAGGGCTTCATGATAAATTTTCTCCAAATTAAAAAATATATATTACAGATTCACTGCAATTCTTATCAAAATTCCAATGACATTTTTCACAGAAATAGAACAAAGAACCCTAAAATTTGTATGAACCACGAAAAACACCAAATAGCCAAAGCAATCTTGAACAAGAACAAAGTTGGAGGCATCAGACTTCCTGATTTCAAACTATATTAATAAGCTATAATTGCACGGTATTGGCATAAAAACAGACACATAGATCAGTGAAACATAACTGAGAGTCCAGATATAAACTCACACATATATGGTTAATTAATTTACAGAGTATGTAAGAATGCACAGTGGGAAAATGACAGTCTCTTCAATAAATTGTGTGGAGAAACTGGATAGCCACTTGCAATGGAACAAAATTATATTCTGATCTTCCATCATACACAAAACTCAACTCAAAATGGATTAAAGACTTGAACATAGGACCTGAAACCATAAAACTACAGGAAGAAAATACAGAAGGTAAGCTTCCAGGCATGAGTCTTGGCAATGATATTTTTGGATTTGATACCAAAAAACAAAGGCAACAAAAGCAAAAATCAACAGGTGGGACTATATCAAACTAAGAAGCTTCTGTGCAGCAAAGGAAACCATCAACAAAATGAAAAGTCAACCTACTAAATGGGAGAAAATATTTACAAATAATATAACTGATAATCAGGGCAAAATACGTAAAGAATTCATACCACTCAGCAGCAGAAGACAAAAAAAAAAAAAAAAGAAAGAAAGAAAAAAAGCATGTCATCTGATCAAAAAATGGGCAAAGTACCTGAATAGACACTTTTTGAAGGAAGACATACAAATAGCCAACAGGTATGAAAAGGTTCTCAACATCATTAACCATGAGGGAAATGCAAATAAAAACCACAATGAGATATCACTTCACACCTGTCAGAATGGCTATTATCAAAAAGACAAGAAGCAATGAGTGTTGTCAAGGATGTGTAAAAGGGGGACCCTTGTGCACTGTTGGTAGGAATGTAAATTAGTGCAGCCACTATGGAAAACAGTATGAAGTTTCTTCAAAAAACTAAGAATAGAATTACTACATGATACAGCATTTCCACTTCTGGGTATATACTCAAAGGAAATGAAATCACTACCACTTTGTGCATCTCCATGTTGACTGCATCTTATTTACAATAGGCAAAATTACCTCAAAGATACAGAGAACAGATTGGTGATTGCCAGAGGTAGGGGGTAGAAAATGGTCCAAATGGGTGAAGGAGGTCAAAATGTATAAACTTCCAGTTACAAGATAAATAAGTTCTGGGGACATAATGTACAGCATTGTAACTATAGTTACCACTACTGTATCGTAGATTCGAAAAGTTGCTAAGAGAGTAGATCTTAAAGTTCTCATCATATGAAAACAATTGTAACTATGTGAGGTGATGAATGTTAACTAATTGTGGCAGTCGTTTTACAATATTTACACATATCAAATCATTATACCCTTCAAACTAATGCAATGTTACTTGTCAATTATATCTCAAGAAAATTGGGGGTGGGGTAGAAAAGATATAAAAAGTTCTTGATTTTTGATTGGGGAAGGCACATTATCAAGGCTGGAACTTACAAAGTCAAACAATGTGAAAATTTTAATTACAAAAAAAATAAAACTGCATGGCAAAAAAATACATAAAATTAAAATAACAACACATAAAACACATATTGCAAAGTTTTGATATCCTTAATTTATAATGCATTCCTACAAAGCAGTATAGAAGGGACAATCTAACAGAAAATTGGCAAATACAAATAGGCAAATTATGGACGACAAATGAACAACCAGTGAAAACTCCAAAAGATATTCAGTCTCTAACGAGAAAGAAGTACAAATCAAAACAAATGGAAACTTTTTATGCTCACAGCAGCAATTACATGAGCGATGTATGGGGTTTGATCAAAATAAGCAAAACCTCTATGAGAGTTGTAAGGAATTTGTTACAAGGGATTGGATTTGCTGTAGTTGCACAAGGTGGTTGAACAGGTTGCGTCAGCTGTCCCTGAATCTGTTGCTGGGTCTTCCGTTAGCAGGGCTGGAGGTCAGAAGGAAGGAAAGATAGGACAGTAAGGAAGAACCTGAATCTGTGAGGACTAGTAGGAACCCATGGCTCTCTCTAGAACTGCAGAACCTCTACAGGTCTCTCAGTGCTTCCAAGCCTCCAACTTCAGTGATGGAGTGACAGGAGAAGCCTTAGTGCATTTCTTGAAGAAGCTAAATGTGCCCCTGGCACTTGGCCCAGGAGTCAGAGAAACAGAAGCTGGAGGGGTAATGGGCAGGACAGGTGCTCGACAAGGTGAGGCAGAGAGCCCTAGCAATGGGCAGGCACAGCAACGGCCTCTGTCTCAACAAGGGCTTCTGCTTATTCTCCTCTTCCAACCAGCAAGATTTCTCTTGTGGTCAAAAGAACCCACACTATGCAGGAATGGGGTTCTGGAAATTGTTATTTCCAGCTCAGCTGACATATTGCAAAGCCACCACAAATAACAATAATCATGATAATGATAAACATGTATTGAGTGCTTACTATGTAACAAGAACGGGTCTAATTCTTGACAGCAGTTTTTTGAGGTAATTGTGATATTATTCTGGAAATGTCCAGATACAGAAAGTGAAGCACAGAAACATTAAACAACATCTGAACCAAGGCAGTCTGATTTCAGAGCTGTACTATTAATAACTACTCTTATTATTAGCCAGGTTTGATGAGGGTGTGGTCAAAGAACTTTCATACTGTAGAAGTAGGCTTTGGGTTACATTGGCATTTAAATTTGCCAGAGTACTATTTATTTTGAGCAGGCACAAGGTGACAATTAGACCTGGGACCCATGTGAGATTTTCTCAGCATCAAAGCAAAAACAAAAATGAAATAAACAACAACAACAACAAAAAACACCTACACAATTTATACTGTGATGGATCACAGTTTAATTCTTTTACATTTGAGGAAATCTTCAAATGAGGAAAGGCTTGCAGATTTTAGGGACAATTTAGGATGAAAGAAACGTGGAAGCACTTACAGTGAAGAAAGTAAATGGATGGGGAAGATGAAGAAAATTTTAAAATATTACTTCTGTCTGGGGTACCTGGGTGGCTCAGTTGGTTGAGCATCCAACTTCGGCTCAGGGCATGATCTCATGGTCTGTGAGTTCAAGCCCCGCGTTCGCTCGGTGCTGACAGCTCAGAGCCTGGAGCCTGCTTTGGATTATGTGTCTCCCTCTCTCTCTGCCCCTCTCCTCTCACTCTCTGTCTCTCTATCTCTCTCAAAATTAAATAAACATTAATTTTTTTTTAAATATTACTGCTGTCTATGTATGTCTTCATGGTATTTGGTAATGCAAATAAAGTATTTGTTATATTAAGATTAAAAAAATTTTAATTCATTTGCTACAACAAATTTATATTATAAATATTTTAAAAGGGCACTACTATAATATTTTATAAGCTTTGGGCATTCCTATCCTGTGTGATTAGAAATCTGCATTCCTGGATGATTAGGAAATTAAAAAAAAAAACTTTGTAGTTAAGCATTGAATATCCCACAATGAGATAACCAATACCAGAATGAATCTGCTCTATAAACATAGTGAGAGACATATCTTGTATTAATTTAAATTTAATAAGGTCTTTCCCCTTCCTGCTTTGTCTTGGAACAATGTTTTTCACCCAGTTCCCTTGACCTAGGAGGCATTTGGTTATGTATAGAGGTGTGTTTCTTTGTCACAGTGTCACTGCAGAGCACTTAATAGTCAGGGGCTAGATCGATAAACTCCTAAAGGGTACAGACTAGTCCCACAACACAAAAGAGTCCTGTCCAAAATGCCAATAGCACACTCATGAGAAACATCTAACCATTTCCTCCCAGTCTAGCTAAGAAGGACAATTTCAACTACTCTACATTAAATCCACAGGTTTCAATACAAAATCCATTTTAACTTATAATGTTTCAACCAAGATCAGTCTGTGAAATTATTTCTACTTCTACAATACATGGTTAAGCAAACCAAATTTTATATGACCTTTCTGAAGAAAAAACTTCTCTGTATTCTCAAGTACAAGATGAATCTACATACCTTTTGATGTATCAATTTCATATGTATAAATTTACCATTAGGAAAAATTAAACAAGGTGTACAAAAAATGAAGCTGCAAGAATCCATTGTAACACTGTTCAATGTAACATTGTTTATGAAGGCAAGTAGGTGGACACCTTTATATCCATTAACAAAGTATTAGTTAAATCGATGGCATATGCATGCAATGGAATACAAAGCAGCCATTAAGAGGGATAGATAATTGAACACATATGCACATGGTATAATAGCCAAGATATATTATTATTTTTAAAAAGCAGTTTGCAAAATAGTATATATATATGTATATATATATATATATATATATATATATATATATGTAGTTACATATGTATATAATTATAAATGTAGCCTAGACTTCACCAAGAAAATTATACTAGAAATTAGAGGTCTTTGTATATGCTATTTCCAAAATATAAACACTACATGATTTACTAAATGCTGTGGTATAGATGATATTTACTTTTAACAATACTTAATTGATTTTTATATTTTTAGGTTGAACCCAATTGCACTTGTAAACGAAGTACATATTAATGTTCAAATGTATATTATAAACATTTAAGGTAAAACATAAACAGTGATATGCACTTCCTTTCATATGGAAGTCATGAAAATAAATATCAATTCTGCAGATGCACATAAGTTTTATCCATTTTTCTATGTCAGCAGCATGTTGGTAAGGTACCTGACAATGTAAATAAAGGCCAGGATAGAAATGGGGATGGTTCAGTATAGATGTATCTAAATTTAGAGACCATGTTTATATATTTTCTCTCAAGCAGTTTTTTTTTCACTGCTATTGCCCAAAATGTTTACCCACTTTCACTTTTCTCCTAATCTCTTCAACTGTCTCAAATACTATATTTCATTAAATACAAGATGGCACCGATTGTGAGAAATCACTATTTCATGTAGCACTAAGAAAGAAACGAAATTTATCCCCTACAATTTTTATTCAAAGAATATCTTTAAATTCATTTAGGCATAAATTTCTGTCATATATATACCACTCCTGTGCATACTTAAAAATGAGAAGAAAGTGTAGTAAACAGGCTACACTATTCTTTCAATTAACTTCATGATTTTCTGAATCACTTTCAACTCAGCTGATAGATGCCCCTGGTTTTCCATCCAATATATCCTCTGTGCCACCGTAAGCATGGGTGATGCAGCATGTCATAGAGGAGTGCCCTTCTCCTGTCTTAATAAATTTCTTCCTAGACACCAACACCCATTTTACAAGATTTGATGTTGGTGTTTTTTTGACCTTACAAGATGCCAATAAAAGGTTTCAGACAACAACCAGGACATGTGTATTTTCCCTGTTTGATCCTTAAGTTGTTTGTTGCTTGAATTACTAATGGCTTGTAGTTTTCCAATAATGACAGCAGGAACCAGGTTTGTGCACAGGCAGACAGTTAACTGTGTCACAAAAGCTGGTTGGTTCACTGCAGTGACAAGATGCCATCAATTGTTAACACACATCTCTAGTTCAGGGATGTCAAAATGTAAACAAATGTGCTACTTGTAATCAATGAAATGTAGCACTGGTACCATCATTTTATGGATTGGAAAGTAGGATGCTGAACTCTCTTATTGCCCATAAAATCACACTGCCAGCAAGTCAATAAGCCAGGGCTTAACCATAGGTCTCAAAAAATACTGTGTTTCAGATCTCACATCTTATCAGTAGATGTAACATTAGGCTTTAAGTCCTTTCAATCTCAAGGATTCTTACAAAGTAGATTTGTGCTTTCTATTAGGCTCTTAAGGAGATTTTCTTTTAGTTTCCTCTTCACCTCTAGCTATTTTATAGATGCCTGCAGATGCCAAATATACATCCTACACATAACTACAATAATCTACAGCGATCTTCTCTTTTTTTAGTTTCCAATTTTCATAGATATCACATGGTCACATAATTCCCTGCTAATTATTTAGTCTGTGCTATAAAATTTTTCATCTCTTGAACCATAAAAGGCTTACTGGTAACAAATACTATTGCTATGTTATAAGGGGTACTTAATAATTTTAACCAGATAAGTTATCTATAATTTACAAACTTAAAAAAAAAACACAGAGAATTATTAGTATCAGGTTACTTCCATAATTATCCAAGTAACCGAAAGAGAATATCATATATTGTAGTAATTTTTAATCACTTGGCTTTCAATTTATTGCACATTTTCTCTTAGGTTTACTCTGTGTGTGTGTGCGCGCGCGCGCGCATGTGTGTGTGTCCCACCACTAATGAATGTTCCCATTTCCCTTTCCCCTGGAGCTGCTTAACAAGCTATAACAAAGCTTGTCACAATAGAACTCCAGGGTAAAGAAAGCTACCAGGGTTTTTATTTATTTTGAAAAAGAATATTATAAAGAAAAAGATGAAGCAGATATTTATCTCAAATCCAGGTTTGGCCTTATATGTCTTATGTGGCAGAGAGATCTTTTCTATTTTTTCAGTGTAGTCCTGCTGAAATGGCATTTCTGCATTCATTTGCTAGATATCTTCAGTTATTCAGATGGTTCCCCATTCTTTTTTTTTTCTTTTTAATGTTTATTTTTGACAGAGACAGAGCATGAGTAGGGGAGGGGCAGGGAGAGAGGGAGACACAGAATCTGAAGCAGCCTCCAGGCTCTCAGCTGTCAGCACAGATCCCAACGCAGTGCCCCCAAACCCACAAACTGCAGGATTCGAGCCGAAGTCAGATGCTTAACCAAGTGATCCACCCAGGTGCCCAGATGGTTCCCCATTCTTAAATTGTTTATTGGTTGCTTTCCTGTATTCTTGTAGGTTATTTTCATCAATCCGAATGCATGTTTGATTATTGTTGTGTCTCATGTAGGTTTTGTTCTTCCTCTCTCAGTGAAATGCTAATATGTGGGGAAAGCTGTGCCTGCTGCTAAATCCCAGAATCTCATGTTTTGACAAAAGCCCCAGAGCCTTATAATTTATAAATAGTGACTCCTCTTATACATACCACAGATATTTGACATGCTCGCCCTGACATTTATGTGCTAACAGATGGGGCTTCCCATTTAACAGTAAGGCAGAAAACCCCAAGTCACATTGAACAGTCTGCTTCTCTGGGTAAAACACAAGAGTAAAGAACACACTTTAATCATTCAGCAAGCACACCGTGGATCTTTTATTCTGTCAACTCTATCGGTGTCCTTGATACACGAAGAGCACGTCCTCATTACCTTCTGGGAATTCGTGCATTTACCAGAGGCTGCATGTAAAATTAAAGAACAGCCTTCCTGTCTAAGGCATAGATCTGGAGCCCAACTAATGTGATTTCATCCTAGCCTAGCCTAACTTGAGGGGAGGGGCATTTATTCCAATATTGGGTTACTGTTTTCTGTTTCTTTTTAGTTAGTATTTAAAACATCAATGCCCTCAACTTCTTTACAGTCATCTTTGGGCGTATGTCACAAATCCCCTACCACATTTCTTTACTCCTAACCTTGGAGGATGAGAATTATTATTTTTTAAATCTTTTAAATCCATAGCTTGGTAATATTACCAATTTGAGATCTTCAGGCTGCAGGGAACTTTAATACTGCACAGATATCTTGAAAATTGTTCATTATGAGTTATTTCTTCTACATCACCTCTGAAGTTCAATCTATTCAATATCCAGTCCCCACTATTCCACTGAAATTGTTCTTACCAACATGGCCATTACCTCCAATATATCCAATTCAATGGATAAATTGCAGTTCTCAGCTTTTAATTCTTTTTTTTTTAATTTTTTTTAACGTTTATTTATTTCTGAGACAGAGACAGAGCATGAGTGGGGGAGGGGCAGAGAGAAGGCGACACAGAATCCAAAGCTGGCTCCAGGCTCTGAGCTGTCAGCACAGAGACCAACATGGGGCTTGAACTCACGAGCTGTGAGATCATGACCTGAGCTGAAGTCAGTCACTCAACAGACTGAGCCATCCAGGCACCCCTCTCAGCTTTTAATTCTATGAAATAAATTTCTCATAATAGTCTTCCTATCTTTTTAGTGACTCCTTTACAGCCTGCTTTGTAAACTTCTATTCCTTTACTCAACTCCTTAATTACTGGCATCATCTGAACTTCCTTCTCAGCACTCTTTCTTCATTCTCTACTTTCTCTTCCTTGGTCATTTCATCCCCCTTTACGGTCTCAATTACCACCAAAATATTGATCACAATGTCACCTATATCTTCAAAATATAATCTTTTATCTCAAATTTTCTTTAACTGTAAAACCCATGTTCCCAACTTCCTACAAAACACCTCCACTGAACATATCACTGGTATCTCAAACTCAGCATGTTCAGTCTGAACTTGTCATCATCCCTATTAATGTGCTCTATTTCTTTGTTCCCTATTTCAGAATATAGTTCATCATTTATCCAGTTGCCCAAGCAAGAAATCTGAACTTCATCCTTGTCTCTGTTTTTGCCATGACCCCTTACAACCAACTAGTCACTGCATCCTAACTTTACCATTTCCTTAATACTTCCCAAACCTGCTCTCAAACTTCCATTTCTACAGCTCAGCATGTGAGTTCAGCCATTGTCAGCTTTGGACTGAATCTGTACACAGTGTCCTAGCTCCCTCTCCATCAATCTATTACACTTCTACAAAGTGACATCCAAATGCACAAACTGGATCACATCATTCCACCGTTTAGCATCTTTAATGGCTACCATTCAACTTCAGGAGGAAAGCAATATAACATCATACAAGACCTTGCAGGAATGAAATCTTGTACAGTTTTATCACTATAAATACCCTCAATACTACATACACCTTTTGTGGCCCAGCTTATACCCTGAGCCCTGATGCTGAATTATATACTCCCCTTGGCTGCAATCATATCTTAGGCAAATTTCTATTGAGGAGTCATCATATGTTATCATAATTATTTTTCTCCCTTAAAAGGAAGAAATTTTATTTCATTTCTGGGCTCCCCAATACCTGGCACATAATAAGAACTCAACAAGTCTTTGTTGAGTGTATGTCTAGTTATAATTGTGAAAATATAAAAATTTTGTCTCTTCTTAGTATATTCACTGCCTGTTCTTTATTGAAAATATGGCTTAAGGAAATCAACTGAACTCAGAAGTTTCAATAATCACAACTGAAGCATAATAAAATGATCAAAGTGAAAATAAAGAGAAAGATCCAATGATACCATAAAACAAAATTATGGATTACATAGTATTTGAGAATAAATTTTTTTTCATTCTAAAGATGCTTTTAAATAAGTTTAATTGGCCAATTCCTAGAGGTGACATTTGATTTTATACCTGAATCTAAAAAAGAATATAAGATCTGAGGGTGCCTGGGTGGCTCAGTCAAACGTCTAACTTTGGCTCAGGTCATGAGCTCGCCGTCTGGTCTGTGAGTTTGAGCCCCGTGTCAAGGCTCTGTGCTGACCGCTCAGAGCCTGGAGCCTGTTTTGGATTCTGTGTCCCCCTCTCTCTCTGCTCCTCCTCTGCTCACTCTCTGTCTCTCAAAAATGAATAAATGTTAAAAAAAATTTTTTAAGTTTATTAAAAAAATGGGAAAAAAAAGAATATAAGATCTGGTATGCTCAAAGCAAGAACAAGGACAAATGTAACCCAGTCCATCCAGCAACAATTTCACAGCCTTCTAGATCTGCAAAACTCAGTGTGGATTTTCAGACTTATATGTAACAAAATTTGTCTCCACATTTTAGATGGTCCAGTCAGACAAATTAAGAGCAAGAAATTCAATATATCTGAATTTCAACAGCATTAGTAATTTATAGTTCACCTTCCACAGGCATCAACAAATAGAAAGGTCTGAAACTGACTCCTGGCTAAGGTCATATATCATCTAAGTTGTACTTAAAAGAACCTTGAGGGATGCCATAAAACTTTTTAAAAAATCGAAACTAGAAATTCACTTTCATGTTAAAAATAAATATCACCTTTTAGATTTTATGTTGAGGATTGCCACATCCAACAGTGATTTGGGGATACGACAGACAGGAAACCTAGAGACTCCCACTGAAAATACTATATGAAGTAATAAGACCTATTTGTAAATGAGAGGAATTTCATTGTTTGATTTTCTTATAAATTACACTGTATATTGACTTTAATGTTTTAGATGAGATCTGAATAGCCAGTCACAAAATTTAAAATTATGAATATACTTGTGATAGACAGCTATTAATATAAATACTTTGATCATATAGTAAAGCTCAAAGCTATTTCCATAGAGAAAGAGATCAATATAGCACTGAAGAGTAAATTATACACTTCATCTTTCTTAAATATGTGGATAAGTAATAAGATTCCTAATTAAATTATTCCTTGTAGATTAGAAAATAAAAACCAATGTATTAAATGTTTTAGTATGTTAGAAGAAATTCAAGATGCACTAAGTAATTATCATGGAAGAATCATGCACCTAAAAATGTATAATGGAAAATTAGTGAAATGGTTAAAAGTCTCTTAAGTAGGTTTGGACATGGAAGACAGAAAATTAACTAACTATATAAATGGAGTGACAGATAAATAGAAAAGGAAACTACTTTTAGTTACTATGAATTAAGGAATCAAATAGCAAATTATTCCTTGTAGCTGTCAGCACAGAGCCCAATGCGGGGCTAGAACTCAGGGACGGCGAGACGATGACCCGAGCTGAACTCTGTCGCTTAACAGATGGAGCCACCTTCGTGCCCCAAGAAATAATCAACTTTTAAAAAATATACCATGAAAGAAATAGGCCAAAGTTAAAATGGATTAACTAAATAGGTAGAATCACATGAAATAAAAGTGAATAACAGATCTAGAGTTCAATAGCATCTTAGATGTGATTAATGAATATAAGCAACATAAGCTGTACTGTACTAGTAGACGTAGGAATAGCCTACAAAGTGGTGAGTGATGGCATGATTTGAACCTAGGCAGCTTCTGGAGACTATATTGAACTTCTTCCTATACATACTGCTTCTCTGTATATAAATATTCAATCAGTTTGGAAAGAAATGAAAACATGCCCCTAAAATCATACAACTAGGCAAGACTTGAAAATTATCAAATATCAAGAGAAAAAATAGCTGCTACTTGACTATACAGATGAACATATAGGAAGTAGGCTCAGAAATTAAAGTAATAGTAGACAAGTTGAAAGCAACGTTAGTGATTCATGAAAGCATAGAAACTATGGGTGATATAGGCTATATAGAATATAGTGGTAAACAAATAAACAAAACAAGAAAAGCAAAAAGAACAACAACATCAAAAAACCTCACAAACCCATGCAAGGATCTCTTCCCTAAGAATATTTGCAGCCAGCCAGCCTCTTCTCCTGTGTATTTTTTTGGTGAGTCAGTTCCATTTCACACATGGAACTATAAATTCTAGCTATAAAGTTCTAATCTTTAGAAGTTCCTTCAACTGAACAAAACCCCCTTTTCCAACTTTTACACATTAAACCCAGATGTGTGCTAAAATGAAACAAATGTACTATCTATTCAATATAAGGGTACACAGTCATTGAAAATAACTATCTTGGGTATTTCACTTTAGATTTTTCCTCACACAAAATATCTTTAAAGTTCTTTCATAAATACAACACCTGTTTAGTGAGTATATTGTGTGTTCCAGGCACTAAAGAAACAAAGACAAATAAAGAAGTTACTGTTCCTCAGTAACCTATGCTCCAGAGTAGGGAAACATTGTATAAAAGAGTGACTAAAGAAATCCTTTGTAGCTAGGTCAAAACAGAGTGTGGTGGGAGTACAAAAGGTAGAATAACTAACCCTGACTCAGAGGGAAACAAAAAAGTTTCACAGTTAAGGTAAAATTTTAGCTGACGCTTAATTAATGAGCTTTCTAAAAGATACGACACCAACCACAAAGACTCCACAGTGGAAAAGATTTTGATTTGTTCCTAGGACACAACACTACTCTCTTAGGGAATCATCAGCAAGAAGAATGGTTCAAGACTAGGTTGAAGTGATGGAAAAAGCCAGATCATCGGGTCCTTCGGGCTAGAGCAAGGAATTTGCATCTTAGTATAGGAAGGATATGAGTAGGAAAAGGTGGTTCTCTGATGAACATTTTTAAATGAGTACTTTGGTAGCTATGTAGAACATAGACTGAAAAGGAATGAATGGAAGTAGGGAGATCAGTTAGAGGCTAACGCAGTCATGCAGGTGGAAAGGAGGGCAGCTTGGCCTAGGTTGGGAGCAAATGAAGCCTAAGAGTAGTTTAGTTCAAAATCTGTTCTAGAGGTAGAATTGACAGGATTTGCCAATGGATAAGGAAAGAAAGTGAAAAATCAAGATTCTTAAGAATTCGGTTTGAGCAACTGTTGTATCTTTTACTGAGATGAGAAAACTGAGGGCAGTACAAGGTTAGAGAATAAAATCAAGACTTTGGTATTGAATGTGCCTTTTTTGTGTGCAATGTCTAGCAGGCATCCAAGCGTGAACGGCAGGCATTAGAATTCTCAGGGAAAAGTTCTTGGATCAAGATATAAATTCGAGTAATTAAAGCATCAATCCAGAAAATATCACCTAGGGAAGGGAAGAAGACCAAAGACCAAGCTCTGCTTCCAACAGTCTCTAGAAATAAATTAGAGAGGAGGCATTGGCCAAAGGGCATGAGAAGAAATGGATAGTTAAGTATGAAGAAAACTGAAAATATGAAGTGTCAAAAAAGACAAGAAAGAAGAGTGCTTTATGAAGGTGAAAATGGTCAGTTATGTCCAATACCAAGAAGAAATAGAGAAATGGCTATTGGTCTGGTAGGATGGGAGTTACTGGTAATGTGGACTGACTGGGATAGAATCAGGGAGTGAGGCAGACTCATGCCCATTTAAAATAGGTGGAACAGACCATGGAGCTGACAAGATGGAGGCAGTGTGGATACCTCTGTTGGGAAAATCTGTAAATTCTTTTCTGAAAGAATCTATTCTCTTTATGATCCTTTAATCTATGGCATTATATATGCTATCTAGAAGGGGAAAAAAGATGCTAATGTTAATATATTGCCTAACACATACTTACGCTAGACATTCTTTGCTTTTTCAGACCAATTCTGCAGCCTTCTCTATTCTCCTCTGTGTTCTAACTTCAGCCAGGGTCTATTACATTCTGATTTCTAGTTGGGTTTAGTCTATGGGAGTCACCAGTAGAAGAGAGGGTAGAAGGAAGCAGAGAGGTCAAGGTTATTTATTCTCTGCATTTTGCCTGCTGGTCCAAGGTCTGGCAGTAGTCTCCTCTTATACCTAAGGCCTCAGCTGTTACTGAGACCCTATACATATAGTCACCCACTGGCAGCAATAGCTACCTTTTCTTGTCCTTTCTTGTCCTATCCTCAAAGGAGGATAATGGTTTCCTACTATTGCTACCCCAGTCCTTGGGTATTTCACTATTCTTGATTGATTGCTGCAGTTCTACCTATACTTTGTAACCCGTCCCTTCCCTCAAATTTTTTCAATTGCCCTTTGGAGTGTGCTATTTCTTTCCCACTGGGACCCTAACTGATACAAGTCTCAAAAAGGGTTTGTTGAAAGCAGGCGGACTCTATTTTTCTTAGAGAACACATGCTTTATGATCATTGTCAAATATTTCAATCTGTTCTGGAATAAGGTAGGGCTGTCAGGAATAATGGGAAACACAGAGAAGAAAGAAAGGAAAGAGAGGGAGATCAGTTACTTTCCTAGCCATTGGAATTTTTCACCCTGTCTTCAACTGAGTGAGCTGTCTCAATTTTCTCCAAGTCAATCCTCTTATGGCACAAAAGCCAGCCTTTCAGAACCCAATCTCCAACATGTTAAATATATCTCTTTTTTCTGGGATTTTGGATACCTTTATTTTAAATAGCCATAGACACATTATGGTGTGTTATATTCAGATAACACATCAAAGAATAAGATTTCCTCAGGTCTCTAGGTTGATAACATAATATCTCAGCCCACTCAGCCAGATGTATAATGCCTGGTATTTGTTTCCTGACAAGAGGTTTTATAACAAGACAATTTCTAAAAAGTTTCCCTGACTGATTTAAATTCTCTTGCTATAGCCACCAATCTCAGTAACAAAGATTTGGGGAACATAGTTTTTTCCTCATGTTGTTGAATTAATACAAAGGATAAATGGGCTCTCTTAAGGAGTGGGAAAAAATGCTCCTTTCAGTGAGAAATCATGCTTTGTGGATTAAAAATGTTTAAATTTTGTCAGGGGAAGTGCATATTTTCTTTTGCATTTTATTTATCATTCATGTGGAGCTGTAAAGTTTAATCTAAGTTTCGAGGGGGAAAATCTACAGGGAAAAAGCCTAAAATATATTAAAGTTCTATAGTGGAAATGTCACTTTGCCAGTCATATCTAGTTCCCCCTTTCAGGTTAACCTATGTTTCTCTTTTCCAACTTCAACATAAAAGAAATTTAGTTTAACAACACTAGATATTTTTCTCAAAAAAAAATCTTTACGTGAACAACCCTTTAAAAGCACTATCCTAATTATCATAAAAACATCACAAAGTTTTTGTGTCCACAGCCTAGGAAACTAATTTTTAAAAGAGACTTTGGATGAATGGGTTGGGAAATAATTTCATCTATCATCTAGCTAGATATTGTTATCTAGCACTCAATAAATACGATGTTCCTTTGGAGTGAGCTTTCATCAGAGATGTTCTCAGCCAGTACCAGAAATAGAACATTTTCATTTGGAGGCCCCAAAACTGGATGTAGTACTTCAGAAATAGACATAGATAGATGCATTCACCAGCACACTGGTTTTCCAAATAATTTGTGAGGAAGCTTTCAGGCCTAGTACCCCATTAACCAATTTTAATTTAGACTTTGGGGGATATTTGAAAGAGCAGCAGCAAAGTGGGGGTTAAAAACAAGAGAAGCATGGGAATTTTGTTTTGGTTAAGATTAAGCTGCCAGCACTCCGGCCATGGGTGCAATGAATTGCCAAAGAGAATGAACAGGAAAAACAAAACAAAACAAAACAAAACAAAAAGATAAGGTGGTTTTACCAGGAAGAGTTTTTCTTCTGGAGCTCCAGAAATAAGTGACTATATGGGCATATCTAATTTTTCCTACAAAGTGTTTCATAAATGCCTTATATTTGTTTTTTCAATAAAAAGAAAACTACAAATGAGTAACATTTTTCATCACCTCCCCCATCCCAGTTGCTTCCAGAATTAATGATTACTGGTTGTCTTTGTTTATTCAGGCTGCTGTAACAAAACGCCATGGACTGGGCAGCTGAGAAACAACAGAAATTTATTTCTCACAGTTCTGGATTCTGGAAGTCCAAAATCAAAGTGCCAGCATAGGTACCTCTTTTGGGTTGTAAAGTGCCAACCTTTCTCTGTAAAACCATGCAGTGGGAACGACGAGGGAGTTCTGTGAGGAAATCTATTATAAGAGCACTAATCCCATTTGTAAGTATCCACCTTCAGGACCTATGCACCTCCCAAAGACCCCACCCACTAATACCATCTTCTTTACAGGTTAGGGTTTCAACATATGAATTTGGTGGTGGCGGTGGTGGTAGAATAGGGGGGACATAAACATTCAGACCGACCATAGCACTAGTTATGCCATGACAGTGGGGTGGAAAGTGTATGCTGAACACAGGGAAAGGAATGAGAGACAAAGAAGGGGGAAAAAAAATGAAGAGTTTTCAATTAATAGTAGTTAAATTACCATACAAGTATTTATATAGCTTTTTCTTCCACAGCCTCTCCTTCAAATGGTTGCCATGTAAACTGTGAGTTTTAGAAGACTGAAGCCCTTGAGATTCACAGTGTTTATTGGTTAAGACTGTGCATTTTAGTCATTTGATTAAGGATAGTGCGAAACTCATTCAAATAGCAGCTGGCAACTGTCCTTGGAGTCACTGTCCTTGGAGTCATGGTTAGACAAGCTTGCAAAAGCAAGCCCTGAAAAATTAATAGAAGTAGACAATTTCTCAGTGATTATGGTATAATAGTTACAACACTTTTTTTCCAGAAATTGAATGAATCATAATAAATCAAGGATAGAATATGTTTTTCCCAGAATTATTAAAATATGTATGTGTGTTTATGTGTGTGTGCATATATATAAAAACACGAAAAAAAATCATTTCAGAAGTTTGGAATCTAAAGGAAGAGTTATAATGGGACATCACCAGGAGATTAAAATAAATTCTATTTTTTAATGTCTTGCCAAATGAGGCTCTGGGCCTTATTTTAATCGTTAAATGAGATTTAAGATGTGAATTTTCTTTAATTCTATGAATATACTACTTAACCAAGGGTCAAATTCCTAAATTATGTTCTACTTCTTTTCCTCCTTTACTTTGTACAGACAGCCTCTGAGTTCTACTATTTCTTCAGACAGTGCATTCTCCCAATCTACCAACCTTCCCTGCACAACTCACTGAGTTGAAACTTTCATAACAGAATCAAGTGTTCTTAGAATCTCAAGGACATGTAGTGGCATCTAAATCCGCCCAGGGTAGAAATTCCGTCTAGACTAGAGCATCCCTGACTGACAGCAACTTAGTCTTTAGCAGAAACAATTGTAACTGAGGAGTGAAAGAGCAAGATCTAGTTCATACATCACCTACTAACTGGACAACAATGAAATAAATGACAACAAATGATTACTTGTCAGTGGAATACAAAACAATGCCCATTTACATAGACCTTTATATAAAAACTCTAACATTTTGTAACATGTACTATTATAACTTAATTCTTTCGTATTTCACCTGTCAACCTATTTATATTTATCTCTGGTTATTATAAGTTTTTTTTTCCTCCCTTAAAAAGGGCCCAGCCTGTTTGCATAAAGCTGAACCTTGAAGAACACAGAATGGTCTACTGGTATTGTTGCCCCCGAATGTCATGAGGGATACATGGATGGTCATGTCAGCAAGGTCAGGCATAGCTATAACATCAGTAAGGAACAGTGTCTATTAGATATAAGCTGTTAAATTATTTCAAAATCTTGATGGAACATTACAGATTGTGCCAATAACTATCTCTTAGTTTCTGCGTTCTTCCAGCCAAGGTCTACATCTTTAAGATTAAATATACACGTGAGGTGTGGAATAATAACACTTCTGCTTTAAAAGGAGCCCATGGAGTGAAATCTTGGACTACTGCTGAGAGCTGCTCAAGCTCCGTAATACTCCATTTTTTGTAATATTAGGACCCACATATGGTAGACACTTTTTTCTAATCTCACATTGTTTATTGGCTTCAACAAACCAGTTTGGTGGACTTTTACTAGCAGATTAGTGGTGATTTTCTTATATCAAACTCCGAATCCTGCCCACTCCAATTAGCTGCACATACACACACCTTCCTCCATAAGGCCTTCCCCATTCTACGTCTCTATGTTCACCTCTCCCTGCACTCCGACACTAAAATTCTCAACTCTGTGACAGCACAGACATTCTGTTTTACACTGTGTAATCCATTTTCTTGCCTATCTTTCCTAAGGAGTCATAAGTTCCTTAGATGCCTGATAATGCGATAAGTGAATGAGGTAAAGAATGAGGAAACCATTTTAATAAATGGCCATAGAAAGAATACTCTGTTTTCCCCTCTGTTGTGTAATATTTTTAATACTTTGTGTTCTCCAAATAGGATAATATTTCTGATCCTGATTGATTAATCACTGGGTGTTGTATGGAAACCAATTTGACAATAAATTTCATATATTAAAAAAAAATAAATATAAATTTATTATCATTTAAATTTCATTTTAATAGAATATTTCAGAACAAATTCAAGCTCCTAGATGTGTCATGTGGGGAAGCACTCAAAATGCTCAAAGTTGAAAAGTGGCCTTTGTTTCCAGAAATGGCCTATATTGTTGAAGAGATATATCTTAGTGCCACATTTATCAGTCAGAGGTTATAAAAATCCATAGGGTAAATAAAATGAATATTCCTGTACTATCTAATTTAATTAAAGATTTAGAGAAAAAAATCATGTTTATAATCAAATAAATACAGAGATATTATATATTTATATGTAATATATATTACATGTTTATGTCTAGTTTATAATAAAATAAACATGGATAATAGGAAATTTCACATTTTAAAAAATGAAATCTAAGAATATAACAACTATGACAATCCCTTCAGACTAAGCTTCTCTAGCCCCTGGGGATCTTTGTTCATTCTGTGCTTTTAGGGAAAGTTGGGTAGAAACCTGTAGCCTACAGAGGGAATGAAAATAGTTGTAAGAGCAAATACAAATGGATGACAATGGGTACATATAAGTAAGCTGATACACTGTGTAGTTACACAAAAGGTTATCTTACTCGCCTCTCTTACTGTTGTCTCTCCTAAATTTACACCTGGGATTAATTTATTCCACAGACAAGTTTCCCTCACTATGATACAGGCACTGCCCAGGCAGTGAAAGGACAAAGACAGATGTGACATGACTGCTTGCCTGAAGGAGCTTTCTGATGAGTCAGTGGTAATGGACGTGCATCCAGAGGTGCAGGGGGGAGGGTGCAGTGAGGCCCAAGAAAGACAGCAGTCAGAACAGTCTTCCTGAAGCAAATATCTATGTATTGTAATCAGAATTTTAAAATTGAGCAAATTAAAGAAAATATGAATTCCAAGGTAAGCCCCAGAGAAATCTTTTCCAAGTTCCTAACATCGTCTGTGTATAAATATTCAATAGTTAATCTGTCACAGATAGGATTTTGTAAATAAATTCAGACATGACCTTCATTTGCTTTGTGCTCTAGCAAAAGTAACAAAGTTCCTATAGCCACAGAGAGCCCCTGGTTCCATTACAGCAACCACGTTGGCTTAGAAAAGCCACAGACAACTGAGAAGGGAATACTTTGAATACTTTAATACTTCTTTTAAAGCCATGGCAACCATAAAACAGTTGTAGAAATAAAGAGTTTTGAATTTTTGACATTTTTTTTTAAATTTCAAGTGTTCTGGATTTGCACATACTTAATATTATAGTTAAGACATTATGAATCTGAAGTGGCCTAAGGCTCCTTTGTCAAGGATTCACTGAATAATTTTAAGTTATAGAGGAATTTTTAAATGCTTTGTCATTTTGAAAGCATTTATAATACTTTGCAGAAACTCATTAACCATTCAGACATTGAGTAAGGCCATGGGTTTTTGTAGATTTTATTCCATACCTTAATATGAGCCATAGTAAGACAAATCACTACATTAATGAATAGATTTTTACTTCACTGAAAATGATATCTGGATTTTTCAGCTTTTAATTTTTATAGATCATGGCCAATGGCCTCAAAACAGCTCCATGGGTTACTGAAAAACATTTTTGAGGATTCATTAATCTACTTAGAAGCATTGGTATTATGCTTTCGTACTTAAAACTAAAAAATGAAATAAATTTCTTTTTTGTATAACTTTTCTCTAGGATTTAATACCATAGTGTCTAATATTAGTTCAGTGACCTTTCTTGTCATATTTATTCACATCTGAAGGAGGAAAAGAGTGAATTCTTAAATAGAATAAAAAGACAGAATTTGTTTATCTTTCTAAAAAGAAAATAAAAACACAAATTTGTCTTTATTTTTCCTTATCGTAGAACAACCAAAATGTGTGCATGTCATTTAGCTCCATAATGAAATTATGTATTGCTCAGAGCACTCTGTACAGGATTTTATTATTAATGATTTTGACATCACAAAGATTAATGTATTATTACTGAAAAATCAATTGCTTAAAATAAGTTTAGAAAGTGATTCAGTTGAAAGATAATTGAGGCTGCATCTAAACAAAATGTTTCAGTGCAGTGAAGCATGAATCATAAATTTAAGTAAACATGTATTACTTTACATTTTTCACACACTCTCCAATATCAGCATTAGAAATGATGAGTGCAAGTTTCACTTCTACACCCTATACTGTCAAATACGGAGACATTTAGGTTTTGATACCATCATGTTCATAGGAACTTCGCAAATCTCAACCACAGAGTCACTGTCAAATCTGGATGTCTGCATCTGCTGATTTTCTTGGAAGCACCATCCATGAGGGACATTGTTTTCAATAGCCTGGTCAAACCATATCCACATGTATGTTGTTGGTCGTGAACTAAATCTATCACAAATCTTGAAAAAATAACCAATTCAAAATGGATGCCCTCCTGAGTAGAGTCTCCTAGATCGTGAAATCCTGGCAAGGAGGACCAACGCTGCCTTCTTTGTCGAACCCTCAGAGCCTGGCACACAGTTTTGGTGAATAGATGTCTGTAGAATAAAACTTCACGTAACCATTGGTTAGTCATACCATCATGAAATATGAAGAATATCCCCTTTTTTAAATTTTTTTTAATGTTTATTTATTTTTGAGACAGAGAGAGACAGAGCATGAACAGGGGAGGGGCAGAGAGAGAGGGAGACACAGAATCCGAAGCAAGCTCCAGGCTCTGAGCTGTCAGCACAGAGCCCGACGCGGGGCTCGAACTCATGGACCATGAGATCATGACCTGAGCCGAAGTCGGACGCTTAACCGACCGAGCCACCCAGGCGCCCCAAGAATATCCCGTTTTAAACTTAAGGTTACTGTTGCCAGTTGTCTGCCCTTCCTCTGAATTTCTACAGCACTTGTCTAGAACACACATATGGAACCGTACTGCTTTATATGAGATATTTTTTTCTTTCTCTTCTTCCCTTGCCTCTCTTCTTAAATTTGATATATGCCATGTCTTTAAACAAGCTGTAAACACCTAGAGAACAAGAACACTGTCATATGTTCCTTTATGGTTCCAAACAATCTTATAAAGCAAAAAGTTCAAGAAAATTTCAGATAAAAAATAATGTTCTATTTTCTTCCTGAAGTATACTTATTCTTTTATAATCTTCATGGTTTTATCCATCTACTTGACAATTTACAATGAGGGCAATCTATTAAATGTACAGAACCCACATGTATATTAAGATGAGATAAACCAGGTTCTGATAATTTTAAAGATATTTGGGATAGTAAGAGCATTTTCCAGAGAAAATCCTTATAGCATAGTCCTAAAGAGAGTTCCTTCCCTCTTCCTATCCATCTTCAACTTTAAGCTATTTCTCTTTCCTGGCCAAATTCCTCCTGGAATCGACAGGTTTGTAGACTTTGAACTCATTCTCGCATAAGGAACTAGTGTGGAACTCTATCCAAGCGTCAGGCCAAGGACAAAGGATGGAAAGCAACAGGAACTGGGATGAGCTTGCCACTTTGAGTTCCCAAAGCAACTGCCATCAGCCTTTTATGAATGTGGAGAGTGTTCCTGATGCTGCAAAGACCAGTAAAGAATGAATGGGAGGACAAAATTTTTCTCCCAGTTAAGATTTGGAGAGGACAAGAACTCAACAATCAAAGAGGATTTGCCAGACGCCTCAGCAGGCAACTGACAGCCTGCCTGCCTCTACAACCAGAAGCCCCTCCTCCACATCCCACCACCTCTGAAACTCCCAGTCTGAGATACCCCTACAACCAGACCTGAGCTGTAGTGAGCCAACAAGGAAAAATCACATCTAAAGGAGGTCATCAGCCAAAAGAAACACAAAATAAATTTCCAATGAGACAGAATGGCTGTAGGAGAAAATGTAAAAAATTATTTTAAAATAATAAAAAGAACAACACCAAAAGAGATTCCAAAATCTGACGACTTCTCACTATCGCCACCAGAGCTACTATATTTTATGCCATCGTCCTCTCATGCCAGTGTTATTGCAATACTTCCTCTTCTAATTCCTAATATTCCTAATATTGCTCTCCTTATTGTCTTTTCACATAGAAGTCAGATTTTTCTATTGAAAAAGCAAGTCAGAGGAGGCACTGTGAAAGATTTTGGCAGCAAGGGCTTGGTTTATGAATCCCCTAAGACATTTCATAAAAACAGAGAAACTAGAAGAGCAAAACCAAACAGCCATGGACAACATTGATGACAAAACTAGGTGACAAGACTCCCCCACAAATAAGGAGGTGGTAAAAGCCTCTAAAATCCATGTAATATCAGCATTTGTATGAGAGGAAATGGAGAGGAGGCACTTAGGCTTTAGTTAGCCCTGAGCACGGTAGAGCCCTACAATCAAGAATACGTACCCTCTGGAAAGTTCAGTGGACCAATCTAAGAGTCACAAAGAAACTTTCAATTCACAGTGAGTGAGGAAGACTACCATGGACTATATACTATAATGGTACTAGAGTAGTCTGGGTCTTATAAACTCCTGACACTAACAAACCAAAACTTGTTTTCAAGTCAAAGACCCACACTGTAGAAAAATTACTTTTAGTAGTATGTAAATTGAACGAGACAGGGAAATGTGGACAAAGAGATGATCCATATAATAACATTGGAGGAAGGAAATAAAGGAAATTATATTGCAACTTTATCAATCCAGCAAAAAAAAAAAAAAGGAAAAAGAGAATAAAAGGTTAACAAAAATTATAAATTACAAACATAAAGGCAGAAGGAATAAGCCAAGCAAATCAGGTATTACACTAAATGTGAAACATTGAAATCTATCACTAATCAGACTGGGTTAAAACAATAACAAAAAACCTATAAAGAGAAAAGATCCTAAGACTTCTCATCACTAGGAGAATTTTTTTTTCTTTTTTTATTGTATCTATATGAGATAATGGATATTAACTAAACTCTACTGTGGTAGAATGATTGCTGTGGTAATCATTTCATAATATATGTAAATTAAACCATCATGTGATACATCTTAAACTTATACAGTGATGTATGTCAAGTATTTCTCAATGGAAAATAAACAGGCTATTTGTTGCTTCAAAAAAATACACTTATCATTAAGTTATAAAGAATGGTCGAAAATAACAAGGTAGGAAAGGAAAAGAAAAAAATACCAGGCAAAGGCAAAGAGAAAGTAAGTGGGAATAGAACCAACAGGGTGAAATATAAAGTTAAAAGCAATAAATAGTATACAAATAGATACTACATCAGAAGTATAATATATAAAGCAAAAGCATTCAAAATGGAACAAGAATTTGATATGTATACTATTAAAAGCCTAGAATAGTTTTTTTCAGAATGAGATAGATCTGGTCAACACAAAAAATGCAGCATATATTTACCAAATTGATGATTTGTCTGGCTATAAAGAAAACCCTCTTGTCAGAATAAAATCCAATTAAGTTGGAAACAAAGTTTTTAATAAAAACCTTGGGGTGCCTGGGTGGTTCAGTCAGTTAAATGTTCAACTCTTGATTTAGGCTCAGGTTTGTGAGATCCAGCCCCAAGTTGGGCTCTGTGCTGACAGCATGCAGCCTGCTTGGGATTCTCTCTCTCCCTCTCTCTCTCTCTCTGCTTCTCCCTTGCTCACACACAAGTGCATGTGTTCACTCTCTTTCAAAATAAACAACTAAAAACTTAAAAAAGAAAAATCTCAAGTACTCAGATATTAGGAAACACTCTCTCCTCAAGAGCACTTGTATCAAAGAAGATATAAATGTGAAACAATAAGCTACATAGGAAGCAACAAAAAGAAAACACTTTGCAGCAGATAAAGTAGTGTGCAAATTTTATTAGAATATCAGTGTCTTTGTTGCAAGATTTTGTGCTTATGTGTTCCTAAATCAGAGAACACAGTAAATGTTCAATAAATATTTATTTACTGAATACATACCAAAACCAATGGGGCACAACAAAAACATTCAGATGAAAACAAAATATTTGGTACTTACCATCAAAAATTACAAAAAGCATAACAAATCAAAAAAAAATTAGAAAGATGAAATTAATACAATGGCTCAAAAGATTAATTTTTCATGAAAAAAAATCCAAAAGTTTTCATACTTTGAAAGTATGAAGATTATTAATTAATCTGATCAAGAAAAGAGAGGGGAACACAAATGAATTTAGGCATGAGAATGGAACCATAGACAAAGGAAAGTGAAAATAATTACCAGAAAATATCATATGTAATTCTACGGCTTTAAATTTATAAATCTCTTAGGGGAACCCAGGTGCCCCTACGGCATCAGTTAAGTATCCAACTTCAGCTCAGGTCATTATCTCATGGTCCGTGAGTTCGAGCCCAGCAGTGGGTCTGTGCTGACAGCTCGGAGCCTGGAGCCTGCTTCAGATTCTGTGTCTCCCTTTCTCTCTGCCCCTCCCTGACCCACACTCTGTCTGTCTCTCAAAAATGAATAAATGTTTTTTAAAAAGTTAAATTTATAAACCTCTTAAAAAGGATTATTTCCTAGCAAAAGAGAAAACTATTAAATTTGACCTCAAGAAGAAATTGAAAATTTGAAAAACTGTAAAGGTGAAAAGGAAAAACACTATATAATTTAAAATACAATTCCATGAGGTGACTCAAAAAAGCAGAGTTGTAAGCATCAATCTGAAAAATATATATAACATTGTTATGTTTGTATCTATTTCAGTTGGCATCCCTCCATAAAATAGTTACAATTGCCAGGAAGAGAAACTTTCCCAGTGTCTAGAAAAGGGGCCAATGGGCGTACACTACTACCTAGCAACTCCTTAGAGAGGCTTTCCCACACAAGTATAAGCAGCCATAATCACAAATATTCACTTGTAATGGTGAAGATTTGAAAATAATCTAAGTGGGAAAACAATCTCCATGGGAGGGGAGTGAACAAACACATTGTGATACATTCAACCAGATGATTTTATGTGGCAGTTAAAATGGATACAGCTCAAAAATGTGTTGAGTGAAAAAAGCAAGTTGTAGAAAAATATTTGTATATGAAGCCAGTTATGTAAAGTTTTAAGATAAACAAGACAATGACTCTACATTTGTTTCAGACGGGTATGCATGTAACGGAGGATAAGAATATGGACCAGATACACAGTTACATCACAGGAACTGCCTGCAGAGAGAAGCAGCAGCAAGTACCCTAGAAAGAGACAGAAACCTCAACTTTAATTTTTGCCATTTAAAAAGAGATCTAGAATAAATATGACAAACTGCCAATATGTTTTAAAATTCTGTGAATATGCAAAATTCTGTAAAACTCTTAGTCACAGTCCTAAATTTATATTGCCTTCCAAAAGCTCTTTTCTACATTCCTTTCCTCCCGTTAAGTTCCCAGTTTCCTGAGAGGCACCCAGTACTGTCTCCTTCCCTATACCAACCAACTCTCCAAAAGCAGTCTGATATCTGCTGTTGGTATTTAGAGTAATTTAAAGCAGCTTATTACTCTCAGAAATATCTAATTATCTAATTGTTGAATCTGGATCTGTAGATGTACTTCCCAAACATTAAAATAGCCGGGAAGATAGCTCCATCTTTGTAATTGTAGTGCTCTCTTTCTGGGGAACTGCTTTTCCCCAGGCTCCTGGAACCACATCTGCTGGGCAACCTTTTATATCCCTGTGTGTAATTCAAGTCCAGCTCAATAGAAAGCAATTAACTTGAGTATTGTTTTATTATTAAATTAATGCAAGAGACTTGCATAGGGACATTCTAGTAGTCATGATACTGCATATAATTGCATAAGCACATGTGTCAGTTCCCTAGATGGATAGGGTGACCAAACACATGAGAAATCTTAGTTTTCCTTAGACAATAGTTTGCTGGTTGACTATGTGTTTAGAGAAATACAGGTAGGGGGATGGTTGAGTTTGGAATTAGGCACTTGATACTCTCAAGGCTGCTTCTTCCTCAAAGGGACCAGGAAGCTACTTCTCCAAAATGTGCAAGCTGTGGAGCAGGATACAACTTTTTGGCTGTGCACACATGGGCAGATTGCCACTGGCTGGAACAGAAAGCTTAATAACTTCTCCATTAGCAAGGATTTAGACTTTACCTCAGCTGGTTTTAAATAAGTTTTAACATAATTCAAGATTCCCTCAATGAGTACAAACAACATATACTTTCTAGTAGGTCTGGTAAATGTTCTTAGATTTCTGTACCCCTTAAAATCAGGTAGTAAACAATTTATAATATTAAATAACTAAAAGCTTGGTTGACTATAGTTTCATTAGTTTTTTTTCTTAATTGGCCCATTAAACTCATTTATAGGATCTGAACATTTCTTACGAAAATTAGAAACTTCTGCTTCTATTATAAGGAAATCAGATAAATGACTCATGAAAATGTTAGAATCAGGGGCGCCCGTGTGGCTCAGCTGGTTAAGCATCCGACTTCAGCACAGGTCACCATCTCAGGATTCCTGAGTTCAAACCCCGTACAGAGCTCTCTGCTGTCGGCACAGAGCCTGCTTTGGATCCTCTGTTCCCCTTCTCTCTCTGCCCCTCCCCTGCTCATGATCTCACTCTCTCTAAAATAAATAAACTTTGGGGTGCCTCGGTGGCTTAGTCAGTTAGGCAGTTAAGCATCTGACTTCACCTCAGGTCATGATCTTGTGGTTCATGAGTTCGAGCCCTGCATCCAGCTCTGTGCTTGACAGCTCATAGCCTGGAGCCTGCTTCAGATTCTGTGTCTCCCTCTCTCTCTGCCCCTCCCCAACCCATGCGCTCTCTCTCTCTCTCTCTCTCTCTCTCTCTCGCACACAACTAAACATTAAAAAAAAATTAAATAAACATAAAAAAGAAAATGTTAGAATCATACTGATAATTTAAGTATATAATTGCAAGTTATATGTTCAATTACCTAAATTTAAATGATTGATTTTGGTAATAATGCATTAAATGTATAATATGCCCATGCATTATTGCTTCTTAAATATCAATATCCATGTTTCATAGTAGAAAAATTGCTTAAATAGTTTAGGAATAAAATTATATACTCAGGGTCACTTGTGTTAATGTATGTGACTTCTTGGTTTGGAAATATATTCATATAGGTTCCAGTTTCAAAACTATTTTATATTCTGGGTTTGATATCAAGAAGTTTTAATCTTATAATATGTTAACACAAAATACTTGATAGCTCTGTGAAAACTGTTGTAATACAGAGAAATTATACTGGCATTAGAGTTAAGAAAAGTTCATAGTTCAAAGTTCATTTTTATTTGATATATATTAGAAATAAAATGTGAACTATTCCTCTGAAGGAAAAAGTATACAATCACATTTCCATAAGACTGAGGCAAAATAAAGCAAACATTTACCTCTAAACTCTCCATAATTTGCAAACTGTAAATTATGGATAAATCTAAAATGGAATACTCATAAAATACATTTGTCTGAATATCAAATATACCCCCCCAATGTAACTCTTACTTAGACTAAAGCTCTGATGAAATTAAGTAATGGCATTTCTGTAGTTATTCAGAAAGATGATTGACTCCTAAACAAAACATTAATAATAATGGGCACTTTGGCTCTGAACAAATGTGTTAATCCCCTTTCCCTTAAAAAAAATGGAATTCTTGAAAAGCACAGTATGTCAGGGCTCACTCAGCAACATATGTACTAAATTTGAAACAATACAGATAAGATTAGCATGGTCCCTATGCAAGGATGACACACAAATTCCTGAAAAATTATCTTTCTTAAGATATAGAAGCAACCCAAGTGTCCATCGATAGAGGAATGGATAAAAAAGATGAGATATATATGTATACAATATGTATATATTTTTCCATGAATATTATATATATAAGAATATTACTCAGCCACAAAAAAGGATGAGGTCTTGCCATCCGCAACAACATGGATGAACCTAGAGGATATTATGGCAAGTGAAATAAGTCACAGTTGAAAGACAAATACCATATGATTTCCTTTATATGTGGAATCTAGGAAACCAAATGAATATACAAACAACAAATAAACCAGAACCAGACCTATCAGTACAGAGAGCAAATTGATGGTTGTTGGAGGGGAGTGGGGGTGGGGGGTGGGCAAGACGAATAAGGAGGAGTGGAAGATGTGGGCTTCCAGTTGTGGAATGAGTGGGTCAGCAAAATGAGAGTAAACAATAAGGAACGTGGTCTGTGGCACTGTGATGGGATCGTACACTGACCAATGGTGACTCACACTTGTGGCGAGCATAGCACAATGCATAGCGATGTTGAATCACGACGTTATACACCAGGAACCAGTGTAGCATTGTGTGTCAAGCACACTCAGGAAAAAAAAAAAAAAAAAAAAAAAAAAAAAGCAAGCACAGTGTATCATCCAGAGTGAGGTATGCTATAGGTAAAAAGTTGCCTTGTGGCCATAAAGATTTTTAAATAAATGTTTCTAAAATTCTTTAGAATAAATGTTTTAAAAGATTGAGCTCTAGACCTTGCTGCAAAGAACATGATTGTGTTTCAATGAGTGGCAGAAAAGTCACTGCCATATTGTGTCAGCAAAACCTTCCAGAAATCTGCTGTGCAGGGTGTCAGAGAAAACTATTCACAGGGAGACATCTGCCCAGAGGCACTCTGCTAAAATCACCAGGGGAAGCTGCTGGCAGCTGAGTCCTGCTCACCACCAGGCACTTCAGGAGGCAGAAGATGGAGAAGCTGTAAGTGCCACAGAAGCCTGCCTAGTGAGGGTGCTCTGGCACCAGGAGGCAGAGTCCTTTGGTCCTTCAGTGTCTCTCCATCATCCACTTGCAAAGCCTCGACACTTTGGTGGCCACAGAAAAATATTTACGGGCCCAAATTTGTTCTCGCAGAGTAATATAAAAGAGTGAATTTGGAAGTGGAAGGCTCTAAATCAATAACAATTACATTTGGTCAGGTCACATCCACATGGCTGTCCTGATTTGTGTGCAGTGTTCCTCTAACTGGTGATCTGGAGGCCCTGGCTTTTTCTTCTGTGTGATTTTTCTATCTTCTGCATGCAGTGTTCAGTGTCACAGCACTTGGTTGTATCAAATCAGTCAAAGGAAAAAGATCATGAAGAATGTCATGAGAAAGTTTCTAAGGGCAAGGTCCAGAAGTGGCATGTATCACTTCTACTCACACGTCATCGGCAAGAACCCAGTCATATGCTCACACCCAATTGCTAAGATAGACTAGGAAATGTAGTCAAGCTGGTACCCAGGAGGGAGAAATGGTTTTGGTGACTAGTTAGTCTCTGTCACAGATAATTTCTCTTAACTTATTATTTTATTATTCCTGGAAGCAATGCATTTTGACTACAGTCACCACAGTTACCCCTGGCCTGGATGATAGTAATATATGTGTGTAATATCCCCAGATGTCAGCTGGGGCCCCTCCAGCCCATTAAAACCTGATGATAATGGTAATACATGTACATATATATTGAGATGTCAGCTAAGAATCCTCTGCCCACTGAGTTCCAGATAAAATTTGCCCAGAACCCTAGTTTCATGTCCCAGAGAGGTCTGCAAATTCCCAGAGTTCTTCATATTCTCCTAGTCTTCTCCATGTCTAACTTCTGCTTTCACACATAATGTTGCAATTCCTCACTGCTCTGATCCAGATATGAAATCCAAATCCTTCATCGATTTCCACCCAAAAATAATCATTTAAACACACACGCACAGGTATGGAAGACTTTCCTGAAGATTTGCGAATGCCAGAGGAGGTTTAAATTATAGCAGGAGGAATAATTTCAAACTATATACTAAGCAACCTCCTGTCCTTTAGTACCAACTAAAATTTCTGACGCTCTTCTCATCATTTGGTTTCCTTCTTCACATCATGTCGCCATCCCTTTCTCCCCAGAGTCTCTTTACCTCTCAAGAAGAAAATCAATCCCCTTTACTTTATCATGCCAGAACAACTTAACCATTTTTATTAGTTGTTTCTTAAGTTCCTACTGACACCAGTGTTCTGGGAGTCTTATTTGCCATCCCCAGGGAGTCTAAATGTACTCTAAGAGAAATCCATGTGCTGGTTGTTAAAGCTAAAATTTTTACATTATTTCATATAAAGTCAAAATTGACTTGATTACTGACTCTACTAAGAGTTCTACCAGATCAGCTTTCCCAGCGTGTGTTCTATAGTGCAACTGTCCTATGAGATAATCTGCAGACTAAATGCATACATAAATAAGCGAGATCTACAATCAAGTAATTTTAAGAAACTTTGCATACTATACTCCCCTTCTTGGAAATTCATAATGCACATTCAACATATTGACAGCTGGGAAAAGTCATGTACCTGTTTAGCTGTGATAGTAGCTAACTTACTTGATGACATAACCTTTTTTTGCACAAAATGCCTTCTACTGTACAGAATATACAGAATGTAGAAAGTCCTTTCTAGCTACAATGTTCTGAAACACTATAATTCTTACACACCTATATGACTAATGACAAAACAACCATAAAAAAAAAAATGAGCCCAATAGCCTGGCCAGATGGGAACTGTCACACACTTTTTTTACTGCAGGAGCCCTCTCCCTCTCTGGTGACCACTATGTCCACCCAGAGTTTAAGCCATCTGGTTATTCTAAGAGAGTGAGGCAGAGACTTTCAGACACTAATCAGAAATCACCAGGAAAAAAGAAAGCAAATTTCCCAGCTGGTGCTAAAAGCTCCCATCTCTCCACTTTGATCTTCACCAAGGCTACTTGAGGCAGGGCTTTGACTGACTAACAAATGTCCCCTCCCTCTTTCCTATTTGTATTTCCTGTGTTGTCTTGAGACAAGCTGCTTCTGCTCCCTGACTCCTCCCCAATATTTAACTTTTCACCAATCCTGGACTTTTGATCCTTTTGGTTAAAAATACACTTGTTTGTAATGTAATCAAATTTTATACCAAGTCAGCAGTCTAGACAGTAGGTGACTTTTATTGGCCCTTCTAACCTTGACACTATGAAGTAGTTTGACTTTTCCTCTAGTAGAACACATTGACTAGCAAACTTAAAAATTCATCTTAAGTGAGAAATACTATTGGATAGCACAATTCATTTCAATGCTGTCACCAAGTCACAGGCCCATGTTTTTATCGCTTTGAAAGTGTCTTGAAAAACACAAAGTGTGATATAAATACAGTAAATCATTAGTATTTCCTGTCACTTTCTTTGGGAAAATATTTATTTCTGCTTTGGGTACTTTAGACTCTGAAATAAATGTATTGAAGTCTTCTTTCAGATAAATTAATTAACTTTTTTTAAACGAGGTAGAAGTCTTTATATTAACTGACTGTAAGTTCTTTGCCTGATACATGTGTTGCAATTGTTATTACCCAGTCTAATGGCTTGCCTTTCATTTTCTTAAGGGTGTCTTTTAAATAGCAGAATTAAAAATTTTTTAAGTTTGATTTATCCACTTTCCTCCAGAATATTTATAGTTTTAATTTTTATGTTTAAGTCTGTAATCCACAAATGTTTGTGAATGATATGAGCTAGGGATCAAGATTAATTATTTTTCATATAGTTACCTGGATGTTACAGCACCATTTGTTTAAAAAATTTCCTTTCTCCATTGAAACTCTTAGTGCCTTCATTAAAAATCTATTGACCATGAATGGTAGATCTGTTTCTGAGCTCTATTCTGTCCCATTGGTTTATTTTTCTATCCTTATTCTAATATCAGAGACTCAATTACTATAAGTGTAGAGTAAGTCTTGAAATCAAGTAGTGTAAGTCCTCCAATCTTGTTCTTTTTCAAGATTGTTTTGTTTATTCTAGGGTCTTTTATACCAAAATTAATTTTAGAATCACTTGATTTATATTTAAAAATACATACATAAATACAGGTCTATTGCTGTTTTAAGTGGGATTGCATTAAATTTCTGTCAGTTTGAGAAATTCATATCTTAAATATTAGATAATGTCATCCATAAAAATGGTATAATCCTCCATTTGTTTAGGTTTTTAAAATTTCTCTTTGAAACATTTTTCATTTACTGTATAGAAATTATGCACACTTTAAATTTATTCATAAATATAAAATGTGTGTTTTTGAGAGACAGAATGCGTAGGGGAGGGGCAGAGAGAAAGGGAGAGAAAATCTCAAGCAGGCTCCAATGTGGAGCCTGACGTGGGCTCCATCTCACAACCTTGAGATCATGACCCTGAGATCACAACCTGAGCAGAAACCAAGAGTCCGATGCTTCACCGACGGCACCATCCAGGAGTCTCTCTAAAATGTTTTTAATGCTGTTATAAAGCATGCTATTTTAAAGTTCCCTTTTCCAAATGTTTGTTCCTAATATATGGAAACACTAATATCTCCACTGTCCCAGATTTACCACATGAAAACAATTCTTTAATTAAAAAGTAAATCAGTAAGTTAAACTATGAGAAATATAAACCAAGTGCAGTTTACTTGCTGATAAGACTGACTGTTCAGAATTTATTTCCCAATAATATCTTCATAAATTGATTGGCTCTTTATCCATGATAAAACTATTAAGGAGAATGTGAGAGATGGCACCAGAAATAAAAACTTCTAAAGAATTTAATTAAATGCCTCAGTTTCTATGTTCTCTGCCCTTGGCCCATGAACAAAGTTTTAATGTAGTAAGCTTTAATTTAAACTAATCTTTTTTTGTTAACGTTTATTTATTTTTGAGACAGAGAGAGACAGAGCATGAACAGGGGAGGGTCAGAGAGAGAGAGGGAGACCCAGAATCTGAAACAGGCTCCAGGCTCTGAGCAGTCAGCACAGAGCCCGACGCGGGGCTCGAACCCACAAGCTGTGAGATCATGACCTGAGCCAAAGTCAGACGCTTAACCGACTGAGCCACCCAGGCGCCCCCTTAAACTAATCTTTTAATCAGGCTCTGTGCTGACACTCAGAGCCTGGAGCCTGCTTCAGATTCTGTGTCTCCCTCTCTCTCTGCCCCTCCCCTGCTCATGCTCTTTCTCTCTCTGTCTCAAAAATAAATATAAAACATTAAAAAAGAAAAACTAGTAGTTAATCCATGCTCAAATTCAATTAGAATTTTATAAAAATCATTTTAAGCCAGTCTAGAAAATATATTTGTAAGGCGCAAAACCTGATTAATAAATCCAGTATCTATGTTATAAAATGTATACATTGCCACCTCCAAATCTTTTAAATCCTGTAACTATCTTCTCTTCCTTCCCAAACCCCTAAAGTCCTTATTCTCATACCTTTTCTTTTTTCTCCCTAATCTTTATTATTCTTAATGTCTTACCTTACATGATTATCTTACTTCTATTTTCTTTCTCCAAAATTTTGTTTAAAATCAAGTTAGTTAACATAGTGTTGTATTGGTTTCAGGACTAGAATTTAGTGATTCACCACTTACATATAATACCCAGTACTCATCCCAAAAAGTGCCCTCCTTAATGCCCATCACCCATTTAGCCCATCCCCTCACCCACCTCCCCTCCAGCAACCCTCAGTTTACTCTCTATTGTTAAGACTCTCTTATGGTTTGCCTCTCTGTTATATCTTATTTAATTTTCCCTTCCCTTTACCTATGTTCATGTTTTGTTTCTTAAATTCCACATATGAGTGAAATCATATGGTATTTGTCTTTCTCTGACCGACTTATTTCACTTAGCATAATACACTCCAGCTACATCCACATCATTGCAGATGGCGAGATTTCAATTCTTCTTGATGGCTGAGAAATATTCCATTATATATATCTCACATCTTCTTTATCCATTCATCAGTCGATGGACATTTGGGCTCTTTCCATTGTGCTGCTATAAACATTCGGGTGCATGTGCCCCTTCAAAACAGCATTCCTGTATCCTCTGGATAAATACCTAGTAGTGCAATTGCTGGGTCAGAGGGTAGTTCTATCTTTAATTTTATGAGGAACCTCCACACTATTTTCCAGAGTGGCTGCACCAGTTTGCATTCCCACCAGCAGTGTATGAGGGTTCCCCTTTCTCTACATCCTCACCAATATCTTTTGTTTCCTAAGTTGTTAATTTTAGTCATTCTGAGAGGTATGAGGTGATATCTCATTGTGGTTTTGATTTGTATTTCCCTGGTGATGAATGAAGTTGAACATTTTTTCATGTGTCTGTTAGCCATCTGGATGTCTTCTTTGGAGAAGTGTCTCTTCATGTCTTCTGACCATTTCTTAACTGGATTATTTATTGTTTGGGTCTTGAGTTTGATAAATTCTTTATAGATTTTTTGGATACTAGCCCTTTACTCAATATGTCATTTGCAAATATCTTTTCCCATTCCATAAGTTGCCTTTTACTTTTGTTGATTGCTTCCTTTGCTGTGCAGAAAGAAGCTTTTTATATTGATAAAGTCCCAATAGTTAATTCTTATTTTTATTTACCTTGCTTCCAGTGACATGTCTAGTAAGAAGTTGTTGTGGCCTAGGTCAGGTAGGTTGCTGCCTGTTTTCTCCTTTAGGATTTTGATGGTTTCCAGTCTCACATTTACATCTTTCATGCATTTTTTATTTATTTTTGTGTATTTTCATTCTTCTGCATATTGCTGTCCAGTTTTCCCAACACCATTTGCTGAAGAGACTGTCTTCTTTCCATTGGCTACTCTTTCCTGTTTTGTCGATTAATTGACCATACAATTGTGGGTCCATTTCTGGGTCCTCTATTCTGTTCCATTGATCTATGTGTTTGTTTTTGTGCCAGCAGAATACTGTCTTGATAATTACAGCTTTGTAATACAACTTGAAGTCTAGAATTATGATGCCTCCTGCTTTACTTTTCTATTTCAACATTACCTTGGCTATTTTGGGTCTTTTAGGGTTCCATACAAATTTTAGAATTGTTTATTCTGTTAAAAATGCTGGCGTTATTTTGATTGGGATTGCATTGACTATATAGATTCCTTTGGGTAGTATGGACATTTTAACAATGTTTGTTATTCCAGTCCATGAGATGGAATACTTTTCCATTTCTTTATGTCTTCTTCAATTTCCTTCATAAGTGTTCTATAGTTTTCAGAATACAGATCTTTTACCTCTTTGGATAGGTTTATTCCTATGGATCTTACGGGTTTTGGTGCAATTGTAAATGAGATTAATTCCTTGATTTCTCTCTCTGATGCTTCTTTATTGGTGTACAGAAATGAAATAGATTTCAGTACATTGATTTTATATCCTGCAACTTTGCTGAATTCACATATCAGTTCTAATAATTTTTTGGTGGAGTCTTTTGGGGTTTCCACATAGAATATCATATCATTTGCAAAGAGTGGAAGTTTGACTTCCTCCTTGCTGATTTGGATGCCTTTTATATCTTTTTGTTCTCTTATTGTTGAAGCTAGGACTTCCAATATTATGTTAAACAACAGTAGTAAGAGTGGACATCACTGTCATGTTCCTGACCTTATGGGAAAATCTCTCAGTTTTTCCCCATTGAGGATGATATTAGCTGTGGGTCTTTCACATACAGCCTTTATGATATTGAGGTATGTTCCTTCTATCCATACTTTCTTGAGGGTTTTTATCAAGAAAGGATGTTATATTTTTTGTCAAATGCTTTTCTGTGTCTATTGAGAGAATCATACGGTTTTTATCCTTTCTTTTATTAATGCAGCATATCGCGTTGATTGGTTTGTGGATATTGAACCACCTCTGCAGCTCAGGAATCAATCCCACTTGATTGTGGTGAATAATTCTTTTAATGTACTGCAGGATTAGATTTGCTAGTATCTTGTTGAGTTTTGTGCATCCATATCCATCAGGAATATTGGTCTTTAATTCTCCTTTTTAGTGGGGTCTTTCTCTGGTTTTGGAAGCAAAGTAATGCTGGCTTCAAAAAATGAGTTTGGAAGGATTCCTTCCACTTCTATTTTTTGGAACAGTTTCAGAAGAATAGGTATTAATTCATCTCTGAGTGTTTGGTATAATTTACCTGGGAGGCCATCTGGCCCTGAACTCTTGTTTGTTGGGAGATTTTTGATTACTGATTCAATTTCTTTACTGGTTATATGTCTGTTCAAAATTTCTATTTCTTCCTTTTCAGTTTTGGTAGTCTATATGCTTCTAGGAATTTATCCTTTTCTTCCATGTTGCCCAATGTGTTGGCATATTATTGCTCATAATTTCTTTTATAATTGTTATTTCTGCAGTGTTGGTTGTGATCTCTCCTCTTTCATTTGTGATTTTATTTATTTATTTATTTATTTATTTATTTATTTATTTATGTATTTATTTATTTATTTTGATAAGTCTGGCTAGTGGTTTATCAATTTTGCTAATTCTTTCAAAAAACCAGTTCCTAGTTTCATTTATCTGTTCTACTGTTTTTCTTACTTCTATATAATTTATTTCTGTGCTAACCTTTATTATTTTCCTTTTTCTGCTGGTTTAGGGCTTTATCTGCTGTTCTTTTTCCAGCTCTTCTATGTGTAAGGTTAGGTTGTGTATTTAAGACTTTTTTGCCTTCTGGAGAAAGGCCTGAATTGCTATATACTTCCCTCTTATGACTGTCTTTGTTGCATCCCAAAGGTTTTGGACTTTTATGTTTTCATTTTCATTGGCTTCCCTGTAGGTTTTTAGTTTTTCTTTAAATTCCTTGTTAACCCATTCATTCTTTAACAAGAATGTATTGGTGATCTTTCAAATTTTTTTCTTGTGGTTGACTTCAACTTTCAGAGCGTTGTGGTTGGAAAATATGCACGGTATGATCTCAATCTTTTTGTACTGGTAGAAGCCTGAATTGTGACCCAGTATGTGATAGTTCCTAGAGAATGTTCCATGTGCACTCAAAAGAATGTATATTCTGCTGCTTTAGGATGAAATGCTCTGAATATATATATATCTGTTAAGTCTATCTGGTCTAAGTGTCATTCAAAGCCATTGTGTCCTTGTTTATCTTATGCTTAGATGATCTGTCCATTGCTATAAGTGGGGTGTTAAAGTCTCCTCCTGTTATTGTATTATTATCAATGAGTTTCTTTATATCTGAACTTCTATTTTAAAGGTAACTAGATTTTTCTTTTCTTGAATAAATCTTCATAAAAGAGGCCTGTCTGGCTCCCATCATGTTTTTCTCTTGAATATCCCCCTGTCTTCATCAGGTACTCACTAAACAAACTTCCCATGTCAGCACATGCCCAGAACATAAAAGGGATTTGGATAAATATTTTAAATATGTAAATGAGTAAACTAATAGATGTATAAATTAAATGAATCTGGATTATATTATCAACTTTCCCTAAATTCTCTAACATTAGTAATTCAATAATGATTTTCCAATCCTAACCCCTGCTGAAGATTTTTGTTGCACTTGGTACCACTGACACCTTCCTCCTTCATAACTTTGTCTTGTGTTCGCTTTAATTTCTTCTTTCTTATAACATTATGTTTCTATCACATTATTTTGTTCCTTATCTTCCTCCCACTCACTTCTATTGACCTTCTAGTTCTTTTCCTCTACATGTGTTTCTTAAGAGTTCATCCAATTTCCAGTTTAAATTGATTTTATGGATCAGATATGCTACCACCTCATAGAGTGCCCCTATGAATGCAAAAAATGCAGACTTTCTGGGCAGACACAGCTCTGTAGATGCACAGATTGTGAATATAAGCCACTTTTGTACAAATCTGAAAAATACGCATCTTCCTTGGACTCAGCCAGATACACCATAAAAGAAGTCCTGTGAATGGTTCCCAAATCTAAATTTCTAGACAAACTGTCAAACCTGCATTACCTGTAAAGGGTTCATAGGAATACTATTAGGTAATATGGGATTAGGTCAAAAAATCAAAATTAGTTCCTTTCATCTAAATGTACTATTGTTTCTAAATCCAAGATTGCATTACTTTATCAATGATCAAGCCATTCTGATGTGTACTTAACTTTTTTCCCCCAGTTTTGCTAAGAAATAGTTGACATTGGGACACCTGGGTGGCTCAGTCGGTTAAGCATCTGACTTCTGACTGCAGCTCAGGTCATGATCTCGCAGCCAGTGAGTTCAGGTCCCACATTAGGCTCTGTGCTGACAGCTCAGAGCCTGGAGCCTGCTTCAGATTCTGTGTCTCCCTCTCTCTCTGCTCCTCCCCCACTCATGCTCTCTCTCTTTCTCTGTCTCTCAAAGATGAATAAATGTTAAAAAAATTTTTTTTAAAAAGAAATAGTTGACATAGATTACTCTATAAATTTAAGGTGTTACTGCATAATGGTTCAATTTACATATATTTTCAAATGATTATCACAATAGGTTCAGCTAACATCCATCTTGTCATATAGATAAAATAAAAAGAAAGAGAAAAAAAGAAAAAAAATTCTCCTTGTGATGAGAACTCAGAGGATTTACTTGTCTTAACAACTTTCCTATATATCATACAGCATCATTAGCTTTAGACATCATATTGTACATTACATCCCTAGTACTTATTTATCTTATACCTGGAAGTTTGCACCTTTTGACCACAATTTTCCCTCCCCCTACCTTCCACATAACCACAAGTGTGATCTCTTTTTCTAGGAGGTTTTGTTGTTGTTGTTGTTGCTGTTGTTTTCTGTGTGTATTTTTTTTAATCATACAGTACTTGTCTTTCTCCATTATACTTATTTCACTTAGCATAGTGCCTTCAAGGTCTATCCACGTTGTAACAAATGGTAGGAGATCCTCATTTTTTACAGCTGAATAACATTCCAGTGTGTGTGTGTGTGTGTGTGTGTGTGTGTGTGTGTGTGTGTGTATCACAACTTCTTTAACCATTCATCCATCAACAAACACTTAGGTTGTTTCCATGTCTCGGTTACTATAAATAATGCTGTTACAAAGTGGGGTGCAGATATCTTCTTGGGGTAGTGTTTTCACTTCCTTTGAAACATACAGTGAAATATTATTAAGCCATAAAAAAGAATGAGATCTTGCCATTTGTAACAACACTGATGGACCTAGAGGAGTTTATGCTAAGTGAAATAGGTCAGTCATAGAAAGATAAATACCACATGATTTCACTTATACAAGGAATCTAAAAAAGCAAAGAAAAACAAACAAAAAACAAAAGAGACTCATAAATACAGAGAACAAACTGGTGGTTGTCAGAAGGAGAGGGTGGGACCATGGGCAAAATAGGTGAGGGAATTAAGAGGTACAAATTTTCCAGTTATAAAATAAATAAGTGATGGAGATGAAAAGTGCAGCATAAGGAATATAGTCAATAATATTACAATAACATTGTATGGTGACAGATGGTAACTATAGTTGTGGTGAGCATTGTGTAGAATTGTCCATTCACTATGTTGTGCATCTGAAACTAATATAACATTGTATATCAACTATACCTAAATAATAAAAAAAAATAAAGAATAAAGCCAAAACAATAAAGAGAAAAAAATATACATGTTCTTACTTTCTTCCCTTAATCTTTGAAAGAGACTTATGGCAATTATTAAGTTATCACTCATCAACCAATTCTCTTCAAATTAAATACAGCTAAATTCTTACATAATTTTAATTTAAAAGAACACAAATATATACTCTTAAAATGTTTTCTTCTAGACTTCCAAATCTCTTTATAGCCCACTTCTTAATTTCCATAAAGTAAGACATATATATAATTTAGAGTCAAATAGTTTTATAAGGCCTTTGGGTGGGGGAGTGAGATTATCTTTCTTCTACCCCATTTCTTGCCTCACATAAGTAGGTATTTTTAACTCTCCATGATGATTCTACTGCTATATATCAAGCATATTTTTGTCTTTCTATTTTAGGTATTTTTTGGTTGATTTATAAATAATTAATTGACAATTGTACAACTCTGAAGAAAGGTTTTACCTAACATAGTAACTAGAATGTAAGTTTTCTATTAGAAATTTTCACAAATGTTCCCATTGTACAATTGAGTGATATGGTGTAATTTAATAATTTTATATCCATTGGATATTTATTTCCAGCTCAGAGTAGAGATGGAACTATATAAAGTAGGAATTAAAATATAATCAATATAATCCAAATTTAGGAAGCCAGGCAGAAAGAGGGCATTAACACTCTCACAGAAGGATTTTCAACCCTGGAGTGATAATTCCTTTTGGGGTCTTGCAACATGGACATTTGCTTCAACAACAGGGTTCCATAGAGCTGGAATATTTACTAATGTGTCCTTAAGAACTAATACCCAGAGTGCCAGCTGACTGGGAAATGTGACTCCTGGTGTCTTGCTGGGAAAAAAAGCAAAAATAACTAAAAATATAATCTATTGTTTTTAATATATCCGATTCAAAATGCTTATGAAATTTAAGGTTTGGGGGTGCCCGGGTGGATTAGTTGATTAAGTGTCCAACTTCTGCTCAGGTCATGATCTCATGGTTCATGGGTTTGAGCCCCACATCGGGTTCTATGCTGACAGATCAGAGCCTGCTTCAGATTTTCTCTTTCTCTCTCTCTCTCTCTCTGTCTCTCTCTGTCCCTACCCTGTTCATGCCCTGTCTCTCTCTCTCTCAACAACAAATAAATAGGCATTTAAAAAAAAGAAATTTAAGGTTTGTGTCAGAAGGAAGACTGTAGAAGGTGATGAGACATTTCAAAGATGACAATTCCTCTTCATTGAGAACAGAATGAAAGCCATCCTAACATAGCCAGGCAGCTACCCTGCCTTGACATCCAAAACATGAATGGCTTGCAGGAGGAAGAGATGTTATGATGAAGATAACAAACACTGACATCACAAGGCTCGTTAAAGGTCAGAAAAGCCAGCCATTAGGTGGCAGATTCTGAATTCAATCATTTTTAAAGTTTAAAAAAATTTTTTAGTTACGAGGATGTTTTGTTTCTCAAATTTTTAAGAAATAGAAATTTTTAAGAAATATAACTCCTATCACTATTGCTATCTAAAACCATTTTTCACCTTATTAATTAGAAGTTAAAACACATGGGGCACGTGGGTGGCTCAGTTGGTTAAGCATCCGACATCGGCTCAAGTCATGATCTCAAGGTACATGAGTTCAAGAAGCCTCCTTCAGACCCTTTACCCCTGCTCTCTCTGCCCCTGTCCCACTCATTCTCATTCTCTCTCTCTCTCAAAAATAAAAATAAATAACTTTTTAACAAAAGTTAAAATACACAAATGTCATAAGTGATAACAGTAGTGGCATTAAACAAGGACCATGAAAACACTTTTCCCAGAGTAAATACATGAGTCATCATAAGCCTCTGTGCTTTGCATATTCAGTTTTGTCTACCTAGAGCCCTCTTCCTACCCCCACATCTCCCTACTTTGTCAGTGGCCAGTGAAGTGCTTACCATTTAAGAACTAGGCCCCAATAGTCTCCTCCCTCATGGGTTTGCTAGCAGCTAATTCTCTGCTCAGCTGGCACAATCTGTTCTACACCTCCTTCAGGCCAGGTAGTGTGCATGCTGCCCAAGCACTCGCCTGTGCGTCCTTTCCCCCGCTGTTCTTGTTCACCCTTGTCCCAAGATCATTGTCCTAATCTTAACAAGTTCTTCCTACATCTCTGTGAATTTCTCTGAGAACCTCTTGACTTGTAGCCAGAGAGGATGTAACCCAGAGACCTGATACAGCAGACTCAGTGGGATATTCCTGTTATACTCTGAGCTCAGAGAACTACCAAAGGTGATGTCATCCACCTCACTGCAAGAACTACTTAGAAGTGTCTAGTTCAAAGGCTATGTGCTAACACTGACCAGGACTCTACCCTCAGCACAAGACTTTTTAAGGAGAAAAAGATTATTCCCATTACCTAACCTCCACCACCCCCACGCTAGTAGAAATGGAGCGGGGCTCCTTCCCCATTCTCTTCCTAAAGCAAAGGAAGAGGAGTCCAAGAGCATCACTAATAATATTAACTAGAAATAGAGGGTACATTTTTATTTTCTTAATTTGAGTTCTCCTAGAAAGAAAACCTTGAGATAAGAACACATACGCAGAAGTCATTTATTTGAGAAGTGCAAGAAGTATTGGTAAGGGAGAAGGGAAGAAAGAAAAGGAAGGAACGGTAACAGGAGGTTAATCCTTCTAGGGAAATTTGGAGTCAGAGTCAAACACATGCCTGAGAATTTTCCCTGAGGGGGAAGGGAGCTGGGGTATGTATACACCAACTCCAGTCAGGAATTTGTTGAAGGCTACTTTGGGAAAGGGTGGTGGTGTTATTATACTGACATTGTAATCCTTCCTCAGGAGACACAGAAATGGCAAAGTGGACTCCATAGCAAGAGAGAAGGCCTTTGGGTGGTTGACTAGAGGCTTACTAAGGGTGTTACCCAGTAACTTAACAGGAGTCCAAGTCTCCTATATTCTAGCAGTGCTTCAACTGCACCAATTAAGCACTTTAACTTTTCAATATCCATAGATTTATTTGACTTCACCTCCTTCTACATATGGAGTAACATTTTAGTCAGACAGGAAACTGAACCATATACTCATGAGTTTTTGAAGGAGTCAGAGGTAGTGGCAGCTTAACTCAATATCCAAGACTCCTAACTCCCAAATCAGTTCTCTTTACAACTGTAAACCTCCCGGACCCTTCCTTGACTTTTAAACTTTAAAACTGTTCAGAGCCCCTGTTCGGATAGCTCAGAGCCTGGAGCCTGCTTTGGATTCTGTGTCTCCCTCTCTCTCTGTCCCTCCCCCCACATTATTCCCATTACTTAACCTCCACCATCCCACATTAGTAGAAATGGAGCGGGGGCTCCTTCCCCATTCTCTTCCTGTCTCTCTCCCTCTCTCAAAAATAAACAAACATTAAAAAAAAATTTTAAACTGTTCACAGCCCATGGGCATTCGAACAACATTAGTATCAATATATTGCTATTGCCTTGAATATGATGATATTGATACTTTTGTCAAACTGATGTCCACTTGATAGCTCTACTGAAACAATATACCCATATAATCTCAGACATGTTAGGATGAACTGGAGGGTCCACCTACTTAGATGAGTTGTGTATTAAGTTTCTTCAAAGAATGCAGTACTGACAAGTTACATTACACTCTCAGAGTGGTTTTTAGAGCCCTCTTTGGAAATATAAAAGGTAATAAACTTTTTATTTTCTATGTTCTCAGATATTCCAATAGTGGGAAGAAATACCATCGTGAAATAGGTGGAAAAACACTTAGGCACACCAGATGAGCTTCCTCCTGATCAGACATTTTCCTATCTTCCTGAAAGGGGGAATTCAGGGATGTGGAAAATGGAGGGAGAGGCCCAGAACAACATAACCCTGCTATAGTCAGTAAAAATTTCCTTATGAGTAAGTTGTTGTTGTTGTTGGTGGTGGTGGTGGTGTTTTCAAAAGAGCCAGCATAGAAGCTTTGAATGAATGGTTTCTCATTTCTTCCCCCTCTAGTGTCTTGAGTTTTATTTTTTTTACTTTTGGCTTTTTGGAGTTTTTTCACCTGTGAGTACCAAGGGCTCACATTGGCTTTTTTCCAGTAAACAACTTAAGAGAATGACTGATGGACAGCTATGTATTTTCAAGAGCTTCAGTCATTATGCATCTGAAGGAAAGACAACAATACCACAGAGAGCTATCAGCACATATATTAATGCATAAAGATTCTGCTTAATATCTAGAAAGGTAATAAAACAAATTTGGGGGGAGATGGTTAATACAACTATCAAATATTTTCTTAAAACATTAAAACATAATTTGAACCTCTACATAACAATGGGAAGAATGTGAGTGTTCCTATCCTTCAAAGTTGAAGCTGTTTTTTGTGGTTTGACTCAGAATAGTCTCCTAACCAAAACTGCCTGGATAGCTCATCATTATGGCTATAGAGCAAGAGTTTTTTGGGAACAGCATGTTAAACCATTCATCCAACAAATATTGTTGAGAGGCACAAGAGATATAAAAGTAAAAATTTCATAGTCTTTGTTCTCCTGGAGCTGAGTTCACATGTGGAAAGCAGTTAACTGAATAGGCAAAAATAATGAAAAATAAGTACAAATTAGGGTACTGTAGGAATATAGGAGGCACAGTCAACCCAGTCTTTGGGATTCAGGGAAGCTAGCAGTTGGTGTTGGAAGACATGGAGTAGCTAAAAGTATACTCCAGGCAAAAACACTGCTGTGGAGGCGAAGGAAAGTAGAGCACCCTTGGGAGACTCTGGCTAGTTCTGGTGAACTGCACAGTAATAAGCAAGGACTATAAACTGGTGACAAATGGGGCTGGAAAGGCAAAGGCCTTAGAAGTCATGTGAAAGAGTTGGAAATTTATCTAAATATAGTAATAATTAATTAAGAAGGCTCAAAGAAGAAAGTATCATAGTTTTGTATACTTTGGAACAATTGCTCTGGCTGTACCATGGAGACTCTTCTTAGAAAATGTAAGACCTGTAAGACAGGAAAAGTCCTAAGGGTTCTCTAACAATAATTCAGACAAAGGCAGTGGTAGCCTGAATTATAATAGTGATGATAAGTATAGTGAGAAATAAATAAATTTGAGAGATATTTAAGAAGAAGACCGTGTAGGCCCTGGTGATTGTTTAGATGCCAGTAAAAAAGGACAAGAAACAATCACAACTTCCGGCCTGGACAACTGAACAGGTGCTGTGCCACTTCCCAAAGACTAAAAACTGAGGAAGAGATGCAGTTTTTATGTGCATAAGGCACTCCCTGGAAATTGGGATTTTCCTAATAACATTTATAATTGTTTCAAACTACCTCAAGGTCTTTTACTGTGCCACAGATCACAATACAATATACATTTTACAGGGGAAAAATTCCAGGTTTAAAGAAATTACATGGCTTGCCCATGATCACACAGATGATAAATGGCAACACCAGGATTGGAGCACGATCTTAAGGTTTCTAACACCATTGCTTGTTGCACTCTGCCTCTATTCCCTGGAAGCTGCATTAGCTCTTAAGAACCACAGGGATAATATCTTTTGCAGTATTATCAGTGATTACTTAATGATGTTCTGATGACCTGAAAGAGATGATATTGCCTTCCAAGCTATTCAGTCCACTCATCCAGCAAGGCTATTTCAGTCCCCCAGAGCTTGGTGTCTTTACAGGGATCTTATTTTTAAAAAGAACCTTGAAATAGTTTTTCTACCTTTCCCTTAAAAGTGTTCCACAACGACATTAAAAATAGCTATTTGTTTCAAAATGAGTAAACATTCAGAAGTAGGTCTTCATCAGATAATAAAATCATCATATTCTTATGATTTTTGCATGACAAAAATATCATGGAGTCTATTTTCTGACTATTGGTCGATTATTTACCATGTAAGTTTTAATGTGTTATTTTATTTTCTACCACTATTTTCCCTGTATTACTATCTCAGCTTCCTAGAGGTTTCTGAGACCAGTATCCACTATCAACAGCTGCTCTGCTGATACAAATAAAGTATAATCCAATTTTCTGAAGTTTTAAAAGTACTACTCCTATTAAGTAATGAAGACAATCTTCTCAATCTTCTTCCATACATGTTTATTAAAATTTGGTACCTACTACAAATTATCAATACCAAAATCTAGTGTAAGAGGAGTCTGGAAAGATAGGGACAGCAACAAGCCTTGAATCCCAACATAAAAACAGACAGAAAAACCACAGTAACTAAGCCATGGAAAACATGAGGTGACAGATTACCCTCATGAACCTCAAAATACAAAGCACATGAAGACAAACTATAGCCCCAAGACTTAATGCCATTAGCACTTGAGCAAGAGAAAGCAGAGGAAAGAAGTAGGGAATCTGATGGATCTAAGAATAAATAAAAACCCAAAAGAGCCAACAGCTAATCACTGGAAAGTACATCAAGCTGATTAGGAAACAGGAGTTAAAATCAGAAGTTCTGCCCAATTCAGTATTGGATGAATAAGAGGATTGCATGAGAGGAGCTAAAAGGATTGAGAAGTTTAGCCCTTAGAGCCTGTGTACTCTTGAAACCAACTTGCCATGGCCTTTTTTTTTTTTTTTGGCTAGAGCCCACACTGAGGAGAAATTGCTGGAAGTAGAATCAAAATCAAGCAGCGTATGTAACAGAGATGAAGGAAATAGAAGGTCTAGATAAAAGTAGAGAAGGGGAAGAGAGCCAGGGAATCTCAGAAAGTAAGCTGCTATCTTCTCAGAAAGTAAGTTGCCATGTTTTGGAACACGATGCTAAAACAAGAGATAAGAGAGCACTGTGAAAGGAAAAAAGCTATTTGAGCAAAGCCCCTTTCAAAAACAAATTTCACACAAAAATGTGAATGATGAACCTAGAAAGCTTATCCAATCATACAGTGAAGAAGCTATCAAAAACTTCAAAGGTCATGACAAAAGGATTCAGGACCCCACTTGATCACTGAACATCTTCTAACATCTTCTAACATTACATGCCTTCTGATGAAGAAATACACCAGGCCCTAGAGTCTTGCCAAAGGGATACAATCTGAGTTCAATCAATGGATTAAACTCCAGGTACCAGGGGCGCCTGGGTGGCTCAGTCAGTTAAGTGGCGAACTTCAGCTCAGGTCATGATCTCATGGTTCGTGGGTTCCAGCCCCGCATCGGGCTCTGTGCTGACAGCTCAGAGCCTGGAGCCTGCTTCAGATTCTATGTCTTCCTTCCTCTCTGCCCCTCCCCCCCAATAAAAAATAAATAAATATAAAAATTTTTAAAAATAAAAAAATAAAATAAACTCCAGGTACCAGTCACCAATTTACAAGGACAGAGGTACATGATGATGTTGACCATGAAAATGCATTTAACCAAATCTAGACAGTGGGAAATTTACTAGTCAAGTGTCCTGAGTCTTTCACCACAAACAATGTAAGTGGGAGCTGGGGGGGTACATAAAATTAAAAAAAAAAACTACCAATTAAAAGAGACTTTAAAAATATTTCAAACAAAATTTTTAAAGAGGCAAGACTAAACTATACTTTGTAGGAATTCACACTTGGGTAAGAAAACTTTAAAGAAAAGAAGAGAGTGATTACTTTAGGAATTGGCATAAATTTTTTTTAACATTTATTTATTTTTGAGAGATAGAGCACAAGCTGGGGAGGGGCAGAGAAAGAGGGAAACACAGAATCCAAAGCAGGTTCCAGGCTCTGAGCTGTCAGCACAGAGACTGACTTGAACTCACGAACTGCAAAACCATGACCTGAGTCAAAGTCAGACTCTTAACCAACTGAGCCACCCCGGCATCCCTGGAATAAATGTTTTTAAAGTATTTTTTTAATTTGCAGTTTTTTCACTACATGTTCCACTCTCCCCACCCACCCACACACACACACCAACTCCCACTTATGTTGTAATATACTGAAAGAAAGACTCAGGACTTTTAACAGGAAAGTTATGTTAACTTTCATGGAGGGATTCTGGGGAACTGACAAAGTTCTATTTCTTGATTACATGGTGCTCGCCTCAAATACATCAATAAACTATCCATCTGTTTGTGAAGAGTTTCTGTATCTGTGTTTTACTTTGAAATAAAATGGTTTTGTAAAAATCCAGTATAACGGGTTACTGATATAGGAGAAAATACCATATTTTGTTATTTTAAATACTTAAATAACTTTTATAACAAAACCATGATTCATATGACTCACAGAGACCTCTGTGATTCTATTTTTGAGATAATTCATTATCTGACATTTCAGAATCACTTTAATGAGCAAGAACTTTCCCCATTGGTAATATCCTGCTTCATATTGATGTTCCTACAGTCTGGTGTATAGTAAATAGTCATTAATATTCACTGAAATAACAATGGCTGCTTTTCAAATAGCATATTTGGTCTTGAATTTTAAATCATCTTGAAATACACACTTGTTCATTTGCCAGCCTCCATAAGAAAACACAACTATGACTTCAGAAACCCACCTCATTCTTTGTAATCTCACATTAATCTGGGGAGAATTCTATCATTTGAAAAATAAATATTAATATTATTTTTACATGAAAATTTTCACAGAAAAACAACATTAATTTATTTTAAGATTTTAATCTCTTTAAAGATATAAATAAGTAAGTAAAGGAATAGTAGGTAACATTGTATAAATACAATGCCCATGACACTAGACATTTTTTTAATGTTTTTTTAATTGGAGAATAGGGAGTAAAATAGGAGCAATCTTCCATTTATCACCAGAAAAAATGCACATCAAGATTTTACAAAGTAGAAAAATGATAACCAATATGGAGCTTGCAGGAAAAATGATGTGTACTTATGATTATTTAGTTTGATATTAAAACCTTAAAATCTATTTCAGGTATAGACTCATTTTTAGTTATGACCTGAGATCATCCTAGGAACTTTCATCATGGTTATTAAACTATTTTCTACACTTTTCTTCTCTACTTTGTTCTTTCTCTTAAGAACTCTGATTTCATTTTTAAAAGTGCAAAATCCATCTCTACTTCCCGAAGATGACAATTACATTTAAATCTTTTTTAAAGGAGAGCTATTTTGAGCTGTTGCATTTACTTTTCAAAATCATTACTTTTGTCATGGACAGAGTAACTTCAGAATAGCCAAAGTCTCTAAAAAGTAATTATCCTTGATTTTTTTTTCCTTGAGAATTTAAAACCATTTTTATCCTATGCCCTAGATAGTGTCTCCTGATCAATTCTATTTTGCTCTTTATAGCATTATTTGTTTCCTAGATTTGACAAATTTATACCATCCCTCCTAGAAATAGCTTGGCAAATTCTAAAACTAAAAAGATATTTTAAAGTTTAAGTTTGTAATCACAAGATTTTCTCATCCTGAGTGCTAATTTTTCCAGGCAAGACCATTTTTTTGTATCTCTATATTTGTGACCACAGAATATCATCCCAGGAGAACTCAGTAAATAGTGGTCAATTCTGAATAGGCAATAAATTTACTAAATTATTAGTATTATAATTAAAGTTATTAATTGTACTCAACCATGAAAACTTTAGGTAATTCTGGAACTTAGAAACACACAAATGGCATACATAGATAATATATTTACTTTGTTTTAATACTTGGTATCATATAAACACAGGTGATGGAAGAGAGTCAATTCTGTACAGCATTAGAATTATCCAATGTAAAAAATAACTCAGAAGTCCTACTTTCCCAATACAAACGTATACAGTGGTCAGAGGGTCAGAAGCTTGTAGCCAATATTCACTTAGGAGAGCATTTAGTACAATGGTGCTGCTAACAATGACAGAGAGAGAGCATTTTAAAGATCCCAAGACCCAGTGCTGCTTTTTGGGGTGCTGCACAAACGTCTGATCAAAGAGGTAAAGCTAAAATCCATCCCATGCTCTACTTGCCAAGCCCCACACCCTAGGGGGAGGGGTGCCAAGTGGCAGCATTCACAGAGGGGTGTCTTTTCCTATCATCACAAAGGTAATGTACTTCCGCCCTAGAACTGCTGAATTAAAATATATAGGGGTGGGTCCCCAAAAATTTTTATTTTTAAAATCTCTTTACGATTCCTAAGGACTTCCCATAGCTAAGAGTAACTTTAGAAACAGCACTACCTCTCATACCATATCCTTTCAATACACTGGAATTAGTGGAGGGGGGTTACATGAATGAATGAATGAATGAATGAATGAATGAATGAATGAATATGTTCAGCTGCACCCGAAGTCTTATATTAAACTGTTTTATCATCATAACACATGAGTTAAATCTAGGCAGCACAAAATCATCCCAATGACAGTTTAAAAATCTGGTCACTCTACAACATGCTAGATATACATAGTATTAAACAAATAATTTGATTTTCCCTCCATGGATTACATAACAAATTGGCCATTCTGACATTGTGTAGGAACAATCTGAATCACAATTTACAGAAATTATAACACTGAGAATAATGTAATGTAAAAGGGAAAACGGAAGACACACAAATTTTGAATACTTTTAAGTAAAGGGACTTGGGGGAACATTTTATTTACATAGTCTCAAAACAGATCGCTGGCTCAAGGAAGATAGACAAGAAAGAAAAGTAAAGGAAAGGAAAATTAAGGGTCACTAATTTAAAAAACTATGGCAAAATTAAGATTCATGTTTCAGTATTATTTAAGAACATGAATAAACTTCTCCAGGGAACCATCAGCAGTGACCATAGTTAGGCTTGGGTATAAGTCTGTCCTATAAATGGTGGTGAAATAAGAGTCCTGAACAAGGTAACAGCATTAGAAAATCAAGGGTTTACAGTCAGATACTTTTTTAAATTCCAGTTCCATCAGGTATACCTGTGTTACATTAATCTTGTTAATTTCCTTCTTCAAGCTTCAGCTTATTCAACTATATTGTTATAGGATTATGTGTGAGAGACACACAAAAAGTACCTAATGGTACAGAGTACACAGTAAATGCAAAGGATATATTCTCAGCCACTCTTTTACTAATTTGCAAGATTGCTACTCCATAACAGCATGAGTCTAAGGAATACTGAGAGGGAAGCCAACTTCCTCTCTTCAGGAAAAAAAAAGAAATCAGAGGCAGAGAAGATAATGCCAGTGTGCCTTGAGGGTTAGGCATGGAAACTTCAGAAAGGGAGAGTCAAGAAAAGAGGGATTGATTTCAATGTCAAAATTAAATTTGTAAGCTTATAAACCTCCCTAAAATATTCACTTGCTTCTCACTCCCTTAAACCATAATTTCTATTAGTGTATTTAAGAACATTCTTTTCATTCTCTCTCTCTAATCTATCTCTTCTCTCTCCAGTTTATTTACTGCAGTGTTCCTTACTCTACAGATTCATCCACCTCATGGAAACCTCCTATCTACTGATCTTACCACTGACCATAACTCCTTTGTGTTCTCACTTCCCTCTTTACCCAGCTGGGTATTGGGTATTCATCTCTGGTATCACTTTTATGTAGATCATTAATTTCCTTGTTCATCTCTCCCTTAACCTTTCTCTTTTGAAAAAATCCTAATTCTGTTTAGTTCGACTCTTTACTCACTTTGCAGTGCTGGGAGAGAGTCTTTCTCCTGCTCCATGCAATTGAACAGAGCAGGAGAAAGACACGTGATTCTCTCCCTTTAAATTCGAAAATACGAGTGGGCATTCAGCACTGCCCTGCATTCTCCTAAGAAATTAACTTTCTTCTTCTTGTGGAAAACTAATTCACACCTTCTTTCCTATACTCAAATTTCCATTATCTCCTCCCTCCTTTCCCACTCTCTCCTGATGACCTTGACATCTGTAGCACTCAGAAAATTAGAAGCAACAGCAAAAAGAACTCCAGTACCAACTCTGCTCAACTCCCTGCTTCTATATCCATATACTCTGCCTTCCCTTCTGTTGCAATAGCATTCTTAACTTTGTGTGTGTGTGTGTGTGTGTGTGTGTGTGTGTGTGTGTGTACCATGAGACCCTTTAGAAGTCTGGTGAAACCTATGGATTCTTTTCAGAGTAATGTTCTCAAATGCATAAAACAATGCTTAGGAATACAAAGGAAACCAATTATATTAAAAATCAGCTATCAAAATGTTTAAAAACTTATAGTACAGTAATACATGTGTTTCCTTTTTTAATGTTTATTTATTTTTGAAAGAGAGAGAGAGAGCACAGGAGAGGGGCAGAGAGAGAGAGGGAGACAGAGGATCTGAAGCAGGCACCACATTATCAGTGCAGAGTCAGAAGCAGGGCTCGAACTCATCAACCATGAGACTATGACTGAGCTATAGTCTGACGCTAAACTGACTGAGCCACCCAGCTGCCTCCATGTGTTTCTTTATCAATGCATTATACAATGATCTAGCAGGTATTCTAGTAACTAACACATTTTAATATAGTAAGGAGAAACAACATTTACGATATTTCCAATAGTTGCTATGTGATTTGAAAATATCTATGTTGGTAGCCAATTCTGATTTATTGATTCACTATTGAAGAAAACATTAAATTTCACTTAGAGATCGATAAAAATAAAGATGTAGTTTTTTGCCCATTCAAGTTCACAAACTTCCTGAATTCTTATCTGTGGGCTTCTTGGAAGTCAATGGATATCAGATTTTAAATCCCAGATAAAGCCAACTACTGCACTCACACAAAAGTTGACCATATACTGGGTGTAAAAGCAAATTTCAAGGGATTAAAATCTGATCTTATTGAAGCTAAACCATAGAAATCAATAATAGAAAGACAACTAGCAAATATCTCTATATTTGGAAATTAAGAAATATAAATAACCTATGTGTCAAATAATGAATTAAAGTAAAAGTTAGGAAAGTTTTTAATCTAAATTATAACAAAATAACAAATGATTAAGTATCCAAATTTTTGTGATATATATGAAGAAGTGTTAAAGGATATTTATAGCCTTTAAAATTAAATACATAAATCAGAAAGCAAGGGTTGAAAATTGAGCCAAGCATGTATCTCAGGAAGAAAAAGAAAAGCAAAATAAACTCAAAGAAAATGATAAGAGCATTCATGGAAGAATGATAAGAGCAGAAACTAATGAAATAAACAAACACATTAGTGGGAATCAACAAAGCCACAGGCTGATTCTTTGAAAAGACTAGTATGTTGATAAAATTCTTGGAAGAATAATCACAAAAAACAAGAGACAACACATATCAACCAAAGAACATCACTATAGATCCTACAGACATTGAAAATATATATGAGCATGTAATAAGCAACTTCATACCAATAAAATATTGAAAATTTAAGTGGTATGGACACAATTCTAATAAAGAACATATACCAATATGAACTAAGAAGATAGAAAAATGTGAATAGTCCTGTGATTATTAAAGAAATTAAAACCATAATGAAAAACTTCTTAAAGAAAACTATAGGCCAAGATGGCTTCCCTAGTGAACTTTTCCAAGCATTTAAGAAACAGTTGTCCTCAAACTTACAAAAACCCCTAGAATATAAAGGGGGAAGTGAAAATTATTTAACTTCTGTGAAGCTACCATAATTTTCATATCAAAATCTGACAAGGAAACCACAAGGAAAGAAAATTAAGCTCAATACCACCCATGTACATAGACCCCAAAACCCTAAACAAGATGTTAGTTAATCATTTTCAAAAAATATAAAATAAATACAATATAATAAAGATGATAATAATCAAAGTTGTTTTAACACTTAAAAATTAGCATAATTCACATTAACAAAATGAAGATTAAAAAAATGTGATTTCAGCAGATGCAGAAATAAAGTTGCATAAGATTTAACATTTTCATAATTTAAAATAGCAAACTAGAAGCTTCCTTAATATGATTTTTAAATGATAACAAAAATATTTACAAAATATAAAATTTATCTATGTTAATGAACAGAAGATACACATACAATAACTTTTTTCCGAACACCAGCAGCAACAATTTGGAAAATAACCGTTATAAAATTGTGTCACTCAAAATAACATAAAAAAATATCAAATAGGCATTTTGTTCCCATTTCCTGGGTGAGGGGAAGCCTAAGCACCCAAGGAGAAATGAGTAGGAGCAGATAGAGGTGGAGGAGAGATGGCATTTAAGGCAGTGGTGCAAGGAAGGTTAGAGCTGTTTGATAAGAAAGTGCCACAGACTGTCTAACCCAACATGCAAATAGCAGGTGCTACAAAGATGGTGGCAGCTATGGCAGTGCTTCTACTGATATTTTATGTTATATTTCCAGCACTTGAAATAAAAATGAATCCAAGTTTAGGAAGTCACTTTTCAGGATCAGAATTATACACAGCTGCATGTTCTACAGAATCTCCCAGATCAAAAGAAGCAGTTTTCAAAATAAGTGTCAGGTTTATAGAGCTACAACATAGATACAATAGAATTAATTCCTTCTTTTGTATATGAGTTTTGACAAACATATTCAGCCATGTGTCCAGGATAGAGACTATGGCCGTCACTCCCAAAAGTACTCTTGTGCCACTTTGTGGTCAATATTCTCCCCTCCTCCCTAGCCTTTGCCAAGGATTATTGATATGTTTCATGTTCTTGTAGTTTTGTCTTTTACAGAGTGTCACATGCCTCCTTGCTTCCAGAAATATCTTTTAAAAGGATATAGGTATTTCTAAAACACTTTGAAATTTCCTCACTACAATAGAATTTTACTATAGGACTTTCTGATAACTTCATATTTTAAGTGAAATTCTAAGTAAAAATCCAATGCACAGTATAATAATGTGTATTGAAAAGGACAAAATATTAAATACAGATGAAAATACAGTAGTCCCCCCTTATCTGTAGAGAATATGTTCCAAGAACTCCAGTGGATACCTGAAATTGCAGATAGTACCGACCCTATATACTATGTTTTTTTCCTATGCACACATGCCTATGATAAGGTTTAACTTATGAATTAGGCATAGTGGGAGATGAATAATAACTAATGATAAAGTAGAACAGAAATAACAACATGGTATAATAAACATTATGTGAATATGCTCGCTCTCTCTCTCTCTCTCTCTCTCTCTCTCAGAATATCTCATTGTATTGTACTCACCCTTCTTGTGATGATGTGAGATGACAAAATGCCCATGAAACGAGATGAAGTGCGGCGAATGATGCAGGCAGCATGACGTAGCGTTAGGCTGCTACTGACCTGCTGACCATTTGTCAGAGGAGGATCATCTGTTTCCAGACTGTGGTTGATCACAGATAACTGAAACTGTGGAAAGCAAAACCGCAGATAAGTGGGACTACTATATATGAAAATAAGTTTAAGAGCATTTACATAGTCTTTTCTATGTGCCAGCTACATTTCATCCCCAACTATTATGAGTAATTTTACACATAATAAACTCATTTAATCTTACAACACTGTAAGGAAGCTATTATAGTCCAAGTTTTATGGATGAGGAAATTGAAGCTCAGACAAAGACATCTGCCCAAGGTCACATGGATGGTAGGTGGCAGAACCACTTGGCAAACAAGCTGGTTCTGTATCTATTCTTTAAAGAAGAAGAAGTAAAAGGAAGGGAAGGGGAAGAAGAAGAGGAAGAAGGAGAAAGAGGAGAGGGAGGGGGAGGGAGGGGGGAGGAGAAGAAGGCAAGAGAATATAAAGTTCAGCCAAAATAGATTGGATCATAGCACCCTGGAGATTAAGGATGACCTAGCCATGCATCTATGTATATACACTAGCAAATTAGATTAATCAAATCAGCACACTGTATATGGAAAGGAACTTGCTTTCCTTCCGTTTATCACAGGGGAAACTAAGGTCCAGAAAAACAAAAATTTGCGCAGTATTATTAGGCTAATTTATGGATTACTTGACAGTGAAATAAAGGCATTCTCTTCAATACTGTTTCAAAATATCCTTAATCACTTTGAAGTAGATACTGCAGGCAAGTTGCCTGTCATATACAGAGCCCTATTCTGAAAACCCTCAAATGTCTTGATTCTCACAGACCCTTTCCGAACAGATAGATGAGATGTGTTACATATAGGTGATTATGCCTTATTTCATATGACTTTGCTAGTCCAGGATCATTGTGTGACCAAAGGGTATGTATTTCAAGAGCTGTGCCCTACAGGGTTACTCTCTACTGAGGAGTGACTGAAATATCTCAGGGGGCTTTAAAGGAAAATGACATAGTTGACAGGTACAAATGCAGAGGGAAACAAAAAGCAAAAGCAGAAGTCTTGAGGCACTAGATTCTCTTGAGTAAGCCAAGGACTTGAGATAAAAATAAGGATTGGTGTCAGAATAAAATGAAACAGGAATACGGACGCAAAGTTGAAGGAACAAGTCACTAGTCCTAGACTGCCCTAAGGTCAACATAGTGGCTTTAATATTACTAGGTTAGGGTACTTAAAGTGCAGACCTGCTCTAGCAACATCAGAAACACTTGGGAAATGGTTAGGAGTGCAAATTCTCAGGGCCCGTGCAGATTTACTCAATCTAAAATGGGGTGTGGTGGGGGCCAGCAGACTGTGTTTTCAATAAGCACCCCAGATGATTCTGATGTGTTATAAAGTTCAAGACCCACAGCACTAGGTCAGTGCTGTATCCTGAATCACAGTCTGAATGACATTCCATTTCCTTACTTTCTTACTCACTCTCCCTAAATCCTTTAAAATAAAATCCTGCGTCCTGGAGTAACCCGACAGTTTCTGTTCCTTGCAGCAATCTAATTAACACTCAGCTTCAAGTGTTGGAGAACTGTACATAATCAATTTTAATGAATTGTTTGAGCTTTAATTATTCAACTGATACTACTCTTTTGCATATTAAATTCTTCATTCATTAATTCAGTAAATATTTATTAATTGCTTGCCATGTGCTGGACAGTACATAGCAGTGAACTTGCAAAAAGTTCTGCTTTCATAGGACTAGATTATGGTAAGAAGAAACAGAAAATAAACAAATAAATAAAGCAGATATATCGGATAAGGGCTATGGGAAAAAATGAAGCAGCAGGGAAGGTGATAGGGTGTGTAGAGCAGTTTTTGTGATTTTAAAAAGGGTAGACAGGAAGGCATCTCTAAGGTGACATTTGAGCAAATACCTGAAGGCTATTTGAGGCAAGGCTTGGTGATACTTGGGGGAAGGGAGCTTGTAGAGGCTTGTAGGAACAGCAAGGAGGCCAGCCTGGCTGGAGCTAAAGGAGTGAGGAGAGGCGCGGTAGGCAAAAATCCAGAGACACTAACAAGAAGCTAGATGGTTTAAGAGTTTAAAAGGAATTGTAAAGACTTTGGGGTTCGTTTGTTATTTTTGTAAGGTCTGGGCATTTCACTTCCCCAGTAACATAAACCTCTGGGTTCTTTATTTAATAGGAATAAACTGCCTAGCTTGTTAACCAACATGCACAGTGTATTTGTGCCATTTGGGAATGCCAGATTGACCTAGCAGCTTTTCAATCATAATTCCTGGCTGGCCCTGAAGACAGTGATACCAGAAGAGGGGTCTAAGCTGTTCTAAAAGGGAGAATCAAAAAATAGATCTCTTCTGTCTGGAGACAGATGAATTCTGTTCAGCATTTTAAATCAAGTGACCTTTTCTGAGGTGAAAGTGACTCCACAGAGAAAACAATTCTCTTTGGGATAGTTTCTCATTAGGTTGGGAGGATGCATGTGTTGCTTTCTGAAACCATTTATTGCCAACTACACAGAAAGTTATATGAAAATGTTCGTTTGACTCAGCTCTAAGACCTAAATCCATTTGAACAGATGTATCTAGACAGGAGTGACTGTAAATAGCACATTCCCTCATTGTACACTGTTCCACACATTTGTGGGTCAGCAACGAACATAGAACACAGCAGTCCCAGCCACGTGGAACTCACACTACAGAACAGGGAGGCAAACACACACACACACACACACACACACACACACACACACACACACACACAAACAACAAGTAGGCAAAGAGACAAGAGTGGTATGAAAAGGGAAGTAGACAAAGAGCGACTTGTAGAAGTTGTGAATTTCTACTTTAGATTAACTGGTCATCTCTCTGAAGAGACGACATTTAAGTTAAAACCTAAAGGATGAGAAGCCAGCCTTGCAAAGATCTGGGGGCCAACAACAGTTTGAATAGTTCATGATCCACGATAATCCTTAACACTGATATTGTAATCTGTGGCTTTCACTTCTGTTTCACCTACATTGATTTGATTTTTGTTATACTCACAATAATACTGTAGAGGATGTACAGTTGGTGTTATTTGGCCTATTTTGCAGGTGAGAAACTAGGCTTAAGAGAGGTCTAAGAGCTTGCCAAAGACAGGTTTCAGTAGGTGGGCCTTGGCAATCATTTCTTCCTGACCCAGTTTGTTGCTACTGTGATTCCAAAGAAAATGAATATTCTCAAGTCAAGTAACATCAATGTCATGGAGAGGACAGAAAGAGGAACAAAATTACCTTTAGGTTTCAGTTATTTGTAAAAGATAAAGACAAATAATTCACCTGTAAGTTTTTGACTATAGTTTTTCATTTAAAAGTTTTATTTTTGGTCATCTAGATTTGAGGGGTGATAATGCTCTTTTAAACTGCCTTTAAAATTTGCATTTTCCTTCTAATTTAAACAATAGACACTTAAATATTATTTACTGGATGCTGAAAGATTTAATAAGACTTTTTTAAAAGAGACGAAACCTACACAAATTTCTGCTACATTTTGACCTTACATATTCCTTATATGCATTGATTTTCAACATAAACCCATGCATAATTTCTATCTAGGGCTACCAGGACAAGAATATATTTGATCAGAGAGATCATTAAAGTTAAAAAAAATTTACAACTACAAATACAAACTATTATACTCTATTGATATTAGTATTAAGATTTGTGCAATGGCAAGTTTCTCTTCAATTCCTAGAGGCCTGTATTATAGGAAAGACTATAGTTTTCCAAGGATTCTTTTGTTCCCTGGCCTTCTAATATCAACAGTATAAATAGTAAGAAATTTTTTTTTCCTAGCTTTTCTAGAAATGTGCAGCTCTCTTTTTCATTTAACAATGATATATTTCAGGGAACAAATTTAAGAAATATTCCTGTTATCTTTTAATGGGATGAGAAACTCTTTCTTTGTCTTATGGATTTTAGAGGACCACAACTGTAAGTTCAACTGCCACACATGATGAGAAATATTTCTAAAACTTACAGAAACATAATCTTTTGAAATTATAGGATACAATGTTATCTTGTTTAACATTAAAGCTGATTTTACCACAGTGATCTATATTTAGTACATAATCTAGTACATAATAATAGACTGTTTGAAAGTCATCACACATGGCAGGAAAACAGAGGGATAATGACAAACATTGGTAGTGCTAAAATCAACAGTAGATGCAAGTTGTGATAATAACAGTATTACAGTAAAAGACAGTCTGTGCCTTCAGTTACAGCATACCAGGTACCAGGCTAAGCACTCTGCTTACATTATCTTATTTAATCCTAAAATCAATTCTATCACATAGGGACTTACAGTATTATTGTATCAATTTTACATGTGCAGAAACTGACTTGCAAAAGATTAAGCAACTTGCCCAAGGTCACATTTTTACGGAGTAGTAGAGCCAGCATATCATTCTGGCTCTGAAGCTGCCCTCTGTTGCAATTGTATAGTAATTCTGTTAAGGATATATGGCATCTTTATATACTAGTGCAGCAGCATTCAAATGGTATCCCACAAAATACTAGTGAAGGTATATGGTATTTCATATCAAAAAGATTCCATGATCAAATAATCTTAAGAAACCCGGCATGTTAAAAATCTCTTCTTGCAGATTCACAATGCACATTATATATGGAGGCCCAAAGAATTCCTGCAGTAAAGAAAAGAATTCTGTCTAACCAGCATGTTCCAAATGTGTGTGAGTGTGTGTGTGTGTGTGTGTGTGTGTGTGTGTGTGTATTATAACACTTCATGAATTACTAATGCAACATAGTCTGGGAAACACAACACTCTTAGATTTTTTGCCAATATCCCAGTATCTCTGATAGATGCAGAATAAATATTAAAATCCAATTAAAAACTTGCCACTAAAAAAAAAAAAACAACTATAGGGGCGCCTGGGTGGTTCAGGTGGTTAAGCATCCAACTTTGGCTCAGGTTGTGATCTCATGGTTCATGGGTTTGAGCCCCACATCGGGCTCTGTGCTGACAGCTCAGAGCCTGGAGCCTGCTTCGGATTCTGTGTCTCCCTCCCTCTGCCCCTCCTCCACTCACGTTCTGTTTCTCTCTCTGTGTCTCTCAAAAATGAATAAATGTTTAAAAAACTTAAAAAAAACACAGAAAATTTCCAACTGTTTTTCACCTATAGCTATTGTCCCTACATCACCCATTTAGCAGCATGCCAGACAATGAATGAGTAATATCTATAGGACGTCTGCAAAATTAGGAAACATAGGACAAACTTAGTGTTAAACAATGTTAGTTTGATTTTCAAATGTCATGCTTATTATATTTTCAGATGGCATACTTCTGAAATTAAAGATATGAGAATAACTGTTCTTCTAATATTTCTAGACTTTTGGATGCCCTGTTACTATTGTGTATCAGATTACTCTAACCTGAGAATTACTGCTAATTAAGAAAACACGGAAAAACAAATAGCTTTACCAAAGCAAACCTCCCTCCAGTATGTAAAATGAGTTGCTGTTTATATTAGAGAGCTACCCACTGGAGGAAGCAGTCAAAAAAATGTTGACCCTCCTTATTAGGCATGATATACATATATATGTTCTTCATCACCTCATACCTAACTTCAGAGCACACCTTTGTGCCTCATTCCCTTTCTCTCCAAAGCATGCACTCTACATCTGCCAGAAGGGTCTTCATAGAATATCATTTCAATTATAGACTTTCAGGCTATGTGTTACCAAATCAACATCTCCCAAAGTGAACTCCATAGAGTATAATCTCCTCAAAATGCACTTCCTAATTCAACAAAGAAAAATATTCCAGTCAAGAAAGTTAGAATTATCCTGGATTAAACAAAGTGAAACTGGTTTCTTTACTGTAAAATCTGTGTATTAAGAATCTATAAAAGGAGGACATATTGTACTGAGGTTCTGAAAATATTCTGACCATGAAGACCTGTTTTCAAAGAGCATTTCATAGTCTCAGAATTTCTTAGAAGTCATTTGGAGAATTGCTGACCTGAAATAAGAAAAGCAAGTTCTTGTGTCTGGTTTCAAGGTCATCCTTGTTGTGCTGCATCCTATTATGTTCAACCTTATTTCCCACCACTCTTGTTTCACAACCTTATTTCCCAATAACCACTCAGATGTTATTGAACATCTATTATATACTGTGCACTATGAAACACAATCCCTGCCTTCCAATGAGATAGACAGACCAAGAGGCAGGAATTGTGCATAAAGATGAGTGCTCTGACAGAGAGGAATACTGGGTCCAATGGTAAGCATAGGCAAAAATCTAGCCCAGCCTTGAGAAAGCTTCTCAGAAGACATATCATAAGGAATGAAGAAAGATGAGTGAGTCAGCAATGAGAGGATAACTAATGTTATCCTGAAATGTTATCCTGAAATTTCAGGCAAAAGGTATATGCAGAGAAATGAAATAGACCATGTAGGTTTGGGTACCATCAGATTGATCATATGGCAGTAATCTACTCTAAAGGGGCAGAGTGCAGAGCAATAGGTTGGACAGTTATACTGAAGGCAAATTTTGTTGGTCCTAGCATACATTCCTAAAGAATTTAGGGGTGCCTGGGTGGCTCAGGTGGTTGAGTGTCCGACTTCAGCTCCAGTCATGATCTCATGGTTGATGATTTCCAGCCCCACATCGGGCTCTGTGCTGACACTCAGAGCCTGGAGCCTGCTTCAGATTCTGTATCTCCCTCTCTCTCTCTGCCCCTCCCCTGCTCATATTCTGTCTCCCTCTGTCTCAAAAATAAATATAAACATTGTATTTAAATGTTTAATTTAAAAAGATATTTTTTATTTAAAATATTATTAAATGTTTATTAAATGTTTAAATATTTAAAAAAATAATTTAGATTTTATCCTATTGTATACTCAAGAGATTGGCAAAACCTTTTCTGTAAAGTATAAGAGTAAAAATTTTAGGCTTCGTGGGCCATATGGTCTCTGCCACAACTATTTAATGCCACCACTGTTGTGTAAAAACAGTCATAGACAATAGGCAAACGAATCAATGTACCTGTGTTCCAATAAAACTTTATTAAAACACAGGTGGTAGGCTAGACTTGGTCTGTGAGCTGTAGTTTGCCCTACCCCCACCCCCAGTATAGAATTTTGTTTCTCAAAGTTCCATTTGGAGTCCAGCAGCAGCAGCAGCAGAAAACTTGTTAGAAATGCAGAATCGGGGCACCTGGGTGGCTCAGTCGGTTAAGCAGCCGACTTCAGCTCAGGTCATGATCTCGCGGTCCGTGAGTTCGAGCCCCGCGTCGGGCTCTGTGCTGACAGCTCAGAGCCTGGAGCCTGTTTCAGATTCTGTGTCTCCCTCTCTCTGACCCTCCCCCGTTCATGCTCTGTCTCTCTCTTTCTCAAAAAATAAATAAATGTTAAAAAAAATTAAAAAAAAAAGAAATGCAGAATCTCAGGCTGCCTTGCAGACCCACTGAATCTGAATTGTTTATTTGTATGTACACATTCAAGTTCAAGAAGCACAACTGGTAAACACTGGATGGTTTTAAGCATAAAAATTATATAATCAGCTTTCTTGCAGCTGCAATGTGAATCTTTCTGAATATTCCCCATCCAATATTTACCATATCTGCAAACCCTCAATACTGTTCAAGCTCCAGCTTTATCTAGCCATATCCCACCCATAAAACCATTTGCCCCCAACCTGAAATGATCACTTCCTTCTCTGATATCTTAGAGCACAAAAACATGTTTCTTCACTTTTCTGTGAATTTTCATGGGTCATGATATGCTCAAGAGTAAGAGCTATATCCATACATTTGTAATTCCCACAAAGCCTAACAATGAAATACATGGAAGAAAAAATGTATTCCAAAAAAATGTGCCAGTTTAGTAACTGGTGTTGATAATTTAGACTGGAGCTACAGAGCTATTAACTATGGTACTGGTATTGCCTTAGGGGACATGGTTTCATATTCCACAGAAGACAGCTATCGTTGGGGTGGGAAGTTCTCTAAAAAGTGTACCTCTAAGCTAGATGCAAGAGGGCTGGGTCAGAGGAAATGTATGATACAGAACAAACTCATTAAAAAAATTTTTTTTGGGTCAGGGGGGCATCATCTCTAGATATTTCCTTAACTCTTAAAAGTCTGATCTTCAGAAATACCCACCAAACTTTGTTTCACCATATCTAGAGGTCTGTGTAGTTCCAAATCAAAGCCCTAAAGTATGGTTGGGTTCACTTGAGGCATTTATGGAATTTGTTATAATCTTGCTACCATCAATCAAAGGTATCCAGTATTCCAGGGTCATCTCATTTTCTCCTGGTTGGTAAAGGATGTTGGTCGCTAAAGTTGACCCTGAAGGCCTCATTCACACAACCTTGGGCCACTCTACATAAGTTATTCAAGACAATATGTATGCTGGAATACTCAAGACTTAGGATGCTTGCTAACTCTGTCTCTGGGCAGGCAAGAATATCCTCTGGGATAATTTACCAAAACCAAGTTTCTGGGGACCAGGGCTAGGAATGGAGAAGAATGGTGGTCCATGGGATGTAGAATGTAGCACCTAAGAGGAAGAACTGAAAGAGAGACTATCTAAGGGTAAAATCAGAATCAGAATGCCTCTTTTGTCCAGTACAAAAAATCTGCATAGTTATAGAAGAACCTGGAACAATATAGCAGAGCAATCACATGACTAAGGGAAAGTGGAAGGCAGAGCCAGGAGTATTTCTCAGAGGTATGGGAATATAACTACAGGACTTTATGGGGTGTCTGAAACCCTTCCTATGGAAGAGAAACTGCTACAAATATGCATAATTTTGGAACAACAGGAGTTGGTCTAAGTTGAATATAATTCACTTAGTTCCATAGAGCAGAAGATGAAGAGGATAAATGTCAGTCTTTACCCCACAGTTCCCTCTATATAGTGAACATCACAATATTTTAAAAAACTTTCGCATGAATGGTTTTGGGGAGATTTATATCCATTAATTTTTAAAAGGAAACAGTTTTAAAGTCCCTTCTCTGGCCAACTAAACCCTTCCTCATGCTCATCTAGAATGAGGATTGGCACTAAAGCATAGAGAAATCCCAACAGAATTGTGATCTGGCAGCCACAGTTCAATTTAATGACTAAATATTATCAGGTTTTCTTCAAAGAAATGCCATTAGGGAGGCATTAGAAAAGCAATGGTTTAGCATTTCAGAAACTGTCTATGAAGATGGTACCATAAATCACAGTAATGGAATAAAAGTTAACTTTGAGCACTTACAATATACTAACCCTCAGCATTCTATAAAGATGATCTCATTGTTTTCTCACAAAACCCTTTTAAGTGACAATGTACTCCCCATTTTGTAACTGAGGAAACTTAAATACCAAGCAGCAGGTTCACACAGAGCCATTCTGACCCTCTGCTTTTAGCCAACACAGAATGGTGCCCCACCATGCTGTGTGCCCAACAGCCAACAGAACCCTGTCTTCTTAAGTGATCACTTGTCTAATGTAACACAACATCATCAACAGTACAAAAGATTGTTTGAGAAATTCCCATTTTATGAACAGTTTCACTGAAATAAAATACTTTTAACTAAATTTACAAACTTCCAAATTATCAATGAGATTTTTTTCTCAAAAAATCAGCCTTAGTGCTCTGACTTATAAGCTGGTTTGTTTTTGTGTTTATAATGGAGATAGGCCTAAATATTTCTCTAAATATAACATATTTCCATCAATTATCTTTAGATTTCTTCCTGTAAAAAAGGAACTAAAAGATATCAATAATACTGAATTTAATTAGCATGCCAATGATTTATTGAACATTTCAGCATTTTAGCCCACAGTTTCGATGTGAATGTTTAAGACTGGAATATAACAAACCTCAATGAAAAATACAGATGAATTTACTGAAAATATAGCAACTAATTGATGTAAACATGGTAAATATTAACTATTAACTAAAGAAGCTCATTTTTAACAGAATTAATTTATATATCTATCTATCTATCTATTTATTTATTTATTTATTTTGAGAGAGAGAGAGAGAGAGAGAGAGAGAGAGAGAGTGCACACGAGTGCAACTGAGGGAGAGAATCTTAAGCAGGCCCCACACTGAGCACAGAGCCCAATGTGGGGCTCGATCTCACAACCGTGAAATCATGACCACTGAACGAGCCACCCACACACCCCAGAATGAAAATTTTTTATTCCCTATAAAAATCCACAGGGAAAATTGTCGAGAAATGTTATTTATTAACAAAAGTGACTATTTTTAACAATAGATGTATATTTACTTAAGTTATCCTTAAGAAACATAGAAACTACAAAATTCTGTGTACCTATACTGATTTACAAATCTTGCTTGCTTTTAAAAAAAAACTACTTTAAAACAGCTGTCTTATTCCTTTCAAATCAAACTCTCCTTAATTGTATAATCCATCTTTTATAAGTTATTTTATTTCTACAAGCTCTGAATGTAAGAGAAATATGGATCATATAATAAAGATGTTTACTGTTAAGTATGTGTACAAAGTCCTTGGGATATTTTAATGAGCTTTCCAGATGAATAAACTAAGTTACTGAGTATAAATTATGTCACTTGTATTTGTTCTTTTACATACATTATCAAAGAAACTGTATGATACATATTGTTATGTCCATTTTATAGAGAGAAAGCTAAGTGACCTACTTACCTAAAGTCACACAGCTAGTAAATAAAACTCAAATTACCATTTGGTTATTTTGCTTCATATTGCAAATATTTCTGCATTCTTACTGACCTCAAGAAGAAATTTCTATATCAAATAGGTCTACAAGAATCTAGAGTAAAATGACAATGAAGTCAGAAGAAATGATAATGATGTTGATGCTATTTAAAAGCTTATGTGGCAGTCATTATGTTAAGCATTTTATATGCATCGTTTCATTTAATCTTAAGACTATCATATGAAATAAGTAGTTTGACTATCTCCATCTTATAAATAACAGACAAAAAAGTTAAAAAACTGTCTCACTTCAAAATTAAATATCTTAATATCCCCAGAATGAGACATGAAAGTGTACCAGGGAGATTTGTCAAATTAATTTTATATTGTACATTATAAACCCATTAAATTTATGGTTATGAAGCCTACATAATAATGGGAAATACTTGTGATAAGGTAAAGTTCAAAGTAGGGTATACATATCTAAATGTGCTACATTATTACAACTATATAAAAACAGGCTTAATGAAAACCTAGAAGAAACATATGGTTGGAAGAACTCCAGAATGATCTTTAATGACCTATGCCCTTGATGAAACTATGAATAGGATAGAATTTCACTCCTATGATTATATGGCAAAAGGGTTTTTATAAATGTAATTAAGTTTTCTAATCAGTTGAGTTCATCAAAAGGAAGACTATTGCAATTCATTATAATCAGATAAGCTGAGTCTAGAGACAGAAGATATTCTCCTGATGGCCCAGTAGAAAGCAAACATCTGTGCTGTGAACTATCTGTGGAAACCATGTGGTAGGGAACCGTGGGCACCCTCCAGTAGCTGAGAATGGTTGCTGGATGACAGCTAGTAAGAAAATGGGACTCTTCATCATATAGCCACAGAGAACTGAATTCTGACAACAACCTTAAAGAGCTTGGAAGAGGACCTTGAACTCAAGATTAGAACTGTAGCCTGGGACAAAACCTTGATTATAGCCTTCTGAGACATGAACAGAGGGGCAGTTAAGCTGTGTCCAGGCCCAAAACTAACTTCAGTTTTTTTCATCTATAAATGGGGTTTAAAAGAGTGTCTACCTCATAAGGTTGTAAGGATTAATTAATTGATTCATGTGAATTGCCTGAAACAATGGGTTTGAATTATATATTGTTAAGTAGGAAAACACTCCAAAATTTAGTAGCTTAAAGCAACAACTATTGGTCATCTCATACTTTCTGGGTGAGGAATCCATATGTAGTTATCTAGGTCCTTAAGTTTAGGGTCACTTCTAAGGCTGCAATCAGGATGTTGGCCAGAGCTTCAGTAAAGGCTTGACTGGGGAAGAATCAGCTGCCAAATTCACTCATGTGGTTGTTGGCAAGATTCAGTTCCTCTCAGATTGTTGAACTGAGAAATTTACTGGCTATTGGCTACAGGCCACCCTTAGCTCCCTGTCACGTGAGACTTTCCAAAGAGCAGCTAACAAATGACATCTTGCTTCATCAAGGAGATCAAACAACAGAATGTGAACACAATGGAACTCATGTTCTCTTTGTAACCTAATCTCAGAAGTGAGAGCTAGACACATTTGCTATATTCTATTCATTAGAAGCACAGTACAAAGTCCAACCCATAGGTAAAGCGGGGCATTATACATGGACATGAATACCAGCAGGCAGGAATCGTTAAAAGGCATCTTAAAAGCCTGATGCCTGAAACAGTAGTTCTCAGTAAGTGTTAGTTATTATTGGTATTATTAAGTGCTTGTAAGAATAAGCTAAGCACAGGGGTGCCTGGGTGGCTCAGTTGGTTAAGCATTCAACTTTAGCTCAGGTCATGATATCACAATTAATGAGTTCAAGCCCCACATCAGGCTCTCTGCTGTCAGCATACAGCCTAATTTGGATCCTCTATCTTCCTCTCTCTGCCTCTTGCACTCACTCTCTCTTTCTCAAAAATAAATAAATGTTAAAAAAGAAAAAAAGAATAAGCTAAGCACAACAAAAGAATTGCAAGATGGCCTTAATGAATGTTTATTGAGTACTGTGTGCTAGATACTATTTTAAAAAGTAAGATCCAAAGATGAATGGGGCATGGACACTTATCTTTCAGGGAGTTCATAGTCTTAATGAAGCAGAAAAACTCCTATTTGATGTGATGGAATAGGTATAAGATTCAGTGGGGTTACAAAGAAAAGAGTAAATGGTCACCTTAAGGAATGAAGTGATGCTTGACCTAATTCGTGAGCAATAAGCAGTGTTAACAAAATTTGGAAAGAGCAATCCAGGCAAGAGAAAGGTATGGATAAAGATAAGAAGGGGCAAAAAAAAATCATGACACATTTGGGGAACTAATGTTTGGCCAACATGATTGGAGAGTAACAATAAATAAGTCTATAAGGAAAGCATAGATTTCCAGATGACAATTCTTTCCGGATCAAATAATTATAGTTTAGCTTTGAATGTGAAATATGAAGATTTAGAGGTGATAAGTCTAGGTGTAGAAGCTGAGGGGGCAGTCACAGGTATCTAGCTGAGGGGGAATACATGTGAGCTGGAGAGGTAGATTTCAGCATCATCAGAAATCAGATGTTAATTGGAATCCTGGGAATAGATTAAGTCATCTGGAGAAAGTATAGAGAATAATTAAAGAGTAAGCCTGTCCTAGGAAACTTAGGAAAACAAAATTTAAAATGCAGGATAAAAGCACAAAAAAGAAAAAAGAATAATCAGAGGGATAGAGAACAATCAGGAAAGCGCGATGTCTTAGACGTTAAGAAAGTCAGGATGCTCAAGAAACGGAAAGTGGTCAATGATGTCAAATGACACAGAGAGATCAAGAGTAAAATGTGGATGGTCAAAAGAAATCCACTTACCACACAAGAAAAAGGTCAATTATCAATTCATACCAAAATTCTTATATCCATCAACTCCCTGTAATCACTATTAATCATTCTTCATTTCCAAATGCACACACTAAACTAGGTAACATAGCTAGTGGGTGGTGGAGCCAATACTTGATTCCACAGTTTTCAGATCCCAAAGCCCAGTTTTGAACTCTAAACATAAAGTTTGGGTAAAGTTATTACAGTAGGTTAAATGGTTCCTCCCCAAATATGTCCACATCCTCACCTCTGGGACCTATAATTATTACCTTATTTAGAAAAAGTATCTTTGCAGATGTAATTAAGAATCTCAAAATGAGAACATCCTGAATTATCCAGGTTGGCATCAAATCCAATGGCAACTGTCCTTAAAAGAAACACAAAGAGGAGAGACACACAGAGAGAAGAGGCGACCATGTGAAGACAAAGACAGAAGTTGGAGTGATGCAGTGACAAGCCAAGGAATGCCTGGGGACACCAGCATCTGGAAGAGGCAAGGAAAAATTCTCTCCCAGAAATTTTAGCAGGGAGCACAGCCCAGCCCACATTTTGATTTCATATTTCTAGCCTCCAGAATTATGAGAATAAATTTCTGTTGTTTTAAACCACCAAGCCTATGGAAATTTGCTATGGCAGCCTTGGGAAATGAATGTACTTGGTATCTTAGCTTGGGGTGCTATTAAAAACATCATAGCTAGGGGCGCCCAGGTGGCTCAGTTGGTTAAGCATCCGACTTCGGCTCAGGTCATGGTCTTGCAGTTTGTTGGGCTCTGTGCTGACAGCTCAGAGCCTGGAGCCTGCTTCTGATTCTATGTCTCCCTCTCTGTCTGCCCCTCCCCTGTTCACGCTCTGTCTCTTAATAATAAATAAACGTTAAAAAAAAATTTTTTTTAATACCATAAACTAGATGGCTTATCAACAACAGAAACTAATTTTCTCACAGTTCTGAAGGATAGAAGTCTAAGAACCTGGTATCATCATGATCAGGTTCTGGTGAGAGCCCTTTGTGAGGCTGTAGACAACTAAGGTCACCTTCTATCCTCACATAGAAACAGTGAAGAGCTCTTTGAGGACTGTTTTTGCAGGGGCACAAGGGGCTCCTGGGGGGCGCAGTCAGTTAAGCCTCCGACTCTTGATCTCAGCTCAGGTCTTGATCTCGCAGTTCCTGAGTTTGAGCCCCCATTGTGCTCTATGCCACCTTGGGATTCTGTCTCTCCTTCTCTCTGACCCATCCCAGCTTGTGTGCATGTGTGCTCTCTCTCTAAGTAAATAAATAAACTTAAAAAAAATTTTTAACAAAAAAACAACAACAACAACAACAACAAGGGCACTAATCCCATTCATCCAGCCTCTAACCTCATGACCTTATCACTTCCCAAAGGCCCTACCTCCTAATACTATCACACTTGGCGGTAAGTGTTCAACATACGTATTTTGTGAAGACACGTTCAGTTCAAAACAATTGGTAATGGTGTTTTTTGTTTGTTTGTTGTATTCGTTTTATTTGGGGGGGCATATTTTAGAAGAATCATTCTAAGGAAAAAGGAATTTGATTAATCAAGTGAACCATTTTAAAATAAAAATTTCTTGACTATTGCTATTTAAAGGGCCATTGCCATGCACATTTTTTAGAGGAGCAAGGTGCTCTTACCATTAGAACTTAATGTCTATCACTGGTGTAGCAAAACCTCATAATAAGCCATCAAAACAATGGCTTTCAATTAAAGCTTTCGATTATAATAAATAACAAATGCTTCCAGAAAAGCAGAATATTTTTTAAAAATATTTCAGTACTTCACAGGAATAATCAGCTGCGTCCTTTTAAATCAGATTTAACCAAAATGTTTCCAAAAAAATTATTTTATTCAACAATATTGAGATGTTCTAGCATTATGCAAAACTGACTTAGTTTGACTATTAGAAAGTATGTTGGTGATCCAAACTAAGAAGTAGTTAAGTGGTGATCGCCAACCAAAATTTTCCCAATGTCTCAAACTCTAGAGTTCTAGCATTTAATTTTTCAAGTTTATCATAACTTCTTTTTCCTGTGTCAATGTGTTTTCAGTGATGGGACACCAAAGATAATATATTATCTTCTCCAAAGGTATTTTAGAGACCTCATTAGTACTCTTTTCACCAGATTCATAAAAGATAAATGATTCTGCATTGTATATGTGGCTTCATTCCCTTTTACTATTTGACATTATGACAGATCTGGATTTTAAGCATCATAACTCACTCAACCTAATTATGCCCTATTTTATAGTTTGCTACATTATATTTGAAAAGCACATTATTCATCGTAGTCTGAAAACTTTCATGGGATAAATGTGAATGTATTAATTTAGTTAACAATGCTTCAAGCAAAGTAAAAATTAAAATTGACATTTTCTCTGACTGCTAGAACACACATTATGGCAAACAAATGAAATTACTTATTTTGAAGTCATGTTTTACTAATTTTATTAGTATATTAACATACTATAGTATATTAGTATACATTTTTTTCATATATATACTAATTTTATTTAGTAATTTCCGAATATCCAACAAGTAGTTAGATAAATATCAGAAATTTTATTTTGTTTTAATGCAACATAAAGTAAAAAGGAATACGAGATGGGATTAATGCATGAAAAATAAATACATTTTTACCCTCTTAAGGCAATTTCAAGACAGTGTAGTGTTAATAGAAAGACTATGAACCTTTTATTCAGGCAAATATGATTTTCAATCTCCGCTCCACCACTAACTAGCTGAGTGATACATCATATAGCAATTAACCTCTCTCAGACTTTATTCTCATCTGCATAATGAAAGAGTACCTACTACCTTCTGGGCCACTCTGAAAATTAAATGCAGTAAGTGAGTAAGGTATTAATAGCAACTGACAGATAGTAAACAATCACTACCTGATTGATATTGTTATTGTTGTTGTTGAATCTACCTTTATCATGTGAAGTGCTAAAAGGGCAACCACATGATTTGTGAATCTTCCTAGATAGGGTATCATTCCTTTTCTTATCTCTTCTCAGATTCTGCTACCATTTCTTTCTATATTCATTTCATTGCTTATATGTTCTATTACAAAGAAATAATCACAACTTTGAGATGTCTGGTAAAACTGTGTCATTACCATGTGGCTTCTTAATGTTTTTAGGCAATCAAGCTCACTTGGGAAATATGGAGTCCATAATGAATGAAGAATGACAAACTTAGGAAATGCTTCCTCATTTTCCTTTTGTCTGATGTGAGGCAATGATCAGTTTTTTGTCTCTTTTCATGTACAATAAAGTATGCAAATACAATTCGAAGTCTCAACTGCAGATTTAGTCAGATTATGTTTTTAAAAGCAGTCTTTATTTCTGAGAGTTACATACTGAAATATTTATAGTGTCTTGCAAATCAGAGTTGCCCAATAAATAGTGGTTATTATAATTATATGTTTGACCAAGGAAACATTCCAAATTAGTACTGCTGAAAAGACAAAGTAGAATCTTCTTGGAAATGTGGTAAATTAAGATTATACCAGAAGCATCATTGCTGCACACAACAGAGAAATAATTCCCCAAAGGGAAAATTGGGGTGTTTCACCACAGGTAAGAGAACGAATGCTGGGTAGCAAAAAAACAAATATCTACTATATTAAGAAAATAGGAAACTTTTTTTTTAGTTTATTGAGAGAGAGAGAGAGAGAGCGTGTGCATGCACATGAATGTAAGAAGGGCAGAGAGAGAGAGGGAGAGACAGAATCCCAAGCAGGCTCCATGCTGTCAGCACAGAACCCAACACAGGGCTTGATCCCACAAACCATGAGATCATGGCCTGAGCTGAAATCAAGAGTTGGACACTCAACCAACTGAGCCACCCAGGCACCCCAGAAACTTTTGTTTTAAACCTTGTGTGTAGTTTTATATAAACTAAGGATATATATAAAAAGATAGAGTAACGTTGCCTTTTAAAATTTTCAGTTACATCCTAAATCAAAACTAAATTTCTACCCATGCCTTACTCTTCTGCATGGCAGTGCAAAGCATTAAACAGACACTGTGAGTGTTCATACTTTGCCTGTCCATCCATCCCCTGTATGCACATGGGTGTGATTGGGCTAAGAGTGTAAAGTTTACCCCAAAAAGAACATTGAATCAAGTAGTATCTTTGGGCTTTTACACTAAACTTGGGCATAAGAATTAGTTATGTACTGACAGAAAGGAACATATTGAGACAACATTTTGATCAAAATATGATCCATGTATTTAAGAAGACAGAAATGTATCATTGCATCACAAATTAACTTAAATATTAGTTTATTTAATGATCCTGAAGTATGGGAACCTAGATTTAGACTGACTCTGTGGCAGCTTAATAGCAAAAAAAAAACAAAAAACAAAAAACAATGGATAATGGCCACCATTTTGTTCTTGGCTTATTTTCTTGAGATTATTATAGTCAAAAGTGTCACTTGGATTCAGATCTTGACAAAGGGCCTTCTTCACTCTCATTCTCCTTGAAATACAATTCAGAAGACCAATAACCTATCTTTCTGGATGGTTATTATTATTCAACAGTACAGAGGATGCAACAAAGATCTAGTAAATAGTCACCTCTCACTTTTTTTTTTAATGTCTATTTATTTTTGAGAGAGAGAGAGAGAGAGAGAGAGCTTGAGTGGAGGAGGAGCAGAGAGAGAGGGAGACAGAATTCGAAGTAGGCTTCAGGACCTGAGCTGTCAGCACAGAGCCTGACACGGGGCTTGAACTCATGAACCTTAAGATCATGACCTGAGCTGAAGTTGGACACTCAACCGACTGAGCCACCCAGGCGCCCCGTTACCTCTCTCTTAATGTTGAATAAGTCCCTTTTAGGGGTAGTTGAAAAGTTTATAATGAGAAAACAAAACAGCTTTATTATTTTTTTTTTATGTGTCAGAATCACTTTGAGAACTTGTTATAAATATAGATGCCTGTGCTCCTTCTCCAAGAGATTCTGATATGTTGTGTTTGGTGTGGGACAGCTTGTGAATTATTATAAAGGTCTCTAGTTGATTTTGATACACATAAAGTTGGAAAATCACTTGAATAAAATATAAATCAACATGCAAAAAACCCTTAAATTTCTACTCAAAGATTTAGATCATATGTAATTGTGGTTAACTCTAGTCAGAGCTCACAACAATTTAGAGTTTTAAGTTGAGATTTAAAAAATACACATCATTGGGGCCCCTGGGTGGCTCAGTTGGTTAAGCATCCAACTCTTGATCTTGGCTCAGGTCATGATCTCATGAGTTTGTGAGTTTGAGCCCTGCTATGCATTGTCAGTGCAGAGCCTTCTTGGGATTTTCTCTCTCCCTCTCTCTCTGTCCCTTCCCTGATTGTGCTCTCTGTCTCTCTCTCAGAATAAATAAATTAACTTTAAAAATTTTTTAATAAAAATATACACATCATTAGCTTATTCCTCATGTCAATTTGAGAATGTGTCAATTTCTCCCAATTTATATACAATTTATATAAAATTGCACTGCCAAAATTAGAGGATGTTTTAAATGGTATGCTTTTTTTTTAAGTTTGTTTATCTGATAGAGACAGAGTGAAAAGAGGAGGGGCAGAGATGGAGGGAAATTGAATTCCAAACAGGCTCCTTCTGCACTGATAGCACAGAGCCCAACATGGGGTTTGAACTCACAAAACTGTGAGATCATGACCTGAACTAAAATGGAGAGTTGGACGCTTAACCGACTGAGCCACCCAGGCACCCCTGAATGGTATGCTTAGTATCATAAATACATCCCATTACTGAAAGACCACAATTCACTCCACTATGCACATACAAAGTGTATCTGACCATAATGAAGAGAATCAAAACCTAAATATTTTAAATTATGTTCATATAGTGACGTACAACATCCAGTTCTGGAAAACATGTCAACTTTTTTAGATGTTAAGATTTAAAAAGCTTTTAATTTCTTTCAGAAGGCAGTCTGTATCCAAAAATCACTACAGGGGCACCTGGCTGCCTGAGTAGGAGGAGCGTGCAGCTCTTGATCTTGAGGTGGTGAGTTGGAGCCCCATATTGGGTGTAGAGATTACTAAAAATAAATAAACTTAAAAAAAATCACTACAATGATAATTACATTAGCAATGATCATGTGTAAGTTTCTGTTTGCTGAAATCCTCACTAAAGAATTGTTCAATGGGGCACCTGGGTGGCTCAGTTGTTTAAGTGTCCGACTTCAGCTCAGGTCACGATCTCACGGTTTGTGGGTTTGAGCCCTGCGTCAGCTATGTGCTAACAGCTCAGAGCCCGGAGCCTGCTTCAGATTCTGTCTCCCTCTCTCTCTGCCCCTCCCCTGCTCACACTCTGTCTCTCTCAAGAATAAATAAACATTAAATGCCTGCTTGGCATTCTCTCATTCTCTCTCTCTCTCTCGCTGACCACCCCCCAAAATAAGCAAATAAGCTTTAAGAAAAGGGGGGAGGTGATAGAGTATGGAAAAGTGGTTAAGCCAGTGGTTCCTTTTTTAAAAAATTTTTTGGATGTTTATTTATTTTTGAGATGGGGAAGGGGCAGAGAGAGGGACACAGAATCCAAAGCAGGCTCTAGGCTCTGAGCTGTCAGCACAGAGCCGGACATGGGACTCGAACTCACGTACCACAAGATCATGTCCTGAGCCAAAGTCGGACACACAACGGATTGAGCCACCCAGGTGCTCCAAGCCAGGGGTTCTTAAAGCAGAGTACCCAGGAAGAAAGCATAAGCATCTCCTGGGAACTTTGTAGAAATATAAATTCTCTGACCTCACTCCAGACCTTCTAAATCAGAAACTCTGGATATAGGGCCCAACAATCTATGTTTAATAAGTCCTCTAGGGGATTCTGATGCATGCTAAAATTTGAAATGCACTTAAAGCTATTGGTTCCCAAACACAGCTGCACACTGAAATTGCCCGGGAAGCTTAGAAAAAGAAAATTCCCACCCCAGAGATTCTGGCTTAATTGGGCCAGACTCTGACCCAAATGCCAGGATTTTTAAAAGTTCCCCTCAGGTGATATCAGTGAGTGTCCAATTATGATAGACTGTTGGTTCTGGTTGGGGAGACTCAGTGGATAGTGATGATACTTATCAAAGAAAAGGGGAAGCTTTAAAAGAAAATCTGTTGCCATTTTCCTGGCCTGTTTTCTGTTGAATCCCAAAATAAGCACACCAGATTTTATCTAAAAATCTTTCTGTAGTTTACTATAGGCAAACAGACAAAAAAAATAACATAAATATCAAAATATGGACACATTACAATTGCATCAAATCTTTAAAAGTTCTCATAGCACCCTTTTCATTCTCTGAATCATTTCTTAAACTAATTTCCAGAAGCTCTAATGTCCTTCCATTCTCCTCCCCTTTTTATTACTAAACACGGAATTCATCAGTGCTCCCTCTTCATTTAGTCCACATCCTTAACATAGTGGCTAGGCACACAGGCTACCTGGGTGCAAATCCTAAATTTCACTACTTAGTAGCTCTGTGGGCTTAGGCAATTTACTTAACTTCTCTGTGCCTGTTTCTTCATCTTTAAGTGGGAATAACAATAGAACCTACCTCTTAGGGTTGACTGAAGATGGAATGAATTACCAATTGTAAAGTTCTTAGAATAGTGCCTGGCACATGGTTAAGTGTTGTGTATTTGTTAAATAAAAATTTTAAAGCTTGGTTTGGAACATTTGATGTGAATCATAAGGCATTCAAGGGCTTCCTGGTATGAGGGAGGTGATTTGCATCAAGTAAGCCTCACCTGTGCTCCAGGAAACACAACATTATTATAACTCCTGTAACTAGACTGCCAAGTCTTTGAAGACATGTGCTATGGATTATCCATTTTTGTATCTCCACTTCCTAGCACGATGTCAGGCCCACAGGAATTGCTCAATAAATATTTGTTAAATAAATGAACTAATGATGGATTATTCATTTCATTCATTGATTTTTACTCTTTATAGAAAATAAGATTTCAAATGATATCTTCTAAGAGGAAATAAACAGTTTTGAGATGGTGGTTTAAGCCAAAGTGTCCCTAGCTGGAGGCAAAAGATAAACAGGACTACATTACACATCCTCCCTCATTAATATCTAGCCATAAATCAGGTGGGTCTGGACGTGCAGAAAAATCTATCAGAGATATGCTGGGAGGGAGAGAGGCAGGGAAATGAGGCTGGACAGACCTCATCTTCTTCTTCCTGGAAGAAGAGGAAGAAAAAAAAAAGGCTTAGAGCACCAGAAAGTCATGTCTGAAGCAATTTCCACAGGCCTATCAGAATCAGGAAAGTTCATATTCTTAAAATTGCTGCCAAAGAAATTAAAGCATTATTTAATTCTTGATGGACGTGGAATCAGGGCCAGCTCTCCATTAGCTCGCTCCTGACCTTGAGTGAGTCACTCAGCCTCTCTGAGCCTCAGTTTCCAACTCTCCAAAATAAGGCGTTGACTAATGATCCAAAAGGTCCTTTACAGCTGTGCAGTCCTTTGATTCTAACAGCAGATTGAGACTTTAAGCTCTTCCAAGGAAAAATAAAAATACTTTCCTTTAAAATACATGGGGCTATTTCAGGGACCCTGTATCTTTTGTCTGCATTTAATAATACTGACTACTCTTAAAATTCATCCTGTGTTTTAAACTTTTATTTATAATGACATGGACTGACACTCAGTTTAGGATAATTACCAAAAAACAGAGCTTAATGCACTAGACCACATTTATTTTTAACTTTGAGTCACCCATCACAACTAGGTAATAGCAAAATGCTATGAAATTCCTAACAGTCTGTAGAGTCTTTGTAAAAACTAGCTTGAAAATATCACAATACTGATTTAGTTCTTAAACAATTTATTAGTAAAATTTAAAAAGCTGTACTCATCATCTGGATTATAGTTGCTCTCTAGACTTACAAAAAAAATCAATCACTAACTCTGGAGTAGGTAGGTAAGAAGAATGAGTCATGATTCTGTGACTTTTATGCTTAGATGCAAATTGCACATAACACATCTAGGGATTTGTGTCAAACTCAGGTTTAAATGGTGGAAACTGATTTATCTATTTACTTGAATTACAAAGTCTCAGTGCCTGTAGGCAATCAATCTTACTCTGCAGAAAGACATCAGATACTTGAGATTTTTACCACAAAGCCTACTATGCCCTCAATGTGCTATCTCTGATTATTCTTACATGAAATCTCAGTTGGGAAAAGTTCACCATACTAGCCATCTTGATAGCTTCAGAGAAACACTTCATTAGATTCTAAAGCACTCAAGCCATTCCTCCAAAGCACAGACAAACCTCCAGAGTCTCCTTCAAAAATTACTCACAACCCAACTACTATTGGGGCCATAAAATGCACAGCCTCAGAACCACAGAGTTAAGGCAGAAACAAGTTCTTTATTCTGCTAATTCCATAAGGAATATTTTTCCATGTTATCAAAGTCTCTAAAGCCCCATAAAATATTATGTTCCTGTCAACACTGACTTCAGATAAACACTCCAAACATGAAAGCAGTTCCCAGAAACTGAAAGTCAGTTCTTTCTTTGACACATAGCTGGGGCTTGTCATTCCCAATCCAACATTCATCCATTCATCATGTTGAGTATTTCTAAGCATCTAAAAAGTTCATGCCATGTATTAATTTATCACTAGTTTTGCCAATTTGTGCATGACAAGTCTTTTGTGGAAGAGTGAGACATTTAGCTGGTGAGTAAATCTAGCATCTCAAACTCTACAAATTTTGTTGCAATCTATTTGTAATCACAGAAACATTGTTCTTTATTTAGTGTTCTCTGAAACAGAGTCAAATGTTCAAGATGGTGACTAAAATGCAGAGAATTAGGAGCTTCCCAAAAAGAGATAGTTCTTGACCAGAAAAAAAAATTCTATGAGGGAAATTATATGCCATCGTAATTCCTTGTACACACTGAAATAGTCTGAAATGTAACTATTGTAAATGTTAAAGGTCTGTTATCATATGCAAAAGGCAAGTGATAATGAATGCTGGCAAATATTTGTGAATTCAACTATACTTTATTGAGAGTAAAGATGATCACAACATGGGTGAAATTTCTTAGTTAACTGTAAGTCACTTTACAAATAAAAATATTAAAAGTAATATAGAAAAAAAGTACTGATGCATCCTCATTTTAAGGATGCTGGAGTGTAATAAAGGATAAAGAGTCCATTTCTGTAATTCTTCTGAGAACACAAAAAGTTCTAATTATATTTTGCCTCCATACCATTTCTGTTTCCACAAGTTCCTAAAAGAAAATTCTGTGTCTGGAAGAACTATGTAAGAAACAAGAAGAGAAACACACAAACAGGGACTGAGAGAAGGGGAGGGAAGGAGAGAGGGAAAAATCTGAAATCTCTAAAGAACTAGATTTATATATTACATGTATTTAATGGTAGGTAAGTGGCACTACCAAAAGAATATTTTATAGTCTCATAGCACGCTTGTCATCTTCAATACAGTGATGGGAGTTGTATGTTGGTTATCGGCTAGGTTAACAGTAAAAACTCTCTTATAGGGCTATGTTTTAGAGAGATGAGTGTATTTTATTGGTTTTATTAATCAAATACAAACTGGCCTGCAACTTACTACTTTAATGTCTGTCCTAAAATATTGTAGGACAAGTTTAAATTTACTGATAACTTCCACATCTCAATACTGAAAGCCTGCATTTTTGTTTCTAAAAATGATTACTTTCTTTAAAAAGATCCAATAAATGGATCCTAGAATCATGGATTTTTCAGAATGGACAGAGGCTTTCAATGTCACTCAGCCTAACTGCCAATTGGAATTATGAATTATCTTGAAAACGTCCTGGGCCAGTGAGAACCTGCATGTTCTTTGGACACTTCCCATGATAGGGAATCTCACTACTCTGGGAAATCTTCATTTCCACCTCAAAGAGTCCTGGTGGTTTAAAATTTATCTATTCACTTTAAATCTGCCTCTATTTGCACAGTATGGTCCTAATTTCTTCAGATGGAGAATCAAAGAACATATCTAATCTCACTTCCATGTGAAAACCCCATAAATGTTCAGCAGTGGCTGTACGGAAAGCATTTGGAAGAGACCCTTGCATGTAATGACCACTCAATAAACGCAAGCTATTATTACTTTTACCATCAAAACCCTAAAAACGCTTTTTCCTCAGACTTTTCCATACCTAGCTTCTTCAAGAGCCCCTTCTGTAGAATGCTTTAAAAACTCCTCTCAGTCTCAACATGGTCAAGACACCCAAATTTTTTTCAGAGATTGAGAACCTGACCTAAAATGATAGGATGCTATGATTCTAGCTACATCTTTATTTCTTCACCATTTTCTTGTTTGTTTACAAAGGCAGTTTAGTTCAACTCAATAAAACAAATATTGGGTGCTCGTGTGACACAATACAATCTGAAATCTTCCTAGCAGGGGACTCTGAAAGAAGAGAAAATCATTATGCAGGTTTTCCTTTGCTCTTTCATAATTATTATTTATCTATTTACCTACTACTGATATATATTAAGATCTTTTCTTATCCTTACTATTAATCAGTTCTGTTACCAACTGGTAGTGTTCATTGGCTTTGTTTAAGAAAGTTGACTATAGGATTTATATTAATTTTATATTATAAATATTTATAAAATGCAAATTTTAGGTTTTTTAATTGGCTGAATCCCATTATAACCAAACTCTATTAATATATATATACATATATATAATTATTATTATTATAATATATACATCAGGTTTTGTTCTAACAATCCCCTAAGATTCTAAGAATCTGAGAATCTTCAGTACAATAAAATGTTAGTATAAAGAGAGAACTGGAGGAGTCCTGGGAAGTATTTTAAAGGATGTTTACTGTCAAACATGAGTACTGCTTTCACTTGAAGCAAATGAATTCTTGAGCTCTAGATATTTAACTTGGCCTTCACTATCATTATCATTATCATTATCATTATCATTATCATTATTATTTTCAAACTGTATTTATTAGGGGGATTTCCAATGAAAGATAATAGTGAAAAGGTTTTTCTACTCAACTGTCCTCTATAAAACTAACTACTCCTGGGTACCTGGGTGACTCTATCGGTTGAGTGGCCCACTTGGGCTGGGTCATGATCTCACTGTTTGTGAGTTTGAGCCTTCAGATCCTCTGCCCCCCACCTCTCTCTGCCCCTCCCCCACTCTCTCTCTCTCAAAAATAAACAAACACTAAAAAAACAAAAACTAACCACTCCTGCCCTAAAAGAGAACAATGAAAAACAGAGAATAAAACTCCACCTTTAATGAAGCTGTCCAAACAAGTAAATTTTGTACGGAAGGTGGTGAGAGGACGACAAGAACAATCCTATGTCTCCATTGCTAACTTAAACGAGGAGGTGACTCTAATGCCATGGTGGCCTACATAAACAAACCAAAATCTAAACCTACAAATGCCTCCAAGTTTGGAAATGGAAACGTAAGGACAACCAACTGCAAAATAGCCAACTAGGTTTTAAGCTACAGTCAATCAATCATTTCCTTTCTTTGCTTCCATACCTTCCCACTATAAGTAGTTCTGCTAGCTCCTCTCAGAGAAGCACTTCTAACTACTTCTGGTTCGGGCCACCCAATTCAAATCAATTTTTGCTAAAATAAATTATTAAAATTTTTAATATGCCTCAGTTTATCTTTTAACACTGTAGTCCAGAGTAGAGTTGTATGAAAGTCTGTGAAATGCTGTACCTTGAAATAGAGAATATAGCTTCTTTTTAAATACCTATGGATTTTCAAAAAAATAAATTAAATCTTATATGACCACAAAAACCTAAATTCATTCCAAAATTTATTTTTTTTTCAATATATGAAGTTTATTGTCATATTGGTTTCCATACAACACCAAGTGCTCATCCCAAAAGGTGCCCTCCTCAATACCCATCACCCACCCTCCCATCCCTCCCATCCCCCATCAACCCTCAGTTTGTTCTCAGTTTTTAAGAGTCTCTTATGCTTTGGCTCTCTTCCACTCTAATCTCTTTTTTTTTCCTTCCCCTCCCCCATGGGTTTCTGTTAAGTTTCTCAGGATCCACATAAGAGTGAAAATATATGGTATCTGTCTTTCTCTGTATGGCTTATTTCACTTAGCATCACACTCTCCAGTTCCATCCATGTTGCTACAAAGGGCCATATTTCATTCTTTCTCATTGCCACGTAGTACGCCATTGTGTATATAAACCACAATTTCTTTATCCATTCATCAGTTGATGGACATTTAGGCTCTTTCCATAATTTGGCTATTGTTGAGAGTGCTGCTATAAACATTGGGGTACAAGTGCCCCTATGCATCAGTACTCCTGTATCCCTTGGGTAAATTCCTGGCAGTCATTCCAAAATTTATAAATAGTGTGGTCATTTTCTCTCATTCAATATAATACTACTAGAAGTATGGAGAAAATATTTTTTTAATCCTCCCACCTGGCAATTAAAATGAAAACCTTTCAAATAACTTTGGATCTAAATGAAAAACAGCCAAATTGCATATAAATTTTTAAATGATGATAATGAAAGTAATATGAACTCTTACATTCTCCCTCATCTCCCCTCCTGTGTTGCTCATACCATGTAAATCTGCCAGTTCTTTGAGGAGGCATCAAAGAAGACTCTAGTATCCACCATAGCCAGGGAACACCCAAGGAAACAAAACCCAAAACAGAAAGTTATTCATTTTCAAGCAACAGATAAATCCTATTGTGATTAGTAGGGTTTGCCACTGAAATTGGAATAACGGTTTAATGTGATGGTCATTCAATGAAATAAACATATCCAAACAGTTGGAAATGAAGAAACAAGATTAATTTGAGCTCCAAAGAGAAGATGCTACTTTACTCCAGAATTATTCTCCATACACAGCAGTATATTCACAATGGGAAAATACCATCTGGTTCCAGCACATAACAGACTAATACTTCCGTTCTCACTTCAAATCAGAATCTATGCGATTTAGCTATTTAGCTGTAACAAAGTATAGATTTTAAAAAATAATTGTATATATTAATATATATAATTAATATATATATAATATAATTGTATATATATTTTCAAGCATTCACATTGTGAAGCAAAAACAAATGGAATTAATAATTATGTAATCCAAGAAGTTAAAAATAATAATAGTGGTTTCTTACATTTTTTTTTTAATATTTATTTTTGAGAGAGAGAGACAGAATGCGAGCAGGCACAGAGCAGAGAGAGGGAGACACAGAATCCAAAGCAGGCTCCAGGCTCTGAGCTGTCAGCACTGAGCCTGACACGGGGCTCGAACCCACGGACCGCAAGACTGTGACCTGAGCTGAAGTTGGAAGCTTAACCGACTGAGCCACCCAGGCGCCCCCAAAATAGTTTTCAAATTTAATGAGTTAAAAGAAGAAAAACAGTGGATTAGAAAATAAATTCAGGAGCTGGTGCTTTAAATAAAGCAATAAAATAGATCATCCACTACAATCTAATTAAGCAAGTAGAGTGCCAAAATAAAAAATATATATTCAAAATGGAACTTAGAAGGAGAGAAATAGCTAAGATCCGGGAAAATCATAAAAAAATATTGGAGAATGATTTGCTCAACTCTATGCAAATATATTTGAAAACCCAAATGAAATAATTTTTTTTCCTTTTATTTCTATACCCTGATCCTATTTCCCTTACCCCTTAGGGATCCAATGTATTATTGTGTTTACTATTTACATTTTTGTTTCAGTGTCTCCTTATAAAATGTGACTCAGTGTTTTATGTGCATTTATTTCCAACAAATGTAAATAGTATCGTACCTACATTTCCCTACTGGCTTTTTTTAAACACCGAAGTTTCTAAGACTCATTCCTATTGCTCTGTGTGTGACTCACCAGTACTTTTCACAGCAGCCTATGTTCATCAACCACATTTAGCTATTCTCTCTTCCAGTTATGGGCACTATAACCTCAACTCACCACTCACACAGCCGAGACTATGACAAACACACTGGTACATGTCCACTTATGTATATGTATGAAACCTTCATATAAATACCAGGTTATAGATTTGAATTTCCTTAATCTCCCCAGAAAAGTGCTTTCTCAGAAAGACTGCATCACGCCATAACTGTAACCAGCAATGCAGAAAGTTTCTATATTTCCATATCCCTGCTAAACTTTGGCATCATTCAGCTTTTTTATTTTTGTCAATTCAATAGGTGCGAAATATTTGATCATTGCTTTAATTTGCATTTCTCTATTTTTTATATTTCTTCATAAGTTTCTTGGATTTTAGGATTTCCTTTTCAATAAACTGTCTGTTCATACCATTTTCCAGTTTTTACATTGGGATGGTTGTCCTCTGAATGTTTATTTAGAGCTATTTCTTTTCTTTTTTTTCTCTTCTCTTCTCTTCTTTTATTGTTGTAAGAACACTTAACATGAGATCTACTCTCTTAATTTGTTCAAGTGTCCTATACAGTACTGTCAGTCATTTTGAAGAGATATTTGCATGTCTTTGTTCATTGAAGCCCTATTCGTGACAGCTAAGATGTGGAAACAACCTAAATGTGCATTTGTAGATGAGTAGATAAAGAAAATGTGATCTATACATACAAGAGGATATTATTCAGCCTTTACAAAAGAAGGAAATTCTCCAATATGTGACAATACAAATGAATCTTAAGGATATTATGCTAAGTGAAATAAGCCAGTTACAGATGAAGCTATTATTTTTTTTTTTAATTTTTATTTTAGAAAGAGAGAGCAAGCAAGGTAGAGGCGCAGAGGGAGAGGCAGGGGGAGAGAGAGAGAGAGAGACAGAAAGAGGATCTTTTTTTTTTTTTGAAGTTTATTTATTTATTTTGAGAGACAGAGCACATGTGAGTGGGGGAGAGGGACAGAGGAAGAAAGAGAGAATCTTAAGCAGTCTCCGTGTTCAGAGCTCAGAGCAAGGCTTGATGTGGGGCTCAATTTCACAATTCCTGAGATCGTGACCTGAGCCAAAATCAAGAGTCAGACCATAACCGACTGAGCCACCCAGGTGCCCTGACAGAGAGAGAGAGACAGAGAGACAGAAAGACAGAAACATGGGGATCCATCCCACAACCCTGAGATCATGACCTGAACCGAAACCAAGAGTTAGACACTCAATTGGCTGAGCCAGCTATCCAGGAACCCTGAAGCTATTACGTTTGATAGACATTAATCATCTTTTGTTTTTCTTTGGTTTTAGCAATCATAAAAATATTCTTTCCTTTTGTAATCTCTCTACCAGCCTTGTCCACGGTATTTGGTTTTTAGCAGAAATATTTAATTCTTAATTTTGATGTAAAAAGCTTCAACAATATTTTTCCTTTTTGATTTGTATGTTTTCAGTTTTAATTAGTAGACCTTCACTTCTCTGGATTACAAAAGATCTTAATAGTTTGCCTTTTACATTTAAGTCTCTCATTCATCCAAAATCACCTTCATACATGGTACATGGTTAGGGTCCACTTTTATTTTTCTCCATTAAGGAAGCCATCACCTACTCTATAGCTTCATGGTGATATGTTTGTAATATATGTTGTCAGAAATGCACAGGCCTGTCTCTGAACTCACTGTTCTGTTGCATTGTTAGTTCATGTGTTCTTGTGCTAATATCATGCCACCTTTAGAACAAGGGCTTCATTGCATGTATTATTTTGCTCTTATAACACTAATTTGGCTATTAATGAACTTCTATTCTTCCAAATAAATTTTAAGTTGTTTATTGAGTTCCTCAAAAAACTTCAACTAGGTTTTTGATTGGAAATGCTTTGAATATGCAGATAAATTTAGAAAGAATTCCTATCACTGTAATACTAAGTCACATTATCCAGAATCATGGAATATCTTTTCATTTATTTAAGTCATCTTCTTAGACCTTTTGTTAAAGTTTTAAGGTTTTTCCCAAGTAGGGCTTGAGTGTTCATGGTTAAATTAATTCTTCAGACATTTCATGATTTTTACTGCTTCAAGGGCTGAAATTATGAAAATAAGTATTTTATTACATTTTCTAGTTGGTTATTGCTGCTACTGATTTTTAAAAATTAATCTTTTGCCCAACAAATTCTCTTTTTAGTTGTAATAATTTGTCTGTAAGTTCTTTTGTTTCCTAGGTTTATGATCATTATCGTTTGCACATAATGCTAGTTTTCTTCCTTAACTTTCATCCCTTCCAAAATCGTTTGTATTTTTTTCCTCATAACATTGGTTAGGACCCCCATCAATATGTGCAACAGTAATGGTAATAGTGGGTATACTTGTTCTGTTCTTATTGGGAGATAATTATCCATGCATATCTCATGTTTCTACATGTCTTACAAACAGAGAACTGACTGTCTTTCTAGATTCTCTTTTCAGTGATGTGTTTCCAAAGTAAAAGGCAAGTTTGCTTACAGCCTTGGAAGAAAAAATAGTGTCTCCCTCAAGAGTGAAGGGCAGGTATGCTTACTGCTCATGATAAACTATTTGTATTCCCTAAGCTAGTTAAGGGTTTCTCTTCTGCAAACCAATCTCCACTTGTGTACAGGTGGTCATCTGGCCTTCTGCGTGTTACCCAGAGGAAAGTTGGGCTTGGGAAATTGGCACAAGAAAATACCGATATTCTATTGCTATTGCTGTAGTAAAATTCTTTATTCCTGAACCAGAAATCCCCTGTATTTTGTCATGAAACTGCAGCAAGCGAACTTATTAGCTTGCAAGTAGGGTAAAATCTACAAGCATTTGCTTGTAATAACTCTGAACTGACAACAACACAAATGTCCATCTCTGGTGGAATTGATAAATTGTGGGATATTCATAAATTTGGAATTTATATACCAAAGAGAAAGAAATACTATATTAAAAAACATGGATGAATCTCACAAACATCATGCTGAGCAAATGAAGGTAGACACACAAAAGTGCATACTTTACATTTCCAAGGAAAACTAGTTTATAATTACAGACGAAAAGTCAGGACATTGGTTACTCTTGGGGTTGGGGAGAATGGTAACTGGAAGGGGCACAGAGGGCTTCTGACATTTTGGTAAAGTATTTCTTCACCTAAGTACTATTTACACAGGTGAGCTCACTTTGTGAAAATTTATTGATTTGTACATTTATCACTTGCACATTTTTCTTATGCATATTATAGTCCAACGGAATTTATGTAAAAATATTATTTCATTGGAAAGAAATCAACAGAAAATTATCTGTGAAAGGAGAATTAGAAATAGGCATTATTTCAATGGGAAACTATTATACCTATATGCTAAAGGTGCCATATCAAATCAGTTGTGAAAAGATAGGTTATATAAAATATGTTGGAGCAACTGGATAGATACCTGGGAAATAAAAACCAAGCAAAATCCTTTTCTAAATTCTCTTCTAAATTCTCAAACCAAATATATTCAACAAGTAAAAATGTAAATGCAAAAAGTGCTTCCATATTAGTACAAAAAATGACAGAATTTACTGTATGCTTTTGATGTGAAGTATTTTGTGTGACACAAATGAAAATATTAATAATTTGCCTTAAAAGTAAAAACTTCTTGGGGTGCTTGAGTGGCTCAGTCAGTTGAGTGTCTGACTTTGGCTCAGGTTATGATCTCGTGGTTTGTGGGATGGAGCCCTGTGTCAGACTCTGTGCTGACAGTGTGGAGTCTGCTTGGGATTCTTTCCCTCCCTCTCTCTCTATCTCTCTCTCCTTTTGCCTGTTCATGCTGTGTCTCTCTCAAAAATAAACAAATATTTTTAAAAAAGTAAAAACTTCTTAAAAAAAAACATAAGTAGATTAACAAGTGCCCTTGAGATACTATTTCTTAGATCCTGCTTGTCCCCACTCATGAAGATTTTGATGATCTCGAAGTTGTTCAGTGACCAAATTTATTTTGAATAAAAGGGGAGTATGACTATGTTGAACTTTATCTGAGCCATTGGCTCCAAGAGAACAGTAATGGTTGAGAGATTCCCACCCTTTATGTTCTGGAAATCACTAAATACAAAGGACAACCATGTTCTGGCATTTTTCCAGATAAGACCCACCTCCAACTTTATCGGTAGTTCCTTTGTTCACTTGCCTCTATACAACCCAGGCCCCCCTTTTTCTTTGAGTGGTTTCCCATTAATGAATGCTCTCTCAAGTGCAATAGCCTAAATAAATTACAATCTTTTTAAAAAATAAAAATGAATCATAAACAAGATCAAAATGTAACTGACAAATTCAGAATAAATATCTGAACATATAAACTTTTTCCCTTCACACACAACAGGCACTTATAAATCCATATTTTTTTAACCTGGTAGACTGATGAAAAATTAAAAATTTTCAAAATGTTCAGTACTCGTGAAAATGTGAGAAAAACAGGCAGTCTTAATAATGTTTGAGTTTATGCTATTGCTATTGGTGCAACTTGTTGGTAGGCACATAGTCAAATCTGTCAAAATTTAAAGTGACTTTGGCTCAGCAATTCTAATATATGGAATTTACCTTGGATATGTACTTATAAAAAAATGCTTTGATATATGTACAAGGATGCTCATTCAATATTACTTTTCAGAGCAAAACAATCAGAAAAAAAACCCTTACAACTTTTTAAAAATTTTTTTAAATGTTTATTTATTTTTGAGAGAGAGAAACAGAGTGCAAGTGGGGGTAGGGCAGAGAGAGAGAGAGACACAGAATCCAAAGCAGGCTCCAGGCTCTGAGCTGTCAGCACAGAGCCCAACTCAGGGCTTGAACTAAGCCTAAGTCAGACGCTTAACCAACTGAGCCACCCAGGTGCCCCTTACAACTTTTTTTTTAAGTAACTAATTAAATAAAGTATAAATAAAGTATAATTCATTCACATAGTCAAATACAAAACAGCTATATAATAGGAATGAAATGCTGATATGAAGTGATCTCCATTGTAGTCTGATCCATAAAAAAAAAAAAAACACAAAAGATGTAAGTATGATCACATATGTATATAGATTCCATTTGTATGTACACATGAAACTGATAATAGGAATTAACTTCTGCATAGCGAGAGCATTGTTTTGTTTTATTTGGGGGTTTTGTTGTCATCACTTTGTATCTATATTTAACCCATTTTCGAGTCTCACTTAATGGCTTTCATCTCAAATCCTTTCTGGAACAGGAGCAGCTGGGTGGCTCAGTCAATTAAGCATCTGACTTTGGCTCAGGTCATGCTCTTGCGGTTCGTGAGTTTGACCCATGCTAGGCTCTGTGCTGACAGTGCAGAGCCTGCTTTGGATTCTCTGCCTTCCTTCCCTGCTCACATTCTCTCTCAAAAATAAATAAACATTAAAAAAATCCTTCCTGGACAAATCAATATTAAAATATACAATCTGTGTTTATCAGTTTGTATCTCTTACCCCTGACCTTGCTAGGCAGGCCATATTCCTCCAACCCCAATACCTGCCACCACCAGTACCAAAATGTATCAGCCTAGATACCACAGGTCTACTATAATTCTCCCCCACACACTCCTCTTCTCTTCCTTCTTTTCATTGCACATTTTAATTTGAGCGTCAAATGAGAAATGGCATAATGTGTACAGTGACTTTGTGGTTCTGATTATGTATTGGACATGGAAGGAAAGGAAGGAGATAACTGTTTCCTCATCATAACTGTTTCCCCTTTATTGTTATCTACCAGAGAACCCAGGCTGATGATGTTTTGAAGATAATGGTCAGTTATGAAGATAAGCATACCAGAAACTCACCATTATTTATTCTAAGCTGTTATGATGCTTTTCATCTGAGCTCTTAAAGTTCTTCAGGATAGATATTATTATCCTGTCTATGAAGATAGAGGAGCTGAGCTATAGACAAGATTAAGTGGCTTGTTGAAGGATTCAAAGCAAGCCTGATGAGAGTTAGAAATCACATCCAGGTGGAGCACCTGGGTGGCTCAGTCGGTTGAGCAGTTGAGCCTCTGACTTTGGCTCAGGTCATGATCTCACAGCTAGTGAGCTTGAGCCCTGGGCTGGCCCCTGGCTCACGCGGATCTGGCTTCAGATCCTCTGTCCCCTCTCTCTCTACCCCTTCCCTGCTGGTGCTCTCTATCTCAAAAATAAATAAACATGAAAGAAAAGAAAAGAAAAGAAAAGAAGAGAAGAGAAGAGAAGAGAAGAGAAGAGAAGAGAAGAGAAGAGAAGAGAAGAGAAGAGAAGAGAAAGAGGAAGGAAGGAAGGAAGGAAGGAAGGAAGGAAGGAAGGAAGGAAGGAAGGAAGGAAGGAAGGAAGGAAGGAAGGAAGAGAGAGAGAAATCACATCTAGGTTTTTGGATTCCAGCTTCTCTACCACAGTGACCAGAGAATTGGTATCACTTTCACCATTATAGGACTATTAGTTCTAAGCCATTACCATGTCTTTCTTTCATTCAAGATTTTATAAGTTCTTCATACATAAATAAAATTGCCATTCAAACACACCCCAAAACCTGGGGTATTTCTCAGAACAAAATCCAGACACCTTTGCCCTTGTGAATAAGTAACAAATGAGGAAAAGAAGGAAGGTCCATTTTTACTTTAGTCACTGAATCATAGTATCATCTTGAGCATGTGATTTTGCTTGCATGCTCTAACTTGTCAGCTGTAGAGTTTGGATAAAGCTTCGCTACTCCTTGGGGAAGTAAGAGCTACTGAGATAATTTCTTTAAAACCCTTGGAGTTCAATGATACTAAATGAAAAGAAACAATGGGTGGCCATCTGCATCATTCTATTTACTGAGTTAGGACCTCAGAAATGTGTGTTGCCTCAGGACATTCTCTTCCCCAGCAATCCCTCTGATTTATTGAAGCTCACAGGATGTTTGCAAAGGCAAGACATCTAGAGAATAGGGCAGAAAAATAAAGCACATACAATCTGCCTCTTCTATAAGCCAGGGTTCTGTCTCTGGATTACATGGGTTCAAAAACGAATCCCTTCACTTAACAGCAGTGTGACTTTAGATGGGTTATTTATTCTTGTGCCTCAGTTCCTTTGTCTGGAAAATGGGGCTAAAACTAATATTTACATCATAGAATTGTGAAATTAGTTAATACGTGTAAATAACTTTGAAGACTGTCCAGCACATTATAAGAACTAAAATAAATGTTAGACATTGTTATTGATGTTATTGACATTATTATTAATTACATATAAATGTATTTACATATTAATATAAAATTAATTATATAATACATATTCTTATATATGTTAGAATACATAAGATGTGGATGTGCTGACTCTCACAAATGACCCAAACATTTTATCAATTTGAGATCACTTTGCATTAACATGCTCCTCTTTTAGATAACCCAAGGCTCAACAATTTTTTTTAAAGGCCAGATAATAAGTATTTTTGGCTTTGTTGATTGCACAGTCTCTGCCACAATTACTCAGGGTTCAACTCTGTTGTTGTAGCTTGAAAGTAACCATAAAAAGACTTAAATGAGTGGGTGTTGCTATGTTCCCTTAAAAGTGTACTCATAAAGACAGACCGTAGTTTGCCAACCTCTAAAATAAACCAAGAAATATTTCTAAGTCATTCCCTTTACTTAATGAAGTAAGGGACCTCAATAAGTACACTTCCTGCCAAAAGACAGGAGATAAAACATATTTCCTATTACCATGCCCCACATATCACCTCAAGGCAAGATGATGATGCTCCTATAGGGCAGACTGCTCGGGTAAGAAAGCAAAGCCAGAGCACTGAACACAGAGAAGCCATTCCTAGGGAAATGAGTGGCATTTATCTCACAAAGGACTGGAAAGAGAAACCATCTTTAAGAACATGGTCGATGAAGTTTGGGTACTTAAAGCAAACCTTTAGCATTTATAGATGTAAAGTTTCTGAAAACACTAAGAAAGGCTTTACTTAAGGAAGCAATGTCCCAGCACACGCGGATGTGGAACAGGAATGATGGTGGCAGGGAGGGGAAGGGGCGGTCACATAATAATTGAGGACTAGCATAACAGGGACTCTGCAAGATGAAAAGAAATCTGGACCAGACTAGAACCAAGAACTAATCTCATAGCTACTTACGAATTTTCATCAGGTCCCTACTGAAAAGAAACTAAAAATTAGTATCAGAATTCCTTTGTATATCACTTATAGTGATAGTACTTAGCTCAGGATATTGTTCTATCCTTGAAATACTAAAATTGAAACTATTTGTAGTTTAAATGGACCTTGGGAAAATAAGCTACAGGGGTCCCCCTGCATTACCTCATTTCTAATGTAAGGCTTGTTCAATTTGTTGTGCAGAAGGACATTCTAATCCTAAGCATCCAATATTTATTGTATTGAATCCCCTGGATGAAAGGTTAATCAGAGGGGACTTTAAGAGAGAAGATAGTATGAAAAATGACTGGATCATAAGCTTCACAAGGACAGAAAACATAATGTTCTGTTTACCACTAATGCACACTATCTGACTGACCTTCAGACATTCAAATAGATGTGGAATAAATGAACGAAAGTTTATAGTTTACCATTGTGTTTAGAGTAGTCAAATATTATTTATATTTTTATCTACAGAGTGCACTGTTATTTTCAATCCATTCAATAGCTTCACACAGTTTTACATAAAAACTCTCCTCCAGATACCATCTTTATTATATAGCTAGGTGGACCTTACATAACTATCCTAGTCAAGGTCCTTGCCCAAAATGAGTAAAAACTGAGTAAGCAGTGACCCATAATGACAAATCTTATTTCTTTCTGTAGCTAATCTACATTAACGTATTACATATATTAACTGTATATGTACATACTTCCAAATTTTGTCTCATCCAGGGAATAGGTTTTAAAAAATAATGGAATCTCCCATTTGAGAGACCTTTGAAACAACCCCCCAAAATATAGAGGGGCATTTTTGGGTTGACAGGATATTTAGCAGGTTGCTAAAGATTAAATTCATGAACTTAGTCTTTGACTTCGAGCCATGTTAAATTATGCCCTTATTCATAATTATTAGACTATATTAAACATTGTAGGTTTCTGATAAGATATTGAAAAAGAAGAAAATAAATCACAGCATTAGGGCTCTCCTATGATGCCAAATTGCTAGTCACTTTTTTGGAAAACCATCAGCTAAAGCAAAGTATGCATGTATTTTATATACTTTTTATATAATTATATATATACATAATAAATTTATATATTTATTACATTTATATAATTTAGATTTTATTTGTATATTATATGTATTGTACATATACTGGATAATTTATGAGGTCTTTCGTTTGAGTTTTGATAATAAGTTACTAAGAGTTTTAAGCTGGGCCAGTCCTCTAAAATATTTTGCCTGCATAACACTATATTTCTAGAAACAAAAAAAAAAAAATTATACCTTCATGATTAACTTTATAACGCTTTTTTTTTAATTATCATAAAACAAAGCTAAATGTTTCCATTTGGTCCCGTGGTTACTTTTTTATTGCTAAAGCCCTATATAGCAAAGGATGTTACTTTGCCTTATTCAGCAAGAATTTTTTATGCTGTTTTCTACTCTTTCAGGATTTTCAGATATAAATAATACAGACTTTTACAGAAATGAATTGCCTTCAGTGCTTTGCAAAGGTATCATTACATCAAGGACTTCATAAACTAAAAACCTAATGAAATTACTGCCATGTAATTCTCTGCAGGTTGTTTCCTAGGCTGTAATGCTATATTCAGTATACGTTTTAAAGTAACCAAAGCAGCAGTGGACTACTGCTTCACTTCATCTGGTCTGATATAATCATAATTTCTATGTAAATCAATATAAATTTATATTATTAAATGATTTGAAGACTGGATTTTAACTAATTGAAGACATAAGGTTTTATTGTGAGACAGAGGAACGAGGCTCACTCACAGGAACTGAGTAAATTTTTTTAAGGCACAAAGAGGTCTCTTGGAAATCTTTCTTCCTAGTCTACTAAAAGTTATACTGGTTATTTGAAAAGCATTTAGAGTGATTTATTTTTTTTTTAAGATCAAGAGGATATTGTAAAGAAAATGAGATTATGGCTCAGATTATGGCTAATTACTACTTTCAAGAAACTCATATCTAAAATATATGTGTATAGATATGTAACATATCCATATATATATAATATATGTATTATAAAACATATACCTTGGTAAAAGGTTGTTTATAAATTAACATTTTGAAAAATGTTTTTGAAATATAAAACATTGTGGAAAATAAAACATTTCAAACATTCTTTCTGAGAAACAAATTTATGATAATCAACATCCATTGGAAGTGTTTCCAAGCATGAGGTGCTAAGAGGAAATAATTGGAAAATATATGTCGGTTGTGATTCAGAATGCAGAGCCAGATTATGATTTTTAAAACTGGCTCTACCACTTACTGACTGTGTGGGGGCAATGGTATACCTAACCATATTAGGATGAGCTAGGTTACCACCCAGTAAAACTCAACACCAAAAATGAGTGACTTACAAAATAAATTTTACTTCCCATCCATACAAAGCTTATGTAGGTTCACTCAGATCTCCAGGGCAGCCAGGATCCTTCAGTAGGTGCAACATTCCAGGCTGCTTGAATTTTATAGAATCTTCATACTGATAAGGGCCTCCATCCCATCATAGCAGGGGCAGAGCAAGCATGGAGAACCCAAGCATCAGGTCTTACAGGCTTTCCCTTTTCTATTATGACACTATTGATTATTGTGAAGTAGGCAGAGAATTATGATAAAGTTAACCTGATTTTAAAATTGTATCATCTCATTTTAGAACTTGAAAGGGCCTAAAAATACTCCAGACAAGCCCCCTTATTTTACAGATTTGGAAACAGACACAGAAACAGAAGAGAAAGTATAACAATTTTTGCCCAAGATTACACAGCCAGCAATAGCAGAGTCTGAAGTTCAAATACAGATATCCCTTCTAGCTCCCTAATGGCTGCAATTCTACCACAACCTATGGAAGTGTTCCAACCTTCTTGCCTCTTCTGTCATATCCTAAAGACCAGGGCAACAAGGTGCTTAGGTGTCTCTTTTCTAAATTTACATTGAATGGAAAACCCAAAAATGATGTTAATGATAGAGGAAATGTCTCCAGGCCTCCAATGGTATTGCCACAGCTACTCTCAATTTCTACTCTTTGTATTTTAACAGTGTGATACTTATCATCCAACTCAATTGAAAATCCAGGATTAAATTCCATATTGAAAAATAATATTTTTGCTTAGAGGAGGAAAGAATAGGTCTGAGAAAAGAGACAGAAAAGTATACCACAGAACTTTGAAAATGATTTTAAAAAGAAAGTCGTGTTTATCATGTTGTGCTTTCTGAAGCAACACTATTTGAAAATGAATTTATCCTCAGACTCTTCTTTACCCACGCTGTGCTGCAAGGTCTATTACTATCGGTAGGGAGAAATGGAGTGCTGAGCTATAGCTGTAACAGGTGGGTTTTGTTTCCATTTGCTGAGTGAAGGGGAAATAAAACAACATGTCATAAGCAAAGTGCCTACTGTGTTTACTGAAGGGTATGGATGGCAATGACTAACACAATCACTTTCCACATGAGCAGATTCATGTTCAAAATATAGCTTCAGTTACCACGAAAATGAAAGGAATGATCAGAGTTCTATTACCATTTCCATTCACTTAGTTCATTATCATATAACTTTCTACTTTCTCTTCCCTGCTTTCATTCAGACCCCAGCACTGTGAGGAAAGGCACCCTCAGCTCATGAGGCTGAGTTGAGGAGGAATGCTACCCTCAAGCATCCTGGGAAATGCCTGACCAGAAGTGAGACAGTTAGAGACCATGGGAACAAGCCTTAAGTGAAAAACATTATTCACTTGGGGCACTTTCTATTGGCTGTTATTGTTAAACTGCTTCTTTTACAAGAGCAAAACTGGGATGCAGCGCCATATACAAGCCAGAGTTAAAACAGAGGACCCGGGCTCCAAAAAGCACCAATGGACTGACTGCCTGAGTTGCCTGCCAATATCAACCAATCAAGGTGAGTCTCCTCCAACTGAACAGGACCAAGCCTTTCTTCTTTCCCTTTTTCCTCTTAGCATACTGGACTAGTGGAAACTGGAACGGGAACTTTATATAAGCAGGGCCTCTCCCATGTTGGGAGGCCAGCCTTAACTACTCTCTGCTGGTGATGTGTCACCCTTCAGCTGAAGCTGTAGCCCCAATAAGGCCTTGTTTGTGCCTTTGATTTGTGGGTCTGGTCGTTTCAGTTGTCAGGCTTAATTAAGTACTCGACTCTGGTAACAGAACTACTGTTGCCAGTTACTTCTTTGCTGAGCCACTCATCTTGCAAAGCTGACGATTTTTTAAATGAATTCAGAGGTGCAATTATTGTATGTGACACCCTCAATACACCCGTTAAGAATGTTTTTGTGGGGGTAATCTCCTTTTAGACCCTATATAATATCATCTGACTTTAACAACTAGAGAACATTTATTCAAATGGCAGCTTGCTTACTGGATGACATTGACAGAAAATAGTTACATGCCTGAAGCCCAAAGATTCTGCAAAATTTGTGTAGTGTAATGAAGACCATAATGACATTCTTATTATTAAGCACAACATATATTTAAAAAACAAAAGCTGGTACATCCTATTCTTTTAAAATGGCATTGAGACTATTCTTTCTCTAAAGCATTATGTATCAGAGAGGTCTAGATAAGAATAGAAGCAATCCTTTAGTGGAGTAGCTTAGACCTCTCAAAGATGATATTTGTCATTCATATCAAGCCTGAGCGAGTATTTTGGCTAGTTTTATATGTCAGAACCAAAACTGAAGGCTTAGCAAGGACACCGTTTCTTGCTTTGAATGAGGCAGGCTAAGAAGATGTACATCATTTTGCTCACACACTGAACTCCCCTCCCTTTTGTTCCTGCTTCTCTCCTGCTTGGAGTTGACTCCTCCTTCCTGCAGCTCTGAGGATCACAGGCTGATTGAAGAACACAGCGGTTCGACGGGGAGCTGTGCTCAGTGTCTGTCTCTCTCTTATTTTCCTTCTCTATCTCTCTCTCTCCCTCCCTCTCCTTCCCCCACCCCCCACCATCCCCCCTCCCCCGCTCTGTTTTGCTTGTGTCTCTCTCTGAACCTGCAAAGCTGACACCTACCTGATAATCTCTCTGCCTTTGAATGCAGCTCTGGAACCAAATGCATCGCTTTACTGCTCTTAAAAAGTGAATAGAGTTTGATTACCTCAAGCTACAAGCTGCTTTGCTCCCTAAGAAGGACACAAAAGGAGCCAGACATCATTGTTTTTCAATCTACCTGAGAAGCTTTTTGCATTTATGCCAGAAACTTGATGGTTTCAGGAGGAAGTTTGGGGTTTGTTTTTAATTGGAATGTTGAAAAGTTTTTTACTGATGCTTTTAAATGGAACTCAATTTTTAAATATGGGTTGAGTCAGATCTAAAGGAGACATGCCTGATCATTTTCTGCTGGACTGACGGGGAACTTCTAGAGGGAAACTTGGTAGGAGAAAATGAGATCTGATTTGCAACTAACAATCATGCTTTATTTTGAGAATATTTACAGACTCACTGAAAGGGAAATTAAATATTGACCAAAGACAATGTCTGGATTTTCCAGTAACTTATCAACAAATGACTCTACCCTGTGGAAAGAAAATCATAATTCGACGGACCTTTTAAATCTGCCAGGAACTCTGAATATCTATCTGTTTTGCCTGACATGCTTAATGACTCTTGCAGCCCTGGCAGGCAGCATTTATTCGCTAGTTTCCCTGCTGAAAACGCACAACAGAACCGTTGTGTCCATGCTTGTGGCTTCCTGGTCTGGGGATGATCTCATGAGTGTCCTGTCGGTGACCATCTTCATGTTTTTGCAGTGGCCAAACCAGGTCCCTGATTACTTCCAGGCTCTGTGCACCACCTCTGCCTTACTATATTTATGCCAGGGCCTCTCGAGCAACTTAAAGGCGACTCTCCTAGTCTCCTACAACTTTTACTCGATGCACAGGGCTGTGGGGAGCCAGGCAGCCTCCAGAAGATCTGGCCAGGTGCTCGGCGTGGTGCTGACCGTGTGGGCAGCCAGTCTGCTGCTCTCGGCGCTCCCGCTGTGCGGCTGGGGCACCTTCGTGCGCACGCCGTGGGGCTGTCTGGCGGACTGCTCCAGTTCCTACGTGCTGCTCCTCTTCGCTGTGTACACTTCGGCCTTCGGACTCCTCGCCGGCCTCTCTGTCCCGCTCACTCACCAGTTGCTGTGTTCGGAGGAGCCGCCGAGGCTCCACGCCAACTACCAGCAGATTTCCCGCGGAGCTTCCACTCCTGGGACCCCTCCAAGTCGGGGGGAAGTGCTTTCCTTGTCTCCAGATGATGCTCCCGGCCCTGCGCTGCGCTGTTCTGGAGGATGCTCCCCCAGCTCCGACACTGTGTTTGGACCGGGTCCACCAGCGAGGGCACAGCTGGGGCAGGGGCCGGGACACGAGGCTGCCGCTGTGGTTGGAGCCTGCAGGCGTGAGAACCGGGGGACTCTCTATGGCACCAGGAGCTTCACCGTGAGCGTAGCGCAGAAGCGCTTCTCTTTGATCCTAGCGCTGACGAAAGTCATCCTTTGGCTGCCCATGATGGTAAAAGTGCAGTTTCTCACGCGGGCGGGTGTGTGTACCAGACAGTATGAGTGCGTGTTGGGAATAGCGTCCCCGGTTGAGAGAGTCCCCAAGAGACGCACAGTTAAGTCCGCTTCCAAATGTATCTGCTGGGTTTAGACTCGCACTTGGGGGAAGGCAGCTCACCGGTAGAGCTTGTAGACTTCGAAGCCTTTGCTACTAAGTGCCTCTCCTTTCAAAATTGGGGAGGAGGACAGGGAGCACTTTTGGGCGCGGGGGACAGTTTTCCTAGATCTAACGTGGCCAAGGGTGTTGTTCTCTTCTCCTGTAGCAATATCTGGGAATATTCAGAAAAGAAGGGAGGTAGTAAAAGGGTTTTCTTTCCAGCCAACCCTCTGTCATCCCTTTCTCTCCAATCCATTTCTGCCTAGTAAGGACACCGCCCATCCTCAGCAGGGAGAGAGATTGGAGAGTTGCAATCAGAAGTAGAGAGGGAAGAGAGCGGACCAAATAGGCTTTTTTTTTTTTAATATGAAATTTATTGTCAAATTGGTTTCCATACAACACCCAGTGCTCATCCCAACAGGTGCCCTCCTCAATGCCCATCACCCACTTTCCCCTCCCTCCCATCCCCCATCAACCCTCAGTTTATTCTTAGTTTTTAAGAGTCTCTTATGGAGGAGGCAAACAGGCTTTTTTGTTCAAGCCTTCAGGAAGGAACCCAGTTTTGACCCAGGAAGGTGGCGTCCTGCTGTGACAAGCAGGCTGGGGAGTGGGGTGAAGTGAGGGTCCAGGGATGTGACAAAGGCCATCTGGAGTACCAGATGCAGGTTTTCAGGATGCCTGCCTGTTTTCCCAGTAGCGTCCCCACTATTGTAAATTGTGCTTCTCTGGAGGAGACCTGAGGTGGCAGGGGCACAGACCAGGCACCCAGGAGTGGAAACCACCCAAAGCCCTGTGGTGTAAATCAGGGGGCCTCATTCATCCCAAGAGATCCCAGTGGTCCATCACCAAAATTGAGCTTCTGACTCTCAGGCAGGAAAGGAGCCTGGAGAAGGGTGCTGGGGCAGCCTGCTTGGCGGAAAGGCCTGGCAAAGTTGAAAATTGTATCCTGGGATAGGTCTGAAGTTCTTTGCCTTTGCAGATCCACATGATGGTCCAGCACGTGGTAGGGTTTCAGAGCCCTCCCTTCGAGACACTCAGCTTTCTACTAACCCTGCTGGCCACCACTGTAACCCCAGTGTTTGTCTTGTCCAAACGCTGGACCCATCTGCCCTGTGGCTGCATCATCAACTGTAAGCAGAACGCATATACAGTGGCATCTGATGGGGAAAAAAGTAAGTCCTTGACAGTGTGGGGTTGGGGGCAATAAGCATACAAACACAGAAAAGTGGTCCATTGAGAAGTTGCCTGAGTAGGGAATGACGACTCCAAGCATAAATGTAAATAAAGAGAGGAAATTATAATGTGAAACAATTCTTAGCACAGTGTTGGGATAAGTTTTAAAGGAGCCAGTTTAAAACAACTCTGTGGCGTGTTTGTACATTGAATAATTATTTTAGGGAAGAAAGGTACAGACAGAATTCATTCAACACAGCATGAAGTCTAAAAGGCCCTTTGATGTTATATCCACTGTAGTTCTTAGACCAGAGTAGAAAATAAATTCCCTTCCCAAGTCTACATATGAGAAACCTGTATCTGAAAAGAGATTAACTCTTTGAAGAGTTTAAAAAGACATTATATTATAGTCCATTATTATGTAATGGAACAGGAAAGAAAAGTACTTTTATTATTTTGCTTCTTGTATTCATTCTTACGGGGTTTTAAGAAGTTTTCAGAGTAGCGTGCCTGAAAACAAAATTTAAGGGGCTCCTGTCTGGTTCAGTCAGGAGAGCATGTGACTCTTGAAATCAGTTTTGAGATTGAGCCCCACATGGGGTGTAGAGATTACTTAAAAATAAAATCTTAAAAAAAACCCCACGAATTTGAAGTATATGCCTCTGTTTTCAGAAAACACAAAAAACTCTCAGGTCAAGAAGGGACAAGGGTGGCAGAGTTTGTCCGTGTAGAAAAAACTTTAACGGAAAAAAAAGTAAGTAAAAAGAGTTCATCTCAGACTATTTCAGAGGTAAAAAAAAAAAAACAAAACTGGAGAATATTAAAATATATTCTACAATCAATTCTACAACAGTGTTATTTTATAAACATTAATTAACCATGAACTGGTCATTTTCCCTGTATTGATGACATTTAAAATGTATTATGTCTAGGTATTTTTCAAATGATGAGAGGATTTCTTTACTTTTAAGGATGCCATAAAGTTTTATTGTTAATAGATGCCAAATTTATCTATGTCTTTAAAACAAAATAACCATGGAACTTCTATAACAATTCTGTGCTTCCGGAGATTACTATCCAGAGCAACGGTGACACAGAAAATTAATAATAAATACTCTGAGCCACCAAGAACATATATAAAATTCATTTATAAGACTGGGAGTTCTAGCATTCTATCAAATGTTAACCTTTTGCCACTAAATTAATGAGCCAGCATTGTTTTATAGTATTTAAGGTTATGAGAGAGATAATAAAAGTTGAATGCCAGAGAAAATGAAAAGTCTTAGTAAAGTGATGTAGGGCCGTCATCTTTAAGAAGTAAAGGACACCCATATCACAGCTGAAAACAAAGCAATGCAACAGACCTATCACTGCAAATGGTCTAGGAAGTATTCTCTCTTGTACTGCGTAAGATTACAAGAGACTATGGCAGGCTGGAAGAATCAACAATCACATTAATTTCTCACGCTGGAAATTAAAACCACACTTTTCAAGATCAAAATAATATTTTTCCTCTAAAATTACCATCGTTTTTCTTTGTATTTAAATTTTCAGGGAAAAACTCCCTGAAATATTGTAGGCTTATAAAAAGAGGCATGACTTCAAAAATCAAACACTGTGAGAAACATTAGTTTCAAATGCTTGTAGTCCAAATGGCTCCATTCTCTTTATGATCCCAGATTCTGCTGTAGGGAAACTCTGAGAACAAGAATGATGTAATTTCATTGTCTGAGAACCCATCATATACTTTCCTGTTGCTAGGATGATACAAGAACAGAATTTTCAAACCCCAAAGATACTCTTCCTCAGGTAGGCAAGTGCCTAATCAAGTGCCTTGATTCTTTGGGAGTATGGCTCCAGTTTTACAGTTAGGCTTTTTCTCCTTAACAAACTAAGATTCCCCTTTTTACATTCTTCATCAGTGAACTCAAAAAGCAAGGACGCTTCCTAACTCATATTGATATAAGTTCATTTTGCAGATGTAAACATCATTCTCTATCTCAGCCTTCATGAATGCAAGTGGAGAGACATGCAATCAAAAATGAATGTCAGTAATGGGAAATAATTTGCAGATTAACAATTCTCTCTTGTTTCCAACAATAACCTGTATTACTAGTGTCTCAAAACAAAAGTGTTAAAAAAAACAAAGATGATTTTAACAAAGAGGTCTCAGGTGGCAGACATATGGACTGGATATGGCTTTCAGACTCTTTTCTTTGCATGAGATGATGTTTTCTTTTTTAATTAAATAAACAGTTAAAATATTTTCTGTAAAACCAGATTTTCAACTTTTATTGTAAGCAAAATCAAAATATCTGCTAAGTGCCATATTACTCTGGAGAATTATTTATTTTTATAAGCTGATATAATTAACTAATAATGTTTGAAATTGCAATTAGCAAGGTGTGACTAAAGGCAAAAGACTAAAGCTAATTCATGTTTCATCCAGGGCTTAGCTTTTCAGAACAAATACAACATTACACACACACACACACACACACACACACACACACACACACACACACTTTTTGTAAGTATAGAGAGCATAAACTTCAAAAGATCCTGACTGTATTCTGATGATCTTTAAGTTTCTGTTATTAAACTGTTGTCAACTGTTATATTGTTATAACCTATTATCTCCATTCATTACCTCAGTCAGAATTTACCTTAGGTTCTCTCATGGGTCTAATTAGCAGTAAAGCAATTTCACATAAAGGTTAGTAATTCAAATTCTGGAATCAGCTGACTTTAAATTCAAATCTCTTTACCAGGTAGGTAGGTCTTAGGTAGGTCTCCTCTACCAGCCTCAGTTTTTTCAACTGTAAAATAGAACTCATAAGCCTTTTATTATGCAGTGTTGTTGCTGTGTTAAATGACATGACCTGTGGGCATAAATTAGCCCTGGAGTTCTCTGTTTCTCCATGGTGTAAATCACAATCACTCTTCCTTCTCATAGCCTACCTCAGACTGCCTCTTCATGACCTGGAGGCAGATTCTCCATTGACAGTCTGCACACTCCTTCAAAAACATTACTCATTTTTTCTCTACACATTTCATAATTATAATATACAGCTAATCAGATATATAGCCACAGATATCAGTTTTATTGTGTTATATGATAAAATGGGATTTATGAGTTTTTGTTTGCTTACTGTCCTGGAGTTCACAATTTGTCACTTTGTATCTTTTTTGAGAGAAAATGGAAACCCATCAATAATTAAAATATCCTTTTAGTTCCTCCACTTTCACACTGTTGAACTAAGTTAAAAATCCTAATTTAATTTCACTGAACTATATTACTAGAAAAAGTAAGTAGAACTATACATAAGACAGGATATAAAATATTAATATATGTTTCTACTTTGTATTTTCTTTGGATAGAAATTCTTGTTTGTGTTCTGGCTCAAACAATGAATGTTTTGTCTCAAATAATGAATGATACCTATAAATTCTATTTTCAGTCAGCAGAATAGCCTTGTAAATCTTCAGTTATGGGAAAAATTTTGGTAATAGAATCAGCATATGAATGGCACTAGGATTTATTGTAAAATGAATCAAATTTTATTTGTTGTTCCCACAGAAAATTTATAACTTCATAGACCTTTCCACCAAGGATAGCTAAATGTCTGGTATATGATACTGATTTATCCAAGTAGAAATACTTTGAAATGAGCCATGTTTTGAAAGATGAATACCAAAACATTAAATTGCATTTTGTCTACTATCCTGATGTGACTTCATTCTTAATACATAAAGTAATGATCTAGTATTTAATGACATTCACACATAAAAATTGTATCACTTTCTGCCACATTCTCACTTTTCTACTAACACTTCATACCATATCCACCAACCAGTAGTAATATATTAAGATACTCTTACATTTCTCTTGGTTTAAACCATAAACTTTTATGCATTCTTATTAAATTCATTTTGTAATTAACCAGGTTTAGAGACACGTTGCAAAGTGCTTTAGATCACAAAAATATGAATCTATTCACTATTTTTTATAATTCATTCCAAATGTATTTGTATCAGAAATATATGTTCATTTAAAAAGTTTAAAAACTGTGTTGCAGCATTTTCTAATTTTTAATGTATGCATATATAAACATATAAATGTCAGGATTGGAATACATGAAAATATTTAATGCAGTCATATCTGTTGCTGATGTTGTCAGATGAATAACTCATGTAATATTAAGGCCCTCTTAATAATTTCTAGCAAAATAAAATTTAGAAATATATTTTATCCCCATATAAAGTAATGTATGGATAACTGATAGATTAAAAAAGCTAAAACTAAAACTGCATATATGTGAGAGTTTTCGAATTTATGGTTACATTTTTGTTCATTAAACTGCTTTAAAGACTGCAGGGTTCTTGGAATTGTATGTACTTTAAACAAGCCTCTCACTGCACAAGTGAGAAAAGTTAGGCCCAGAGTAATTAGATACCTTGAATTTATAAGGTGTAATTACTTTCATACATAATTGACAGGTAATGAAGATAGTTTTTAAAATCATAATAATCAATTTGAATGCACTTTCCTATTTTTATTCCCTATGTATATCCAATTGTTTATACCTACCTTCTTAACCATGGAACTTTGTTTTTGTTTTTACTTAGCCAAGAGGAGAGGCTTTGAATTCAATCTGTCATTCCAAAGGAGTTATGGGATTTATAAAATAGCACGTGAAGATTACTATGATGATGATGAAAATTCTACATCCTATCACAATCTCATGAATTCTGAATGCAAAACTACAAAAGACTTTCAGAGAGACACTCATAATATCTTTAATGCCATAAAAGTGGAAATCAGCACCACACCCTCTCGGGACAGTTCTGTACTAAAAGGGATCAACAAATGCACAAATACTGATATTATGGAGGCTAAACAGGATTGCCACAGTGGAAAGGGTGTTGATCCACTGATTTCTGAAGAAACAGGAGGTGATACAAACTATGAAGAAACCACCTTTTTGGAAGGGCCAGAAAGAAGACTTTCTCATGAGGAGAGTCAGAAACCAGACCTTTCAGACTGGGAATGGTGTAGGAGTAAATCAGAAAGAACCCCTCGTCAGGTACAGTAAAGGTTGTTCTTTCTGTGAAATAAAAAGTGAGGCCAAATATGATAGGCATGGGGAAAAAAAAAGATCAGTTGCTTATTTCATTCAATTTCACTTGCTTTGATTAATTTCCATAATATTAAATTTTATTTCAAGGTGTTCTTTTGAGGGATTTAAAATTTTAAGTTTTACATTTTATTCAAAATCTGTATGTTTTGGCATTGACAGAGCTAAACAGGCTCTTTGAGAAGGGTAGAGCTTTATAGTTTAACCTCAAGTAATCTGTCTAAATTCAGACTAGACTCTCAGAACTTGTTTCAAATTAGTTAACCTGGAAGTTTTCCTTTTCCCTCTCCCCCACAAAAAGTGCTCAAGGTCAGTTTTCTTCTTGACATAAAGGCAAATATTTATACAGCTAGTGGTGAGGAGGGCAGTCCTGCTGCAACTAAACTAGACAGTTTGCCTATTCTTCTTGCTAGAACTAGTCCCTCTAATACCCAGTAGGGAAAAAAGATCTAATCCAGAATATACTGAAGGGAGCCTTTGCAAACTCTGCTAAATGTTCCATCCCTTTAAGGATAGAAGAATGGCTTTATAATGTTTTATAAACCAAAAGAATTTGCACCTTAATTTTATTCCATTTTATCCTAGGTTCTAGCCTGCCTAGAACGATAAGGGATACTTCTTACTTTATTGAAACTATAGTCTAATGTTGGTATGAGATTGTTCTTTATTCCAAACTTTCATATCTGCTAATTAAAGCTGCCCGTGCTTTCCACACTACTGATTAACTGGAAAGAAGAGGCTTTTCTACAAGATTTAATGGAAATCAAACTCCACTTGTCAAAACAAAAACATAATTCCAGAAATATGTGTAAGGAATAATGCATTCATTAGTCAAAATATGACCATATAACACCAAATATGAATATGGATAGAATAATCTGAGATTTCCTTTATTCTCAGTGATAATTAAAACTACTAGTCTTATTCTAATATCACTGTTGAAAAAGTAAGTTATATAATAAAACAAAATATACAAAATATATTATTAAAATAATTATTCCTATTATTTAGTAATTAAGTATTTCAAAAAAAATCACTAAATATTTGCCACAAATTAAAAATAACAGTGAAAAGTATACTATTGACGGGCCACAGGGACACAATGCTCAGTATTTTTAGAAGAAAATGGTACCCCAGCTAAGAGGAAAATCCCTACAGTTTCATCATCAATTTGTTCCCGAATAATCTAAACCTCTTGGTTTTCTTGTACTTAAAAATTGTTAAGTAATATCATGATGAAGTGTCTGTATGTGTGTGTGTGTGCCTGTGTGTATGTGTGTTTGCATCCCAGTAACTTGCAAATACCTTGGTGTGTTACTCCTTTATTCCATCCCCATGCTTACCTCTTAGGAGTTACAGCTATCCTGAATCATCATTGTTTGTTTTATTATTTTATCACAAATGAATGCATTTCTAACATAATATATTATTTAGTTTTGCTTATTTTGAGCTTTCTAAAGATGGTGTCATACTGTACCTAATTTTCTGGCACTTGTTTTTTTCCCACTCAACACTCCTTTAAATGACTCCATTTTCTTATGTATTTTGCCAAAAACATTGGGAATTATCATCTAAAGTATCACAACTTATAACCCTCATTAAAAAGTCTTGATTATAGTCTGGAGAGTATAATCAATTACCCTAGAATCTTATGAAAGGATCAGACACTGTTTACACATAATATACTGTCCTATGAGAAAAATGAAACACAGCTTATCCACAAGCCTCTATAAATCATAAATAAAATGATATATAGAAAGCACAAAACTTGGATCAGTCCAGATCAAATACCAATCAATACCTTTCAACTATAAGGATTTGCTTAAGTATTAATATTTTAACATCTCTGAGGAGCAAGTAGTTAAAAAAAAACTGATCTAAAATGATGGTTGTGAAAAAAAATATTAGTGATAAAATAAGGGAACACTCAGGAAAGATAAAATTTATATTTTCAGAGACTAATTGAAATTAAATGAAATACTATCATAAATTTTCAAACAACAGTAAGAAATCCTTGGATTATAGGCTGATGTTATTGATAGGTCTTGCCTTTTAGCAAATTTGCCTCTGAACTTTAAGGTTAACATGTAACCAAAATATATTTAGGGACGAAATGCTTATGAAAACACTTCCATGACCAAAGACAGGTTTTTACTCTTAACCTATTCTTCACCACAGATATTTCATGGGAGTAGATGATGACTTAGAAACCACTTTCATTTTATCCTTTTCTTCCAAATACCTTCTTTGCTCTGAAAGCAATGTTAACTTATGTATCTTAAAATGATACATTAAACTGCAGTAGACACTACAATATGTCTATAAAAACACTATCTCTTCTGATTTTCTGTGGTTGTACTTTGACATTTTTAGTCCGAATCTATTAGTTCATGTTTAATGGTTCTACATTCAATGGTGTGTCTTCTTTATTCTTAAGCTTAAAAAAAAAAACCCGCAGGTTTGATTTAAAATATATTTAGTGAGCCCTACTTTATTTTGACAATACATGCTGCTTAATTTTTTATTAGAGTTTAAGTTAGTAAACAAATTCCCAGTGTATTTTGTTTGAAATCCTGGCAGGAGTGAAAGCATCAGATCAACGTTAAGGTGTAAAGAAGATGGTAGTAGAATGCCTTCGGGAGTTTCAATGTGATCCAATAAAATTTATCAGAGTTGAAAGTGCTAGTAAGACTGAAATTCAGTGTTAACCACATTACCACTCCTTTTTGGATCCCTAATAGGTAGAATCCTAAGAAGTCCACTGTTAAAATATTCAGATAAAAATTAGAAATGTCAGAGCTCTGGGGCACCTGGGTGGCTCAGTCAGTTAAGCGTCTGACTTCAACTCAGGTCATGATCTCATGGTTTGTGAGTTCAGGCCCCACGTCAGGCTCTGTGCTGACAGCTCAGAGCCTGGAGCCTGTTTCGGATTCTGTGTCTCCCTCTCTCTCTGCCCTTCCCCTGCTCATTCTCTGTCTCTCTCTCTCTCAAAAATAAATAAACATTAAAAAAATTAAAAAAAAAAGAAATGTTGGAGCTCTTCAGTTACAAAGTTTTAATATGGTGTGACTGTTCTTCAAATGAAATAATGATTTTCAGAACCTAAGAGTTTTGCCATCTATGAATAAATAAAATTGGACTTATAAAATAATTCGGTGGCTTGTGGGTGTTAACTCTAATTTTCTCTTTTAATACAAAGTTCATCAATAAATTCCATTTTCTTTTAATGTGTTGTCTTAAAGCTCTAGAAACTCATTTGTGTATTATAATCAATCAGAAACAAAGATATGTTGTAACTATATCACTTAATCCCTCTTATAATCCTAGCATCATAGCATCTGAAAGGTGAAAGGTCCTCCATTAAGCCAGTAGAATATAGAAAAACAGATTCTGAAACAATTTTCTCAAATGAGAGACCAAGCAGGGAGAAGTGACTACATTTGAATGAGCTACACAAATCATTTAGCAGAAGGATGTATACACAAACAAGAACTAACTTTAAAGTCATCTGAGCATTAAAGAAGTTTTATTCTCATTTTAAGTGAAATGTTTTAACTATCTAAAAATAGTTTTAAAATCCAAGTTGTGTCTGCTGACAGAATGAAGTGGTAACAATGGTTTCTATAACTTTTTAACATTATTGCTTCTTTAAATAGTTTTCATAAAAAACTGTAGAAACCAGAAATCAAACTAGATTATTTGGGGTTCTTTAAATTAGAGCTTCTCATTCTTTTAATGTAAATTCAAGTTAGTTAACATACAGTGTAGTCTTGGATTCAGCAGTAGAACTCAATCATTCATCTCTTACATATGACACCCAGTGCTCATCCTGAAAAGTGCCCTCCTTAATGCCTGTCACCCACTGAACCCATCCTCCTACCACCTGCCCTCCAGCAACCTTCAGTTTGTTCTCTGTATTTAAGAGTTTCTTACTGTTTCTCTCTCTCTGTTTTTATCTTACTTCTCTTTCCCTTTCCCTATGTTCATCTGTTGTGTTAAACTCCACATATGAGTTTCTCATATTTTAATGTGCAAATAAGTCAAATGGATGTCTTGTTAAAATGTAGATTGTGGGGGTGCCTGGGTGGCTCATTTGGTTGAGTGTCTGACTTCTGCTCAGGTCATGATCTCACAGTTCATGGGTTTGAGCCCTGTGTTGGGCTCTGTGCTGACAGCTCAGAGCCTGGAGCCTGCTTCAGATTCTGTGTCTCCCTCTCTCTCTGCCCCTCCCCTGCTTGCTCTCTCTCTCTCTCTCTCTCTCTCTTAAAAATAAATAAACATAAACAATTTTTTTAATGTAGACTGTGACTAGTAAATCTGAGGTGGGCTCCAAGATTCTGCATTTCTGACAAACCCCTAGCTGACTGGAGTGCAAAATAAAAGCCCATCCCAGACCTATACAATCAGAATCTCCCAGCTCATTCAAATGCACATTAAAATTTAAGAAGTACCACATTAGCATCTAATCACTGGGAGATAAATACTAGTTTAAAAAACAGGGCAAAATTAATCCTTTCCGCTTAATATATGCCTCATAAAGTAAAATAAGAATAGAAGAAAATACTCCAATACAGTAGTGTCCCATTATCTGTGGGGGATATGTTCCAAGACTCCCCGTGGATGCCTGAAATGTAAATAGCACTGAACCCTACATATACTATGTTTTTTTTCCTATATAAACATACCTGTGATGCAGCTTAATTTATAAGTTACGCACAGTAAGAGATTAATAATAATAACAAAAAATAGAACAATTACATTAACATACTGTAATAAAAGTTATGGGAATGTGGTCACTCTCTCAATTTCAAAATATCTTATTGTACTGTACTCACCCTTCTTCATGTGATGCTATCAGATGATAAAATGCTACATGATGAAATGAAGTGAAGTGAGTGACAGGCACTGTGATGTAGCATTAGGCTACCATCGACCTTCCGATGATATATCAGCAACATCATCTGCTTCTAGACCACAGTGGACTATGGGTAACTGAAACCACAGAAAGTGAGGCCTGGATAAGTGAGGGGGCTACCTGTATGCATATCTCTTACCTCTCCCCAAAAAGAGTGTATCTTCTCTTTTCATTTTAAAAAATAAACTATTAAAAATTTAAATCAGGAATAAAATAGTGTTTCCCATGACATTGTTAACTTAATATTGGCAAATGCTTAAACCTATTCTCTGAATAATTTGTGACATTTTTCACTGAAGTGACTGTAGGAGAAAAAATCATTTGTCACTTATTTGTAGCCTCAAGACAGTCATCTTACAGCAAATAACTGTCTGGAGTATAGATATTTTATATTTAGCTACATCCATTTGTTACAGTGTTTAGTTCATCACTCACTGTTCAGATACCTAAAAAAAACTGTTACACTGCTTTTTAAATATTTTTTTTAATGTTTATTTATTTTGAGAGAGAAAGTGTGAGCGGGATAGGGGCAGAGAGACAGGGAGATAAGAGAATCCAAAGCAGGCTCCGCGTGGTCAGTGCAAAGTCCAACATGGGGCTCACACCCACAAACGGGGGGATCATGACCTGAGCTGATGTGGGACACTCAACTGACTGAGCCACCCAGGCACCTCTACTGCTTTATTTTTTCAAAAGTGTTTGTAACTTTTATTGTTTTATCATTGTAAAGTAATATAATTATTGTAGAAAATTTAGAAATTACTGATAAGCAAAGAAAAAATACCCAATTCCAACCACCCAAAGTTAACCACTGTTTACATTTTATCACATAAAACTTCAGGCTCTTTCCCATGCATATATTTTTACTTTTGAAAAAAACAGGATCACATTGCATGTGCTCTTTTGGAATCTGATTTTCTCTGCATAAGAGTAGAATTAATTTCTTCCTGCTTTAAATTGTTCAAGCACTTTTTTGAGATTATCTGGGACAGTTTAGAATGGCTATTTGGAGTGTGGCTGAAAACTCATCCATGAATGCAAATTTGTTCTCAAGCATTCAAAGTACTGAAAGTTGAAGCTAAGGGAATTTCATCGTAAAGTAATTCAAATATGTCATAAAATTTTTGTAATCCGCACAGCGTGTATCGTTTGCTAAAATGAAGTAAAACTGAGCTGTTTAACTGTTCACTTTCTACAAACTCAGGGGGATTATCATCGGATCCAAGCTCGTGTGGACTCCTATAACTCACCTTTTAAGCTAATTTTGTTAACATTCTTAAAAACACCTTGTGATTTAAGGAGACCTTAAAAGGCTATGTACTAGAACTGCCGAGTATGGCTTGAGTCTCTTCTACAACCTCCTACTGAGTGGTTATCCCTCACTTGAACTCAAACGGCTGGAAATTCATTACATTTTTTAAACTTTTTATTGTGAACTAATTTTAGACTTACAAAACAGTTTCAAAAATAGTACAGAGAGTTCTATATCCTTCATCCAGCTTCCACTAATGTTAATATGTTACGTGACAGTAACGTAATTATCAGAAAACTCACAATTAATTTATAGACCTTATTTCAATTTTGCCAGTCATCCTGCTTATGTTGTCTTTTTGGTCCAGAATCTAATCCCAGATCCCATACCGCATCTGTTGCTATGACTACTCAGTCTCTTCCAATCTACAGCTTCCAATACAGTTATTCAGTCTTTCCTTGTCTTATACAACTTTGACATGTGTGAACTACTGGACAGTTTGTTTTGTTTCTGGAATGTCCTTCAATTGTGTTATGTTTTCCATTGATTAAGTTGAAGTTACACATTTTTGGCAAGAATACTACAGAAGTGATGTTTGCTCTTCCCAGTGCATCAGATCAAGAAGTACATGGTGTTGATACGTCTTGTGATGGCAATTTCATATAGGTGATGCATTCCAGATTTCTCCATGTAAAATTACTATTTTCCCTTGGTAATCTATATGTAATTTATTTGTAATTTATAATATCTTATAAGGAGATATTTTGAGACCAGGCAAATATTGTTTCATGTCATACTATTGCCCACTAATTTCAGCATTAATTGATGAATCTTGCCTGCAACAATTATATGAAGGTAATTTTCTATTTCTATCATTCCTTCTATATTTATTATTGGAATTGTCCTGAAAGAAAAAGCTATCTCTTCTCCTTCATTTGCTTATTTATTTATATCAGTATGGGCTCAAAGATTCTATTTTAATCTGTAGGTTATAAGCCATACTACTATTCTTTACTTTGCTACTCCAGTTGTCCTATATTTGGCCATTGGAAGCTCTTTCAGGTTGGTGCCTTATATCCATCCAGCATGCTATCCTCATCTTTTTAACACTTCCTTATTTTCTAGCAGCACAAGAAATTCCAGCCTCATCTTCTGTTATCCCTGATGCATCCTTAGAATCAAGCATTTTTCCAAGGAGTTCTGGTTCCTTTTATTGGACAATGGTATTTAGAAACCAACATCTGGGTGCTACATATGCTCATTGCTGCTGGGGTGTCTTGCTTCTAGACCCTATCATTGGACAGATCTAGGAAATGGATATATGTATACTCGTGTACACATCAATATTTCTGTAACAGTTTCTCTGTATAAATCATTTAAAACCATGCACTTATACTGATACCTCCAAGTCCAATCAAATACCATAGATTCATTAATGCCTTTCCCTTTTCTTGTTACTTCTTTTTCTAACAGTGAGAAAACTGACTTTCATTCTCCAGAAACATATTTACTTATTTGCTCAATTGCACACCTATACTCTTGTGGGGAAAGAAAAGTATTAACTAGAATATAATGGTTGTATACACTTCTTTTCATCTTTAATCTTACAGTTTATAGTCAAAATACAATCTTCCCCATTGACTTAGGTTATTTTCATTTTCATTCCTTTCATTTTATATTATGAGTTCCTCCCACTTTATTTTTGATTTTGATTATTTATGTTTGAGTATGTGAAACATTACTATGATTCCAAGAATCAGAACTACATAAAATATGTGCTTTCCTCCCTCATTCCTTCTTCTCTATTCCCATTTTCCCATTCTTTCCACCCTGTACCTACCTATCCCCTGTAAGTAATCAATCTCATAGTTTCTGGTTTAACTACCCTGTATTTCTTTTTGCACAAATAAGCAGATACATGCATACCTTCTTATATCTCCTTCTTCCTTACATATAACTCTTTTGTACTTTACTTTTTTCACTTAACAATATATCATAGAAGTTACTCCATACCACTTTATAGAGATTTCACTTTTTATATCTGCATAATTATCCATAGTGTGGCTATACCACAGTTAATTCAATCACTCTCTTACATGGGCCTTATGATGTTTCTAATATTTTGCAATTAAAAAATATAGCAGTAAACAACATTATGCACATGTATTTTCATATTTTTGGAGGTGTATCTTCAGAATAAATTCCTAGAATTAGGATTTGGGTGTCAAAAATATAGTTTTGTTAGGAATTGCCAAATTCTCTTCCAGAAGGGTCATACCAGTCTGCATTCCCATCAGAGGCCTCTTTTCCTCACAATCTCGGTAATAATATATTATTATGCTTTTTAAATTTTTGCCAGTCTGGTATTATATGTAAGTGATGAATCACTAAGTTCTACTCTTGAAATTAATTTTACACTATATGTTAACTAACTAGAATTTAAATAAAAACTGGAAACATTAAAAAAATTTTTAAATTAAAAATAAATAAAATTTTGCCAGTCTGATAGGATACAATCTCAGAGTTGTTTTAAATTATATTTATGTAATTATAAATGAGTTTGAATACTTTTCACACATTTAAGAGCCATTTTGTCTTTTTATATTTTGTAAATTGTCTGTTCTTATCCTTTCCTTATGTTTCTATCAGGTTTTTGTCCCTTTATCCTTTGATTTTTAAGAGTTCTTTTTTTTAATGTTTATTTTTGAGAGACACAGAGAGAGAGACAGCATGTGAGCAGGGGAGGGACAGAGAGGGAGTGAGATACAGAATCCGAAGCAAGCTCCAGGCTCTGAGATGTCAGAAAAGAGCCCGATGCCAGGCTCAAACTCACGAACCGTGAGATCATGGCCTAAGCCAAAGTCAGACACTTGACTGAGCCACACAGGTGCCCCTAATTGCCTCTGGATTTTTTTGAGTCAGATAAACAATTTAAAATGGAATTCACCTTTGTTTTCTTCTAGTACTTGTACGGTTTCAACTTTTACATTTAGATCTCAGATCCATTTGGAATTTATTTTTGTATTTGGTGTCAAGATATTAATATAATTTTGTTTTTTGTCTTTTTTTTAGATGTTTATTTATTTTGAAAGAGAGAGGGAGCATGAGTACACAAGCTGGGGAGGGCAGAGAGAGAGAGAGAGAGAGAGAATCCCAAGTAGGCCCTACCCTGTCAGTGCAGAGCCTGAGGCAGGGCTTGATCCCAGGAACCCTGAGATCATGACCTGAGCTGAAATCAAGAGTTGATGCTTAACCAACTGAGCCACCCAGGGACCCCAATTTTGTCTTTTTTTCTAAATAGTTACCCATCATTTATTTTTCAAAAATATCTATTTATTTTTGAGAGAGAGAATGTAACTGAGTGGGGGAGCGGCAGAGAGAAAGGGGGACAGAGGATCTGAAGCTGGCTCTGTGCTGACAGCAGAGAGCCCCATGGGAGGCTCAACCGTCTAAGCCATCCAGGTGCCCCTTCCCATAATTTATTAAAAAGCATAATTTGGGGTGCCTGGGTGGCTCAATCAGTTGAGCATCCAATTTCAGCTCAGGTCATGATCTCATAGTTCATGGGTTCAAGCCCAATGGGCTTGTGCTGACAGCTCAGATTGCTTGGCTTGCTTTGGATTCCGTGTCTCCTCCTCTGCCTCCTTGCTCATGTGCTCGCTCTCACTCTCTCTCTCTCTCTCAAAAATAAATAAATATTTTTTAAAATTAAAGAAAAAAAAAGACTTGCCTTAAAAAAAAGCATAATTTATTTAAAAGTCCACCATTACCCACAGTGTTTTGAAATATCATCTTTATCTTATACTATATTTTCATACCTACTTGGGTCTATTTCTGGGCTTTCTATTCTATTCCACTATCTATTCATACACCAGTATCTCACTGTCTTAATTAGAGAGACTATTATAGCAAGTTTTTTTTTTAATATATGAAAGTTATTGTCAAATTAGTTTCCATACAACACCCAGTGCTCATCCCAAAAGATGCCCTCTTCAATGCCCATCACCTCCCCTCCCCTTCCTCCCACCCCCCATATTATAGCAAGTTTTAATGTCTGGGAGGGCTGATTTCCCCCCACCCCCACCTGGCCGGTATTTTTTTTTTTTTCAGTAGTTTTCTTGCTATTCTTGAATGTTTGCTTTTTCATATCAAATTTACTTTCAACTTGTCTAACTCCATAAAAAAGCTTCATCAGGATTGTGTTAAATTTATAAATTAGTTCAGAGAGAACTGACATCTTTATAATATTTAGCTGTCTTATCTGAGAACAGGGAATGTCTTTCCATTTTTTCTAATCTACTCTTGTTATCTTTCTCCTGAAAGACTTTAAAGCTTTCTTCCTACAAGTGTTATATCTTTTTGCTAAGTTTATTCCAAAGTACTCAATCTTATTTTCATTGTAAATGAGGTTCTTCTACCATTATGTCCTCTAACTGGTTATTATTTGTATATATTAAGGATATTGATTTCTGCCTGTTAATATTATCTCTGCTACACTACTGAATTATTTTATTGTTTCAGGAAAATCATTGATTATCATTATTTAAGGTTTTCTAGGCATGCTGTCATATCATCATCAAATAGAGATAGTTTTACTTTTTTATCAATTCTTATACCTCACTTTTAAATGTTTTTAAATTTTTTGTTTATTTTTGAGACACACAGAAAAACAAAGTACAAGCAGGGGAGGGGCAGAGAGAGGGAGACACAGAATCTGAAGCAGGCTCCAGGCTCGAACCTATCAGCACAGAGCTCAACCCCAGAGCCCAACACGGGCCCCACAAACCTCGAGATCATGATCTGAGCCAAAGTCAAACACTTAACCAACTAAGCCACCCAGGGTCCCCTCTTATACCTCTCTTTAATTTCTCTTGTCTGGTTGTATTAGCCAATAATTCTCGAACAATTTTGCATAGTGGAGGAGACAGGGCATCCTTGCCTAATTACTGATCTTAGTGAAAGCTTTCTGATGCTTTCTTCTTAAAGAAGATACTGGCTCTCGATACTTTATAAAGCAGGTAATTTAATCTTTGATGATGATGATTATGATGATAATGAGACAATGGTGATGATAACTAATACTTATTGAGCACGTGCTATGTGTCACACGGTTTTAAGCACTTTACATATAATTGCTTATTTAGTATTCACAAAGACTATTTGGTAGGCATTATTATCCAATTTAACAGATGGGAAAACTGAAGCACAGAAAAGTTTATCAGAGCCTGAGAGTAAACTCAGGCCATCTGACTCCAGAGATAGTCCACATATGCAACTATCCCAACTGCTTTAGAGTGATAATTTTGATAGTTAGAAAATCATTTCTCATACCAAATCCTATCCATTCCCCTCACACAGGAAGATTAATATCACCTGGAGATACTTTAAAAATACCCCAATCCCACCCACAGAAATTCTGATTTAATTGGTCTACAGCAAGATTTGGGTATCAATGCTTTTAAAAACTGTGTGTAGATATTTGCAAAATATATCCTCAACAAAAAACTTGCATTTAGAATATATAATTTATAAAGAACATCAATAAGTGAGTGAGAAGTAACAGACAACCCAATCATATATGACCAAAGATTTAAACTCATACTTCACATAAGAGGAAATGAAAATAACCATACAGATATATAAACGTATGCCACATCATTAATAATCTGGAAATCTCAATTAAAATAGCAATGAGACACCACTGTACACCCACAAAAATAGCCAAAAGTAAATAGTCTGACAATGCCAAGGTTGATGAGAAACAGTCTGGCAGCATCTACAAAAGGTAGATGCCTCATATCCCAGCAATTCCACTCAGGCATACACTCTAGAATTGCGCTGTCTAATACAGTAGCCTCTAGTCATATGTATCTATTTAAATCTAAATTATTTAATTTTTTATTTAGAAGTCAATTCCTCAGTTGCACTATTCACGGTTCCAGAGCTTAATATCCAAATATGGCTAGTGGCTACTGTATCGGACAACACAAATATAAACCATTTCCATCACTGCAGTTCTATTGGACAGTGCTACACTAGAACATGTTTATGTTTCCGGAAGCTCTGTTTGCAATAGCCTCAACATTTAGGAATAGACCAAAAGTCCATCAATGTTATAATGGGTAAATAAGTTGTTGAATATTTCTACAAAGAATACCATGTGCAGAAGTGTATACATTAAGCCAAAGAAACTTGCCTGATCGCTTCCAAGTCTGGGAGGGGCTCTAGCAATGTGTTAATATGGACATATGTTTTTATAAAATTAGTAAAAATCTTATTTGTGTATTCCTTTCCTTAAAGAAGAAGACAAGTAATATAAGCTTCAAGGCTCTTGATATCTAGTCCAAGCCATAATCAAAAAAACAATGAAATTAAAAAAAAAAAAAACTAAAGCTACATAAAATGTGAATGAGTTTTGCAAGTATATCAAAGAAACGTAACCAAATACACTCTATGACTGTATTTAATAAAGCTTAAAATCAGACACAACTGAATTAAATGATTCAGGGACAATACAAAATGGTAAAACTGTAAAGAAGAACCAGAAGGTAATTATCACAGAAGTCTAAGTAGTGTTTGTCTTTAGAAAGAAATTATGCAAGAAAGTACACATGTGGTCCCCTGGAGTGCTGGAAATGTTCTATTTCTCATCTTAGGGAGTGATTATAGTTTCTTAGCTGCATAGTTATTCTTAATGGTGTCTTGAATGTGTGTTATGTTTCACAATTTTAAAGAAGTTAAAAATAAGTAGTTTGCCCAGATGATTTCTGATGAGCATCCATTGCCCAAGGCCTTTCACCACATCTTGCTTCTGCCTCTTGAATCCCTCCTGAATCATTCTCTTACCTCTTTCCCTTGCTGTTAAGCTAATGGAATATGCTTATCCAATTTTTCATGTTTCTGTCTTTTCTCATTATGCTAACTAAATATTGTTACTTACTTCAACCGTTCTTATCATAAATTCATTTAGAATAGCCTATAGTCCTTTAAATATGCAAAACCCAGAATCAAACAGAATATTCAAGTTGTCTCTCCTCCTTTACACTATGACCTAAACAGTTGACCCTTAACAATACAAGGATTAGGGAAGCCAAACTAACCCAGAATTGAAAATCCATGTATAACTTTTGAATCTCCAAAAACTTAACTGACAGCCTACTATGGACCAGAAGCCTTACCAATAACATAAACAGTCCATTAACACAAATTTTGTATATGTATTATATATTATACTCTTAAAATACAGTAAGCTAGAGAAAATAAAATACTATTAAGAAAATCATTAGGAAGAGAAAATACATTTACAGTGCTGTGCTATATTTATTTTTAAAAATCTGCATATAAGTAAGACCTGTGTGATTCAAACCCATATTGTTCAAGGGTCAACTGTACTTCTCTTAATGCATCTTAAGATCAAATTCACTCATTTAGCAGTCATATTGTGCTGCTGTTGTGTTTAATATCAGCTAACACTTTTATGCCCTTTTTGCTCATGCTGCCACTTAGCCATTTGGTACATTTGTAGTCTATTGCTTGGACCCAGTTATATCGTCTCTCTGTTCAATTTCATCTTGTTCTACTCAGCCCACTCTTCCATTACTTTTGGTAGCCTTTTCTAGTGCTATCAAAAAATGCTTTCAGATGATTCTAAGACCTGAATCTACACTATCATTCCACAATTGGAATCACCCACGGATTTAGCAGGTCACCCTTCATACTTTTATTCAAACTGTTGATTAAAAATGCAGAGCAAGACAGGGCAAAAGAGAGAGGTCTGCTGCACACTGTGTAAACAAGTCCCCTTGTTCATTTTGATTTATTTAGAAACACCTTCAGTGTTCAGTCTTTGGAGTCTGACAGATCTTTTCCTGGATGTGTTCCCTCCCATTTTACATGGCTAAATCCTGCTTGTCCTTCAGGTCTCCATTTAAATATTTTATACTCTGGGAAGCCTTTCTTACATTTCCAGTTACACACTCATATTATACCCTCTACTTATTAAATACTCATTTATTTAACTTTCCTGTGTTAGGAATTAACTTTGTGATGACAGGGTGGGTATTCATTTTCTTAATTATTTCATCTATCATCAGCACCAAGCATAATGCCTGAAAGCTACTGTGTATTCAATAAATAGTTGCTGAATGAATGAATGAATGAATGAATGAATGAAATGAAATAATAGTATCAAATATGGTGTGGTTATTATGCACCAAATATAGTGTTTATTATTATGGTGTTTATTATTATGGTGTTTATTTATTATTATGGCATATTATACACTGAAATAAGTATTTGATATATATTATCTAATCTTCACAATATCAGTTTTATAATTTCCCTATATTATAGAACAGGATACAGGGGTACAGAGGTAGAGGCAATACTGAATTCTGGTCTGCCTGTTTCCAAAGCCCATGCTCCATCTGCCACATTCCATAAGAGACCAGTCACTGCTAGAGTGAAAATACATTATAATCCATGATTAAAACAAAGGGCATTACATATCCTTTTGTTTAGAATAATATTTGTTCCAAAATGAATGGTTGTCAGTGAAAGCAACTATGTTTCAAGCCGAAGTGTGGAGGTGACTGAGGTGTTGGTAATGGTCGGTAATGCTGCTCTCTAGTAAAGAGAACTCAGTCTGTCAAAGAACAAGGACTTTTTACAATTAGTGCCATAGAGATACTTCAGGCCATGCTTTCAAATACTTCTAACAGTCTTACCTGGGCAAGTGGACCATATATCTTTGGGACAGAGGAAAGCTGCCAACAACCCTGAAAACAATTATAGGAATTTTGATTCCAACATGGAGAGTTAGATTCCAGGAGAGACTGGGGTTCAAGATAGGATCCAGAATGAGATCCTATCCAGAATGAGAAAGGAGTCCAAGACTAGTCTAAGGATAAAGGTGATATTTATTACACTAAATGATTGTGTCACTTTAAAAACCTTTGTGTGAATAATATTAAAATAGATACTACTCTTTATTGTAAATTCCACATAGACCCCTATAGTTGCAAATGAGAGATACAGTTCTGATATGAAGGTTGGCTATAACTCTCATACATTAATGAGTAAGATGAAATTGAAACAACAAATACATATGTTATCTTTTGTAGTCAATGATATGTGACTTTTATTGAATCAGTTTTCTATTTTCTGTGTTCTTCACAATGTAACATGTAATGTGCAATGTAATATGCAAGATACTTTTAATTCTAAATATCTATTAGATATTAGATTTGACATTAGATTACATATTGCTGACTTCTATGGTATAAATACTCTCACCATGGTTATTTGCATAGGATAACACTGATAAGATCATTGAATGCAGAGTTAGGGAGAAATGTGCAGCAGCACATTTTACAGTATTGCCAATATATAAAACAGGCACAGACAATTTCAAGAGCAGGTATAATTTTAAAAAATGTAATAAATAGGAAGTGGTGAATTTTGGGTATTAGTAATCTTCCTTTTTAATATAGTTTATTGTAGGTTTATACAGTTTACTTTTTAACAACTGGATCTCAATATTGCTGAAATTTTTAGAGTCAGTAAAAGCCAGTTCCAGTATACCAATGACATACTCCATTCAACATAAACCACATGCAGTAACACCCAGTGTCTGATCACATGAGCCCTAGTCTCTCTAAGCCTGCTGTCCTAGATTCTTTCTAACCAGACTGCTTTCTTGGCATCAGTGTTTCTAACTCTATCTCTTCTTAGAATTTCATTATTTCTCTGTTTTACCATTTATGAATCTATCCTTTACCAGGCACTTCACCCCAGAATTGACGTAGGTGTTTGGTCTTCCTAGCTTGACTCTCAACGTTCCAAAAAAACAGGGATTGAATTTGCTTCCATTTCAAAAGCAATGTCTGAATCATAAACACTTATTTCTCCACCTCCCCCCACCATTCCCAATGGACATACCGAACAGTGGGAAAGATACAAACACCTAAGTTACATGGCTAGTATTATAAGGTAAAACTCAAGGCTGTATCTTCTGGTTCAATGTTTAGTGATCCTTAAAAAAAAAAAATAAATAAATATATATATATATATATATATATATATTTTTTTTTTTTTTCTTTGAAATAAGAAGTAACTGATAGAAGAATTCATTCTCTCTCTCTCTTTTTTTTTTAACCTGTCTCCTTCCCTACACCAGCCTGGTGGAAATAATTGATGAAGACCTAAAGGGTTAAAAAGCAAGGGGAAGAAAGAAAGGATCTCTATCCCCTACAAAGTCCTTACATACATAATGAAAATCTGATCTTAATATTTATATTCCTAAAATATTTTATTAGTATCAAGCTTTATTTGAAATTATGTTTATAAAATCATGATATTTTATTCACCTTCAGACAGAATTTAGATTTTTAAACCATCTGAATATAACATCATATCAAATTACATAATGTTCAATTTAGATAGTTATTTCCTATACTGAGTTGAAATAAGTTTTAGATTTAGGGAGCCTTTCAAGTAAAAGAGGAGTAAGAAAATCAACTCATTATAGACAGCAATTCTTTTCAGCCTCCCATCATAGTAAAAGTCACAAAAGAATATATATATATATATATACACACATATATATGTATATATATGTATGTATATACATACACACAGAATATATATGTGCATATATATATATATAATTAAGAATACTGTTTCCTTATATCTTGAAAATATAAATTCCTTAATATATAAACCAATAACATGTGACCTCTACTATTCCTTGACAATTAGCTGCTTGACTTTATTTCTTAGTGTCTAAGTTAACTCACTTATAAAATGGCAATAGTTATATTGATCTCACACTAAACAAAGATTCCCAAATAAAAATGGAGGTTAAGGACACCTGGGTGGCTCAGTTGGTTAAGTGTCCAACTCTTGGTCTTGATGTCAGTTCAGGTCATGATCTCACGGTTTGTGAGATGGAGCCCTGTGTTGGGCTCTGCAGTGACAGTGTAGAGCCTGCTTGGGATTCTCTCTCCCCCCTCTCTCTCTCTGCCCCTCCCTCACTCACATGCATGCATGCACGCGTACTCTCTCTCAAAATAAATAAACACCACTTCAGCACTATGTAGATTTAGGTTCAGAACTATACACACACATTAGCATATTTATAATTTTTGATAGTTCCTGCCCCTATCTGAGCCTAAGGAATCAGGGAAATTATAGTCAAGAAATATACAACTTTCAAATATTAAATAAGTATTCTGGCTGTGTTTTTCCTATCAATAAATTACTTTTAAATGATTTCCTATTCTTCCACATCTGGTTTTTGTTGTTGTTGTTGTTGTTGTTGTTTTCCTTTGGTCTGTATACATAAAGGCTTAAAAAACATTACCTTTAATTATATGACTTATAATTAAATAATAATTAATAAATAAATAATTATAATAATTAACATTATTAAATATTATTAATAATAATTAATAAATAATTAATTATAAATGACTTATAATTAAATATAATTATAATTATATGACTTACAAAAGTATATGACTTTTTAGGTATGGATGGTTTGGGTCTTGGTCTATAAATTACTAAACAACCTGATTTAAAAGATATTTCCACAAATTTACCTTCTTACTTTTCTGTTTACATCCTAAGAATTAAGTCAGTTCTTAAGAGTATTATTTATTTGCTTTTTTAGGTCAGTATCTTCAGGCCTATCTTAGCTTCCTATCAGGTGTGTATCCCAGCACTCACTTTTCCTTCTAAACTATTCCAGTTTTTATAGTTTCTTCCTCATTATAGTTTTCCACATATAAGAATTACAGACCTGCTGATCTGAATTTCAGAATTGGGATCTACGAGAAAGCAATTACTCTTTTTACAAATCAAGAAGGGAGGATTCAGTTTGAATGATAATTGGTAGACAGAATCTAATCATTGGGGAGTTGGAATACTAGTTAGAAGACAATTATCTTAAGGCCTCTAACAGCTGACTGGTTAATGCTAGTCAATGCATTCCAATATATAATTGGAATGTTTAAAACATTTAGATTTGAGCTTAAGCTTTATAGTATCCAAAACTTTCTTCCAAATGCATTTTAAGATAACTCATACTTGTTAACCTACTATTGGCTATTCCACCTAGGTTTTCTGAAACCAGGTCTCCTATGCTATAAAGATGCACTGTACAGTAAAGTAGCCACTAGCCATATATGGCCAAACTTAAATTTAAATTAAAATTAAATAAGATTTAAAAATGATTCCACCCAAAATGTGGCTAGTGGCTTGTGTCCAGTGGCTACTTCATGGAGTGTGAAGTCATAGAACATTTCTGTCTTTGCAAAACATTCTATTGGATGGAGCTGTTCTAAAGCTTCTTTAAATAGCTGAAATGCATGTTTTATCCTTGCATCCATTACTGCCAAAATCAGGTTATTATAAAGAAGAGATCAGAGAGACTCAGGACTCACAACTATCCTACCCACTCCCAATCCAAGATTAGTGTCAAGCCAAACCTGAGAGGCTTTAGTCTGCACTAAAACATCTACAAAACATTTGTTTTTCTATATAATGATCCCAGCAGACCTACTGTTTCCCTTGTTAGAAGGGAAAACTCATAGGAGATAAGGTCATTTTCAAAATGAGTTGGACCATTTCCCGGGTAACTTCAGCAAGTCTGGATGTACTCTATCCCTGGCATAGGTGACTGTTCTTTCTTTCCTCTGTGCCTTTTTAAATACCCCTCTCTACTCTGTCTTTAATCATGTGTTTTTGTAATTATGTATTTGCCATATTTACTAGATTATGATTAAATATTTGTGTCTCTGGTATGAGTCTGGTATGGTACCAGCTGTGAACTTAGTACTCCATAATGATGAATAAATGAATACATGATCTGGGGCTCAACCACTTTCTCCCAGATTTTTCTACAAGTGGTTACCTTTTCTTGGAATTCTGAGGAAACCATTTGTTATTTTTCCTCTCCTGTGTTAACTCTCACTCTCACTCACCAGGTAGTGCCCTGGTAAAGACAAATGGTTCTATTATTTTATTTAAATACATGTTTATATTTTTAAAGTATTTAGCTTAATAGTGATTCTATCCTGCTTTTCCAGACAGTGGTCAATTCATCAGGAAGAATTCTGCTCCCCCTCCATCTGTGCCATGAATGATATAGTTCTGTGCTAGTATAGTCAACCTCCAGGTCACATGGATTGAAGTCAAGGTCAGGTCAACAGAGTTGGGTGAAAGAATCAGGGGATGGTAAGTAAGAGATGATGGCCCGCCTGACCCTGTTCTTGACTGTTAACTCTACAGTCCTTGCTGGGGAGGGGACAATAGCTATGTTTTCTGAATGTTGCTTCCAAGGTCGGCCAGAAAGTCATTCCTAAGTGAGTCCTCAGGTACAAGCATAGTTGGAGATCCAAGTATTTAGAAACCCAGAAAATTCAGAAATAAGAATTGTAGTGTGGGGGTGCCTGAGTGGCTCAGTCAGTTAAGCGTCCAACTTCGGCTCAGGTCATGATCTCACAGTTTGTGAGTTCGAGCCCCGTGTCGGGTTCTGGGCTGACAGCTCAGAGCCTGGAGCCCGCTTCAGATTCTGTCTCTCTCTCTGTCTGCCCCTCCGCTGCTTGCACTCTGTCTCTCGCATTGTCTCAAAAATAAATAAACATTAAAAAAAAAAAAGAATTGTAGTGCAATAGAAACTGGAAAGAGACAGAGAAGTTGTTTGAAATTCTCCTGATATAATCAGGAAAAACAAAAGGAAAATTAGATTCCAAATTAGTATATTTCCCACAAGTTATAATCAATAAGAGTATACACATTTTGGAATGTTGCACTTTACTCAGCAGTTCACAATTAAATTTTCCACAATTAATTTTAATAGATGAGAAAAATTAAATGCAAATGTGCTTTAAATGTAAGGTACCAGAGAATCATTGGGATATTCCAAATAAGTGATTAACTGAAATATGATTTTTCAAAAGAATCTGAAAAAGCAGTGGTATTTTTAATGGATTTTATTAGACACTGTGTATACTGTGTATGGTTTACAGTTCACATATCAGTGTGCTTTTCTCCAACTCGAAGTAGGCAACAAATTATTATTTATTTTAAATATCTCTGCACACCTTGAAGCAAGTTACAAAAAACAGTGGTCCTCCAAAAAAAAAAAAAAAAACAACCCCAAAACTCCTCTGGCTTATTTTTTTCACATTTGTCTTATCCTTTGCTTCATTTTTCTAGAGTCATACCATAGGGGTTCACAGGATGTGTACTGTTTAATAATAGAAAACAGTGCTGGCAGAATGAAAATGTTTCCAGGTTGTTTTTTCTTCTCAGGGTAGATTTTTCAGCGCTCAGGATAGCTTGCTTGATGTGATGATAATAATGTACTCTCTAATAAGAAACCTGGTTCTTCAGATGTGGTCTTATTTATTTTCCACTAATCCCATGAGGTAGGGGAAGGTACAGCTTTTTGAAGCTTAATAAGACACCCAGAGATAGTGGATGATTGAACTGGAAAAATAATTTAGACTCACTGACTCCTACTCTACCAAAATTAAAGGAGATGTGAGATCTGACCTATGCTTGGGTCCAGTCAGGTTTGAGTTCATGTCAGGTCCCTGCATCTCAACGTTAGGTAGTGTGGGGAGAATGTGAGGGTACCTCTGACTGTGCCTATATCATTGACTCAAACAAACATTCACTGAGCCCAGGGCTTAGGTACTAATATTCAAAGACAATAAGAACCCTGGCTTTCAAATTATTTAGAGATCAGGAAGGGCAGGAGGGTACAGATAATAACAATATTTCAAAAAATTGATTACTGCAGCTTGTCCAAAAGTGCTATAGTCACAGCTAATTCTGCCAAAGGGAGAGTGGAAATCATCACAACTTTCACTGTGAGCCTTGAAAGGAATAACAGTCCACCCTGCAGAAGGGGTGGAGGAAGAGAGTACATTCCAACACACAGAGGCATGAGAAGTCCAGGAACTTTCCACATTACATTTTGGTATAAAATTTCTGTTTGAAAATTGCAGTGATAGGTATTGCTTATATATATATACAGTTACACATTTTAAAACTTAACATGTGGATAGCATAATCCTGAGATTGTCTTGGATATTTCTTTTAAAGGAAAAAAAGAGAAAAATACACTTCAACTCCTTCTTCCAAGAGAGAAAAGCTGAATTTTTCCCATATGAATAAGAGGGAAATACATAATTATAATATTTTTAAAATACTGACTCTCTTGTTCAGACATCCCCAGCTTTATTAATTGGAAATGCCTCTGCAGAAAAAATTACAAATTAATGTTTTTTAAATAACTAAATCTTAGTGTCATGTCAATGAGGATTAAATTGGCAGTGGCCATGTTTCTTTTTTGTCCCTAATCCTGTGTTTTCTTCAGCAACATCTTTCACAGGGATATCTTGCCCATCTAGAATGCAGTGTCTCTCTAAGGCAAGCCCCAGTTGGAATCAAAGAGTGAGAGGTGGTCTCCCATAAGGAATGACGCACATTGCCTTAAGGAATTGGTTTACACTACAAAAGGCTTCTTGTGTAGTCGGAGAGATGAGTATAGGCTCCACTGTGGAACTCTAATGTCTTAACACATCTATACAAATAGCCCTTTCCTATGATTATGGAGTTGCACCATGAGACTGCACCATCCTCCTCTCACAGTAGAGTATTCCTTTGAGGTTAGATATGAATCATTTTGGTGGGAATTTGTCATGCTTAGCCTATAGGGTTGCAAACAAAGATAAACAGGTATCCCTGCATCTTCAGGAATGACATCTAGCTCTTTGTAGTTGTGTAAGTTACAATGTGGATCTCTGGAGTCAGAGCCATGTACTTCAAAACTGGTACTTTCTAGTTCTGATCCATAACTATTGTTCAACCTCTTTTGGACCCTAAATACTCTCAACTGGAAAGGGGGATAAAAATACTTACAGCCAAAGGTATTGAGGTGAAACAAGCTAAAAGTATGAAGCATCTTTCAAATACTAGGTGTTTGTTGTTAATTAAATATGTATGTATTCATGAATTCATTCAACTAATATTTGTTATGAGCCATTAGTCATTCTGCTTATATGCACCAGAGTCAGAAAGTTACAGAAATTGTGACAGATATTGCCTTGGAGATGCACTGGAGGTCTTTAGATTTATGCTTGTCTCTCAACCAGTTCCTAAGGGGAGAATGTATATACTAGATTTGATGGTAAACAGACAAACAAAACAAGAGCTCCCTCCAAATCATGCAGCTGATAAAAAGCCTAGTCAATACTCTACCCAGAATGTCAGATTCTAGGACTCACTTTTACCTTTCTTCTTGCCCTACTCACTCCCCCTACTATCTGTGAGAGGACAAGGAAGTAATTCACAAAAAGGACACTGACTGGTTTACTGAAACTTTATAAATAATTTCCTGCCTATGTAAGAGTTCCTCTTCTGAGTTTTAAGCTTCTTACTACTCAGCACCAGTATGAAAAATATGAATGTCTACGCTGGATTTTCTATCTCCAAACGGTTCCCAGGGAGTGGTTATAATAACCAAGTGAAATAGCCTTCAGATTCATCATCCTTTCCCCCTGCCATATTGCAAGTTTCTTTTCAGCAAACACCAGTCCCCAGACACAGAATGACCCCTACATAACCCATAGCTCAGATATGCACTGCACACTTATATCCTTTAAGAAACAGTATTTTTCGGGGGTGCCTGGGTGGCTCAGTTGGTTAATGTTCGACTTAAGCTCAGGTCATGGTCTTGTGGTTCATGGGTTTGAGCCCCTCATCGGGCACTGTGCTGACACAGCTCAGGGCCTGCAGCTTGCTTCAGATTCTGTGTCTCCTTCTCACTCTGCCCCTCCCTCGCTCACACTCTGTCTCTCTCTCTCTTTCTCTCTCTCTCAAAAATAAACATTAAAAAAAAAAGAAACAGTATTTTTCAAAACACAAGCACACAAGCATGCATACAACCACACTCATAAAACAGATAATATGTATTCAAAACTGTAGTCTATTTGCATGTCCATTTGGGGGAAGTTCACAGAAGTTGGCAGGAGAAAAGGTGAAAAGGAGTCAGTAATAGCTCATATTTCACCATTTTCTGTCTATGAGAAGAACTAATAATTATTTCATAATTATTCTATAGCCCAAAAAAGTCATCATCCTGATGATGCAATTCCAACCATGGAATCTATCTTATCTTAGCTCTACCATGAGAGTAATCATACATAAAAGCACATAAGCCCAGAACCTTGGATAGATTTCTTATTGCTTGGCAGAATTTGGTTTCTAGCTCTGGTTCTGGGACGATTATGTGACTTTGGGCAGGCTCTTTGCCCTTGTTTTCTTATCTGAAATATGAGACATTTGAGAAAAAACTTAAGATTGGAACTCAGGTAACCTCAGTATTTTCCAGCCCTAAAATGCTATAGTCTATAATTCTTTCATATATTGCAGAGTCCCCAGATCTCACTTAAAAAAATTCTCTCCAGAGTAGTAGGGTTTTCCCTATTCTAGTTATGTAAGTACAACTTTTGGGCTTCCACAGCAACTATGTAATGGTCTCAGTTGGTATTTCTTATTGAACTGGTCTATATCTACTACAAAGCTATGCACCCTAAGGCAGTATTGAGGAGGCAAACAGATTTTGGCTTTGAATAATTATTTTTATGTTTGAGGTGTTACTGATTGTTCTATGTAATTAGAGCCTAGAAATGTTTCTACATGAGAAAATGGCTACACCTTTACTTTACTAGTAGTAGCGATTGATAACTCTGCTTCTTTCAAGTGTAGTTTATGGAAATAAACTCTCACCTGGGGTGCCTGGATGGCTCAGTTGGTTAAACATTCAACTTTGGCTAAGATCATGATCTCATAATTCATGGCTTCAAGCCCCATGTCTGGCTCTGTGCTGACAGCTCAGAGCCTGGAGACTGCTTCAGATTCTGTGTCTCCTCTCTCTGTCCCTCCTCCGCTTGCTCTCTCTCTCTCTGTCTCTCTCTCTCAAAAATAAATAAATGTTTAAACAAAATTAAATTAAATTAAAAAAAAGAAATAAAATCTCACGTAAGGCTTTAGGGAAGTGCCTGGAGCTTTTTAATCTTCAAGAATTTCTAAACCTCCTCTGAATTTTCAGCAAAGTACAGAGGCCATGGTAACTTCATTTCCTCCTTAAAGGTCAAAGCCTAACTGTAGCACCTGTTTCTCAAGCATATGCCTGTGGAATATGGGATTCTGAGTACCAGAGAATTTGCCATACAAAACATAAATCAGAACTTTGTCATGGGAAAGCGTCAAATCACTTGACAAGAGTTTTCAAGAGTCCACAAATTACTGTATCAACAAGCTTTTTTTTTTTTTAACCTACTTTAGTGTGCCTGGCACTGTGCTCCATATTCACTGCCAGGGACTGAAACAAAATAAGAACTGAAAATACTGCTTCCTTTCAGGGAAAGAAATCTGTATAGAAGCAGGTTCTTCAGCCAAGAGTACTTGCATTATCTCCGATCTTGGGACAGCCCATGAGTTAGAGGAAGCAGAGATGATAGTGTGCAGTCTGAGATGGTGTAAATGTGGCCTACTCAGTGGAATTTCTCAGCCCCAGGCCTGTTTTCTGAGCTTCCACCTTCCCCTGCTCTCTCACAGCTGGGTCAACTCATTTCATCTTCTGCAAATCCAGCCTCACTATTTATTTTCAGAGCAATCTGGGTTTTAGTAGGCTATAAATGCCTCCATTCATCCAGGCTTATTATAGTATCCCTTTTCCTGCAGGCTGGTCCCAGACACAGGGCATGGGCACTGTGTCCTGAGTTACCCTCGCTACAATCGAAACTAGAGTCATTTTCTACTCTTTCCAGATCTTGATACCCGTATTTCAGCCCTAATCCTACCTCTCAATTCCAGCTCACGTAGGAGACAGAGCGACTTGCCAAAAATCAATTCCCTGAAGAAGCAATTTTCTGAATGGCTAATTCACTGAATTTAATAAATTTATCAATATATCAACAATTTGTTTTAAGGAATATTCTTTTTGAATATATTAAATGAATTTGGAGATATTCATATTGAGACTATATTCAAGAAAATGCCTTACTCAAATATGATCAAGAATATATTCTTCTTGAATACATTAAGTATGAATATTCTACTTATGAAACTGTTCTTTAAGAACATACTCATAAGAAAACTTAATGACCCATATGACCCTCAGCATCTAATAAGTTAAACATTATTTAAAATATAGAGTAAAATTTATTAATTGAATATATTCAAGAGAACTATTTCTTAGTATAAGAACTTGATAATTGATAAATTTCATGAAACTGTCATTTGAAAAATTGATCTTTTAATAAATTGGCTTTCTGCAACATGATTTTTGGCAAAGGGATATCGAGCTCTCTGGGTGCTGTGTCTGTGCTTCCATAGACAGGCTTCCTATACCAATTGTCAGTCTTCCTGGATTTCAGAGTATTTTCTTCTCTACCCACCCCTGGCTAAGCTCTACTACATATGGCCACTGGTGCTGACTGGACACTGCTGCTTCCTGAAGTTAGCTGGGTCTTACCTATGACTGAAATGCCATTGCTGACTGTCTTATCTTACCCAAATGGAGCCATATATTAGAGATTCAACTCTTCCCACTCTCTCTTGCTCAGCTTTAATGACAAATCTCAAGATACAAAAGAGCCAGAAGCTTGTCTTCTTTTTCTTTCCAACACCCCATTCTTAAATGTTTCCTTGTCTCTCATAATAATACAAGAATTATAAGAAACCTTGAAAATCCACAGGGAAATATATTAACTCCTTATGTTGAAAAAATATCTTACTACCTTTTAGCAGAGTAACCCCTGTTAGAAGATTTCTTATTGTTTGGAGTATGATAGAAGTAGCTGGGCAGCAAAATAGGCAATTTTAACATCAATTTGATTCATTTAGGTTGAAAACAGTATTTCCCCTTCCTCCCTTGTAAAGACAAATGTACATTTCTAAAAGGTTTGTGCTAGGAAGTAATCACATCTTTTTTAAAAAAAAGTGTAACTATCTGGAATTCAAATAAAAACTTAAAAAATAAAAACAAAAATACATAAAAATAGTAACTCTCTTACCAGAAAAAGAGTATCATGAAATCCAATTTTGAGTGTTATGACTTAACATATGACTTCACTGCTCTTGCATAAGTGGACTTCAAATCATTATCTTATTTTCTCCAATTCCACACACCTTAGAGTCTGTTTTATCTTGCTCCTCACCCCCGCTACCACCAAATATAATGACTTTATGTTCAATATCTTAAAGCAATTAGACATTTATGGTATGGTAGGGAACATTTCAAAATAATTATTAGTTATAAGAAAAACTAAATCCTAAGTATTTGGAGACCAACAGAACTGAATTAACTTGAAAATATAGCAATTCAAATAGTAAAAACTTATTTTGTTGACATTCAAGAAAAATACTAGCTGAAAAATTCAATTTCTCAAATCTAAATGATACAGTGGTTGCTGATCTGAAAAGTCATGTGAAAAGCAAGTATATGATGATCACGGCAATGTGAATGGAACAGATAAGGTCACATGAATGGCAAAAGGTACTGAGGTCCAGTGAATGCACCTTGATTATGTAAAAACCTTCTCCCAAGGAAACCCATATTGTATTCACTATATTTTAGTCCATTAAAAAAAAAATCTCACTTGCATCAGTCAGGATACACACTTAGCTGCCTTTCTGAGGTTTTATTTAGAGCAATGGTCCTTAAACCTGACTGTCCATTAGAATTACCTAATGATCAAAATCTAACAATCAAAATTTCTAATAATTACCTAATAATCAAAATTTCTCAGTGTGGAATCCTGGTATTTGCGTTTTAAAAGTTTTCCGAAGAGATTCTGATGAATATCTAGACTTGGAAAACACTGGTTTAGAGCAAAGTATCTGCCAGACCCAAAAAATACAACTGTAGGAATTTTCTTCCCACTTTTTCTGCCCCAGAGGTTAGTCATTGGCTTTAATGTTCCTGCTTTTAAAATCCTGTATCTGACATTGATTTAGCTCAGAAGATGTTGGGTTTAGGTTTGCTTGGGACTTATTTGGATACAAAGACTAATAGCAGGTGGTTAAGCTAATGGATTTTAAAAAAAAAACTCTATATGAATAATCTAACACTTAAATTCTATTACAGAATTGGATATTAGCAGTTTGGATTTAACTTACTTAGGTACAACAATTTTGACCTTGAAATAATTAATTTATGTAATTAGTAATTCAGAATATTAAAATCAAAACATGTTCATTTCTAAAAGAAGGATAGGAAGAAGAGAAATTGATCTGGGGAGGCATTAAAGGGATATTTGCAGAATAGAAGAGCCTATTTGCTGAAACACACGATGAAAGAGTGACCTCTATTTTTCTCAGCCATAGTAGGACCTGCATGATTCTCATCAGTATAAATGTTTATTTCTATTTTAATCTTTAATGAGCTATTATCTACAATTTTAGTTAAAGTACAAAGACAATCACAAAGTGCCTCAAGAAGATTGAGCAAATAGATTTGTCTCGGTTCTTTGAACAAATCTGATAATAATGAAGACAGCCGTCTAGATAATAAAATCACTACCTTTTTGAGTTATCTTGCTATTCATGCCTTAATATTTCCATATTATGAGAGAAGCATTATGTTTATATTTGATCTCTTATCAGTAAGCTAACCATGGCATACTGAATGTATATACTGGTGTGAGAGGCAGGAGGACAGCATAATAATTAAGTCAAAGAATGTATCATAATAATATTTTAATAATTTTTTACGTAAAAGGGAGTTTTAATGGAGACTTAGATGAAATAATATTGGTTTTGTTTTTGTTTTATTAACATATAGTGTTATATTAGTTTCGGCTATACAATATAATTTAATTCTATACATTTCTCAGTGTTCCAAATATAATGACTTTATATCTTTTTCACCTATTCTCTCACTCGCCTCCTCTCTGGTAACCACCAGTTTGTTCTCTGTGTTTAAGAGTCTATTTTCTCTTTCATCTCTTTTTTTCTTTATTTGTTTTTTAAATTCCACATCTGAGTAAAATCATATGGTTATCAACATCTCTTTCTCTGACTGACTTATTTCAGGTAGCATTATACTCTCCAGGTCCATCCATGTTGTTGCAAATGGAAAGGTTTCAGTCATTTTTATGGCTGAGTAATATTCCAGTGTGTGTGTGTGTGTGTGTGTGTGTGTGTGTGTGTATCTATTTCTTTATCTATTCATCTATGGATAGACAATTGGGTTGCTTTCATATCTTGGCTATTATAAATAACACTGCAATAGACTTAGGATGTACATTATCTTTTTAATATATGGTTTTATTAATATCAATATTATTTAATTGTATTCATTAACATTAATATTGCTTTATTTCTATAAATCACATAAATAAGTAATTTAGTGTAATCACATAAATGTAGGAATAAATAGTATAAAAGCAGTTCCCTTGCAAAAAGGACATTTCCTGTTTACTTAACCTAATTTTCTTTTGTTCCTTATTTGCATTAAATGACTGTGACAACAGAAGGGTTTTGGGGAAATGGGCATCTGTTCAAACAGTAGAAATATCTTTCCACCAAAAAATAATTTTGCAATTAATTAATTACACGGTTTCTGAAGCACAATATAATGCATGCAGTTAACTCCCTGGAAGTAGACTGAACAAAAGTTCAGTTCCCCAGAAACTGCACACCATTGATGCTTACAAGTTTCATGAATAGGAAAACACATACACTTACTCAGAGATGTCAGTAAAAAAGAGCTAACTAATGTCAACTATATAAATGTCAAACAAAAACATGCATATTCATTTACCATTTGTGCCTAACCTTTATTTTCTAGAAAACAGAGGAGGGTTGAGGAGTGTTTTATTTTTGTCTTTTTTTGTTGTTGCTGTTTTTCTACCAAAAACTAAACAGAAAACACACACGTACATGCGTGCGCACACACACCACCCCAGAATTGATTTTGTGTTAAATCTTATACTTTTTTAATCAGTGCTATAAATAGCAGCACAAAAGGAAGAACAACAAAGTTGGAGGTCTTGCACTACCTGATTTCAAAACTTACTATAAACACACAATATTCAAATGGTTTGGTGCTGACATAATGAGAGTAGAAAAATGAAACAGAATTGAGAGTCCAGGAAAAAAATTACATTAGTGAGCAATTGATTTTTGACAAGGAGACCAAACAATTCCATAGGTAAAAGATACAGAATTTTCAAAAAATGGTGCTCATAATTAGATATTGATATGCAAAAAAAAAAAAAAAGAGGAAGAAGGAGAGATTAGACCTTACTTCAGATCATACATGAAAGTTAACTCAAATAGATCAAAGTTATAAAGGCAACAACTAACGCCACAAAACTTCAGAAGAAACCTCAGGAAAAAAATATTTATGACCTTGGGTTAAACAAAGAGTTCTTAGATGTTACACCAAAGTAGAATTCATAAAAGAATAAATTGATAAAAGTGAACATCAAAGTAAATAAATAAATAGCTTTGATTTAAAAAGTAGATTCATAAGTAACTGTTGTGCTCCAAAAGATGCTATTAAGAAAATTTATAAATAAGCCACAGACTGGGAAAAAAATATTTGCAAATCATACTTCTGATAAAGGATTTGTATCCACAATATGTAAAGAATACTTACAAACAATTACAAGAAGAAAACCAACCCAATTTTTAAAAGAAGCATAACATTTGAATAGACAGTTAACCAAAGAAGATAGAGAATAGTTAATAAGCACATGAAAAAATCCTCAAGAGAACTGGAGAAACACAAATTAAAACCATAATGAGATACCAAAACACATGCACTAGAATAGCTACACTTAAAAAGATAGACAGTAATAAGAGTTGAAAAGGATACAAAGAAATTTCAACATTCATACACTGCTAGTGCCAATGCAAAATTATATGCCCACTTTGGAAAAAACTTTGGTGATTTCCAAAAAAGTTAAACATAAGCTTATATAGCACAGCAATTTCACTCCTAGTATTATACACAAGAAAATGAAAACACACATTCATACAAAGACATGTACATGAATGTTTACAGCAGCACTATTCATAATAGCCAAAAACTACAAGCAATCCAAATGTCTCCGAGTAGAGAATGGATTAAAGACATGGTATACCCATACAACAGGATTCTATTCAGCAATAAAATGAGTGAACTACCAATACATACTACCATATGAAAAAACTTCAAAAACATTATGCAAAGTGAGAGAAGCCAGACTCAAAAGACTACATACATATTCTGTCCTTCCACATGGAATGTCCATAAGATTTAAACCTATATAGACAGAAAGTAGAATAATGGTTTACAGGGGCTGGAAGCCAAAACAAGGATTAACTACAAATGGGCATGAGGAAACTTTTTGTCAGGGGGGTGATGGAAATGTTCTGAGACAGGATTGTGGTGATGGTTGCATAATTCTATAAATTGACTAGAAATCATTACATTGTACATTTACAGTGAGTGAATTTAGCAGTATGTAAATTATACCTTAATAAAACTGTTTGTAAAAAGAAAAATAATTGCAGAGCACAGCATGAAGATATTCCAGCCCAGAGAATACTGCTCATGCTGGCTTACAGATACGCTTTATAAATTTAAAGCCAAAACATGCTTCACCTAAAATCTCTTTTCTTTTAATACTTTATTCCTGTTCATGGGCCCTACTATCAAATATTAAGTAAGTAATGATACAATGCATTTTTTCCCACTCACTTTAAATATGTTCCATTGCCAAGTCACAACTTTTTACTTTCTAAATACCTGCCACAATTTATCACCGCCAATTACCCTATGTATTTTACTGATTCTTATCTTCTGATGTCTTTTTTTTAATGCAGGACTACCAATGCTTAGAGCTTCCAATAATGTTTCTTGAAACATACACTCTTCTGAATATGCATCTGTTTTATTTACTTCTTGCTTTATTTCATGTAATTCTCAAAATAACCCTATAAAACAGACATTATTGTTATCCCTATATTATGTTAAAGGAAACTGAGGCAAGGATAAATTGCCCAAGGTTACCTATATCTATGTGGTAGAGCTAAGATATTATTTCTTTTTTTTTTAATTTTTTTTTCAACGTTTATTTTTTGGGACAGAGAGACAGAGCATGAATGGGGGAGGGGCAGAGAGAGAGGGAGACACAGAATCGGAAACATGCTCCAGGCTCTGAGCCATCAGCCCAGAGCCCGACGCGGGGCTCGAACTCACGGACCGCGAGATCGTGACCTGGCCAAAGTCGGACGCTCAACCGACTGCGCCACCCAGGCGCCCCATAGATATTATTTCTAATGTTTATTTATTTTTGAGAGAGACAGAGCACAAGCGGGCAAGGGGCAGAGAGAGAGGGAGACACAGAATCCAAAGCAGGCTCCAGGCTCTGAACTGTCAGTACAGAGCCCAATGCGGGGCTCACACCCATGAACTGTGAGATCATGACCTGAGCCAAAGGCAGATGCTTAACCGACTGAGCCACCCAGGCACCCCTGATCTCTAAGCTCAACTTTTAACCACTGATCTGAACAGTTTCTCAGAAGCACTGCAAGAGAGAGAGTGTTTTGCATATTATCTTCCATTTTTAGTACTGGAGTCTGTTGCCTTGTATATTTTTAGATATACCTGTTTTATGTGTGATTTCTTACTGATGTGATTTTATTTTTTTATGTTTTTTAAAATTTAAATTCAAGTTAGCTAACATATAATGTAGTGTTGGTTTCAGAAGTAGAATTCACTGATTAACACCCAGTGCTCATCCCAACAAGTGCCTTCTTTAATGCCCATCACCCATTTAACCCATCTCTTCCACCATCCGCCTCCCCTCCAGTACCCCTCAGTTTGTTCTCTATATTTAAGAGTCTCCTAGGTTTGCCTGCCTCTCTGTTTTTATCTTATTTTATTTCTCCTTCCTTCCCCTATGTTCATCTGTTTTGTTTTTAAAATCCACATATGAGTGAAATATATTTATCTTTCTCTGATTGACTTATTTTGCTGAGCATAGTATACTCTAGTTTCATCCAGTGTTGCAAATGGCAAGATTTCATTCTTTTTGATCACCCAGTAATATTCCATTACACACACACACACACACACACACACCCCACATCTTCTTTATCCATTCATCAGTTGATGGACATTTGGGCTCTCTCCATAATTTGGCTATTGTTGATAGTGCTACCATAAACATTGAGGTGCGTGTGCCCCTTCAAATCAATGTTTCTATATCCCTTGGATAAAATGCCAGTAGTGCAATTCCTGGATCGTAGCGTAGTTCTACTTTTAACTTTTTGAGGAAACTCCATACTGTTTTCCAGAGTGGCTGCACCATTTTGCATTCTCACCCATAGTATAAAAGAGTTCCCCTTTCTCCACATCCTCACCATCTTTTGTTTCCTGAGTTGTTCATTTTAGTCATTTTGACAGGTATGAGGTGGTATCTCATTGTGGTTTTGATTTGTATTTCCCTGATGATGAGTGATGTTGAGCATCTTTTCATGTGTCTGTTAGCCATTTGGATGTCTTCTTTGCAAAAGTGTCTATTCATGTCTTCTATTTCTAAACTGAATTATTTGTTTTTTGGGTGTTGAGTTTGAGAACTTCTTTATAGTTTTTGGATACTAATCCTTTATTCGATATGTCATTTGCAAATATTTTCTCCCATTTTGTTAGTTGCCTTTTAGTTTTGTTTCCTTCCCTGTGAAGAAGCTTTTTAAAGTGATGAGGTTCCAGTAGTTCATTTTTGCTTGTTTCCTTTGCTTCTAGAGACATGTCTAATAAGAAACTGTAAGAGGTTGCTCACTATTTTTTCCTCTAGGATTTTGATTAGCTGTCTTATATTTAGGTCTTTTATCCATATTGGATTTATTTTTGTGTATGGTAGACAAAAGTGGTCCAGTTTCATTCTTCTGCACGTTGCTGTCCAGGTTTCCAACACCATTTGTTGAAGAGACTGTCTTTTTTCCATTGGATATTCTTTCCTGCCTTGTCGAAGACTAGTTCGCCATACATTTGTGGATCCATTTCCATGCACATAGATTGGAAGAACAAATATTGTTAAAATGTCTATACTACCCAAAGCAATCTACACATTCAATGCAATCTCTATCAAAATAGCACCAGCATTTTTCACAAAGCCTGAACAAACAATTCTAAAATTTGTATGGAACCAGAAAAGACTCCAAATAGCCAAAGTAATGTTGAAAAAGAAAACCAAAGGTCGAGGCATCACAACTCAGGACTTCAAGGTGTATTACAAAACTGTAATCATCAAGGCAGTATGGTACTGGCACAGACATAGACACAGAGATCAATGTAACAGAATAGAGAACCCAAAAATGCACCCACTAATCTTTGACAAAGTAGATATAGTTGTTTAAAACAGGAATGCCCTGTTTGGTGTATACTACTCCTTCCCTCCAGCTTCCCTAAGACAAACCATGAAATATGTAGAGACATTATATGAATTTGATATTCATTTCTCCAACATAACGTTTGTTTGGTGTTAGTAATTGGGAAAAGTTATTAAAAACACACATAGACAAAATGAATAAGAAGACACAGACATACACATACTTAAAAAGTGTTTATTTTACTTCCTGGTAGAATTTTGAATTTTACCCCAATAACTAATTTCTTTATACACATTGCTTCATTCTGACATGTATAATATATATAAGGAGGAACAATTTGAACAGAGAGATGCATTTTTAGAAACTTTGTAACAGGAAATGAGTCTCTAAGAAAACTGAAGCCCTAACTATATAACTTCTTTAAAAACAATGAGAATACCAGTAAGGGTTTATAAGAAATGCTTCTTCCAGCAACTAAAAGCTGAATTAATTAAAAAGCAAAAGATAAAAACAGTAATGTTTTATACTTAACATAGTCAGATATATGAATATACACCAAATTCATCATAGCTCATTTTTACAATTTTTGTTTAATCTGACTGCCCGTATGTGAGAAAAATGTGATTTGATTCATGTTAAGTTTTGGATTAAGATCTGTTTAGCATTTTATTTTTTAAATATATTTTTAATTTAAATTCAAATTACTTAACATACAGTATAGTCTTGGCTTCAGGAGCAGAACCCAGTGAGTGATTCATCTCTTAACATATGACACTCAGCGCTCATCCCCAAAACTTCTTTCCTTAATGTGCATCACCCATTTTAAAATGCTGAACAGATCTTGATCCATGTTAACTTTTGGATTAAGATCTGTTCAGCATTTTAAAAATTAACGTTCTGGCACATCTAGTCCTCTGGTGAAAATAACATCCTAGTTTCAAGTTGACAAAATAGCCTAAAGGTATTTTGCACAGGAATTTATACAGATTTAATACTGACAAAGACGTCCCGTAGTGAGTCTTGATGATAGCACTGAATAGAGTTCAGTGGGGAGGAAAAACTTTTAAAAAGATGGAAGTCATTTGAAAAAATACAATATTTGCACAATGCCATATTTTGGCCTGGAACTATTGAGGACAAAATGTTCTCAAATCATTTAAGTTTTTTTAAGGTAATGTTTCCTACTTAACACAAATAAAATTGCATATTAACACATAATGTACTCCTACTAGGAAAAGGACAGGAAGCAAGCAATATTAAAATGTGACTCTTGGGTGGACATTTGGATTAAAATTTCATATTGAATATTTCCTAAGGAGCACAGGATATTAGAATTTCTAGAAACAAACCACTATCAAAAGCTGCTATACAGCTAGTTCTAAAAATTTATCTTCAAACTGTATCACATCTCATGTAGCCTTGGAAGGCTAGCCAGAGAGAACAAGGCTATTAAGTGTCTCTGCAATAGCATTCTGTTAGAAAGGATGGGTGGGTTATTGCAAGTGCCAGTAAGTTTGCTCAGCTCATTCCAAGAGTTTGTCTGAGGATTTAAACCTGTATCTCTAATGATGGTATCACAAAAGCAAGAAACCAACCAACAGCCAACTGCTTTTCAATCTTTCCTTAGATTTTCCAAGAATAGTTTTTTACCAAAACATGCCCCTGAGCTATATACACTAATTCAAACAAATTCGATATGTCTGTGTTCCTCTCCTGTGATATTTGACCAAACCTGGTTTGAGTTGGGAACACCCCTCTATTTCTGAGTATTGTGAGGCACTAGAGTCCTTGCCCCCAACACTTGCCATTTGAGGACTCTTGGAGAAAGTTAAGACTTGTGTGAGCTACTTTAGATATGTGGTCAAGCTCTCAAAGAGCTCATAGTATTTTTAAATTGATCAGGCAAAAACTCTAATTAGGACAGTTTCTATGGCATTTTTTTTCTTTTTTTTCCTCACTCTTTTATTAGACATAAAGATTGAAATTGCTTCCTCCATTTTCTTTTTATTCATTCATTTGATAAATATTTATTTAGGGCCCACTAAAGGGCAGGCAGTGTCTTAGGTGCTGAGACTGTAGCAATGAATAGACATTTACCTCTTTTCATGGCATATTATTGTTACCTAAAATCCCACATATCATATTGGTTCAGAAGAGCTGAAGATGCCTGAAAAAAAGGAGTCCTGAGGGAAGCAGGAAAGGATACGGAATTCTGGAAAAAAGCCATGTATGTTCTCTTTAGGCCTTTGGTATACAAGAAGGTAAGAGGCAGGATGAACTGTTATCTCTGTTCTTGTCACATCTATTTCTAAAATATACCGTGACCATGTTTCCTTGAACAGTAACAAAAAATTTGATTGCCACTTCTGACAAAAATAAACATGTATAACAAGAAAAGATTTTTCAAACTGAAACTGTCAGATAAAACCCAGGCTATTTGATCAAAACATTTGGCAATCAGTGTTAAAGGTTCAGGGGCTTCTTTCAAAATTTCCCAAGGGCTTTTTTTTTTCAATGTGGGTTTCATCCACCACCGTCCTTGCATTGGGCTCTGAGAGGAAAGGGCTTATATGTGTGTCTTTGCACTGATTCCATTTGTAATGGCTTGATTCTCCATTTTGTATTCCCTACCTTTTCAGGCATCAGTGAACTTTTCAGTCCTTATCCCATCTGACAGCTTAGTAACATCTGACACTGTTGTATCTCTCTTCTACTCTTTCCTTGATTTTGATTACATTTTACATTTCTGATTATTCTCCTACCACTGTGGCTCACTCCCTGGACTCCTTTATGATCTCCTCTATCTCTGCCCATTCCTTAAATGTTCATGCTTCCCAGGATCCTCTTGTCATTTCACACACTCTTGATTCAATTTCATCTCAAATATATACTCAAATATATATTCCAGGTCAAATCTCTCCTGAGCCCCAGGCCCCAATATGCAACCTCCTGCTGAGTTTCTCTAGATGGACACACCAGAAACACCTCAATTTCAGCTTTCCAACACTGTACTTCTGATCTCCTGACCCCATCCCCCATCCCCATCCCTCCAAACTTGCTTCTCTTCTTTGTGCCCTCTCTCTGGAAATAACACCATCACCCATCCAGTTGCCCAAGTCAGACACTTGGCCAATATCCTTGACTCCCTTTCTGTGTCACAACTCATATCAAATCATTCACCAAATCCTACATCCTAAATATGTCTTGCTATTCCCATGTCTCACCATAGCTATTGTCTCTTTCTTAATTTAAATCATCACTCTCTCTTAATGGCCTCTTTACTGGTCCTCCTGACTCTGGGTTTGGACCCTTCCAATCTGTTTAACTGACCATAGTCCAGAATAAATATGCAAAAATGTAATTTGCATCATGTCAAATCCCTCTGAGAACACTCTGGTGATTCCTTTCTCATTCAGATCAGGGTTGAAAATCCTTAATGTGGCTTAAGTGTTTGGTTCCTGTGGCTTCATTTCTCCTCAACCTCATCTTGAAATTTTTGCTCAAGTCATATCTAAGTATTAATAATTTTACTTCCTTGTTTATGCCATGCTGTTTTTTTTCCCACCACAAAGAGCACAAATCCCTCTTAGAGGAGATTATCCAGTAATTTGTGTTATTGAGTGATCTCACATCTAATGTTTCTCCAATGGTACGTCTCTAAATAAGCCTTATAATTCCTGCTGTGATTTCTTTGTATTTATTTTATTTTAAAGTTTATTTATTTGAGAGAGAGAGAGAGAGAGAGAACACAAGAAAGAGAAGAGAGAGAATCCCAAGCAGGCTCCACAGAGACTGATGTGCGACTGGAACTCATGAACCTTGAGATCATGACCTGAGCCAAAAACCAAGAGTCAGGGGCTTAAACAACTGAGCCACCCAGGTACCTCTCTCTTTTTTTTTAATGTCTAATTTTGAGAGAGAGAGAGAGAGAGAGTGCAGGGGAGAGACAGAGACAGAAGGTGACACAAAATCTGAAGCAGGCTCCAGGCTCTGAGCTGTCAGCACAGAGCCCTACACGGGGCTCAAACTCATGAGCCTTGAGATCATGACCTGAGCTGAAGTCGGATGCTTAACCACTTAACTGAGCCACCTAGGTGTCCCTGCTGTGATTTCTTAATACTGACCCTTGAGACAGCCATTCATACAGGTTATGTGGGGCTTGGATATTATCTTTTGGAAGACACATCTTTTTTTTTAAAAGTAGACAAATAATGAATATAAAATTAGGTATTAAAACAAATATTTATTTAGAACAAGAAAAGAAATCACAACAAGAAAAGAAATGTACTGGTGCCCTGGAGATTAAGGTACCTTTCTTCTGATAGTTCTTTAGGTCATTTCCCATATACACTTACCTAAGAAATGCCTTCTGATTGCAGCTTGGCTTGCCCGCCCTTCTCACAACACTACAACTTCCAATAATAATCAGCACTCAGGTTAGCCCATGCTTGTGAATGGCTCTGGAATGTTAGCTTCATGATGAATTTGTGTTCTCCTGTCTCCTGTTTTGATATTTTTAAATAGTCTTTAGGTTCTCCAACTAACATAAATTCCCATTTGGTTTTTTAGTAATATTTAGGAAATCGGAGAATATAGGCATGTAGCGAGTATTTCTTAATGTCCTTCTCTGAGGTGTTGAGTAAATTAACCAAGAAACTGCTTACTCTGTGTAACATCACAGCTCAATATTCATTTTCTAGTATCTTCCTAAGTCAATGGTTCTTAAAGATGGCTATATAGAAGAGTCAACTGGAGAGCCCTTAACAAATATAAATTCTTGGTTCCAGTTCTAAATTTACTCAATTAGAATCTCCCAGAGCAAAGCCAAAAATCTGTGTTTTTAACAAGTTCTACTGGTGATTCTTATGTGGTCAGTGGAGTGGCATTTGGGAACAGTTGGTCTAAAGAACTGAACAAACCAGGTTGTAGGTCTGACTCACTGAAGTACAAATAGTCTCAATCCCTGGATTTAATTTTCTTCAAACAATTTTATGATACAAGGAATCACTGGATCTAAGAATCTGGGCGGCCTATTGCAGATTCCCAGGACTCCCACATTAGGATAGCAAACTTACTCTGAAATGTTAGTAATTATTGAGAGGGAAGAGGAAGAAAAACACTATTCACTGCCCCAAATTAAAAGAAAGAAAGAAAGAAAGAAAGAAAGAAAGAAAGGAAGGAAGGAAGGAAGGAAGGAAGGAAGGAAGGAAGGAAGGAAGAAAGAAAGAAAGAAAGAAAGAAAGAAAGAAAGAAAGAAAGAAAGAAAAACACTAGAGGGTGCCTGGGTGACTCAGTCAAGTTAAGCATCTGACTTTGGCTCAGGTCATGATCTCACCGTCGGTGAGTTCAAGTCCCGTGTCGGGCTCCTTGCCAACAGCTCAGAGCCTGGAGCCTGCTTCGGATTCTGTGTCTCCTTCTCTCTCTTCCCCTCCCCTACTTGCACACGCTCTCTCTCTGTCTCACTCTCTCTCTCTCTCTCTCTCTCTCTCAAAAATAAAATAAAAATTTTAAAATTTAAAAAAAGACTGGAGCATCACCACTTTTCACCCTGTGAAATTAAAACAGGTGTTTGTGCATATGTTTGTCCCATCTACTACACAAGTAATATAATTAAAACCAAAATTAAAAAAATTAAATGTAAATATCTTAGTAATTCCAGCAGTTAAAAAACCACTATTGTGCATGTTACAAACATGTAAATTTTATTAGGACAAGGATTTTTATCTATTCCTGAGGTTGCTATATATATGTATATTAGTCTCTCCCCAGGAACAAGAAATAGTCAGATATGTATGCCATTTTCACTTTCACAGGACTTATTTTCTCTGAAGGCAAGTGGTTAATTTCCAGAGTATGCAAATGTGTGATGTTCTATGCATAAATGCATCATTACTATTCTCCTTTTTGGAGACCTAATGATATCACTAAGGTTTTTAGTTAATTTTTTCTAAAGAATCTTTGTAACAATGTTTTCAAAAAGAATTGCTTAGTATTAGCTGTGTGGGATGGAAAGATTTTGGAGACCTTGCCTTCTAAATCAGTCTTAGAAAACATTTCCACATGTCATGTTCTATTGCTTTGTAAGTAGTGAGAAGAAAGAAAATTTAAGTGTGAGAAGAAAGAATGGGGCAGTCTTTTTATACTTCTTTAAGATTTGAAACTTTGTATTTCTTCAAAAGAGCAATGAGTTGCATTAGGTTCTGTCTTAAGAATGACTCTATCGTTTTTGTAAAAATAACTTGCTCACTATTTTTCAAACGCAAGCAAGTACAGAAAAAAAGAGAGATGCAACTAATCAAGATCAGATACTACCCAGAAAGAACCATAGCTCTCTATGCACATAAATGGAGAGAACAACAATGAATGGATGGATGGATGGATGGATGGGTAGATGGAAGGGAGGAAGGAAGGGAGGAAGGAAGGAAGGAAGGAAGGAAGGAAGGAAGGAAGGAAGGAAAGAAGGAACGAAGGAAGGGGAGAAGAGAGGGAGGGAGGGAGGAAAATCATTTTATGTCCCTAGTCCCTGGAATACTTTCTGGCTCATAAAAGGTACTCAGTAAAAAAATATAGTGAATGAATGAATTGGATTGTATAATTTTTTTCTAGAGTCACACTGCCCAGATTAGAATTTCATTTTTACTAGTTAGTATATGTTTGACCTTGAAAAAAGGTACTAAACATCTTTGCGCTTCAGTTAACTCATCTATAAAGTGAGGATAGTAATAACACTAACCTTCACCAAGGACAATCTTAAGTGAAAGTGGAAAATGTGTGTGTGTGTGTGTGTGTGTGTGTGTGTGTGTGTGTATGCACACATGCGGCAAGCAAACATAGAATGCCTACCAGTAGATTTTGATACCACTGCCTTGATTCATGTTAAAGGACCAACAGTTTTACCCATCCTTGCTTTTGCACCATTAGTGAACATGTCAGCACACTGAAAACGCCAAATAAAGCTTTGGTATTACAATGAAAATCATTTTAACTATTTTTTGAGAACCTCTGCTTCAAACCGCCTCTTGTAAATAGAATGCATAGCCAAAATTATCAGGATATTTTCAAGTCATCTTCTTTCTGTACAGCTGCTTATAGAAATGGGTAACCATTTGTTTCTTTTTGTGATCACTACGTTCAGAAGCTTACACATGAGGCTGAGTCTCTTATTTGGTTGCTGCTTTAATCCATGGCTATGCTTTTTTTCTTCACCTGATTACTGGATGAGAGAGATTCTGTGTTTGTACTAAATTCAACCACCTTTATCCATAAGTGTATTGGGGTTTTATAATTAATTAAAAATCACCGCATTTTTTCTTTTACTATTAAGTTTGAGATTCTCTTCCATTGAACAGGACTTTGCATCAGGGTTTCGCCAGGGGAGCAGAAGCACTATGAGTGTTACAGGGTAAGAGACTTATTTAGAATTGTGGGAAAAGCTGGAAGTAAAGGCCTGGGTGAGAAGTTGGAGGGTCAGAGATGGAGTTACCAATCAGTCATATGTGTCCAGCCACCAATGTAGGAACATGAAGGGGGAATTTATGTAGAGGTCTATGAAAAACTATTACCTATAATAAACCACAACCTCAATGAGTCCACAGCCAAGCATCTGGGGGTGGATCTGTGGCCACTGTTGGTCAACAATGCCAGTAGTCAGGAAGAAAAAGTAGATGTGGAGCAGGAGAGGGAAGCGACAAGCCGGCACCTGCCAGGTACCTCTTCTTCCTATCTCTGTATCTGCTTGTGAAAAGAGCTCCAGATGGTTATGGTAACTGCCTTGTCTCTACCTTCCAAATACTGGACAAGTTCCTATCTTGGCCAATTCTAACTTGAAAGCATACAAGAAGGGGATTTTAGAAAATGTAATTCTCAGATTGCCTACCTCACAGAGCACAAACTGCCAGAGTCTAAGGGCATATGCTGTCTTTTTTTAAGGTATAAATATTAGCCTTATCAAATGATCTTCTATGTAAAAAGCATAAAAAAAACTTTATACAGAATTTTGCCCCCATTTTGCAAAAAAAAAATTTGCAAAAACTAAAAGAAAATCCCTTTAATTTAGATAAATTATAATAGGCTATACAAAGTTGAATGGTTATTTTTTTCAAAAGGATTAAAATTCACAAAATTATAATCACATGGAAGTCATCCTTCATTTGCTATAACCCAGGGACTGCTTGGTGCATATTCTTCAGATACAATTTTAATTGCAAAAATTAAGCTATAATGTATCATTTTTATCATCAGAAAAAACTATAAGTTATACACACATACAATACAGACATACATATACAATATACACATAGGTCTCCTACCAATGTCTAGTGTTCAATAACTATTTCCTATGATTTAAGATTTAAGTCAGAACTATATATAAACATCATTAAACCCTCCTTATAGGTTTCTTTCTAAACATTGGTATATAAACGGCTTCATTTGCTTTGTTATTTTATCTCCCCACAACAGACATTTTCATTGTACACAGTACATTGTGACTTAGATTTCATATATTTTGAAAGCACAGAAAATGTTCCATCAGCAATAGTACCTCATTGATTTAAAAAGGGAGGGGCTTTTAAGGGGCTTGGATCTATAATTTCTTTGGCAAGCTTTCAAAGTAAATTTTGTGATTTTAATGTCTTTCAGAAGAACATCCCCACTTAGATATTTTTCAAGGAACAAAGTGCTTTCTTTGAGGTTAACTTTGCCAATGCCAAAATAGAGTCAGATAATATTGAAATATGAAGAGACAAGAGGTACTTGGGTGTTGATCTGCCCAACTCCCTCTTTATACAGATAATGAAATGAAGGCCTATAGTGAGTATACTATCTGTCTAGGGTCACACAGCTATTTATTTGGTAGCAGAACAAGTGCTGTATTTCAGCGTGTCCTGAATATCAGTTACTCTTTAAAAAAAAAAAAAAAGCTTTATCGAGGGATATTTATCATTCTCCCATTTCAAGTGTATAATTGAACGGTCTCTAGTAAATTTACCAAGCTGTGCAATCATCATCAATCAGTTTTAGAATACTTTCATCACATCAATTAGATCCCACATGCCCAATTACACATAATCTATCACCACTCCCTGTCCCAGGATACCTCTAATCTGTCTCCACAGATTTTTTTTTGGTTTGATATTTTTACTATATTATGCTGATAAAAACATTTTTGTCTTCTATACTTTTTACAAATGTCATCAACATGGATCTCAACACATTTTCTAGAGTATAGGAATCTCACCAAAAACACTGCATTTAAACTATCTTAAAAATGAAAATATAGGGGCACATGGTGGCTCAGTCAGTTAAGTGTGCGACTCTTGATTCTGGCTCAGGTCATGATCTCATGGTGTTTTGGTTTGAGCCGCGCATCAGGCTCTGTGCTGACAGTGTGGAGCCTGCTTAGAATTTTCTCTCTCCCTGTCTCTCTGCCACTCCCCCAGCTCATGCTGTCTCTGTCTCTCTCAAAAATAAATAAACTTAAAAAAATGAAAATATGTATCTTCTTTCCTGACCTAATTCTGGTCAATGAGTTTTGAGAAAATTTTTTTCATGCAATCATTAAATTTCTTCTGACACTTCTGACACAGCACCCAGTTGAATGAATGCATATCATTAAGACAAGAAAAACTATTTCATTTCATAGGATTCATTTATTCCTGATAAAATATTATTTCTTTTCTAAACAGAATCAGTGTGTGCTTCCTTTCAAGCTATATTCTTTATTTTGTTAGAAAAACAAAGAATTGAAAACACTGGAAATAAATTTGGACATATCACATCAGAGATGAAATGTCTTTAATAGAGATAAGAGATTAAGTTTTTAGGCCAAAGAATAGAAAAACTTACCCAATAATCCCAAGAGCAGCAACACACTTAAATTCAAAATTCTCACAGGATTTCTCGTAGCCTGTGATGGTTGTGCTCATGAACTCAGATAGAGCCGGAAAGTATGAATTGAAAATATGAGAATACCAATTTTCAGAAAGAAAGAAAGAAAGAAAGAAAGAAAGAAAGAAAGAAAGAAAGAAAGTTATTTAAATGTAATGATATATTCATTTCAGAAGCTTACATTTTGGCCATAAGATTAATGTAAAATGAAGTTTGGTGCTAAAACTTTATCATTTTTCATCATAATGGCTCACTCATTAATACAAGTGCCATTTGATTAAAGCATTAGAATATATTAAAGGCATTCAAAAGGATAAGATTTTGTTTTTCATCCAATTCAGCTACAAAGTTGGCTTCGTTGGAGGGGTGGTTTGTTATTCCTTTAACTGAAATTGAATTCTCTCCTCAAATTCTCTAAACTGCTAACATGATAAAATAACAAAATCTATTTACTGATGAAGTCATGTAATTTTAGAACTGTAAGGAACCTTACAGGTTGTATGTCTTTTGCTACTCAAAAAGTATAGTCCATGGACCAGCAGCCTCAGCATCATCTGAGAGCTTTCAGTAAGTGCAGAATCACAGACCACCACAGACCTGCTGAATCTGATTCTGCATTTGCACAGAAAAAAAGTTTTCAATTTTGATCAAGTCTAATTTATCAATTTTTCTTTTATGAATCATGCTTTTGGTACCAAGTCTAAGAACTCTTTGCTTAGCCTTAGATCTCAAAGATTTTCTCCTACGTTTTTAATAAAAGTTTTATAGTTTTGTTTTGTTTTTAGAGACGGTGTGTGAGAGTGGGGGAGATGGGCCAAAAGAAGAGAGAGAAAGAGAGAGTCTTAAGCAGGCTCCATGTTCAGCATGAAGCCCCACACAGGGCTCGATCCCATGACCATGGGATCATGACTGTGGGATCACAACCTGAGCAGAAATCAAGCCAGATGCTCAACTTACTGAGCCATTCAGGCACCACAACAGTTTTATAGTTTTACATTAAGACTATGATCCATTTTGAGTTAAGTTTTTAATTAAGTATGAAATTTTGTTCTAGGTTTTTTGTTTGTCTATGGATGTCCAATTGCTCCAGCATTTGCTATCTTTCCTCTGTTGAATTGCTTTTACACGTTTGTCTAAAAGCAGTTGGGCGTATTTGTGTGGGTCTTATACTTCTGAGTTCTCTCATTGATCTATATGTTTATTGCTCCACCAACAGCATAGTCTTGATTACTGTAGCTGTATTTGACTTTCCATATTTTTTAATAATCATGTCTCGAGCTGCAAAAAAAAAATCTTTATGGGATTTTAATAGGAATTACATTAAACCTATACATCAATTTGGGGAGAACTGACATGTTTATTATGTCAAGTATTCTAGTCCATGTACACAAGACATCTCTCCACTTATTTAGATCTTTGATTTCTTTCATGAGTCATGTAGTTATAGACATATAAGTCTTATACAGGTTTTGCTAGACTAACACCTAAATATTTCACTTTTTTTGAGCAACTGTAAATGGTATTGTATTTTTTTTGATGTCCATATGATCACTGCTACTATAGTGAAATACAAATGATTTTGTGTGTTCAATTTTTTTAAAATCTGTATTCATTTTCGAGAAAGAGAGGGAGACACAGTACGAGCAGGGGACGGACAGAGAGAGAGGGAGACACAGAATCCAAAGCAGGCTCCAGGCTTTAAGCTGTCAGGACAGAGCCTGATGCAGGGCTTGAACTCATGAAAGGCAAGATCATGACCTGAGTAGAAGTTGGACACTTAACCAACTGAGCCACCCAGATGCCCCTAATTTTGTATGTTTAACTTGCAGGTAACCTTGATTATCTCACTTGTTAGTTCTAGGAGTTTTTGTAGATTCTTTGAGAATTTCTAAATAGACCAATCATATCATCTGCAATTTTAGTTCTTCCTTTCTGGTCTACTTTTGATTTCTTTTTCTTGACTACTGCACTGGCTAGAAATTCCAGCACTATGTTGAATAGGAGTGGTAAGAACTGACATCCTAGCCTTGTTCCTGATCTTTAAGTGAAAGCAGTCTCTCAGCATTAAATATAATGTTAGTTGTAGGGTTTTTATAGATGCTCTTTATCAAAGTGAGAAATTTACTCTCTATTCTTATTTTGTCATGAATAATGTTGAATTTTGTCAAGGTGCCTTTCCATATCAATTTATATATGTGATTTTCCTTCTCTAGCCTATTTATATGGTGGATCACATCACCTTATTTTTGAATACTGAAATTAACCTTGCAGTTCTATAATAAATCCCACTTAATCATGAACTACAATTCTTATTGACTGCTGAATTCCATTTCCTAATATTTGTTAAGGATATTTACATCTATACTATGCATATATCTAGGTTCATACTGTGAGTAATACAGACCTGTAGCTTTTTGTTTTGTTTTGTTTGTTTGTTTGTACTGTCTAGTTTTAGTAACAGGGCAAAACTAGCTTCACAAAATGAATTGAGAAGTGTTCCTTCTTTTATTTTCAGGAAGATATTTTGTAGAATTTATATTAATCATCTTTAGATGTTTGGCAGATTTCTCCAGTGAAGCCATCTGGGCCTGGTGATTTCTTTTTGGGAGTTTTAAAATTATTACCCTAATTACCCTAATGGTTATAGAGCTATTCAAATTATCTATTTCATATTGGGTCCATTGTTGTAGTTTGTCTTTTACAAGGAATGGGTCCATTTCTTCTAAGTTGTCAAATTTAGGTGTACAAAGTTGTTTGTAGTATTCCCTTAACCCCTGCATAGTCTGTGGTGATGTCCCATTTTATTCCTAATATTGATAATTTGTGTCTTCTTTTATTCTTTGTCAGTGTTGCTAGAGGTTTGTCAATATTATTGAACTGTTGAAAAAACCAATTCTTTATTTCATGATTTTCTCTATTGTTTTGTTTCAATTTCATTGACTTCTGCTCTTATCTTTATGATTCCTTCCCTTATTCTTGCTTGGATTTTATTTTGTTCTTCTTTTTCTAGATTTAATTTTTTTCTCATGTGTATTTATTTATTTAACTTTTTTAATGTTTATTTATTTTTGAGGGGGGGAGGGGAAGAGAGAGAGGGAGACACAGAATCTGAAGCAGGCTCCAGGCTCTGAGCTGTCAGCACAGAGCCCAACGTGGGGCCCAAACAAATGAAGAATGAGATCATGACCTGAGCCAAAGTCAGACACTTAACCAACTGAGCCATCTTCTTCTAGATTACAGAGGTGGGAGCTTAAATTATGGACTTGAGACTGTTCCTCTTATCTAATGTATGCATTCAGTGCCTTAAATTTCCCTTTCAGCATGGCTTTAGATACATCTCCCAAATTTTTATATGTTGTATTTTCATTTTTCTTCAGCTCAATGTATTTTTTTTATAATTTCCTTTATGACTTCTCTCTGACTCTTGGATTATTGAGAAGTGTTTTTAGTTACCAGAAGTCTGGAGATTTTCCTGTTATCTTTCTATTATTTATTTCTATCTTGAATCCATTGTGGCTGGAGAATACAATTTTAATTCTTTCAAATTTATTGAGGCTTATTTTATGTCCCAGATATGACCAATTTTGGTATATGTTCCACAGGCACTTGAAAATAATAGGTATTCTGCTCTCATTGGACAATTTTCTATAAATAAAAGATTTTTCTATAACAATTTCTATAAATGTTGATTAGATCATGTTATAGTTGATGGTATTCTTTTATATGCTTGCTGAATTTCTGCTTAGTTGCTCTGTTTGTTATTGAGAGAAGGGTAGTGAAGTCTCCAGCTGTAATTGTGAACTTAACTATCTTTCCTTTCAGTTCTATCAGTTTGCTTAACATATTTTCAACTCCTGTTGTTTGGTGTGTACAGAGTTAGGATTTCTGTGTCTTCTCGGTAGACTGATCTTTTTATCATAACCCTCTGTCTCTAGTAACTTTCCGTTACTCTAACATCTATTTATATGATATTAATATACCCAGTTTTTCTTTGATTGATATTTGCATGCTGTATCTTTTTCTTTCAACTTTTAACCTTCCTATAGTATTATATTGGAATTGATTTTTTTTGTAGACAGTATATAATTGTCATATTTTTAATCCATCATGGTAATCTCTGGCTTTTATTTGGTATATTTAGACCATGAGAATAAAATACTGCAGAGGAATACACTGTCTGATTAGGAGATAAAGATTGCAAAAGTAGCATTAAATTATGTACATCTTCCTAAGCTCCTTACCTCAATTACTGGTACTAGACACTAGGACTAGAAATCTCAAAAACGTCATGCATTCTTTTCTTACCTCCCAATAATACCTAATAGCTAACACTTACGGAGCATATACTTTGTGTGAGACACTCAACTAAACATTTTACATCCATTAATTTATTTATTCTTACTATTTTGGAAATGAGCAACTGAGGCTTAGAGAGGTAAGGATTACGGCAATAGTTACTCAACTGAGTTCTACAGCAGGTGTATGTGACTCCACAGCAGTAATTCACCATGACCCTCAAGGTTTGCCTCTGTAATTCCACCAGAGTCCATCCCACATTTGCCATTTCTACTATCAGTACAGAAGCTCAGATTCCCTTTCCTTTTGCACATAATGATTTCAAAAATCTGCTAACTGATCTCCCTGACACCATGCTGTCCTTCCTTCAATCCATCTCTTATAGGGTCCCCCATTATCTTCTTATACCTTAAGTGGCATAGTGGAAAACATTTGGAATCTGAGCTGAGTTTAGCTCACAGCTCAAAACTTAACTTTGTATATGACGTAAGCAAGTTGGTTAACTCTCCGCACCTCAATTTACTTACCTGTAAAATGGAAATAATTTTACCTCCCTTATAGATTATTGTATTAAATTACATTTCACATGTAAAATACCAAGTGTGCTGCCTGCATATAGTAGACATTCCATAAATCTTAATTTCTTTCCTTTCCTTAAATGTGAAAACAAAAACCAGTGGTTCCCCCCTACCCCTTGCTTCTGGGATACAGTCAAAACTCATTATTGTGGTGTACAGGGCTCTTCGACCTGGGCCCAACCTCTGTTTCCAGTCTCATTTCCCTGTACATTATGTCATTCCCCTCAAATTCCATTTGCCTTTGCTCTCGCTATTCCCTTATCCTGGAATACATTTTTCCAGCATTTGTGCCTGCTGGAAATATCTTTGGGAACCCTATTTAGAAACCATTTTCTCAAGTATCTTTTCTAAATATTCCCTTCACTTCCTAATGTGTGTGAATTAATCCCACCTCTCCCTTGTTCCCACAGGACATGGTGGGGTCAAGCTGAATTAGGAGAATGAGGTATTATTCATATTTTATCACAAACATTATGCCTTGAAGTAGCAGAATGACTAAGAGCAGAGTGTTTGAGACAGATAATCCTGGATTTGGATTTGACTATGACATTTACTTTTATCCCCATGACTCAGTTATATTACCTATAAAATTGGGATGGTAGTGTCTCTATTTTACAAGGTTAATATGAAAATCAAGTAAGAAAATGTATATCAAGTGCTTAGTAAGAAGTCTAACATATATGGCTTGCGTTTAGCAATATCAGTAAATATTTGTTATGATGAATATTAATTTTAAATTTGTTACTCAGTTGTGATAAAAATCATTTTTAAAAAGCTAAATTTATAGATTGAAGGTTTGTGAGGATTAAATGGGAAATGTGTTCAAATACCTAGCACTATGAAACATAGTGCCCTTTATGAAGGCCCTTACTTTCTTGCCCTTACTCTCTTTGCCTTGAGTAATTCATGTGTCTTCCTTATTCTGGTTTACAAAACATTTAAATGAAGGTGGCAAGATGACACAAGGAATATTATAGAAATTGAATATACGAAAGTATTGCGGTCACACAGTTTTAAATAAAATTCCAAAAGTAAATTATTAAAACTTTAGTTTATTGTTTTTCTCACAAAGTTCTCACTCACTCTATTTTTGGTTTTAGTGTCTTTACATCTTCTCCCTCAACCCATCTTAGATGGTCTGAGTGACTTACTTCCTCAAATATCTGTACTTTTAGACCCCTAAAAGTCACCTAAATAATCTAAAAGTCATCCATATGATTTTAATTTACATTAAAATTGTTAGTCACTGGGATTATTCATGAGTTAGTGATAGAAGTCTAGCTTCCAGGGCAGAAAACCCATGATCTATCTCTGCCTAAAGCAGATTTCTTTTCAAGTGACAACATGGTACATTGGAAAGAACACTTAACTAGGCATTAAAACACCTGAGTCCTGGTGCCAGTCCCACTACTATTACTTGCATGACCCTGGGAAAGTGGCTTCCCCTGCTGTCAATTCTCAATTATAAAATGAGAAGTCAGAACTCCGTGGTTTCGGGTAAGTGAAATGATTTTACATGTTATGTCTTTCTTAAGTTCAGTGACTCAGACAATCAACACAATACTTCACCTTGTGAGGAGAGAAATTTGAGGTAACTCTTTCATATTGTAATTTCACCCTGAATTCACCTCCAGGCTTATAGTGAAGAAATAAAAACCTCAATATGCCCAAGGTCAGTAAGTCTGAATCAATTATCACAGCAGATTATTTGTGCTAATGTGTTTACATGGCATGCTCTCTCCTACTGAAGCATTTGTGAGGTTTAGAGACTGCTTTTCATTTTTAAATAAAAAGCTCCCAGCCACCTACGCTCAGGAGTACAGCAATAATGGATTATCATTATTCCTGACAGCATATGCTAATTCATAGACTTTGAAATGGAAAGAAAGCAGAGACTATGAAATGACTAGTTTTATGTTCCCTGAATCTATCATTATTTTTTATCATGCAGTAAACGTTCACATATAATTCAGTCCCATAATATTCTATTTTATTTTTATAAAAAAAATACGTTCGACTATGACCTTCTGATGCATTTGTAACTATCATCATTTGTTATATAGGGCTGTTAAATATAAAAAATAAATAAATTTTAAACACCAATACTTTTAAAAGATGATCTTATTTTTTTCTGCTTTAGGAAGTTAAAGTATGGAATCTAAAAACCTACAAGGTCAATGTTGCAGGTTCATTCATTCATGCACACATTTATTCATTCAACAAATATTTTTTGAGGACCCACCATGTGTCAGACACTGGTATAGATAGTAGAGAAAATAAATATCGAGGAAATATTCCTTTCCCTGAAGGAGATTACATTCTATGTGGATTTGACAAAAATGCCATGCAGTTCCAGTCTCCAAAAGAAAATGGGCAGTTGTAGAATTTTACAAATGTTTCATTACATATGTATTTTTTGCCTATTTGCATAAAACACTGTATTAATTTCCTAGGGCAACTGTAACGAATTACTTAAACTTAAGATAGTTTAAAACAACAGAAATCTATGGTCTCATATTTCCGGAGGCCAGAAGTTCAAAGTCAAGGGGTCAACAAGGCCATGTTCCTTTGAGGCTCTAGGGGAGTATTCCTTCTTGGTTTCTAACAGCAAAACTCTAAGTGCTGTCTTCTTCTTCACATGGCCATCTTCCCTCTATGTGAGTCTGTGTCAAAATTTCTCTTTCTTAAAAGGACACCAGTCAATGGATTAGGGCCCACCCATATACATTATGACCTCATTTTAGTTTGATTAGGTTTGCAAAGACTCTATTTCCAAATAACATCATATTCACAGGGTGCAGGTGGATATGAATTTTGGAGGGGACACACTAGTCAACCCAGTACAAAGATGAAGATAAATTAGACCAATAATAACAGGGGTTTTTTTTGTTTTATCTCCTCACAATTAATGTTAATTTTCACTTAAGATTTAATGCTTTTTACTTTTAGTCTCATTTTGAAATTATTCTTGAACTTTCTGAATGGCTACAAATCCGTGGGTAACTTTGTGTTTTGTGATTCAAATTCTATACTATTTTCTTCTTCTGACATAGGATTCATTATTTAAATGTTAAAGCTATTTTAAATGTTTACATTGACAGCTTATTGGACTCAAATTTTATAATAATTTTTACACTAAAATGAGTGAGGAGATTCTGATTCATTACAGACCATATTCACTTTATTTTGTCTGTGTAGGATCAGATGATCCAGTTCCTTTCTGATCATTTAAAATAGTTTTCTTTCACAAGTGCTATTTGCTACTCTTTAAAAAATGTGAATAGGGGCGTCTCGGTTGAGCGTCCGACTTCGGCTCAGGTCATGATCTCACGGTCCGTGAGTTAGACCCCTGCGTCGGGCTCTGTGCTGACAGCACAGAGCATGGAGCCTGTTTCAGATTCTGTGTCTCCCTCTCTCTGACCCTCCCCCATTCATGTTCTGTCTCTCTCTGTCTCAAATAAATAAATAAACGTTAAAAAAATTAAAAAGAAGAAGAAACATTTAAAAAGTAAATAAGAATAGAAAATAAACTATAACCCAATTAGGATTCTCATACTAATCAATCAAACCATCAGGGCAAAATTTTGAGATAATGCCCTGCACCCACTTTGTCTTCTAATCTAAAAATAGCACAAACACCAAATCCAGAGTATTGATTCGTAAACCCCAAAGGCAGCACAAACAAACCTCCAATATAGCACAAACCCCAAATGTTGTGTGAACTTCAAACTGACTACCAAACTGAACTCTGAGCTGACTACCATCATAGGCAACCCGTACTCAGTACCCTACCCCTACATCCTGGATGCCCTTCTAGTAACATTTTGCATTCTCTACCTCCTCTATTACCTAATAAACTTCCATAAGCAAAGTCGTCGTCGTCATCATCATCATCATCATCATCACCATCATCAAACAACTCAGGCATATAAAACATAAAAGTTGAAGCCCTTTCTCCATCCACTCTCAGAGGAAACATTTGTTTGGAACGTAGCCTTTCAGATCTTTTCTGTATGTAGAATATATACGTGGGCTTGTCTACATATCTTTTCCTATATATGTATAATTTGCTGAGTAGTTTTCTGGTAGGTGTTTTTCTACAAGAAAATGGGGTCATACTTTACATATTATTTTGCAACTTGCTATTATCACTGAAAATGTATTGAAATTATTTTACCCAGGGAGAACTTATAGCTTTACCTCATTCTTTCAAGACAGCTTTCTGATACATTTATTTCTACTTGGGGGCTTACAACAGTGCTGAAATAAACAAAACTATGTGTTGATATTTGGTGGTGGGACTGACTCACAGAAATAGGATTGCTGCTAAGTATATGCAGTTTTTATTTCATAATGAGATACAATTAAAAAGTACCCTAAAGATGACATTTATCTTTTTATTTCTTCATCTTCTCTCTTTTTTTTTTTTTTTTTTTTTTGTGGTGGAGGGCAATCTGAGATGCTAAAGATGACCCATTGTTTTTATTTACTTTTTTTTGATAATTTGTGAAACTAAGAATATTTTCACATGTTTATTTTCCACTTGTACTTCTTCCTTCCATTGCTTTACCCATTTCCTTTTTCCCTTTTTCCTGCTGAGGTGTTTATCTTACTGATTTGGAAAAATTCTCTATATTATAACTATTAAACTTTACCTCCTATATGCTGCATATATTTTCTCCTGGGATGCCATTTGCTTTCTACCTTTGTTTTCAGCATATATTTCTACATGGACATTTTCAATTTTTCTGCAATCATATCTGTCCCTCTTTTACTTTGTCATTTCTGTTTTTCATTCCAGATTTGTAAAAGTCTTCTTCACATGTCATTTTAAAAGAATCATTAAGACTCAAATTATTTTTGCATATAACATGAAAAGGAACCTAATTTAATTCTGCAATGGATAGTCAATTGAATCTTATTTTTAAATGCATCTTTGTGATAAACTATATTTGGTTTCTTGGCTGCTTAATTTATTATCTCTTGCCATTAACAACTTGTATTAATTAATGTAGCTTCATAATATGTTTATAAATTCCAAAATTTCTAGGTTATACACATTTATTCTTGCAAATAAATCTTGCAAATAAATCTATTTATTTATTTATTTATTTATTATTTATTTACTTATGTTATAAAATAATATTCCATTGGTATTCCACTAAGATTTTTATTAAAATTATATTAAATCTGGGGCACCTAATGGCTCAGTCAGTTAAGCATCCAGCTCTTAATTATAGCTCAGGTCATGATCTCACATTCATGAAATCAAGCCCCATATCAGTCTCCATGCTGGGAGACTGCTTAAGATTCTCTCTCTCCCTCTCTCAAAAAAAAAAAAAAAAAGTATTAAATCAATAAGATAAAATAAATTTGCCATATTTACAATATAGAGTTTTCCCATGTGCAAATACTGTTTCTTTTGTCCCCTCTTTATTCGGGATTTCTTTCATTATAGTGTTTTTTCATATTATTTTCACACATTTTTATACTTTTGTTACTATTCTGAATGGCCCTTTTTAAATCATATCTTTTGATTGGTAACTCCTATTGATGTCTTAACATTTACCTACAATTCAGCAACCTTACTAAACTCCCATATTAGTTCTTTTTTTTAGAGTTTCTTCCTATGAATTTCTAAGTAGACAATATTTTCACCTGAAAATTATGATAATTTTCTTTCTTAATATTTATATTTCATATTTCCTTTTCTTGACTGTTCTAGGACCTCTAGAACAATGCTATTAAAGGAGAGCACTGATATCAAGTATTTCTTTTCATCTATAAAAATTGAGCCCTGCCCAGGTCTCCTTTTCCCTCACTCCATCTAGGTTAAGTACTCTTATTCCATATTCTTGTCATTCTGCAGCCAGGGTCTATTGTAGCATGAGTCACATGGAAATACAATCATTTATGAGCTAGGTATTTGTGTATTCTATGAGCTCTTGAGACATGACAGCCTCTTCATTCTTATAGACCTACCAGCTAACCCAGTACTAGTACATAATAGTGGTTCAGCTAGTCTGTTTTCTTGCTTCCCATTTCTCTCCATTTAGTTCTCACTCCATATTCTAAAAGAGGTGGAAATTCTATTGATTTTACTCAAATTCTGTTAGATCTCTTCCTGAATCTCTGCCCTTATTACTTCTCTCTTTATTCATGCTCTCATTTTCCCTCACCTGGAACAAGGTTTTTCTAACTTAAATAATAGATGAGTCTCTTTCAAAGAAAAAAATTTTATTAATCTTACTGTCAAATCAACTTTTGATGATTTTGCTCAAAAACATACAAACAATATTTGGTAAAATTCCTTACACTTAGAGTTCTTATACAAATTTAAAGCCAAAACAAATTTATACATTAAATACTTTTATAATCAGTAAAATTAAAATTACTAAATTGGCTTAAAGTGACAGTACCGTTTTGCTGAAATTAACATGCCAATTTTGAATTAAAAATGTAAAGATGTATGGGGCACCTGGGTGGCTCAGTTGGTTAAGCATCTGATTTCAGCTCAGGTCATGATCTCATGGTTCGTGAGTTCAAGCCCTGCATTGGGCTCTGTGCTGACAGCTCAGAGCCTGGAGCCTGTTGCAGATTCTGTGTCCCTGCTTTCTCTGCCCCCTGCCTTTCAAAAATAAACAAACATTTTAAAAAATATTTTAAGTGTAAAGATGCACAGGTAAATCTACTTATATATAATCTATCTCTGTGTATTTACTTCTGTGACTCTCAAATGGAGACTATCCCTTAGAATAATTAAGTTTCAGAGTGTAATTTTGATAACTCAAGGCTTTCTGTGCTATTTCAGAATACTCAGACTTCATACTTTAGCTGAACTCTGGCACTATGCAATTCCCAAATGTCAATTTTAATGAGATGTCATTTGATAACTCAGTAAGCCTTACTTGTTCATTTGAAGTAAAGTTAGCATGGGACAGTTATTGAAATCTGCATTACGGGGATGTGTAAAATCAGATGCAAAAAAATTTCTTTATCACATTTACTTTTATATTAACTGCTCACCAGTGATGCAAGTTGGTACAATTAAGACCTGGCTACGCTTATTGATGCTCTAGTGAAGGTTCTTTTAAGGTAGATATGCCAATACTGCTGAACCCTGTCTGATAACTCATTTTTCTCATCCCATTTTTCTTTTTGAAACTGGTATACTCCATAGGACTTTGTTTATTCGGTGTGCCATATCAAAGGAAAAGAATTTTTTAAGTAGTGAGATGGAGCTGTTTTCTATTCTTGCAATAGAGTGTACTGTAAGGAAGTCCCCCTTCCATATTGACTAGCTCTCAGGATGAAGAAGGTTATATTTATAACATGAAATGACAGTCAAATTTTCTGGTTAAATCATATTTTGGTCAATTTTTATTTAAAAACAATAGAAGTTTCTGTCTTTGATAACATTTTTTCTCAGAATAGTAAGTTTTTAGGTTGGTCCTTCCACTCATGACTTACCACTCAGAATGCAAAACTTTTAAACCTGTAAATGTTTTCTTAATTCTTAAGATCAATTTCAAATGCCACCCCTGTATGAAATCTCTGTACCAAAAGTGGTCATTCCTTGGACACCACAGAGCTCAGTTCCTATCTCTACTTATACAGTTGGAACTAAAATTTTATTTTCTTCCTTACATGCCGTTGTCACCCAATTCTATCTGTCAGGTCTCTGAATGAAGAGACAGTATATCTGTATACCCAATGCAAGTTCAGAATCTGCAGTGTCCCCCCTTATCCATGGGGAATATATTCTAAGACCCCTAGTGGATACCTGAAATCATGGTTAGTACCAAACCAGTGCATACTATGCTTTTTTTCTACACAAACATACGTATGATGATGTTTAATTTACAAATTAGGCAAAGTAAGAGGTGAATAGAAATAATGAAAAATAAAATGGAACTATTACACCAATGTATTGAAATAAAAGTTATGTGAATGTGTTCTGTCTCTCTCAATATCCTATTGCACTTTATTCATTCCCTTCTTGTAATGATGTGAGATGATAAAATGCCTACATGATAAGATAAAGTGAGGTGAATGACGTAAGCATTGTGACACAGTGTTAGGCTACACCTGACCTTCTGACCATCTTGTAGAAGGAGGATCATCTGCTTTCAGACTGCAGTTTACTGTAGGTAACTAAAATTATGAAAAGTGAAACTGTGATCAGAAGATTACTGAAATAGGTACTCAGCAAATGTCAATTTAATGAATGGATGAACAAAAAATAAATTAAGGCCATTTCCCCTTTGCCAAAAGTTGCTAGCATTCAAATAATGGTTTGGTACAGTAATGAACCTAAGTATTGTCCCTCTGTTTCTCCTGCTTCAGCCACACATGTGAAGTTGAAGTTCTTTGCCTCAGCAGAAGGGTAAACTGCACTTTATAGTGTGAGTGTGCAAAGTTTTCAGCCCTTTAGGGTACAAGGCCCTAAAGTTAGGTTCCCAGGACCCTTAAAAAATAAAGAGAATTCAAGACTTCTCCACAGGGAGTAACTAGAAAAGACTGGTAACATGTCTCACATACCCTAGGCTATATTTTTCATTGTCCCTAAATTCAAAGAATTGGGCATGAAGGCACCTGAATGAAGCTCATGATACATTCTCCCTTAACAATTTCTCTTAGAAAAGAATGCAAATTTTAATCCTGGGCTTCCTCTAGCCACACTTAGGTCTGGATATAAAATGCCTATAGCAAACAGGATGACCAACTATTCTGGTTTTCCTGGAACTGAGAGGGTTCCTAAAATGCAAGAATTTCAATGCTAAAACTGGCATAGTTGCAGGCAAATAGGAAAGTTGATCATCCTAAATTGGCAAAATACCATGAGCCTTCATGCCAATTCCCCAGTAAGGACACATTTAAGCCAATCCAGTTAGTAACTCTAGGCTTTTTAGGTGGTCAGCACAAGTATAAAAGTGTCTGTTAACCATCTTCCTTCCCCCTTTTTTTCTGGACTGTAACATTTCTTTAGTTAGGGATCTCAAACCTTACCATGCAACAGAATCACCTAAAAGGCTGGTTAATTTCATAGATCTGAGGTAGGGCTCAAAAATTTGCATTTCTTACAAGTTATCAGGTAATAATGACACTGGTCTGGGGACCTAGCTTTGAGAACCATTGCTTTAGAAGTTTGGCATATTACTACCTTCTTCTGAGATTAACGTGTAATCAAAAAAGAAAACAAGTCAATTGGAAGCATGAAGGCATGAATCAATAATATAAAATACAGACTATTTTAAGATTTAGTCTTTTTTTTCATTTCTTAAGCACTTTTCAGTGGTGAGCACAAATGTTTAAAAATCTTAACATACAAAGTTTTAAATATAATATAAAAGGTTCTAACTTGCAGGAAAGTTTTTGCTGAGATGTGGGGGAGTTCTCTATTATTGGATATACTTTAATGACTGTGATTTCTCTATGGAAAAGTGAGCACAGGGTAGCACAGTTCTGGAGACATTTGGTTCCTCTTCTGTGTACTCAAAACTAACAGCTGAAATATACTTTATACTACCTCTGAATCATAGTTTCACAATTATCATTCTCTCTGACATACTAAACAGGAAAAACAAAAAGTACATTTTGAATATTACAGTCTACATTTCTTTCAACCTATGCAAACTTTTTAATGTAACAAAAAATACAAAAGCAATTCCAGATTGTAAATTTGCATTCAATTTTATGCCCAAATTCTGCTTTTGGAAACACCTACCACTGCCCCCACCAAAACACAAATTTTGCCTTAAACTGTGGAATTATGTTCTTTACCTTCAAAGAAAGGTTCCTGGCTGTCCTCATTTAGGTGTTATATTTGACCTAGGAGAAACTAAACTATAGTGGTTTAATAGCAGAATTTAAATCCCATATCTATAAAGGTTTCTAGGGAAATGGGTCTGAAACAGAAAAAACAAAAAACTTTACCATTTTGATGAATAAAGTAAATTTTTAAATGGCCTAATTTCAGAAACTAGGTTTCAATAGTAACAATTTTGTTTTTGTTCCCAGCGTTCTGGTGGTGCCCTTGCCATTCCCTTGTGTGCATTCCAGGGGACTGTGTCTCTCCAAGCACCTACAGGGAAAACCCTATCTCTTTCTACCTATGAGGTAAGTGCTGAAGGACAAAAGATAACCCCAGCCTCTAAGAAAACAGAAGTCTATCGATCCAAAAGTGTTGGCCATGAACCAAACTCAGAAGATTCTCCCTCCACATTTGCGGACACCAGTGTGAAAATACACTTGGAAGTTCTTGAAATTTGTGATAACGAAGAAGCCTTGGATACCGTGTCAATCATTAGCAACATCAGCCAGTCCTCTACACAGGTCAGATCTCCATCCCTACGCTACTCGAGGAAAGAAAACAGATTCGTTTCTTGTGATTTAGGGGAAACAGCCTCATACTCTCTCTTTTTACCTACAAGTAATCCTGATGGTGATATCAACATCTCCATTCCGGACACTGTTGAAGCACACAGGCAGAACAGTAAAAGGCAGCATCAAGAGAAGGAAGGCTACCAGGAGGAAATCCAGTTGTTAAATAAAGCTTACAGAAAAAGAGAGGAAGAAGGCAAGGGTAACTTGTGATCATTTGGTCTAATAAAGGCAAGAACGAATCTGCAAGTTCAAACTACTTAACGATTTTGTTCTGAGGCTATTTGATTTCCTTTATAACCTGTTGGTTTACATAAGCATTACAGATTTAGTAGTTAATTGTTTTTAGGAGGAGCAGCTAGAATTAGTGTAAACACTTAAGTGCTTTTGATGTATTACCTGTAGATCACACACTGTGGTATTTAAAGGTTTGTTTCTTATCTGATTCCTAGGCTGTTTTCTAGATCAAATATCAGCCTCATATACTAACGTTTTTGTCTATTTGTCATCTTCAGAGTAAACAGAAAGTTGTATAAATTCAAAAAATATATTATTACCATTCTCATGTTTCAACACATAATACTAGACTTTACTGCAAAGGATAAAAAGATATTTTGAGAATGGAAGAAATGTAGCAAAATTCTGAGTTGTATTTGAAGAGACTTGCCTACATGTGCCTAGCAAAAGAAGCTCATTACAGTTAACTGCTTTAGCTTTACACTGATGTCTAGAAAATATATTCTCATGTAAAATGGCAAACTAGCTAGCTTCCATCTTTGAAACATGCATGTCCATAATCTGTAAATAGTTGTTTCCTTCATTTCCATAAAATATGAATTGCTTACTAAATGTTTTTCTTCCTTTCTAAAATGTATTTTCCTTTCATCTTTTTACTATGTCAAGACTGCCCTTGAAACAAAATGTTGTGTGTTATAAGCGGAATTAGTAGTCTATAACTAAAATATTATTGGAAAAGGTTGTATATGTACACATCATCATTTCTAGAATTGTTTTACTTTAATGGAAATTGGGGAAAAACACTGCCAGATTAAGTTCCGTGAGGGATGCTCAACTAGATTAAAAACTTTCCAGGTAAAGCAGAGGAAAATCCACTAAGTAAAAAGTAAAACTGTATGTTTCTAAAGCTGCAGATTTGGCAAACTTTCTTAGCTATTCTTAAAGTCTAGAAAATTTTAGTACAAATATTGTCCTAAGTTTAGGTACTTTTTGGTTTTTTTCTCAAAGATGTGTATCTCAAGAAAATTCAATATATATTATTAAATGAGTGTAAGATATACATTTCAAGATTAATTTTTAAATGTGTTACATTGCAAAAAGGTAGGAATCACCTTGTCCAATTATTAGTAATGTATATCTCAAAAACTATAGACTAATTTGTTTCTTAAAAATGGTTTATTCTGATCTTTCTTCAAACATACATTAAATGTATTACTTCAGTGTTTATTTTCCAAAGTTATTGAGTTGACATCCTACATGGTATTTAACTGTGCAACACATCTTACATATCTTATTTACTACAGACTGAGTGAATTATTCTTTTAATGATTTATTTTGGTTTCTATTTTATATTGAATCAGAATTCTAAATTATTTGAAATGGACTTTCAGACATTTCATCTCCAGAAGACTTTTTTTTTTTTTTTGGCCATCAAGAAGTCATTTTCAAAATAATTCTCTCAGCGGACTTTATCTCTCATGTAATCTCTCAGTATCTCATCTTCTGAATTTGGGAACCAAATGTAATGTAACTAGTAATGTTTGTAAAACAAGCCTCAAATAATGTATAACACATAAATTCAAATTCAAATATATTATCATTACAAATATATTTTATTTATTTATTTATTTATTTATTTATTTATTTATTTATTTATTTAAATATATTTTATTTTAAGAGCCTTTTTATAACCCTAAAATTGAGGGCTATTTTACCATCATGACAAATGGCCAGATCAATCAAATATTATAAATTTATGGCATTAAATGCCTGTTATAAAAGTAAAGTTGAACTGAATATTCTAATAATGCTTTGTAAAAGGTAAGTTTTGATATATTAAATTTAGGTGTATAATTTTATGAAAAAGAAAGATGATTTTGTTGCTTTTGAGTACAATTTCTGTCAGAAAGGAAATTAGAAACAGAACCACAATAAAACTTAAAAAAAATAATAAAGATTTAAATACAAATAAATCCTTTCTAGCTGGCACAGTTCTTTAATGCACAGGAGAAGACAATGGAAATCAATATTTAAAGAGCACCAGAACTGGATTGGAAAACAGTAATACTGTGCTTTCCTCCTGTGTTCTATTTTCTTTTCACTGGACTTGGGCCTATGCTAGGAGAACTGGCAAAACAAAACAACACAAACAAAAAAAACAAAAACAAAAACAAAAACCTACAATATTCCCATTTAATTGCCCTTAGCTGCTGAATTAACTGTACACAGACGCATGTAAAAGTTGTGCTGTATTAACACTTTAGTTCAATTATTTAGCCCAAAACCTTAGTTTGAGAGGCTAATCAGCATCATTATACTATTCTGTAATACTTCAAACTCCAATCCAATTATAGTTGAAGCCACAAGAAAAATCAACAGGGGCTGTGCCTACGCAGGAATATCTCCTCCCAAACCAAGTGCACACTGTATACACTGTATGTTAGCCAACTTGACTATAAATTATACTGTAAAAAAAAAGAAAGAAAGAAAGAGTAAGGTTAAACTATATCAGTATAAACTCTACCTACTCTTTAAAACAATTATGAATGCATGGGGCGCCTGGGTGGCTCAGTTGGTTGGGCATCCGACTACAGCCCAGGCCATGATCTCGTGGCTCCTGAGCTCCAGCCCCAAGTCAGGTTCTGTGCTGACAGCTCAGAATCTAGAGCCTACTTTGGATTCTGTGTCTCCCTCTCTCTCTGCCCCTCCCCTGCTTGCACTGTGCCTCCCTCTCTCACAAAAATAAATAAACGTTAAAAAAAAATTTTAAGTGATTATGACTGCAAAAATGTATTTCTGACATAGGAAATACCCTTTTAGATATCTTGTGCTATATTTAAATAGCTTACTCTGTTATACTGTTATTATTAATAAATTCAATATTTCATATAGTTTATTTCTTTTCTCTATAAATTCATGAATCTGAATTCAAAAACTACTTATTATCTAATAAAAATATCACCATCTGGTGGTGACTCCTACAAACTGTAAATACATAATCCCTAAGACTCCCAGTTAATATAAACCCACATATAATCCCAAAGAGTTCCAAGAGTTGTGACTGACAGAGGCAACCATTTTGAAGACAGTAACCATCACAGTATTACTCAGAATGTAATAAAAACCATTTGGTTATGCAGTGTTTCAAAGCTTTTCTCAACGTGGTTTTTAGTATTGGTTTTCATAAACAGATTTTCTCTTAGTTTCTTATTTATTCTATTAAGTTACTTTCATTCATTTATTGTAACATTATATCATTATAGCATATAGAATGCCTGCTATATGCTAGAAATTGTTCTAGGTACTTAGGACTATGACTGAACAAAAACAACACACACATACACACTCACACATATATGTACATTTGTATGAGTCTGAACCAATTGCAAATTTAGAGAACACAGTCCACATAAGACTTCCCTCACTTCTGACTCCAAATCCAAATTTAGGGTATCCCAAAACCACTATCAGTTTCAATAATTAACTGAAACCCACAGAATTCACAGAAAGCTGTATTCTCACAGTTACAGTGCATTTCAGGGAAAGGATACAGATTAAAATCAGCCAAGAGAAGAATCACATATAGCAAAGTCCAGGAAAAGTCTAAATGTGAAGCTTCTGTTATCCTCTCCCCATGGAGTCATAGATAGCATTACTTTCAGCATCAGCGTATGATAACATATAGGGAATACTGCCAACAAGGAAAGCTCATTTGAATCCTGGCATCCAGAGTCTTTACTGGGGCTCCATCATGGTAGGGGTAGGGTAAAGCATGGTTGACAGCTCACATGACTAATTTCCAGCTCCTCAGGAAGTCAAGCTGATAAGGAATGACCCAAAACCCCTACTGTAAATCACACTGTTACTATTTGGCTGCTCCAAGGCACCCAGACAAACAAGATAGATAGATAGATAGATAGATCCATAGATAGATAGATAGATAGATAGATAGATATAGATAGATATCAGGTAATGCTAAATGTATTGATAGAAAGTAGGTACCAGAGGTAAAAATGATGAGGAAAAAAAAAAAATGAAAATAAAGGGACAGTGATGGAAGGAGTGTTTTTTCAAATACTTTAGTTAGGAAACACTTCACTGATAACATACTATTTCATCAGAGAGTTAAATAAAGTGATGAAACATGCTGTGTATCTAGGGAAATCATAGTTCTATCCAAGGGAGCATCAAGTTTCCAGAAGTAGGAGTATGCCTTTGGTATTTGATGAAACCATCCAGGAGGTCAATGTGAATGCAGAAGAGTGAGAGAAAAAGTAGTTGGAAATAAAGACAAATAAAAGCACAGAGAGGCAGACCATTAATGCCTTGCAGACCAGGTATGGACTTTGAATCTTTTTCTAAATGAGGTGGGAAGTGATCAGAGGGTTCTGAGCAAAGAAATGACACATCTGATTACAAAATCACAAATGACCACTGTCTGTTGTTGTCAAGGGGAAAAGGCGATACAAGTACAAATACGATTACAGAACAAACAGGAGGTTATTTTAATAGTCTGGGTTAGAGATGATATTTGCTAGAATTAGGGTGGTAGCAATAGAGATGGTGATGGTATCGTATTCTGATTCAATAAATAGGAAGGATTTCCTTGGTAACTACTTAAGTTACACATTTCTTTAAAAAAAAGTTTTTTTCGTTTATTTATTTTAGAGAAAGAGTGCACATGTGAGCTGGGGAGAGGGGCAGAGGGAGCAGAGAGAATCCCAAGCAGGCTCCATGCTGAGCTGATGCAGGGCTCGATACCACGACCCTAGGATCGTGACCTGAGCCAAAATCAAGACTTGGACGCCCAACTGACTGAGCCACCCAGATTCTCCACTTACATTTCTTAAATGTTTTTCTATGGAGCCTGTAATTTGAGGTAAAAAAATACCTCTGGCATCTATTTTCTGTTAATACCTTGGAATATCCCAATGTTTCTAATGTCCTCCACATATCACAGAGGCTAGAAGCCTGAAAACTACATTTTCCAGTCTCTTTTGCTGGCAAGTTTCAGATTTAGTGTCTGCTAGAAAGAGGAATTTGCACAAGATCTGGAAGACAGGGGTGCCTAGGAGGCTCAGTCAGTTCAGCATCCAACTTCAGCTCAGGTCATGATCTCACGGCTTGTGAGTTCGAGCCCCGCATCAGGTTCACTGCTGTCAGCATGGAGCATGTTTCGGAACTTCTGTCCCCCTCTCTCTCTGCTGCTCCCCCACTCATGCTCTCTCTCTCAAAAATGGATAAACATTAAAAAAAGAGAGAGACTTGAAAGAGTTGAAGAAAAGCAGCAGCAGTTAAAAGCTTTTAAAAGCAGTTAAAAGTAGTTGAGACTTTCTCTTCTAAGGTATGGTTCAGGGGTCTAGGCTCTTTCCATCTTGTAGCTCCACTCTTTCATTTTTATTATCATTATCCTCATCCATATTAAGCTGGCATAAGGGCAAAGGGCAGAGAGGATCCAGCAAGGACTGTTCCAGGGATGGCCTGGAAAAACAGCACCTCAATCACTGCTGCTTCTGCTACGCTGGAGACCTCTGGGTATACAGACATTCCTAACATCAAAGGATGTTAAGAAATAGACCTATCTGTGCAGAGGAAGAAGAAACCTAAATTTGGCAAACAGCTAGCTATCCAGTCTCTGACACATGCTATGACCCCACTAAGCACTAACACCACTAATACACCACACTCTATTAGAATGTAAATAGTGCCCCATCCCTGGTGTCACAAGATGCAGATGCATACCACAATCCAAGAATGGCACATCTTCCAGGGTTTGAGTTATCTGGTCTTGATTCTAGAACAGACTATACTGCTACAAACATAGATCAATTTGTGCATGTGATTTCTTCTCCAACTCAAGATACAAAAAAAAAAAATCATATTTGTATGTCTTTCCTACAGTCTTGGGATTTCAACTTCAAAATCCACAAAGAACACATACACAAATACAAAATCACATGTTCTTCTTGAGAATGAGCAGGAACTTGCTGGCACTGGGCAATCAAAACCCAAATACAGGGGCGCCTGGGTGGCTCAGTCGGTTGAGCGTCCGACTTCGGCTCAGGTCACGATCTCACGGTCCGTGAGTTCAAGCCCCGCGTCAGGCTCTGGGCTGATGGCTCAGAGCCTGGAGCCTGCTTCTGATTCTGTGTCTCCCTCTCTCTCTGACCCTCCTCCGTTCATGCTCTCTCTCTGTCTCAAAATAAATAAATGTTAAAAAAAAAATTAAAAAAAAAACCCAAATACAAAATGACCACAATGACAATCTTCTGCAATATTACATAGAATGATTTAGGTTCCTGGAGTCACATTATTTTGAAACAGTTTATTACAGAGGACAATCTGTACCTTTACATAAGCATAGTCTCACTGAGCAATTTTTCCAGAAAAAAAGAAAAAAAATACCTCAGGAGCAAATTTTAGTCTCCACCACTTAGCAGAAATGCAATCCCCAGAAGCTTTAAAATGTGAAGGTCAAAAAATATTAGGGTTTGGATAAATCCATGGTCAGCTGGTTACAGTAGTGAAGATACATAGCTACTTGCTTAAGTTTAAGAGTTCGTATTTCTATTATTTTTTATAGAGAAAAAAAGTATTAAAATTTGTTTTCTTAATACTCATTCAAAACATTTTTCCCTAAATTCCCAGATTGTCTGCTTACACTGGGCAGCGAAAAATCCACTAATTGAATTAGATTATGTAGTTTTCAAGGGAAAATATGTTATGCAAAACATTCAAGAAGATGTTTAACATGAATACTAAAATCCATTTTTCTTTCTTTTTATGAGAAGCAGATAGAATTAGCAGACAATGGCAGTAATTCATAGTTACAATGACAAAACATCTGGTTTGCATGGGATAGTCCCAATTTACAATTGTTTTCCTGGCATAACAATTAATAGTGTCCTCTTTAACTCTCACAGAATTGGACAATAAGTTATCCAATCACACTATAGTTGTGAAGCAAGTTATATCTAATCTAGGTGTTTTTCCCCCAAAACATAGGTAACCTATACTAATTAAAAAGGAAATAGGTAATGTCTACCAATTTGAGCCCCCAAATTTTATGTGACAAGATGTTCTATTGAGTTGTTTGATACTTTTCCAGTATTTTTCCTGATGTAAGAAGGAAACATTTTCTCCATGTCTCCCTACCTCCACCCCAAAACAGTCAGATCTTTACAGATCTAAGACTACTCTTATCAGCATGTCCCCTCTCCCCACCACCAAGAAGAGGTCAGAGTCCATTAAGGATTCCATTTTCCAAGGGGAACACTAAACAAAATTCCCATCCAGTCCCTCATGAATATTAGACCCATGAAAAATTATGCTAGAGTTGTTTCACAGGGTTGGGGTAAAGAAAATGGAGAATGAGAGATTTCCTGAGATTGGGAAAACTGGTAGTTTCCCATAATGGTGTGGTCTTGTGTGGCTCACCCTAGCTGCCATCTTGGGAGTCACTGGACTGGGAGGTCCATGCCTGTGGGAGTTAGATACCAAACGCCATGGGTGTGAATGCAATAGTTTTGCATTCTGTGCCCAGCCCATGATTAGTGGAGATTACATTTAAGAAAGACATCTTTCAGCATTCCCAGAGCACAGCACAAAGCAGAGCATCAGCAAGAGTAACAATGGCAGTTATAATGAGTCAGTCATTCCTTTTGTTTTCTGGCATTAGGTAACCTAAGAATTCTTATTAGTTCCAACCAAAGCAGGAAAAAAAAAAAAGTACCAACTGATACTTTTCTTCCCATTTGTTCTAAAGTGTATGTCTAAAGCAATAGCCTAAAGCAATACCATACTATTTCATGCTGAAGAAGTCAGGAAAACACGGTAATTTTAAATTTATAACTAAGATTCTGCTTAGGATCAACAAACATGAGGGGAAGGAAAATAATAGAATTTATCAGGAAATAGAGATCACACTACCTCTCTCTCTGGGGTTTTCATAAGGATTGTATGAAATATGGAATATCATATTACTTTCCTATTGCTGCCATAACAAATTGCCACAAAGTTGGAGTCTTAACACAAATTTACTACTGCACAATTCTGTGGCACAGACTTTTGATAAGATTCTCACTAGGCTAAAATTTAGGGTTTGGCAAGGTGTATTCCTTTCTGGAGGCTCTAAGGGAGAATCCATTTCCTTTTCCAGCTCTAGATGCTGCCTACATTCCATTACACAGAGCTCATCCAGATAACCTAGGATAATGTCCCCATTTTAAGGTCAGCTGATTAGCAACCTTAATTTCCCTTGGCCATGTAGTTTAACATATTCACAGGTTTTAGGGATTAGGATGTGCACATCTATGAGGGTCACATTCTGCAGACCATAAATGTGAATTGCCTGGCCCAATACCCAGCAAATGCGAAGCAACAAATAAACATTAGTTCTCTTTTCCACTTACTCTCTGTTCAGGCTGCCTTAACAAATACCCCAGGTTTCAGTGGTATTAAACCACTTTAGGGGCATCTGGGAAGCTCAGTCAGTTAAGCCTCTAACTCTTGGCTTCAGCTCAGGTTGTGATCTCACAGCTCATGAGTTCGAGCTGTGCATCGGGCTCTGTGCTGACAGTGCAGAGCCTGCTTGGGATTCTCTTTCTCTCCCTCTCTCTCCATGACACCCACCCCCCCACCCCCCCTGCAAGCTCTCTCTCTCTCACTCTTAAAATAAATAAATAAAAACTTAAAAAAAGCCACTTTATTGGTTTAATAAGTAAATACCATGTTTAAATAATTAAGTACCACTTATTTATGGTATTATTCTGGCTTAAACAACAGAAATTTATTTCTCACAGTTCTGGAGGCTGGGAAGCCCAAGATCAAGGTGCCAGCAGATTTGTTCTCTGGTGAGAGCACCCTTCCTGGCTCCTACATAGCCTCTTTGTCCACACATGCCTTTCTTCTGATGAAAGAAAGGATAAGCTCTCTGGTATCTTTTCTTATAAGGACACTAATCCTATCAGATTAGAGCCCCAATTCCATGAACTCATTTAATTTCTTTCCTTAGAGGCACCATCTCCAAATACAGCTACACTGGGGGTTAGAGCTTCAACATATAAATTTTGAGGAGACACATTCAATTCATAACACTTTCTCACCTAACAACCCACACTATCTCCTTCAAATTTTGCCGCGACCATCCCCAATATGCCTACTCAATCTTACCTACTGAACAATTCACATACTTGTCATATAGGTATGCCCAATGAATTTCAGTACATTTATTGGAACTATTCAATAGTTTTAATCATATTTGCCAAGGACTACCAAAATGTGTCTTGTCTGCTCTCTCTGTGCCTTTAACTCATGTAGTCAACCACTTTCTAGACATCTGTATTTGGATATTTCATAGGCTCCTCAAACTCCACATGTATTATTTAGACACATTAACTCAACCCTTCAAGTCCAAAAAAAATCCTCCTCATCTAGTGTTCTTCATCTCAAGATATGGTACCTTCTTATTTGGTAGTCATTCAAATCGTAAACTCAAGGGTTATCTGACCACTTCCTCTATCCATATCAAGTGAATCATCAAATCTGACATATTTATCTCCAAATAACTCTTGATCCCAGTCCTTCCCATGTTCCATCTTGCCTCCACTAAACCACAGCCTGTTAACTAGCCTCTCTATATCCACTTTTGCCTCCTCCATTTCTTTCTATTCAAAACAGCCAAAAATAATCAGTCTCCTACTTAAAGTTTACTGTTGTTCTCTATGTGGTATATAAGTTCCTCCATGCTTATGCTCCTTTCTACCTCTTTGGTCTTCTCCAACAGTCTTTAAATTTCAGTGTAGAGTTTTCTCAGTCTCCAATATTTTATCATTTCCCCTCATACACATTGTTTCCTCCACCTGGAATAATCTCTCCCCTTCCTCATTAGTCTGGCTAAAGTCTACTTATCTCAAAAGTCACTGCTTAACCTCTAGTGCTTTAAAAAGGACTTACCTGACTCCAAAATTAAGTTATTTTGCAGTAACATCTATGGCTGTTGGGAAGAAAAATCTTTTCCTTTACTCTCTTAGGTTTACTTCTTAGAGGCCTGCAAATTAAAATGACAAAAGACAGATTAACAAGGAAAGAGACAAATTTAATCACATACCCATGGGACTTCATACAAAAATGTGTTTCAACAGATGGGTAGAACAGATGGCATATACACCATCTTAATAGGAGAAGAGGAGGAGGAGAAAGGCGCTCATGGGAAAATACTTCTAGGAAGGAAAAATGGGCTCTTACGAAATACATGGGATATATAACAGTTTTGTGGCAATGCCTGCTTAGCCTGCTTAACATTGGAATGCTGACTTCTAGTCTCCAGTGATAAGTCCATCTTATCAGTTCCTCTCCCAGGGGAAGGGGTTTATGACAATTGAGTTCTTTTGAATCCTTCTGAGAGGCTCTGCTTTTAGGAAGTTCCAAGATTTCAGGAATTGAATGCCTCTGCTCAAAGTAATTTTTATGCCACAGAGGTGTATTCTGGACCCCTTCAAAGCATACAGCGTTTTCCTTTCTTACCTCACTGCACAACCATTTCTTTTGCCTTTATCTTCTCAAGACGGTAAGCAAATGAAAGATGGTGCCACACTTGTCGTGTTCAGTGAGTATCCCTAGCACCTTTAAATCAGTGAAAATATGTAAATGAACTGGATGTCCCCTAGTGAACCTAGTGTCCCCTGCACCCTATTGGATAAAGGCAGTAAATAATGACAATCCTTTAAGAAAGGCAGGGGCAGTTTTATATTTATGTATTTCAAACTGGTGTCAGGCTGTTTTCAAGATGTAGCTACCAAAAAACCCAAAAATATGAACTCATTTCATTTCTTTCAAGACTTTTAGGAGAAAACGCATCGATCCACAGTTTCTTTTACTGTGTCAACAGATGTTTACTATCCACGGCCTAATTGGACGCAAATTCCGGATTTAATCATGGATAATAAGAAAGTAAAAAGTAAAACCTATTTCCTCACATGTTTGGTGTAGGTAAGGAAACCCGCGAGCCTTTTGCTCCCTCTCCCTCCAGAGGTACAAAAATAGAGGACTGCGGGCACACCAAAGAAGACTTCACCTGAGCCAACTTCCTGATAACAGATGTCGTCCTCCCTGACGTCACCGGAAACAGCTACTTGTGACGCTCCAATAGCCCTCCCTCTCGCGCTGGGCGCCGGAAGCAAAACGGAAGTGGACGTGCACTAGCTTCCGGGCCCGGACGCCATTTCTAGCGGTTGCAGGTTCTCACGAGTTGTAGTCTGCTGGGACAATGAGCTATGACTACCATCAGAGCTGGGGCCGCGATGGCGGGCCCCGCAGCTCCGGCGGGGGCTATGCGGGAAGCTATGGAGGGGGCCATGGAGGGAACCGAGGCTCTGGAGGCGGCGGCGGCGGCGGAGGAGGAGGTGGTCGAGGCGGCCGAGGCCGACATCCCGGGCACCTGAAAGGCCGCGAAATTGGCTTGTGGTATGCGAAGAAACAGGGTCAGAAGAACAAGGAAGCGGAGAGGCAGGAGGTAAATCTGAAACTCGATAGTGGAGAGGGATGAGGCAGGACAGGCTTTTTCCCTTCCGCCGCCCCTCACCTTTTCGTTTTTTGTTCCTTGACTCATGCATGTGCTGTGTGAAATGAAAATCAAGTGTGCAAAGGTATTATGCTACAACTTCCGGTAGCGGATATTATGTAGTTTAACATTAGCCATGCTCATCTGACCTGGAGCAGTTAGGATTTGTGCAGGCTGGATGTATATTTTGCTTTAAGGACGTGAGAACTGTGAACAAAACAAATGTTAAATTCACGTCCTATCGGAAGTTAACTTCATTGGGGTATCACTGTGTTAGTATCTCTGGCCGCCCTTTCCCTTAGAAAAATTTTGGTCACTTTTATTTAAGTTTTTTGCCCAAAGAGTTCGAAAATAGCGGCCTTCTTGATACATACAAGTTTGCGCGGAATAAAAGCTGTCAAGTACTATTTTGAATGTAGATCGCTCAGAAGAATAGCCTAGCTTTCATATTTAGCATTAAAAAATAGCCACAAATCCAGGTTTTTTGTTTTTATGTTGGGCTGGGGAGGTTTCTGATGAGTAGCAGCTCCTCTTTGAGAAGGAAACGTGGGATCCTAGAAATAGGAGATGTTTCAAGAGATTATTTAGTCTCTTCGCGTTGGTAATTGCCCGGCCCATTTGGTTTGTGTCTTGAAGATCTGTAGTAAGGAAAGCATTAAAGTTCGCTGAGTGGCTTATTTTAGTTTAGTTTTTTTTTTTTTTTTTTTTTAATTAAACAGAAGCTTTCTTACTATAAGCCTGAGAACAACATTTTAGTAACTTCATTAAAAGCACCTTTCATGTTAGGTACTGAATGTATGTAATTAAGTTCTCATTTAGGCTTCTGCTTTTAAATTATTCCATTTCTTTATTTTTCTTTTATCCGTGTCATTTTCATCAAAATGATTTTTTGGCACTATCCATTTATCTTCACACCTTATCACCTTCTCTTTAAAAAATATATATACGTACATGTTTGTCAGCCCAAAATTAACTTGTTCATTGAGAAGACTTTTTTTTTTTTTTAAATGAAGGGGAGCACATCTAAGTCATCTTGACATTGCAAGGATAATTGGCTGATTGCTATAAAAGGATGTGCACAGTAACTAAAAAAGTTACTCTCTATCAAGTTTTATTTAACTCACATTATGGCTGTTGCCCTGGGGATCTAAAGAAACATGATACTGGGAAATATGATATTGGTTGGGAAAATATGCGAACAGATGAAAAATTTAATCAGGAAAAATTGCTCATTATTTCCACCTGAAGCTAGTTGTGTTATGGATCATTCTGAATGGAATTCTGGATTTCTACCCCTCCCCAAACCTTCATTTTAGTAAATGTTACTACCATTTATTCACTTGCAACTCCCAAACAGGATTTATCTTTAATATTTCTCTTTCATTTCAGCAAATCTGCCTGCTGTTTTTATAATATATCCCAAATCCAACGACTTGTCTCCACAGCAGTTACCATAGATCAAGCCACTATTTTGTTCAGTGTTCTTGGCCTCCTAACTAGTCTTTTGGCTCCCACTCCTGCTCTCCACTGAGTCTGTCCTTTGTAGAACCACTCACAGTACTTTCAAAAGCAAAAAGTAGATTGCCTCATTCTCTAGCTCACAATTTGGGATTGGAAGCCAGGTCACATCTGTCTGAGTTGAATATATTTCAGTTGCATTCTAACATGTTTTACAGGAATCTTGGTAATATAGCTTCAATATACTACTATGTTTCCCTCTGTGTACTTAACTCTCTGAGCCCATGTTCCCAATCTGATGTAATTGTAGCTTTTGTAAATATACTTCTATTTTTGCTTTGTACTAAGATTCTTCTACCATTCTCTCTAAAATGCATCTCCGTCTTCTCTATCTCAATATGACCATTTTTCAATGATTGGCTCATCCTACCTTTTGTTTTTTTTTTTTGACCACCTTCAGCCATATATGATTGCTTCCCAATTTCCCTAACTTTTAATTTTTAGGTAATCCCTATGTTTACAAAGTTACCACATTCTAACAATGTGCTCTTTTTCTTTCAATTTTCATTTTTTAAATTAATGATTGATATGTTTGAGACACTATCTTAAGCACTGTATTAATAGGGTGTAGGCCCTACCTTAAAGAAATTGTGGTGTTAGGGGCTGTTACAGGGATAGTTTACAATGTTAAAATATTAAAAGGAGAATGTGGATTATCATCTAACTCAGACTAGGAAGAATGTAGATTTTCCAGAGGAAATAACTCTTAACGTGAAACTTAGAAGATAGCGAAGTGTGTATGTTTGGAATTGGGGGATTTGGAAAGGGATTCTCAGGCAGAGGCAGCAGCACGTGCCACAACTTAGAGGTCAAGAGGAACATGTTCAAGGAACTGAAAGAATAAGAGCATGGGTGTTGGAGTGTGGTGAGATGAAGGCAGAGCAGTGGCTTTCAAACTTGTTGACAGTTTCCCACAGGAAGAAATATATGTTAATATGCAGCCTAGTGTACAGGTATGTATAACTGAACAAAAAGTTTCATAAAATGATAATTATCTGTACATTGCTCTGAGTGTGGTGTTGATATCTTTTTTGCTCTTTTTTTTAATTGATATAATGATTCTTTAATATAATTTTATAAGCAACAATCTGAAAAGCCTGGTACTAGAAAAATAAGCAGCACCTTGAAATTCATTGACTTGCCCCTAGGAACTCCTGTAAGCCATTAAAGCATTTGAAACAAAATAAATTATTGAGTATGTGTTTAAATTCATTTTCATACCAGTATAGAGAATGAACTGAAAAGAGGCAGTTCTGGGACAGGGAGACCAGTTAAGTAGCCTTTGCAGTAATTAAGGTGAGAAATGATAGCTTAAATTAGTACATGAAGATGGATGGAAGAAAGTGGACAGATTAAAGCAATTTAGGAGATTCAGAAGTGATTTTATCTGGGAGGGAAGGGGAAAGCAAGTATGTATTAATAAATGACATGTTTATGACTATATAAGAAACAGGCTTGATGGAGGAAGATAGACTCAGCTTAAGGACCCTGAGTTTGATGTTGTAGGGCATAAAAGTGAGGATTTCAGGGAGGTAGGAGGCCCTGTGGATCTGATGCCTAGAGAAATCTAGATTGGCAGTTCGTGGTCCTAAGGATAGTAGGTCCTATGGATAGTGAATGGAGAAGACAAGTGGGTGCAGGCCTAAATTCTATAGATCATTGTTTTTCAGACTTGAAAGTCTTGGCACCTTGGGACGAGGGTGGAGTGAGAGATTCTATTTTCCTGACAGAATCCCAAATGGTGTCAGTGTTGCTAGTTTAGAGATCACTAGGGTTCAGTGTAGAGTAAGAAAATTTAAGGGTTGGAGTAAGAGAAGTTTCATAGATTCTTATCTAGGAAGGAACAGCCAGAGAAGAGGAAAATAAGGTGGGTGTTTGGAATCCAGGAGCAGTGTTGAAGGCAGCAAAGGGTGTATGAAAAAAGGAAAGTAATCAAATAGTGGCAAATGCTACAGAGATGTCAAGTAAGGTCAGAACTCAGAGTGCCTATTGGATTTAGCAACAAGGTCCTTGGCAACTTTAATGAGAGCCCTTTCTGTGGAGTGGTGGAGGTAAAAGCCAGATTGCAGGGGGCTGACTAGTGAAGGAGAGGTGAAGAAATGGAGAACTTTTCAATCAGTTTTACTGTGAAGAGGAGAAAGAAAAATAGGGCAGTATCTGATAGGGTTGGCTGGATTCAAAAGAGGATTTTGTGTTGTAGAAGTAAAGAGATTTGGGAGGCCTCGGTGGCTCAGTCTGTTAAGTGACCAACTCTGATTTCCTCTCAGATCATGATCTCGTGGCTCCTGAGACCCAGTCCGGCTCCAAACAGACAGTGTGGAGCCTGCTTGGGATTCTCTCCCTCCCTCTCTTGTCTGCCCCCACCCCTGATGTGCACACACTCTTTCTCTGTCTCACAAATAAATAAACGTTTTTTCTTTTTAAGGTAAAGAAATTTGACTCTATTCCTGTTCATGTACTGATGGTAGGGAGTCAGTGGAGAGGAAACGTTTATCAGGTAGATTAAATTATGCTGCAGTAGTAAACAGCCTCCAAATCATAGGGAGCTATAACAACAACAAAGGTTGCTTTTCTACTCAAATTACTGGACCATTGGGAGTTAGGTTGAGAGTTCTCCTTATGAGAATGGCTCACAGAGCTCCACCCATCTGAAAAGTAGCTGGTTTTGGTGGCAGCTGGAGGGAATACAGTAAATTGCCCTGATTCTTAAGAGACTCCTGTTTACATTTCTCTGGCCAGTAAGTCACATGGTCATGCTTACGTCATGGGTGGGAAAATGTACTTCTACCATATACCTGGAAAGAGGCAAACCAGAATATTGATCAGTAGGCTAATGACTACCAGAGAGAGATTTAGGAAAGGAATGTAAATCTCAATAGAAGGATTAGCCCTGAGGAGGTGAAAGGAATTATTGGACTGCAGAGTTTAGTGGAGAGATCAACCTTAAGCAGGAAAATGGCCTCCCAATTCCATTAACGGGAAGGAAGAGAACAAAGGATAGATTCTGATACAGGTGGACTTGGGTTTGGTGGCAATCAGTTGAGGATTTTTCCATTTGTTTTTGTTTTCTTTGTGAAATGGTGAGGGTAAACAGGAAGGTGGTAATGGTTTAAAATAGTTGCACACAATTAGAAGCTAATAAACGTAGACAATTTGTTGGGTATCACTGTGGATCTTCTTTGCCAGGAATTTATGACTAAAAGCAAGGATATTTGAGGTTGTCCAAAAAAGGGGAAAACAATAAAAAAATTAAATGCGCTGATAAAATAGTCATGACACCCAAAACATGATTGAGATTCTCCATGCTTGAGGGGTGAGGTAGAGTGAAGGGTGATACCACTGGTAGAAGATTAGGAGGAAGTAACCTACCAAAAAAAAAGGTTAGATCCATGTTTGGAATTTTGGCACTCCTAAAATCTCCACTGCCCATAGCCTCTGGAGCCTCGTTGTGGGAGAACCTTGTTAAAAACAATTTATAGGAGGTATAAGTTGTGTTTTTATTAAAAAGTATAAATTATTGGGCGCACCTGAGTGGCTCAGTCAGTTAAACGTCCGACTTTGGCTCAGGTCATTATCTCACAGTTGATGGGTTTGAGTCCTGCATCAGGCTCTGCCCTGAATGACTCAGAGGATGGAGCCTGCTTTGGATTCTGTCTCTCCCTCTTTCTCTATCCCTTCCCCTGCTTGTACTTTGTCTCTCTCTCAAAAATAGGTAAACATAAAAAAAAAAGTATAAATTATGTTTTCAGGGACTTTTTCATTTTTCAGTCATCCTGCCTTTTTTGTGAATATCTAAAACTCATACAGCAAGGTGAGAAGAACTTTTGTTCTGCTAGTAGAGATAAAAAAAAAACTTCAAAATATAAGGTTTTGTTTGGTTGAAGAAATGCTATTCTGTGACTTTCAATTGGAAATAAATCATTCTTCAGAGAAGAAGTGCTTAATCTGTCCCATTTTGAAAGTGAACAGAAGAAACAGTGCCTTTGGGTGGTTGAGGTGTTGGGAAAAATTAAGGAAACTTTGCTTGATAATGACTTTATGTCTTGGGGTTCCTTCCTAGAGTAGTCTTTAATCATTAAAATGCCCTGTAGTTTCTGACTGCCAAGAAAAAACTCGATAACCATTTCATGTAGGTATACAAAGCAATAAATGTTAACATGTGCTGAGGACATTACAGAATTCAAAGTATAGGGCAGAAATGTTCCAATAATGAAACTCTGTGTTGGGTGTCCCCAAGACCACTCAGGTTCCGTAATTTACTAGAAGGAATTGCAGAACTCTGAAGAGCTGACATATGCAATGTTTTGGGGTTTTTTACAGCAGATCTTTACAGATTAAAATCATCACAGGTAAAAAAGATGCATAGAGCAGTCTAGGAGAAACCAGGTACAAGCTCCTAGTCTTGGTGGAGACTACATACCCTATACTATGAAGAGATACATTAGTCTGATATATAAACCATTTTAACGAGATTTTCATGCTGTATAGTTAAAAAAAAAAATGATGGGCTTTAGTACCTGTCAATAAACAGATTTTGCTCTAACCTGTACTTCCTTACGGCTTTCCTATCAGCCAGAGTTTGGACTTTTTAATTGTATAAGCATAATGATTGTTTTAGTAAACTTTTCAGTTAAGTTGCAGAAGTCTTCTGGAATTTCCCAGAGATCTGCTTGTATTCTTTTTGTGTATTTCTTTAAAGAGAAAAATGGATTTAACACAAAAGTCATGCACATTCATTGCAAAAAATAGATTCAGCCATTCATCCTTTTGGCAAACTTCTCTGCATCATCTACTACTGTGTGTCAGAAATACATCTGGGGCCCCTGGGTGGCGCAGTCGGTTAAGCGTCTGACTTCAGCCAGGTCACGATCTCGTGGTCCGTGAGTTCGAGCCCCGCGTCAGGCTCTGGGCTGATGGCTCAGAGCCTGGAGCCTGTTTCTGATTCTGTGTGTCTCCCTCTCTCTGCCCCTCCCCCGTTCATGCTCTGTCTCTCTCTGTCCCAAAAATAAATAAACGTTGGAAAAAAAAAAGAAATACATCTGGGGGCGCCTGGGTGGCTCAGTGAGTTAAGTGTCCAACTTTGGCTCAGGTTATGATCTCACGGTTCGTGGGTTTGAGCCCCGTCTTGGGCTCTGTGCTAACAGATCAGGGTCTGGAGTCTGCTTCGGATTCTGTGTCTCCCCTCCCCTGCTAGTGCTCTGTTTCTCTGTCTCTCAGAAGTGAATAAACAAACAAACAAAAAAATACATCTGGAAGACATACTGCAAAAATGTAGGATATAAAGTGAATAATCTATTTCAATATTAATAATAATGAAAATAAGATTGTGCTGCATATATTTTCTACGACTGTTTTTTTTTTTTTTTCATTTAATATCTTGGTCGTCTTTCCTGTCTGCACACTTGAGGAAAAATCTACCCTCTCTTAACTACTCTGTTTAAATTCAACTAGTTACAATGTACAATTATAAAAGAACAGTTGTAAAAGTTCTTGTTCTTACTGTGTACAGTGTAATTCCTATCCTGTCCGGTATTGTTTGTTTAATTCTCTTCTGAAGCAGCTACATCATCACCATATTGGAGCATCTTCATGAATGTTGATCAATTTTATTTATTTCCTCTGAGCTCAGCCTTCTTCCTAACGTATTCATCTTTTTACTGTAAGAACTTTAAAGTGCTCATTGCCACCAAATATTATTTCCAGTTTTCAATTAGCTTTTTTTTAAACCAAACATTTGTGTTTTAGTAACTTTAATTGTATCTTTGAAAATTTCAGACAAAAATTTATAATAATCAGTATGTGAGAGGGTAGAAGAGAAAGGAACCGAAGTTGTAGTAAGGGATGTAAATGTACTTTCTTTGCCAGTTATATTGCAGCTAATTTTATAGGTATATATAGCAGAAAAAGGATATATACAAAAATATTAACATTAGGTCTGTGAAGTGAAATTGGACTAGAGCACCTGGTAGGGCAATTTTAGGTTTCATATGAATGTTGGATATGTATATATCTGCTCTTTTGTTTTAGTTATCAAATGATTTTGTACATGCTTTCTAGTGTTGATAAGGATACTGTTTGCTTTGCACAAAATAGAGAGCCGTAGTACACATGGATGAACGTCGAGAAGAACAAATTGTGCAGCTGCTGCATTCAGTCCAAGCTAAGAATGATAAAGATTCGGAAGCACAGATATCCTGGTTTGCTCCTGAAGATCACGGGTAAAGCAAAACACATTCTTTTAAAGAATGGACCGAGTTAACACTTCTTTCATAGCCTTGGCTAGGGGGAAAAAAAGATAATAAAAATAACCTCTTTAGACTCTTCAATAAGTGAAATTTTACCTTGAAGTAAGCCTTTTTCTTACATAGACTGACTCTCTTTGGTGGTAGATTGAAAAAAATCCAGATGGCACATTCATTCCACAGAAAGCTAAATGGTAGGAATAGTCTATTTGGATATGTGATCATTATTAAGTGATTGTTTATTGTTTTCCTTTTCACCATCTTTGTATTTCCAAAATTCTGGGAGAAATCTGTAAGAAGTTAAATTGTTGCCATTTTAGGATGATTACGGGGGCTGTACCATTTAGAGGAAAAATTAAGAGAGGTTTTTCTGGGGCTGTATAATGTAGCATCCCATTTATAAGCACTCAGAAATGGTGGCAGGAAGAAAATGGAAGTTGTGAAATGAAGCTTAGAAAAATCAGAAAAATACGGTAAGTCATTGCAATGGAGGGATGACTTACGTGAATTTTAATTTTTTTAGCTACCCAAGGAATAACTTGTATGGTAATATCTATTTACAAGGAGGAAAACTTTGAATTCATTATAAAAATCTAAGTATTTTCAAAATTGATCTAAGAAAGAATAATAGCTGGTGATTTTAAAATAAATAGCATATTGTTTTGTTTCAGGGCTGTAGCAGCTCTTCATTTAACCTTTTATCATTTTTTTATTTTGTCAAAATAGTTACGGGACTGAAGCTCCTGCTGAGAGCAAACCAAACTCAGAGAAAAAACTTGAGGACCAGGAAAAGAAATTGATAAATCAAGAAAAGAGGACATTTAGAATCAGGGACAAATATATTGACCGAGATTCTGAGTATCTCTTGCAAGAAAATGAACCTGATGTAACCTTAGACCAACATCTATTGGAAGATTTACAAAAGAAAAAAAGTGACCCTCGGTATATTGAAATGCAGGTAATGGAAAGCAAGATGTGGAAAAAGTTTTTGTCATTTCTTCTCACACTTGATAAAAATATATTTACGTTTAGAAGTAGCTACGTGGTATAGATCAGTGGTATTTCTATAGACTGTTCTCTGTGGGGATTCTTTGTCTTATACCAGAGAAAAGCATTGGGAGTGGAATTGCATATAACCTACAGCAGCTTACATAGTGAGGGGAAGAAATCAGCTGAACCTTTCTTGGACAGTTTTGTGAGATGTCGTACAAGACAAGGTGGTTGGAACTGTAAGGTGTCTAGACCATTTAATCCAACTCCTTCCTTTTACAGATGATAAAATTAAATACCCCAAAGTTATGATGTACATATGTTCACCAGCATTTTAAAGATAAGACTGACAAGAACAAAATTCTTCTGAGTTTTTCAGTATGTTCTTTCTATGGTAGGCAAGATATTTTTAGGTCCCTTCCTGTTAAAACATAAAATTTACGCTTTGTGGATATTCTAGAGATAGATGTAATAAAATGTTCACGTGTATTTCTTTTAAGAGAAAATGAGGAAATTCTGAGGGCCACATCTTTAATATGCAAATATGTATTACTCTTTGTGAGAAAGGCAGAATATCACCTGTCCCATAGGAAAGAAAGGATCCATTGACTGTCGTTGATCAGGTTGGATATCCTGATTAGAACAGTTGAGGTAAAGGGGCACCTGGATTGCTCAGTCGGTTAAGTGTCTTGACTCTCGGTTTTGGCTCACTCATGATCTCACAGTTTCATGAGTTTGAGCCCTGCATTGGGCACTGCACTGACAGCACAGAGCCTACTTGGGATTCTTTCTCTCCCACTTTCTCTGCCCCTCCCCTGCTCATGCTGTCTTTGTCCCTCTCAAAATAAATAAACTTAAAAAAATTATTTAAAAAAAAAAAAGTGGGGCACCAGGGTGGCTCGGTCAGTTAAGCGTCCAACTTCAGCTCAGGTCATGTCATGATCGCAGGTCTGTGAGTTTGAGCCTCGTGTCGGTCTCTGTGCTGAGAGTTCAGAGCCTGGAACCTGCTTCAGATTCTGTGTCTCCCTCTCTCTCTGCCCCTCCCCTGCTCATGCTTTGTCTCTGTCTCTCAAAAATGAAAAAATTAAAAAAACAAAAAGTTGAGGTAAGGTTGTCCAGAGGGGAATTGTGTAATTTTTTGATGCCTATGTATGATTCCAGGACAGGAGACTTCAAGTTTAATCATTTCAGATTATTGTGGTTGAGAGCAGAGCTTCTTTTATAGCCTTAGGAAGAAGGAGATTTAGCTCCTATCTCTCTGCTTTGTTTGGAGGACGGACTCACATATTAAAAATGTGTGAGTGATCCAGTAAGGAAGTTAGGGGAAGAAATGTGTAAAACATTCTTCCTATTGGCTAGACACTTACAAACACTTCACATGTACTACATCATTTAAACCTCCCAACAACCCTGTGTAAGAAATTCTGCATACTTGTGATGGAGAGGGGAAAATACCTTAGGTTAAGTGACCTATCTACAGTTGCACAGCTAGTAACGGAATCCAGTCTAAAATTCAGATGTGTTGGGTGCCTGGGTGGCTCAGTTGGTTGAGCCCCTGACTCTTCTTTTCAGCTCAGGTCATGATCTCACAGTTGTGCCATCAAGCCCTAGGTCATGTGGAACCTGTTTGGGATTCTCTGTCTCCCTCTCCTTTTGCCCTTTCTTTGCTTGTGCTCTTGCTCTCTCAAAATAAATAAAATAAAAAATAAAATAAAAGTTAGATGTGCTTAAGAGCTCAACTTTTTAATCCTTTTTGGTAATATGCCATTGTTATGATTTATTTAATAAACATTAATTTTCCATTTTTTACATGTCTGTCATTGTGCTGTGTTTTCTGAAGACTAATAAGACATTTCCTGTCTTCAAGCAGCTTATAATCTTCATTGCCTCATATCTCAGGGTTACAGCCAGAAATGAGGAAATAGAAGGGTTGTCTGTCTTGATAAAGAATATTGGGTTGTAACTATCTTCAGCATTTACATATTTAGAAAGCAAATGTGGTTAATGCTAGTTTCAAATTTAATGGGAGAGCTTCTATATATTTATATATTGAGATGGTTACATTGAAGTACATGAAGTACTTCTAGAAATCATTAAATGGTTTTAAATAATGCATTATAATAAAAAATTACCAACAAAAGTGTGGCAACTTGTTTCAAATTGCTAGAATTCATTCACGTCATCACATTGCCTTGTTTTTTATGATACTGAGAATTACCTGACTGACCATAACCAAGCAGGCATATATAGCATAGTTAATAATGCTAATATATATATAATGTTAATGTATTAACAATGTGTTATATATATAACACTAATATACAATATATAGCGTATAGTTAGTAATGCTACCCTGTATATTTGAAAGTTGCTAAGAGCTTAAAAGTTCTTGTTATAAAGAAAAAAATTGTAAATATGTGTGATGATGGATATTAACTAGACTTAACTGTGGTAATCATTTCATAGTACAAGAAGATACTGAATCATGTTATACACCTGAAACTATTATAATGTTGTATGTCAATTACATCACAATAAAATAATAGTGGGGGATTTTTTTTTATTCTCCTATTTGACAAATCAAGTAGGCAAAAGATGAGGGCAATATTTCAAGAAATAAAAATTTTTGAAAAATGGCAATAATATACTGGATTACCTGGGACAGTTCTAATTTTACTGCTTTTTTTTTCTTTTTAATAAAGGAAGTTTATTAAAGCTATGGTTTGTTTTTCCATGTTATAATGTACCTAGGTCATTGTAAACCATAATACTCTTAAGTATATGTCATTTTCATGTAGTGTAGGTTTTCAGAATTGCAAAGACATCATCAAATAAAAGATACAGGAGTTAATCATTTCTTCTTGGGTGTTTCAGTTGCAATTCACCAAAAATTAAGTAGCTTATATGTGTCAGAAACTGCTACTTTTTATACAAAGGTTTTTCATTCAGATTCCTTGCAACCTTATGAGATACAACCTTTGAGGGATTCAGGATCCAGGTTTGTCTTAAGATCTTAGCTCTTAAATGGTAGGACCAGATTTTCTTCACATATTACTTGTTTTATGTATTTATTTATTTATTTTTTTAATGTTTATTTAGTTTTGAGAGACACAGTGACAGAGTGAGAGCAGGGGAGGGGCAGAGAGAGAGAGGGAGCCACAATCCAAAGCAGGCTCCAGGCTCTGGGCTCTGGGCTATCAGCACAGAGTCCGACATGGGGCTTGAACCCACGAACTGTGAGATAGTGACCTGAGCTGAAGCCGGACGCTTAACTGACTGAGCCACCCAGGTGCCCCACATGTTACTTGTTTTCAATTTTCTTTGATTCTCAAAGGCAAGTACCCATAAGTAAGTAATCTGTACCAGTGCCTTATGGATTAGTAAATGGTGGATTGATGGGTGGGAAATGAATTGTGATAGCAAAACAAATCTAAGATGAATATATAAAACAAACAAACGATGGTAAAAGTAATTTAGGGACTACAAGAATGCTATATTAGACGACAGATTGCATTTTACTGCCGCTTTAACTCAAAGAAAGTGTCTCCACTCTGTTGAATGTAATGGAATTCTCTTTTTCAGTGTTTTAAAAATAAAGGGGATTGTTAAGTTCATGAGTTCTTTTTTATAAAAATTCTTTTTTAAGTCTTGATACTTGACATAATCAATGAAGTAATAATATATTGGGATTCTAGCATATTTGTGATATATTCTGATTACCATGATTGTAATTTGATTCTTTTGTGAAAATTAACAATTGTTTTTAATTTTCAGCATTTCAGGGAAAAGCTGCCTTCATATGGAATGCAAAAGGTAAAATAAATAATATATCCTTTAATTTGCAAAATACTTAAAATATAATTCTTTTAAGATCTATATCAAAAAATACAAACTAAAGAACTTTCCTCTGAAGGATATTATTGAAAGTTCATTTTATTCTTTTGAATTTTTGAAAGACCAAAAGAAAAAAATGGTCATGAAACCATTTTCCTGAACTTTTCTCATTTCTGTCTAAAATGAAATGTTTAGAGCTTTAAGAAAAATAGAATTTTCACATGTAAGTTATCTTGGGTAAATACCCTTACTCCTAATTTGAGACCAAACATTTTAGTTAAAATTGAGACTACTGAAAATAGAGTACTTTAGTTAATTTATTATGCTTTATTACATAGTTACCTTATAGAGAGTAATACAGTTCTCCATCCTACTCTGTTCTCTCAGCCTTACTTTGTTTTGATTAAAGTTTTGGTTAAGTACCACCTGCCACAGTGTTTTTTCCTCCCTTAGGCTGGTGTAAATTCTTGAGGACAAAGTGTTCACTATGTATTACTTGACTCAGAGACCCCCCCCCCCCCAGTAAATATTGAATGAATTAATTACATGCTGTACAAGCTATAATTTCATTGTTTAAACTTGGAACTTGTTCTGATATATGTATAGTGTGTTAGAGTAGATGGGAAAATTTTTAAAGGTGAGTTTTCAAAATGTAGATAAAAATAACCTCCAATACTACTTTGAAGTAGTAGGATGGTCTTATTAATACAGTGAATATTACTATTAAAAATATTAGTGTTTATCTAAAAGTTTTAAGAAAGACCTTCCCCAAATGTGAGGTTTTCCAGATATTTGAAGTTTACCCCTTTGATTTAGGTATTTACGAACTTTAATTATTTGAAAGGAAATAATTATAGACTTCCTTGTTCTCTGGAACAGCATACAAAACTTGTTCTGCAGATTAAGCCGTATTGTTTGAGTTTTGATATAACCCCTTAATGTCTTCAGTAGTTGGTTGGGTATTGGGATTTTTCTTGTACTCAGTAGTCCTACACTCAGCATTCTTTTTAATTAATGTTTATTCTTAGGTGTAGAACTTACAGCTGTCTCTTCTAGTTCTTGTTGGTGTGTTTTCCTTTCATAGTGCCTTGTGTTTGTTTTTTTCATAATTTGATGCTGCTTTTCTCTTGAAAACAGGTAGACCCAGATATACAAACTGTCAGCATTGCATTTAACAAAATTTTAAATGCATTAATACCTTTGTTAAAAATGGTTACCTTCAGTTTGATGGTATTTTGATTACTACTTTTTCAGAGTTAGTCACTATGTGATGTTCTTCAACTTATTTTCCATTTTGAAATAGGAATTGGTGAATATGATTGATAACCATCAAGTAACAGTAATAAGTGGTGAAACTGGTTGTGGAAAAACTACTCAAGTTACTCAGTTCATTTTGGATAACTACATTGAAAGAGGAAAAGGATCTGCATGCAGGATAGTTTGTACTCAGCCAAGAAGAATTAGTGCCATTTCGGTAAGTAATGTCTCACTTTTTAAAATTCCCCACTTTATTTTCCATCCTCCTAGTCTTGCTGGAACTAAACTGCTTTGAAGGTTTGTAATGGTTCTTAAATAGATTTAGGATGTGTTGTTTTGAAACTAAATATTTGGTAGTAAAGACCAAAATCTTGAATGACCTCTTACAATAGATGTTCATGAGTTTAAGATAAATTATAAATTCAGGTAAATTTTAGTATAAAATTAGAAGAAGAGAAAGCTGATAAATTTTTGTGGGATTATAAACTCCAAATAATCCCCATCAGTATAGATGCTTTAAATGTTACCACTTGATTCATTCAGCATTGTTTTTTGGTTCTCAGATTGTTTTTTCAGTATGTAAGAACACTGATGGTGAAAGCAGGAAGCCTTGCATATTTTAGCTGCATTTTAAATTTTTTAATGCAATTGCTCAATAAGAGGGAATTTATCATAAAAATTAAGATACTATTTTAGGTTTATCCTATTAATACTTTTAGGTACATGTTTATTACAAACAAACAGCATTTCTGTTTGTTTAGTTAGATGACCTAGTTAAATGTATGGGTTATGTATTTTTTAATATGTTAGGGGTTTCTTGCAACATTTGATGGGTATAGTGAATTTATTTCAGTGTTACATGGTTTTTTGTGTAAATTTAAATTATAAAGATTTATGGTTATGTTTAGTTGTATGATACTGCTATTTATCATCTCCAGGTCATTTAATAAAGAATTTGGTTAGAGACTGTATTACCAATTGTGACAATATTTTGGAGGAAATAACAGTATACATTTAAACTATGATTTCTAAAGAAAGTACAGTAGTCTTTTTGGTAGAATCATATTTCTAGAAATTATATAAGATGACAGAATGGCAAAAAAGAACCACTTTTGGTATAGTACAATTATATAGCTAGATTTAAGTAAGTTAAAAATATGATCAATTTTCACTAATATAATATTACACATATATATTGACAGTGGGAAGAAATCTAGGTTATTTTTTGTTTATTTTTCCAAGATCTGTTGGTACTTGAATGGGCAATTTAGTAAGTAATAAAAAGTGAAATAGTGGCCTAACTCAGTGTATACAGGATGTACTGACTGGAAAGTTTTATTTCCGAAGTATTGTTTCTTAATTATGCCATTTTCTATTTCTAATCTCATAAATCACTGTTCTGTCACAAGATGTCTATTGGTTACTTTTAGTTACATAAATCCGTATTGGATTATCAATTCCAAGTTAATTTTTGGCAGCCATAACTTTTAGAACAAAACCAAGAACCAGGAATGAAGCAACACCAATCTCTACCAAAAACAAAATCTCGAGGAACAAAAAGTACCAACATGTATTTGCCCTCAAATTATATACAGGTTTATAAGTTTAGATCATGATTTCTAACTGTTTTAGAAAAGTTCAAAAGAAAGGCAGAGATGAATGAGAGGATGCTATATAGAAAGGCAGTTTGAAAATAGCGATGAGAATTTGCCTTGAAGGGCTTTTTAAGAGAAAGTGAAAAGTCAACGTAAGAGGCAGTAGTCTGCAGCTTTTAAGGGACAATACCCGGTTTTAGAACCCTTGAATTTTAGTATCTGTCCCTTTTTTTAACTCCTGAAAATCTGATGAACATTTTTTCAGAAATCCCAGATTTTATGGAAGTTCAAGATATTTGTCCTAAAGGAAATCCTATTTTCTTTGTAAATGTCTTTTATTTTGATTAAAGGTTGCAGAGAGAGTGGCCGCAGAAAGGGCCGAATCTTGTGGCAATGGTAATAGTACCGGATACCAGATTCGTCTCCAGAGGTAAAGAATGTTCACCTCTTGTATACAGGTAGATTTTAGTGAAACTTTGAAGTTAGAGATTCAAAAGAAAGATTTCCCCCTATTTTTATGTTGATTACTATTAAAATTAACATTTAAAGTAACTGCAGCATAGGAAGCTTGCAAACTACAAACTCCTGTTTGGATTGTCTTTTTTTTAAAGTGTGCTTTTATATTATTAAATGACTAGAGAAATAACTTACCTGGATATACATTAGTAGATCATCACTGCACTTGAAAGGAGTTGCTGTCTTGTATCTTTTGGTACCACCATCCACTGCCATCCCTTCCCCCCCGCCCCCCCCCCCCCCCCATTGACTTTATTGATTTTGGTATCTTTAACTTACCGTATATCTGTAGTCCTTTTCTGGAGCTCAAGATTCCATTTAGCTTTTTAAATGAACTGATTTTTCAGTCACTGAACAGAAATTTAGGCCCCTAAGTGTTGTTTTCTGAATGTTAATGGTTATGCCTTTAAAAAGACATCATTGATGTATCGTGACAGTGAAAATAATGTATAGTGAACTTGAATGTAGTATTTCCCATTACTCTGTTGCAGTAAGCATTCCTATAACCAAAAAGTTAATTGTGAAGATTTTCTTTTAAACTTTTGTGGTACTTAGTAATTTGTTTAGTAAAGACACTAAAACCAAAACTCATCTCCTGTCTTTCATTCACAGTCGGTTGCCAAGGAAGCAGGGTTCTATCTTATACTGTACAACAGGAATTATCCTTCAGTGGCTGCAGTCAGACTCGTGAGTATGTTTCACTTCAGGACAGACAGTTAGTTAGTTAGACATTAGCAAAAGATGTCAGTATTAAATTGGATTTTACTAATTGTTAAAGTAGAATGGTTCCGTTTTTGAATTTTGTACTAAGTTTCATACTTCACACTTTTGCTTTAGGCGTTTGTCCAGTGTTAGTCATATTGTGCTTGATGAAATCCATGAGAGAAACCTACAGTCAGATGTTTTAATGACTGTTATTAAAGATCTTCTCAATTTTCGACCTGACCTGAAAGTCATATTAATGAGTGCAACATTGAATGCTGAGAAATTTTCAGAATATTTTGGTGAGTAAATTTTATGATTACTGCTTTAGGAAGTTATCACAAAGCCACTGAATTTAGAGTTAATAAAATTAAAAAAAAAAATCAAAAAGCTAATACATTCCTAGGTACCAGGTACTTAAAATAAATGTTTAGTAAATATTCTCCTAGCTTCTAATCTCATAGATTAGAGAATTGAGCCTATTTTTGAAAGGTGGCATCATCTGTGTTACAGTGAAGACATGTAGGTGTTTGGTGCCACCGTCAGGTAATTAAGGTGGCATCAATGAGTTCAAACCGCAGGTTTGAATAATTTTTTGAACATTTTTTTTGTGATTGTTCTGTGGTTTTCATGTACTGTCACAGACTAGAGTGGCAGCTTGCTAATACTAATAGTACTCATGGCCACTTCTGGAACACCTTCAGTGTGCCAGGTGTACTGTATTTGGCACTTTATCATCTTAACACCTCGTGAGGTAGGTGCTAGTATTCCCATTTTTGCCGATGTGTCTTTCCAGTATGCCTTGTAATGGTTGCATAATTAAGAGAGGGTTGAGGGGTGCCCGGGTGGCTCAGTCGGTTAAGCGTCTGACTTCACCTTCAGCTCAGGTCATGATCTCATGGTTCATGAGTTCGAGCCCTGCATTGGGCTCTTGTGCTGACAGCTCAGAGCCTGGAGCCTGCTTTGGATTCTGTGTCTCCCTCTTTCTCTCTACCCCTCCCCAGCTCACTCACTCTCTCTCAAAAATAAGTAAATATTTAAAAAAAGAGTTGAAAGGATTTGAAACAAAATTTGACTAGCTGTAGAGTACATTTTTTAAAAAAATATGCTTACCTTTTTTGCTTCCAGTTGTAGGAGGAGAGGAAAATGGTGGGGGGTGGGGTAAGGGTGAATAGTTAAAATGGAAGCTTAAAGACGTGTGAAATTAGTTGCTTGTATTGTTTTGTTTGTTTGTTGTTGTTTTGATGCATGGTCCAGACCTAACATTGAATAAACTGCTCAAACTTGTGCAATTCACACGCAGAGCTGTGAGACCACGTGAGATACTTTTTGACCTTTGATGCTATGTTGGCCTTGGTTTACAATGTATACTGCTTATTTTGCATGGTCTGAAATATAAGTAGCATTTAAGTAACAGTACTAAGAGAGGTAGTTTGTGTTTTTTTTTTTTAACTAGTGTTTCTTTTTTTTTCTTTTTTTTTTTAAATTTTTTAAACATTTATTTATTTTTGACACAGAGAGAGACAAAGCATGAATGGGGGAGGGTCAGAGAGAGAGGGAGACACAGAATCTGAAACAGGCTCCAGGCTCTGAGCTGTCAGCACAGAGCCCGACGCGGGGCTGGAACTCACAGACCGTGAGATCATGACCTGAGCCGAAGTTGGCCGCTTAACCGACTGACCCACCCAGGTGCCCCTAGTGTTTCTAAAATAATAAGTAACAATTTAATATTTTGCTAGGTCTTATTTGAACTACTTTTTTTTCTCTTTTCCTGATTCTGGGTACCATAAGAGTAGTGCTTCTTAAGTTGATTTCACTAAAACTTGGGTTCTGCTGGTACCATCTTGACTAGTGATGGAGAGCAAATAGACTTCCAACTAATGAGTTATGAGTCCAACTTAAAATGCTCTATTCTTTGATATATTGTGTTACTTTGTAGAACCGTGATGCATGTGTACAGTTTGGTAGCAGTAAAATGGTAGTAAGTGAAGAGTAGACTGCTACTTTTCATTAAATTCATTATGGAAAAATAGGGTAGAATTGTAAAAGTGCCAGGACCATCTTTGAACTTAAGAAAGGTAAGAAAGGTACTGGCCTATTTATAATCTGTTAATTTTTTTTTTTTTTAAACATTTTGAGTATAGATTTATGTCTTGTCTGCCATAATAGGTAACTGTCCAATGATACACATACCTGGTTTTACTTTTCCGGTTGCGGAGTATCTTTTGGAAGATATAATTGAAAAAATAAGGTAAGTAAATATTAGGAAATAAGAGCTTTAAAAATACTAATGCCACCTTTTTTTTTCTGTTAAACTTTAATCTCAGAAGCTCTTTTTTAACCACTACCTTCTAAAACATTGTTTTTCCTTAAATCAGGGATTCCCAAACTTGGTTGCACATTAAAATCACCTGGAGCCCTTTAAAATCCAGATGCCCAATTCACACTCCCTACCTTAATTACATTACAAAATCTGGGCTGGTAGCCAAGCATCAGTTTTTTAAAGCTCCCTGGGCAGCAAAGTTTGGGAACCTTTGTTATTAGTGCTTGAACCTCTCCTCTGTCCTACCAAGTTTTCAGTTTTTGCTGGCTTCCATTGCCTACCCTTTACATAAGATTTCCCCTGAGGGTTCTTAATTAGCCTTTTTTCAGTCTTTCATGGTTTCACTGTGCCATCCTGTTTCCATGGCCATAGTTGTGTATTTTCACAGCTCTCAGAGCTGGAGCTTCTGAAGCTCTCCCTGAACTTTGCATTTGGTATCTAACTCTCTACTCAGCAGCATTCCAGTACCACAGGTACCTTGAAGCTCACGTTTTTCCAGCTGAAATCATTATCTTCTATTCATTCCCCACTGTGCTTCCACCAAAACGTTAAAATGAAATAATCTCTCTTTGCAAGTTTGCCTTACAATGGTTACTATCCTCCACGCAGTGTCTGAGCTGTAAATCCAAAGACTAATATTTATCAAGCAGTTGATAAATCATACCAGGATATGCTAACTGCTCTACATGCCTAGTAACTCAGTCTAAATCATTCTGTACTCCCACCTTTCCCACAGTACAAACCCTGAGAGCTTTCTCCTTGCATGTGCCCTCTCATTTCTGTTTTTTTCTGCTTAAGGTTGTTATTATCTCTTCCGTGCTAGTAGTTCCTCTTCTGGTACTGTCTTCACTCTCACATATATGTGAGAGTGCCATGTATTTTCCTACAAAATCTGGTTATGTGAGCTTTCTCCCCCTTGTCAAGCCTCCTGAAATTTTTCTTTAAAAACTTGTTTAAGGACCTTTATGTTTGTCATGACCTGTAGCAGAATACCTCAACTAGTATACCCAAATTATTGATCCCTTCAACACTCTGGCCATTAGCTACTAACAGTCTTCTCCGAGGGGATATACCAATTAATATTTGAATTTCTTTTTGAGGGAAGGGCTGGGAAAACACAGCCCATAGGATCAGGTTCCTGTTCCCTAGTTAGTCATCCTAAAGCTCTTTACAATCTGGCTCTATCCTTCTAGTCTTACGTGTCTCCTGGCGTACCTATGCTAAATGTACCATTCCCTAATATGCCAGCCAGTGCCCTTTCATTCACGATTTTGTGCTTTGTTACATGCTATGTTGTCCTTTTAGACCCCTTCTCCATCCTTTATGTATAAACTTAATTATGTGAGAACAAATTCCAACTTCACTGTCTGTTAAGCTTTTTCTTATCCCTCTCACAGAGCGGGTTGCTTTCTCATCAACCTGTAGCAGGTTTATCATATCTCTTACAATACTTACCATATTGTCAGGTACTTCACCTTTATATTTACCTCTTGCAATAGATTTCAGATTTGTCCAAGGTCAAGCATTTTGTCCTGTTCATCTCTATAACTAGAGTATAGCACAGTGCCTGGCCTATAGTAAACATGCGAATAAATATATGGACAGATATGGAAACACTTGTGTTTTAAGATTCCACAGCTTACTTGTTAAGTGAGAAAACGGAAGTGATGGTGGGAAGGTGAAAACAAAGATCCTACAGTCGGTTTTACATGGAGAAAAGTCTGTTCCATTTTTTTGGTGGACATTTAAACAGATTTTTATTAAACTTCATGCCTGCCCTGTGCATTAGGGTCTGATTATAAAACAAGGAAAGACTTGGTACCTATCCTCAGAGCTTAAATGTAGACAGAAAGACATAGATGCTGTCCTGTAAAGTATGACTGACCCATTCTGGAAGAAGTAAAGAATGTATTGGGAATGAGGTATAACCTCATTAGCATGGGATAGACTGGGCAAGTGAGGAAAGTAGTGAAATTCAGGGTAGGAAAAAGGGAAGTGTGTATATCAGAGAGGGTAGAACATAACTAAAAGTGAGAGAGGGTATCTTAATCGTCTGTGCTCTGGTTTTGTCATCAGTAAGCTTTATTACGCATTGTCTCTTCAATTCCACTTTGCACCATTCCTCTCACTTCCTACTGTGGCACGTTTACCAATTATTTTCTAGTAACAGGTGACAGTAGTGCAAGTAAAGTTTGAGGGAACAGTAAGCTAAAATTATTTAATGATGAATTGCTTTCTTAAGCTCCGTAGAAGGCAGGGAATGTTCAGGGAACTGTAACTAAAGAGTCTCGGAAGCAAAAGAAGGGTGTATGTGCCCTTGTCATCCCCTAGTCAGCCCTAAGAGGGGAGTTGAAGGAAGGTGATCCCTCGACAGAAGTTTTCAGGCGAAGCCCCCATGTGTCCCTTCCCAGAAGAAGAGCTGAACTGAAGGGAAGGAAACAGGGTGAAGATGATATAGAGGGTTGTCATTGGGCGCTTGGCTGGGGAGGGGGGGCGTTGAAGCTTACCTCTGTTTTTTGGAATTGCTGGGAAGGGAGCCAACTGTGGGTCCATCCTGCTGACTAGGACTAATCTCTGTCTCAGGTTGCCCTACCTCAAGTTGATGCCTCTATATGTATCGAAGACTTAGGGGAATCCTGGGTCACAGGTACTGAATAGGGAGGGGTTAACACTTTTTGGGTGTCTACTATGTGTCAGGCACTGTGCTTTATCTTACTGCATTTTTCTTTTATTCTCCTGCCAATATTATTATAAGTATTATAATATCTCAAATAGGCAAACCGAAGGGCAGAGGTTTATATCTTGTCCAAGGTTACACAGGTAGTCAGTGGCAGAGCACAGACATCAGTCCAGTTCTGTCTGACTCTAAAGTCCATGGTCCAGACCCCCCTTTTCCATCTAGATGCTCTCCCTAGGCGAATTCCCAGGGGTTTTGTGGTCAAAGCGTAGTTTCACTTTTCTTTGTCTCCTCCCACCCCCATGCCTTTCAAACCATTGAAGTTAGGTGGAATTCTTAGGCAGATGCGCCCTCTGTTTTTAGCAGTCACTAATGGCGTGGTGGAGTCATGGCATATAGTATTGGATTGACACATAGGAGACTTGAATACAGATTCTGGCTCTGCCATTTGGCTCTGACTGTAAGACTGAGCAGAATTAAATAGTTCTCAAGCATGAGTGGGTCTGAGGTCCATAGATAAATTTTCTGAATTTCCTGGGGCACTAATTCAAATTCCTAGATTAGCAGACCCCAACCAGACCTATGGAGTCCAAATCACAAGGGATAGGACTCAGGATTCTGTATTTTATAAGCTCTCTGGGATTCTTATGTGCACTCAGGTTTGGAAACCTATATATTCAAAATCTGAGTCTTGTACTAGGCATTTATTATTTTATATGTGATATTTATATTTACATTAAATAGTAATGTTAACTTTTTAGAGCAAACTTAAAAGTTACTGTAGAATTAATTTTTTTTATTTTGACTGCTAATGATCTAAAGTTTTATGTACTTTGGTAGAGAAAAATGATTTTTATATAAAATGTTGGATTTTATATATTAATGAACAGCTACTAATAAACTATTTAGTAGCGTTCACTAGAAAGCATAATGAAATGTTCTTTAAAATCTTCTTTAAAACCCGAAAGTAAAAAGTCACAGATATTTGCTAAAACCAGAGAGTTTGCAAAAGGTTTAAGCTATTTAAGAATTTTTTTATTTATTTTAGATATGTTCCAGAACAAAAAGAACACAGGTCCCAGTTTAAGAGGGGTTTCATGCAAGGGCATGTAAACAGACAAGAAAAAGAAGAAAAAGAAGCAATCTATAAAGAACGCTGGCCAAATTATGTAAGGGAACTGCGAAAAAGGTACGTGTTTTTTGCTTGTTTTTAATCTAATTTGAGAGCACAGAGGCTAAATGACTAAAACAAAAAAGCAGAGATTGTCTTCTTGAATTTGTTTCTAACTATTGTTATCCCAGTAATCTATATGTTAATTGTGTTTTCCCATTTGCTGATTGAATTAATTTTAAGATTTTAAGATAACAGGTTGAACCTTAGGAAACTTGATCAGGTATTTCATGACTTCCTATTTAACTTTGATAGGTATTCTGCAAGTACTGTAGATGTTCTGGAAATGATCGATGATGATAAAGTTGATCTGAATTTGATTGCTGCCCTTATCCGACACATTGTTTTGGAAGAAGAGGTTAGTTTTTTGTTTGTTTCTTGGTGATGTAATTTTAATTTCATTAATATATCAAGACCCTGAGAAAAGAAGAATAATTTTTTAAATGCTTTTTACAAGTAGCATATGGAAGAAATTGTTTTGACACTAGAAATAAGAATCTCAGTATACCAAAATTGAGGCATTTGATCTATTTGAAGAAAAGACTAAACAAATGAAATATCTGCGTTGTAAATCCTATTTTTAAAGAGTGAGCTTCAGGATGACTAGGTGGCTCAGTCAGTTAAGCATCCAACTCTTGATTTGAGCTCACGTCATGATCTCACAGTTTGTGAGATTGAGCCCTACATGGGGCTCCACACTGGCAGCACAGAACCTCTTTGGGCTTTGAGAGAACTCTCTCCCTCTTTCTCTGCCCCTCCCTCACTTGCTTTCTCTCTCTCTCTCTCTCTCTCTCAAAATAAATAAACATTAAAAAGAGTGAGCTTCTATTCTTTAGTTATAATCAGTAAATAAAACTTCTGAAGCTAGTTTAAGTGTGCACAGAAGTTTACATTTAGTGTGTTTGGTTACGTGATACTTTGTAATGGTTATTTCCCCTCCATATAGGATGGTGCGATACTGGTCTTCCTACCAGGCTGGGACAATATCAGCACTTTACATGATCTCTTGATGTCACAAGTGATGTTTAAATCAGGTATTATGGAAATGCGTTTTATTACAATTCTAAGAATAGTACTTAAATCATATGCAGCATGTTTTTTTTTTTTTCTATTTGAAGAAGCGTTGCTTAGTCTAAGGCTGCCTCACTGTAGGAACTTGGTGGTCTTAAGCCCAGGTTGGGTTTTTTCAAAAGTTGGATCTCTTTCTCTCTTCTTTAAAAATAAAGTTCTAGGTCAGAAGATGAAGGTGGTAGGTATATGGTGAAGTTCTTTATTTTGGTATTATGAGAATATTTTACTTCTTTTTCTAAATTTGCCTCATAATATTGAGCCCTTAAAGTTAAGATGTTGGTACTTACATTTGTTTTTTCACTCACTGCTGCATTTAATTGGGCAGAAAAGAAGGTTGAATTTATCCCTTAGCCCAGCATTTCTCAGTTCTGAATATACAAGTCACTAGTGGTGCTTCTGTAAAATTCAGATACTCAGACCCCATCCTCACCCCAAATCTGAGAATGTGACTTGAACGTCTGTAGTTTTGAAAAATTCTATAGGTGCTTCCAACGCTTAAATAGCATGTTTAAGAGACATAATCTCTTATGTCTCAGAAATATATGGGACCATTTTTCTCCTATAAAATGCAGCCAGAGCATTTTCAGGGATAATTATTAACTTCCCATCAGTAAAATACAAAGCAAATTCTATTTAGTATTGTATAATTCTAATTATATTTTCTAAACTTAATCTCTTGAAGTGCTTTTGACACATTTTATTTTTACAAGACACTAAAAATGTTTTGATCTAAATGTATTGACTGAAATAGTAAAGCAGTATTTTTCATTCTTTGTTAAATCCCATTGTAGTAATGTCCTCAAAACATTCTCTGTAATTAAAATTATTTACTGTTCTCTAGCTGAAAAATGTTTTTATCTGATTATCAGGGCTTCTCTGTAATGAAATAACTACTTTCAGTGATAACGTTTGTCTGTAGAAAAAGTGTAGTTGTGATTAAACTATGCAAATGAATTATTTTTTTAAACAACTGGGATTCTTTTTTTGGCCGAAGCTTCTAACGTTGGTCTCTCCCACCCCCCAAAAAAACACTACTGTGTGATCTACTTTTAGTTTTAAAAAATGTGAGTATGTGTGGGGCACTGAGCTGGCTCAATCAGTAAAGCATGCAGCTCTTGATCTCAGGGTCGTGAGTTCAAGCCCCATGTTGGGTGTAGAGTTTACTTCAAATAAAAAATGTTGAGTATGTGTATATATTTACCAGGAAAAATACAAGGAAGATCTACCAAAATGTAACACTACAATTACATGCTGTGATATTGGTTACTATAATTGACTTTATTAATTTTCTAATTATTCTCAAGGAAGGAGGTATTAATTTATACTTTTACCACCTGCTCAATTCTTTTTAAAAAGAAATCTTACCAAAGTTTAACACGAATGTTTTTTCTCAAGTTATAGTTTTAAAATTTAGCCTTAATAATTGGCTGTACTCTGTTGACCATGTTAAAAGGGGCAAAAAAAATTGGTCTAACTCCATAGTGACTAAAGGTGAATTTTGAAACTCAATTTATCGAATGCTTATCAACTTATTTTTTTCTTCTCATAAGAGTATAGACTTTGTTCCCACTGACTACTGTAGTTGTGCAATATCAGCAGTCTAAACTCTTTTTACCCCAATTATGTTACCTTTAACAGAATTGTTTTTACTTTCATTGTTTTACCTGGCTACTGATTTTTTTTAACTTGTAATGAAACATTTAAACTTAGAGAAAACTAGAGAATCGTATAGTGAACAACATATACCAATGACTTCAATGCAGCAACTATTTTTGTGATCTGATTTTTTCCTTTTTAAAATAAATTGCGGCTGTCATATATTATCTCTCAAAATATATGCATCTCTAAAAATGTACTTTTCTATATAATATATAACCATAGTACCATTTTTCTATCTAATTCTTAACATCATCTAATAATCCAGTCTATAATCAGATTTTCCCATTTTCCCCCAAAAGTGTCTTTCACAGCTACTAGCTCAAATTACAGAAAATTGTAAGCCAGATAAGTCTTTTATTCCACATAATCACTTTCATATCCCCCTTACCTTCCCCATGGTAATGATTTGTGGAAAAGACTAGGCTAGGTCCACCTACCTAGATTTTCTAGATTTGTCTGAATCTGAGTCTTCATAATATCATCATTTGATCCTTTCTTACCTATACTTGTAAAATGGAAGTTACATCTTAAGGCCTAATCCAACTCAAAGTAAATTATTTTTGGCCTGAGTATTGATTGAGTTAATGCATTTCATATTGTGTTACAGAGACAAGTAATTCAGAGCAATCTTTTTAGCAATATCAATTGCTTGACAGCTTTTTACTACCTTTTAAGATTTGTAACCCTTATCAGAGGATTTGGGGAGTATCATATTTCCTTTGAATAACAATAGTTTTTGGCAGGGGGAATACAGTTATCTTGAGTCATCTCGATACTTGCTAGAGATTTAAGTCTTTAAGTCGGGTTGCATTTTTTTTGTAATCATAGCTAAACTTGAAGTTTACCCTTGCTTCCTTAACATTCCCTTATTTCCATCACTAATAACTACACCAAACTTTCTCCCTGTTGTCTAGTAATCACGAATGGGTTGAACTATTTCATTTTGAAACTTAAAAAGTAGGAATGTGATTTTACATTTCTAACAAAATTATATTTAAAAATGTGGGTCACTTTACCAGTGCTGTTTCATTATTTTTTTAACATAAAAGTGGACATGGGAATTTCATTAAAGTGCTCTAAAAATTCACTTATTATCTATATGATTAAAATACTGAGGCTCACCCAAAGTCTATAAACTTATATTCATATTAGAGCGAATTTTTTGGTGTTCAGTTAACTGATGGGAATAGAACTAATGATGTTTTCTAGCATAATTTGAAAAGATTGTTCCTAACTTTTAAGCATTCTTTAGGAATTTGGGAAATATGTTTATCAATGTGCAATAAATTGACAGAATAAAATGTCAGTAAGAACTTACTGGAGCACTAAGAAAACAAGAAAATAAAAAGAATAAAGTTTCTCCGATTATATATAGTAATATAAATTAAGAATTATGTGCTTAACTAATCTGGAGCTTTTCTGCAACTGTTTGTCTTAAAGTTTACTTTTCTTTTTTAATTTTCAGACAGGTTTATTATTATACCCTTACATTCACTGATGCCTACGGTTAACCAGACACAGGTATGTTGTTAGATTTATTCATCCTCTGTCTTTCAGATTGAGGCAAGCTTCAGATTAAGGACTGCTTATTATCTTTTATTTTCTTTTATTTTTTTTGAAGGTGTATTTTCAAGTAGTAATCCATATAAAAATCACTTCTTTAAGAACTTTGCAAATGAGTCTTCAGGGGATAATTGCACAAAAACTCGAGTAACTGAGTGTAATTAACAAATTAGTTTTGTCAGCATTAGGGAAAAGTTTATAGACTGGTTTCACCAGTAACTTGTTTGGGTTGCAGTTACCTATGACATACTACAGCTTGATGTTTGAGATTTTGATTTAACAGAATTAATCTATTTGTAGGTATGAGATTTCCTGTTTTATCAATAATATATTATTATGGTTTTGAATGTTTTGTCTCTTGTCAGGTTCAGGCATGTCCCTCGTTAGGATCAACACTGCATTCTCAAAGACAAGATAGTTTTCTGGACTGCAGTGTTTGCAGGCCCTGATAAAAGGAGATGGCTCAGAAGAAAGTCTGTCTCTCTCTCTCTCTCTCTCTCTCTCTCTCTCTCTCTCGTACTTTTTCCCCTCCTTTTGTGAGAAAAATCTCAAGACATTTCTTATTGAGGCTCTTTTAATATCTTTTCTGCTGATTCTTTAATCCTGAGTAAGCCTCAGCCAACCCAATTAGAGTGCATACCTAAGTGAAGACAAGGGGTGAAGGACTCTTAGTTCCAAAGACCAGACAGAAGAGTACTTCCACTCTGACACTCTAATTGTAAACTGTGTATTCCTTTGCTAGAAATTATATGACTACATTAGAAATTATATTTTCTGTTGATTACCTTTGATGTAAATGAAGAGATAAATGTATGTATTTCTTTGCATTGTAGCCAAGTGGTACTTGACCACAAGTTTTCCTTTTACTCAGGTGGCTTTCTGAAGGATACCATTGAAGATTTTTTTTTTTTTTTTTAGTTTGACTTCAAAAACTTGTATGTAGTGGTACAGCCCACTGCTATCCATTCTGAGTTTGGCATCTGCCTGGGTGGTTGGTGTCCCTTACCCATAGAGTTTTGGATCATTCGTAATTCTTACTGTTAAACTGAACTCTCTCTCTCTCAAGAGTTTGATACACAAAAAAACATTTTGCTTTACCGTTCTTGTTAAAAAACATTCTGTAAATTTAAGTAATCCTATTTCATTTGAAATTTAGTTTGTGATAAGGTTCATTCTAAAATCTGGGAGATTTTGTTTGGTTTAACGAAAATGATAGTTTAATTGAAAATGATGTGTACCTATAAGTATGTGTACAAATGTTAGATGCATATGTGAAGGAATGAACGCAATGTTGAAAAGGAACAGTATCTGAAGTAATTCTGATTGGAAGAATGATGTCTTAGAAATTAATGTGCTTTTGAGGTTTTGATGTATTGATTCTTACAGGTATTTAAAAGAACTCCTCCTGGTGTTCGGAAAATAGTAATTGCTACCAATATTGCAGAGACTAGGTAAAAATTGTTTTAAATATCAACTACTGATGATTATGAGTTTTGAGCCCCATAAATTAGCATACCTTATACACTTCTCTCTCTAAAAGATACTTCATAATGTCTTTAAAGTTAATTTAGTCATGGTTGGGCAGAGGCTTTTGTTTGCTTTCTAATCCTATAATGGATTAGCCTTTCTAAGTGTTTTTTAAAAAGCCTTCTTGGGGTGCCTGGTGGCTCAGTTGGTTAAGTGTCCAACTTCAGCCCAAGTCATGATCTCACAGTTGGTGAGTTTGAGCCCTGCAATGGGCTCTGTGCTGACAGCTCAGAGCCTGGAGCCTACCTCAAATTCTGTGTCTCCCTCTCTCTCTCTCTCTCTCTCTCTGCACCTCCCCTGCTTGCACAGTGACTCTGTCTCAAAAATAAACATTAAAAAAAAAACCTTCTTAAGGAATCTTAAGGAATCATGGGAGTTGAGGTCAATTTTGGTTTTGCCTTTTTCTGGTTGGGGGTCGTATTGTTTGGTAATTAGTTATAAATAGCCTTAAAATTTCTTACATTCCTTGGGAAGCATTAATATGTCTGTATACTCATTGAAACAGATTTTTCTGTGGAAGCTGATATTAAACCATGTGGGAACTTGGGACCACAGAGCTAGGTACAAAAGTCATCAAGCAAGCTATGAAGTTTGACTATGGGCAAATAAAAATTCCTCATGTCATCTGCAGAATTGACTGCCACTACAGCTCCTGATGCTGCCTGCCCAACAAGGGGCTTGATCCCTGTAATGTTGGTGAATGTGGGAACAGTGGTGAAAATCCCTAACTGCAAAATCAATATGACTAATTAAAAATGCTTTGAAGTCCCTATCTGTAGTCCTGTTAGAGGTTATGTGCTTTTAATGTATTTTTAATATTTCATACATCTGTTTTCCAAACAGCATTACCATAGATGATGTAGTTTATGTAATAGATGGAGGAAAAATAAAAGAGACACACTTTGACACACAAAACAACATCAGTACCATGTCTGCTGAGTGGGTTAGTAAAGCTAATGCCAAACAAAGGAAAGGTCGAGCTGGAAGGTAAGATGGAACCTTTGTCTGTAAGTTGTTTTAATCATAGTTTCTTTGGAAAAATATCTGCCAAGTTTTCTAGTTAATTAAAATTAATATTCTTTGTTAATTTGTTATTAGTTCTATTTAATTTTGTTTCCATTTTTTAAAAAGCATGAATTACTAATCATAACTAGTAATAATATTTGAATGTCATATTATCTCCTAAACACTTTGTATATATTAACTTGCTTAATCTTCACAACAATGCTAGGAACTAGGTTATTGCCCCCATTTTAAGGGTATGGAAATTAAGGTATAAAGAAATTAAAAGTTAAACAGTTGTGTAAGTAGCAGAGTCAGGACTTGAACTCGGGCAGTCTGGCTCCAGTCTGGGCTCCTAACCCTGTACTTTACATCTATACTGGTTTTTCACTATTAGTTACCAATGAAAACACAAGGAAGTTTTCTCATTGATAAGGGGGTAGCATAAGAAATAATATCTCTATCTTAATGGTAGAAAGAGTGATTTGCCTTTAACACAAGTAATTGCATTTATTATTCATTTTAATACATACTTCCTAGAAGTTTTACACCCTTACTCATATGAGTGGTAGAATCACATCTGAAGTTGTAGAAGAGAGTTTTTCTTTTGCCTCCTACAGGTAGTACGAAAAAATTTCCATTAATCTTCAGATAACTGGCGTAAGTAAGGAAAGGAGAGTTAGATAATTTCAGCAATACTTTGTTTTACATTTGTAGGTAGTAAAGCTCTGTATCTTGCTATAATCTTTGCAGATTTTCCCACTGCAATTTGTAGGCCGTTTATTAGATTATGCAGTTGCTGCTCTTGAGCTGAAGTGATAGCTTATTCTAAGAATAATCTCTAAGACTGAGGTTTTCTCATGAAGACTTAATACCACTGGATACTAATTCAAGTAGTATTCACCATTGTGGTACACTTTTTTATATGAATAGTAAACATACTAGCCTTAGGTTTGATCCATAAAACGGTTCTAGAAATAAAGTAAACGAAGTATTATGTTTCATCTAAATTTTCATTTGCAGTAGCTTGATAGAAGTTAACTATGGAATTACAGTGGTTTAATTCAAATGAAAAATAGCCCCTTGTAGGGTCCACAGATATAAATTCCTTTAGCAAAGCCTGATTTGATTAATAATTACTTTGAAGGCCAGATCAAACTATATTATATGGTCCTCAGTGGAAGCATTCTTCGTTTTTACAGGCATGTTATATTAATAGATGATGGATCTTTGTATACTTGTGACAGAAATAGCTAAGAATTTTAGAATTTATTTTTATTCCTATAGAAAACGGGCCTCCCCCTCCTTTAGTAGCAAGAGCCCATAGGAATATTTATTCTGTTTGAAAATATATGAATACCCTCACCTCTACATGTCTGTCCTTAACACTGTCCATTTATATCACTAAAGAAAAATTCAGCAACTAAAACATTTCCAAAATCCCTCTGGGAGCTCACTAAATAGCACATACTTAAAAGATTTTAAATAATATAGACAGGTTAACATAATGCTAGGATTATTACATAAAATGCTCACAAGGCATATAGAGGGTAGACCTCAGTAAACAGTTATTAAGCACAGCATTCTGGAATCTGTAAGTTAGGAAAAAGGAACCAAATTATTGGTGCGGGGAGGAAATCATCTCTTTCTTAAAACTAGAACATAGGGATAATGGATCTAGATAATGTTACTCAGATACATGGGGAGAAGGAATGTATGATTAATAAAAATGAAATATTAAGTTAGTTATGGTGTAGTTCATATGATACAGATATTGGCTATTTTCCCTGCCTGCTATTTTCTCTGGAGTTCTAAAAAGTCATTGGTAATGTTCCTTTTATTTATTTATTTTTTAAGAGTGCAGCCTGGTCATTGCTATCATCTATATAATGGTCTTAGAGCAAGCCTTCTGGATGACTATCAACTGCCAGAAATTTTGAGAACTCCTCTGGAAGAGCTTTGTTTACAAATAAAGGTAAATTAGGTGGGAGAATTAAGAAACTAAATGGAGAGTGGGGTTCTAATTTTCAACATTTGTATAGAAGAAAGTAGTATATTAATCTGTGAAGAATTGTTATCTTGCGTGTGTGTGTGTGTGTGTGTGTTTTAGTAAACTGTCTTTAAACTTCCTTCAAATGTTTATTAAACACATTTTATCATGTACTGCTCTAGGATCATGCTGCCTGTGTTTGAATCCTAACTCCCCTGACAAGCTAGTGGCAAGTTATTTAAATAAAGCTTATATAGAATTCTTTAGAACATTGCCTGGCATGTAGTGAGTAAGTGTTCAGTAGATAAATATTAGCTACATGTACTGTTACTACATCTTAAGGTGCTGTCCGTCTGATAAACCACTCACCATTTTTTGGCATTTTATATGTATTTTGATAGAAACAACCTTTTTATTTTGAAAATGATCGGTAAATTAACCTATTTGTTGAGATTTTAACCAGCTACTTTTCTCATTAATATAAAGCTGGTGGGTGATAGAAAGTAGTAATGTGAAAATCATGTATAAGTTTGATGCTTTATTAATTGACTGACAACAGGCATGACTAAACTGTTAATGTCAGTATATGACATATGTTTAATTATATTTGTCTTCCCCCAGATTTTAAGGCTAGGTGGAATTGCTTATTTTCTGAGTAGGTTAATGGATCCACCATCAGATGAAGCGGTGTCACTCTCCATAAAACACCTGATGGAACTGGTAAATTTTATTTTATTTTTCAAAATGTTAAGTTAGATTTATAACGTTAGAGCACGTAAGCCACCTGATTAAAAAATTTACTCTCATTACTATGAAGTAGATCAGTGAATACACAGTGCCAAATTTGATTTACTCTTTGGCTTGGTATATGAAACGTGAATTAGAAAGTTATAAAATGATACCTTTGTGATGGTCTTATTATTCTGGGTCCTTTCCACACAATTTTTTTCATTGTAGGCTTGTTTTAAAACTAGATAAAATTTTGGGGGCGCCTGGGTGGCTCATTCGGTTAAGCGTCCGACTTCAGCCTAGGTCATGATCTCGCTGTTCTGGATTTCAAGCCCCGCATTGTTCTCTGTGCTGACAGCTTGGAGCCTGGAGCCTGTTTCAGATTTTGTGTCTCCCTCCCTCTCTCTGTCTTTGCCCCTTCCCCACTCATACTTTATCTGTCTCTCTCAAAAATAAACATTAAAAAAAAAAAACTAGATAAAATTTTATATCTTTCAGTTTACTGGTCTTTGTCTTCATTTGCATTCTTCAGATGAATTTGGTTGGTTTCTTAGATTCTTCTGATTACCATAATGTTTTCAGAGCTTTTCTCAAATCCAAATAATTTAATGACTGTGGACATCTTATGAAGGCAGTTCTTGTATTTTTGAAAGAATACTAATGAGCTTTATATCCCCCTGCCTGACATTTGGTCTTAATTTTTTTTTTGTTTTGTTCTGCTTTAGTTTCTTTCTGTGACATCATTGTTTTGAGAAACTAGTTTCAGTGACTTAACAAGTGACTACTTAGTTGGTAGCCATCCCTGCACAAGACCATATTGAGAAGAGTCACAGGACTGGCTATGAAATTAGTACCCAGAGTGAGGAGAAGGGCGCTGTGAGGTAATGCTCAGAGAAGAGAAAAAGTGGTTCAAGCTGTCCTCTCCAATAAGGCAGCCACTGGTCACATGTGACTATTTAAATTTGAATTTTGAAGTAAATTACAAATTCAGCATCTCTAGTCACATTGCACATAGAACATTTTTGTCATTGCTAAAATTCTGTTGATTCATGTGGGGTTAGAGGTTTCTGAAGATGTACTTTATATATTTCATTTTTATTTAAGCCATTTATACAGGTAATTTTGAGAATTTGACCTACATCAGAACACTGTAGTAGCTTTTAATGTGAGTTATTTAAATGAAAAAGCATTGTTAATTATCTGTCTTTGTTGGAATTTGTGTTAGGTTTAGTGAGGTCCCTGGTACTTTAGGAAGTAGTACAGTTTTACTGCTGACCTGTCTTCCCACCTAGGCTTTTATCTAGTAGAATAGAGCTTTGCTGCTATTTCGTCTAATAGAATAGAGCTAGGTGGCAATCAGAGAATCAACTTACTATTGATGGTAGAGATGGATGACCAGAGAACAGTTGGACTCTGAAGCTCAAGTGGGTGGCTTCTTCTCTCCCAACTGAATTTAAGAGCCAGTCTTTACTTAGCCGTTTGCTTGAAACGGCCATGCAAATCCTTCTCCATCATGAAAAGGCCAGCAAATCCTTCTCCCAACAGTAGATTCCAAAGCTTTTTTAAAGTTTGTATTTAAATTCCAGTTAAAATACAGTGTAGTATTAGTTTCAGGTGTACCATATAGTGATTTGATGCTTCCTTAAGACACCCAGTGCTCATCACAAGTGCATTCCTTATCGCCATCACCTGTTTAACCCATCTCCCCACCCATCTCCCCTCTGGTAACCATCTGTTCTCTGTAATTAAGAGTCTGTTTCTTGGTTTGCCTCTCTGGGATTTTTTGTTTTTGTTTTTGTTTTTGTTTTTCTGTATGCTCTTTGGTTTCTTAAATTTTATGTATGAGTTAAATTATTAGGTGTTTGTCTTTCTCTGAATGACTTATTTCACTTAGCATGATACTCCACATCTTTGGAAATGTCAAGATTTCATTCTTTTTTATAGTTGAGTAATATTCCATTATATATATATATATATATATATATACACACACACATATATATATATGTGTATACATATATATATACGCATGCCACATGCCACATCTTCTTTATCCATTCATCAGTTGGTGGACACTTGGGCTGCTTTTATAGTTTAACTATTGTAGACAGTGCTGCTGTAAACATTTGGGGTGCATGTATCCCTTTGAATTGGTATTTTTGTATTCTTGGAGCGAATACCTGGTAGTGCAGTTGCTGGATTGTAAGGTAATTCTATTTCTAACTTTTTGAAGAATGGCCATGCTGTTTTCCACAGTGGATACACCAGTTTGGGTTCCCACCAACAGTGCATCATTAGGGTTCCCCTTTCTCCACATCTTCGCCAACACCTTTTGTTTCTTGTGTTGATTTTAGCCATTCTGATAGGCATGAGGTGATATCTCATTGTGGTTTCTATTTGTATTTCCTTAATGACAAGGGATGAGCATCTTTTCATGTGTCTGTTAGCCATCTATATTTTTTGGAAAAATGTCTGTTCATGTCTTCTGCCCATTTTTAATCAGATTATTCATTTTTAGGGTGTTGAGTTTTATAAGTTCTTTATATATTTTGAATACTAACCCTCTATCAGATATGTCATTTCCAGATATTTTCTCCCATTCTGTAGGTTGCTTTTTAGTTTTGTTGATGGTTGGTTGGGGAAGGGGCAGAGAATCCCAAGCAGACTCCTTGCTGTCAGTGCGGACCCAAGCACAGGGCTCCCATTTTGCAAACCGAAATCATGAGCTCATGACTTGAATTGAAATCAGGAGTCAGACACTTAGCCCATTAAGCCACCTAGGGGCCCTATAAATAGTTCTGTTTATCCCTTTCCAATCATCTAGGACCCATAGTACAATCTTGAGCAGAAGAATGATAGTGTACATTCTTGTGTTCTTTTTCTCAGAGGGAAAGCTGTCAACAATTTGTTGAGTGTATTTGTTGAAGATTTTTTTCATGGAAACTGTCAAATTAAGGAAGTTTCTGATTTGCTAAAAGATTTTTATTGTGCATGGATAATTGATTTTGTCAAATCCCTTTTCTGCCTCTCATGAGATTATGATGTGGGTTTTTTCTTGTTTAATTTGCTGTGTATTGGATTACATTGATTTTTTTTTTTCAAATGTTAAACCAACTTTCATTCCTGAAACAAATCTAACTTGCTGGGATTCAATTTGCCTTTTTTTTTTTTTCCTCCCTGTGGTTTCTCATGCATAAGTTTATTGAGTAGTTTTCCTTTCTCCAAATGTGCCTGTCCAGTTTGTTACCAAGATTATGCCAGGTACAAAAAAACAAGTAGGGAGCATTATATATTTTTTTTGTTTTTCTGTTCTCTGAAAGAATTTTTTGTAAGATTAAGGTTATTTCCACCATAAATGTTTAGTAGAAGTCTTTTCTGATGGGATACATACGGGTTATGGTTTTTATTTTTTGTTGATATCTTTTTGTGTACCTAGTTATTTTAATTGTGTACTGGACATTGCATTTATAGTGCTCTTTGTAGATAAAAATTTGAAACCTAAGATGATGATAACTTTCTCCAGCGAAGATTTATGTTGCTTCTGCCAGGAAAAGAAGCACCAGTTCTGGGCTCACCTCCCTGGACTTCTGTCGTTCTCCAAATTCTATACTTACAGTTTTTATACTTCTTTTTTAACTCCTCAGTGTCTTCAAGTAGCTTTCCTAACTATATTCAGTGGGACAATTGGACCAAATTACCTAGGTAATCAGAGCAGTAGCCCACCCCCAGTTTTCAGTGTTCTGGAAATGCCCATTATTTCTTGCCTTCCTGTCTGATGTCTCTTAAACTACCAGAATCAAAGCTTTGCATTATATATTTCGAATATATAATAGTTGTTTCTTTCTTTGTTTTATTTTGTCCCACAACACCAGGGGGTGATTTTATTTGATTGAAAGTTTGCTAATGTGGTATTTCTCTTATTTCTCTCCTAACATTTAGAGTAGGGCCAGGTTGTGGATATTTTATTTGTCTATTTTAATGTAAGTTTCTAACCTTTGCTGACTTCAGAAAGTCTGTTTTGGTGAAGAAAACAGCATCGAACAATATTAAAGCATTTGGGTCTAAGAGTGAGAACTCTCCTGTTGTTTATTTTAAAGCAAACTAAAATAGCTTTGAATAGGATGCTTTACAGTGTTGATTTTAAACATAAATCCGTGCTTTACAGAATGCTTTGGATAAACAAGAAGAATTGACACCCCTTGGAGTCCACTTAGCACGATTACCAGTTGAGCCACACATTGGAAAAATGATTCTTTTTGGAGCTCTTTTCTGTTGTTTAGACCCAGTACTCACCATTGCTGCTAGTCTCAGCTTCAAAGATCCCTTTGTCATTCCATTGGTAAGAAAGATACAGATAAAAGGCTAAGCGTTTTTATATTCACAGAATAGTTTTTGTTGAGATCCATTTTTCAACATTTTATTTGAATGCCTTTCTCACTTGACCATCAGGGCAATTTAAGTGGCCTTCATCTATTTTTTCTTTTTTTTTTTCTTCTTCTTTCTTAAGGGCAAAGAAAAGATTGCAGATGCAAGAAGAAAAGAATTGGCAAAAGATACCAAAAGTGACCATCTGACAGTTGTGAATGCATTTGAGGTAAAAAATGACTTGTTCACGAATGTGACAGTTCATTCAAGTGAAAAGCTGATAATAGACGTACTCACTTTTTAAAATGCGTATATTTAATAGGTATCAGGAATAAATTGCTGAGTGTTTAAAATTAGGTGAACATTTAAAAAACATTGCACATGATATATTTTTTGATAGTTCATTACATTTACCCTTTTGGGAAAAAAAATCTGTATTTGTGTTTTGATAACAGTAGAACAAATTAACAGTTTATCTTAAAAATCTATTTTATATTCATTTATATCTTTGTGTTGACATTCGTAAAAGATGGTCTTAGTCTGTTTATTAATAAACTATAACTTATTCAGATTTAACATTTTGATGAGTATGCTAATCGTGCACATTATTTAGAGAGACCGTTTCTCCTCCCAAAAGTCAAGCTTATCACCCATATTTGCAAAATTTAAATGTAATTAGGTTTTTAGAGATAGTATCTTTTTACTGTAGCTCTAGATTCATTTTTATACCACATATTATGGGAAAGTTTATGTATTTTTTTTCTTTGAGCTCATCCAGTATTAACTTTTCTTTTTCCCCATCTTCCCTTGTCTGTGTTTATAATTTCATATATATATATATATATATATATATATATATATACACACATACATACATATGTATATATATACATATGTATATATATATGTTTGTGTATATTCCAATACAGTAGCATTAGAATTTGTTCAGCAGAGTGTTCTTTTTTATTAATACCTAATATATATGATGGCATTTTGTATAAAATACACAGTATATTGTTATATAACTTGTACTTGTTTGTATGAAGAAAGGTCTGGAAATTCATTAGTGGGTATATCTTAACTAGAATCATGGGGAGTGCTTTTTTTTAATAGTATGTGAATTTCAAAATTCTTTGAGTAGTTTATAAAGAAGATGAAGTATTGGTTAAACTAGTGAGAATCTTTGCTTTGATGAACAATATTAATAGTTTTCTTTAATTTCTTTGCTCCATAGGGCTGGGAAGATGCTAGACGACGTGGTTTCAGATATGAAAAAGACTATTGCTGGGAATATTTTTTGTCTTCAAACACATTGCAGGTAATGGTGAATGTTTTGAAATGATTCCCAAATATGTTTATATGTATCCATTTTGTATAGTTAGATCTTCAGCAAAAAAGTTAATGGTGTGAGTTTGTTATATGAAGTTAAATGATTATACAAAATAATAGAAGGAATCTTTATTAAATAAATCAACTGCAACAAAACAAAGGTATATAATATAATAAACATAAAGGTGGCTAATGGCTAAGAAAAGAAACAAGATTCCAGAGTACAGCAGGAAAATGTAGTAAAGCTTGGGTACTCTTTGCCCCCACCTTCTAGTTGCTGTTTTGATGATTCAGCCTGAAAATGCTCACTGATACTCCTAAAATCTATTTTAAAATAATAAACAGTATCTTTACCTTAACTTTTGGGTAGTTTATCTTTAATAAGAAAACACTGGAAAGGAGGCCTTTCTGAACCAGAGATCGTAAATAAACAGGACAGATAGACATCAGACATAACGACTCTACACTAAATTGGAGAAGTGTAAGATTAGGAATTCCTCATGTTCCCCTGTTACATGTACATTCCAGTGATATGGCAGGAACCTTGGTACTGGACATTTAACAAATGTACAAGGGGGTAAAAGAATCAAGAATCTAGCATGTCTAGCAAATCTAATAAAAGCTGTGCAAACATTAACAAAATGAAATATGACAGGTCTCAAAGTTACAACAATCAATGTCAAAAAAGAATAGATTACAACATACCTCAACAGAAAATACTGTACAACTGCTTCATAGTAAATAACAGTTCAGGAAGAATATGAATCCAATAAAACAAAGATAAGAAAATAAACCAATAATAGAGTGGATGAAAAGACTGCTGACCTAAGAAGACACATTGATGACCAAAAGAATTACAGGGAACAAAATGGATATCCCTGTAAAGGATTGATATAGAAGAAAGAGAGTCTAGGTAATCACAGTTTGTAGATGCAGCCACAAAAGAAAAAATTGAAAACAATAAGTAAAAAGCTTCTAGACAGGAAGACAGGACTGATCCATCATAAAGATAATAGGTGTCTCTCCATAGAAAATTCAGGTGTAATTATGACTATGTATTCAGAGATATGTGCAAGAACATTTCCTTCAATAGAGAAAATAAAATGAACTACATGTATGAAAAGATGACTGAATCCAAGGGTTGAGAATATTCTATCCAGTCAAGATATTAATTCACCTATAAAGACAGAGGACAGGCATTCAAGAATGCGTTTGAAATACTACACCCATGAGCTGTTCTTGAAAAAGAGACATTGAATTGCTGTCTACTAAGAGATAAAAAGAATTTCAGAAATGGAGAGTACCTATTAAATCAATGAGTGTTGTGTGTGGATATTATTTAAATATAGAACAAATACAAAACAGTATTGGGAATTAAAGATACAGAATAGAATAGAGTAGAATAGTTATTATTCTGAACAGTATAAAATAATGGTAATAAAAACACCAGGACATGGTCTAGAGTGTCAGAGTCACGTAGTTCACAAAAGGGATGTAGACTTAAGACCAACTTTACGTTTCATAATCTCTTCTTTTAAGCTTAAAGGATCCTTTATTACCTTTTGTGATTGTGAAAATTTAAGATTCATCAGTTTAATTTTTATTTCTATTTAACTTTTTAAAATTGAACTCAAATTATCCAGCACCCCCAAAAAATTGAACTCAAATTAATTTTAATACTTGTATTAAAATAGCTTTTATACATTATCCCATTGTTAGGATAGCATTTCTATCTAACTCTTTTGTCAGTATATATGTGTAAATGTCTGCAGTATTATTTAGTTAATGGTTACTTCTGACTAAACTGAGTTAGGGAAATTTCATTTGTACTTCCTGTATTACTTGTGTGCTTTATAATGAGCTATGCATCATTTTTATTCAAATTAGGATTCTTCATCAAAACAAAACAAAAAAACAGACATTAAGCCTTTGTGCCAGTATGTAACAGCAGTTAATTCTCAGTAGTAGAACTATGGATGTAGTGGAAATATATGGATGTTGATTATTTTATTTATGCTTTTCTGTTTTTGGGGGGTTTTGTTTGTTTTCAGAATATGGGGTGGAGAACCATTTTTTAAATTATGTTAATGAATTAATGAATCTTCTGCAGAATGGAGCAATACTTAAAACATCAGTGGTTATTCCTTAATAGCAGGCAAAACTTTTCTGTTAAAAAATCAGATGATATTTTAGGCTTATAGGCCATATGGTCTCTGTTAGAGCCACTCACTTCTGTTATTATAGTGTAAAAGTAACCATAAATAATAGCTGAGCGAGTGTGACTTTGTTTCAGTAAAACTTTACTGACAAAAACAGGTGTTTGTAAATTTTGTAGTTTGCCAGCCTCTGCTCTAAAACATCACATTTTTGCAAGTGTCTTATAAAGCAAGGAAAACTTAACAGCTATTTATATGAGTATACGTTGTATGGCCCCTATAAAAATCTGTATGAAAGGTATTCTAGTTCTGTTTGTTACCATTGCTCCCTAGATGCTGCATAACATGAAAGGACAGTTTGCTGAGCATCTTCTTGGAGCTGGATTTGTAAGCAGTAGAAATCCTAAGGATCCAAAATCTAATATAAATTCAGGTAAAGAAGAAAATGCAGTGTAAATAGCTTGCTTTTTGCATTGTTTGTTGTATCTGTATTTTAATTTTTTTCCCCTCTACCTACTCCCAATAGATAATGAGAAGATAATTAAAGCTGTCATCTGTGCTGGTTTATATCCTAAAGTTGCTAAAATCCGACTAAATTTGGGTAAAAAAAGAAAAATGTAAGCATTGAAGATTATTATGAATTATTTCTAATTGTCTCCTTCAGCTTTTGAAATCCTCTTTATGGCAGCAGAGCTTATATTTTAAACTTGTTCTTCTTTATATTTGGGCCATGTTCTTGTTCTTTACTTTTGATCTAAATTGAAGAGAATGCAGGGGCACCTGGGTGGCTCAGTCAGTTAAGCATCTGACTTTGGCTCAGGTCATTATCTCACAGTTTGTCAGTTCAAGCCCCATGTCGGGCTCTGTGCTGACAGCTCAGAGGCTGGAGCCTGCTTGGGATTCTGTGTCTCCCTCTCTCTGTTCCTACCCTGCTTGCACTCTCTCTCTCTCTCTCAAAAATAAAAAATAAAGATTAAAAAAAATAATAAATTTAAGAGAATGCAAACTATTTAACACAGGCATCACTTTCCCTCATAGCACTTACCTGGAGTCGGCTCTCCCATCACCCATTATTCACAAAGAACGTTAATGAAATATAATACTAGGGTAAATATTAGGAAAGTAAGCCAGCTATTAAAAAAAAAAAAGTCAGTGCAGAGGCATCTGGGTGGCTCAGTCAGCTAAGTGTCCAACTTCTGCTCAGGTCATGATGTCATAGTTGGTGAGTTCAAACCCCACGTCAGGTTCTCTGCTGACAGCTCAGAGCCTGGAGCCTGCTTTAGATTCTGTGTCTCCCTCTCTCTTCCCCTCTCCTGATTGTGTTCTCTCTCTCTCTGTTTCTCTCAAAAATAAACATTTAAAAACAGTGCATGGATGGATATTACCTAGAGAAGACTTTTTTAGGATTTCTTCTCTTCTAAGACACATAATTTTCTAATTTACCTCTTTGATGAAAATTGTGATTTCACTGTTTTAGGTAATAAGGTATAACTTTTAAATATATGTACAAATAATTAGCCTCAGGAATAATTGGAGACTGCAAGGCATATTTTTTGCCTAGCAAATAAGTTCATTCTAGTGAGGAAACAGCAACTCTAAGTCACAGATGTGTAGTAGTGTGTGAATGAAGACACATTAGACTCTTGTGTCATGTCATTAAAAGAGTCCCTAGCCAGTGGATTCATAAGTGAATATGTTAATTTGAGCATTGTGTCCTGAGGAAGTAATTCCAAATGTTTTTTTAAAAGGTGTATTGTAAAGAACATAGGTGTCCAAAAAAAAAAGTGGGGAAATTATTTGATATTATCATATTATAATGGCATTTAAGCTCATATAAATAAGGCATATAAAACAGTTACTGTACAATAACAAAATAAACACATTAAATGAAAAAGTTTGGATATCCTATGATGATAAACATTAAAAAATACAAGATCTCAAAGACAGATTAAAGTGCAGACATTGTTTTAGGGCAGTGCTTCTCAACTGGGGTGACTTTACCTGCCAAGGGACATTTTATTTGACTGTGACATTTGAGGTAGTTCCAGCTGGGGCAGTACTACTAGCATCTAGTAGACAGAGGCCAGAGATGCTATTAAACCTTTAATATCCAGGACAGCCTCCACGACAAGGATTACTCAGTTTAATATGTCAAATATGCAGAGTTTGAAAAACCTTATTGTCACATAGGAAGTTATGGATAACATGAATTTTAATCATTGTAACTGGATTATCTACACTTTAAGTGAACCAGTATTTTTTTGATATCATTACTTTGTCAGTTTTTTAAAATATCCATTCTTGTCTTTACAGATAGCTTAACAGAGAGACTCTGAAATACATTTTATAAATTTCTCTGCCATCCTATGAAGGATTTAGGGAAAAAAATGTAGTTCTGTTTGTATCGGTGCTTTATTTTGGTCTAGACCAGGGATCAGCCAATTTTAGCATGCTTGGCCAAAATCTTGTTGGTATAAATTTTTATTGGAACAGCCACACCTCTTCGTTTACGTGTTGTCTGTGTCTGCTTTCCTGCTTTGTCAGCAGACTTGAGTAGCTGTGATGGAGCTCATCTGGCTTACAAAGCCTAAAATATTTTGTGTGTGGTCCTGTACAGAAAAAGTTTGCCAACCCCTGCTGCTTTCATGATGTAAGGTTATAGGGTGGCATTGGTTAAATAGGCTGTGGTGAGGAAGAATAATTTCTGATTTTATTCTAAGGACTCATGACTGTGATTCATGAATTTGGTTAGAAGTATTATGAGTTCCTAGAACCATGGAAAGATACTCTTAAAAACAAATAGGAAGGATTAATGGATTAAGAGCTTTTATGTTGTCATTTAATACAGGCAATTACCATTGGTTGTTTCAAAAGAAACTGTCAGACATCTCCATGTTGAATAATATTGATTAAAGACTCGTGTATTTTGAGGTAAAACTTTTATGACTATCAAAGAAAAGACCCTGGAAATTGAAAGACTGACTAGAGCTATGTCAGAATACCTTTATTCCTTTGCAGTGCAGAAGCATGAAGATAAAAAGCTTCTGCATTGCAAAGGAAACAGTCAACAAAACTAAAAGGCAACCGACAGAATGGGAAAAGATACTTGCAAATGACATATCAGACAAAGGGCTAGTATCCAAAATCTATAAAGAACTTACCAAACTCCACACGCAAAAAACAATCCAGTGAAGAAATGGGCAGAAAACATGAATAGACACTTCTCTAAAGAAGACATCCGGATGGCCAACAGGCACATGAAAAGATGTTCAACGTCGCTCCTTATCAGGGAAATACAAATCAAAACCACACTCAGATATCACCTCACGCCAGTCAGAGTGGCCAAAATGAACAAATCAGGAGACTATAGATGCTGGAGAGGATGTGGAGAGATGGGAACCCTTTTGCGCGGTTGGTGGGAATGCAGAGTGGTGCAGCCACTCTGGAAAACAGTGTGGAGTTTCCTCAGAAAATTAAAAATAGATCTACCCTATGACCCAGCAATAGCACTGCTAAGAATTTACCCAAGGGATACAGGAGTGCTGATGCATAGGGGCACTTGTACCCCGATGTTTATAGCAGCACTTTAAACAATAGCCAAATTATGGAAAGAGCCTAAACGTCCATCAACTGACGAATGGATAAAGAAATTGTGGTTTATATACACAATGGAATACTGCTTGGCAGTGAGAAAGAATGAAATATGGCCTTTTGTAGCAACGTGGATGGAATTGGAGAGTGTTATGCTAAGTGAAATAAGTCATACAGAGAAAGACAGATACCATATGTTTTCACTCTTATGTGGATCCTGAGAAACTTAACAGAAACCCATGGGGGAGGGGAAGAAAAAAAAAAAAAAGAGGTCAAAGTGGAAGAGAGCCAAAGCATAAGAGACTCTTAAAAACTGAGAACAAACTGAGGGTTGATGGGGGGTGGGAGGGAGGGGGGGGTGGGTGATGGGTATTGAGAATGGCACCTTTGGGGATGAGCATTGGGTGTTGTATGGAAACCAATTTGACAATAAACTTCATATATTGGAAAAAAAAAAGAATAAGGGGCGCCTGGGTGGCTCAGTTGGTTAAGCGTCTGACTTCGGCTCAGGTCATGATTTCACAGTCTGTGAGTTCAAGCCCCACGTCGGGCTCTGTGCTGACAGCTCAGAGGCTGGAGCCTGTTGCGCATTCTGTGTCTCCCTCTCTCTGCTTCTCCCCTGCTCATGCTCTGTCTCTCTGCCTCAAAAATAAATAAAAACATGAAAAAAAAATTTAAAAAACTGAGAATAAATGAGGGGTGATGGGGGTGGGGAGGGAGGGGAAAGTGGGTGATGGGCATTGAGGAGGGCACCTGTGGGATGAGCACTGAGTGTTGTATGGAAACCAATTTGACAATAAATGTCATATTTAAAAAAAATACATTTATTCCAAGTATTCCCATTCTGAAATTGGGGGATTTGAATGAATAAGAAACCATTGATAACATTTTAGGATAGGTTTTTAAAAATAAGTTGTAGCTAAAATCCCTTTTAAAGAAAATTCTTAATTTTTTATTTTATATTCGTCTGGGTGTGTAACCTATGAAATTCTTTATTTTTTAAAAATGTTTATTTTGAGAGAGTGAGAGAGGATGCACGCTCGCACACAAGTAGAGGGAAAGGCAAAGAGAGAATCCCACAGTCTCCATAGTGTCAGCATAGAGCCCAGCTCAGCACTCAATCCCATAAACATGAGGTCATGACCTGAGCTGAGATCCTTATTAAAAGTTAGATGCTTAACCGACTGAGCCACCCAGCGTCCCCATAATTGTTCATTTTACAAAGTTATTTTGGAAATTAAGGGTATTGTCAGTATTGTGATTGATGGTAAAATGTATACACTATTCTCTTGGTCTGAATACTTTAGAATTATTTCAGATATTTATTTTATTCTTAGTTTTTTAGTAGTATAGTGTGAATAACAGAATTTAGGGATATTTCCTCACCTAAGATGTTCAGTAATTACACCTGCGAGAAAAGAGTTTGTCATGTGGTATATTAACTGATATTTTTCCATGTTTGTTAAAATTCTGTTCACAAATACAAATTTGTAAATTTATGTAACAAAAAGTTAACTCACCTGTGGAATTTTTTTTTAGATTCTGGGATTGGTTTGGATCTCCTAGAATTTGTCTAACAAATTGCATTTTAACTTTTTTTAAAGGGTCAAAGTTTACACAAAAACTGATGGACTAGTTGCTATTCATCCTAAATCTGTTAATGTGGAGCAAACAGAATTTCACTACAACTGGCTTATCTATCACCTGAAGATGAGAACAAGTAGTGTAAGTGAATATTTAACATAATCATGCACCTCGAACATCGATCTTTTTTGCAGTTGCGTATTTCTCACAATTATGAACAAAATTTGTTCTCTTCTGAAAATTTTTCTTCTGACATGAATTAAGGCTTTTCCTTTTTAATGTTTATTTATATATTTTGAGAGAGAGAAAATGCATGCGTGGGGGAGGGGCAGAGAGAGAGAGAATCCCAAGTATGCTCAGCCCTGTCATTGTGAGCCTGCCAGGAGGTGGTGGCTGTGGGGTGTGGAAGGACTCAATCCCATGAACTGTTGAGATCATGACCTGAGCTGGACATTTAAGTGACTGAGCCACCCAGGCGCCCCGAATTATAACTCTTTGAAGAAAATAATCTAGGGGCGCCTGGGTGGCGCAGTCGGTTAAGCGTCCGACTTCAGCCAGGTCACGATCTCGCGGTCCGTGAGTTCGAGCCCCGCGTCAGGCTCTGGGCTGATGGCTCGGAGCCTGGAGCCTGTTTCCGACTCTGTGTCTCCCTCTCTCTCTGCCCCTCCCCCGTTCATGCTCTGTCTCTCTCTGTCCCAAAAATAAATAAAAAAGGTTGAAAAAAAAATTTTTTTTTTTAAAAAAGAAAATAATCTATATTTTTAATGTGCAGCAGGTCTATCACGATGGATCTTTGTATTTTATTTAATTGGGACAGTTACTTGCTTTGCATAGTTTTCCTTCAGAGCCTGTTTTGAATAAATACTGGCATTCTCGGGTATAGGGGTTTACACCATACAAAGAATTTTGCTGATATTTCAATGTATCAAGTATTGGTCAGAACATTGAGTGAGATTCTGTTTATACATAGATAAAAATAATTTCAGATACATTAGTGGTTTCATTGTGTCACTCAGGAAATATTTTTTTTAAAGAACAGTGCTATTTGAATTGAAACAAATATAAAACTGTGTTCTCTGGATTAATGAAGACTGGCTAGTTTAAAATGATACATTCTCAAAATTAGTTTCAGTAATCACACTAGCAGGATAACACCTGATTTAGAAGGAAAGCACTAATATCATTAGTACTGGTGGCAGTGAATTAATGTGGCAATAATCTTTCAGACTCCTGAGCATTTTAGTTTGCTTTAATTCTCATTACAGATATACTTGTATGACTGCACAGAGGTTTCCCCATACTGTCTCTTGTTCTTTGGAGGTGATATTTCCATCCAGAAGGATAATGATCAGGAAACTATTGCCGTAGATGAATGGATTGTCTTTCAGTCTCCAGCAAGAATTGCCCATCTTGTTAAGGTGACTGACTTTACATGATTGTCTTTGAATCTGCAGGCAAGTTAGCATGTGATCTTGCGGTTTTGTCCCAAGTGTTATATATGTTGCATTAAACATTTCTTGCTCTATTTGAACAGAGCAAATGGTGTTGAGAAATTGATGCAGTTTCTCAGAATTGTTTTTTGAGGTATTTATGGACCAGCCGTTCTAAACGGCTCGGTGTGATTGAAGTTTGAATTTTTTAACTGGAGTATACTTGAGTTGGCTACTCATAACCACACTTTAGTTAGTTGCTCACTAAATATTTCAGTATTATGTATAATAGCTTATGAAATTCCTTGTAACAGCTAAAGTCACTTTTATTTATTACTCCGCTTAATAGTGTATTTGCCGTTGTTGAACATATGTGATTTTTCCAACCTTAGGAATTAAGAAAAGAACTAGATATCCTTCTGCAAGAGAAGATCGAAAGTCCCCATCCGGTAGATTGGAAGGACACTAAATCCAGAGACTGTGCAGTACTGTCAGCTATTATAGACTTGATTAAAACACAGGAAAAAGCAAGTCCCAGGAACTTTCCACCACGGTTCCAGGATGGATATTACAGCTGACAACTTTTCTGTGGTGGTCTGAAACTTTGACAGCCATTTTCCATCATAGTTTAATTTTTGGCTAGATGCCAAACCACGGGACATGAATAATTTCCATATGTAAGGTAGAAATCTTCAGTAGGTAGTAAAGAAGTAATGTGCATGATTTAACAATGTTATCTGTAGCTATTATAAATATATCATAAAAAGCAATATGTTTTCTGATCATATATTCTGTTGTGGTCATGTCCACACTTTGGGAGGACTGTTCTTATATATATTGAGTGTTGTACCACTTGAGAAATGCCTTTGTTCTTTTAAGAAAAGTTAATCTTTCTGCCCATAGTGACTGAATACAGAAACCGGTAAAAAACAGAATGGTTAGCCAAAAAGCAGTATCAAGTTAAAAATTTGAACACAACCACATTTTTAAGTAAAACTTCTATTAGAGGTAAATTAATCTGTTGTTATAAAGCCCAGTATTTAATAAAATGTACAGTGTATAAATCTCATTTAGCTTTTTGGCTTGGTTTCTACATCCATCTATCCTTTGGCTTATTTGATTTTTTTAATCTTTTTAGAATATATTTGTACCCCTTTTACTTTACCCGGTGCAGCATAATGTAGCAATTGAGAACATGAGTCTAGACTTGAACACCTAAGTTCAAATTTCAGCTGTGACTTACCAGCTCCCTTGGGCAAGTTACTTGGCTTTTCTCTTTTCTTTATCTGTAAAATAAAGGTAACAATTGTTGAGGATCAAATATGTTAATGTAAAGTGCCTAGACTAGTGTCTGGCACATAGAATGTATTCACTAAATCTTAGTTATCATTTGTCCCTGGATTTTATTTTTTTATAGCAATCCATTTTACATTCATTTTTGTGTTCTGAGTTCTGCTTTACCCTCTTAACCAATGGAAGCTAGCGTGACAGGGCTAGTGATAGGCTAATATTTTCAGCCTTATCAGACTGTGATAGATACTGTTGGTTGCTATCCAACAGCCATTTTTTCCTCCCCATTCGCTTGACTGTTCAAGTGTTCTTCCTCTACATAGCCTTGTGCCCAGGGGTATTAGACTCTCTTCCTCAAGGGTAACTCGGACTGTTAAGCCAGTTCTGCATGGTCTTATTCTCCTTAGAAGTAACTGATGAGGCATGAGTATGTGAACCTGTGTTGTCAATAGCAACTGACGAGTGATCTGCGAGAGGGCATCTGAGAAAGATTTTCCTCACTAGTAGATTTAGAGGGGGAAATTTTCCCCTGTGGACATTGTCTTATCCGAATCTGGCACTGCTGTAGCCACTTTAGGATTCCAGGGGATAATGATGTTGGCTCAGTGGAAAGATATAAATCACTACAGTCCTTGATAATGCTAGTGAGCTGCTGAATTATCCAGTTCTAGATTTGCCTTGCACGTGGACTTATTTTAATATCATAAACCCTTCTTCATTGAGTTAAGCCACTTTTAGGTAGTATATTGTGTATAACTTGGCAGAAAGCATATTAACTGAAACACATGGTCTCCATCATTGAGTGTTTGCTGCGGCCTCTGTTTCTACCATTTCTTTTGTGATCTAACAGTTTGAACCACATGTCTGACAAAAGGTGTAAAAGTAGTGAACCTGAACATACCGCAAAAAGAAAAGAACATCCTGCTGCACTCTAAAAAATTCAAATTTTACTGTGCCTTCCAATAAATGTAAGGAAACCAAAGGAAGAGTATCGAATAATAACTGGGATTTATTCATTATGCTATGGTGATCTGAGTAACAGCACTGGTTCAGGTACTGCTCTCATTTCTGGGAATGTGTGTCAACCTATCCTTATTATCTAAAGGTTTTGAATGTACTGTGTCCTAAGTCCATTCATTCTCTTGGCTAGTCTCCCAAAAGTGATCTTTTACTGAATTCTTGCATTGAGTCCTATGACAATATTGTGGTTTTGTCCCTAAACTCTAGGTGACCTGACCATTGGGTCCCATTTGCTCTATGAGTGTTTTTATGTCTGCGTATGTGTGTTTTTTCTTGCTTTTACTCTCCAGTTTAAATTCACAGTAGGCCAAAATGGTCTTGGAAGAAAGCATTTAAAGAATCTCTCTTAAAAAAAAGGGATTATTACTTAATTGGTTCCATGTTCCCAAACCAATATTTAATCTCCATATGAATGAGGAAAATGTTCCTAAAGAATTGTTTAAATCAGCTATTGAGAGAGATTAAAGCGGTTACTATCACTCTCAATTTATGTCTTCTGTACAGCTGATCAGGATGGAAATCTTGATTGAAGGTGCTATTTGTGTTGTTTCTTTTGTTTACAAAATAGTATATTACTGAGTGGAAAATTTTGTTCCAGATCTAAGTACTATTTGTTATTTAGTAGTTTTAAAGAATCAAGACATTTAAAAGAAAAATCTATTTGCCTCACCATTCTTAGCAATACCTAGAACTCTTGAACTCTGTCTAGAATAACTAAGACAGAAACTTGGGTGGGTGGGGGGGACAAAGAAACCCCTGAGTAATCTTTAAAATGTGTCTTTGAAAAGTGAATGCATGTAATGCTTCCTAATTCATTAACTTGGGCAAAAGCTCTAGATACGTTTATACCTGTTACAGGTGATTTTCTGTTCTTCCTATATTTTTAAAACAAAGTCCACCCTAAAAGCTAGAAATTATTGAAAAGCTTTAGAATGAATTTATTTTAGTACCCCTTCACCCAAAGTAAATCATAAATTTTCTTCCACTCTTTTAGCTCTGTGTTTGTGTGTATTTATTTTTAAGTAATTGTGATCATGTGGTATAATATGCTAATTGTTTTTAAATATTATTATTCTGATTTTAAGACAGTAAACCCTTATTTGTAGAATATTTGGGAATTGAATATATGAAGAAAAGCATGTTACCACTGTTACTTTTTCATGTATTTCCATGCTTTTTTTTTTTTAGCTTTAAGGAATTATTTTATATATAATAAAATTTGCCAATTCAAGTGTATAATCCCATGAATATTGTCAACGTATAAAGTCATGTAATGCCTGCCACCATAATCCTGATATAGAACATTCCCATCACCTAAGTTTTCCTTTTCCCCTTTGCAGTCAGTCCCCTGCCTCTATTCCTACCCATTGACAACCATTGATCTGCTCTTTGTCACTATTTTTGCCTTTTCTAGAATTTCCAATAAATGGAAAATCATACTTAGTCTTTTGTGTCCAGTTGCTTTTACTTAATGCTTCTGAGATAGTCATGTTGTTGCATGTGTCAGTAGTTTGTTCCTTTTTTATTGTTTAATTGTATTGCCTTGTATGGTTATACCATAGTTTGTTTATTCTTTGACTAGTTGATGGACCTTTCAGGTTTTTTTTTATTATTATAAATAAAGCTGCTGTGAACATTTGTATACAAGGCTGTGTGTAGATAAAGGTTTTCATTTCTCTTAGGAAGATACCTATGATTAAGATTGTTGTATCATATGGTAAGTGTGTTTAACTTTGTAAGAAACTGCCAAACTGATTTCCAAAGTGGGTGTGCTATTTTACATTCCCACTGGCAATATATGAGGGGTTCCAAGTGTTTCAAATCCTTGCTAGTACTTGGTATTTTTGTTATTTGGTGTTGTTTAAGGTTAGCCTTCAGTAGATGTGGAGTCCTGTATCATTGTGGTTTTAATTTGCATTTATTTCTATAATGATTAGGGATACCAATCTATAGTTTCCTTTTTGTGGGGTAATGGTGGCCTTACAAAATGAGTTGGGAAGTCTTACTCTTCCAGTTTCTGAAAGAGGTTTGTATAGAATTGGTGTTAATTCCTTAAATGCTTGTAAGAATTCCGTGAGGGGCCCTTGGGTGGCTCCACTGGTTAAGTGTCTGACTCTTGGTTTCGGCTCAGGTCATGATCTCACAGTTTTGTGAGCTCAAGCCCCACATTAGGCCTTGCGCTGACAGTATGGAGCCTGCTTGGGATTCTCTCTCTCCCTCTCTCTGCCTGTTTGCCTCCCTCTCTCTCTCTCTCTCAGAATAAAGAAGTAAAATTATTAAAAATATTCTCCGGTGAAACTGCACCTGACATTTCTTCTTCAGAAGTTTTTAGACAAATTCTATTTAGTAGTTAGGGGACTATTTAGAGCTTTGGTAGTTTGTGGTTTTCCATGAGTTGGCCCATTTTATCTTAGTTGTTGAATTTATGAGTCTGAAGTTGTTTAAGTATCTCTTTATCCTTTTAATGCCTGAGGAATCTGTAATGATGTCCCCCTTTCATTCTTGACACTGGTAATTTTTATTATTAGTCTTGCTAAAAGGTGCATCAGTTGTATTCACCTTTTCAAAGAACCCATTTTTTAATTAAGCTGTTTTCAAAGATTTTATTAAAGATTAATCACACCCAATGTAGGGCTTGAACCCATGACCCTAAGACCAAGAGTCACATGCTCCCCCAGCTGAGCCAGTCAGGCTCTCCTAATTGAGTTGTTTTCTAATTATGGAGATTTGAGAGTTCTTTGTATATTCTGGATGCCACTGCTTTATCAGGTCTGTATTTTGCAAGATTTTCTCCTATTCTGGATTATCTTTTCTTCTGTCACAGAGCAGATATTTTTTTATTTTAACAAGGTTCAGTTTATAATTTTTTTCTTTCATGCATCCTGCATTTGGTTGTCAAAAAAAAAAAAAGTCACTGCCAAACCAAAGATCACCTAGATTTTCTATGTTACTTTCTATTTACGTATGTGTGTATGTATGTTTATTTTTGAGAGAGACAGTGTGAGCGGGGCAGGGGCAGAGAAAGAGGGAGACATGGAATCGGAAGAGAATCCGAAGCAGGCTCCAGGCTCTGAGCTGTCAGCACAGAGCCTGATGCAGGGCTTGAACCCACAAACTGAGATTATGACCTGAGCTGAAGTCGATGCTCAACTGACTGAGCCACCCAGGCACCCCTTCTGTGTTACTTCCTAAGGGTTTTACAGCTTTGTGTTTTACATTTAAGTCTAAGTTTCCAAGTGGTTATTTTTATTACTTATTTCTAACCCAAGTGTAATCATAGAACTCTGTATACAATTTCAGTCCTTTAAAATTTGTTGAAACTTGCTTTATGACCCAGGAAATGGTCAAATGTTTTAATATTCTGTGTGTTCTTGAACATATATGCTCAAATTGTGATGTTCTATATATGCCTATTAAGTTTTAAATTATCGTTAAGAACTCCCACACTTTCATTGATTTTTATCTCCTTCTACACTTTTATTTTTATGTAGCAAATGAGAGAGTTAAAGTGTTACAGGCTATGATTTTGGATTAATTTCTTAAATTTCTTCCAATTTTTGTTTTATATATATTGAGACCATATTATTGAGAGAAAATATACATGGATTTTATCTTCCTGGTTCAATAAAACTTGCATCATTATCTAGGGTCTCTCTGTCCCTAGTCATACCTTTTATCTTAAAACCTATTTTGTCTAATATTGACATAGCTACATGTAGTAAATATTGTGAATATTGGGATGTTCTGCCCAGTTCCTCCCTCAGGACTGAAGGAATAAGTCCTTAGCTGCTGCAAGTGCTGTCAGATGACTGCCTTCACCCATCAGCCCTCTACAGGAATTGTCCTCAGCTGATGGGAATCACCTTACCCAAGGCCACTTCCCCCTGCGGACAGCCTCCATCCTATGACCAATTAGAGCAGTTTCTAAAGGTATAGTCCCTTTTCCAATGCTCCCTGTCTCTCCACTCATCTGGGACTCCAAATGAACCTCTGCATTTTCCTTTTCTCTTCTCTATATGCTTCTTTGTGGGTGTTTCTCCTAGCCTCTCTTCCAGTTCACCAACTACCTAATCTGTTAAACCTAGTTCCATAATTTCTAGTGGTGGTGGTTTTTTTCCCCCCTCAGTTGCTTCTTACAGTTGTTTTGTACTGTGTTGCATTTTAAAGTTTGGCTGAGATTTATCTCTATAAAGGTGGTGGTTATAATTGTTCTATGCATGTAATGATTTCACTAGAATCCCTGTAAGTATGTTTTTTCTGTATCATTGATGCTGTGTCTCCCAAATGTTTGCTAATTTGTGGAACCTTTTGAGAAATTGTTTTTGGAAATAACAGAACTAAGAGGATGCTAGCTTCCTGCAGAGTAAGGCTTAACTTGCTTTTGTCAGGACCTCAGTGTGCTAGAAGCCCAAAGAGCAAAGTTTGCGGTCCTCCAAGCTCATATCCTCACTCCAGAACAAGCCCTTTGGAGATTTAATGCACAAGAGTGACAACTGTAGGCACTAAACTCTGCCCTGCGTTATTTGGCACTGCAGTCCCCCAAGTGGCTCTGCCTCTGCTGCTTTCTAAAGTCCAGGGAAAACGCAGCAGTAATTTGGGATATGGAGGAGGGAGTAAAGAGGGGAATGGATCTTGCTAGGTTCAGAGAAGGTATACCCATCTCTTTCCTCTTCCATCACTGGCTTGAGGAAAAATCCAACAAAGATGCCTTTGGTGTTTCCTATCACATGGCTGTATTATGACTAGATACATGATACAGGGGAACTAATTAGCGTTTTACGACTTACAAGTGGTGGTGTAGGCAGAATTTTAACATGACCCACATTATCCCTGCCCCCTCCCCCCACGTGTTGCATCTGTGGTTATGTGATGTTGCATGGTAAAGGAATTTTGTGGATCTAATTAAGGTCCCAAATCAGTTTATTCTGAGTTAATCCTAAGAGTGATTATCCTGTTGTAGGTCTAATAATTATGTGAGTTCCTTAAAAGCAGAGTTTTCTCCAGCTGGTAGCGTAAGATGGAGTCAGATTGCAAATGTGAAAAAGATTAAACATGCCACGGCTGCCTTGAAGATGAAGGAACAGGTCCAAGAAGCTGTGAGCAACCCCCACCCCTGGCAGCCAGCAAAAAAGCAGGGTTCTTGATCCTACAACTACAAGGAACCGAATTCTGCCAACCACAGGTATGAGCATGAAAGATACCAAGCTCTGGCTGAGAAAGCAGCCAGCCAACACTTTGATGTCAGCCTAGTGAGACTGAGACTAAGCAGAGAACCTACCATGCCATGTTGCCATATTGGCCTTCTTACTACACAACCGTGAGATAATAAATGGGTGTGGCTTAAGGCATAAAGTTTGTGGTAATCTGTCATGCAGTAAAAGAAAATACAGGAGTCAGTCTTCGCCTTCCACCAAGATTCACAAAGTGGTGAAATTTCACAAGCACAGAGGTTTGGCTACTAGGTGGCCAAAATGAGTAGGATGTAACGGGGAACCACAGACTACTTAAGATAGGCTGTTCAGTTGTGTAGTTTTGTGGAAACTGAGAAGAAATCACGGCCCAGCTCTTTAGGCCCCAGCCTTCTGGGGCAGCTGATGCCACCATGTACCCAACAAGGAAAGATCAGTGGCCTCGAACGTTAGCTATAGATCCCTTCTGAATAGACCTCTGATTTGACCCAAAATTCAGCAAATTATATACTTACTGCATTCTATAGTGAATTAAATCACACAAGTACTAAAGAAAAGTATATACAAAATCTTTATAAATTCACTTACTTCACCAAAAGTATACAAGCAGTATCAATTCACTGAGACAAAAATGAGTATTTTTGTTCTCCATAGGTCACTGAAGTCCTTGTACAATTCCAAGAAGCTATTCATAGAAATGGAACTAGGTTTGAAAACAGTACTGTGTCATGTAAAAATTACAATTCACTGTTGAAATTAAACATTGTGAATAATGTTAAGTACCTGCTGTATAACACTTTATCCAATAACAGTATTAACTGCTTGCTAAATAAGGCTTTGATTTATAAAATGCACATATTTCCAAGACTGTTTAACATCTCTACTTATAAATTAATTCACAGGATTCCTATAGTTGCTTTTTAGCTTCAAATGGATATTAGCGAAACTAATATGAAATGATCCCCTTTGCAAGCAATGAATTTACTTTCCTTCCTAAATGCAAACATCACATGAAATTAGATTAGAACCTTTTTAACCTCTCCTCTAAAGGGTCTGTGACATGAAAGAGGAGACCAATGCCTTGTTTACCAACCTGGAGACATCTCTTGCCATCAATTCACTGAGTGGCCCCGACCTCCAGGAACTCAGGGCCTGGCATGTCTTTTACATCCAGCACTGTATATGCATAAGCAAAGGAGAGCAAACAAGGGACCAGAAGGCCCCGTGTGAGCCAAGCATACTGAGCAACCACACTGTGCTTCTGCTTTACTCACTTCACTCATGATCTGGGTACCTGGTTGGCAGGCAGTAGATGGGACATGTCACACACAGATCTGAGTCCTCGAATAATGTACCCTTTGCCAGGTGTTTGTCCCTTTGTGGGAGAAAAATGGAGTAGAGAGGAACATAGCTGCCGGTAAAAGTTACTTTCCCCTCTCTCCATCTTCCAAACCGTCACTCCCTATGAAATGTACTATTAAAATCATTTTTCTCTCTCCTTGCACCAATGGAAGAAATGAAGTTGTGCAGACACCCACAGTTAAGAGATCCTCCAGATCCAGCAAACAAGACCCTTAGGACATATGAAACGGATTCCCATTAAGACCAAACTGTTATGCTTCAATTAGGTACCAGGCTGGCATCTTGATACCTTGGTGAGGCCTAAATTTTACCTTCCTTGAGACTGTATTTCAGCCAATTGCCTGTTTGGAACAGGAGTAGGAACAGTCAAAAATATTAAATTATAAAAGGCAAAAAATTATTAAAGGCAAAGCAGCCTCATGTCAGTTTATCAGCTCATTTGGGAATATTTTTAAAAAAAGTACGACCCCTGTCCTACATTCAGGATTTTGTCACTTATGTGAACCATCTAAATCCTATCTTATTAGAGTAGCTCGAGTTTTATCAGGCTATACCAGTATTGGGTGAGGTGAATCTAAAAAGAAAATCTCCTAAGTAAGCTTCTCTCCTAAGGAGAAAAGAGGTGGCAAAAATTCAAGTGTCAATTTCCCTTTCCTGGGAAGAATTTTAGAAAAACTCAATAGCTCATCTTTTGAGCTCTACCAGCTCCTTATGAAATCCTCATAGTATTAGAATCATCTAAAATACAAGAGGCAGAAAACATATTTACAAAACTGGGCATTCTTTAAAAACAACTCTTGCTAATACTGGGAAAACCATGTAAAGGAAATGTCAAAAGGGGGACAGAAACATCCTTGGCAAAGTGAGGAAAGAGAAGACCAGGGTACAGCATCTAATATACATTTTTAATGCCAGAAAATGGTGAACGTAGGAGGAGCTGAGAGGTGGCCTGGTCCCTGAAGTGGACTGCTCGGCTATCTGCGGACCTACGGAAGTTTGCAAGTGGATGGCTGTGCACACACCGAACCTTGCGAACCAACTGGTAGCTGTTCTCATGAGAGAGCATAACCACCTGGCAAGCTTAAAGGCAAGTGTTTTCATTCTTTTAATTAAACAGGCTGTGTTAAAATTCACAACAAAGCCGGCCCAGAACCAAGCAGCCCGCTGTGATGTAGTGCAAATCTCGCGGTAACGCAAGGCCGTCGAGAGGCTACACATTGGTTTCCAGTCCTAGCAAGCGTCCCATTCTCTCCACGTTCTTGTCAATTGTAGCCTGACAGGTTATCTCCTTGGCACATTCCATAGGAAACCAGCCTCTCTCTCCGTCTCGCAGTCGTTCCCCCTCATACCAGCCTGCAAACAGGAACAGAGTCTTCATGAAGCAATGAGTGTCTGGATGAATCTGGACCCTGCCTGGCTCTGAGGAGGATGTACCCCAGCTTGTGCATGACGTGATGGAAGGTGAGGAGAAATTGCAACATAGGGAAGGGCCTCAAGGAGGAATGAATGACATACCCGAGGTGGCACACAATCAGGAACCCTGAAGGGAGATGGTTGAAAAGAGCCTGGGAGCTTGGGCTGGGCTGGAGAAGGGGATGCTGTGCATAGGTAGGGGCAGCAGGAAAAGGATTTTTTTTTTTTTACTTAAGTGAGGAAGGAAGAACCTCAAAATGAGAAGTCACTGGGGGAGTAGGAAGGAAGGGAAACATGGTTCCTTTTGGATAATACACCATGTGACTGCATTCCTATTCAGAAACAAAAGCAATGGTGTAGCTAGAGGAAAGGCAGGAGCAAATGAGCAAACAAACCAAAGGGATATGAAATATGAGCAAGCTTTAATAATGAAATGAGACTCTTTGGTTCTTTGGCACCCTGAATGCTGCACCAGGAGTATCCCTAAGAACCCCCACTTACCATCGCTGACACGTTGATAGATGAGAACCACATCCGCCACCTGTAGGGAGAGTTCATCTGGCTGTTTGGCAGTGAAGGATCTAATGATTTCTACCTGGGTCAGTGCTGCGGGGGTAAAGGGGACATACTAAGCTCCCAGTAGCAGAACAGGTATAAATCAATACAGTATATTTACTCAATCTTTCTGTGCAATTCAAGGCCAGCTTGACAGAAACAAGTTAAGTTTCTATCAAGCAGAAACTGTTCCTCGAACAGTCTTATTTGGCTAAGAGCTTTAGAACTTTAGAAGCTCAGGATCAAGAGAAGCCTTTTATGATGCATGCATCCCCTCAAAAATAACCTTGATAAGGAGCCATTAGTCATGTCACATAATAGAGCAGACAACAGCCATTGTGCATTGGGGAAACTGAGGCCAGACAGATTAGGTGATGTGCCAAGGCCATGCAACTAGTGATAAAATCTGCAGTACCCCCATTCTCCCGGTTCCCACCCAGGGGCTTTTCCCTAGTTCACCAGCACAGGAAAGCTGCCAAATAAGGTCAGAAATAAAAGGAGCTCCAACTGAAAGTCAAACAATATTTTGAGTTCTCCCAACATGCTGGCTCATAACAATTGTAACTTCAGTGACTTGATACTGACATGAGTTCTTAATTTTTTTTAAATATAAAACTTGATTTTAGGCAACTTTTAAACCAATCACTTTAGCTTTGGCTCTAAGCTTAAAGCTATGATCTCTGAGTGCTCCAAGCTAACCACTCTGGCTGTCCTAGTTCTTTCGTTTTGACTGTCCAGCTAGAAACATCCAGAAAAACATAAAATCAAAGTCAAGGTGCTACTAAGCAAATGACACCACCCTTTATTTACTGCATCAGTTTCTACTTCCCTAGAAGAAGGAAATGTATTTTCTTAATGTTATCACTTTAATAAATAAGGTCAAAAGGAATGGTAACATAATTTTCTTTAAGATTAAAAAATACATTCCACTTTGATTCAGACTGTCAGTATGGAGAAGGCTTAAACGTGCAACTCCTGCCCACTAACAACTGCTGAAAATCGAAGAGGTTTACAGTACAAGCAGAGCTTTCAATGTAAGTTACTTAACTTAATCCTGACAATATCCCTGCATTGTATATAGGGATACCCCTGACTTGCAGATGCACAGGCTCAGGAAGGCTGTGCAACAACTGGCCACGTTTATGCAACAAAGAACTGCACCTTGGATTTGAATTCAGACCCCCTGACCTCCAAGGCAGGGATCACACAGTTCTGACGTAGGGCCACAGGAAGAAAAGCCTGGAGGAAACTTACAGCACGGGTACTGTGGCCATTAAGCACTATTAACCCAGCGTCCAGCAGGGGGCACAGCCCCTCCACATTCCAGAGCAGGCTGCCCTCCAGGTACTTACAGGTTCGGTCCAGAGGTTGCTTCCCGCTACTATGTCCCAGGGCGGTGATCCAGCGGGCTCGTTCGCTCCTAAAACACACAGAGCATATCCAACTGAGAGATTCAAGGTGTCTGGACACAATGCAAAGCCATTCCCAGAAAACAGGGAGAGACTCCCCAGAGAGTTATGGGGGTGTATGAGTTAATTAAAAAGGATAACCTGGGGAATCTAGGCTGAAAATTAGTCAACACTGTTAAAACAGATTCTGAATGAATTTGACTAATTATTGATTAAACAGAATTTAACATTTTTAAATTTTTTTAATGTTTATTTTTTGTGAGAGAAAGACACAGAGCATGAGCAGAGGAGATGTAGAGAGAGAGAGAGAGAGGGAGACACAGAATCCGAAGCAGGGTCCAGACTCTGAGCTATCAGCACAGAGTCCGATGTGGGGGCTCAAACTCAGGAACCACAAGATCATGACCTGAGCTGATGTCGGACGCTAAACCGACTGAGCCATCCAGTTGCCCCTCAACATTTTTTAAATTTAAATTCAAGTTAGTTAACATACAGAGTGGTTTTGGCTACAGGTGTCGAACCCAGTGATTCATCTCTTACATATGACACCACTATTTAATAAAGAGCTGATTACACTATCACATAATCACATAAAGATATTTAGTATATTCAATCTGATATTTTAACATTTCAAAAAGGTGAATTTCATTTAAAAAAACTCCTAGTAAATCACTTTCTCTACACTCTCTTCTTTCCCCACACTCAAACCATTTCACAAAGATGAGAAACTTGACCTATTTAAAGTTGTGTAGTTCTTTATACAGCTAATACTGCCAAACATGAGCCTTATTGAAATAAAAATTCTTTGAACGTTTTTAGACTGTTCACAAATGCTTAAAATGGCTTAATGAATACAGCCAAAAAAATGTTGAGGGAAAAAACGAACTGGGACTTTTTATATAAAGCCATCATTACATGAAACAAAACAATTATTTAAAGGATCAGAAGTTTCAGATAAGCATTATTCCATAATTCAGTTATCCTCCGAAGGTCCAGTATCAAGATTGCAATTAAGTAAATAAGGCTCACACACACACTTTAAAATCTTTGAGGCACTTAGTAACTAACCCATACTACATAGCAGACACAAGCATGTGACATCCATTACTTCATGTAATCCTCCAAAAGCCCATTTAAAGGATGAGAAAGAAGGCTGTGTGGAGGTCCCAAGGCAAGTGATACAAGTCGCCAGTTTTTATAAGGCACTCCACCGTCTTAAGAAGGGGCACCTTTATGCCCGTACTTGAAATACATTTTTTTCTCCTGTAACAGCTTGTACCTAAAGATGGTTGTCACCCTTGCCCCATCTTCTCCGCCCCTCAAGCATCCTTCCACACAGACTGCTTGTGAGCCTGGGGCATGCCACACTGTTCCACACCCTTTCCTGCCCGTTGCCACTCTCAAGTAGAACCTCTGTTTCCACCCCTCATACTCATCATTAATGAAGAACATCCATAAAACAATGCACTAATCTTAAGTGTATACAGATCTGTGAGTGCTTATGTAGGTGCACCCAACACCTTGTGTCCCTTTCCCATCAATAACCTCCCACAAAGGGAACCACCACCAGAGACTCATTTTACCTGTAGTGTACTTTATAATGGAATTCTTCAGCATGTCCACTCAATCTTGCAAACACAAGCCTCACCTCCTCCAGCTGGCCTCCTCTGATGCAGGAGCCCACACCTCCATCCCCATCCAGTTTGCCAATTCTGCTCCCACGCACTCCTCTGCTCATCCCTATCCCGTTGCTGGCCAGCTGGAAGCCTCACGAAGGCAGGCATCTTGCCCGTTCAGTTCACTGCCGTATCTCCAGAACATAACCAAGGCCTATAAAGATCTGTTAACCGGATGATCATGACCACTCATCACATACTGACCCCCATTGAGTGGCTTGTCTGTTTCTCTTGGCCATAAACTTCAGGAGGTAAGGCATTGGGTCTTGTTCTAAATAGTTATTAGAACACTTACGTGCCAGCTGTGCTACTTTTTTGTATTTGGTGAGTACCATCTAATTTAATCTTTAGGACAATACTGAAATTAAATATTACCATTCTTCCCCCCCCACACCCTCCAGAGGACAAAGCTGGAGTGTTAATAAGCATTTGTGCACAGTGACACAGCTAAGTGATGGAGTCAGAAAATAAGCCAGGTAGGGTGCCTGGGTGGCTCAGTTGAGCGTCCAACTTCAGCTCAGGTCATGATCTCACAGCTCGTGAGTTCGAGCCCCATGTCAGGCTCTATGCTGACAGCTTGGAGCCTGGAGCCTGCTTTGGATTCTGTGTCTCTCTCTTGAAAATAAAATAAAACATTAAAAAAAATTAAAAAAAAAAAAAAAAAAAAAAAGAAGGCAGTCTGGGATCTAGAAGGTGATGCTCCCTATCAGGTGCTCTCAAAGTAATGAGGGAAGTCAGGAAGGGTGGAAACTGTGATGTGCTGAAAGACAGACTTAGTTAAGAAAATGAGGCTGGGCCCTAATCAAGCTGATGCAGCAGGTAGTAATGTGCACAATTTGTGTAGAAACCGATGATACGGCTTGCTTTAAAAAACAAAACAAAACAAAAATAGTATAGGACACAAAGGGCCACGGGGTGGTTTTATAAGGAACAAGTTTTATAAAGCACAGCCTTCTTTAAAATAATCTTAAGCCAACACTTAAATCCTTGATATCATCTCTGTCAGATATAAGATCTATTTTTTACTCGGGCTCAACTGGAAATTTCCAAAGTACAAAGGTAACTGAAAACTAAATAATATTGTACAGATGGAAAAATTGTTCACCAAGAGACATCTAAAATGATCCACGTGCCATTCCCAAACAAGTCAGCCTCCTCCTTGCCTTACCGTGCGTCTTCACATGGCCCTGACTCCTGTCTGGGGCCCTTCAGTTAGACTCCCAGGCACAGCCCGCCTCTGGCACCGAGTGGCCAGTTTCAGTGACAGGCCTGACCCTGCAGACAGTTTCCAGAAATCCAGATGAAACCTTTCACTCATGTGGCATGCTGCCTGGATGCTAATGGCATCCCTTAGACACGGCAGCCTCTCACAGAGACTCGAGAGGACAGAACAAGACACTCCTTGTTGCCCTCACTGAAAGGAGCCGCTTCTTGAAATGGCTTCAATGAAGCCAGTCCCACCCCCTCTTACATGCCGTCAAAACCGCACAACTTTCCCCGGGGCCTCCCAGAGCCCTGCCAAGGAGCTGCTTCCCACTATGCAGCAGAAAGCACTGCCTCCCTAAAGCAGGGAGGAGACTCCCTCAATATAAGAGGGAATTCTGAGAACAAAAAAAGCCAGGGCACAGACCTACCCATTATTAAACTGAGATATCAAGCCCAGGGCTCACTTGCAGACAGCTATCTTCTCCAGGGACAATATGAAACAATCAACATGAATTCACAGTCCACCCCACACCCCGTTCGCAGACTTTCCCCTTTGCCCAAATAAAGTGAGAGAATAAGTAACGCCACTCATGTGGACCTGGGCACATCAACGTCTAAGACACCCGAACGCTGCTCCCTTAGACCAACATCCACTGAGCGCTTCCTGCCTTTGCATGAGCCCTGTACTAAGATGGGGTTGCACAGTGAGTAAAACAGGGTCTCTTGCTCTCCACAGCCTTCAGTGTGAAGGAGCAGAGAGGGAAGCAAACAAACACAAAATCCAGCACAGTATGCAGTGGGCTGTGGCGGAACATTCTGCTTAAAACACATGGCACCTAGGGAGAGAAAGAAGACTGAGAAGAGACGTTCCACATAAATATCTGCAAGTAGAGTCCTTTCCTAAGACCCGTGTTCTTCATGCACAGCATAAAATTAAGCACCTGCAGTTCCCTACTCAGGAGTCAGATGTGGTAGCACCATGGCCTGCCTCTCATACAATTAAGCACAGTAGGCTTAAACTTAATTGCATAAAGGTCGAAGTCACAAAGCTGGATTTCTCATTGAATGCCAGGCATCTGCTAGAAAAGACAGATACATACTGAGAAAAATGGGAGAGCAGGCTTTGAAACAAAGAGGCAGGGCTGCAGAACAGACAGGGGCTGTTGAACCTTCTCTGTGTCCCTCTTACAGTGGCAGCTGGCCAGATACCTTTTGTGTTTCTTGTCACAGCCTACAAATTTACCTGGGGTTCCTTTTGAAACTCCTACACCCACGGCCTTTGGGGGAAAGTCCTTCAAGCCTTTGTAAAGAGCAGGTTTGTGAGGATGGTTGTTTTTTGTTCGTTCCCTCACACACTCAGTTCAACCAGATGAGTTCTGATCCATGAAAGAAAACCCACAGGGTAAAAAAATGTCATCATGAATGCTGTGCATCAAAATCTTACAAAGCTGGACACATGTTCACAACTTACCTAATTTAAAAAATCTAACCAAAGCAATTCTCTTAGCCCACTAAGAGGGTTCTAAAATTCAGATTTTGTGACGTTATATAATTAAGCCAATTATTTCTTGAATTATGTTTCCTCAATGATATGAGACCCATATCATCACCTGCCCTCCTGTTGAAGTGGGGCTGGTGATGACGATCACAGAAGATCATGTGCTTTGAGGGGCACTATGCAGTGTAAGAGATCATTCCTGGATGTGGATTCCAGATTCAACGAGGGGAAAAATACTACAACCTATGATAAATACATTTTTTGCACATAAATTACCACCTATTGTGGATTATTTTTTTTTAGAGGATGAAGTACAAGAGCATGTCAGACATACTATGTACAATTTTATTCCACTTACTTCCTGTTGTTAATTAAATCATTAACAGAAGCAGGAAGGCCGCAGACTCCCTGGCAAACAATGCGCCTTTATGAGGAGGCCCGGGAATTGGTCATCTGGATGGCTGACAGGACCAGCCACATTCACAAGGCTTCTACTTCTTTCAGTGAGGGAGAAATTTTGAGAAGGATCTTTGATTATGGTTTAAGGTGATTATATCCTACAGCTCAACACAATGGGTAAAGAAAATGTGCGTTTGTCACTGAGCGTGTCCTGATGTCTCACGGCCGCATACACGGAGCCCAAATGCCATTCACATTCCACTGTAAACCCAGGAAGCCAAGGACGCCACTTGCTGCAGCCTCTGGTCTGTGCCAGCTGCAGCTGTGTGTGCTTCCTCTTAATGAAGGCAGACAATGGGGGCTCTCCGGCTCCCACATTCCTCTAGAAAGGCCCAGAGGGAGAAGAATGACAGCGGTAAAATATTCATCCTTTGTCCTTTTATAAAAGATAAGCTTTTGTACTTTTCACAGACTACTGTCTCATTAACATTGTGACTTAAGATTTTGAACGGCAGACAGAGATAACACCATCTACATGGGTTAGATGTACATCCTAAGAAAATTTTAACCACATCCTTTATAGCAATCTTTGAAAAACAAGTGGAACGTAGAGAACACTTGCCTCAGCAGCACAAAAAGGACAGTGAATAAAGACTGACAGGGAAGCGATACTTCCCTACACGTGGTTACTATTTATTCTACCTTGCCTTCTAGAAAAGCTAACTATATTAATTATGGGTCAGTCCCAAAAATATGTATTGGGAACTGGCCACGGACAAAAGTGAGACAAAAGACAAAGCTGGAGTTGAGTGTAGGGATTAGTAATAAAACCACACAAAACTGACTGGAGAGAAGGAGAATCATTAGGACACTACAGGGTGTCTCAAAAGAGAAGTGATACATAGGTTGTCCTCGGGAATGTGGAAAGATGCAATGGACTTTTGCACAGGAAGAACTGGCAGATGACAGATTTGTTCAGACCTGGAAGCATCACATAGGACACCAGTCTCCAGATTGGATCAACTCGAAATGGTGCCAATGGTACCACTTTACCACTTACAGAAATGTGTGTTTAGGGAAAGCAGTGGGTAGCTGACTGGCTCAGGTAGGCTGCATTTCTGATGGGAGAATGAATAAGGATGGTTAGAAATGGAAGGAAAGCTAAGAGAGTACAGATAACAGGTGAAGAAAAAAATCTCAAAAAGGGAGTCAGGGTGAATGAGCTGAACAGTCAACAAAATGAAATGACACTGGAGGTAAAGAAAGGAAGACTGCTGAATGGGGCAACTAGGAAGCCACTACTCATCTTTCGATGGAACAGCCTTAACAGGGACGCAGAGGAAGAAGTCATACTGAAGACCCTTAAGGAACAACTTAACATGGTACTAGCTGCTCAAACCTAAAATCCAAAACATCATCAATTCGTCTCTCACAGCCACCCCAACTCATCCAATCCGTAAATTCATCCTATTCTCTGCCTCCGAAATAGCGTGTTTCTATCTCCCCTCTCAGACCACAGCCCAAGCCACTGCCAGGACTCCCCTTGACTACTGCACCAGGACCCTATTTGCTCTCTTCTGCCCCCATTCCAATCTTCCGGAGAACTTCCTGCCATGACTTAAAAGGCTCTACATGCTTGCTTCTCAAAATACGTGTGGTGAAGAACCAGTCCTCACCCCCCCCCCCCACCTCAACCTCCTATCCCATCCACTGTGAACCAAGTGTTCTTAGAAATACAACAAAAATGAGTTACTGTTAAAATAATCACATGCTTTGATGATGCAGAAATGTCGAAATGCCCTAAGTTCTTAATTCCTTCCCTCATGCACAAGAGGTTATGGTTTGAGGACTGATGGCCCACGGGCCATACTGGAATAGCTCTGCTCTGAAATGATCTGGCCTCTGTTGGCCTCTTGACCACCCACTCTCTCCTTGGTTTATTCTGATCTAGCCGTTTTCACAATGTTCAAGCCAAGTTTGACAACATCAAACTCGTTTCTCTAGAAGTTTTGCATTTGTTGTTTCCTTTGCCTAGAACATTCTGGCCCTGCATTTTCCCACAGGCTGACTCCCCCTTGTCACTGAGGGTTCAGTTCAAATGTCACCTCAGAGAAGTCTTCCTGCACCATCTATTCTGTTTTTTATTATGGAATTGAAACAATATGATGCCCTAAATTTACCATCTGAGTTGCCACAAATGTTTTTCCTTTTTAGTCTATGGACCTAAGAATACAATTCACGTTTTAATAATTTCTCACATTTAATAGCAAGTGGCGGGGCGCCTGGGTGGCTCAGTCGGTTAAGCATCTGACTTCGGCTCAGGTCATGATCTCATGGCTTGTGAGTTCAAGCCCCGCATCGGGCTCTGTGCTGACAGCTCGGAGCCTGGAGCCTGCTTCGGATTCTGTGTCTCCCTCTGTCTCTGACCTTCCCCCGTTCATGCTCTCTCTGTGTCTCAAAAATAAATAAACATTAAAAAAAAAATTGAAATAGCAAGTGGCTTCCTGGAGTTTCCCTTCTAGGGACAAAGGGCGAAATGGCAAGGGTAGGGGTGGACTAGTCTGACTGGTGGCATCTCAGTAGGAAGATTCAAATTTGTTACCAGAAAGAACACTAGATTCAGGAGGTTCAGGGTCTAGTCCCAGCTTTGGCAACAACTCACTTCCTGTATGACCTCAGGCAAATCATATCACCTTTGTCTCATTTTACATATGGGAGAAAAAATGAGGGAGGTGGAGTACCAACCAGTAATTAGGGCCACTACATATTTTACTGTCTAAACAAGACACCTTTGAGAGTCAAAGTGGGTGCTATTGTTAGTTGTGCCAGAACAGACATTATACTGATCCTGAAGAAACCAAGATGTATGGTCACTTTACTTCAGCTCAGTTTTATCCTTCTCTAGAAACCCCTATGGGACCCTTCCTCATGTTCTATGGCTGGCTCCATTTGGCACATCCCGGATGCTCAATGTTTACCCCATTTCCTTTTGGGAAGCTTTTCTACATTCTTTATGTAATCAAAGTTATTGATCTGTTCTACAATTTCACCATTGTAATGACTGAACTGTTGTGTCAAACAGCTGCACCCCTCCTGCTGATTTTACATTCTGTATATCCCCACATGATCTCTGTTGACAACAGTTTTTCAAAGAAGGTAAATATTTAGGTATGAACCACCTCCTTTTTCAAACCAAAGAATAAGTAGACAAAGGACATTAGTAACTAGTATAAAGTACTGCAGATATTAAAAGGCCAGAACGGTGGTGAAAACCTGGTTTTCTCAACCAGTTTGCTAATAGGCCACCTTAATCACACATAACATACAAGACAAGAAACTTCAAAAACATATATTCACCTATAAATTTTGCAAATCTTAGAAGCAAAGAAAATACTCTACGTAGACCAAAACTCTGATTGCTCAAAACCAGTTCGGCCCAGGGCTGACCTGCACTTTTTCTAACATGGCATATAATAATTTGCTAGACTTTTAAAAAGTGAATTGTTTTCTGGGGTTTTTTTTTTTTTTTTAAGGAAAGTACATCCTGGCTGTAACATTTTCTTTCAATACAAATGCTATTGTATGCCTTGTATGCTTAAAGATGTTTGTTTATTTACTTTTCAACTGATACCTAAGTTGGTGGTGGAGGGGAGGAGAGTGAGGGAGTCACTCCTGTACCCAAGGAGACCTCTGCCTCTCTGGAATGTTCTACACATAGGAGTCAGACCCATGGCTCATATCATTTATGGGTGACATAACTCAATATTCTGAGAACATTTATGATTGAGGAAATGAATATATGATTCAGTCCATGGCAAGATCAAAAGGCAAGAAGGTAAACAAATGCTACAGAATGTCCCAGAAAAGGATCCAGCCTTGGTATAAAAAGAACTGGACGTGTCGGTTTACTTCCTACTTTGCTGGAATAATCTCAGAAACAAGGGGTGGAGGTTACATAAATTATGAAAGAGACAGTCAGGAAAAGCTCTGCTGATACGTTGGCAAGACCTGAATATAGAACAAACAATCCTAAAAAAGAAAAAGAAAGAGAACAAACAATCCTTATAAACACAGAGGAAAGGAAAACACAAAGCAAAACCAGCAACACTTTCACCATTACTAACTAAAACTGACAACTGAAAATCTGTTTGAGAATTCTCTAAAATCTCTGGATAAGCACTCATCTCCAAAGCCTTTAAAGACTTTTCACCCTTAAAATCATATAAGATCCAAAGCTTAGACATACTAAATTCTCTTTTAAAGAGAGGCTTCCCCAGAGGAAGGCTGGGTCTGTCTTCACTGGACAAGAGGTTTAATCACTTCCAGAGTTGAAGAAATGCCTTCCTGAGCCCTGGTCTTACGTGTGTCTCATGCTGGTCATCTGCACAGACCAGCAATAGCACCCACCCAGAGGAGCAAATACAGGAACGTGCCTGGAATGCTGCAGGCTCCTTCAGCAATTTCATGGAAGAGCTCCGGGACCTTAAGAAAAGACATTTCTTTGTTTCGTAAACAAACACATAGGATGAAGCTCCTTTTCTTATTCCCTCTACTAACTCTCAAGTTCATTTGGAATACTCTATTTTGGCAAATTTTCAAATCTCAAATGGAGTTTACATCAACCTATCCCTCTTGGTTTTCTTTAGCCTTTGAAAAGTTACTTCTAGTGCCAAAAAGATACGAAATGATCGTCGAAAACGTTTTATATGGATGCTTTGTAATTGTAATCTTTTTCTGATATCTCTCTTTAAAGACCCAGAAACACTGTTAAAATACTCTCAAGAGGTAGGGACACCTCTCTGGGTTTACTTTCATTAAGATTTTGCTATAGTCTCGGGGTTGTTATTCACCAGCTGCTGATCCATTTTAATTACACCACCTGGGAACCTTGGCAGATTTGGGTGGGAGGTATGCGTAGGATGATCCCTGAGGATAAAGAGTCAGAGAACTTCCCCTTTCCTCTACTGTTCCACCCAACATAATACCGGCCTGTGATGACTGTTTCAAGAGGAGGTCTCCAGCTTCCAAACAAATAAATTGCTCAACTGTCTCTAAATGGACCAAACCATGGGGGTAGACTTGAAAATTAAGCTCGCTTGCCTTCATCCATCCAGTGTGAGGACGGACTGCACCATGACCACTAGTACACCAGCAGACACACACAGCGGGACTCTCTATTTAGCCTTGGCATCAACTCTGATAGGAAAGTGGATTCATTAATGTTTCCCCAAACCGAGTATCTCTTTTGATAGAAATCATCAGGCTTTTTGCTGTCTAGCTGAAGGCAGGTGACTGCAAATGGCCTTACCTACTTTATCTGGGAAAACTTACAGCCTACGTGGAAACTACCAAGGTGTCAACTACCCATGGCTCATGGGTCATATCTTTATCAATGATTAAAATAAAGTGATTTTTAAACCACTTTCTAAATATAAAAGCACACCACCTAAAGCACACTGCATCCATCAGGATTCATGAAGATGAATATAATAACACCCATCTCTCGAGATGTTGAGAGGATCACAATGAAAAGATGAGATTCTCCATGAAGCACCTAGACCCAGCGTGTGGGGCATAATAGGTACTCAGCAAAAAATACATAGTAGCTACTGTTCACCAGTTTTTTTAGAGAGTCTCAGACCAAGGGTAAGTAATTAGGGAAGAATGACACCAGATAATTCTGAAACCATCCCTGTCCGTACTTACTGTGTCTCAGCCCCTAGCAGCATTTCCACTTTCTCACTCGCATGGTTACTCAGGACTGTCAGAGTAAAGAGGTGGCTGGCAGAGCTCTGTCTTGAATAAAGCATTGTAGAACTGTTCTTCCCTGGAGAAGAATTAAGCTCTTCATTGTCACAAGATTCCACCAATAGCTGATCTCTTAAGGAATAATCATTGACGTTGTAACTTTCTTCACTAGAAGGAAAAGGGAAAAGAACATGTCAACAATTCAATGGATAAGACTGTGACACTGTCCATTTTCAAGACACATTCAGGGAGAAGGTGATGGGGAGGAAGGAAGGATAGGAGGAGAATGATTTATTTAAAACTTTTTTTAATGATTATTTTTGAGACAGAGACAGAGCACGTGTGAGGGAGGGGCAGAGAGAGAGGGAAACACAGAATGTGAAGCAGGCTCCAGGCTCTGAGCTCTCAGCACAGAGCCCGATGCGGGGCTTGAACTCACGAACCATGAGATTATGACGTGAGCCGAAGTCGTCAGACGCTTAACCGACTGAGCCACCCAGGCATCCTGAAAATGATTTATTTTAAAATATGAACTAGAGGGGCGCTTGGGTGGCTCAGTTGGTTAGGCAACCGACTTTGGCTCAGGTCATGATCTCAGTTTGTGAGTTCGAGCCCCACGTCAGGCTCTGTGCTGACAGCTCAGAGCCTGGAGCCTGCTTCAGATTCTGTGTCTCCCCCTTTCTCTAGCCCTCCCTGCTCATGCTCTGTGTCTGTCTCTCAATGATAAATAAGTGTTAAAAATTTTTTTTAAATGAACGAGAATCTGAATTATATATACTGATTATGAATCAATATAATCCTCCCGAATTAAGCCTGTTAATTACTATTTTTCTGCAATGTATAAATTGTATCTCAGGTTTGAAAGCAATATTAAAAATAACGCAGGGGAAGGGGCACCTGGGTGGCTCAGTCGGTTAAGCATCCAACTTCAGCTCAGGTCATGATCTTGTGGTATGTGAGTTTGAGCCCTGCATCGGGCTCTGTGCTGACAGCTCAGAGCCTGGAGCCTGCTTCGGATTCTCTGTCTCCCTCTCTGTCTGCACCTACCCAGCTTGTGCTCTCTCTTTCAAAAAAATAAACATTAAAAAAAAGTGTTTGTTTTTTTTTTAAATAATGCTAGGGGCACCTGAGATGAGTGTTGGACATGGGCTCAGGTCATGATCTTGCAGTTTCTGAGTTTGAGCCCATTTCAGGCTTTCTACTGTTGGCCTGTCAGTGCAGAGCCCGCTTCAGATCCTCTGTCCCCCTCTCTCTGCCCCTCCGTGACTTGTGCACTCCAAAAAATAAATATTTAAAAACAAAACAAATAATGCTAAACTCTAGCTTTAATTTTACATTATCCTGGAACTGGATAATGTATTACAAGTGAGACACACATGCATAGTGGTAATGCTCGAACAGGCACACTTCCCCAGTCTTCCCTCTGTCTGCAGAATAAAGAGGGAGCCCCAAACCTACCCATGCTCTGGATAACAACAGCTCAGTCCCAGCCTCCAAACCACCAGGCACAGGAGGGAAGAAGAGCCTTGGAGATCTGCCTAAGCCATCCTTCTAACACACACAGCCTCACCACCTGCTTCAGAAACCACCAGGACTGATTTCTCTATCCCTGCTTACGCCCATGATCCCAGTATTCTCCATTCCCCTGGAATCTCATCCCCATAGCACTGTGAACACACCTAATCTGGCTCTATCTCCCTGAGCTCCTCAGCTTGTTCCTGATCCCCTTCTGTGTCCTCCAGAAATGGACCTCATATAGGGAATCCAGCAAAATCTTGTAAATCCTCAGCTTGTCCTTGAACCCTCCCTTTACTTTCTTGCCTTAACAGAAGCTTGGCTCTCCCTAGAAAACATGGCCTCCCCATAAGGCTTTCTATCAGCTGGTTTCTCATGCTGCTGCTAGACAGTGATCACTTCTTCCTCCCAAAAAGTCCTTAGCTTTGAAGCTCATGCTGTCCGGCTCTATCTCATAATCAAAGTCAAGGAAAGACTCCCAGCTGAGTTATCTACCCGTATGAGTTTAGTTGCTGGCTCACGGTCCCCCTACAACACTACTTTCTTGAATTTCCACACAGGGGAGACTTCCATTACCCCGGCTTGTCAGTTCCTTGACTTCCCCTTCCCCAACCATCTTACGTTCTGTCCTTCAGCTACCCCACCATCGTCATACCCTAGACCTTGTCATTGAAATCAACTGCAATGTCTCTGTAATCCCAATGTCAAACACCCTCTCCAACCATCTGTCTCTCCTACTCCCCTCTTCTTCTAATCCTCAACCCCAATGATTCTTTTTTTTTTAATTGTTTTTAATGAGTATTTATTTTTTAGAGAGAGAGATTCAGAGCATGAGAGGGGGAGAGGCAGAGAGAGAGAGACACAGAAACCAAAGGAGGCTCCAGGCTCTGAGCTGTCAGCACAAAGCCCGACACGGGGCTCAAACTCATGAACCGTGAGATCATGACCTGAGCCTAAGTTGGACACTCAACCGACTGAGCCACCCAGGCGCCCCTCAACCCCAATGATTCTTTAGCCCACTGACCCTACCACCTTTCCCCTGTCCTTGAACCCTTTATGCTTACTAGATTACCCAGCTTGGATTTCTAGGGATGTAGTTATAATCACCACGTGTATACATGCTCATCTCTTTGGCAAATCCCAACCCTGGTTAGATACAGCTCTCCCTCTACTCCACATCTGTGCCCTTGCAGCTGAACATGGGAAAGCTCAAGAAAGAACTGCTGAATAAATGGATGACTATGCAATATATTCTAATATATTCTAGGAACAATATTGAATATTCACCTTATTTAATAATAAATGCAAATGTATGAATTCAGGGGAGCTATGAGGAAATGAAACTCCTCATGCCCAACTACACTAGGCATTTCAGGATAGGCCGCTTTGCTCAAGATTTCTTAGAATTTCTTTCATTCAGTGGCGGACGTCTACCAGTCAACCACTCCCTTATAACTCTCCTTAGGAAAATTTATAAAATCTTTTCTAAAATTTAGTTTGGTATTCTCTCTTCAAAAGACAGCACACAGTTATTATCTATAAAAGCAAAATACTGCCTTCTGATCAAGTCTACTTGTTGCTACAGTAATAATCTGTATTAACTGGAAGTTCACATGGCAAGATCATTTCCAAAGCTTTCCTGAGACTGCCTGCAAACCAATACAGCCAGAGCCAGCATATACAAAATATTTCTCATATCAAAATAAGGTTTATCAAAGTTCACATGATTTTCATCAAAGGAGAAAGCAGAATAATGCACTTTACAAACAAGTAAGGTTGTATTTTCAAAAGACCATGTTTACAAGAAACAAAGCAATTTTTGGCAGAGCAGGGAATGCTTATAATGTTGTCTAGAGATCTTAAACATGGATTTAACAGCTCAGAACCCAGGATAAAAACCAAACCGCAAAAGAACACAAGCAGAGCCTCAACAACATCAAAAACAAGAGAAAGAACAAGAAGAACGAGGGCCTCCTTGTTGCCATCCTCTCTCTGTAGCTCTAGTTACTCTTGGTCCAACTCACAAGTTAAACAAGATGACCTGTTAGCCAAAGACACCCATTTCCAGTTAAAAAGAATTCTGTTTTCTCAGAGAAATCCAAGCATCCTAATGTTGCGTATATGGGTGTTCAGGTAGTGCCCTAACCAATGACACTACATAGGTATTCTTCATCTTTCCAAAGAAATAAAAGGCAAAGAAATGTATATGCCATAAGCCCATCATTCAAGAGGACTCAAGTTCCAAAAAGTTGTCGGCAGTAAAGTGGTTCCACCTATTTAAGACCAAGAGGTCACAGGAAAGCCATGTAAACTCTTACGAGTTAACTAGTTAAGTCTTCCTTTTCCTCTTAATTTTCTGAGTTCCTATTTTCCCCAGTGTTTGTGTCAGTATCCGCTAATGTGTTGCAATGATGCTCTGAATCTTTGTCTTTTGGAGGCAATTAAAGCCAGAAAAAGTAGAAAAATTAAGAGTTTTTTAATTGTTCTCTGGAGCAATGACAACTACAATGCCATTAAGAGTTGGGGTGACTATGTGACCTAGTTTATGCCTGTTATCCTCTCAAATGTCCAGTTTGGAAGATAAATTGTGGCACTTTATTTTATAGCTATGTGACTTCACCTCGAGGTATCCATTTCTATACATCTGCACATTTGTGTCACAGAATAGGCCTGAACAGGGAACTTTTCCCACTCTTTGAATTTCTTGAATCCAAAATAGGACACAGGAAACACATTTGCTCTTTGTTGTTGTTAACTGATCCAGTAGCAAGCATCCAATATTACTTCACCTAGACCTGTAAACTTCATTACACAATGTTTACAACTTCTTCACTACTCTTAATATGTTTATATTTTAAAAACCTTGGTTTCATTGAACAGTAAATCAATTATTTATTCTCACCCTCTATTATTCAAACCAACTGAAACAAAAACTAAAAAGCCATTCCCTCTTGCTAACACATCTGTGTTCTCTCTCTCTCTCTCTCTCTCTCTCTCTCACACACACACACACACACACACACACTCAATCTCATAAAGGTTCAAAACAATCCTACTTTCTCCTCTGAATCTGCTAACTATTGGATAAAACTCATTCTCCTAATGTCAGTCGGCACCTCTCTCTCATGCTAATACAAAAGGAAAAATCTGTGTTAAGATACAAGCCTGAGCAGAAGGAAGAGGGGAGAATCCATAGCCAGATGCAGCTATTTACAAACCTACTTCCCTCCTCTGCTTACTCACCCATGTCCAATAAGTATAACAGAGGCTAAGCTGGGGTGGGTAAGAAACCCCTTTCCTGAGGGAAGTTGATGCTAATCAGACTTCCCCATGTTTGTCTCTATCATTTAACAAACATATGGTTTACATAGTCTCCGAAACAATTTGGATCATGTAATTAGGAAGTTAAATTGCACAGAAAAAGGCAAATGGAAAAACCACCTTTCCTTGCATGGAGAAGTTTATATGTAGACTTCCTTTGATTGTCTTATGTGTGCTCCAAGTTTGCCAGCTGCTCATCAAGGCTGTCTGCTTTGTGCAAGCAGGACCCCTATCAGGTGCAGCAATCACATCTATAGAAGCCCGTTGCTCTGCCATGTAAACAGTGACAGATCTCGCTGTTGAAATCTACTTAAAGTCCTAGTAACCTCTGCCGAGATTCCATTCTTTCCTTTTTTTTTTTTTTTTGTTTCTTTTTTTTCTCTTCCCTTCCCTTCCTTTTTCTTCCCTTCCCTTTCTCTCACCAGACAGAGAGCTATCAGTAGAGAACAGGATCTGGTGGTAAATACATACCTCAATTATTCTTCCCTCAGGAAGGCATTCTTTTGTTAAGCAGTTCAAATAGTGTGTGGCCCTACCATATGCAACCTAATGAAGTGGGTTAAAAGATGACATACCTTATTGTGAATAGTGGCTTTCTTAAAAAGATTATTATGGATCACTTTTAACTTTCTGCCCCATCAATTTCTAGAAAGGCTGGGATTTTTCATACTGGGCCTCTATTTATTACTTTTAAATCAGGATATTTCACAACTGCATACAACAGGCACTTTTTTTTTTTTTTTATTGTTTATCTATTTTTGAGGCAGAGAGAGACAGAGCACCAGCAGGGAAGGGGCAGAGAGAGAGAGACACACACACAGAATCTGAAGCAGGCTCTAGGCTCTGAGCTGTCAGCACAGAGCCCAAGGCGGGGCTGGAACTCACGAATCCGTAAGACCAAGACCTGAGCTGAAGTCGACGCTTCACCGACTGAGCCACCCAGGCGCCCCAACAGGCACACATTTTTAAAATACCAAAGCCACATATATACATATGCATTAGTGAGTGTAGCAGGACCGATACCAACCTCAGCACAGGAGTTACTCTGGGGAGGAAGAGGAGGAAGAGGAAGATGGGATGATGGTGGAGATACTATGGATGTACCCGCAGTATTACATCAGGGCTTTTTTGTTTAAAAAGGAATGATCGGACAGTAATATGGCAAAAAGTTAATGTCTATTATATCTGGATGATAGGTATGTTAGTGTTTGATAAGAAAAACTTAAAGAATAATAAATGCATCGTGTCTGTGGATGTTTAAGGGTACAGTTGAAGTGACTATTGCACAATGGAATTTTTCTGGACCTACAGAAAAAGGATTATTTGCAGATGACATCATTGCCTGAAAAGATATTACAAAGTAAGAGTGAATTCAATAAAGTAGTTGCGTTGAGACAAAAAAACAAAAAACCAAAAACAAAACAAACAAAAAAAAGCTTTTCTATATATGACTGACACATGGTTAGAAAATGTAATAAAGTAAGTCATCTTATTTATAAGAGCCACAAAACCCATAAAATATTTAGGATTAAGCCTAACAAGTTTCTGCTATATGAAAACAGTTTCTGCTATATTTCAGAAGAAAGCCTGAATGGATACAGAAGTTTGATATTATAGAGGTTCCAATTCTTTCTAAATTAAAATATAACTTTATCATATCACAACAAAGTACAAACAGGGTTTTTTGGGATGTGGTGAAGAATGGGAACAGTCAAGCTGATCTTTGTAAAACATACAAAAAATAAACACGTAAGTACAGTCAGAAAGATTATGGAAAAGAATGAGAGCCATCCAGCCTTATGACATATTAAAAGCATATTGTAAAACTACAGTAATTCGAAGACTGGGCCTGGGGATGAACTGACAGATGGGTTAGTGAAACTGAGAAGTGGGTTCATGAACTGATCCAAACACATCTGGGAATTTAGGACATGGTAGAGGTGACATTTCAAATCTGTAGGAAATTGACAGGTTAGTCAACAAATAATATTGGAACATCTGAAGAAACATCTGGAAAAAAAAATTTTTGGATCCCAATCTCATTCAGTAACCAGGATCATCTCCTTGGACCCAAGCTCTGAGTCCATTAAGAGTCATGAGGAAGAGGTGGTGACAGAACAGGTCTTTCTCCTAGGCACAGACCCATCTGGACTTGCCTTGTGATTGGAGGTGGGGGGTACTCTTAAACATGCAAATACCTTAGAGAGAGTTCCCAACTTAACCTTTATTAGCAAACCCTTTACTTTAAGTACATAATAAGGATGACCAGGAATGGGAAATAGGCTAGTTGACCAAGATGGAGCCATACATATGAAAGGAAAGATGTGATGGGGGAAGTGAGGGGAAGGGTTGATTGTGAAGGCCAGCTTTCCCACAACCCACTGCTCCTCAGCCCTAGGAGTTGTCTCATATTTTACCATGGCATTGGTATGGGACTTTCTTTTATAGCCAAAATCTGACAGATGGAAACCCAACTAGCACCTCCAATTCTTCTTTTCATAAAAGAGTTAAATTTAAAAGAATTGATGGTATCAATGAATTATCCAAAACAATACGATTTTTCGCATACATCAAGATAGTGATGTTTATTTTTTACCTATGCAGTAAGTAGCTCCAGAGACTTTGTTTAAAACATGCACACAGTTGCCCTGTCCTGAAAAACCTTCACTTGAATCTGCTGGTGCAAGACAGATGTCTCCTGAGCTACTGACTGCCTGCATTTTTGGTTTCTCAGACCCTGTGCCTACGTGCCAGTGAAAGTGCTCCCCAAGGCCATCATGGCCCAGCATCCCACCAAACCCAATGACTTGAATTTCACCACTATTCTTGACATCTACAAAATTTGATGATGTGGAGTACTGTGACATCCTGAAACTCTACCTTCCTCTTCTCATGCTTGTGTAACATTTCTAAGTCATCCTCCTTTTGGGTCATTCTCCAAGATCCTCTCCTAGACCCCTGCTGTTCTCTCAGGATTTATAATGGCTCTCCCATTCTCCCCGCCTGTTGATTCACATGACTGGATGAGGTTTGATAAAATCAGAGTTTCTTCCTATTTTCCTTTAAGACATGCATATGAATTCCTCTGGTGCAAATTTCCATTAATTTCTCTTCTCCTTCCGAAAACACGATTTCTAAATCCCTATATCTGATCTTGTGCTTAACTAGAATAAAAATACCCTAGTTAACATTTCTGGAATGGAGACTTATTGGTCTATACTGAAATTTATTTTGAGTTAAGAGATTGAAACATTATGTCACATGACTGACATTGATTTTACTAAACTTTAACGCTTAGTTTTAGAATAATACAAACAAGTATTTAGTGAAATAATGTGCAATTTTAAAGTAATGAAGTACAACAGGTAAGAGTAGAGACTTGATTTAGAATGCCTGGTGAGAATCCCAATTCTATCACTTACTCACTTCATGATCTTGAGCACATTACTGATCCCCTTGGTGTTTTAACTTTCTCATCTGTAAAATGGGGATAACAATACCAATCTCCTTGGATTGTGGTGAGAACTAAGTGATATAGTAATATATTTATTACTTGTAAATATAAGTCATATATTATTTTGTTGGAAGTAAAGTTCTTACAGTCATGCCTGACTCACAACCAGTAAATGTTAGCTATTATTTTTAATTTTCCTGACAGATCATGCATTTCAATTGCTTGACATTTTGTTCAAGGCTTGATAATTGCATGCACTTTGCAAATGGGCAAGTGAACAGAGCACAACTTGAACTAAATATGTATCTCAAGAAATTCATAATGTGGCAAGTACTCCAACAAAACAAGGCATGGTATTTATCCAGAAACTGAGTTCAGTCTTACTTGTTCAGTCCTTCAAAACAATTCTGAAGACTAACAAACATGCCATATGCTTGCTATTTCATTGTCAAGAATATAACAAATAGTTGCAAGGACCACATTTGTTGGTAAGATAAGGATCTGCTGTGATTCATGGTCACCAAAAAACATGACTAGTGACGCATCACAGGACTAGAAAGGCCTCATTCCTCTCAACACCGATCTCCAGATTCCACAGCCCAGGATCCTGTGCCCATGGGATGCCCTGAACCCATGGTCCTTAAAAACAGGAGATGGGCAAGTCCAAGAGGCTGTTACCACCTTCCTGAAGCTTTCTCTCTGGCATAACTACAACTAAGCAAGCTCTAAAGAGCAAGTAGGCAGCCTCTTAAATTGGCAACAGGATTACTACAAATTACTAAGTAATCTTCATACTCAGGTTTACTTCCATTGGCTTCCTCGAATGAAAGGAAAAAAATACACCGAATTCACTTTTTTCAGCCACAAACTTATCCTGTCTCCTAATCAGTTGTGAGGGATATTGCAAGACAATTGATACTAGAGAAGTGTACACATGAGTAACATCAACTTATAAAGGAATAAACGTAGATCAATGGTTATCCTTGCCATCTGACAAGAACGGGGAGGGAGAGGCACTGAGTTAAACATGTGTATTTCTAAGATCATGTATTGGGGGCCATAAATCATGTCTGACTCCACAGTGTACCACAACCTTCAGATGTATAGCAATGGCTAAAGGTCTCAAACCATTTTTTAAAACTGTAAAATAATCTAGAAGAAGGGCAATAACTTAATTTGTGCCAAGATCCTTAGAGAAAAATACAATGACTAGGGATAATAATGATACTCAGCATGTATCAGTCACATAGCTGAGACTATTTGCTGTCTTTATGTGCATTATCTTATTTCTCACAGAAATTCCATGAAGATGATGAACCATTAGACCCATTTTACCGATGATAATACTGAGGCTCTAAAAGATTAACAGTAACTTGCCCAAGGTCACATGGCCAGGACTTGAGCCCAGTTCTACTCAACCCCAGACATTGATATTGTGCTTCCCAGTCACCACAGCTTTCAACATTGAACAGCAATGTCAACTCTTCCTACAAATTAGAGGAAATGATACCCAAACCACTCAATCTTTAACCAAGATTCTCTTAAAAGTTAATTTCCTGAGAAAGAAATTTATTCTGCAGAGGAAGAGAGACAATGTCAGGTGACTTGAGCTCTCTATAATAGGAAAGACTTCAAAATGGAAAAACTCAAAACGAGGTCAAGCCAGGCTGTGACCCTTTGCAGGGAGCCTGCACAGCTTTAAGCCACTGGGCATTCAAACTGCTTGGGAACACTCAAGTTCTAACTTAAGTCCCTGAACTTGTGGATCATGATCTGGTAGTAATCCATTATAGAAAATCCTTTTTTAAGCCCTCAGGATTTGTAATGTGTCTTAGAGTTCAAGTTATGTCAATATATGTAACATTATGGAACCAGGAATCAGGAAATGAAAACCTACTGCCTTAAATGTCTTCAGGAAGGAAACGTTACAAAAAGGAAACTCTCTTCCCTGTACTCTGATGCTAGATTATCTAAAAGGCAGAGGAAAGCTCGCAAATGCAATTTGGTACCGGTTCTAATTTCCTCCTAAGATTAGTAAGGGTGTTTCTCAAAATAAAAGGTGCAAGCTTCTAGGCTGTATTTCCCCAATGACATTACAGGATGAGGAAAGGTGAAAATATCCTAGAAAAATAAAATTAAAACATAATGAACATAAAGAAATTGTTTAGAGAGGAGGCTTTGGAGTCAGAGACTCAGATTAGAATCCTGGGTCTTTTCTGAGAGACCTTGGAAGAGCCTTTCTCTCTCTGCCTCCGTGTCCACAGTCGTAAAGTGGAAATACTACTAATACTACTTTGCTATAGCAACTCGACAGTATGTTGCATATGCACTCTGTGTACTGTACGTGCTCGATAATATGGGTTCTTGTCATCATTATTACTATTACAACTCACCTAACTGCAGGGAGTACCCGAAAACATCAGGGCTGGATCATTCGTGGGCAGAGAATTGAGAAGAATGAAAACACAAATCAGAACATGACTATACTTACTATACTTTCTTGTTATAGATAACAAGACTAGACTAGATTTCTGCATTCTTTTGGTGCTGTGCAGGACACCCAGACCCGGCCCATATATCTGTGTGCTTCAAACATGCTGGAGGACACATCTGGGCTGGTGGGAACAAAAAGGTACTACCAAGATACTCACATGAACCACAGCTGGATGACTAACACCAGCCAAAAGGAAGTGGGTTCCGAGTCTCCAATCACTTCCGGCCTCTTTGAACTAATGCCCCACCCGCTTCCTGCATTTATCTGAAAGGCAAGGCATTAGTTCTTTTACAGAGCTCTTCTTTTTTTCCCCACACTACTTGTGTGTTAGTGTTCTGTGGAAAAGATGATTTCCCGGTTGTGGCTGGAACTGTCTATCATCTAATCCGCTGTCAGCCTCCCCTGCTTCTTGTCTACCAAGTCCCAGTGTGTCCAGCCGCAGGGGGTGCAGCATGGCTGAACCTGAACAATCATGGCTCTCCTGTTCCCCTTTGTCTTATGCTGGCGTTCCCAGCCTCTCTTCTACTGATGACAAGTCTTGTGACCCAAGACTGACCCATGAGACATAAGAAGCCTCCCGGGCACTGTCTGGGAAAGGTTTTCCTCTGCTGATAAAGAAAAGCCACTTAAGGAAGGAGTCCCTTTGGTCAGCCTTTCCTTCTCAGCCTTGCCTCCCTGCTAGGTGTTTGAATGAAATCATGATGTTTGGACCTGCAGAAACCAGCTGCAGCCCTGAAGCTATATGCATGGGGGCGAAAAGTGAAAAGAGCTCGCTGCATGCAGGTGAAGAAGAGATGGGGTTGGGTTACTCACGACACTGGACCCAGACTGCCTCCCCTTAGTCACATGTTTGCCTACAGAAGTAAATGTCTTCAGTGTTTGAGCCACTGTTATTTGAAGATTCTGTTACATATTAAAAAAAGCTTTCCTAAGTGATCCAACACTGAATCTCTCAAAGAGAAATGGAGTACGCAGGGTTTCCCAAGCTCACCTGACTTGGGGTGTGTGTGTGTGTGTGTGAGAAAGAGAGAGAGAGAGAGAGACAGAGAGATAAGTGAACAGTTTTTTTACTTAAACTCCTTGGTATAACTATACTTTTACTTGCAGCTCAAAACATTAATTGATACAATAGTACAAAATAAAAGCAGGTCTGAAAACACTTCCTCTATAAAGCAGTTTTGCAAATACAGTCCTAAATGTTTTTGAAAGTGAGGTTATGTGGCATCATTGGGTAAGTTTATAGGTAAAGCTCAGAGATATGAAAAGCCACGTGATAAACACAGGTCCAGATTTGTATTTGCCAAAGTTAATTAAGGTTAATATATAATGGGACACATGGGTGGCGCAGTCAGTTGACCATCTGACACTTGATTTTGACTCAGATCAGGATCCTATAGTTATCGGATCGAGCCCTGTGTCAGGCTTAAGATCTCAATCTCTCTCTCTCTCTCTCCCCCTTTCCATCTGCCCCTCTTTCCTGCTTGCACTCTCTCTTTGAATTTTTTTTTTTTTTTTAGTGTTTATTTTTGAGAGAGAGGGAGACACAGAATCCAAAGCAGGCTCCAGAGTCTGAGCTGTCAGCACAGAGCCAAACATGGGGCTTGAACTCACAGACTGTGAGATCATAAGCTGAGCCGAAGTCAGACGCTTAACTGACTGAGCCACCGAGGTACCACCCCCTTTCTAAAATCAAATAAACAAACAAACAAATAAATAAATAGGAATCTGTAATGGAGAATACAAAAAAAAATCATCTTTTAAAAATAAGGGAGAATTCAAAGTAATTTTAGCTTGGGGATGGAATGCAGGGGTCTGCCCATTGAGTAATGCATTCACTCAAACTATTTATATTTACACAATCGGTTCCAATTTAACAGATATTTATAAATGATCATTATGGGCCAGGTGCTGGGCTATGCACTGAGGATACAACGGTCAACAAGACAGATATGAACACCCAGTAACACAAATGTTACCACAGAGAAAGTACAGGGTTTTATGGGACCATAAAGCAACAGAACTGAACCCACTCCAGCGGACTGGATCATAGCACCCAGGGGGTGTGACAATTAACTGAAAACCTAAAGAATAAAAAGGGCTTTGCCTAGAAAAGGCTTGGGTGGAGTGGATCAGTGGGGAGGGAGAGAATCCAGGCAAAGAAACATGTGCCAGGTCCTGGTGGCTAAAAAGGGGTTCAGTGAGGCTAGTGCAAGGTAAGGCCACAGAAGGGCCATCTACAAGGATGAACTGAGTAGATGTGCCTTTCAAAAAGCACACTCTAAAAAACTAAAATAAGAAGATAAGAAGCAGACTCTGGCTGTGGAATGTAAAGTGGACGGAGGACGGTGGCAGGACTCCAGTCGGGTGTGTGTCACAGGTGAATTCAAGGTGGCCCCACAAGGGCAGTAGCCCTGTGAGAGGAGAAAAGCAATTTCACGGGCGGCTTACGAGGTCGGTATTGGCTGGGCAGGGGAGCACCTGTGGACAAGGAACCAAAGTAATCTCTTGGGTTTATTGAGGAGCACCTGGATGCATGGAGGTGGCTTGAACAAATGAAGGGGAGACTTTGGACAAGGAACAGGTGTGAGAAAGAAAATGGATGAAGGTGACCTAGGAGCCCTCAAAATACAGGTGCTCAAAAGTCACGTGACCATGAGGACATTCCAAAATTATGAGAAATGGCATCATCAATCGATGTTAAAAAAAAAAAAAAAAAAGGGTGTGTTCTAGAACTGGCTTATAGCACATTTATTTTTTTTATCTGATTATAATCATAATTCAACAGTGGTGATGGTCTGGGCAATGTAGAGAGCTGAACTGTGTCCTCGAAAAGTCTAGCCCCTGAGACCTGTACATGGGACCTTATTTAGAAGTAAGGTCTTTGCAGATGTAATCAAGTTAGGGTGAGATCATCCTGGAGCAGAGTAGGCCCTAAATCCAGTAACTGGCGTCCTTATAAGGACAGAGGGATTTTGAGATACACTGGGACACAGAGAGAAGGCCATGTGAAGACAGAGGCAGAGACTCAAGTTGCGCTACTGTAAGCCAAGGAAGCCCAGGGGCCACCAGAAGCTGCAAGAGGTGTGGCAGGATTCTCTGCAAAGACTTCAGAGGGAACATGGCCCTGCGAGCATTTTTATTTCGAACCTCTGCCTCCAGAATTGTGACACGATCCATTCCCATGGTCTTGAGCCATCCTGTTTGTCACTCTTTGCTACCGCAGCCGATGAAAATGAACACAGGGGGATCTGCATTTTGTCTCAGAAGAAATTGGGAGGGGAGACTGAAGCCAGATATAAGGCACTGAACGAGAATAAGGTGGTTAACTACCTTACAAAATAAGGCTTTGGCTGGGGAGCCTGGGTGGCTCAGACAATTGAGCGTCTGACTTTGGCTCACGTCATGATCTCGCAGTCTGTAGATTCGAGCCCCGCATCAGGCTCCGTGCTGACAGTTCAGAGCCTGGAGCCTGCTTCCGATTCTGTGTCTCCCTCTCTCTCTGCGCCTCCTCTATTCACACTCTGTCTCTCTCTCTCAAAAAATAAACATTAAAAAAAATAAGACTTTGAAGAATGTGAAGTGTTTAGGTCTTAGGTTCAGTTTTTACATTTCTGGAGACCAGACTATAGTTACTTGGTCTCTAAGGTTGTTCATGGGTATAGTCTAGCCTACACACTATAATCGATCATCATAAATAAGTTATGAGGCACAAATGAGTTATTATTCATTAACCTGGCAATCTATTCCTTTCTTACAATATTCCTGTCACGGCTGTGTCAGGTCTGATAGGTTTGCACACCTTCAGTACTCTGAAGGCAGTGCTGGTTCACAGTCTGCTGTGACTGTGGTACAGTGGTTCCCCGCTGGGGGCAATTTGGCGCCCCAGGGACACACGACGATGTCTGGAGACCTTTTTGGTTGTCACCACTGAGAAGGAGGTGCTGCTAGCGAGGAGAGGCCAGGGATGCTGCTAAAACAACCTAGAAAGCACAGGGCAGCCCTTGTGACAAAGAACTGTGTGGCCTCAACAGTGCCGACTTGAGAACTCTGCTCTAGAAGTACCCACATACCCCGCAGTCAAAGCTTCAACCACCGAAGAATTCACTTTCTCATCCAGAAGAGTCTATCTGGTCACGTATCCTGCAGAAATCTGGTAGGACAGTCTATGAATACAGTGATCTGCAAACATCCCAGGGCTAATGGAGACTTTAAACTTCCTCTGATATTTTATTTGTTTTTAAACGTTTATTTTTTTTTTAATTTTTTTAACGTTTATTTATTTTTGAGACAGAGAGAGACAGAGCATGAACAGGGGAGGGTCAGAGAGAGGGAGACACAGAATCTGAAACAGGCTCCAGGCTCTGAGCAGTCAGCACAGAGTGTGACGCGGGGCTTGAACTCACGGACCGCAAGATCATGACCTGAGCCGAAGTCGGACGCTTAACCGACTGAGCCACCCAGGCACCCCAACGTTTATTTATTTTTTGAAGGAGACAAAGCACAAGCATGGGAGGAGCAGAGAGAGAGGGAGACAGAGAATCCCAAGCAGGTTCCGTGCTATCAGCGCAGAGCTGGATGCGGGACTCAAACCCATGAACCTCGAGATCATGACCTGAGCCGAAATCTAGAGTCGGACGTTTAACCCACTAAGCCACCCAGGTGCCCCATAAACCTCCTCTGATATGCTAGAAAAGGTGAAAATCCCTGACCTAGAAGACAGCCCCACGGTCGCTAAGCGCTCTGCAAGCGCCAGCACTAATACACGCACCGTGAAGCGGAGGAGGCCACACACGAGGCAGTCTGTGGAACGAGCTCAGCATAAACCATCTGCCAGACTAGGTCAGAGGAGGAAGAGTAACTGCCCTCCCCCGGTGGCCAGGAGCCTCCCTGAAGCTGAAACCCACTGGAGACCCAGCAGCTAAGCCCCTTGGCTGAACCCTGGCATTACAATTAGGCAGTGGGTGGCTGCATGGGTCCTATGGGGCTGGCACACGTAAGTATCCTTTATTTGAACCTTGTAGCCAAGCCGAAATTATTGCCTTCTTCAGAGCTGCTGTATCTCCTTCGCTGCTGCCTCTGGCATGCAAAGCATTTGCACTTGCTTCATTGAAGCAACAGTGTAAATACGGCTGCACATACTGTACATTTTTAACCAAGCCTCTTTATCAAGTCTCTGTGGTCTGCTTGTCACCCTCACCAGGTATTCGGGTCATAAACAACTTGAGCCTCCAATGCTATTCTCCTTGTCAAGAGCACCTTAGAAATATGATGAGCTAACTGGTAGGGGCAAAAGAAATCCCAGTTTGGGTAAAGGCAAAGTTAGGTACCAAGGCTGGCCTCTTCCCTGGCGCTGTAGATTTTGTTGTTTCATTTACTAATAAGACAAGTTTGAACATACCCGAGCAAATAAACGTGAGAGAGCTAGGAAAGCAAGGTTCCTTATGCAGTAATGGCAGAATCTGCTGTGGAGGACAAAGCACACTGCTAAGTAGAACGGTATATACCTTAATTCTGAAGGTCAAATGTCTGCCTTTATTGGGTAGTTCTAGTCAAGTTCGAGAGTAAAAGTTGTATTCTACTAGTTTAAATACCCTTAATGTTTTCATCAAGTCACTGAAGACATCATTATCAAAGGTACATTTATATTTAAAATTGGCTTCGTGCTGTCAATGTATATTTTATCATTAAAATAAGAAGTTTAGCTAAAGCTTTTGGTCCATTGAGACAGAACAAATATTTCAACAGCTGGAAGATGTTAAAAGTCCAGGGCAATGGCATTTGAAGAGTCCCACAGAACTACTTGCCCTAAAGACAACACATCTCAAAGAAAGCCTGAAGAAACATGCTATCTCAGAGGATACCAACAAAACACAAAAAAGAAATTATAATCCCTCTCCAATTTTTATTTATAAAAACCTACTCAGCTATTAGAACTATTTACACTTCCGCAGGTACGAGAAATCATTTCTTCTTGAAGTTACGGAAACACTATTTTCCTAAGTATGAAAACCACTGATCGGCATCTTTATGTATTATCATAGTCATATGATGGCTTTTCATAGTCTTCAGCTCAGCTAGACAGCCAAGCAAGTGAAATAAGCCATAATGCAGTCTGATTAAAAGGAGCAAAAAGGAAAGCTCAAACTCTGTTTTGATTTAGTTTGAATTTTCAAGCTAAACTGTCAGCAACTCAGACGGAGAATTTAACTATCTCATGATACATCTGTACATTTATTTTATGTATCCATACAAGTCTGCTACCATGATTCTCTTCTTCATCTTGTCTAAACTGGACCCCATGTACTGCCCATACTCCTATTATATGGCAGTAATTCAGCCCACCATCCTGGTCTTCCTATGTGGAAACACACCACGGATGTATGTTTCTCCCCTAAGTTCATATTCTAGAAAATAAAGAATATTTATGAAGGACCAGTAGAAAAATACTTTACAATCCTATATACATTGAATACACTTATGAAGAATGTTCGCTAAAGGCAGAGCCGAGGGGAGAGAGAGAGAGAGAGAGAGAGAGAGAGAGAGAGAGAGAGAGAGAGTGTGTGTGTGTGTGTGTGTGTGTGTGTGTGTGTTTTGAGTAGGGATAGTTAGAACAAATAGTGTAAAAAAAAAAAAAGTTTGTACAGTATTCCTCCCGGATGTCTTCCTACAACGGAACATGAATATACAACCAAAAGTCCAAAGTAAGAAGGAACATTCTGTCAAATGATTTACTTTAGTCCCTTCAGAAGGAAGTACTGGTGTATTGTTGTCATTTTCCCAGTCACAGGGAGACTTTCTAGACCAGCAAACGTTAAGAGCAGTGGATTTTAAATTAAGTTACAAACACTAGAGTTGCATCCCAGCTTGTTCTGAACTGGAGCTACTTTGATCTGTTTGTTTTATACAACAGTTTTATGGCAGACGAAGTTTGAAAAAAGCTGATGGGGAATAATAAGAGTGCTACCTCCCCAGGGACTTGGTGAGAATCCAGCGACACAAATGTGTCAAATGCTCAGAACAGTGGCTTGCACACTATAAAAGCTCAACAGAGGTTGGCTGGGATGATGATGTTGACAATGATTTGATTCTTAACTGTGGATATAATTTGAAGACAATGAAACATGGTTTCCTTCATGGTTCCACATGTAGAAATTATGCCTAACCTCACAAGCTTTTAAAAGATAATCACCCCTGAAAGGCATTTGAATTACAGAGCCTTAACGCTGGATGTACAGCCAGCAACCTCACAAAAGGGTTTACCTCTTCTTCTTGGTGATAATGAGTACGTCGTTAAAGAGGAAGAAGTAGACTTGCTGTTTAGATGTCCTTCTTGAGAAAAGCACCGTGTCTTCCACGTAGGCTGTCAATTCACCTCTTTTCACCAACCACCGGGAAGAGGAGACTAGAGGAAAAGGCTGCAGAACGAGAAAAACTCAGTGTATGAAGCCAAATTAAAGTCCTTTTAAGACTGTGGAAGGGAAAATAAAAACTCACATCGAAACAAATGATACCTATCATGGGATACATCATTACTTGTAAGTATATAATAGTGAAATATAATTAAAGAAGTACAGTACATTCTTCAAGAGTAAATAAAAAGAGAACAATTATTTTACAATATGAAAAATCTATTAACTTGCCTATAGGATAACTAAAACTCAATGAGAAAATTTTATTGAGTCAGCCAAATATTATTACCCTTCCATTAACTCTCACCTGAAAAGGAAGACTGACAAGGAGTCCCTTAAAACTGAAAAGCTGCAAAATGAAATCCATCAGTATCAACTGTAGTTACTTTAAACACCACAAATCAGAATCTGAATATACGATTATTGTAGTTAACAAACGAAAAAGATCTGCATTCATTCTATGAACTAAAAAGACTTTATTCAGGGGTGCCTGGGTGGCTCGGCTGGTTGAGCATCCAGCTTCGACTCTGGTCGGGATTTCGCAGTTTATGGGTTCAAGCCCCACATCGCAGAGCCTGCTTCGGATTCTCTGTCTCCCTCTCTCTACCCTTCCCCTGCTCATGTTCTCTCTCTCTCTCTCTCTCTCTCTCCAAAATAAATAAAAATTAAAAAAATTGTTTTAAATAAAAAAATAATGACAAATAAAAAGACTTTATTCAAGGGGTGCCCGGGTGGCTCAGTCGGTTAGGCATCTGACTTCAGCTCAGGTCATGATGGTCTGTGAGTTTGAACCTCAAGTCAGGCTCTGTGCTGACAGCTCAGAGCCTAGAGCCTGCTTTGGGTACTGTGTCTCCCTCTCTCTCTCTACCGTTCCCCCACTTATATTCTCTCTCTCTCTCTCTCTCTCAAAAATAAAAATTAACAACAAATTGTTGTAAATAAAAAAAATAAATACAAAGACTTTGTTCAAGGGGTGCCTGGGTGGCTCAGTTGGTTAGGCGTCTGACTTTGGCTCAGGTCATGATCTCGCGGTCTGTGATTTCAAGCCCCACATCAGGTTCTGGGCTGACAGCTCAGCCTGGAGCCTCTTTGGATTCTGTGTCTCCCTCTCTCTCTGCCCCTCCCCCACTCGTACTTGGTCTTTCTCTTAAAAATAAACATTAAAAGAATTTTTGTAAAAAGACTTTATTCAGAAAGAAAAACTCCCCACAAACTATGTTTTGTCTACTGATTACCTACTAAGCCATATTTTGGAGAACACCGGTTCTTAAGTTTATAGCAGTTTTCCTCATGGAAATTCATCTCTGAAGGCATCATGCCACTTTCTGACTGTGACAACAATGCTTTTCCAAAATAATCCATCTTAATCTCATAGAAAAGGCTCTATCCAAGGAATTACATACTGCTTTTTCTTTACCCAGCACCTGGTTTCCAACTGGAAAACTCAAAGCCAAAGAACAATCCTTATCCTTGGGTGCTTTTTTTTTTCTTTTTAAAGTTACCATAAATGCTTACTGCCAAAAATCTGATTAAAAAAAAAAAAAAAAACTGTATCCATAGAATAAGCAAGAGTTCTTGGACACACAAAACATAACTGTAGTATAGTAGTATGGTCCAACCAAATGTCATCCTTTTCAGAGAACAGTGAATAAAAATAGCTAGAGGAAGATACTAGAGAGGAAATAAGAGCTAAGAAAGGATTTCATTTTTTTTTTTTTTTTTTTACTTTTAGAAAGGGACTTTTATAAGGAGGTTGCTCATCAGTTACATACTATTTTCCTGAAGGTTTAAAAGGAAGATGAAAGATTATGGCTGACCTCAAACTTTCAAAGCTGGCTATTAAGGGAAACTCATGGAGTTTCCAGCCCCCAAATTTCAAATCAAACGATTATCCGACTGAGATGGCTGAGACTTTAAAGACCAAAGATAGACAGAGAGATGCTTAGATAACTCCGGAGGACCCCACCAGCACACCCAAGAGGTCACCACAAGGGATCGCATGTCGGGTTTGGTCCTGGGAAGGGCTGCAATTACTGGGAGCCCAGGGCTATCATTGTATTTCGTGTAACTCTACAGGATAAACCAAGGACAGTGTTGTGGTTAAATTCCAGTATACATGCCACCCTACAACTGTTCTTGGTGTAGGAGATGGGAGAAGAAAGTTTTTTTAAACTGCATTGTTTTTAAAATAGATTTTTATGGATTCCTCATATTCCACTAGGCAAAAATAAATTTCTAATAAAGATCTAAAATCCACAGTGGCTTTCAAGAGGTCAATGCTTTTTTGGAAAATAAAAATCTAATGTTATAAATGTTTTTTGTTTCAAAATTTATTGTTAGAAGATTAAAGTCATATTTTTAAATTTTTTTAATGTTTATTTATTTTTGAGAGAGAGACAGAGAGACAGAGAATGTGAGCAGGGGAGGGGCAGAGAGAGGGAGACATGGAATCCAAAGCAGGCCTCAGACTCTGAGCTGTCAGTACAGAGCCCGAGGTGGGGCATGAACTCATGAACCGCGAGATCATGACCTGAGCCTAAGTCAGATGCTTAACAGACTGAGCCACCCAGGTGCCCCTCAGACAGTTTTGTGTTGTTTTTTTTTTAAAGGAAGAAACTATTGAAATGATCCAAAGAAAAGAATCCAAACAATCCCAAGTCAGAATAAATGAATTCCTCTAGTTAAGAAACTCTGACTAGAACCAACATTGGAAAAGAAATCCATGAATAAAAATATATCCTTAAAAGTACTGAAATAATTCCTATGGAGAAAAGAGTTTCCATTCTTTTTTTCCTAGAAAACTAGTCTCAGCATAAAATTTAACTGATTTTATGGGCCAGTAAGACAAAGAAGAACCACTGAAGACTAAATTGTTTTTTAGTTGAGATAAAATTCATCATTTAACCATCTTAAAGTGTATATATAATTCAGTGATTTTTAGTACATTCACAATGCAGTGCAATGATCATCACTACCTAATTCCAGGACACTTTCATTACCCTAAAAAGAAACCCCAGGGCACCTGGGTGGCTCAGTCGGTTGAGCATCAGACTTCAGTTCAGGTCATAATCTCACCTGTGAGTTCAAGTCCTGTGTCAGGCTCTGTGCTGACAGCTCAGAGCCTGGAGCCTACTTCACATTTTGTGTCTCCCTCTCTCTCTGCCTTTCCCCTGCTTGCGCGCGCGCTCTCTCTCTCTCTCTCTCTCTCAAAAATAAACAAAGATTTAAAAAAATGAAACCCCACATGCAATAAGTAGTCACTCTCCATTCTGCCTTCCCATCCTCGGCTCATGCCCTGGCAGTCATTAATCTACCTTCTAACGCTATACCTTGGCCTGTTCTGAATACTTCACATCAACAGAATTATATAGCACAAGACTTTCAAGTCTGAGGTTCATCCATGTGGTAGCATGTATCAGACTTCAGTACTTTATGGTTACACACTATTTAATTGTATGAATATACATTTTATTTATCGATTCACCTATTTTGTTGATAGACATTTGGGTTGTTTCCCCTTTTTTGGCTATTAGGAATAATGCTGCCATGAACATTCGTGTACAAGTTTTCGTTTGAGCAAATGTCTTCAATTATTTTGAGTATATACCTAGGAATGGAATTGCTAGGTCATATAGTAACCCTATGTTTAACTTTTTGAAAAACCGCAAACCGTCTTTCATAGCACAAAGACTTTTTTTTAATAATATATATACATTTTTAAATTTTATTTAAAACCAAGTTAGTCAACATATAGCGTAGTATTGGTTTCAGGAGTAGAATTTAGTGATTCATCACGTACATATAACCTCCAGTGCTCATCCCAACAAGTGCCTTCCTTAATGCCCCTCACCCATTTAGCCCATTGCCCCATCCACCTCCCCTCCAGAAACCCTTAGTTTGTTCTCTATATTTAAGAGTCTCTTGTGATCTTTTTAACACCTTAGGGTTCTGCATTTTGTCTGCTATATCCTAGACTTCTACTTATTAGCAAGGCCCCCGAACAATGACCAGCAAACCCATCCACCCACCAATACAACACCACCCCACTCAATTACTCTTAACTTACAGCTTATGGTGTAGCGCGACAATCCTCTACTTCCCCATGTATTTATTTATAAGGCCAAACTTCCCATGACAAGCCAAAAAGTAATCCTCCTCAACTCTGTGGAGGCAACTTCTAGAGAAAGCTGTGGTCTAGTGGAAAAAACACTGGATTTGAGGCACAAACTGGTCTCTGATCTCAGTTTGGTGACCGACTTTTTCCCCTATAACCCTCATTTCCCTTCCTCCCACCAAGGTTGTTAGATGAAAAGCCAAATCTGTCTAAACAGTCTCACATCCTATTCACTCTCCAGCACTGTAACATGCCCACCAGGCCTATGAAACTATTCCAACCATGAATCTGAATGATATTTACTGCTTGCCTCCTATGAAACACATCTGTTCCAAGTCCTTTACATCTAGTAAATTAATTTTATCCTCACAAGAACTCCAAGGGCAAGTACCATTATCAGTCCCATTGTAAGGTTCAGAAAACTGAGACATAAAGCAATGTCCAAGCTCATACAGCTGTCCAAATTCTAATTTGGAATTTTCTAATGCGTTTTCATCCTTATCTTTTTCTTTTTAATGTTTATTTATTTTTGAGAGAGAGAGAGAGAGAGAGAGAGAGAGAGAGAGAGAGCGAGCAGGGAAGCGGCAGAGAGGGAGACACAGAATCTGAAGCAGGCTCCAGGCTCTGAGCTGTCAGCACAGAGCCTGACGCAGGGCTTGAACCCATGAACCGTGAGATCATGACCTGAGTTGAAGTTGGATGCTTAATGGACTAAGCCACCCAGATGCCCTGTCTTCCTTATCTTTTTCTTATCACTTTGAGTTTATATGTTGAAAATATTAACCTACTATCTAATATGTGAGCTGCAAATATCTTTCCAGTTTGCTATTTCTCTTTTCACTTTTTTATGTCTTTTATTTTTGCCCTCTATAGAGAAATCTTTACATTTTTTCATATAAATGAACTCATCAATTTTTTTTAATAACTTCTGGATTTGGGGGGCACCGGGGTGGCTGAGCCAGTTAAGTGTCCGACTCTTGATTTTGGCTCAGGTCACAGTTTGCAAGTTAGAGCCTTGCATCAGACTCTGTGCTGACAGTGTGGAGCCTGCTTGGGATTCTCTGTCTCCCTCTGTCTCTCTGCCCCTCCCCCCCTCAAAAACAAAAAAAAGAAACATTAAAAAACAATGACTTCTGGATTTGGAATAAGTTCAAAAGGACTTCCCCATGTCGCTAAAGTGTCACTTCCCTGCCTAGAACTTTTCACTGGCTCCCAAATGACCTTGCTCAGCTGCTCCTGTTGGCACACAAGGCGCCACATGAGCTGCTTTTTACTGCTCTGGTTCTGCCTTACTCCCCCTGCACCTCATGCCTACCCACACTGGACACATACAGTTGCTGGACTACAGCAGCTGAAGCCATGCCCTGTGCATTTGCTCCTGCTTTCAACTTCCAGAAGCCTCTTCCTAACTCGCCTTTCAAGATTCAGCTCAAACATAACTCTGGGATGAAGCCTCACCTGACTGCTACAAGGTTGTGCTCCCTCTATTCCTCACAGGTAGGGATGACCACCCCCTTCCCATGAGAGTGTTCTCACAAAAAAAAAAAAAAAAAAAAAAAAAGTGAGAGAAAGAGAGAGAAAGAGATGGGGAGGGTCAAACAGTAAAAACAGACTCTTAACTATAGAGAACAAACTGAGAGTTACTGCACAGGAGGCAGGCAGAGGGACAGGCTAAATGGGTGATGCACATTAAGGAGGGCACTTATTGCAATGAGTACTGGGTGTTGTATGTAAGTGATGAATCACTAACTTCTAACAATAAAAATAAATAATAGTTAAAAAAAAAAAAGCCGGGTGCCCTCAACTGTCTTCATCTACTGTGACAGCTGTAGACTTTGCTGACTCCTCTGTAATTCTGCAGTCTCCTATTAGACTGTTAGATCCTTGAGGGCAGGGATCATGTTTTGGTTTTCATGCTGCCTTCCACAAAGTGCTCACAAAATCTGATGAAACAATGTATGTGCTTGGACAAATCACTGAACTTCCAATATCTATCTTCGCATCTTTAAAATGAACTGAGGGGCGCCTGGGTGGCTATTGGTTAAAGCGGCCAACTTCAGCTCAGGTCATGATTTTGTGGTTTGTGGGTTTGAGCCCTGTATCAGGCTCTGTGCTGACAGCTCAGAGCCTGGAGCCTGCTTCGGATTCTGTGTCTCCCTCTCTCTTTGCTCCTTACTCTCTCTCAAAAATAAACAAACATTAAAAAAAATTTTTTCATAAAAAATATAAAATGAACGGAATAAAAATGTCCATTGTTGTCCATAAAGTGTTACAGAAATAAGATCCTAAGATTTTAAGAGTATTTCTAAGTGACCTGAATTAAGCACCTCATTATAAAATCAACACATAGATTATCTTCCTTTAGGCTCGCAAATAATTTTAAGCATTGAATCAAAAGAAAACAACCCAAAATTCATGAACTTAATTCATGAACATAGATGTTAATCATGTATTTTTAAGGACCCTTAGGGTAAGCATTTTTCAATAACAAATTAATTTTGGGTTCTAGAGAAATAGACCTTAAAGATATCTTAAGCCAATTGGGGCACCTGGATGGCTCAGTCAGTTAAGCGTCTGACTTCAGCTCAGGTCATGATCTCTCGGTTCATGGGTTCGAGTCCCACATCAGGCTCTGTGCTAACAGCAAGCCTGGAGCCTGCTTTGGATTCTGTGTCTCCATCTCTCTGCCCCTCCCCTACTCGTGCACTCTCTCGCATGCTCTCTCTCTCTCTCAAAAATAAATAAATTTTTAAAAAAATGTTTTTTAATAAGGAAAGATATTTTAAGCCAAGTGATTTTCAGTGAAGAAAAAAAAAATTGTTAGGTAAAGAATTTATCATCTTTAAAAATCAAACTGGTTAGGGATTTATAATCTGTAAAAAAATGGGCAGAGCAGGGGGTGGTGGGGAGGTAGCACCTGGGTGGCTCAGTCAGTTAAGCGTTCAGCTCTTGGTTTCTGCTCAGGTCATGTTCTCAGGGTTTGTGAGTTCGAGCCCCACACAGGGCTCCAGTGTGGAGTCTGCAAGTGATTCTTTCTACCCCCATCCCCCACCTCTCTCTGTCACTCCCCCACTTGCTCGGTCTCTCTCAAAATACATAAACTTTAAAAAAAGAAGAGATAAAACTTTTGATGTCTAGACATATTTTCTAAAATACTTAAAACAAATTACAGAGAAAAAAAAGTTCGGTTTTGAGGGATGGGGGAAAGATGGGTTTTGAAATTACCGTAAATTTCTGTAGAAGATATTATAACTGAGTGTGTGTGTGTGTGTGTGTGTGTGTGTGTGTGTGTGTGTGAGAGAGAGAGAGAGTTTTTAGCAAGTACCTATCACCTTCTGCTCTAAGAATTATGGGTCATGTTCCAACATCTAAATAGCTATAGTCACGATGTTCTAGTGAAAGAGTTTACACTGATCTGCAAGTCAGGATATATGGACCCTAGTCCTGATCCTACCACCATTAGTCCAGTGACCCTGTTAACAATGAAGTATTCTCCGGGCTTTATTTTCCTTTTTTATACAAATAAAAGCATACAGTTACACTGTACCAGTGTCTCTATAATAGCAGAGAATCTGCTCTCTGCATAAGGCTATGAAATGATGATCACTGTATTTCTACTGCACAATTTAGGAGCACTTTTACTATGAAAAAATATGACCAGTCATTTTAAGTTGCTTCATTAAGTTTACAAGTTACAAAATAAAACAGAATCACAATCGTGAGCATTCACATCCACTAAGAACTCAGTTGTGAGCCAACAAAGGACTGGGACCTCTATTTGCCATTAATGGTCATTTTCTTTTTCACTCATCCTGTCATCCACTCCTAAGTGGTGTCAGACAAGCAGTAATAGGGAGCACATATTCAAAAAAGAACTATGGAAGAAAAACAAATTTGAAAAGAACTTTCCACTAACAACCTTTGTTTGGCAAACTGGAAGAAGAGTGCCCTTATCTGATTTAGAAGAACACGTGATCCAATTCACGGGATACCACTGTTTTGCAGGACACTTTGAGAATACTAAAGAAATCACCTTTCCATTCCAAAATTCTATTTTTCTTAACTACCTTTTTCCCTAAATTTGGCATCTTCCTGGGGGGAGGGAAGTGGGAGGGAATGTGCTAGTTAGATAACATGTAACCTGTGGCCTGGAGAAAGGCAATTTTATCTGGTGACCATAAGCAAGAGAGCTGCCTGGTCCGTCTGCATCTACCTCCCTCGGTCAGTCCAGTCCCTCTCCAATCAATTTATGGCCCTTCTTTGAAAAGCAAATTCCTATCTACTCTGTTGCCCTCAACTACCTCTCTCTATTTACATAAGACATAGGCAAGAGCAGCAATAAATCTGTTTATGAAGAAATACGAGAATACCTTAATTTTAAATTCCAACTGGGAATTAATGGTGTACATCATTTCAGTCCTTTCCATCTTCCGAGCTCCTTCGTTGCACAGTCGAACCAACTGGGAACACAGAATAATAAGGAGGGTTAAGAGGTCAAGGAGAGAAACCTTAATTTCAAATGCAGATCTCTCACAGGAAATAATTTGCACTTTGGAAGCTCCAGAGACTCATTTCTGACAGTTAAAGAACTCACAGTTTTACACAGTTAAGACATTGTACCCCATTAGAGGTGGTGGATTAAGATGTGAGGACAGAGGGGGAAAAAAAACTCCTGAAAAGTCTGGGAGGAGCCCTCTGAGGGCTCTCCCACAGTCTGATCTCGGACCCTTCAGCTCCTTTCCTCTGCCCCTCCTCTCCTCTCCTTTGCCAGGGAAACCAGGGAAACCTCACGCAGCCCCAGGGAAGATGCGCAGTCCAAATGGCTGGGGCAGACTACCAACTTCAAAGGCAAAGTTTAAGCAGACTGTTACCTGTAAAGCATAGGACCAGAGCACAGGATGCTAAAAGAGAGAAACCTTCGGTGGAAACTACTGGTCAGTGATTTCTTCAAGGATAGGAACTTCAGTGTAATTAGAACTACTGAATTATCTACAAACTGAATGCATTCAAAGTCCTCTGATAAGGGCCTGTGACTTATAATAAAATTTATTTGGTCTTGGTTCATAGTTCCCAGCACACAGTCCCTACAGTCCTTATAATTTCTATTTACAAGAGCCATAGGGGCATTTTTAGTTATAATATTTACTTTTGTTCCCAGTTCCCAAAAGCTCCAGAGCGATGATGGTGAAATGGGTGTCTTCTTATTCATAAGAAGCCCCTTTCAACCACATCTGAGTTTATGTTAATGAAGTAGCTTTCAGAAAGGCCCTAAGGATAGGGGCCAGCTGCCAGCAGAGCCAACCAAGTGATTACAGAGAGGGTTGTAACTTTCAGCCCTACCACACCCTCCCCCACCAGACTTCTGGGGAGGGGGGAGGGCTGGTGATTGACTATGAAGTTCAGAGAGCTCCAGGTTGGTGAACAAGAACACATCTACATACTGGGAGGGTATGAAGACTCCATGAAGACAGAAACTCCCGTGCTTGAGACCCTTCCAGACCTCATCATAGCATTGGTCTAGGCAGAGTGAACAGCATGAGCAAAGGGTATACGATGGCAAAGTGCTGGTGTGCCCGAGAAAGTATAAGATCCTGACACATGAAGATGGCACAAGATGGAACTAGAGGCCAGGGTCAAAGCACACAAGGTCTTAAGGCATCTGGATTGTATTCCAAGTGCAAAGAGAAAGTCTTACCAGCAGGCTTTCAGCAGGAACGTGATATGATGCAATTTATGCTGTGATCATATGCTTTTCACAACGTATTTATTCAACCCCCTGCTGATGGACGCTTAAACAATTTATGATTGCCTAATGCATTTCTAGATTTGGAGGGTACCCCAATCTTCAGTTACAGCTTATCTTTAAGTCTGAACCTAAAGAGTTCACTGATGCAGGGAATGATGGCTATACCTGATCACGGCTAGGAATCTGAAACTGCACTATCCTGAAAGGATTAAGACATGTCAGAGTGAAATCTAACTAGGCATCCATGGCTCCAGACATTATTATAATTTCTCTCGTGGAGTATGTTCACAGTTCCCAAATCTACACTCCCAGACTCGGTCTGTCCCCTAGGCTCTCCCTCCACCTAGAAGACATCTCTTCTTGGATGACTCACAGGCATCTCAAACTCAGGATGAGAATAACAAAACCTGAACATCACCTCCAACACTCACTCCCTGCAGCTGAAAAACCTAGCCCTCACAGCTCTCAGACACGGCCCTCTTCTTTGTGCTCCATATCCAAGCAGTCATAAAGCCTCCTTAATGCTGCTGTTCCACGGTCCATGACCCTCCCTTTGTATTGTACCCGGAACTCAGGCTCAAACTCCCTCTTCCCTACCAATTCTCTGCCATCCCTTGCTGCTACCCTACTCTTACACATCCTCCAGATAATGCTGTCAATCTTTTTAAGTTCAAATCTGATCATGAAATGCCTTGGCTTAAAAGCCTTAGAAAGCTCCCCTTGGTTTTCAGAATTAGGTCTTAGTAAAACCATGATCTGGCAACTGCTTATTGACTGCAAGCCTGTTCCCATTCCTATCTTGGGCCTCAGCCCTGCAAAATTTCTGGACCAAGCCCCACGTTCCATCCTGCCCTTGCACTTTTGCATGTGCTTCCCTTTCCCTCTGCCTGAATACCCTTCATCCCGCTCTGTCCAACCAACTCCTTATCTACTAGATTTATACCCCCCTACCTGTCTTTCAAGACTTATCTGGGGCATTTCCTCTCCAAAAAGAATGAAAAGCAGAGATTGTGAATCTCCATTATTTGTAAACCCAGTGCCCACAACCCAGCACCTAAAAATACAAGGAACATTCAGCAAATGTTTCTGCCTGAACAAGCTGCCTTCAGAGACAGTTTATAAATCACTTAAAAATAAGGTGGGTGGGAGGAGGGAACAGCTTCTTTATAGCAATCCTGTTTTAAAATGAGAGGGGTGGGGCGCCTGGGTGGCTCTGTCAGTTGAGAGTATGTACGACTTCAGCTCAGGTCATGATCTCACAGTTCTTGGGTTCAAGCCCCACTACGGGCTCTGTGCTGACAGCTCGGAGCCTGGAGCCTGCTTTGGATTCTGTGTCTCCCTCTCTCTCTCTGCCCCTTCCCTGCTCACACTCTCTTTCTCAAAAAATAAACATTAAAAAAAATTATAAAGTCTACTTTATAAAAATAAATAATAAAATAAAATAAAATAAAATAGGGGAAAATGGCATTATTAAGTTTGGGTTATCATCTTATTTCTTAAACTTTCAAATATCGACTCCCTCAGCAAAAGATAAGAGTCAGCCACCATGTCAGAAAACAATGTTTTCGAAGGCATATTAAAAACAAAAAGGTTCCCAAAGTGTCTTAACCAACAGTCTCATCAGTAGAGCCCATTTTAACGGCTATTTCAAAAGGACGAGCACTAATTCAGATATGTGTGCTCTGGTGTTTTTGATTAAAATCAAGCTCAGCATATTAAAGCCATGACTTCCTTCAGCAGCTGTTAAAGCTTTATTAAATTTAACTCACTAATTTCTTTAGGACAAATTTATTTTTTTTAAAAAAAGCTCAAACACTCTAATAAGGAAATATAAATTTAAAATAAAATATTTTCAGTCGTTCAAACTTACAAAGATTAAAAGAATATCTGATGCTGAGAAGTGTGCAGTAAGGCCAACATTTACATATCATGGTGGCCATGAACATGGGGACAACCTTTTATGAAGGCCCTTGGGGGCCTTTAAAAAATACCTACATTTTTTCTAGTAAACCCAGTTCTAGAAATTTATCTTTAGAAATAATCAGATGAGCACAATCACTGATGCAAGACAATGTTCTAGGCAGTACTTTGTAGAACAGTAAGTCAAACGGGTACCACACAAATGCATTTTTCAGTGTACGTTTATACCATGCACCGGTATTAGAACAAACATCCAACTGGGAGGATGTATAATAGAATGACAACAGGCATCACCTTCGATAAAAGTACTGATATATTTTTAGGTCTCTTAAATTTTCTAAATATCCTAGTTTATTTAAAAAATATACCTCTGTAAACCTGAAACGCATTCTTACAGAGCAGTACCTAAAAGGCATAACAGAAAACTTATGAATCCCTCCCTTCCACACAAAGCTTGATGTGTATGATTCTGGAACTGTTTCTACATACCAATAACATACATATATGCATCAACACATTGTATTATTTAGATGTTATCACACCATTTGTACTGTTCTGCAACTTAATGTTCCTCACGTAACAATATAGCTTAGGGATCTTTCCCTGTCAACAGATGGATACATCTACCTTGCTGCAAATGGCTGAAGCAGTAGTTACAGAGAAGAGTGAAGAGACTTGGCTATTTTGCCACTAGGAGAACAGCTTATAATTTAATAGTATTTCCAAACAGAGGTAACATTTTTGTGAGGTAAGAGTGAAAGCAGTTAATCTTTTCCATGGGAGAGTAAATGGAAGAGAACGGCAGCAAAGACTTCACGGGCCTAAGAAACTCTCTCTCGACCACCACTCCTTCAACACCAGACATCATTGTGTACCAGCTGAACTTCAGATTCCCTGGAAATTGCCCTCCCCCTAGCTCCACCCCAGCATGTGAACAGAAAGTCAGAAGTAAACAAATTGTTATTTAGGAGAAACATCTTTCTTGCTTTTGAGTTGTTCAACTAGGCCAGTAAGATTTTCCAAGGCCCCAAATTCGGTAAGCTGTAACTCTCATTCCAGCAACATGTATGAGGAATCTCAATGACATTATTCACACTATACAAAAAACAAAAAACAAAAAAACCCAAAAAAACAAAAAAACAAAAAAAAACAAAAAAACTTAATTACATTAGCAGTTTAATTACCAAAGAAGATATTACTCATGTTTTCTAAGAATGAGTAACTATCCAGAGACACTTGCCCAGGGGCCTTCCACAGAGTCTGGCTCTAAAAACTTGGACCTTGATATACCAAATTACACTCTCTAAAATAAATACTGGGAACTCCCAATTTCTTTCTTTTTCAGATAAAGCAAACAAGTGAAATTCTGCATTTTAAATTTTAAGAAATTTGTTAATGTTTATTTTTGAGAGAGAGAGAGAAAGAGAGAGGGAGGGAGGGAAGGAGGGAGGGAGTGTGTGAGCAGAGGAGGGGCAGAGAGAGAGGTAAACAGAATCCAAAGCAGGCTCCAGGCTCCGAGCTGTCAGCACAGAGATCGACATGGGCCTCTAATTCACAAACCATGAGATCATGACCTGAGCTGAAGTCAGATGCTTAACCAAGTAAGTCACCCAGGCATCCTGCATTTTAATTTTGAGCAAAATGCTCTATGTGTACAATCTTTTTGTTGAGAATACTGATACTGTTTTCCCAGAATCTGTAACTCCTCATCAGTAACCTACACAAATGCAAAAGAAGATTAATTCCTGAGCTGACTATATTAGTGATTTTAGTTACCACACAATACCAGGAGACTAGGGAAATAATGCTGATGCTCATAACTTGTGCTCAAGAGAGAAAAAGAAATGCAGAGAAAACAAGTCACTAAGACAGCATTTCTTCACAGAGTGCCTTTTGTATGCTAATAGTATCAGATTAAGGCAATTCACTGATCCCTTACATTTTTGCCAGCCTTTGCTACAAGTACCAGTGTCAAATCCAGTGAACAAGAGATGCCTGAAGGAATGTTGTGGCTTACTGTGACTGGGATGTGAAATTCTTGGAGACACTAAATATCATTCCTAATTCAACAACTACTACTACCTTCCTCTTTCCTCTTTTGTGTGAATTCTTTTTTAACGTCTCAGTAACAACCAAATAAAATCTGACAAAATGTCCTTCAAATCCAAGTTAGAACTTCTCTAGTAGCTCCACCTAAAGACCATCTCCCCTACTGCCTCCAAGGAGGCAGCACAGGATATGGGGTCCAGAGGAGAGGCCCATGGGCAGGAGGACCTTAGGTAACCCATGTCAGGCTAAGTTTCTTCACTCGGTGTTTCCCAAAGTGGGTTGTGCAGACCAATGATAGGGCAAGAGATGAATTTAAGTGGTTGGCAGATTGCTCTCGTTTAAATTTCTATACCCCTCCAAGCTCATATGGTGAACCCCTGACCCCCAAAGTTGATGGTATGGGGCAGTGGGGCCTCTGGGAGGTGCTTTAAATGTCATGAGGGTAGAGGGGGCGCCTGGGTGGCTCAGTCGGTTCAGTGTCCCAACTTCGACTCAGGTCACAATCTCATGGTTCGTGAGTTCGAGCCCAGCATTAGACTCTGCAATGGCAGCTCAAAGCATGCTTTGGATCCTCTGTTTCCCTCTCTCTCTCTGTCCCTCTCTTGCTTGCTCTCTCTCTCTCTCAAAATTAAATAAAAAATATTAAAAAAAAAAAGTCATGAGGGTAGAGCCTTCATGAATGGTATTAGTGTTCTTAAAAAAGAAGCCCTACTGCCCCCATAGTCCCTTTGACCATGTAAGGCTACAAGGAGAAATCTGCCCCCAGAGAGGACCCTCACCCAACCATGCTGGCACCTTGATCTTGGACTCTTCAAACCTCCAGAACTATTAGAAATAACAAATGCCTGTTGTTTAAAAGCCATCCAGTCTGTGGTATTTTGTTACTGCAGCCTGAATGGACTAAGGCACAGATAATCTTACTTTTAAATAAAAAAATGGATGTTGGTGGCTCAGTCGGTTGAGCATCCAACTTCAGCTCAGGTCATGATCTCAAGGTTCGTGAGTTTGAGCCCTGCATCGGGCTCTGTGTTGACAGCTCAGAGCCTGAAGCCTGCTTCCCATTCTGTCTCCCTCTCTCTCTGCCCTTCCCCTGCTCATGCTCTGTCTCTGTCTCTCAAAAATAAACAGGGGGCGAAGGGGGAGGGAGAAGGAGAGGGAGAAAGAAAGAAGGAGAGGGAGAAAGAAAGAGGGAGGCAGAGAAAGAAAGGGGGAGGCGGAGAAAGAAAGGGGGAGGTGGAGAAAGAAAGGGGGAGGCAGGGAGGGGGAGGGGAGGGAGGCGGGGAGGGAGAAAGAGAGGGAGAAAGAGGAGAAAGATAAAGACAAAGAAAAAAATGGATGTTAGAAAAATAAATTAGCTCACAAAGCCCATAATTTTGTAGGTACATCCTCAAGGATGAGGATATGTAAAAGGCAGTCAACTTAAACCTGATTAAAAGAAACCGTCAAGTGTACCTCACAGTAAAGTGGTGCAAAAGTGTACCAGACTCTAAGGTGATGAGGTAGCTCCAAGGGTTCAGGAAGCTTCTGATGCTATCATGATCTCTGCCCCCTCTGCCTAGCTCATACAGTATCCTCACTGACTCCTACATCTTCTACAGCTTTCTCTCAGCTAGACATTCCTATTAGCATTTAAAAGGTACCCACAGATTTTTTAATCTGTAAACAAACAGAGACTTCCCACACTTTTCTTTCAGCTACAGCTCACTGGCAGCCACCGTGTTGCAACAGCCTGCTACGCTTGCCAGCCGGCTGCAAATCCATGCCTCCCACTCATTCCTAACACACTGCAATCCGGCCTCCCCACCTGCCACTGCGAGGACACAACCCACCTGATGATAAACCCATGAATGCCTCACTCATTACGCACTGTATCCTCTAGGGGCACTCGACAGCGCTGACCCTCCTTCCACCAAATCATCTGCCGTTTGCCAGGCCATTACGGTTTTCCTCCTTCTTTGGTACGGTTTGGTTTTTAAGTGGCCTCTGTGACGAATGGTGGAGTTCCTCATGGTTGTGCCTCAGACTCACTATTCTTCTTACTGTACACATTCTTCCTAGGAAATGTCATCCACTCTCCCAACTTCAGAACCCATCCAATGCCCACGCCTCCCAAATCCAGGTCTCCACTATTCAAGCCAACTTGGATATTCTGTAAGAACCTCTGTTATAACCTATTCAAAATGGAAGTCAGCAGCTTCTCCCTATGTTTCTATTGTAAAGGTAAATAGGAACATCCATGTAGCTGCTCAAGCCAGAGACCATACTCCTTGACTTCCGATCCCAAATACACTCACCCAATCAATCTCCGTGCTACTTCCTCAACATTCTATTATATATTGCTTCTCTGCATCTTACAGTCATATCCATAAAGGCCACTGTCACCTCTAGCCTACTCAACTACAAAAGCCTCACAACTGGTCCCATCCCCATTGTCACCTTCACAACACATGAATTTATAGCTTCTGTATCATCTGAAGAGAAGGTCCACACGTCCCTAACATGGCTTCTTGGTATTCTTTCCTAGATTGGACTCTATAGCCACATAAAGAACATTCCAGCTCTTCCAAATCCTCCAAATACTTTCTCGCTGTTGGGTCTCTACACACACCTGAGACATTCTCTTTCCCTCCAAGCCCTGGCTCCCAGCAAGCTAAGCTTGCTTTAGATTTCAGCTTGAACATCACTATGTTCTTCCCTACCATGCCACTCACCATCCTTTATTATAATTCTTATTTAATGTCCTCCTTCCCCTTTACATAGCACAGTCCACAATGGCATTAACCACAACTGTCTTATGTACCCATCACCATATTTTCAGGGGCTGGCTTCATGCCTGGCACCATAGTTGATACTCAGGAAATAGCTGTTTAATGAGAGAATGAATAAACAACTATTTGGATACCGAAAGAAAATGAGGTATCTATTGGCCCTTACAGCAAGACTGTCTGAAATAGTCAAAATACTAACTTCACTTCGTCTTTTAGCTACCTAAGGAACTCCGTGCAAATGGCTTTGAGAATCTACCAGTATTTGGCACCAAAGCCAGACACATACTCTTCCAAGGTGTTGAATGGTTTACTGTGCGATGAACTAGCTGTTCCACAGTTACCTTGCTCACTTCCTTTAAGGCTCTTTTGCAGACTTCATACTTCGGAGAGTCCTTAGGTGTTTTCTGACAGATAGTCTGCAATGAAGTAAAAGAAAAACAAAATCAAGGTCCAGCCACATCGTTTTACTCACAGCAAACTCAATAATGCTGAACACAACATTATGGACACGTATGAAGATGATATTACAATCCAATTACAAAACTAGGAAACTGTCGTTAGATGCACAGGATCCAAGTAAATCCAGGGAATTATTTAATATGAAAATAGACTTCAGAGGTAGATGAACCTGGTTTCAAATCCAAGTTCTGTCCCTTACTAGCTATTTGACTTTGGGCAAGTCACCTACCTAGTCTCTGTAAGCCTCAGTTTCCTTATATGTAAAATGGGAATAATGCCAACCTCATCACAAAGCTGTTGCCAGGATTAAATGAAAATACATGTAAAGTTTTCTCTATGAGTGCCTAGCATACGGTAGGCACTCAGTGAAAGACAAAATCACTTTAGTTATTACCATCATCATCATTATTTAGGTAAGTATGTTTGTAGATAATACAATTGAATAAAAAGATCAAGAAAAACAAGCTGCTGGATTTTCTCTTGATATATTGACACGTAATTTTTGTGATGCTGAGATTGACTTTAAAGAGGGTCATTTCAAGGTACACCGAATTACATAGTTTTTGAGATCATATCCATGCAAAGCCAATGGAACCATTTAAATTGTTAAAAATGTTCATCTCAATTAACAAGTTTAACTAACACTCCTAATGAACTAAAATGGAAGGGACAATGCTTTAAGTACATTTAGTTTCTGCCCAGGTGGCCAGATTCTGATGTGTAGGGAACTATTAGGGCAAGAGCACCAAACAGAAGTGGAAGGTAAGTTGGAAACTGGCAAACCACTGGTACCTTGAATGTGGGTAAGCACTAGGCTTATAAATCCAAAGGTCAGGTGTCAGGATTGTTATACATACTATGTGAAAAGCAAAGAGTGAGCCAGGGGGTTTATGTTAATGGTTCTCAATTTTTTTTGACTATGACCCCCTGTAAGAAATACATTTACATTAGCAACCAGTACAGGTATACACAAAGATGAAATAAGGTTTTATTTGAAATAAAATTTAATGACATTATGATCCGTGTACATCATGTAGCACACATTCTATTTCATTTTTTTAATAAACACTACTTGTGATTCAAAAATCAATTTCATGACCCGCTAATGTGTACAGAAGCAGTAACTAAACACTGCCCTGAAAGCAGGCATCCTGAGTCCTGAAGTGTCTAATTTTATGTAAAATTTTGTGACTACTGAATTTTCTAGGGAGAATGACTATAGCTGTACTCATCTCAAAAGGGCCTCTGACCCAAAAAGTTTTGAGCCCACTGGACAATCATGGCATTTACCTTCAACATAGTATGTTAGATTCTGAGTCCTAATCTATTTAGTCAATTTTCTCTCAATTAAACAGAGAAAATATAGAAGGTCAAGAGATCATGGCATATACAAAATCTAAAGAAATATGGCTAAAAGACATTTTCAGAAGAAAAAGAACCCTGAAAATTTGTAACACTGCAAGAAATGTTGCATTTACAAAGCACCCATTTCTCCTTTTAAACAACAGCAAACTTTGAAATATTTCACTTAGATGGATCAAAGTTTCAAATGTTTATGAAAGTGTGAGAGGGGCGCCGGGGTGGCTTGGTCGGTTAAGCGTCCGACTTCGGCTCAGGTCATGACCTCACGGCCCGTGAGTTGGGAGCCCTGCGTCGGGCTCTGTGCTGACCGCTCAGAGCCTGCAGCCTGTTTCAGATTCTGTGTCTCCCTCTCTCTCTCTGCCTCTCCCCTGTTCATGCTCTCTCTCGGTCTCAAAAATAAATAAACGTTAAAAAAAAAATTAATAAAAAAAAAAGAAAGTGTGAGAAATCATATGAAATAAACTCTTTTTAAATGACTTTTTACATCTGAGAAAATCTTATGGAAGAAAGTACAACAGCTGCTCCTTGAATGTATCTTTGCAAAGTTCACAATTTTTACATAACTCAGGACAAGCCTATATACTATATATATTAATTTAGTCAAGAAACACGGAATGTTGGGCACCTGAGTGGCTCAGTCAATTGAGCATCCGACTTTGGCTCAGGTCATGATCTCACAGCTCATGAGTTCGAGCCCTGTGTCAGACACTGTGCTGATAGCTCGGAGCCTAGAGCCTGCTTCAGATTCTCTCTCTCTCTCTCTCTCTCTCTCTCCCTCTCTCTCTCTCTCTCTCTCTCTCTCTCTTTCTCTCTCTCTCTTTCTCTCTCTCTCTTTCTCTCTCTCTCTCTCTCTCTCTCTCCACTCCCACCCCACTCTCTCTTTCTCTCTCAAAAAATAAGCATTAAAAAAAAAACAAGAAACACAGAGTGTCTATTATTGTCAAGCTTAACATTTACTTCTTCATTTGTTTTCATGCCAACCCTGCAGGTACATATTATGCTTACGCTTCAGATGAAGTTAGGCAGTTTGCCTGGGATCACATTGTAAGTGGAAGGGACCAGAATCTGTGCCCAGATCTGTCTTACTCCAAAAGCCACAGGACTTCTATGATGCCAAGTTTACACGTCAGAGTCCCTTCTCTGGAAGTGCTGTGGGTGTTCGTGGGGAAGAAGATACATCTGCTCGGGAGGGCACTGAGTAAGCCTTTAGTGAGGAGCATTAGGGCCAGTGCTTGGAAAATAGGCTGGCTTGTGTTGTGAGGCTGAGAAGCGGCAGCCAACAGCAACGTGAAAAAGGTGCAGAGCGGGTAAGTCCAGGAACAAGTGTGGATGGCATCTAAAAAGAAACCTTTTTTTAAGCCGAAATTTGGTTTTGATAACCTGGCTGCATTCTATCCTGAGACATGGTAAATACTGAAATATTGTTCTCAAAAAAAGAAAAAACTAGAGAGCTACATTTTCAAATTCTGCAAGTCTCCCGATATTTACAAGGAGAGAAGTTCCTAAATCACAAGGGAAGGCTATGAAGGTAGTCAACTGAGGTGAAGCTGGAGAGCAGCAAGGTGTCAGAAAATTCTGGAACAACTAAAACCTCCCCAAACCAAGCAGCACAGCCAACAAAGTGATTATAATCACACACTTTTACTCATTGCTAAATGCCAGTGCTTTTAGAATATCTCTTCAAATTTGTAACAGAATATGGAATATGGAATTTTGTAACCTTAAGCATAACTTTTGGCAGTATTTGTATCCTATGTTTTGACGTGTCAAAAAATCAAGTATGTTAAAACTGACATGAATGTTATGATCCAATTTTAAAGTAAAACTACAGCAAAATACTTCAATTGGATCACAAAGACACTATTTGGTCCATTAGCTGGTTGGGAGCTGAGTCGGGCCACCTGGTTCTCCTGTCATCGCTGCCGCTGCTGTGGTTCCAGCTCAGCCAGCGTGCGGGGGTCCCCCCCACCCACGCCGGGCACCTCGCTGTCCTCTCTGCTCTGCCCCATACCAGGCAACCTCAACTCCCTTCTCCCAGCCACATCTTGCCACCATTCAAAATCAAATCCTTGTTTTCTTCATGAATGTTCCCTAAAATAAGAAGGATGCTGACTTTCATCACTTTCCTTTGTGCAATACAAAATGGGGGCAAGTTCGTGCCTTCTAGTGCCGAAGAGTGTGTCTCATTCCCATGTAAAGCCGAAGTGCCTCAGCACCTTGAAACACTACAAGGAAGGGATCTTAGTGATCAAGCTGAGGAAACTGAGGCCCAAAGAAAACATTAAGTGACTTGCCCAAGGTCACATGCCAAGTGGCTCAGCTGGAAATGGAATCCAAGCCTCTTGTCTTCAATAAGCCAATATATTTTCCCATTTCAAAAAATGAGTGAGTGATGTAATCTGAATTCCTCAGAGTGACTACACAAGCCTAAATTGAAGATGATTTCCAACAATATTAGACACAAGTGAGACTTTCCAACTGAAGGGCACCTTCTCACTTTAGTTGGAGGATTTTATAAGAGGGATATATAGTACATTGATTTCAGTGAAATCACAATAATCTTCTTAATCAGATTTATAGCAGCACAGCTCCCCACAGAGGAGAGAGCCACCAGGTCATGTCTTACGTCCATCAGCAGGGGCAGGCGAGTTACCCTCTGCATGGGGAGGATGAGGAAGGAGATCATGGGTAAGTTCCTACAGTCTTCATGGGACTCAATTCGTGACAGTACTTCTTTAAAAGACGGGTTGGTGGCTCTGAGAAAGAAAAAGAAAGAAGCAACTTCAAAATATTTCCTCTTCAAATTAAAAAGTAAAAATATATTACAGGCATACCTCAAAGATATTGTGGGTCTGGTTTCAGACCACCACAACTCAAGCAAATACTGCAATACAGCAAGCCAAATGAATTTTTGGTTTCCCAGTGCCTGTAAAAGTTATGTTTGCACTACACTGTGGTCTGTTATGTGAGCGGTGGCATTATGTCTTTAAAAAATGATGTACATACCTTAATTAAATCATACTTTATGGCTAAAAAATGCTAACTATCATCTGAGCTCTCAGTGAGTCATAATCACTGACCACAGATCACCATAACAAACATAATAATGAAAATGTTTGAAATATTGTGAGAATTACCAAAACATAACAGAGACAGCAAGTGAGCAAATGCTGTGGAAAAATGGCACCAACAGACTTGCTCGATGCAGGGCTACAACCAACCTTCGATTTGTAAAAAAATGCAGTATCTGCAAAGTGCAATTAAGTAAAGCACAATAAAACTTGATGCCTCTATAAAATGTGATAAACTCCTATATGATGATTTTTTAATACATAAAACAACAATTACATAAATAGACACAGATGGCTTGTCTGCCTTTTATAGTGAAGACTGGATATGAGTTTAAGGCAACAATTATGAACAATATGTATGTGCTAGAAATTTATAAAAGTATAAAGCAAACAAATGAAGAGGCAATGGTATCACAATGATGATCCTATCTGTGAACATATGAATTATAACCAGCATACAGACTAGATCTCATTAACTGATACTCTACATACAGTCCATTAAAAAGATAACAAATGATATGTTTTAAGTCACTTCTCTACCCCCAGATAATAATCTAAGAAACATCAGACTGGATTTATTTGCTAGGAGGCTCCTAGCCTTTTTCAGAGCTTCTAAGACAGAAAATTTTCTGGCCATGTCATCCAGAATATTTCTCCCCTCCCAGTGACATAAGAGCAGTGATAATATTGCCACATTTTTCGGAACTTAGCAAGATACACGGACATATATGATCTCACGTGGAAACAGCCCTATACCATCTAATGAAGGCCAAGAGGGGATTCCAATAAGAATGGAGTCTCAGGAAGATCCTCCACTTGCCGAGTAACAGACCTATTATTTGGTGAAGACAGAAGTCAAACCAAGGCCTTCTGACTTCCTTACCCCAGGATCACTCACTCCCTCACCTCACTTTACCCCAGAGGTGCTCTGGGGAGTTCCCCTGTGACTTACAACATGGAGGGGAGGGGGGATGGCATTGGATAGTGTAATCCCACATTGGGGGATGGGGGAGGCCAAGAAGCAGGGCAGTGGCAATTGTGACCCATTTTTTTTTATGTATTTTGCAAATTACATGTTTTGGTTCATAAACCCGTGAATACCTAGAATAGCAAACTGAAAGAAATTACACAGAAATGGTTTATTTTCATTTTCTCAAATTGAGGAGTTTTATAAATTTCCTTTCCTGCTAGCTTTAAAAAAAGATTCTTGGAAATGCAAAAAATAAATAAACAAACAAAACTGTAATTCAGTTGCATATTTAAATCCCTCAGGTCACAGGACCCCTACCTCCAAAGATTCTGATTAAACTGCCTGGGACAGACACTAGGCATTCACTGCATGTTTGCTTCTTTTCAAAGATTCTCAAGCATTCTCAACGTGCAGCCAGTCACTGCCCTACATGTAAATTCACAACATTTGCAACAAAACCCCTGAAAACACAACTACGACTTTCCATGTGACAGCTCAAATGGTGGTATCATGAAGCTAATTTAGATACAGTCTTTATTTTTCTTTAAGACTTTAAGTGACTTCTATACCTAATGTGTGGTTCAAACTTAACAACCCCGAGATCAGGAGTCATGTGCTCTTCCCACTGAGCCAGCCAGGTGCCCCTAGAGCTTTTATTTTTTAAGAGTTACATAATGTACAGCAGCGCCTATTCACATTTTTTAAATCCTACAAAACAAGATGAAAACAGAATTAAATTCAGCTCTAATTCAAAGCTCTGTTTTCAAACTTGCATTTTCTAACAGTTACATAGCAACCTCTATTATCAGCAGTAGGGGGATTAAGAAAAGCAAGGGGTAAGGTTATGCACCCAAGAACGTTTGTCGACGTCTGGCAACATTTTTGGTTGTCACAAATGGAGTGAGGGGCATCTAGTGCACAGAGGCCAGGGATGCTATAAAACATGCTACAGGGGTGCCTGGGTGGTTCAGTTGGTTAAACACCCAACTTCAGCTCAGGTCATGATCTCGTGATCCCGGAGTTCAAACCCCACATCAAGCTCTTTGATGTCAGCGCAGAGCCTGCTTCACTTCCTCTGCTCCCCCCTTTCTCTGCCCCTCCCCTACTCGTGCTTTCTCTCAAAAATAAATATTTAAAAAACTTATTTAAAAGACGAAGAAAAGAAAAAAAAAAAAAAAAACATGCTACAGTGCACAGGATAGCACCCATGGCAAAGACTTATCCAGACCAAAATGTCCACAGTGCTGACAAACCCAGCTTTGTACTTAAAATCTCATTTGGGGTTGCCAGCTGTTGGTTTTCCACATGCCCATGTAAGAGTTCATGAGGCTGTGGAGGGAGAAGGGGCACTATCAGTCCTTCCCACCAACTTGGACTTCAATGGACTGCTTCTCCCAGCAGCCATGAGGTAATAATCATCACCAGCCCAAATCCCTCCACAGGGGTTCACACATCCCACAGAAGCTGACCAGAGCTCCACGCTGCAGTCATAAATGCCACAACCCACAGAGGGGATAAGAGTGATAACAGCTGTCAGCCCCCAAACCGGGTTTATGGCGATGCACAACTGTGCTATAAAACAGCTACTAGAGATAAACAGGGTCCCCCCCAAATAAAATGAAACATTATTGAACAATCACTAACTTTTAAGAGTAAAGGAATATCTATCACATCAAAACTCTCAGTAACCTAAACAGGACAAAGGGAAAAGGTGAGGAGGCAACTTTAAAGCCAATTCTTTTTTGTTGCACAATTAAAGCCTTTAAGAACATTTTTTCCCCTTCTCGCCTCACTTCTAACTACCCAGGAGAAAATCAGCAACTCTTCTAAAAACAAAAACAAAAAACAACAACAAAAAAACAACTTAATATTGAGTTGTCATTTGAACGGAGGAAGATTAGAGTAACAGAGAAACTCTGGATGGTAGGCAAAACAGGAGTTCAACTCAAGAACTCTACTGGCCTGAAGCAAACTACTTAATAGCCAGGTAATGGCTTAGAAAACCGGAGAGTTTGGCATGACAATCACTCCTGTGTTTTGCAGCAATTTAAAGAAACAACAAGGAAAACAGTAACAGAAACCCCTAATTTCATAATTGCTTTACAGAGAAAGTGCTCCACAGACTAGAATTTTCTACTCAAACACCCTCACCCTGAAAGCCATCCTGGGAAATTGCCTATCCGGAGGCATTTCTAAATATAATGTAAGATATCAATTCATTTCTATCTATGTGACCTAATTAAAATGAGGTGAGGCTATTGAATGTAACATTCAACATCTCTTACAACAATTTCTGTAGTGTTCGTTGTTGGTAGACTTCATTTGTGCAGTATTTCACATATGGGTCAAAGGTGGATGCTGTGTGCTTTTCCACAATGTCACTTATGTCATCTATGAAGATATTATTCTGATGTCTTGCTTCCAACTCCATAAAGAATCTGAAAAAAAAAAAAAAACAACAAAGAAAAGCATTTACATTTTCTTCCGTATAGTTAAAAAAAAAAAAAAATCAGGGGCGCCCAGGTGGCTCAGTCAGTTAGGCGTCCGACTTCAGCTCAGGTCATGATCTCTTGGTTCATGAGTTTGAGCCCACATCGGGCTCTGTGCTGACAACTCAGAGCCTGGAGCCTGCTTGAGATAGTTTGTGTGTGTGTGTGTCTCTCTCTCTCTCTCCCTCTCCCCTGCTCTCACTCTATCTCTTCTCTCAAAAATAAACATTAAAAAAAATGTTAAATTTAAAAAATCAAAGATGATTCTCATGCAATCTTATTATACAGGGTTTAAAAATGTCAACAGTGCACAATACCATCTCAAAGAGATACAAGAAAAAACTATAAAAAATTGTCAAAGTTTAAATCTATCACATTAACATCTTACTACTTCAAGTGTTCAACTGCAAACACTGATAACACGGGTCCTTTTTGTGCTTTTAGGTATATTTTAGAACGTACAAATTTCACTACTTTTTTCTAAGTATTCCCTAGATATTGGAGGAGGAGGTTCATGTTTCCATATTTTATTGTACTGAAAAGTCTATGAGCAAAACATCTAAATAAGTACTTAAAAAACAAGTCTGAAATAAACCTAATTCTGTGTGCTTTCTCTGAAAATAATCATATTTTAACTCTAATGATATGCATGATATTTAAATGTACTCAGAAATTATTGTGATTGCATTTTAGGGTTGCCAGATTTGGGGTGGGTGTGTGTATCGACCCATTTATCTAGTGTCCAGTCCAGTGAAAATTACATTTCAGATAAAAGAGTAATTTTTTAGTACCGGTATGTATAAAATTAGTGCCTGGGACATCTTGAGCATCCTGTATTTTATCTGGCAACTCTAGAGGGCATCCACATTTTACAGCACATCAAAATCAGGTATTTGAAATAGGTTTCTACCCAGAGCATTGCTGCTCAAAATGTAGTCCACAGACCAGGCATCTAAGGGCTGACTAGAAATGCAGAATCTCACCACCTACCTCCCCCAGTCTGAACCTGCCTTATATCAAGATCTTCAGATGATTCAAAACACACACTAAAAACAGAGATGAACCTCCATAGAGCACACTTAGTGTCCAAGTTTGGAGGGATAAGAAAATCTATTAGAAATAACTATCACTGTGTGACCAAAGCAACTTCCAAAGAAAGTGTAATGAAGGTGAAATCAACAGTAATTTCTAACACTGACGTCTGGAGGTCAAGGATACAAGGGAATATGGTTTTCAATAAGCTCTTAGCATTCCTCACATCATTTCTCCTAACCAGTGGACTCCAAATACAAAATTCAAGGCTGACGGTGAATGAGACAACAGAAATGTATACAAGATGATTAATAGTAAATATAGGCTAACATTTTCTCACATTTTCATCTCAGTTATTTTCAAAGAAAATCCTGGCACTCAGCAATAAGGTAAGATTTTAAAAGGTCTTAATTTTATATACTTACATGTACATTAATCTCATTGTAGTAGTATAAACTGTGTTTGTCATCATTACATATTTGATTTTTTAATGTTTTCATAGGAGCTTAAAAGATGAAGAAATATACCTTAACTCATAGAAGAGTAAAACTATGTATACCCTGAGAAAGCACCTGTATTTTTATTTCCTTTGAGAAGGATTTAGGGAAAATAATTAGTAGGATTCCCATCCACAAGATTGTAATTGGCCCAGTCCCCCAAGCCCTTGTTTAAAACAGCAAGAGAAAAAAACTTAAAGCACACTTGGCTGGGCTATTTGGCTTTCCTTCCAAAGGTGTCAGGGTTAGTATGCACAATTCTTACATAGTAGGTCAGAAAATACACCAGTATGTTCCAAAATAGCTGCATACTGCTTTGTCAGGACTGATTCTATTAACATTCAAGGAAAATATCAAACCCTCTCCTAAAAGTTTCAGCAATTGCAAAAACAACCAACTCCAAACTCACATGTTTATTAAAAGATATTTAAAAGCCATGTTTCTCAAAAGCTATTTTCTATAGAGACTGGTCCCTGACTTCAAGAAATCTATGCTACATTGGGAAGGTAAGTCTGATAAACATAAATGATAAAGACAACATGCTTGCATAAAATCACTTGTTGGAACATACATGCCTAGCAGGGGTGGTGTCACTGTTTCTTTAATTACATGAACTATAAATTTTTTTATTGGGGCAAAATATATGTAACATAAAATTTACCATTTTAACCATTAAAAATTTTTTTTTAAATCTTTATTTATTTTTGAGAGAGAGACAGCATGTGAGCAGGGAAAGAACAGAGAGAGGGAGACACAGAATCCAAAATCAGAATCAGACACAGAATCAGACTCCAGGCTCTGAGCTGTCACTACACAGCCTGACGCAGGGCTCGAACTCACAAACTGTGAGATCGTGACCTGAGCCGAAGTTGGAGCTCAACCAACTGAGCTCCATTTAACCATTTAACGTACTCCATTTTAACCATTTTTAAATGTACAATTCAATGGCATTAGTCACATTCATGATGTTGTACAACTATCGCCCCTATTTCCAAAATATTTTCATCACCTCCAACAGAAATGCTGTACCCATCACCTAATAATGCTCTATTCCCCTTTTCCCCAGCCCCTGATCACTTCTAATCTACTTTCTAACTCTATGCATTTGCCTGTTCTAGATATCTCATATAAGTGGAATCATGAAATGTTTGTACTTTTTATCAGGCTTAATACCCTTAGCGTATGTTTTCTGGTCAATCTCTGCTGACACATGTAACAGAACTTTATTCCTCTTTATGGATGAATAATATTCTATTGTGTATATATATATTATGTTTATCCATTCACCTGTTGAACATTTGCACACGAGCATCTATGGGAGTCCTTGTTTTCAAGTCTTTGGGGCTATATATCTAGAAGTGGAACTTCAACCTGACCGTCTCTGCCAATAATCATATATATCAAGAAATGATAGAATAATGCCAAGAACCACTACTGAAGAAGCTGAGTTATATGCCAAGGAGAGATTATTTCATTAAGTGAAAGCTGAATAGGAAATGATCCTTTTCTTTCTGACACTCACAGAGGAGTAGCCCATGGGCAGCACAGAGCCAATTAATTAGAACGTATGACCTGTAACAGAAGTCAGGGCAACTGAGAACATGGTAAACTCAGGTGAGGAAAGGTGCAAGGAGGGTCATCACTAATGAGGATGACGTTACTGGAAGCAGAGGGGCAGGGGAGACAATGTAGATATTGGGGAACTGGCGTTCATTGAGGCTGAAGTGTTGACCACAGGAGGGCCAACGGCAGAGAATGAGGGCTGAAGAGCAGGTCAGAGGTAGACTACAAAGGTCTGATTATATGCTGAGGAGCTAGGGCTTTATCTGTGGACAGCGGGAACCACTGGAGGTGATGACGGCAGTAATAAATCATCGAATCAGAGAAAAATTGGGGCAGAGAAGGGACAGATTACAGGTGAAGAGAAAATGGACCAGAAGCAGACCAGTGAAATGGGCAACATGGCATAAAACCTGACAGTGGGAAATCAAAGAGAGAGGACACCGATTAGGGTAACAATGTGAGGGAGAAGTTCACAGAATGAAGATATTCATCAGATGGGAAGTCAAGGAAGATGCTGGGGTTTCCCTATTCAAGGTCTCCCCCTGGGCATCATCAAGGTGGGCCATTAAATCATTCACAAAGACAGGGATTTAGGAGGAGTGAGGAGAGGCAAGAAGGAAGCAATTTCATTTTGCCTTGGACATGTGAAACAGACAGCTGAAAATACACATCTGTGAGAATTCAGAGCCACAGGAATTCTAGGTTGTGTGTAGTCAAGTAGTTCACTTTTAGCTGGTTTTCCTATAAATGCAAAATACTTGATAATTATTTTAACTCCAAGTGTCTTTCAGGAAAATGTTCAAAGACAGTTGAAAAAATAAGAAACTACTCATAAGGTCATTATCGTGCAAATCTAAGAAATAAAGGTCTTAGAGGCAAATATCCCTTACAGTTTGTCTTTAAGTAACTATTATAGTCTGAAGGAATGCAACTACATAACCAAAAACAACAGTAACTTGGCTTTTCCCAATGAAAAGGAAAATTCATTTATCACAGTAAAAGCCTTGCCAAAGTACAAGATTAAAAACAAAGCACTAATTAAATATCTGTTTATGCTACTCACTTTCACATAAACCAAGCCACCCATCTTTTATTTTGAGAGTAGCATAATTAAGACATAATTTAAAGCTTCCTATGTTAAATTATCTATTGGTTATTTTGGCAAATTTGCATATTTTACTAAGCAAGCTGGGCTACAAAAAGACCAAGAAAGTTATTACTGAAGAATGAGGTATTATTTCAATAACCAAGGACGCTGGAGATCCAAATCAAACCTGAAGCCAAAGTAAAAGCATGCTGGTTCCCTCAATGAAATTTAAATGAGTTTGTGAAGTAATTTGGCTTATTTGAAGGACAACATTTTAAGGGAAATATATTTCAACCGTATGAATTGTTTTTTTCTGGACAATATTTCCTCTTTGTTGCATTACCAAGATGATCGTGTTTTATAAGCAAACGTGTTACACAGTCTTCCTCTCTCTCTCTCTCTCTGTTCCCGCCCCACACCCCTCAATCAAAATTCTAATCTCATCACCAAAGTGTAGATTTTAAGAAACCTCTGATGGACCGACCAGAAAAGGCTTCTTGGAAACAGCGCCTCCTGACCAGAAACCCAAGGTAGCCCTGTTTGACCTCTCGAGCACCAGCACAACCACACCCACGCTTCAAATGATTGCAACCTGCCCAGGTGAGCTCCCTAGCTGTGTAGACAATGGTCAGACCACTGAGAACACCACGGTGGCCTCTCAGGAGCTGGAACTTCAAGATGACTTAATGACAAGTCTATGTTAGAAAAGCTTAATCATGACCTATATCCTTGACTCTAGTATTTTCCAGAACTGCTAGGACTGCACATTCTCTAGGATTTTTGTGGTTGCTTCATCACGTGATGGTCTTAAAAGTGGCATCACATTGTGGGCTAAAAGACAAATTCAACAATGAAGGAGGTGTTTCTCATATACCCAGCACATGCACTTGTTAGCTTCACTTTTTCCCTTCTGTAGTGGGCTGAAAAGACACAAATGTGAAGTATAAATGTCTATCATACTAACAGCCTTCTTAATATTCAATTGGTGGGGCGCTGGGGTGACTCAGTCAGGTAAGTGTCTGGTTCTTGATTTCAGCTAAGGTCATGATCTCACAGTTGATGGGATCAAGCCCCATGTCTGGCTCTGCACGGACAGCACAGAGCCTGCTTAGGATTCTCTCTCCCTCTCTCTGCCCCTCCCCTGCCTGTGCTCCCTCCCTCTTAAAAATAAACAATTTAAAAAATATTCTGTTGGTAATGTAATTAGCATGTCTGACGTGAGTGTTCCTGATAGCTCTTGAGGGCTGTACAGTAAATTCACCAATCTATACAGGAGATTAAAATTTATTTAATACAGACAACAAATCAGATTCAAGCAGTCACCACCAAATCTCCTCCCATGTGTCCAGCTCAAGGTGAAAGGCTTTGGTAGATGTCAAGGAGCAAACGATTGATATTCATGATCACCAAGCCCAGTGCTACATGTTTCCCATATACTGCCTCATTTAATTTAATCTTCAAGCCCACTTTATGAGATGCCTACCATACCCATTTTAGAGATCAGAAAACCAAGGCTAAGAGAGCTTATGACAAAAACTAAAACAATGGAGCCTCCATCTGAACCAGAGCCACAGCCTTCCGGAGCCCAGTGCCCATGCTCAAAGCACACCTACTGCTTCTGCTCACAGATGCCCACTGAGCTGGTCTGCTACTACCAGCCATCCTTCAATCTAGACATCCAGTAAAAAGACTAACAGCTGGAGCTGAGAAAGAACTATATTATTTTCCAAGAAGACCAGCTGTCGAATCATCTCAGCACGTAAATCACACACATCAACACAGTGAAGACTTGCACTGTTGATTTACACTGTGGCAAGATCTGCGGGGCAGCGGACGAACTGTCGACCACCCCAGGTACAGCCTCCAGGGGAAGACAATTAGGAAGGCCACAGCTAGTGATGGATTCTGGTCCCCGCCGACACAGCATAAGCAAATGCTGGTTTCACAGAAGCCCTGTGAATCTCCGAGTCATTCCTTTTTGCCCTCCTTGTACCCTGCTGCCCTCCACATTGCCTAACAGTGTCCCAATCAGCTTTCAAGTCTCAGATTAAATTTCATCTCCTTTCAAGAAGCTTTTCCTGACCCTCTGGGCTGCGTTGCTTTATGTTCTTTACAAACCCCTCCGTTGGTATCCCTACTAGGATCCCAATTAATTATATTATGATTGTGTTTACATTTGCCTCTCTTAGCAAGATCTAGAGGACAGGGGCCAGGTCTCTTGTGTTCAAGTACCTGACTCTAACTGTAGTATGACCAAAAACCGGACCATAGTACCTGAAACACAGTCAAATATTTGACATGAATAAATAAAAAATTTAAATTTTAGTTTATTTAAATTACAAAAAAATTATTTAAATTATAGTTAATACACAGTGCAATATTGGTTTGAATAAATCAAATTTGTGTTTTCAATAGGAAATTAAAGATGAAACAGGTTCAAGCAATTTTGTTTTACCAAAAACCTAACACCCACAAATTGGTCAGTCTCTACACATGCTTTACTCACTGATGTATCAAATGAACATGTATTTTTGGACCACAAACTGGGTTCCCAAAACTACATCAGGGCACAGTGAGGGCCACCAACCAATGAGGATACAAACTCCCTGCACAAGCTTTTAGGGTCCCGTCAAGTAGGATCACCCAGTTGAGATGGAGGCCGGTCCTAGTTTCTTCGCTGCCAGCTGCATTCTCCGAAAAACCTGCCTGGACCAGCCCCTCCCCCACCCAGTTCAGGGAGGATTCTCGCTTGGCTAAGAGGCTCAGCACTCAGCGCTTTAGCTGGAGAAGCCCAGAAAGCAGGGCTCTGGTTATAATCAGCGCTGTCCCGTGCCCTTCCTGGAATGGCATCCTTTCAAGGTACTTTTCCTTCATTAATATCCATCTGCCTAACGCAGGCTCAAATCATTCTTGGACTTCTTCCTCACTTGAATGAGCCGTCAATCTAAACAGCTGCAGTCTCCCACCAAGAGAGGGTCATATTCACTTATGCTGGAGACATGTAACATACCAGGCAGGTTTCGCATGTCTAAGTCGCTGTTATATAATAAAATATCTTCGCCAAAGAAATATTCCAGATAAGTGGCAGCAAACTATTTGCTGCTGGAAATACTTTCCTAACAGAGCACCAACAGAACATCCTGTACTGTACCAACAATGAATTTATATTCTGCTGCAGACAAGTGAGCTTTGGGGCTTGTTCGTTTGGGGCTTTTTGGTGGCAGTCATTTTGACGCTAAAGATCAGCGTCAATTTCCTTTACTACTACACTGGATTGGGGATGGCAGTGCATGACAAGAGTACCACCACTAACCCATGGCAGACATCACAAACCAATTGTGGCACTCTGCCCAGACCCAGAATCTGCACTCCAAGCAGCCATTATCGGTCAATCCAAATTGATGAATAAGGTGAAGCCCATCTATGAATCCTTCACCAGTCTAGCAACGATGGAAAAGTACGTTACTTTGACAAAAATATAGGGCTGCTGCTTCTCAATCAGACTACCCTACATTCTGATGTGGTAAAGGTCTCACGAGGTTTCCTCCTTAGCAGACTATGATACATATATCTTGTCATGTTCTATTTTAGCTTTTTCTTCTGAAATGTTATCTCTGGACTGATAAGGGATAAGGGTTGAAATTAAGACTGATTGGGAATGTGAGATTTAAATAAATAAATGAATAAATAGGTTATATATATATATATATATATATATATATATATATATATATATGTATATGTGTGTGTATATGTGTGTGTGTGTGTGTGTGTGTATCTTATATATATCTCCTAACAAAACTGTTCTGGTAAACCTAAACCTAACTCTCATTCTGACAGCTGCTGCTTGGTCCTTAAAATCTCTAGGATGGTTTTTGTTAAGAGATTCTTATCACCCTGTGAAAACCTTTAAGATCAGCCTAGGCAGAGAACAGAAGAGACTGGGGTGAAAAAGAGAAACTAAGGGTTTTCCTACCCTCAATACCACACAACACAGAGCTTTCTTGGGTTTAAATCCAGTACCCCCAGGCACCTTCAGTTCAAGGCGCCTAGCAATCCCAAAACAACGAAGGTGGAGCTAGGGCCAGGGAAGAGAGACGCAAAGACAGACTGCAGAGCTAAGGGCCCCCCACCCAAGACCATTCCACCGCAGTTAAGGCTCCCCTTTAATTATTTTTTCCTCTCACTGATGACGTACATGCTCGAAGGAATGTAAAATGGACCATACGAAGATAGGAAAATAGTGCTTTAAAAGTTCTTGCAATTTTAATGCCATTAGGCTGTTTTCACTTAAAAATGAGAATTTAAAGTCTTTATCATCTGAATGTTTCACAAAAACATATTGGACAGAAAAGGGCTTGTTCCCATGGTAACTTACTGCATACTTGATTCTTTTGTTTCAGGGCTACTCACATGCATTCATCCATATTGTAATTTCTCCTGGAATGAGGATAACATGCTAATGAATGACAGAAACCATTCTTATCAAAATGTCCTTAGAAGATATCAAAGCTGCTGTATGAACTGGCCTGTGATGCCCTGGGTTATTATACTTTTTAATTTTTTTTTATTTGAGCACAACTATTAATTTCCACACAACAGAAAATCATTCCCAAATTTTATATATGACCACAGAGACTGAGACCAAGTATGCTTGGTTCACCACTGGCTTTCCAGGAGCTGACAAGGAATGAGCACTCGATAAATGTGCTGAATGAATCAAAACCAGATACCTGCTAGTCCTCCTTGCCCCATTGTTAAAGTACCATCTTCCAAGGAGAGCAACAGGGAGTGATAATGTAAAGCAAGTATGCACCAAGCACGATTTAATACGTACATTAAATTAGCAGGGTCCTCTCGGCATGGGTGGGCTGTGGTGAGATGGCTCTGAATGGCTCTGCTGGTCAGCAAATATCAGGGTAAACACATGGCTGGTTAGGCTTTTTGCACAGCATCTAGGATACCGGGCTTGTAACCTCAAGAATAATTTTGCTAATCCATCGCCTGGCAAAAATCCTTTGAAAACTCAAAACCTAGGAAAGATTTATGACTTCTGAGGAACTGTTTCCTTTTATTAGATGACAGTTACATAACCGACTCTGTGACCCTTTTACCTTGGCTGCCTGGAAGGATAAAGCTGTGTTTAACCCTCACTCCTAGTAACGCTAGACAGGAGATGTAGCTGAGCACCTTGGCTATCATCATTGCTGCCTTGTTTTCTATTTCTCGCTTAAACAGCCACATTCATCTCCCACTCAAACATGTCATTTACTATAAGTTGCCTTGAGCCTTCTGTGGATGCAATTGGGAATATAAATTATCAATTATAAACAAACCAGGAAAACGCGGATTCTTGGTGGCTGCTGGGAAACAGCCACCAAGAATGAATTTACAGAATACTGGAACAAAGTCAAGTAAAACAAAACAGTCTTCATGCTGAAGCCCCCTTTCCTATTGTGGGTTGGTAATTCTGGAACAAAACCAGCACATGAAAGGACACATTTCTCTTCAGGCACTATTTCCAGATCCTTTTGCATGGTGCCCACAGTATTTCAAGTCACAATTCAATCCGCAATGAAGACTAACATTTGCAGTAAGCCCCAAATCTTTGCATCTTTGTTTTTTATTAATCGTGTCCGCAAAAGTTGTCTTCCTAAAGAAAGAAATACATCCTATAGCTCCCATCAATTTCATCAGGAAGAAAAAGGGACCAGGACACAATTTAGAAAAACTATAAAAAGGTCAGTTTCCAGGACGCCTGTTGAGCATCTGACTTTGGTGAGGTGAGTTTGGCTCGTGAGTTCCAGCCCTACATGGGGCTCTGTGCTGACAGCTCAGAGCCTGGAGCCTGCTTTAGATTCTATGTCTCCCTCTCTCTCTGCCCCTAACCCACTCGCATTCTGTCTCTGTCTCTCTCAAAAATAAATAAACATTAAACAAAAAATTTTTTTAAAAAGGTCCGTTTCCTAAGGCATAACACCCTAGGAAAAATGATGCTTGCCTACGCAAGAGAAATAGAATTTCAAGTCCTCTCTGACATTTTTCAAACCTGTTGCAGTTTACACAGCAGCTGGCTCCTGTCCTCCCTCTTCAGACAGCCCTCTCCGAATTTCAGCAAGGATTTTTTAAATGCTTTCTTTTTAGACGGTTATTAGCACTGGTTAGCAAAGTATCCAAAGAAAAGGATCTATGGGATAAACAAATTCTCGTTCTGGCTCTTAAGTGGATTTGAGATAATGATAAATTTCTGTTTCTTCATTTAGTAAAACAAAATGAACAAATGAATGGAGAAGACTAGGTCAACCATCGGTCCCACCACACACCATAATCAGCCCACGAAAGACCACCAGCAAGCATCACAGCAAAGAGGTAAACATGCCAGAAAGAAGGGAAAAGAGCCCACAGTCCAATAGTAGGGGAGCATGAAGGAACAAAACGAGGCAACATGAGATGATTAAGCCTCCAAACCACCTCCTCAATACTAAAGACCAGGGTTTCTGCTTTCTCTTTCCCAATATTAGGGATAGGTGGTGATCTCTTATCTCACAAGTAAATGCTATTAGACAGTAATACCTATAGGTGAATAGACGTTCAGATAAGGTCAATTTCACACATTACCTACTGGAGCAAGGCTAATTGTATACCATTACATCGCACCTCTGGAAAATGAGTGCAGGCTCAGGAGCCAGATGGCGTAGGTTCAAGTCCCAGCCCCCTCTTTTACTAGCTGTGTAACCTTAGGCAATTCGCTTAAAATCAGCAAGTCCTATTTCCTCATTTGTAAAATGGGAATAATAATGGTATGACCTCATGTGGTTCTCATGATGACTGAATGAATTAAGCCATGGTAAGTGGTTACAATATGGTCTGGCACACGGTACACACTCATTACCATTAATTATTATCATTTCAAGTGCAATAAATGCCTTTCCCTCCTATATGAATTCTATGAATTCACACATCTTTTAAATAATGCCAGTAAGCTGTCTTGCTTTTCCAGTACAGTCTGTTCAAAGACAGCAAACCCAGCTCCTATATTTCCATCAATTAAGTCCCAGTGGGCAGATAGAATTATCCTGCCATACACCAAATAAGCTCAAAATCACAGATATGCGTGTTCAACAACTTTTAAATTTTTTTTAATTTTTAAAAAATTTTTTAATGTTTAATTTATGAGAGAGAGAGAGAAAATGTGAGCACAGGAGGGTCAGAGAGAGGAGACACAGAATCTGAAGCAGGATCCAGGCTGTGAGCTGGCAGCATAGAGCCCAACGTGGGGCTCGAACTCACTAATTGTGAGATCATGACCTGACCCAAAGTCAGACGCTTCACCAACTGAGCCACCCAGGCACCCCTAAAAATTTTTAATAGATACTTATCAATGACAAAACTAGGGGTGCCTGAGTGGTTCACTCGGTTAAGCATCCGACCCTTGATTTCGACTCAGGTCATCATCTTATGGTCATGGGATCGAGCCCTGTATCAGGCTCCATGCTGGGCATGCATGGAGCCTGCTTAGGATTCTTACTCTCCCTAGCCCTTTGCCCCTCCTCCACTCACACAAAGCTCTCTTGCACACGTGTGCTCACTCTCTCTAAAAAAAAGAAAATTAGAGGAGGATCTCATTGGTCCTTTTTAGGACCTATGTTTTGGTACTTCTTCAGTGAGTTACAAACGGGAAAGCAACAAAGTAGGGCAAACTAACAACTTTCTGCCGAGAAGTAGTAGAACATTTTTTTTTATACTGTGAGGAAGAAGTCACGTCATGTCACAATTATGAGGCATTAAGCTAGGCAAAGCACAGACACACTTGGCAAAAACACAAAAGGCACTGTGTTTATCGGTAGAGCGCCCTGTGGCAGGCTGAATCATGGCCCCCAAGGATGTCCATGTCCTGTGACTATGTTCTCTTACACAGTAAAAATGACTTTGCAGATATGATTAAGGATCCTGAGGGGGAAGTCCTCCTGGATTTTCCAGGTAGGCCCAATGTAATGAGAAGGGTCCCTCTAAGCAGAGGACAGGAAGATCAGGATCAGAGAGAAGATGTAAGGATGGAAGCAGAAATCAAAGAGAAAAACAATAAACACAATGCACTTAGCTTTAGAGACGGAAGAAAGGGGCATACGCCAAGGTATGCAGGTGGCCTCCAGGAGCTGGGAAAGGCTCAGAAACAGATTAGCCTCTGAATGGATAAAGAAGATGTGGTATGCATATACAATGGAGTATTATTCGACAACCAAAAAGAATGAAACCTTGCCACTTGCAACTACGTGGATGAAACTCAAGGGTATTATGCTAAACAAAATTAGTCAGAGAAAGACAAATATCATATGACTTCACTCATATGAGGAATTTAAGATACAAAACAGACGAACATAAGGGAAGGGAAGCAAACATAATATACAAACAGGGAGGGGGACAAAAACATAAGACACTCTTCAATATGGATAACAAACAGAGGGTTACTGGAGGGGTTGTTGGGGGGCGGGGATGGGCCAAATGGGTAAGGGGCATTAAGGAATCTACTCTCGAAATCATTGTTGCACTATATGCTAACTAACTTGGATGTATATTAAAAATAAATAAAAAGTAAAAAAAAAAAAAAAAAAGAACAGATTATCCTCTAGAGCCTCCAGAAGGAACTATCCCTGGTGATACCTCGACTTGAGAAAAAAGCTGTGTTGTTTTAAACCACTAAGTTTGCAGTAACATGCTACAGCAGCAATAGGAAATTAATATATCCCCTTAATCCTTTTGGAATCTGTCATCTAACCTCTGTTCCTTCTCCCATATCTAATATCCACTATCTGTAAGGAGGCCCCTGGATTATTCATGAGCCTGACTTTAGAGGTTCGTCAATTCCAGAAAGCAGAAGGTTCAAGACCCAGCTCCCTCTCCTATTCCTTCATTCCACGATTACTTAACTGAACACCTACTATGTGCCAGGCTCTATTTTAGGCACACAGAACACACAGCCCAGGGCAATTCCAACAAAAATCTCCACCTCTATAGCACTTACACTCTAGTTCCTAGGGGGTAAGCCATCCCTGCTCTGCTCCTTCAGGGCCCTCCTGGAGGACTATGCCAACAACTGTTAGCACCACTGATGAAAAACAGAACAAAACACTGTCTTTTTAAGGTCCTCCAAAAGACACTTCAAAAGGTAAGAGACTTCCGTATTCGGTAACCACCAGAAAGGAGGAGGGAGATGGGGAAGTGAGGGAATGGTAGGAGCAGAGATGGGAACTCACAGCTTGTGCCCAGGGAAGGTGGTGGTGGACCTCAGGGTTTGTTAATGGTAGACTTTCAAAGGAGTCAATGACACAAAGGAGTTTAGGAACCACTGGCTTTATATAATGAAAACAGCTAACATAGAAAAGATACACAGAAATTGGGAAATCACTAGAAGATGAAATTTTAGACGTAGCTTGGGCCGAGGCTGTGAATAACTTGGGAGTCCTTGGTAAGCAGTTTCAATGCCTTAAGTAACAGAGGACTATGGAGATTGCTTGTATTTTAGGCAAGTAACCAGGAGGTAGCAGGGTAAAGAACAGGATGTAGAGCTGAAGACTCAACTGTGGTGTGAAGAAGAAAGCAAGGAGGCCATCCACAGTCTACACACATAATCCACTTAGGAGAAGAGAAGCCTGGCCGTTCCTCAAAATGTCTGAGAGTTCCCATATCACCCAGCAATCCCCCTCCTTAGGTATATATCCAAGAGAAAGGAAAACATATGTTCACACAAAAACCTGCACCCAAATGTTCATGGCAGCATAATTTATAATGGCAAATAGGAGAAACAGCCCAATGTCGACCAACTAACAAATGGCTCAATAACATCCAGTATATCCATATGATGGGATATTACTCTGCAACAGGAAAGTACCGACACATGCTACAACATGGATGAACCTTGAACACGTTACGCCAGGTGAAAGAAGCCAGTCACAGAAGATCATATATTATGTGATTCCATTAATACGAAGTGTCCAGAATAGTCAAATTCACAGAAACAGAAAGTGGATTCATGGTTGTTCTGGAGATGGGGAAGTGTGGGGGGAAATGGGGAATGAGCGCTAATGGATACAGCCTTTCTTTTTGAGAAAAGCTCAGAGAGCTTTGCTCAGCCTGTGAATACACTAAAACCACCAAATTATACAACTTAAACAGATTATTTGTATGGTGTATGAATTATTCTTTCAATAAAAAGGACAGCAGCTGGGAAATGGACAGAAGGGGTCAAAGCTGCTATCTGTTAATTGTGTTCATGCATGGAGCACGCTCTTTTCCTACTTTCCCAGACAGTGATTCTGTATGTGTTTCGTCTCTTGTCAAGTGACTCTTACTAAAAGTTCCAGGACTTAAACAATATAAGCAAGCTGTCCTGGCTGAGGCAGGGCCAGAAGGCCCAGAGTCCAGTTGTTTGGCTTCCATGACACCCAAACTGGCCAACCCCAAAATGCCTTCCGGAAATTCCAGGCCCCACAACAACACAATCTGAAACCACTCCACAGACCCAAAGGGCTGAGAGATGTGGGAGTATTAAACATCTTTGTAGGCTCAGTGAGAGGGAATCTAGCCCAAACCTCGCTAGCCACACCGGGGAACTGGAGACAGTACGGGCACACCAAATCGGCCCTGCCCCCCTGCATTGGCCTCTGACCCAAATAACAACTGTTAACCTTTTGCTCCCTTACCATACAAGATTCCCTAGTGAGAGGGAATAATGGTTTCATTTATAGAAAGCTAAGAAAGGTTTGCTTTTACAACCTCCCGTAAGACCTGCAGAGAGGTCCAATGATGGCAGTTTAGTCTAGAAGAGTCAAAATGTTCCAAAAATTTTACCTAGCATTTGACCACAACCAAGATGCTTATTACTCTCTTTAATAATGATAAATTTCGGATTACAAAACACATTATCTATTCCTTGAGGGAAATTTCTACAGTAGATGTACCTCTCAAATCCACATGTGATGCTGCCAGTAATTTATAAACCATGCGCAGTCACATTTCACCAGTTTGTGTTCTCTTTTATACATGCACCCCCTCCTTCTCTTATTTCCCTACCAAAACTTTGGCCCCAAAACACACATCTTCTGCAATGGTATTTTCCCTCTTCATGATGCACTGCCCCCCCACCATCCCCTCCTTTTTTTACCCTGCTTCAATCCACTTTTAAGAACCTACCCAAATCCCTTCTAAAAAATCTGGCCCTTTCATCCCCTTCTAAACCATCAATGGGAGCCAGCTGTCCAAACCAAATCTCTAACTGTTGGCTTCTCACCACAAAACTCCTTCTAAGAAAAGCCCATGGATGCACACCTCTTCTTGGTTCCTTCCCATCCACCTGCCTGAGCCACTTTACAAAGCCAGCCTATATGCCCGCACCCACCTACCAACTGTGGAAGGACAAAGCCATGGCAGAATCTTCTTTCGTTGCTTGCTAACAATGCTCATGCAAGATCACCACAACTCTGTCATTCGTCAGAATACGCAGTGGCTAGACTGTAGAGAGGTAACCACGCAAGTCTGCAGGGAGTCTGTCATGTTCCGGTCTTCTTTTTTTTTTTATCGGCATCTTAATAGCTATAGTGGAAACTCCTGCATAAAGCTTAATCTGGACTTTGGCCAATATACACAGGCACTTGCATTTGATCAATTTAGCATCAAAGAGTAGCTCCCAACCACATTCTCCATCCTCACTTTCTGCAAAAGCAGAGCCAGCTTTCAGCTAGTCGTAGGCATTTGAGGACTAAAGAGACCTCCTACTGTAGTTTACTCAACGGAGAGCTGCACTGTGATCCCTTTTTAGGGTGATGGTCTCCATTTCGAAGCAATGCAAGAGGCTACTACCCTCGTGGGAGGGAAGGATGTGCTACTGAACAGCAGGACTACAGGATCCAGGTCCTGCTGCGGCACATGACTGATCAATCACTCAAGTTGTCAGCAGCTTCTCTAGTTTTCGTAGTCCATCTGAAACTGAAGAGGGCTTGGCACTAGTGGTAGCAAGGCCAATGTGAGTTTCAACTACAGAATTATCATCTGCTAGACCTTGTATAGGGCTTTACAGCTTCCAAGTGCTTTTATACTTTCCATTCAACAGTAGTCCTTATTCTAAGGGCTTTCCTTAGAACTCATTAGAGCTATACAAAATAAATACCCACCAGCCTCTTTCTAAAACAAAACTTAACCAAACATACAGTAGAAAAAAAAAATTGGCAAACTAGAAAAACATAATTAACCTATAGAGAATTGTTCCATGAGAAGTGGTTCCTGAAACAAAAAATCTTCTGGAGGTTTTATGATTATTATGAATCAGCAATAAACTACACCATGCCGAATTGACTATGTTATCTCTAGGAATTTTCAAAGAACTCAAGACTTTTGTAAAATGTCATTTCATTAAGGCTTGCTTTACTTTTACAAATTTTCAGGTCTCTGTATATTAATTCCTTATACGTTTTTGTTCTTGTTGTTTACGGTTAGCTTGAAGAGAGTCGCCTGGGTGGCTCAGTTGGTTAAGTGTCCGACTCTTAATTTTGGCTCAGGTCATGATCTCACGGTTTGTGAGTTTGAACCCTTCGCTGGGCTCTGCACTGACAGTGTGAGACCTGCTTGGGATGCTGTCTCCCTCTCTGTGCCCTTCCCCTGCTTGCTCTGTATCTGTCTCTCAAAAATAAATACTTAAAAAAAAAAAAAAAGGTTAGCTTGAAGATAAATAAGAGGGAAAAAAAAGATGGAAGTATTTTATTGCCTTGGAAAGTTAATAGACACATGAATCAATGCCTGCCCTTCTCTGACAGTCAAAATGGCCTTACGATCCGCAGCTTTCCCACTGCAAGTTCTCAGTGACAACCAACCTTGGCTCCAATGGTTTGATTTAAGTGTAGCTGCAGGTGCAGAGACAGAGGCCAAAAAATCTAACCACCACCTTTCATAGAGAAACCTTTTAAACAGGATGAAAGTGATGCCATCACTGTTTCTTAGACGTTCAAAACCCAAACTTTACCCTTGACTTTATGATACAGGGTAGTAAAATACAGGTTTTAAAAAAGTAGACACTGAAAGCATTCTAGGTAGGAGCCCCTACACCAGTATATCGTGATTTGCATGCAGAGGGCATTTTCACTATATCAAGGACCTCCAGGGATTCAACATAACATAATCGTCTCCCTCATCTATTTTCTCTGTGTTTATACAAGATATATTTCTCTTATCAACGTATTTTCTAATTTTAACTATTTCTCAGTTTTCTGTAGTTGCCTTACCTTCTTACCAGACTAACACCTAGGAATCAACTCGTTTAACTTTTTAAATCAGACTAACAAAATTCAATTGTGTATTGAAAATATACAAGAAAGGCGAAAGGCACTATTTTTACTTCTATGTTAATACCATATAAAAGGCAAATCTATCTGATGCTTTAGCTGCTCTATTATCAAAAAACTGACAGGGTAGTATAATTTAACCAAGCGCCCATTTAATTTTAACAGACTGAAAAAATAAAGATAAGCATATGTTATTGAAAATTATACAAGTGTATTTTCTTAATGCCTCAAATTACATACCATTAACCATTAGTCAGAAATGTACTTGAAATTCTTTATGCTTAATTTCCCTAAGTCCTGGTGACAGCAGGCACCCTAATACATTAAAACATATTTTTCCTTCCTCTGTCCTCCAACACCGCTAAATTTATAGAGGTCTCTGAGGAACTCCAAGACTGTGACTTGTGTGACACAAGCACAAGGCCAATTGATCTTATCAGGCTAATTTAAACCAAATGATCAACAAAATGTGCATTAGAGCTCTCAAATGGGTGGCTGATGGGTTGAAACTGCCCTACACATGTGTATTTAAAAAATCTGAATTAACTCCCAACGTTTAAAAATCAAGAGACTGCACCCACCCATTCTAATTTCCCACTTTTCTTGAAATATCAGATCACAACAAAGAGTTCAAACTCCCCCAACAGTCACAGTGGCTGGAACCGCACTCACACCTCTTTACAGCGACCACCCCCGCCCCCCAGCACCAGAACCATCCTGTACCCATCCTGCTTCACTCAGCTATGTGATCTGGCTGCCAAGGCAGGCATTTGAATTTGTCCCCCTTTAGAGAGGGCTCTGAGATCAGGTTTGGGTCTGAATTCTGGCTTATCACTTAGCATCTGAGTATTTACCACTCTAGCAATTTATTTAGCCTCTCCGTCATCTGCTAAAAAGGATATAATACTATCTCCCGCAGAGATTGTGGCAAGGGTTAAATAAAGCACAAAATACAGAAAGGATTTGACACAGCACCTGGCACACGGGGCTGCTTAAACGGTGGCAGGTGTTATCTCCAAATGTCAAAGCACCAAAGGATACGTGACAAGACGTAATTTTCCTTCCGAGTCAAATCACTATTTCCACCTCCTCAAATTTATGTATAATTAGAAGCTAAATGAGTTTTAGGATTCATTAAACTTCTGCTTCGATTTGTCAGGAACCTGTAAGGCCAAACTCCACATATGTGGAAAAAATAAAAACCTCTGCAACTTTTCATTCAATTCCTAAGAAAAGCAATATACTGTTCATCAGGAATAGTTTGATACACACATCAATGGTTCCTCATTAACAGAAAAAAAAAGTTTTTATCAACCTATAAAATATTATTTCAACTCTGAGGAAGAATTAATTGCTGAAGTTAACATCAAATTTAACAAGTATATGGTTATAAAATGTTTGTCCTTCATTATCAAGGCTTTGGAGTTTGCAAATTGCTATAGCTGGTATTTCCGTGAGAACTATAATTAATCAAGAACATTTACACTTTGATTACAGAAGGAATAAAGGAAGACAAATTATACTCAACCATCTCCTCATAATCTTAATGCAATCTTGGATAGCAAAAATCAGTGCGAAAGTCTTGTCAACTTATATTCATAACCTGAGCCAGAAGAAAGTAGATGAGAAGCTAAGTCCAATTATTTATAACATGCTGGCAAAAGTCCAAGACAGGACCATAGTTAAATGTTAGAGGGGCTGGGGAAGGAGGGAAAAAGAATCCATGGAAACTTTACTAATAAATTCTCTTGCAATGGCATATTTAGGTATTAACAGCACCTGGCTGAACACATGACATTCTGATGATAAGTAAACTGTGCTGTAAAGCCTTAACAATTTTTCAAATGTTGATTTTGGCTACTGCCTATCTGAAAATTGGTCCAAACATGGGCTGAATTAAGATCCTTATGAGCACTTTGCTTTAAAGTCAATAGTAGTAAAGCACAGCCTAACCCTTACACCCTATGCCAACACGTGAAAACCAGGTACCTTATTGGTGCAATAGATGTTGTTATAAAGCTAGTATTTTTGTAAATCAAATCACAAACAAATGGCCAAACAAACAAAAAACGCTGCATGGTTCATTTGATAAAAAGGCAATTTGGGGATGGAAATGCTGCCACTGAGAAGTTTTCCGTTCTATTAAGTCTAATCTTAGACCAACCATTCTTTAAACACCTATCTCCGCCTTCAGCAAACAAATGAAACCAGGAAGAAACACCTACATCCAACTGTCCCAGTAAAACTTCAACAAAAGCATCTTGCCTTTTTGAGTGAAGCACTCAATCCTTCCTTTCTCCGATTAGCAGGAATACCAATTACCCCAATAACCCTTTGAAGGCCCAAGACTAATGGGTTCTGAAGGTGCATCCTTTATACACTGATCACACAGTGAAGTGAACCTACAGCAACCGCTTCTGGTGCAGAACTCTGCAACCTACAGACACAGTACAAAATATGGATCCTCCAAAAAAAACCTTCCATCTTGTGGAATCCTTTTAAGTTGTTGTTTTTTTTTTTAATGTTTATTTTTGAGAGAGAAAGAGAGAGCATGGGGGAGGGGCAGAGAGAGAGGGAGGATCTGAAGGAGGCTCTGTGCTGACAGCTGATGCAAGGCTTGAACGTACAAACCATGAGATCACGTCCTGAGCCAAAGTTAGATGCGTAACTGACTGAGCCACCCAGGAGCCCCTAAAGTAATTCTTAAGGTATACTGATTTGTTTCCCCTATAAACACAGAAAGAGAACAAAAAGCAAGCTAGATACCACCACTTGGCTTCTAGCCACACCATTCCCCTAGGTCTCCTTCAACCCTGTCCCCACCACCATCAGCTGCTCCTTCTCAGCCTCCTTTGCTGGCCCTTCTCCCATAATCCCAGTCTCTTAGTGTTGGAAAGTCCCAAGGCTTCGTGCTTGGCATTCACTCCTGCATCTCCATCCTTTCTGTAGAAACCTCACCCAACATCCTTGCCTGAAATCCCATCTACATACCAACCCCTCCCAAACATGTTTCAAGCCATCAAACTGCCAAATCTAGACTTAGATATCCAACTGCCTGCTCAGCACTGGCTCCCTAGGGCATGTGAGAAAAATAACCACTTAAAAACTGAACACTACAGTTAATGGCAAAACTATGGAGAGAGTAAAAAGATCAGTGGTTGCCATGGGCTTGGGCAGAGGGAGGGGATGAATAGACAGAACACAGAGGATTTCTGGGGCAGTGAAACTAACCTGTATGATACTATCATGGTGGATACGTGTCATTATACATTTGTCAAAACCCACAGATTGCACAACACCAAGAAGGAACTCTACTGTAACCTAGGATTTTTGGTGAAATGATGTGTCAGCATGGGTTTGATGATCACAAGTGTATCACTCTGGTGAAAGGTGTTGATAGCAAAGGAGGCTGTGCTTGTGGGAGATCAGGGAATATGTGGGCAATCTGTATTTTCCACTCAATTTTGCTGTAACCTAAAACTGTTCTAAAAAATAAAGTATATTGAAACATCAGTGAATGAGCCAAACGAAGAGACACCTAAAAGTGTATCACTTAATCTGTTCCTGTGTATCAGGGTGTATTCACAGCATCCTAGCTAGAAAAGTATACAATGCTTTTTCTAAAGATCTCCAGAGGGAGGAAGGTCCTCATCACCCTTTAGTAGCAGTGACATCAGCCAAGAGTTTACACTTACCTCCATCAGTGGAGTCCATAGACACTCTGTCTCTTCTCACGTGGTTAGAAGTTAAGACGAGTTTTATGGGAGCTTCTTAACCAACCCTGATCTCTTAGATCCCTTGACCAGTAGTGTTTTCCACAAGTCCTTCCTGGCTACTGGAGGAAGAGCTGAGCAGTGGTAAAGACATAACTCACTAACCAGAACCACACTCCAGACTACTCTTTTTTATAGAGCAGGAAGCAAAATGAGTAAAAGCCACACACCTGCCACATCTGAATATTCAACCTGTTCCCCTTAATTTCATCTTTTCCTAGCAGCCCTCCAAAACTAGGGGAAGGGAGTTTTCAACTTAGCTCTTGAAGAGGAAGAAAGAAGATAATCATCCCAACCTGTATTTACAGAAGTAGCCACTAATTAGGTATTATCAGATAATGAAGAATCATCCTCACAGCTGGTGAACATCAACACATAATTTATTCCCCAAATTGGGATACCTTTTGAGAGTGAAATGGGGCAATTAATAATCCCACCTGTACAAATGATATCATCCTGGGCAGATGAGAATGTGCAATTACCCTAATAATTTATTTATTTATTTTTTAACGTTTTATTTATTTTTGAGACAGGGAGAGACAGAGCATGAACGGGGGAGGGTCAGAGAGAGAGGGAGACACAGAATCTGAAACAGGCTCCAGGCTCTGAGCTGTCAGCACAGAGCCCGATGCGGGGCTCGAACTCACGGACAGTGAGATCGTGACCTGAGCCGAAGTCGGACGCCCAACCGACTGAGCCACCCAGGCGCCCCTACCCTAATAATTTAAAGAACACTTACTGAATACCACCAACTATTCCAACTGCTTTTCATGTATTGACTAATTTAATTCCCACAACAACCCAAGAAAGTAGGTACTGTTATTTCCATTTTTATGTACGTGCATACTGAGGCACAAAGATGTTAAAAAGCTTGCCCAGGGTCACGCAGCACATTCAGGAGAACAGGGATTAGACCCCAGGCAGACTGATGACACTCTTGGTTAGTCACCATGCCATACTGTAACACTACTTTAGCAACATTCTAGAAGTCTCCATTTTTACAGCATTTTAGAATTAGAAGCATTTTAGAAGCAATTAAATCTTAATCACAGTTTTTGACAGTCCTGAATTATTTCATTACGGGGCAATTTCCTTTCTCTTACATCCAAGTGAAATTACTCCTGATATACCTTAGGGTGGAATGAGAAAAGATAAACCCAACTAGAGCTAACAAGGAGCTGGCCACTTAAGTTTTGTATATATTGATGATTCTCATTACTTATGGTAGTTATGTTCTATAAAGTTACTGCAAACACTGAATTAGCGAATACTGAACCAGTGCTCCTAGTGGAAATACGGGGTTAGCTTTCTATAAGCCTCTCATCACAGCATTTTCATCAACTGATCAATACATAACCTTATTTTATGTATGCTTCTGTTTAAGGATGTTTCCTTTAATATTATTAATTCCCTAGCATTGAACTTGTGGCCAACAACACTACAACTCATGCCTGACAAAGCTTATCCAACACAGACATTTCTCCATAAGGCACAGAACAGCCTTCTTGCACCTAGAAACTCCAGATAGCACTTCAGCATTGTATCTTTCAGGGGCCATTTTAAAGAGCAAGATCACCAACCAAAAAGGCCACAAAAATGTGAAAAATGTGGCATTAAGTAGACTGCGTGTCTGAACGACTGCAAAAGCACAGCAAGTATTAATTCTGGGTTACAAATAAATTTGAGTGAGTAGGCAATTCGCAAATATGGAATCCACAAATAAAGAGTATCAACTGTACACATCACTCACAAACTTCCTGCAGCAGCATAAGTACAGAGACTTCAACACTGACGGGCAAATCTGAGTGCAAGTCCCCACTCAAATACCCACTGGTTGGGTGACTGTGGATAACTCACCTCCCTCTGAGCCACCTTTTTCTGATCTATAAATTAATCATGGGGGCGCCTGGGTGGCTCAGTCAGGTAAGCGTCCGACTTCAGCTCAGGTCACGATCTCGCGGTCCATGAGTTCGAGCCCCGCATCGGGCTCTGGACTGATGGCTCAGAGCCTGCAGCCTGCTTCCGATTCTGTGTCTCCCTCTCTCTCTGCCCCTCCCCCGTTCATGCTCTGTCTCTGTCTCAAAAATAAATAAACGTTAAAAAAAATAAAAATTAAAAAAAAAAGTAATCATGCCTAAACCTTCTCTTCTTTGGGTCAAATAATAGCAATTTTAATAACTTTGTATCTTGAGTTTTACTTTACATTTCTAACTGTTTTTCACACAGCCAAGGCCCCATATTTCTCATATGCTATGGAGTCGAGCTAAATAGAAGAACCTGGTTCTGATCTAACTGAAGCAAACGAAGTGGGATAGGCATACTGCCTCTTCTCAGGGAGCGTAAATTTAAACTCCAATGAGAGAAAAAAGGATGCAGAATAGTGTATAGTCAGCATGCTAGTTCTTAAGAAAAGAGAGACAACAAGAAACCATTCGTATTTGCCTATACTTACATAAAGAAATGCTGGCAGAAAGGGTGCCTGGGTAGCTCAGTCGGTTAAGCTTCCAACTTTTGATGTCAATTCAGGTCATGATCTCACAGTGAGGTTGGTGGGTTCGAGCCCCGCATCTGGCTCCACGCTGACAGTGTGGAGCCTGCTTGAGATTCTCATTCTCTCTCTCTCTCTCTCTCTGCCCCTCCCTCCCTCACTCTCTCACACACTCTCTCTCTCTCTGAAAATAAATAAACTTTAAAAATTTACAAAGAGGGGCAAGAGGGGTACCTGGGTGGCTCAGTCCGTTAAGCGTCTGACTTTGGCTCAGGTCATGATCTCACGGTCCATGAGTTCGAGCCCCGTGTCGGGCTCTGTGCTGACAGCTCAGAGCCTGGAGCCTGTTTCAGATTCTGTGCCTCCCTATCTCTCTCTGACCCTTCCCCTGTCCATGCTCTGTCTCTGTCTCAATAATAAACAGGAAAAAAAATTTTTTTTAATAAATTAATTAATAAATAAAATAAAAATAAAAATTTACAAAGAAATGCTGGTAGGAGAAACAAGACATCTTTCATGGTAAAAGAGTGTGGGGGTAACAGGGTCAATGTGAATAGGAGGGTGAGCAAGGCATCTCAGTGCACAAGTCTATACCATTGATACTGTTTGCACTTTAAGCCATGTAAATACATAACTTACTAAGAACACAATGAAATATTCTTTCTTGTAAAATTAGGAATCAAGCAAGGGTCAGACTTAGCTCTGATTCTAATCAGCTGTGGGACCCAGCGGGACTAGAAGTTACAGAATGGGATAGGTGGCCTCTAATCTCCCCCCTCTATCCTACACATGCATGGAAATAGTTTATTAAACACAAAACAAAGTAAAAGTGTTAACCAAGCTCGGCTGTACCACAGCGATTACCAGGAGAAACAAATTAATAGAAAGTGGGCTAGATCTTAGTCAAGCTAATTATCTAACAAGACAGGTTTCACAATTTCTATTTCCTATTTTAAATAAATTATCTGACAGTTTAAAAAACAAAACTGTCATCATGAGTTACAGAAATTTTAACAAAACTAAACATTATCTAAGAACATGACATAAAAGGAGTTTCTAGTAAAACAGAAATCTGATGACTTTTCCTTAAGCTAGATAAACTGACAATATCCAAATTCCCCATATTTATAAATCACTCAGAGGTAAGGAAGGCAAAGAACTATGTATTCAAACTAAAAGCACATTTAGTATTTTGAACTGTGATAGATATAACCCAGGATCTGTTTTTCTTTAAATAAAAATCTTCATACTATAGTTAAATGATCAATTTATTACATTACAAAACGTTGGTTTACTAAGCCCTATTCTATATACCAGTCGCCCGTTTAATGAAATTAGTTGCAAATATAAAGTAATTAACATATGGCTAGTATGTTCATATATATGACTGTATAGTTCAAGACTAAGTTAAATTATATTTGAATTAAAAAATCTATTAAACTAAACTTTTATTAAATAGCAGTAACCTTATGAGATCAATCTAGTAAGAGAGCATAAGGTAGGAAAAAAAACTAAGGGTTAAGAGTGACTTCTCTGTTTCCCCAGGCTGTGCTGAGGTCCTGCTTTGAGGGGTATCCCATTTCTCAGGTACCTGTTCCCTGTGTGCTAACCCCAACAGATCACCAGGACAGAAATTATGCCTGTCCTATTCAGTATTATATTTCCAATGCCTAGCACATTGCCTGGTACATAGTAGGTACTCTATAAATTATTGTTAAAAAAAAAACCTCACCCTAAAATATTTTATCAAAGAGGAAGATGTAATGCTCAAAAATCTCATATTCACAGAAATGACTATTTCCCTAAGAAATTAATTCCATAAGTCATGTGGAACAATTCATTTAAAGTAGGAGAAAAAAAACAAACAAACAGGGGAAACCCTGGCTTACTGGGGAGTACAGGAAGAGGGAAAAAAAACATACCTAATCTTATCCTTAATTTGAGAATCTGGCTATTTGACTAAAAGGAAATAAATAGGTACTGATGCAGAACAGTGTGTAAGGTAAGCTATCGTCACATAAAAAATATCATACTTGTACATGCAGAAAGCATCTCTGGAAGCTATACAACAAACCAGTTGTACTGGGGGACTTACTTCTCACTGCACACCCTTTGGCAGAATTTGAATTTTTTACCACATATATCTATTATTTTGAGTGGTGATGGGCAGGACCTCTCACCCACTATTTCTTGTATTATAACAGAGTAGCCTCCTCCAGATGATCAATATCTAGCCAGCCTTGACGAGGAAAAAGCATGCATTTCAAATGGATCAAAGCAGTTCTAGACAAATTAAACCTTTACTTTGTCATGCTTTGCCTAATTGAATTCCAGGCTCATTAAAAGAAATACTGCCACCAAGATAATCAAAATGTTATGCCACGTTGTCCTCAGACATGGTGTTCAACAGTTTGCAGAGGAAAGGAACAGGCAGTTATGCTTTTAGAGCCCTCTGCCCCATCTGTTTTTCATAGCTTGGATGTTGACTCTCAGAAAACTGTTTTCATATATTATCTTATTAGCAGGTTATTCACATCTTTACTTCTTCCAGCCAATCTTTCCCACAAAAAAAAAAAAAAAAAAAAAAAACTGGCCATGTATACAGCTACATTTTTCCATACCATCCCCAAAAGGCTTTTACCACTTACCACATCCAGGCCCTAATGTAAGTCAGACTGTGAGCCTAAGGTAATGTTTGCAAAGCCCACCCTCATGAGCCTCACGAGACCAACTTTCATGAATTCATACACCATGGGGAGAATATACTGTCTAGCAAAAGCACTGGTAGAAATAAGTAATTCTCCAGCGTGAGTTGGTGAGAACAGACTCCTAAGTGGACAAGCACCTCAGGGCCCCAGTTGTAGACTCCTTAGTTAGTCTGATAAACATTAGCTCCATGCTGACGGAAAACTCACTTTGCAGCTAACATGTGGAAGGATGAAGTGATCCGCTTACAGACGAGATTAGGATTCCTTGCTCTAGTCTCAGGAGAGACAAGTGTGATCAGTAAGAATTAGACTTCAAAATTAAGAATCAGTTCATGCCAAGAAAGTCTGCAATAAAACAGACAAAAGCAAGCCAACGTGTCTCCAGCCTGAACATCTGAACTTCCAAACACACGGGGTCTTCAAAGAGTCCAGAAGAATATGTTTTATTCAACAATATGTGGAGGCAGAGTGTTTTAAGTTTAGATCATTACACGTTCCCCCTTCTCTAACAGTTGGAAAGGATACTTAATGTGCAAAAAAGCAGAACCACCCTTAGTGTAAACTGTTCGGAAATGTTAGTAAAATGACATCCTGACCTCTATAGCTATTAATAAATTGGTTAACTGATACTCCGATATTCTAAATTAATAAAGCTATATTCTGATCACAAAAGTAGTTTCGTGTTAGTAAACTGGATATTGGCCAGAAGACTGAAAAAGAAAAATAAAGGGATAGGCAAGGGCCCAAATAAAGGCATTTAATACAGCGATCCCTATGGTTGGCATAAACACAAATAAGCCAAACCAACTCTTCCCTGATATTTAATGTGGCTTAAAACCTGCAAAACATACATTCCCAGATGACTCCACCAGATGCTCCAAAAATTAGACATAAAGCAGCTTAAATCTGTGATAATAGATTTAAAAAAAAAAAAAAAAAACAACAGTCCTCCTGATGATCTTTAACTTAACGCTACTTACTGAAATCTGAGAGAATAATTTCATGGCTTTAATCATTTCTGCTCCCTTTTCAATAGAATAGACTCAACTAAAATTTCAACTTGTGAAAGTGGCTATAAAGATGTCCTGGAGGGGCACCTGGGTGGCTCAGTCAGTTGAGCGTCCGCCTTCAGCTCTGGTCATGATCTCGCAGCGTGTGAGTTTGAGCCCCGCATGGGCTCACTGCTGACAATTCAGAGCCCACTTCAGAGCCTCTATCGCCCTCTCTCTGCCCCTCCCCTGCTCATACTCTCTTCTCAAAAAATTAATAAAAACATTAAAAAAAAATATGTCCTGGAAAACATCTTATTCCTAGCATATGTTTCAAAGATATCTACACACACACAAAAACACATACATACATATGTGTAACGAAGTGTTGTGCATCAAACATACACAAGAAGCAAGAGAATCAGAAGGAGGAGTTCCAGAACAGGACAACTTCAGCAGATAAACACAAACACTGCCATTGTGCCCTGTTCTGGTTGTTCATATCACTCTTCTCTGCTAGAAAAGAAATTCCAATGAACTCTCGATACAGAGACAGTTTTCTTGCCACAAAGGGACCTTTGTTTGAAACCCCCACAAGTGACAAGGTCAATCTTAGCCAATCTTGACGTTTCTATGGAACCTTTCCACCAAATTTTTTTCCAAATTCAAATCATTTCCTGAAACCTTTTTGAAATCCAAAGAAAACACTGTATAGATAAAGTATCAGTTAGGTTCTTTAACAAATACCATTCATGATACACATTTTCCTCAAGATATTTTTCTACAAATATACTTGTAAAATCTAAAATCGCAAGGCTTGTGTGATTTAATCCCCATCCTTTAAAAAAACACACGAAGAATATGGTAATAATATACTGAATTAATATTTAAAACAGTATTAACCTGTCTTCTTAGCATATAGAAAGTGATTTCAGATTTTTTAATAAAATCATATTTTCACAGCTTTTACACAAAGCTGACATTTTAAAAATTAAACTATTTTTCTGCAAGGTTGCTCAGTATTTACATTACCACATACGGGACAAAGAATTCTTTCATTTAAGTCCTAAGAAAGACTTGCAAACTCATTTTCTATGAAAGTTTACTCTGAAAACATCAGACTTTTCACAAAGAAGCAGCAAATAATCTGAATTTAGACAGCACTTTCCAAACATACATTCTCTTTTCTTCCCCAAATCATTGTGAAAGTAGTTGAAGGACCTCAACAAAAACAATTTGAATGTTTTTTTTAATTTTATTGAATAGTTGCATATTAGGGCTTCTGATAAGATATACATTATAAGATTTAATTAGCTTATTTCTAGAGAACACAGTCAACACTTCAACCATGGAGCCACATTCAGAGACTGCCAAGGATAAAGCTACTGGACAGTCATCCCTGAGGGAACGATGATCGGGGGAAATAACAAGATGATGTCTATGATGTGCCATGCACGGAGCAGTGTCAGAACACTAAATGCTCTTTGCTTTTAAGTTCTCCACATTCTAAGAGGTCAAAGACATGCAAATAGGAGATAAGCATCTAATCACGCTCTACAACTAGCGCCAAAAGTGATGTATACCAAAAAGAGCAAATCCTAATTATTTTCCAGATGGGCAATCCCTAGTAGAGGCCCTACACTGAAACCATAACTGTGCTTAAAATGTATGTGTAGTTCTGAAAAAGTGGTCTAGGGGAATGCATTCTAAAGACGCAAAAAAAAAAAAAAAAAATCACTAGTTTCCATTTCTTTTAAGTGAATGATCTTAAAGCAATTCACATAATTTGGGTTTCAAGCTCCTGCAGTAAAGAAATGATGGTATTCCACAAGACTCTATAAAGGATTAAATCAGATGAAATAAGAAAAGCACTGGAGAAACAAAATTGATGCCCAGGTGCTAATAATTAATGCACAGCGTTTAGAGGTAACATCTGACAATAAATGAGCAATAAGCAAGCTTAAAGGAGTTTGCTTTTGAAATTTAATTCGTCAACCATCTTCCTCGTGCTTAAATCAAGTGCTAGATTTAACTTGGCGAGATCACAAAGTTTACATTAAAATCTTTTCCATCGGCCAGAAAAACTGTGTGGTCCTGCTTGTTTAACTCAAAACTGGCAAGAGTCAAAAATCCATGTAATGGTTCAAAATCTACAGCTGTAAATGCAATGCAGATGAAATACTGCAACTACACCCCAGCCATTGTTTCTTTTTCCATAATTCTACTCTAGTTTAAGATTGATAACAGCTAATGACTGAGCCTGGTAACACTTCCATCTGTCCCAACCAAGATCCTGGTCCAAGTTTAAATCTCTGTGCGACAACTCAGAATCCACAGACTCTCGGACCTTGCAAAAGCAATGCAAAAAGGCAAAAAAGCGTGTAGTAGCCCCAACCATCTGCAAAAACCAACCAGGAGAATGGCCCAATTGGCAGCCGGAGCATGTTAGGGTGTGTTTTGAAAGAATGTTCCAAGGAATCCACTGCTTACAAGACAAACACAATACTGAGAGGAAGCAAACAGCTCAGATTTTAGTTCTAACCTAAGTCAGAACTAACATGCTTTATGATCAAGGAAGAATCCATTTATTTTTACTTCATTCAATATCAAAATGAAGATGATTGTTATAATGCTGTAAAACATGCCATGATCATCTTTAAGAAACTCACGCAAACCATTGTGCCACAATCCAAAAAACCTATTCTTTAACCTAGTCCTTAAACAATGACAGCAGAGGCAAATATAGAGAGAATATCATACAAAAGTCACTAAATAAGTAATTCAGAGACATTTCATAAACCAGATAGAGATGATCAAAATAACAGTACTAATATCAACAAAATCACTCCTACTTGAGTTTACCTAGTCATCGCACCAAGTGTGATCCCCTTTAATTCTCATACCAACCCTATGAGGTTAGATAAGCTACGGTCCCCATTGGACAGAGGGAGAACTAAGATGTAGAGATAGTAAGTATTTGCCAAGGGAAATAAAAGCAAAATTGAACTATTGGGACCTCATCAAGATAAAAAGCTTCTGCACAGTACAGGAAACAATCAACAAAACTAAAAGGCAACCAACGGAATGGGAGAAGATATTTGCAAATGAAATATCCAATAAAGGGTTAGTATCCAAAATCTACAAAGAACTTACCAAACTCAACATCCATGCAGAAATGGGCAGAAGACATGAACAGACACTTTTCCAAAGAAGACTTCCAGATGGCAAACAGACATATGAAAAGATGCTCAATATTGCTCATCATTCGGGAAATACCAATCAAAACTACACTGAGATATACCACCTCAAACCGGTCAGAGTGGCTGAAATTAACAACTCAGGAAACAACAGATGTTGGCAAGGATGTGGAGAAAGGGGAACCCTCTTGCACTGTTGGTGGGAATGTAAACTGGCACAGCCACTCTGGAAAACAGTATGGAGGTTCCTCAAAAAATTAAAAATAGAACTATAAGCCAGCAATTGCACTAGTAGGTATTTATATAAAGGAGTGCTGATTCATAGGGGCACATGTACCCCACAGTTTATAGCAGTGCTATCAACAATCACCAAATTATGGAAAGAGTCCCAATGTCCATCAACTGATGAATGGATAAAGAAGATATGGTGTGTGTATACATATATAGTGGAATACTACTCAGCAATGAAAAAGAATGAAATCTTGCCATCTGCAACAATGTGGATGGAACTGGAGGGTATTATGCTAAGTGAAATAAGCCAGTCAGAGGTTCTGGGGGTTCAATCTAATTCTTTCTTGGATTTCCTCACTACCAGTTTAGAGTTAACCTGTTCAAATTGCCTGAAATAGTTACCTGAGAGTCCATCTGTTTTCAGGTTCCAAAATATTGCTGTCATTGTCTCTTCTTTTTAAATTTTGGGGTTTTGTTTTGGTTTGGTTTGGTTTTTTTGGTCTGCTTGTTTTATTTGCTTGTTTTTGATCCTTGGGGGTTTATGTTCTTGACTATTCTATCATTTTTGATGGAATTTCAGAAAGGAATGAACTTAAGGGCATGCGTCTCCTCAGTCATCTTTAACTAGGTGGCATCAGTTACAAAGACTTACAAACTCTTCAGACCTCTCACTGCTTCTCCACAGCCTTCCCTGAAAGGACTGGGGCTATTATTCAGACACCTGTCATCCTTCTTCCCCTACTTGAAATGATACTTAAATAACTACTTATTTCTTGTACTATTACTTCAGACACTGGTTATTACTAAAAGCTGAACAATGTGGACTAAAATATCCATGCTATTGTAGAGTACTTGAGGTGAATTTCAAATCAACTTCTTTGTTTCCTTATCTCAGGATGGAAAAAGCCAAAGCATGTCATAAAAAGTAGCTTCTGAGTGTCACTGTCGTTCAACTATCAGCTGAAGTTGGATTTTAAAAAGAAAGATTTTTTGTTCCATGAAGATAAACAGGGCAGTTGCTTTATTTACCAAAGATTCTGTGTTAAACTTCTATGGAGTAAAAAAAAAAAAAAAAAAAAAAAAAAAAAAAAAAAAACATTTGCTGACCAAAAACAATGGCAATAGCCAATACTTCAGGTTCTACAACATAAAGAGTTCCATATTCTCTGGCCTAGTTAAACTTAATTATGTTTTCTTGTAAAATTTAGCTTTAGGGGCGCCTGAGTGGTTAAGCGTCCAACTTCAGTTCAGGTCATGATCTCAAGGTTCGTGGGTTCAAGCTCCACACTTCAGGTCCTCTGTCCCTCTCGCCCTCTGCTTCTCAAAAATAAATAAACTTCAAAAATAAGTAAGTAAGTAAGTAAATAAATAAATAAATAAATAAATAAATAAATAATAAAATTTAGCTTTAAAAATTAGGAAGGATGAAATGCTAATATCTTTTTTTTTTAATTTTTTTTTTCAACGTTTATTTATTTTTGGGACAGAGAGAGACAGAGCATGAACGGGGGAGGGGCAGAGAGAGAGGGAGACACAGAATCGGAAACAGGCTCCAGGCTCTGAGCCATCAGCCCAGAGCCTGACGCGGGGCTCGAACTCCCGGACCGCGAGATCGTGGCCTGGCTGAAGTCGGACGCTTAACCGACTGCGCCACCCAGGCGCCCCTGAAATGCTAATATTAATACTATAAAAGTTTTTAAGGTTTACTGTTAATGCATTAAAGTTGAGTTTTTAATTACCAAATATGAAACCTACTTTACAACACAGATATGCTACACCATTATTTGAGTAAAATGTCAACTTTTGGAACATAAAGTCATTTCACAAAATAATATTAAAGCATATATACTGAGAACAGTATTTAGTGTCCCCTGATATTTCAATTTTCATATAATCTGATTAAAATCAGGAAAAAGAATCTTCTAGAGAAGCAAGTGCTGGGTAAGTACTATTTTGTATGTTTATTATTTTTGTAAGTTACTCTTCCACACAAGGCAGAAACTGAAGAGTTTGGCATTAGCTGCTCATCATATCTTGGGAACAAATTCAGTTCCTCAGGACACGAAAGCACATTGATGGATATTTTTATTTTACTCTGTAAAATTGAAGATGGCATAGTTTTAGCTTTAAATTACTTCCTAAAGAAATGCCAATCTCTTAACTTTGGAATGTGAAAAAGAAAAGCAAGCATCTTGCAAAGTTCTTTAGCAGTATATTTTTTAGGTTACAAATAATAGTATATTCTATTATTGAAAAAATTTAAATCCATCACCTAGAAATTTATAATGAAAACTCAGCATTGGGAGTACAAACACATCATTTTATAAAACATCAAAACAAAGGCTCATCTACTTTTCATTTTGCAGAAATCCTTTTAACACAAAACACCTTACTTAGAGCATAGCATTTCTAAAGACAGCCATAGGGTTGACATTTAGTCTTTACTAAAGGCCATTTCTTTTCCTGAATTATGTCTTTTAACATCAATAGATCTTAAATGTAAAAGCAAGAATTAGATCATATTCTGCTGCAAATGTATGTAAATCAATCATACTTGTAGGTCTTTTCCTATTAATACAGAAATTATCTATAAATCATTCTGAATGGACATAGATACATGAAAGCATCTTTGGTCCTTAAAAGACAGGAGGCCCATGAATCCAGAGGGGTTTCACAAATCTGAGTCAGAAGGAAGTTAACAGTTAAGGTAAAAGGCAGTAGGTCCAGAGCTGGGAGGTCAAAGGCTCTGCACTGGCATGGACCCAAAGGCATAAATTTAAAAGATTCAGCTCTAATCATCACCGAAGGAAAAGAAAAGAGGCATTTTCCTAGGAGGGGACAAATATAGGATCAGCAGGAGTCCAGCTACCTCCTCACACACACAATGCAAACAGTTGCCAGGCCAGAAAGGGTCACAGGAAGGCATTAAAGAGAAAGCCAAGGAGCCTGAGAAATATCGGCGTCATTCTTATCCTATTTACTTCATTTCTGTCCCAAACCACAGGCTCCTTAAATGTTTTTGTGCCAAAATTCTGACACTGGCTTTCTTTTCCATTCCCTTTTACCCGTGTATCTCAAGGAGGGCACACCTGGCATCTGGACAGGACAATTCATGAGTGTCTGGGTGAGTCCTACCAACAGTAGGGTGCCTGGCACTTCTGTCCCCACCTTCAAATGCCAGGAGAGTCTCCAAGTCACTGGGGCAATCAAAAATACGTTTCCAAATGCCCCTAGTTGGTAAATACAACCACCGCCACCACTTGAAAACCAACTGTTACAAGCTCCAGCATCTCATTTAAACCCACAGTGTGGAGAACTAACTCAAATCTACATCTCTAGTCAAGATCTTTCTGGAGTTCTAATCCGTTTTTCTCCTTTCAAGTTGACATTCTCCCCTCATGCTCCACTGTCACTTCAAAACTGGTCCCAACTGAATTCCTTATCTCCCTAAGCCCCAACCTGTTTGCCTTATATCCTAGCTAATACAACCACTGTCCACAGTCAACCGGGCAGACACCTGTGGGAGGCAAACAAAACTCCTCTTTCTCACCAAGTCCTCAAGACTCCATGTTCCAAGTATCTCGCAAGTCCTTCTTCATAGGACCCCTCTGTTTCCCATCATGTCCAGCTGTATTACTGCAGTGGCCTCAAACCTTCCACCATCTTTACATCCTCTCTAATGCAAACACCATACTGTCATCTCCTGGGCCACCCTGGCCGTCCCCTACCGGATCACTCCATGTTTCCACACAGCCTTCAGGAAACTTTGAAAACTCCTCAGCTGCGCACACAAAGGCCTTCACCATCTGCTCTCACCCTCACCAGGGACCCTTCAGACCATAACCTCCAGCGTGACCCAGGCCTATCCATTTCAGGGGCAGGGCCCTGCTCTATGATTCCTCCTCACACACACTACAGATGTGCCACCAGCTACTGAGGATCCTTGGAGACCAAGAGACACTGGGTGGATGCCAGCAGAAATGCTCTAGAACCCAGGCATCTTGCAGAATAGGAGGCTCCACAAGTGATGACTGAAATGAGCAATTCTTTACAAAACAAAGAACTTAGTAGGGAAATGCCACTGATAAGCACTCACACCCAGAATCGGAATGATCTTGTCCCTGCCTGCTTTCATATAACATCTTCTTACACAGAAAGGCTTCTTAGTGTTATTTATCGGCAAGCAGTGAAGAACCTGAGCCACTATTGAATTCACAAAGCTTGTTCTGACCTCAACTGTAGCTACAATTTTTCATGAAAGTACACAAGGAAGATAGTCTTGATTATGCCACACTGAGCAACGCCATGCTTCATCAGTAATCACTAATTTGAACACCAGTCATTTGCTTTATTCAACATTTTATTTAGTATTTCCTTAGGACTGGAAACTCTTTCATGGGTAGCACATCAAGTAGTTATCACATTAAATTTTTTTTTAATGTTTATTTTTGAGACAGAGAGAGATAGAGCATGAGCGGGGTAGGAGCAGAGAGAGAGGGAGACACAGAATCTGAAGCAGGCTCCAGGCTCTGAGCTGTCACCACAGAGCCCAAGATGGGGCCTGAACCCATAAACCATGAGATCATGACCTGAGCCAAAGTCAGATGCTCAACAGGCTGAGCCACCCAGGTGCCCGAGAAATGAAAACTGTTTAATGAAATCATAAAAGATTTCAATTTTTTAAAAGATTGAAATTAAAATCACAAAATTGTAATCTATAATTTAAACAAAATGACTTACTTATTTCATGGTTAACCAGCTATAGATTTTTTTTTAATCCCCATTTAATAAATAAGAAATGAGGGGAGAAGGTTTAGCAACCTGTTCAAGGTTAACCAACTACCAAAAGGAAAGGCAACTGCTGGAGCCCAGGACCCTGGTGAACTACCCTGATAAGCAAGCAGTGCTTTGGGAGCCCAAAGAAGGTAAGGACACAAAGCACCCTCTGCCCAAGAACTGTTGCTGTCTACAACAGAATTTACTAAAGGCTTTCTCTGGAGTCATTTATACACTGCAAGAAGCTGACTGATGCCCACACAAGTCAAAGAACAATTTCACAGAAGAATAAAAACATGTCACTGTGGTTTTCAGAAAACATATTCTCATTGAAATCATGACTTACATTTTATAGTTATCAAAACAGTATTAATTCTTGATAGCTGTGTATCTAAAACAGAGCTCTGGTTTTATAGATCAACCAAAATACACGTTAAAATGAAGGAGACTCACTTTGAAATGTGAATACCTTTCAAATAGGGACACACCATCTAAGGCTCTTGTTCTGACTCTTCACTGAAGGAGAAAACAGATGTCCCTTTCTCTTACCAAAACTGCTAAGACTACCAAGAGGACCAATGGGCTGAACACAAGCAACAACGCCACGTCTAAACAAGGATTTCCAAGCCGTGGTGCATGCCCGCACCCACACACCACAGGCCCACTGCCTCCTCAAAACACGTTCTTTTTAAGTATCCACATCAGTATCAAGATTACCAAGATCTTTTCCTGTGGCAGAATTTGGATTCTGAAGTTGTGTCACTTCCATGAAATTTTGAAGATCTCATGGATCTGACCACAAACTCCAGCACTCTGAAGTAGCTTCAATTCATAGGCTTACATGTTCAACATGAATGGTCAATCTTGTAAGTTCAAAAGGAAGATCTACTTGCACACAGTGAAGGTGCCAGTGGGCATGAGCATGTTATCATTACTGTCTGCTTGGCTCTACCCTAACGTGACAAATAAACAATGTCCAGATTCACAAGAATACTCCCTACCTAGGACAGATCCGGTTTTTGTGGGTAGTAAAGCAGGTACAACACATAGGCACAAAAATTAGAAAAATAAATAGGCACGGGGCACCTGACTGGCTCAGTTGGTTAGGCGTCTGACTCTTGATTTCGGCTCGGGTCATGATCTCACAGTTCGTGGGATTGAGCCCCGTATCGGGCTCTGTTCTGACAGCGCAGAGCCTGCCTGGGATTCTTTCTCTGTCTCTTTCTCTCTCTGCCCCTCTCCCACTCTTTCTCTCAAAATAAATAAACTTTTTAAAAAAAGTTTTTTTTTTTAATGTTTATTTATTTTTGAGACAGAGAGAGACAGAGCATGAACAGGGGAGGAGCAGAGAGAGAGAGAGAGACAGAATCTGAAACAGGCTCCAGGCTCTGAGCTGTCAGCACAGAGCCTGACGCGGGGCTCGAACTCACGGACCATGAGATCATGACCTGAGCTGAAGTCAGACGCTTAACCGACCAAGCCACCCAGGCGCCCCTAAATAAACTTTAAAAAAAAAAAAACAGGCACAAAAGCAAATAATTAATTAAAGCTTAAAGCTTAAGCTTCATTAATTAGACGGTAAACCCACCTTTGACCCAACTATATAAAATTGCCAATATTCAACCATTTTGACCTAGCAAATTAGCAACTCAGGATGGCTCAGCTTAGCCCACTGCTGGCACATGGCTCCAGTACAGGCTCTGTAGTTCACTCAAAAGAATACAAGAGCTCATCACTGGTATACAAGCTGAGATTCCTACACTCACTAAAACTAATAATGGAAACTCCTCTAATAGTATTTATGGAATCTTAAATAGGGAAAACCTAAAGAAACCAGCAGGTCACTGTGACTACATTTTCAAAATAATAATTACATATATGAACAAAAAATGTGAAAATGTAGACAAAAATAACGTTTGTATTTGACTAGTATGACTGTGAGTCATTTTCTCCTGCACAACTAAAAGTTGTTCTATTATTGGTATAATTTAAAAGGAAGAATAAAAGGACAAGTGTGAGGAGAACAGGGAGGGACAGAGGAGTGAGAGACAACTCATTATGCACTTGGCATCCATCTAGACATCAACAACCTGAAACATACCTTAAAATTTATTTCAAGGAATAAAGATAAAAGCCAATTAACTCCATGAGATACCTCATACTTCTAAAGGTCTTGTTTGAGGTAACACAGATGTTCATTAGTAAGGAATGTCTTGGCCTGACTAAAGGCCAACTAAGGTGAACTTACTTTTTGCTTGCCTCACACACATCCATAATGTTGGAGAAAAGATGGTGACTCTCTGTTTTGGTCATCGTATCACTCAGTTCTTTAGAATTTTTAAACATTCGTATCAAGATCTCCAAGCTGAGTAAATATGAGTGTTCAGAGGATATGACTTCAAAGATAGCCTGGTAAAGAGGGGAAAAGAAAGACATCATTAGTTCTTATAATTAGTTCTTATAATTAGTTCTTATAATGAGAACTAAAACAAGTTCTCATAACTCTCCTATAAAAAAGACATATCTTGAAAAGCAAAAAAAGATAAGCATTAAGGAAAACGCATCACCTAACTACTGACTTCATGTAAAGCATGAACATCCAAACCTCAAGAAATAGAGTCACTGTAAAAATGAAAATGAAAATGAAAAAGTGGAAGCACTTGGATGACTTGAGATTGCATCCTGAGGTCATGCTTTGCCAAGGGGTGGAATCTATGGAAGAAAGCTAGGGCCTGTCATAAAATCTCAGTGTGACATTAATTAACCTTTGGGGTCATCTCCTACAGCCCTGTTTTCAAAGTAGACTGCTCTGGGACAGTAAGGATTTATAGACATCACTTGAGATTCAGAGAAAATTTCTTACAAATACATTTCTTTGCTCTCCTCTTGTGTGGGCCCTTTCTCTCCCCATGTTTCAGTCTAACAAATTTGCAGTCAATAACAGCAAAGAGTCTGGGTGTATTAAAAGAGCAGGACTGTATTCACCCTTAAAAGGTTTTTATCAGCCACAGGAATTCTTTTATATTAAACTCATACAACTGAAAGTAATTCTGTTTATTCAACAAGCCACCCTCTCTGCTCTCGTCAATATCTCAAGAAGGAGCGAAGGACTGTCTGCAGAAATGGTTGGTGTCAGGCACACAATGGTTACCTGGTAAGTGTTCATAATGATGAAAAGCCAGCCCGCATAAGTGAATAGGCACCTACACCCTGTGTAAGGAATTCATCTAGCTCCTTAACAAAAATCACTTCAGGGGCTCCTGGGTGGCTCAGTCGGTTAAGCGTCTGACTTCGGCTCAGGTCATGATCTCGTGGTCTGTGGGTTCAAGCCCCGCATCGGGCTCTGTGCTGACAGCTTAGAGCCTGGAGCCTGCTTCACATTCTGTGTGTCTCTCTCTCCCTGCACCTCCCCTGCTCATGCTCTCTCTCTCTCTCTCTCTCTCTCTCTCTCTCACACACACACACACAAAAACAAATAACATTTAAAAAACAAAAAAACAAAAACCACTTCAGATCCTCCAAGAATCACAATATAGGGATTCTTCCTGAGGTAGGGTGGTAAACATCCTTGCAGGCTTGAGATTTGCGTCCTTCCCAGAGATCTCCCTGGTAACACTGACATCATTGCCTTGTCCTCCAGGGCTCCTCCCCACCTCCCCTCAAGCCCTTGACCCAAAAGGCACAGGAGATTCTTCCCATAAGGCCCTGTGCTGTGGCTGAGACTAGGTGGGAGCAGCTGGGCCATATTTTGTAAGTCAGCTTTGTGGTGCTGGTCTCAATGTTCGCCTCCCTTTTCAGCATCTATAAGCTTTAAAGGAAGTCTTACTTAAAGGTGTTGGTCTAGCCTCAGCTGTGCTCCAGGCACTTAAGTGAGGATATTAAGAGTCTCACTTGACCTGAATCTTGTATAATTCTATTCAGTCAATACAATTATCCTTAGGAAATGCAATGCAGACTGAAGAAAATTGTCACTTCCTGACCAAAAATAGTGGATTTCAGGTTGTTCATAGATATGGTAACTTGGAATGACAAAACATTTTCAAAAGCAAAGGCTTTTGTAATCAAATGCAAAATACTAAGATTTGAACAAAAATATGACATGAACGATATAGAATAGATCACGTGAAAAGATGAGTAGTGGTAGTTTAATATAATAAATTTAATATAATAACTGCTAAAACATCCTGCAATAGAGCCATCAACTACTTAAAAGAAAATTGGGTTAAACTTTCTAAAAATAGCCATATAGGAACAGAAAGAAACCATAAAGTTAGATTTATTGCCATCACTAGTTTTTTATATCACAAATCTGAATATTTTCAAAATATAGGGGAAAGAAATAGGTTTAAATAGGAAAGGTTTAAAAGAACACAAATGTTCAAATCAAATGGGCTTAGGACCCTAGAGTAGCTCTTGAATTTGTCCACAAAGAAACACTGTTTATGTTGCGATAAAGAAAAAAAAAAAAAATATCACCTACTGTCCAAAATTTGGACAACAGCTTTTTTTTTAAAGGTGGAATTTAGAAAATGCACTACATACATATTAATACTACATTAATATATATTAACCTACATAAATCCCAAATATAGTGCTGAATGTCAAAAGCAAACAAAAAACATGTTCAGAATAAGCATGTATCTACATTTTAACACACACACATGCACCCAAATACATGTACATAAATATATGTAATACATGATTTAAAAACACAATTTGGATAGATACACATCATTTCATAATTACAGTTGCCTCTGGGGAGGAGAGGAAGAAAATGACAACTGAGGAGAAAAGGAATTCTACTTTATTGAAAGTCTTGTTGTCTTTAAAAAATATGAGTAAAAAGTATAAATGTAATATATTTGTTAATTCTCAGTGATGGGTACACCAATGTTATATACTATTCTTAAACTTAAAAAAAAAAATGGCACTATAATGTACCCATGTATTTTTGTGTTATTTATGCCCATGAAACAAAAATACAGTGCATGTCCTTTGTGCAATATTTGTGTGTGTATATGTATACACACATATATACATAAACACATATATATACGTTAATATGCATAAAACAAGAGAAAAGTGTTTTGAGAACTTCACAATATTATTACAATGAGTAATTTCCTTAAACTACATTTATTTAAACTTCAAGTTGTAAAATGCTATTACTATCAGTTTTATTTTTTACTAAGTAAACCTTTATTTTGGTACAAATTTAATTTATAGAAATCTTGTAAAGAGGGTTCAGAGTTCCTGTATTTCCTTCATCCAGCTTCCCCTAGCCAGGGCACATGACACAGCGAGGGTACATTACATTTTAACCGTAGACAAATTTATGTACTTTACTCAGATTTCATCAGTTTTCCCACCAACATCCTTTTTCAATTCCAGGACCTAACATCTCATTCATTTTTCAACATATTTCTTTCAGTTTAAATATCTCTACTAGGTGCTTTGTTATTTAAGTTAAAATGACATTAAGGTATTTTAAAGTTTTCTTTTCTGGGTGCTTACGTGGAGCTTTATTTGACAACGATCACATACCCCCAATGTTAAAAGAACAAAACGAATACGTTTTCGAAGGAAAACACTGAACCAGTGCACACAGTAGATGAAAGCACACACATTCCTTGGAGCTCTAAAAAGTATCTGCTTGGGGTACCTGGGTGGCTCAGTCAGTTAAGCATCCAACTCTTGATTTCGGCTCAGGTCATGACCTCATGGTTCATGAGTTTGAGCCCTACATCCAGCTTTGCACTGGCAGTATGGAGCCTGCTTGGAATTCTCTCTCTCTCTCTGTCTCTCTCTGTCTCTCTCTCGCTCTCTCTCCCTCTCTCTCTACCCCTCCCCCACTCACACGGTCTGTCTCTCGAAATAAATTTAAAAACTTAACAAATGTATCAAAAATATAAATAAAAGTATCTGCCAGTAGAAAACATACCTCCTGTCTCTTTCTTTCCTCCTGGCTAACTGTCTGTGATAATCCATTTCTTTTCACCTAGAGGAAAAAGCAGAAGAAAGTTGGGCTCATTAACTTTAACAATTTATCACGTAAGGCATAACTCCACACCCTTCGAGAAATGAACTATAGGAAACTATGCAAGACATGTGAATTAAGCACATATTAATTTCTGAGTCCCTCATGTAATATTGAATCATATTAATAAACTAGCATGAACACAAAAGAACTGCAAAGCGTCTAGAACACTGTCCTATCAGGTTGCATTAATCTGCTCTAGTCTTAGGTCTACATATTCCTAAAATACTTCTCAAATTAACTTCACAAATCATAAGTGAAGAAACCTAACAATAAAGAAAGTGAAGCCATCCCTCAAAAGTTTACTGCCCAAGACCACACACTTAAAAAGTAACGTTAATTCTATATTTCACCAAGACTCCACAGAATACCCGTGCTCTTCATAGAAACCCAATCAAACAGGAAAACAAAGTCCTCTCTGTCCGAATTTCACATATTTAAATTTGCCAAATAAGGATGTTAGCCTGATGTTCTTTGGACAAGCAAAAGTACCCACAAGAGCCATGAACGCCAGTCTCATACCGGGAGTAACACAGTTGCAGCGTTAGGTAAATCACTGCAGTCCCTACCTAAATTACAACCCATTTTTATTTGATTACTGCAGATTCTATCATAATTCGGTTTCTAAACCAAAGAGTAGAGGCTGAACTAAGAACTCCATGAAGGCGGGCCTGGTGTGTTTTCTGCTACACCTGACACTGAGTCTGGCACAGGAAAGATACTCGTGTTTTTCAGCTGAAGATTAAATTAGCAAAAGAGGGGCGCCTGGGTGACTCAGTCGGTTAAGTGGCCGACTTCAGCCCGGGTCACGATCTCACGGTCCCTGAGTTCGAGCCCCGCATCGGGCTCTGTGTTGACGACTCGGAGCCTGGAGCCTGCTTCCGATTCTGTGTCTCCCTCTCTCTCTGCCCCTCCCCCGTTCATGCTCTCTCTCTCTGTCTCAAAAATAAATAAACGTTAAAAAAAAAAAATTAAAAAAATAAATAAATTAGCAAAAGGTCAGGCATACATACAAGTTGACCAATTAAATTCTGTGCCTAAGAGAAAGAAGGACCGCAAGAAAGGTGAGTGCCCTCCCCTTTTCTAAGAAACTAATAGCAATAAAATATTAACACAGGTCTTCCAACATTTTTGTTTTCATACTTCATAATAAAGTTTTCTTAACCATGTTCCCCTAGATCATTCTTAAGTCGACATCTCAAAGTTTTCGTTGTGTATTTAAAGAATTAAAAAGATGGGGCACCTGGGTGTCTCAGTCGGTTAAGCATCCAACCTGATTTCAGTTCAGGTTCATGAGATCAAGTCCCACACTGGGCTCTATGCTGATAGTGTGGAGCCTGCTTGGGATTCTCTCTCTCCCTCTGTCCTTTGCCCCTCCCTCACTCACATGCTCTCTCTCTCTCTCTCTCTCAAAATAAATAAACATTTATAAAATAAGAATTAAAAGATATCTTTCTGCTAATTGTAAATCTAGACATTTTAAAACCTGTTGCCTACACTGTTTTCAATGTATCCAGTGGAATATAAAAAATATAATGATGTGATATCCACCACCATCCATTTAAAGATAAATATACTTTCCATAACAACTGGAGATTATTCTTCTTTCTCCATAAAAATCACATTTCTATGTCAATTTCCCTCCCAAATTTCCTAATGTAATTCTATGTGTTAGGGTAGCTGAGGAATTACACTAGTATACTTTGATGCAAAAGTACACTTTTATATTTAATTTTCTAAAATATCTTCTGACCAATGAGTTTTAAGTATAAAAGACCCTCTCCTGGATTATATCATCACCACAATTATCATTAATAACCTATGATCAAAATAACACAATCACTTCCAACTTTGATGCATCAGACCCTAAAAATGAATTTTACTGAGAATGCAACCCTTAGTAAGGTGGCGACTTTATGGTGACTTCATTAAAAGAGGCTTCCCTAAAACCAATATTCTAAAAAAATTTGTTTTTTAATGTTTATTGATTTTTTAGAGACAGAGAGAGCACGAGCAGGGGAGGGGAAGACAGAGAGGGCAACACAGAATCCAAAGCAAGTTCCAGGCTCTGAGCCTTCAGCACAGAGCCCAACGTGGGGCTTGAACTCACTAACCATGAGATAATGACCTGAGCCAAAGTCAGAGGCTTAACCGACTGAGCCACCCAGGCGCCCCTAAAACCAGTATTCTAAATTGACCCCTGTATCTTGCGCCCCAGTGGTCTGACACATTGGAACAAGGCACCACCCTAAGATAGGAGATGGAAAAGAGAGACGCCTTTCTTTAGTAAAAATGCAAAAGGGTAACTGTAAGAGAGGAAACCGGGAAAAAACCCTGGGGTAACACTGTGCACATGCAGTCTCAGTGTTAGAAAGGAGGATCCCTGGAACTTAAAGATCTGGAAAATGGTATCCCTGTCCACTCTGCAGAGTCTCCATGAACCCCTGCTGGCGCAAGCCCTGTGTGAAGGCCGCTGGTGCACAGTGCCCTACATGGTGCTGCCGTGGAAATGAAGACAATCACATGTCACAGTCTCCAACCTGACTTTCGGAAAAGGACAAAAAACAGTACAGTCGTGTAGAAAGAGTCTTAAATCAATAATGGTAAAGGTAGCAATCACTGACTGAACATTTATTGTGTGCCTGGAAGTGTGGAAATAAGCACTTTATACCTCTGTTCCCACTGAATCCTCATAAAAACTCAAGAAAGTCAATACTATTCTTATCTCCAATTCAGGTTTAAGATCTGAGATCACATAGCCAACAGGTAGCAAGGCCAGGATCTGCCTTCATGCCTGTCTAACTCCAGAGCTCATGCTCTCCATCATGATATTATATGGCTGAGGGACTCCTGCTCTCTGAGAGAGGCACCTCTTTTCTAGTGTTGGGCAATCATTACTAAGACTCCTTCTAATGCCAGGTCTGTAGCAAGTCTCCATATGTTCTTTTTCATCCACCCATACTGTGGAATGTTCTTAGCCTTACCCACCATCCTGACCCTGGGTCAGCCTGTCAGCAAGAATTCATGGCTAAAAAGGCTTCTTCATCCATTTTATAAGGGAGGAGACTGGCCAGAAGAATGAAACCGTTCAGCACTGCTCCCGTTTGGTTAACCCTGAGCAGGAATTTCACAGGATTTCCTTCCTGACACACAGTCCTGGCAGATCGATATCCAGGCACCATGCCCACAATCTCTGCAGGTGAGATCACCAGAATCGCCATGCACTGGCATCCCTGTCCAAAATTATTAGTGAGTTCAGACCAAGAAATCTTAAGAGAAAGAGAGTGAACCACATGGGCGTTGAGACCCATACTGATGACAGATAGTTTACTGAGGGATTAACAGTACTTTATCCTATCAAAAAGAAAAGAAAAAAAGATCCCTAGCTAAAATAGTTTTTCTTTAGAGGGGGAAGAAAGGTAGTGTTGAAAAGGCAAAGTGCTAACTCCCAGAATTATCATATTTCATTAATACTAATACAAACAATGATAAAATACTCCTTTAACAAAAAGTCATCAGTAAGAAACCAGCAACCCATACAAAACCACAGAGAAGAAAGAAAGAAAGAAAGAAAGAAAGAAAGAAAGAAAGAAAGAAAGAAAGAAAGAAAGAAAGAAGATTCTAGGGGAGTGTTCTTGGGTCATAATTAAGAAATCTGAAGTGCAGCATATTGGAGAAGCCTGAAAGTTTACTCCAGAGAGTTATGACAGACCAAGCCCTCCTGGCTGGCTGCCAGACCACTGCTCTGGGGCCTGCCCTCCCATCCCAGCCCTTCTCTGTTCAGGGCAGGCTAGACAGCTTCTCCCTCCAGAGCCAAGAGGAATCATTTTGTCCACCTGAGACCTCTTTCTACATTCAACTCTAAATTAAGTAGTACCTGAGAGCAGATACCTGGATGTAGAAGGTCATGAACAGGCCAGGTGCTTTCAGAGACTAAGGAGTGTGGAGAGATGTAACCAGACAAAGAGAGGGAGAGAATGATATCAAAGGAGGCCCCATGGAGACTAGCAAAAGGCAGAGTACAGAATATTAGGGTAGAAAGAACACACCAGAGCAAAAGATCAAGCAGAAAGAAACAAGGAAGGAAAGGAGGGGTGGAGAGTAGAAAAGGAAGGGAAATAAGGAGAATATGAATATTAAATACCTCTAGAAATTTTCTAATTCAAAAACAGCAACCTTATCAGTAAACCTAAGTAAACTCACTGAAATGCTCAGCCTATTTTTCCCCCCCAAGGGAAAAAAAAAATGCATAGAAAACATATATTTATACCTACAGTTTTTTTTTTAATTTTTTTTAACGTTTATTTATTTTTGGGACAGAGAGAGACAAAGCATGAATGGGGGAGGGGCAGAGAGAGAGGGAGACACAGAATCAGAAACAGGCTCCAGGCTCTGAGCCATCAGCCCAGAGCCCGACATGGGGCTCGAACTCACAGACCGCGAGATCGTGACCTGAGCTGAAGTCGGATGCCCAACCAACTGAGCCACCCAGGCACCCCTATACCTACAGTTTTTTAAATTGACCTGTTTTTTGCAGTTTGCACATTTGTGCTAAGAGAATCTGAAATATTATCAAGTTCATCATGTTTCTTCAAGTGTTCCTCATTTCCATGTGTAGAAAAGAAAAAAAAAAATAGTATAGCAGCCTGTAACACCTGATTCCTGTGTGCTATCCTAAATGAAAAAAGAATTAAAATTGTACAGGCCTCTTCTATATTTTAACCTATATCTCGTACTGGTAGTTCTGGCTGAGTACAACTGGGAACACACAGATAGCAAAAGCAACACTCCTCTAAATATGTGACTTCATTCGAGCTTTCTTACTCCTCACTGATTTAACATTTTTAATTTAACTATGTCATCAGTAAATAAAACTGAAAAAGTAGTTTAATGAAACACTAACAACTGGATTCAACCTGGGGTTCTTGATTTTGTATACCCTAACAGTTCACCTAATCTAATCTGCCATGGCAGATTCCAGACTCTAAGAAGAAAGTATGATGCATGCCATTATCTTCAATATTTTAAACAGATAAAAATTACTTCAAATAAAACAACACAACTGAGCCCAAATCTATAGTTTGTGGTTTTTTTTAATGTTTATTTATTTTTGAGACGGAGAGACAGAGCATGAGCAGGGAGGGGCAGAGAGAGAGGGAGACACAGAATCTAAAGCAGGCTCCAGAGGCTCCCAGCAGTCAGTACAGAGCCCTAAATTGGGCTCAAACTCGTGAACTGCAAGATTACGACCTGAGCTGAAGCTGGACACTTAACCGACTGAGCCACCCAGGTACTCCCCAAATCTATAATTTTAACATAAGTTACAAAATATAAATGTATGTATGGGGCTTATCAAGACAGTGAATGCAGAGAACTCATTAATGTTATAATGGTTTTACATTCATCCTTATGATTCTATTTATATATACGTATTTATTGTTGTAATCAGTATTGAAACTCTTCACTCATGATCTTTGTAAGGGATATAATTTGCATATTCAAATGAGATGGAAATTGAAAATTGGCTAAAACTAATAAAGAACGATACAAGATACTTCATCTATGGAAATGATATTGTCTAGTTAGACCTAAAATGTAGTTTTTGAAACTGATAAAAAGGTAAACTCTGTAAAGTATAATGCCAGAAGTTAATTATTAGATACTCCATCTAAAATTCATGCCTGGCTCCTTCTTGATACCTTGCAGGCAGGCTTTTAGCACTTAATTCCATTCCTGTACTCACCATAGTTACAGGAGTTTTCACCTTGCAGAGAATTGTGTCCAGACATCCATAAACTTTGCACAATTATTCCTTGGCCTTTGACTTCATTGACTGGAATAGGTTATGAGCCAAGTTCTCTAAGTCCCAAACAGAGCCCTGGTATTGCCATTTATACAGAACCTATCTACAGAATAGAGCTGGTCCTATATCTGTGGGGGGAGCTGACATTAGTAACACCAATTTCTCAGCCGACTAGATCATCATTTTCCACGGTGTATGTTCTCAGGCCCTCCATGAGTTGACACTATTTCTAGATAAGATGCAGGCACATTCTTTCTATGTTTCCCCACTAGCCAGGGAAACCAGAATGGGAGGGCCCCAAAAGACTGACCAAAAAGGTTCAGAAATATAGCTGGTGAAAAATTAGAACAGGTATTTATACTCCAAGAACACTCTGGCTCTGTAAAGCACTAATGTACATTGAATACTCAACTTGAGCTAAGACCTTTAAACTTGCTGGAGTTTACCCACTTGCTGAAAATCATCTGGTTATTCACGCCTGTTGGTGATTCCCTATTCACAGGCTTTTGTTCTCAAGAGTTCAAGAGTGGGAAGGGAATAAATTGCCAAGTAAAATTATACCATGGGACACAATCACTCCCAGGTCCTTTCTACAGACTTAACACAACCCATACAGCCCCTGAATTACAAATGAGCTAGAGTTCTTTCACTGTAAATAACATGGGAACGGCCGCCCCCTGAGAGTATGTCTGAAGTCCCTAAAATGAAAAATCTGTGCAGATCCAGAAATAGTGTCCTTGCAACCAGGCCTGTAGGCTCTCTCTAGTCCCACCTCATTCATATCATCAGAAGGACCCTGAGAGATCACACTACCCAAGCTACGAGCTGCCACAGAACATCAGTCTAAAGGGTCAGAGATCTAAAAATACATAAAAAAAAAAAAAAAAAAACTAAAAAATAGAGTCAGACATCTGTGTAACCAAAGACCAGATAAATGAGATCAAGAGGAAGACAGTGTCACATTTTTAGGGAAGAGTGGGTAAATAGATAAAACACTATGTAAAAAAATGAAGAGGTAGAAGACAATGGTCCGACTAATAAAATCATAGGCTTGATTTTAAAAATATGTCAACATGCCAGGGACCTCCTAATTCATTTGTTCAAAAAACCCATCTCCTCTTTGATCTACTGTAGTAATAATCCTGTAATCCTCACCAAAGTTCTTGGATCTTAAGAAGCAGCAAGCAGCCTCCTGGAGGTAACCTCAGGTCTGCTAAATCAATGGCAAACTCAGATAAGGCAGGCCAGGGCTTGAGGTTTTCTCTCCTCTATGGCCCGTGTCACCTTCTACAGACAGAGCCAGGATTCCCGAATGAACCCAAATTATTTCAATACAGATAGGAGGCAGAGAGTACAAACCACAAGCAGATAGGTAGTTAAACGTACAAGAATGAACTGTTGTCCTTTGTACAATTTAGGAGATAAGCACGCATTATTACTTCATCGTAGCCAGCCAGCCCTCACTAGCTAGCTACCTGTATCCGGCCAACTCCTGATGCAATTCTTGTTGGCCCTCAATTTACTTCTCAAACGACTGCTGCATCAAATGCTCACCATGCACCAGAACTTGTAACACCTAAACCTTATCACAACCATGCAAGGAGGCTGGCTCTATCCCTATTTTACAAATGAAACACAGAATCACGGAAAAGTTAAATCATTAGCCCTAATATTACTGCAGTAAAACCGGGATGCAAACCCAGTCCTGCCTCCTCCCCCCCCCCCCAAGGCTGTGAGCTCTTAACCATCGCAGCACCCTGCCTTCTAACACTTCTGAATTCCTGGCGGTTGTGATCTGCAGCTGTTCATCCCCTAAAACAGTCCTCCTCCTGAATGCCCCAGACACCTCACCTCCCACTGGGTTCCCAGCTTCTGCTGCTCTTGAAAGCTACCCTGTCAGCGGGGGACCCTGCAACTTAACTCTTTCATTAGTCTTGACATGACTCCTGCTAAAAACATTCCTCTCTTTCACTTGCAGCTCTCACTAGCCTCATTCCCCTATGGGCTGCTGAGCCCAGACTCCAGCATAGTCAACCTCTAGCCCCCAGATGAGAAGCAGCTCTCCGTATCGATCAACAATTAAGAGAAGAAAGTGAAGTGAGGAAAGGCATGAAAAGCTAATGACATGAAGTAGAAAGGATGGAAAGGAAGCTGACTTTAGAAGAGAAGGGCAATTCTCTAAAAGCATTTAATAAAAGGCAAGATGCTTAAAAAGTAAAACGTTTAACAGAATCCCCAGAAGCAGTGCTCACGGTGGTTAACCGACAAAGGCCTGGAATTGGTGGTAAAGTCAAAACAGATTTCAGCCTTAACTGGCATGTTGAATGTTGTAATAAGGAGATTCTACCTGTATTACTTCTGTGATTCAAAAACACTGTTTGAAAGAACTTAATCAGCTTTAGATTTTGAGTTTTATAGTGAAGACCACAGAACAAACGACTGACAACAGGGAGTTGGGTAAAAGAACTAAATATCCACTTATTTGATGAAACAGGCTATGGGCTTGAAAAAAAGTTCTTGTAGAAGAAAGTTTAATGACATGAAAAGTCATTCACAACATGGTTAAGAGAAAAAAAATGAGTTACAAAACAGCAGATTTAAAGACATGAAGCGATATTTATATTGGTAGGGGGAAATATGGGTAACAAGGCAATATTAAATTATTGAGCTTTTGCTCAAAAGAAAAAAACTCTATACATATATACATTTTTTTTTTTTAAAGTCTGCGAAGTTCTATATCAAAACGTCAATAATGATGGGGAGGGGAGAGGTTTCAACTAATTTTTATTTTCTTCCTTTGGTACTTGTAATTCTTCCTGGTACTTTGTAATTACAGCCTCATTTTTAATAAAAGCTAAAATATGTTTCAAAGTCCTCTCTCGAAAGGAGGAAAGCAAGCACAGCAGGCAAATGGAATTGTTCCAGGGTGTCAATATTACCTGCGTTCCTTTGTTGTCGCCCACAAGGAAAGCTAGAGGTGTGGCAAGTGACCACTAGCAGATAAAAGAAGCAAAATAGCTAAGGGAAAGGGAGGCAACAAGAAAGCAAGATTTCAATCAAGCCCAAACCACGCAGTGGCTTCTGAGGCAGTGATGAAAGTGATTGAGGACAGGCAGGGGTGCAGGTGTGACAGTGGTGACTGGACTCGAAGTAGGTAACTGAGCATGAGCACCTCTGACTCATAGTGAAGGCGCGAGTCAACACGGGCTGATGAAGGCAGAACAGGGCTGAGGCGCGCTCCTCTTGCAGGGCAGGAAAACTCCCGTTTGTGAAGGTGGTGGGAACATTTCAGTGGCTCTTTCACTTTTGTCTGTTGTTTTTGTCAAGTGGCAGATGGAGCGGAACGATCAACTCCAAAACAGTAAGTTACTTAAAACAACACTGACGATAAAGTTAATTTCCTAGACTTGCAATAAAAATCTAACCTGAGCAAAACCTGTTCTGGAATATTGGGTAAGAAAGTGAACTAACTGATATTTTACCTTAGGTGTACAAAAAGCATGCAATGTTTTCATCAGACAGGGATTGTCTCATGGTATGGAGGAGATCTGAGACACAGGCACAGAACTACCACTGTTGTTCTTCCTTTACCTATATGTCAAATGCCATTCAAGCCATATTTCATACTTCCACTGCTTTTATTTCCTACTCTTCTGCCCACCTAGTTGTAGTCATATTCTCTAGAGAAAACTTCCCTGACCTTTATGGCTCTCTATAGTATCTATCTGGGTCATTCATTTTGGCATCGTGTCCTACATTCTTTCAGAAACATCATTTAGATATTTCATTTCTATTGTCTTCTGAACCAGCTTCTAAGTTCCTACAGTGCAGGTACTGGGATCTAGGCTTGTTTTGTTTGTTCCATTCACTACAATGCAGTGTTAATATCAATGGATTTTGGAATCAGACACCAGTGCTTTCCAAACTACAAGTGATTGACACAATCAAGTTCATGGATTTCTGGTCAACATCTATTTAAATGTAATAAAACAGAAAGGACAGAAAACACCATTGTGTAATGCAAGTACTGAGGGTAACTTCTAACTTTTGACACGTACACACACGTACACACACACACACACACACACACACACACAATTACAAGGTAAAATGTATTTCTCGTTATGCTCCACCTCTGATAGGCAGCGTGTTTGCAGCATCAATTTCCACCATGTGTAAATTTACACTAGATACGTGAGTCATGTCACTCAACAACATGTCGGTCTCACAGACTCCTACAGGAAAAGCTGTTCTACTCACAACCTCCACAAAATAGATGACCCAAGGTGGCCACATTGACCACCATAATGCATCATGGAGGCCAAAGCTGACTGGAAAATACCTAATTAGGCACCTTGAGCCAAACAACAATAAATGTTTAGGTGGTCTCTTAAGTGGGGGGAAGTGCTGAGCTAATATGATCCGATATGATCCTCTCAAGAAACTGAACTGGGTAGATATATATGGGAGCTGAAAGGATTACATGAGGTGGGGGAGGCCCATCCCAGGTGACCTCAAGTCTAAGTTACCAGAACTCTGACATTGAGTATGCAGGAACTCTTGGGTGAAAACAGACACAGTAAAATGGGACAATAAGTTCATGACAAGAAGTGAGCCAACAGGCAGATAGTTGCTGAGTCACATGATCGGCCAAGTACCAGAGGTAAATATAGTTCCTGCTCTTCCAGAGCCCTACGTACCTGTATCCATGATAACGGGGCACCTGAGAGGCCCTGTTCTAGGTAATCACAAGACCCTAACAAAAACAGTAGGAGCCTAACCATATTTAACATCTCACAGTCTCAGTCACCTTGAAACAAAGTAGAGAAACAGCACTGCCCTCGTGGTATTGTCCTAAGGACTACATAAACTGTAATGAAATGACCTAGGACAATCTCCAATGCACAGTAAGTCCTCTGCAAATATTTGGTCAATAATTTAACTGTATGTAAACAAATTAATATCCTAATTGTCCAATGGCAGGTCCCAGAGCTACAGCTCTCCTGCAGGTCAGTCACTGCACTGCCTGCTCACACTGAGACCTTGAACCCATGTGGCTAGAAGGGCTCCCTGTTGCTCAGTTGAGCAAACAACAATCACACTCCTCTGCCTATTACTACCAGAAACAGAGTTTCCTGCCACTTCAAAATGGGAACCACTCCATTTTTGTGTTATTGCAGTTGGACGGGTGGCAGTGTTTCTCTCCCACGCCAAAAGGGAAAATAATCTTCAATTTCCTTTCACTGACAACACTACTTCTGTAGAAGCTGTCCATTGGCTTTATAATCTTTTATAGCCTCAATTGAAGATATTCAGATAATGAGTGCCGTAATAATGCTAAGACCTAATAAGAGTACAGACTAAAGTAGAAAATCCAGACTATCAGTTCTCTGGATAAATCAAATTTTGAGAAAACACATTTTTAAGCACAAGTTCCCTATCTAAAGATTAAATAGTAATTTTTATAGTGATGACTTCTTCCATCATCATGGAGACAAATCATTCTGTGGATGTGGCCTTGAGGAAACAGTCCCATCATCAGACTAAAGGAGGAGACATCAGAAGGGCATATCTTAAGATCAAGACAGTAAATGCAAGAATCTGACAGATGATTTCCACAATCCAAGGCTCAGTATTCAGAACTCCTCAAAGTACCTGAGGCTTCCCTCCTTTTACCTAATTGTACTATGTTTCTACAGAATGCTATTGTTCTTGCATGCACCCTATGTACCTCTTCAAAAGAAATACCAAGTGAAAAATTAGGTTGCAAATGAATTTGATTTCATAGCATGCAAACACCTACCATGGGCTAACACAGTTCTAAACTATGAAGATGCCAATTTCCCCCAATGTATCAAAGACATGTATTAGATCCAGGATGCAGCCAAACAACCATCAGTAATTTTTTTTAATAAAAATTAAATATAAAAAAAAAATTAAATATAACCTCCAAGTGGTCCCTAAATAGGAAACTTCCTTGTTGTTTTCACTGATGCATAACTTTCTACTGTTTTCATTTCTGGGATTAGTTTTCTGCATTTATTCATTCATTTACACATTCATTCATAAATTCATCCAGTAGTTACTGCAAGTCTTCTGTAAGTCAGGCACCGTTTCATGTGCTAGGAATAGACCAAGAAACAAAATGGACAAAAGCCTCTGCCTTCATGTACCTTTTATTCCAGCAGAGTAGATGGGCAATTAACCAAAAAAGTAAATAACACAGTATGTTAGAGAGGTAAGTGTCATAGGATAAGAAATGTTAAGAAAGTGTAAGGGAGAAAGCCATCTGGCTCTCTGGAAGAAGAGTTACTAGGGGCACCTGGGTGGCTCAGTCAGTTAAGCGTCTGACTTCGGCTCAGGTCATGATCTCACAGTCCATGAGTTCGAGCCCTGCGTCGGGCTCTGTGCTGACAGCTCAGAGCCTGGAGCTCGTTTCGGATTCTGTGTCTCCCTCTCTCTCTGCCCCTCCCCTGTTCATGCTCTGTCTCTCTGTCTCAAAAATAAATAAACGTTAAAAAAAAAATTTTTTTTTTTTTTTTTTTTTTAAAAGAAGAGTTACTAGCAGCTGGGCAGACCACAAATGCAAAGGCCCTGGCGCAGAGTACACCTTGTATTCAAGGACCATCAGTGAGACTGAGCAATGAGCAAGATGGCGGAGACAAGTCCTGAAAGGTAACCAGGACAGATTATACAGCTTCAATGGCTACTGTAAGACTTGGCCTTTACTCTAAGTGGAGGTGAGAACACTTTAGGGTTCAGAACAAAAAGCATCTTGGCATATTTTAACAGGATCACAAACAAAAATATAATTATATGCTCCTACATGGAGGAGAGATGAAAAGAGGGCCCAGTAGATGCAGGAGTTGAGCTGAAAAGCAGTGGGGATAATCCACTTCTAGGCCGGACAGGGCAGAACAGCAGAGTAGCTCTATTCTGAAGGTAAAGGTAACAGGCTTTGCAACAAATTTGAAGAAGGTTATGGGAGAAACAGAAGACTGTGGAATGACACCAAGGTTTTGGATGTTGGCAAGTAGAAAGATGGAATTGCTATTTGTTGAGAAAATAAAAATAAAAATAAAAGAGAGTAATCAGAAGTGAACTTTTGCACAGGTTAACTCTGAGAAGCCAATTAGATACCAGAAATGAAGCTGGATATCCTTCTCTGAAAATTCAGCAAAAGGTCCAGTCTAGAAATAGACACTAGAAGTCATCAGAGCATGTGATGTATTTAAATCCACAAGATCAGATGAGATCACCAAATGAGTGCACATAAGAGGCCCAAAGATGGAGCCTCGGGAGCCTCCAACATTCAGAGATGGGAAGAGTGAGGAAGAGCCCACGAAGCAGAGCAAGAAGCTCCAGTTGCACCAATTTTAACTCCTCTTACCCACCATCACCCCAGAGGGTCCACGTACAGGATGATTTCTCTGCCTGAGATTCCTCAATCCTGTGCCTGTCCCCCACCACCAACTTCACCCAGACACCTATGTGGACACACCATTGATGGCAGGCTCCTGTCCCTTCCTCTCCCACCATCTATCAGTTGACAGCACCTCGCCCAGACAAGTGCCCTCCCTCATAGGATCTCAGAGCACCACAAACCTGTCCTTCATGGCATTAATACAGTTGTAATTCTGTCATTTATTTGTGGGATTATTTGATATTTGTCTCACCATGAAAAGTGTCTGTAAGGACATGAAAGCAAGGCGGAATCTGTTTTTCTCTATCTCCAAGGTCTAGCACGGGGCCTAGAATACAGCAGGCTCTCCATAAAGACCAGATGAATGAAGGAATCACTCATCAATCTCTCTCATTGGTTTTCTGCTCAAAGAAATAATAAGACCTTCTTTGTATTGGGTCCCAAGTCTAGGTTTCTGTTTGAAATGCCTTTTTGTAGTTATGCTGGCCAAAATTTAATATCCCTGTGCTCATCAACTCCCACTTTCTTGGAGCACCTGTCTCTTGTGTTCTGCCTCCCTAGGGGCATGGTGCATACACGCCCACAATTCACATCCCATTGTTCTCTCAGGAGAATCAAGAACATAAATACTGGTATATCTACTACTCAATTGCCCTTTCATTAATCAGCTTCAGCTGGAGCAGTTTATATATCTATATATATTCTTCAGAAAGAGTTATACAGCTCAAGTTCCAACTCTGCTATAATTCAGAAAAAGGAAAACTTCTAAAGGTGATATGAACAACATGGAAACTACTCGATATATAGAGAGCTCAAGTAAGGTGTTTCCAGTATTTAGAGACTAAACAAGAAAAAAAATCCTCAAACTGAAATTTAAAAAAAGAAAAGAAACAAAATTACAAATAAATATTTACAGGGGCACCTGGGTGGCTCAGTCGGTTGGGCATCCGACTTCAGCTCAGGTCATGATCTCACAGTCTGTGAGTTCAAGCCCTGCGTCAGGCTCTGAACTGACAGCTCAGAGCCTGGAGCCTGCTTCAGATTCTGTCTCCCTCTCTCTCTGCCACTCCACAGCTCGCACTCTGTCTCTCTCTCAAAAATAAAATAAAATAAATATAAAAAAATATTTACATGTATATTTGTGTGTGCATTTTTCTAAAGACCCATGCCTCAAAGTTTTTATTATATTCTCAATGCACGTATAACTACCCAAAAGGAAAGACGGCAAAACAGATATCCATCCTATACAATAACACAGCAGCTAGAAAGAACAGTGAAGATCATGTATAGACATGAAATGATTGATATGATACATCACTCAGAAAAAAAGCAAAATTGTGAACACTGTACAGTTTATATTTAAGTAAACACATGTGATCTTTATATTTCCCTTAAATGTGTATGTGTGGATTTTGAGAAGAATGTTACGAAATTAAGAACAAAACTGCCTAGGGGCGCCTGGGTGGCTGTCATTTAAGCATCAGACCTCAGCTCAAGTCATGATCTCACAGCTTGTGGGTTCCGGCACCGCATCGGGCTCTGTGCTGACAGCTCAACGCCTGGAGCCTGCTTCAGATTCTGGGTCTCCCTCTCTGTCCCTCCCCAGCTTGCGCTCTTTCTCTCTCTCAAAAATAAATAAACACTTAAAAAAAATTTTTTTTAAAGAATAGCGCTACCAATAGAGAAGGGGAAAGAGATTGGGATTGCAGATATGACAAAAGAGATTTTAGTCTTACCTGACTGAAGACTAAAGAATTGTTTGAATTCTTTTTTTACATGGAGAATGTATTATGTGTTGCTTACATAAGTCAAAATTAATTTTTAAAAATGTTAAGAGGACCCCATAATCTAACTGTACTAATATGGCAGGAGCATATAGAGCCTAGTCCCTGGCTCAGCTAAGCAGGCCCCCAGCTCCAGGCTCCTCAGCTAGAACAGGATCTCTGCTTGGGTCTCAGGTCCAGGCACATGGACCTCCATTTCTGTATAAAGATACAAATATTCTGTATTTCTGTATAAAGATACAAACATTTCAGGAGACCTACTGCCAACTTAAAAGCGTGGACAAGTAGATATCTAAAGCCCAGACTGTTTCCACTATGAGCACTAAAAGCAAGCCAGACATGAAATATGAGCATGTTTTTTTCTATTTTTTAAAAAACAAAAGATAGGTATGGTAAAAGGCACAAATCCCCATCTTAGGTAAAAAATAATTTTATGAGACTGCTATGTTGCAAAAGGTAAATAGAAAATTATATGACTGAAGATTATTTTATGCAAGTCACTGAACTGAAAATTAATTCAGACACGTGTGAAAATGTAAGGAAAAAGAATGCAATTTTCTATGACCTCTCCATGCATTAAGCATTTCTGCAAACAGGATGATATTCAGGTTTATCACATCTGTGGAGCTCTGGTTTTTAGTAGAAAACAGTACCTCTTCTCACCATGAACACAATATAAATTCTAAAAAAATAAGTCCCATCAGATAAAACTGCTAAGTCTCCAAAGTGTCTGTTATATATTCAACTGAATGAAATTACACGTATGTCAAAGTCACCATTTTTCAAATCGTCCTTTCTCGTTTGGCAGTTCGCAAAAGCCGTCCAGCGGCAAACTCTGTGCATCTTAAGAGCAGAGCCAGGGCTCAGAGACTGAAGTCCTGACATCAGATCTCCCATTACGCCGTTGGCCACACTACGCACAGCTGAACACTCTGATGAAAACAGAAAAATCAGTTCCTCGCTAGAGTTTAGCATTTCTGAACAACCTAAAGAGATACTCAAAATGATTCAAGATTACTGATAAAGCCCCATGTCAGCAAGTGCAAATGAAGAGCACAGAAGAGGATGACTATATTAGGTGTTGAATTCCAGCAGAAAGTCTGCCTGCGTGCTTGTTTTTGCCTGCGGAGTCTGAACGCCCTTTTCAAAGGTACCTGGCATGTCAAGGTGATGGAAATTACACAAACACACCCCATGGCAAATAAATGGGGTCAGGGCATGGCTGGCGAGGGTGGCTTTGGTGCTGTCGCTGATCTTGACAAAGCAAACACTGGTTTCACAACCATCATTTTTTAGTACATGCACAGTGTGTGATCTCAGGGAAGGGAGGGGTGTTTGTGATAAAAAACAAAAAGACTCCAGTCAACATCTATCTTTTGCTTTTGGTAATATTGTAAATGCTTCCAGGATCCCAGTAAAGGATGAACTTTAGGGAAATCCTGAAGCTCTCCTTGCGTCCAATACTCAGCTGGCTACACACCCGGCACTAACTGTAACAAGCACTCAGTGTTCCATCCCAGACTAATAATATCATCGGTATTTCTCTTCAGACCTCAAGCTTTTCCTAGGGATCCAAGAACTGTTGGCTTAGTCCTCATGCTGCCATTTTAGGTGAGTCACAAGCAACATACCTGTATGGGGCAGGTTCCTAGTCTCTGGGCACAGATGCCTAGAGGTTAAAAATGACTTCCCTGGCTCAAAACCTCAAACCCTTTGCACTTCAAAACTGGGAACCATAATAATTGAAAATTATATCTCATATAGTACTGTTCTCGAAGGCCTGAAGAGCAGCACAGAGTTATATTCCCTGGAATGCAGACATTCTATCTCTACCTACTTTTACCTACTCGGAGAGGTCTGCCCACTTTGACAATCAAGTGAATGAAGAGCAAGCCTGTCACCGTCTTATGAAATTAAGGAGCCCAGGTTGTATTCCTGACCACAGGACAACAGCCACCTCTACATGGAGAACCTGCTGGCACAGCCACCAATGCTGAGTTCATCACCATCAATTCACCTTAACCCGACTGGAGAAGTCCGTGGCAGCTAGACTCTCTATCCCATTGAGGCCCAACTAAATGTCTCTTACACAGTTCTAATTCTCTCTCATTGCTAGATAATCACAACCCTACAGTTAAACCTGTCCCCAGCAATGTAAACGGGGACACTTGTCACCTGTGTGATTGTCCAATAGAACCAAAGGAGACACAAAAGCAAGCACACTAAGACACTACACTATGGACTGAAGGCTTAAAGAGCTGTGTAACAACCATACATTACTGCAAACTGCTGCACTTCTGAAGAACCTTTTGCATACTGAATGCTTCTCACCGCCAACTGGTAAGAAAGGTTTCATCATCCCAGGAGGCAGGCAGGTGTTTGCAACAAAGAGATTTTTAGAAAACAGAACAACCAACAACAGCCAATGCACATGTGTGCTCACACACACCCCTCCCAAGTAGAAAGTCAATAGATGCCAAACTGAGACCTTTTGCCAGAAAACCCCTTGTCCTACTCTCTAGAATCAAGGCCTTACTCCAAGAAGAGTTTTGTGTTAAAGTGATTTATGCAAGGGACACCTGGGTGGCTCAGTCAGTTATGCATCTGACTTTGGCTCAGGTCATGATCTCATGGTCCATGAGTTGGAGCCCTGCATCGGGCTCTGTGCCGACAGTTCAGAGCTCGGAGCCTGCTTTGGATTCTGTGTCTCCTTTCTCTCTACAACTCCCTTGCTCTCTCTCTCGCTCAAAAATAATAAACATTAAAAAAAATTTTTGTAAATAAAGTGATACCTGCAAGATTAGATGCGGGTTACCCTACTAATTTGGCACATTAAAGGGAAGCATGGAAAGAGCAGATGTTTTCTGAAACCCACCGTAAACACTGTAGCCCCGCTACAAGGAAGGATTAGGGCAGGAGGTCAAATGGAGAAATGGAGGTGCTGATCCCTTATGGAAACATCCTGACATTGGTCATAACTCACAAAGCTTCCTCTCTTTAGGCTCCTAACTGCAACTTGGACATACCAACTGCTAGGCTTTTTAAAATAGTAATGATCACTTTCTGCCGCTGAAATATCTACTTTCCTAAAAGCCAGAGCTGCTTGCTTGCATCTCTTTAGTGGACAGAAAACCCACGTGGGAAGGACAGAAGAGAACTTCAGGGCAGTACTTATTCTGGGAAGGCAGAAAGGAGCAAAGTGCTGGATATGAGGGTGGTTAACTGGATCTGCCTTAAGAAATGGAGATCTGGATGTTAAAATGGTAACATTTGTTCAATGTGGGTGGCAGGTACCCAGAAATCTATTACACATACTTATTTTTAAGTTTTTCCGCATGTTTCAAGTACTTTATAGTAGAAAACTAAAGTAAAATGTTTTAAATGTGAAAAGGAGACACAAAAAGCATAAAGGAAATGCAATCTGGTGCCTAAGAATGGGAAGAGGCGAAGTCCAATGCTGCCTTGATTAAATGTGATTGCCAAGCAACACAATAAACATACACAAGCCTCCTGGAAACACCGAAATCCAAGATAACACACACCAAAGTTAGAAGCCACTTTATAGCTTTACATTTTATCACCAGAGAGTCTTTTGATAGCAGTCTTGTTAACAAAAGGCACATCGATTTATCTTTGGCCAAATGAAATGCAGGCCCATATTTGAAGCTGTACGGAGTAGGTCCTGGAGTATTATTTTAATATGCATTTGTTAATCTAGATGAAAGCCAAATTTCAGGGGGCGGAAGTACAGCAGCTTGCTCTTCAGCACTAAAGCTAGGTTGGATCAGAGTGTGAGTGACACGGAAACACACATTTCTGTTTAGCGTGCAGAGAAGAACAGCAAGATTTAGGCCCGTGCTAACAAATGCAGCTGCTGCCACCACAGAGGAAGAACTCAAAAAATCCACAGCTTTCTTTTTGAGGATCCTCGACCAAATGGCCCACACCAACAGTGGAATGACAGCCATTTAGAGTTAGCATGGCCTCTAAGGGCCTGTCACCAGTTTCTCCACATATGTGCTCAGGGATTTACTATCACGAGATCATTAGATTAGGGTGTAAGGCTGCCAACATGCTGGTTCTGTGGATGGGTGTGACCACCTGACCACAAGCGAAAATCACAGAAACATCACAAAAGTTCCAAAGTTGTTAGCACAGGAGACAAGACTGGCCCATAAATCCTTTGTTGGCCTCACACATCATTTTTCTAAAATTTCTAAAATTGAATTAGGATAATACTCATAAAAAAAAAAAAAATCCAGATTTTGGCTTTCTCTTTTCTAAATGTCAGAAGGTCTGGCAACACAGGGCTGGCGTGACCTAAGTGGCCGCTGCTCGGGTTCCATCAGGCCTGTTCACCACAGTCCCCACCAGGCCTCATCCTCCACACTCACCAGCATCAGTTGTAACACCACCTGACCTTTTAATCTGAGGGAATTTTAATTTAATTTTAATTCAGGACATTTTAATCTGTGGAATAATACTAAGGGAGCCACAGCTTGGAAGCACTGGAAATGAATAAATTCTCCTTAGAACAGAATTAGGGGCTGGGAGGGAGACAGGGGGAAAGGGCTAGTTTTCTAGAATTCTGAATTCCAACAGAGAGTAGAAGAGAGGAGGAAGAACCTGACCAGAAGTCATTCTCGTTATCACCATACATCCATTCCCATATCCCTGTTTATGAGCTCCAACATATACAACTCCTTTTCTTATACTGGTGCAATCCCTAAATATATGATATTCTTGACGCTGAACAATGCTCATTTCAGCTTAAGAGGGAATCGCTTCTGCTCCCACATTGCCTAAGGGACTCACAGAGGTGTACTGGCTTGTTTTTTGATGCAATGCTCCCACCACCCAAGCCAGCCATGGGAATTCCTTTCTACTTGGTAATGCATCAGATGCCCACAGATGCTGTGCCCAAACTCCTATCAAGTAAACTAAGCTGCATACTGTGACATTTGTTAAACCAGGAAGAAGAGAAATTATGGCTATAAACAAAGATGTTTGATGCAGAGAGGAAAAATTACTCATCGACACAAAATAAGTATCAGACAGGCTCACACAAAAGATGCACAGAGGGATATGGAACAGAATGCCATTCATTAATCAACTGCAAGAATATATAATTGTGTCTATATCAAATGAAATGTCCAAGGAAAAACTGTCATAAACTCCCTATTGTGCATAGATACACATACACGTAACTGTATATATAGCCATAATTACGATAAAGTTCAGGATAGATTAAGCTACCTCTACATATATACTACATAAAAAATAAAAAATAAATAAAAATTTAAAAAATTAAAAACAAGAAAAGATACTGAGCAGGAAAAGCTTCCAGAGCATAGTATATTAGTGTCAAGTCACCTTATTTTATCAAAACCTGATTTTCCCAATCAGAAGCGTTAAAGTCCATGTTCTCACCAGTGCCTGAAGACTTTCAAGACCCATTTCACAATCTAAAAAGAAGAGGAGTCTTTCTCTTCTGGGTTACAAGATCATTGGCAGAAAAAGTTAAAACCACATCCAGACCTAATTTCCACAGCTTGGTTTTTTCATGCCCACAGATCGGAAAGAAAAAGGTAAACACTCACCGCAGAAAGCTGGCTCCATGTGGATCTCAGTGGCTTGTGGTGAATCACAATTTTTTCATCTGACTTCTGTTCTTTGGGCTCCGACTCTTCATCAGAGTCAATGTCAAGAGCTTTTTCTTTGTAGTTCTGATACAGGACAGCATTTTCTGTTAAGAAATACAAACCCTACAGGTCAATAATTGCCCCCATCTTTATGCTAGTTTTTCTAAACATCCATATTTATACAAGGTTTGGGCTCCAGTTTAATGAACAACAAGGAAACAAATGGATTTCATCACTGAAGAAAAGTGATCACCAAAAAGTGATTTTCTCACTCACACAGCTCTGTCCCCAATTCACCTACAGGGGAATGGGGGGATCCATACATGAAATACCAATGGAAGCAAAGTCTCCATGTTTCTGTCTACCACCCACAGAGGATAGCCATGCATATTAAATCACTGTTTTTCTTTAGGTTAGACTGAATTCATACCCTACCTTTCCTTCAAAGCCCATCACCATTCATTTACCTATTTAACCAACATTTATTGTATATCTACAATGTGCCAAGGGCTGAGAGTAAATGGAAAATAAAAGAAACTTCTTGTGCCCTCATAAGCTAAAAATAGGAAGAGAAAAATATTCCAAGTCACTCACTCATTTATTCATTCAACTGATATTTATAAAATGCCTCCTGGATGCCAACAACTGCTAGGGATACAATGAACAAAAAAGATAAAAATCTCAATCTTCATAGAGCGGACATCGGAGTGAGCAAAGAGTGATAATAAATAAACAAGTAATTTTTATGGTACGTCAGATGCTGATAAGTGTCATGGAGAAAGGCAAAACCTGGAAAGGGGGGAACGTTACAATGAGGGTATGTAGATTTTAAATAGGGTGGTTTAGGAAGGCCTCACCAAAGTGATATTTAATCTAAAAAAGGTGAGAAAGCAAGACATCTTACAGCTGGCAAAAGAACATCCCATCAGAGGGAAGAGCAAGTACAAAGGTCCTGGGACAGGAGTCGGTTTGGTATGTCTCTATGTGTGAGGACCAGCAAGGAGGCCTATATGGGTGAAACAGGGTGAGGGAAGGGAGGAAGCTTAAGAGATGGGGGCTGGAGATGAAGAGAGGGCAGATCACGTAGACTGTTCAATGCCATGGAAAGCACTCTGATTTTCAGTCGGAGAAGGCAAGTCACTGTAGGGTTGAAGACAAAATAATCTTGCACATATACATACCTATAAACTGAATGATTTTTATATGGGTGCTTGAAGAACAGATTCTCAGCAGGGTGTGACCTCTTGTGGGCGGGGTGGGGGTGGGCGGTGGTCAAACAGGTGTTACTGAGAAAAATCTAAGATCTGAAAGCTGAGAAGCTTCAGAGCTAAAGGAAAAAGTATATGCAAAAGCCCTGAGGCAAAAAGAAACATCATACCTTAGAAGAACAAAGGAAAAGTCAATGTGTAGAGTATGGGTGTCTAGTGGACAAAGGGTGCTAGGTGGGTTTAGGGAGGTGAGCCAGATAGTCTAAATCAAGCAGAGATTTGCAGGCGATGTTAAAGAACTGGATTTTATCCCAAGTACAAAACAACTGAATTTCTTCCACACTGCGAAGATTGTATTTTATCCTGATTACAAAGGGAATCCATGGAAAGGAAAAGATTTGATTATATTGTTGGAGCAAAATACTAGCTGCGTAGAGAACTAATTAGGATGCTATGCAAGAATGGAGATGGGCTATTGAGGATGGCCTGGAGATGGGGGTCAGAGAAAGGGAGGTGGTAAGGATGTTTCCTACGTCTGCAGGTCCCAACAGCTGCACAGCAGGAGATGGGAACGCCTGAGGAGATGTAGCTTTAGAGGGAAAGATCATGAATTTGATTTGGGACCTACTGACTTTGAAATGCCTTTCCCACCTACGGAAGAAAACAGACATCTGCCTCTTCATCAACTACTGCATGTTCTATATGCACCATGACTAAAGTAATACTGGAGTCGATGCAAGATTTTACTGTTCTCTGATGGTTTTACATATGTAAAACAGATTATGAGGGTAAAGACTGCGTTACCACACCTCTGTAGTGTTCTCTAAAGTACCAGTGGTTGGCACAAAACATGCATACATTGTTGATAAGATTACTCACTCATTCTCACAACAACAAAGGCAATAGTATTATTGGCCTCATTTCATCCATGAGGACACTGAGTCTTGGTGAAGTTAAGATGCTTGCTCAATGCCACACAACTGATGAACAGAAACTGTACGATGACAACCCAGGTCCCTGGTTGGCAGGTTCTCACCACTCTACTGCACCTCATCCTAAGCTACATTCTTCTTAGTCATTAACTCTAAGAATCCTGTATTCCTCATGTACGTATCTGTGAAAATTTCCAGGCCATCATATTGAGAAGAGACCAAAGAGTGCACAGAAACAGCTCCTTATAAAAGGAAACAACATACAACTACGTATAAAAAATAAAAGTAAAGGGGCGCCAGGGTGGCTCAGTTGGTTAAGCGTCCGACTTCAGCTCAGGTCACAATCTCACGGTCCGCGAGTTCGAGCCCCGCGTCGGGCTCTGGGCTAATGGCTCAGAGCCTGGAGCCTGCTTCCGATTCTGTGTCTCCCTCTCTCTCTGCCCCTCCCCCATTCATGCTGTGTCTCTCTCTTTCTCAAAAATAAATAAACGGTAAAAAAAAATTTTTTTAATAAAATAAATAAATAAATAAATAAATGTAAAAATAAAAATAAAAAGTCTGTCCTCGGACTTAAAAAAAAAAAAAAGTTCAACATTTTTAACCCTTTGAGACAAAGATCCCAGAATCAATGTCAACTTCTAGAAGATGCAAACCATCTCTCTAAATGCCTATTAGGTAGATACTCTGTTTACTTCATGGTCATAAAGTGATTCAAGAGTAAGCAAAATGGACTCAGGACCAGTTATCTGCCCTCATACTGGCTATGTGATGGTAGGCAAGACACTAAACCTCTCCAAGCTCCCAGTTTCTTCAATTATAAAATCAGAGAGATGAATTTGCCCAAACCAGCTAAAATATCATATATTTTATATATTCGTTGCACCTCAGATTGGTGCAATGAATACATTTTTATGAACTGGTCATGTTTAAATGCTCCAAGGGAACGGATTTTTATAAGAATTACATAGGGAAATATTTTGTAATCACCTAAGATTACGTATTTTATATCTCTGGGTGATTTTACGGTAGATTTACTTATAGAGAGGCATACCCTTCTTCATTACTCTTGAAAGATTAGAAAATCTTAACATTTCAAAGCATGACAGAAAGTAACTACCTTCACCTCCACCATGTTCCTCCCACCCCAGAAAGGCTGCAGGTGGGGCTGTTTGCTTTGTGCTCTTCCAGTTACTTGACACTTGACCTGTCTGTATATACAAAGTCCTCTAATCTGATTAGGGTTTGAACACCTGGCTGAGCAGCTTTTGTTTTTGTGATCCTTCACAAAAATACTATACGGGTTACAAATTCTTAGGAATAGGTTTGTATCAGCCAGGACAGAGTTCCCCCAAGTTGAAACTTGATAAGCAAAGAGGAAGTCAGTAATGATACTAAAATTTGGAAATACAGAGAAAAGAATATTAAGTCAAAGGAACTATGACTTAAGATTTAAGTGCCAAACTCAGGATTTTTAACTCAAAATCTAGAGCCGGCTCTTACTCTTTGTCCATTTTTTGAGGGAGGCGGGGATGGAGCCAGGGTAGATAAGAATTAAAAATCCAGGATGTTGGCTGACAAAGTTATCAGCTTACAAAGAATGCCGTTAATTCCATTTGCTGCTGGTATTACTGGATGAAAATTTAGCTTAGTGCAGAGATTCATACTGTATAATTTGGGAAGAAGTTGGACATTTTTCTCATGTTAAGTGTTTTTGTTACTGCGGTTGGATTTCAACTTATAATTGATATTCCACATTGAAACAGCAATAAAAGTCTGGAAAATCAAATGCTTACCTTCCCCATCAAATGTTCCTTGTCCTTTCAGCATTTTTTTCTAAGAAACAAGCAAAAAAGGAAAAAGCAAAGCAAACTATGTATGAATGAGCCAAACAGAAAATACAGCTATTTTAAGAAAATTACTTCTTTTGTTGTTACATTCATTAGATTTCCAAAAGCATACAGCAGACGATCCCTTGAGTAGTTCACTCATCTGACTACTACAATTCACTAAACTGGTAAAATAAAATGTACAACATCCCACAGACCCCAGCAAAACAGCTTGAGAATCCTCAAAAGACCAGCAAGCAGCTCATTTCACTACTGGTGATTCACCATCACTGTTAAACTGAGCTGTGCTATACTTGCAGAGTTGGGGGGTGGGGGATAAAAACCACCTAAAATGTTATGTAATTTAAGGCCATGAGGTCGAAAATAAAATAGCCTTACTTGTCTATGACATATTGACATTTGTACAAACCGGTTCCACTTCTCTGATTAACCAAGGAAAGTTGAGGCTGCCAAAATGAATTTCTGCTGAGATCTGTCTTGTTTCTGGAGAAAGCAGCACATACACACTCCAAAATGTCCTTCTTTAGTTTTCCCTATCTCTTTATGTCATATTTGGCAGTATTTTAACCTATGAAATTTCTAGGCCTCGATCAGGGAACAGAGTTCACTTGAATCTGAAGTTCTGAGCTACCAACTTGTTAAATGCTCTCAAGAATAAATGGACACAACATGGGAATAAAATACAACCACTGACAGTGGCGACAGAGACAAGCAACAACAAAGATGACAAACATTTGTAACTTTTGTGATTCTGGCAATTAATTTTAAAACTCACATTTTACCTGGATGGCATTTACTATGTTATCACTACTCCCAAGAAAAATTCAGTAAGTAATTAGCATGAATTACTTTCAATAATTAAAATAATCAATATGCTCAAAAGAAATGGGTAGTTTCCTGTCTCAGCTGTGATGAATCAGCAACCCCTGACACCTCTAAACAAGCCCCACACATTTTCACCATTCTGTCAAGAGTACCACACCCGCTCTCCACCTCCTGTTCAGCTACCTGTGTTAAAAGTGTTCAGGACTCACTCAGCCAGTACCTAATTTGCTGTATTTCTTTTTCACATTTGTCCCCCACATTCTGCCATCCTGCCGGAGTTTAGAAAGTTAAAACAGTGGTAAGAGTTTTACTTCCTCCCACCAAGCTGCATTAACCTGGCTGTGACTGCCTGCAACAGAATGGCCAAGAGATAGATGTGCACAGGTCTGATCCACAAGAGAATTGAAAGAGAACGGTAACTTCTGGTTTCCTCTGTGCCCCTCCCCCCACCCCCAACACCTTCGCTTTTGGCTTGGTGAATGCCTGGCTTAATGAGTGACACTCCTGTTCACCCTTACCTTTATCCTTCCCAGACTGGAAAACTTCTCTTTGTCTTCCATCACTGCTTTCAGAACAGGCTGGGACATTCTGTTCTTCTTCTTTGAAGTGGTTGGACTGTCAAAATCAAAGCCACTGACCACCGCCCGACGATAGGACGTGGACCGCAAGCCTCTCCGCAGAGACCCTGGGCTGTCCACGTCGTTCTCCGCCTCACCCTCATCGTCTGCGGGGCCCAGAGGGGCTCCGAGACCCTCCACCATGCTACGCACCTTGAGGAGTCTCCTGTGGGGCTCCACATTCTGACTGTTGGATTTACTTATTTTAATTTCCGAGGCCAGGTTCTTTGGAATGATTTGCTGCTTCCCCACTTTGAGGGCAGCAGGGCTGTTTGTGCTCAAAACCACTGAAGGATTCTCTGGGAGCTCGTTCTCCTGTGAGGGCAGCCTTTGGAGGGGGAGTTTTTGTTCCAAAGACCTTTTCTGGGGCGCAGGAGAGAGTTTCGAGGGTCCCGGCTGGGGGTCCTTAGTCGTCTGGCCGGATTGCGACCCAGAGCCTGGGGAGTCGATGTTAGGGATTAGCCCATTTGCAGCAGGCAAAAGCAGTGGGCTGGTGGTCAATCCGGTCAGGTCTCCCTCCCGGCTACAGCAAGCGGGCGAGTTAGGAGTCCGCTGGGGGCGCAGCGGGTGCGGCATGGGCGAGGTCACTGTGCCATTTGCTGGGGATTTCGGGGAGCCCCCTGAAAACGCTTTGGGAGCCTGGGGAGACTTGGGACGTCGGAGCCGAGGAGAAACAGCTCTGTATTCCGGGGAGACTGTCCTCCCATTGGTCACCACCCTACGATGAGTACAAAGCAGCAGGGGGTTCCCCTGGACGGTCCTGCCCTCAGAAGCTGTGGGTACCTGTGTAGGAGTCTGCACCGCGGGGAGCGTCCCTCGGTCCTCCACTGGGAAATCCGTGATCAGCAATCCGCTGGGGCTCTGGTACGACTGGGGCCTCGGCTTGCTCCGGCCCAGCAACTGAGGCTGAGGAGTTGACCGCCTCCGCCATAAAGGGGTTAAGCTGTTGCTAGAAAAATCCACATCACTCTCGCTGTCCATAGCGGAGCCTCGGAGGTCAGCCCGAGAGGGAACAGCACCCAGTTAGTCTTGCCTAAAGAGGAAAGAAGTCATGGAACTTTGCCTCCGGACAACCAGACACGCCTTGCAAACACGCGCTCTCGGAATCTGGCAGTCACCCGACTGCTGTGCGCGATACAACTGCGTGTCAATTAATTACCCACCCTTTCTCGGGCAAAATCTGCGCCCACCTCGCTGCGTGTTCCGGAACAGAAATCTGGGCTGTACCCAGGCGGAATAATCCAATTACCTCCGCGTCTCTCCAGCGTCCAAAGACCACCCGCACGGAAAAAGCCCGCCACCAATACGCAGGGTGCAAGCTGATGCACAGGAAACTTTGCTACGAGTTCAGCTTTCTTGGGAAACTCGCCGCGCGACGCTTCCCTCCGCCGCCATCCAGCCGCCCAGCCCGGTCGTTGGTCCCCTCTCGCTCAAGCCGCCTGGCTCCTGGGCAATTTACCTTCGGGACTTTACAAAACCCAGGGCCAACGAGCGCCCACTGCCCCTTGGGTGGCCCGGGTCTCAAATCGAATCACAGCAGCGGGAGATCTGGAGACCACAGCAGCCGTCTGGAGCCATCGGCTCCGCCCTCAAGCTTGGTCCCGCCCTCAGCCTTGGCCCCGCCCCAGTTTTAGCCACTCTTAGACCCGCCTCTGTCTCAGCCTGAGCAAATCCTGCTTTCCCGCCCTGGCGTATCTTCGATCCCCTCCGGTCTCTGTTTAAAACACTTGAGCACACGTGGGCTGGGTGCCGAACTCAAGGGTTCCGGACCGGGAGCTGTGGGCGCGCTAGGCTGTTGCCAGGAGCACAGCGTGAGAAAGAGCGTGGGAGCCATGCGGAGTTGCAATTTAGAAAGCCCTGGGGCAGGGTTTGGGGGAGGGGGTGGTTTAGGGGTCTGGTCCTACGCAGAGTAGAGTTTTGCGAAATGCGTGAGTTGGGCTGCGCGGCTCTAAACGCTGAGAGCCAGTGCCCTCTCAGCATTCGGGTGGTCTTAAAACACAAATCTGATGGCCTCGCTCCCCTGCTTAAAATATAATATAGATTGATAGATATGCTTGCTTGTGCTTAGAGTATTTCCGGAAGGATGTGTACCGGCAGCTCGGGGGAGGGGAACTGGGTGGCTAGGAAGCTGGAGGGAGGAGGAGTTTTCATTCAATAATATTGGCCCTTTAATGCTTTGAATCGTGAATTTTACCAAAATTTATTTACCAAAAATAAATGCAATTTAAATTACAAAAAAATTGGTTTCCAACCATACATAGAATAAAATTCAAAATTCTCCATGACTTACCAGGCCCTGCACGACCTGCCTACCTCTGTGGCAGTTTTTTCTCTCAACACTTTGCTTCACTATTCTTAGGCCACACCCACTTCAAGTTTAACCGCCTCAGAACCTGCCCTTTTGTTTTTCCTTGACCTTCTGACCCGTTCCTCCGTCAGAGAGGACTTCCCTGACCCCTCCTGAATCAGATCTTGGCCCTGCTTATTTTCCCAGCCACCTGTTCTCTTCCTTTTCTACGGTTCATGACAATGTGCATATGTACATTTATTTTTGTTATGTTTTGTCTTCTTTAGACTGTAAGTAAGCTTCAAGAGGGCAGGAGCCAGGTGGCCATCCCTCCAGAATGCTCCCTTGCCAAATAGAAAGTTGGTTGTAACCTGGCCAAGCTCCTGCTATGTCTGAAGAATAAGGCAGACTGGAGGGAAAAATGACCATAAGATCTATATAATCAAGTCTATCAGCAAGACATATGGGCTGCTCTCCAAGTTCTCCCAGCATTCATGCATCCAGCCGGGATATAGTGAGTATCCACTGTGTGTGTTAAGTTACTCATTTTTGCCCTAGATACATTGAATGTGATGGCCAAAAATCTTGAGAGGCAAGCTCTGGGTTGTGAGATGAAGCATGAAGTTTTTCATGTTTTATACTATTCTGTATTACCAAATGCTGTATGTTGAATATATATTACTTTGAGCTGAGATATTTCTGTAAACAAGAAATGGCATCAAAAAATTTTTCAAAGATAAGTGTAATCTATTTCTTAAACTTCAGTTAGTTAACATACAGTGCAGTATGGGTTTCAGGAGAATTCAGTAATTCGTCACATACATAACAAGGCCCAGTGCTCATCACAATGCCCTCCTTAATACCCATGACCCATCTAGCCCATCTTCCACCCACCTCCCTTCATCAGCCCTCAGTTTGTTCTCTATCATTAAGAGTCTCTTGTGGCTTGTTTCCCTCTCTTCTCTTCCCCTCTTCCCATATGTTCATCTGTTGTTTGTTAAATTCCACATATGAGTGAAATCATATTGTATTTGTCTTTTTTGATTGACTTATTTCACTTAGCATAATACATTCTAACCCTATCCACATTGTTGCAAATGGCAAAATTTCATTCTTCTTGATGGCTGACTAATATTCCATTGTGTAAGATCCACATCATCTTTATCCATTCATCAGTCAATGGACATTTGGGTTCCCTCCATATTTTGGCTGTTGATGATGCTGCTATAAACATTGGAGTGTGTATACCCCTTTGAATCTGTATTTTTGTATGCTTTGGGTAAATACCTAATAGTGCAATTGCTGGATCATAGGGTAGGTCTGTTTTTAGGCTCTTGAGGAACCTCCATACTGTTCTCAGAATGGCTGCACCGGTTTGCATTCCCACCCACAGTACAAGAGGGTTCCCCTTTCTCCACATCCTCTCCAACACCTGTTGTTTGTTGTGTTAATTTTAGCCACTCTGACAGGTGTGAGGTGGTATCTCATTGTAGTTTTGATTTGTATTTCTCTGATGATGAGTGATGTTGACCATCTTTTCATCTCTTAACCATCTAGATGTCATCTTTGGAAAAGTGTTTATTTGTGTCTTCTGCCAATTTCTTTAAGTGTTTATTTTTGAGAAAGAGAGAGCCAGGAAGGGGCAGAGAGAGAGGGGAACAGAGGATCTGAAGCAGACTCTGTGCTGACAGCACAGAGGGTTCAGACTCATGAACTGTGAAATCATGACCTGAGCCAAAGTCAGATGCTTAACCTACTGAACTAACCAGGCACTCCTACCCATTTCTTAACTGGGTTATTTGTTTTTTGCGTGTTGAGTTTAATAAGTTCTCTATAGATTTTGGATACTAACCCTTTATCAGATATGTTGTTTGCAAATATCTTCTCCCATTCTGCTGGTTGTCTTTTAATCTTTTTGATGGTTTCCTTCACCATGCAGAAGCTTTTTATCTTGATGAAGTCCCAGGAGCTCATGCTTGCTTTTATTTCCCTTGCCTTTGGCGACTTGTCTAATAAGAAGTTGCTGTGGCTGAGATCAAAGAGGTTGTTGCCTGTTTTCTCCTCTGGGATTTTGATGGTTTCCTGTCTCACATTGAAGTCTTTCATCCATTTTGAATTTGTGTGTATGGTATAAGTGGTCCAGTTTCATTCTTCTACATGCCACCATCTAGTTTACCTGGCACCACTTGTTGAAGAGACCGTCTCTTTTTCCGTTGGATATTTTTTCCTGCTTTGTCAAAAATTAGTTGGCCATGTAGTTCTGGGTCCACTTCTGGGTTTTCTATTTTGTTCTATTGATCTATGTGTCCGTTTTTGTGCCAGTAGCATACTGTCTTGATGACTATAGCTTTGTAATGTAGCTTGAAACCCAGAATCGTGATGTCTCCAGTTTTGTTTTTCTTTTTTCAGGATTGCTTTGGCTATTCAGGGTCTTTTGTGGTTCCCTACAAATTTTAGGTTTGTTAGTTGTAGTAAAAAAAAAAAAAATTAAGAGACTTAAAGAAGAAATACAGCTAATTACACAATCAATACCCACTTTTTAATACAGAATATGTTCAATACTAACATATATTACTTTTTATATTAGAAAAGTATAATAATTTAAAAATGCTTAACTGATGATAAATAAAGTGTTACCTAATTCAGAATGCAATCTGTGACTTATGTTAACAAGTTAAAAATCATGGTATGAGAAGCAAGCTTACCTTCAACCTACGTTGTGTCTGCAAACAAGTGTAGCAGAGGATTGTGAAGAAATCACAGGGCTTTCCTATCTCATTTCCAGGCAACAGCTTCATTCCCACCAAAACAGTAACAGAAGACACCAAACTCTGTTCCTTCAATAGGGGAAGTTTGGAAATTCACAGACTTACTGCCTATTTTAGCCTCCAATTTATCATTTCCAAATCAAAGAGAGCTTCAATTGTATGCACCACCAAGAAAGGACAAAGAGTTGCCAATTTAACTACACAACATGTTATCATTTAGGATTTTCGTGTTTTTGCTTATTAAAGACTACTTTTAGACTTGGACATAGATTTTTTTATACTAATATGTATATATAAAAAAGAAATATAAGCAAATTAAATTGAGTAAAGTATTTCTAAAAATTTTGTACACTAAATATAATTCCGAATCCCTTTTCATACAGAACATCAATATGTGTTTTTGCACACAATACTAATGACAGGGCAGCATTTCTTAAAAGAATTTCCCAGTCTTGTCTCTGGAATTTGCTTCCTAGCCACTAACACTCATTCTGCAAGTTTGATGCTGGGGCCATCCTGTTTGATGCCATTACAAGCTCTGAAATTTTTTTTTTTTTATGTTTATTCATTTCCTTTGAGAAAGAGAGAGCAAGCAGAAGCGGGGGAGAGAGAGAGGAAGAGGGAGAATCCCAAGCAGGTTCTGCGCTGTCATTGTGGCACCCAACGTGGGGCTCGATGTCAGGAATCAGAAGATCATGACCAGAGCCGAGATCAAGAGTTGGACGCTTAACCAACTGAGCGCCACCCCCCTCCCCCCGCCGTGCCCCTCTACAGCTTCTCTTTTAATGGCCACAATAAAGTTTCTGACAAATTAAATTCCATGCCTTAATGATAGTCGTATATAATACATGAATGAATTGCTTTTACCAGCCTGTTGTTGCTTTGGAATTTCTTTCACCTAATTTGGCAATTTCTCTCGCCTTCAATAGCATCTGTTATCATATGACTTTGACACGTGTAGTACTAAATTGCAGAGACCTCAGTGAAATGATGACAATTCGAGCAGTTGTGACCATGTTCACAAATAAAGAGGCAATGCCAACTATATCATGACTGCCATCTGGCCATTGCTTATTTCTGAAGTAAGACATGTACCAGTTCCAGAGACATTAAAATGTGGGGCCAAAGTGCTTCTTAGAATTGGAAAAATATATACATTGAGCTAATGAGGAATGATAGGTTCCAGTGGTATATATATTATTTTTCCATTTTTAAAAATTAATTTGTCCAGTTCTATTGAGTTATATTTGACATAACATTGTACTAGTTTAAGGTATACAGCATAATGGTTGATACATGTATATATTTCAAAATGTTTACAAGTGAGTTATCATGCATTACCTCACATTTATAACTTTTGTGTGTGCCAAGAACTTTTTCAATTTGCTGCTAGCAACTTCCAAATATATAATAATTAACTGCAATCATCATGGTGTCCTTTATGCCCCCAGAATTTACTTATAAGTAAGAGTTTGCACGTCTTGACCACCTTCACTCCTTACCCCCAATGATATTAAAATATTCGATGGTACAAGATATCAGAGGCTGAGATACCAATTATTGTTATATGTACGAAATCAATTTGCATTGATCACTAGTTATATGCCTGGTATAATAATTGTGCTAATTTAAGTGTCCTTTGTTAGCTAACTATATCTAAAACATTAAAAAATGGCAGGAGATACCCAACCTGAATTAGATGCATGGGAAGCTCCCTGTTCCCTGAATACCTTTGTAAAGAAGCATAGATAGAACTAGGCCAGAAGAATAGGTACACTATTGCGAGGTGGAGAACAAAAGAAGGGTATCCCAGAAACATGTCCCAGCATGAGCAAAAACATGAAAGGATGGCTGGAAAACAAATATTAAATGCCACACTGTATGTCACACGTTGTCATTATTATGTAGAATTCAATCTCTCTCATTAATCCTGTCTCTACTTAAGTATGAAGTGCTGAGGGTCACAATGCTCTTCTCATACTATTGGGGAAGTGGTTGAGTAAGAATCCCAACTTGAGGGGGCGCCTGGGTGGCTCAGTTGTTTAAGCAATTGACTTTGGCTCAGGTCGTGATCTCACGGTTTTTGGGTTCGAACCCCTCCTCAGGATCTGTGCTGACAGTGTGGAGTCTCCTGGGGATTCTCTCTCTCCCTTTCTCTCTGCCCCACCCCCCGCCACTTGTGCTTTCTCACTCTCTCAAAATAAATAAATAAATAAACTTAAAGAAAAAAGAATCCTAACTTGGGTCTGTCATGGTCAGACTTCAGAGCCCACAAGCTCCATATACCAGAAACTAAGCTCACAAGAACAGAGAGTTTGTAGTTAGAAGTTGTAGGAGATTCATGTGGCTAGATATGGTGAGAACCGAGTGTGGCATATGGCATAAACTAAGGGACCTGGATTTTACCTGGATGGCATCTGACACTCTCTGAAAGTACTTAAGCTTCTGTATCCTTTAAAACAATACATCTATCAACATTCAGTCTCAGAAATAAAAATAAACAGCTTTGTTGGTAGATTTTTAAAAAAATCTACCTAAGCCCATAAACTCTGAGAGTGATCTTAGAGAAAAATTAAAGAAAAATATTTATAAATATATAAGAACAAAGCATTAATATCTATATCATTTGCAAATCAGTAAGAAAAAGGTAACAATGGAAAAATGAGCAGAGTGAGAATGTAGGTTTCAGAGAAGACACAAATATACATGAAAATATATACAGCCTCAACAGTAAAGATAAAATGAAAAAAGTAATGAGATCATAGTTCTTCATCCACTAGCTCAACAACAAAAAAAAACGTTTTTAACCCACTGTTAGCAAAAGTGCAGGGAAAAGAGAGTTTCAAGTCATTTATGGTAAGAATGTAAATTGGTGCAGCCTCTCTGGAGAGCAATTAGATGATACATACTCAGAACCTTGAAAACAGGCAAATGTTTGATGCAGGAACTCCACTATGCAGGATATAATCTTGAGGAAATTATCCTTGAGGTACGCAAAGAAGTATGTTCAAGGATGTTCATCAAAGCATTTCTTACTGTGGCAAAAAATTAGAAGCAGACTAAGTGTTTATTGGGAGGAGAGTCGTTAATAAATTAGGGTTACAATGCAACTACCAAAAATAGTGTAGACATACAATTATTCATAAAAAATTCAAAATGTTAAGTAGGAAAAAATGCTTTTACAAACGTGTTTAAAAAATGCTGGTTTTAAACACATCATGCAGAATGTCCTCCTTGGCATTTTTAAACATGCAAATAGCTACGTGTATATACGTCACATCTGGATTTGGAATATTTAAAATGTTAGCATGTCCACCTCTGGACAGCAAAACTTCAATTATGCTTTGCTGTGCAACCAACCACCTTGCCATCAGTGGCTTAAAAAGCCACTGTTGTTATTTATGGTTTCTCACCATCCTGTGGGCTGGTGCTTGGTTCCTCTGCTGGCCCCCCGGCTCTCCTGTGTTGCTGCAGCCAGCTGTGGGATGGGCTGGATCTGAAGGACACAGATGGCCTCACTCACGTGCTTGATGGTTGGTGCTGGCGGTTAGCTGGGGCCCCTCAATTCTCTCTTTCTCGTACCTTAACCATCCCGGACAGGCCTAGTATCCCCTGTACAATGAAAAGATAAAGCCAAAATGACAAGGAAAAGTCTCAAAGGAAGTTTTGAAGATTGGTTCTTACTAGGGAAAATGTTCTTAAAGGGAGACTTTCTTTTTTTTTCAATTTTTTTTTTTTTTTTTACACTTATTTATTTTTGAGAGACAGAGCACAAGCAGGGAAGGGCAGAGAGAAGGAGACACAGAATCCAAAGCAGTCTCCAGGCTCTGAGCAAGTTGTCAGCACAGAGCCCAACACGGGCTTGAACCCACAAACCATGAGATCATGACCTGAGCCGAAGTTGGATGCTGAGCCGACTGAGCCACGCAGGCGCCCCAAAGGGAGACTTTCTACAACACGTATAATATTGATTTGTATATTACCTTAGGCTTTTTTAAAACATTTTTTTGAGCACTCACGATATACCAGGCCCTCTTTGGAGTGCTTCGAATGTATTAAATAACTTAATCTTCACAATAACCTTATGAAGTAGAAACTACCATTGTCTCCATGTTATAAACGAGGAAACTAAAGCACAGGGAGGTTAAGTACGTGTGCAGTCTGGCCTCAGCTGGCTCATAACTATCACACTACTGTCATACTGTTTGTGACTCTGTTATTCATTCATATTCCTATTTTTCGCAAACAAAATGTAAGCACCCCAATGTCAGACTGGTTCTTTCTCTATCTCCTCACGTTCTTCAGTAAGGAACAGATGGATGATAATGTCCCGAGCAAAGGACATACAGCAAAGGGCTGTGAGACGGTGGAAGAGGGTCAGTAAAGTATCCTCCAGACTGAGAAGGCACTTTGAGACTGGGAAACAAAGCAAGTCACTCCATACCATTCATAGAGTTTTATCAGGGTAACTTGCTGACAGAAGGATCACACGGACAGACCATCCACCGTGCTACACAGCTATTCTCCACCCCCACTCAGACTTTAATCCACAGGTTTTCCAGAGCAAGGGGCATGGAGGTGAGGTCAAAGCGTAGTTACCTAAAGGGGCACCATCTGTGCATCAGAAGGGCTCTAGCAGTTAGCTCAACTGGAGCCTTGTGCGTGCGGTCATCTCTGCTAGTTACCCAAAGTGGGGTCTTCTGTGTGCTACTTTAGGGAAGATCAGAACAATCCTTCCTGCATGCTGGTCAAGGCACACATGAGCTTCCACGGGGCCTGGAACACGTGGCCCTGAGGGAGGTCATTGCATGGGCACGGAAATGATGGAGCACCCAAGATGGAGTCAGTGTTGTCAGCACCCCTCCGAGGGAGCATCCAGTGAGGAAGATAAACTCAAATGCCTTTGTTTGTTTGTTTGTTTACTTATTTTTAGTGTTTATTTTTGAGAGAGAGAGAGAGAGCACGAAGTGGGGAGGGGCAGAGAGAGAGAGAGAGGGAGACACAGAATCCAAAGCAGGCTCCAGGCTCTGAGCTGTCCGCACAGAGCCCAACACAGGCCTGAACTCATGAACCATGAGATCATGACCTGAGCAGAAGTCACATGTTCAACCGACTGAGCCACCCAGAAGCCCCTCAAAGGGAAAGTTTCGGAAATGGAAGTCGATCAGCAGTCCTGGTCATGAACTAATACTTATTTGGCTTCTAGTTGGTGCCAGGCCCTGGGCTAGCCATAGATACAGTGGTAAAGAAAGTCCCTGCCTGGTCCTGCTAACAGTCTATGAGAAAAGAGCGATCCTTGAGGGCATCTAACGCCAACCCTGCTGCTCACGTGGTGCCCTTTCAACTAGCACTTTCAGGTGTGGTGGGCACGGAATCCAACTTGCAGGGCTTGTACAGAAAGCAGCCAGTGTGAAAACTCAGGACAGGCGCTTAACTGCTAGTGTGGGAATTTTGACAGGAAAACGAAGGAGGAAAAAAAGGCAGTCACTTGAGGGAAAAGGAGAAATAAGCAGTTTTATTTCAAGACTGGGGACATTTGGCTGGAAGTCAGGAAGCTGGGCTTCAGCCTGTGCCTGCCACTTTCTTCTTGTGGGAATGAGGACAAGTCATTTCATCTCTAAGACCACAGTTTCTTCATTGTCAGATGAATTGTCCCTCCTTCTCAGCACAGTTTGGAAAACACTGGTGTAGATTAGAGTTATTTAAATGTGGCCAGTGTAATGGTTGGGGGAAAGGGAGACAGGGAGGTGGGGTGGGGATTGGGGAGAGATCTGAACAGATAATTGTACAAAAACTTTCCCCTTATCTTGAACAGCAACTAATTAGAATAAATTTCCGTTATTCTAAATCTAGGGTTAAAAAAAGATCATAATGACAAGAGGGTTTCATCAAGTTTAGAAGTTGGTGAAAATGGCTCTGAGGACTCTTCTTGATGGGCCTCAAGGAAATAGTAGAAAGACTCACTCAAGAGAGAAAGGGCCTCTTTTTCCTAGTCCTTGTATTCAGTGTCCAGTCCACTAATCCATGACTGCAGTGAGAATGATCACTCTTAATATAGTCACCCTCCAGTGACGGTCAATTAGGAAGTTCTACATTCAACCACAGTCTATGATTAGGATCCCAGGTAAACCACAACGGCAGTGTGGAGAGTGACTTTCAGAACTGGTCAGGTCCCAGGAGCTATTGTTTTATTCTTTGAATTGCAGGGATGAGCTAAGCAATTGGGCAGCCACTTTCTTCCATGGGGTCTAGTTTAAGGTCACTGCATGACTTGAACAGACTCTTTACCTCTCAGTACAGTACTCTCCTTGGTGGTTTGGCTTTTTGTTTTCTTTTTCTTTAAAATTTGAATATGTTTATATGGTAAAAATTATACAAAGTAAAAAGTTTCCTACTTGGCCCTCTAGATGCATCCACTGTGAACAGTTTGTTATATTTGATAAATTGTCAAATTTATGGTGGGATATAAACAAACATTTAAGGGCGCAAGGGTGGCTCAGTGGGTTAAGCGTCCGACTTCCGCTCGGATCATGATCTCACAGTTTGTGGGTTAGAGCCCTTCGTTGGGCGCTGTGCTGACAGCTCAGAGCCTGGAGCCTACTTCAGATTCTGTGTCTCCCTCTCTCTCTGCTCTTCTCTCTCTTTCTCTCAAAAATAAAGATTAAACAAACACGTATCTGCACATATGGTAGACACACACACACAAACACACACAAAAATATCCTGTAACAACATTCTATACCTTATAATTTACCTTGGATGTCATTCCATGCCGTATCATTCCACTACTTCTAGAACTACCACATACTTCTCAATGTCTGCATAGCCTTAGGTAGAATCAAATAAAATTGTCATGTTTGTAAGTCATAAGCAAATACTGACAATTTCATATGGTTCCACCGAATATTATGTAATTGATTAGCAAATTTCCTGTTGATAAATCTTTAAATCATTTCTTTGCAAAAGCTAAGCACCAATAAGGAAAAAAGTGTTCTCTCCAGCTCTAAATCTCCATGATTCTTTGCTTCGTTCCCATTCTTCAGTGCCTGGAATATGTAGGGTAGTAAAAGAGAACCTTTATTGAACAACAATGCAGGTATGGTTTAATTCTATCAGGTGTAATTTGGAGTCTGCTCTAAGCACAATCTTGATGGTGAAATATGATGAACATGCTCTAAGCAGAGTTCTACTCCTTTTTGGGGAAATTGGGGTAAGAATGCCATCATCACTATCACTGATTTCCTTTGGTGATAAGTTCCCAGTGTCTATTTCCTCTTCTTTTCTGTCCTTTCCTAGATCCTGCTCTTTCTCTGGATCATCAATACAGAATGTAGAATCACAGCTCTTGTTTCATGAAGTTTGCTAAGTAATTTGAACAAAGAGATATCTGGATAGGCCACACTGTTCCTTTTGTGTGAAGAGTTTGGTGTTTGCAAAAGAACTTGAGATTAAAAAACAAAATCCGTTGGGTACACGCCACTTTTCAGGTAAAACTGTATCAGGAATCATGTGGGGACACTTAAAACTAGCCGATACTTTCAAGTTTTCTCCTGCCCAGATTAGTTTGGAAGAAATCCAGTCTTACTATCTCAAAAATTCAGCAGGAAAAAATAGCTGAAATAAATTAAGCCCATGATTACTAAATTCTGTGTTTACCTAGACATTCTGGCATTGGATTTCAAAGGCAAAGCTTTTTAGAAGTGGTTTTTAAAATCAGTTTTGCCATAGATTTTAAATTGGAAGAAAAATGGTAAACTAAACACATTTGAGCTCATTACCAAGCTACTCTCACCAAGCAGCACTAATAGAATTTGAAAAATGCTTTCCAGAATTGAGATCTGCCACCTAGCAACCACTTTGAAATGCTTCCTGTGCTGGCTCAAGACTACTCAAAATGCCCAATTTTGAAATTGGTGGGGCATTTTGCTGTGCATTGGCCACAGTCATTGAAGGGGGGATTAGAACTTGGTTTTTAGGGCATGCAGATTAGAAAGACTGTTTAACTTAACTGCTTAACTGGGTTTTGAAATAGTGTTGGAAGATTAAATACAGATTAAAGATCACATCAGGCATATGATACTAAAAAATTATTATTTATCTGAAATTCAAGTTTAACTGGGCATTCTGAATATTTATTTGTTACATCTGGTAACCCAATTTTGGGGAGACGTTTGTAGTGCAGAGCAGAGCAATGTTTATAAAATATATATCACATGTGTCGACTTGATCCCTCAAGGCTGCTAGCTTTACAGATCTCAAATATCTTATCCAGGGCACTGGTTAGTGAGCCTACAAGGGAGCCTGAAGTGCAGGTGTGGGCAGCACAGGAGCTAATGGAAAGGAACAAGAAAATCACCCTAAAACAAGGGGAGGACAGACAGCAAAAGGGGTTAATAGTGCGGGAGCAGGATGCACCCATGGAGTGTAGTGCTGTGTGGTGAGGAGAGGGAACTGTCTAGAAATCTGGGAGGAAGTTCAGGTGGCATATCAACATGTATTTTATTTTATTTTATTTTATTTTATTTTATTTTATTTTATTTTATTTTATATTTCAATTGAAGTATAGTTGACATAAAATATTACATTAGTTTCATGTGTAAGCATAGTGATTCGACAAGTATATACACCATGAAATCCTTACCACGGTAAGTGTAGTTATCATCTGTCACCATAAAAAGTTATTACAATATTATTGACTATATGCCCTATGCTGTGCTTTTCATCTCTGTGACTTATTTATTTTATAACTGGAAGTTTGTACCTCTTAATCCCCTTTACCTATTTCACCCATCCTCTCCATCCTGTCCCCCTCCCCTCTGGCAACCACCAGTTGGCATTCATTTTGTTTCTAAGGGGAAGAAGGAGAGGAAGTGAAGCCCTCTGCATAAATGTGCACTCTGAAGCTTGGGCTGTGGGAGGGGTGCAAACTGGGCATCCACAGAGGGCACTTCCACCTCCAGGCAGCATTCAGACAATTTCAGGTCACTTGCAATAGCACGGACAGCCAGTCTGGGACTGCAAAGGCTTTGTCAAGACGCTGTTCTTCTAGTTTCACCTGGCCCAGTTCTGAGCTTGGCAGAGGCTGTTACTTTGTCTTCAATCTAGATTATAGCACATCATCCCCACCCCAGAAATCTGCAGCCCCTGATTAATTTACTGCAGCAGTACCAAATAGTTAAAACAGAATGCATACATAATCCCGTGTGTTTGCACGCGATTGAACATCTCCTGAAGGACACGCAAGAGGCTGCTAACTGTGGCAGAGGTGGGGATGAAGAGCGGGTTGAAGAGGCCTGGAGTGAGTGGGTCCTGAATGCAGTGAGGTATACCTGCTCACATATCTTTGTACTCATTGGTTTATTTTTCTATGTATTGCATTATATTTAAATATATTTATATACTAAATATATTTATTTGTTAAATATATTTATATATTTAATTATATTTAAGTATAAATCAATGACTAGGACAAATTCAGTCTAGAATCTGACTTATGTTTAAACTACTTTCCTCTCTGATTTAAAATGGCTCATTACAATAAGGTGTTTTTAAATTAATTTCTTTATATTAACTTGCATGATTTGTATCCGTTAGAGAGGTCTGGGATCTGACATTTCAGCCTGCTTTCTGGAAAATTAGCTGCTGAAATCAATGACAAATCAACGGCAACCCTTTACAAAAAGGTTTTGCTCGTATTTTTAAATGTTTACTCTGAGTTTTGTGCCATGCTGTTTAGACGTATAGAAGCTCAAAATGAAAGTCTGATAGAAATTAAATAAGAGTTTTGTATATTTTTAAAATAAAAGCAATATTGAATCTTACCTTGTATGTTCTTAGGCTAAGAGTCTTTGTCCCTTTTGTTCAGTAATGGATTTCTAGGACTTAAATTAGTTTTGGCACATATTATGTGCTCAGTAAATTGAATGAAGGTATACATGATCACTGGAAATTCAAACATTACAGAAAAATATGATACTGAAGGTGTAATTTTCTCTAGTCTCTTTCCTCCAAATAATCACTTATTTCATTCTCTTAAAATAAAAAAAAAATTTATTTCTTAAGGAGTAAAAGTTTCATTATAAACATGTTTTTAAAAACTAGTTAAATGATACCATAAAGAATCAAAAGAAAACAACACAATGCAAGAAAATGTTTGAGACTTGCATAACTAGCAAAGGACTAGTATCTATAATATGTAAAGAACATATTCCAATCAATTAGAGAAGCTGGCAAACTACTTGAACACACATTTTATACAAATTAGCTCCTAATAATCAAAGTCATATGAAGAGTACTCTCTTCCTTTAGTCACAAGGGAAATGAAAATGAAAACTATGCAGTCACCAGATTGGCAACAATGTTGAGGTCTCACAATAGTAAATGTCAGTAAGGGTCCTGAGCAATAAGAGCTCTCATATATTGTCTGTCAGTGAGAAAACTAGCTAATCCAGCATAGATCACTCCTTAGCATTATCATTTAAAGCTAGCATACACAGCAATTCCACTCCTGACTATCCAAGAGAAGTTCATTAATACAGCAGCAGTATTTGTAATATCCCCAAATTGGAAACTGCCCAAGTATCTACCAGCGGAGGAATGGATGTAAAAAGGTGGTATAGTCCCACTACAAAATTCTACATAGCAATGAAAAGGGGGGGGGGGGGGAAAGCATCTTTAGAATAAGACTCACCAACAAATAGTTGTTATAGAGGTTTTTCTAAGGGTTTCCTTAGGGGATCAGCAGGTCATTTCAGTGGAAGACTCTTCCCAGCGATTCAGAAATGTCCCGGCACTGGGATATTCCCATAAACAGCCTGCTTCACCTGAGGGCTGCAGTGTTATGGGGGCAGGGAGAAAAGGTTCACAGAGAGTCACTAAAGGGGGTTGTGGGTGAAGGGTAGACAGTGAAGCCAGGAAACATTCAGACAGTGGCATAAAGTCCCTGACCTAGAGATCAGAAAAAAGTCTTGGGCTGAAGCTACTAGAATCCCTACTGGGGTCTGTGCACTGGGGCTCCCAGGCCTGGCTGTGCATCAAGAAAGCTAGTTCTGCCGTGATAGAGATTCTCAAACATCTAGGTAGAAAGGGGCTGTAGAAAACACTGGTCGCTCAGACTGAGGAATCCATAGAGGCAGAGGCTCTGGGTGACCTGCTGGTTCCTTGCCCCTGGCCTAGGGTCCTTGCTGCTGTTCTTACTGCTGCTGTTGCTTCTGACGCTGAGTGTCTTTGGCCCAGCTGTTCTTGAATCCCATCCGAACTTGAGCTCAGCTGAGGTTGAGTGTTTTAGCCAGTATCTCCTTTACTTTGTAAGTTGGCTATCATCTTCTCAAGGTGCCTCTAACTCCAGCTGCTGTCTCCTATTATAGCGGTGTGTTCCTAACCCTGCCTTCTGATCGTGTACCTCTCTGGCTCTCAGTTTCCACATCAGAGAGCCATGAGTTCCCGAGGTGCTTTCGTCCTTTGTGTCTGCTATTTCTGCCCGTAATCATCAACTTGTTTGAACTACCATGAGTTTGTTCTACAGACATGAAGAAACGTGAATTTTAGGAGGTTTATGTATGTGGGATGAAGCTGGAGTTGGTAGTTGTAAAAAGACTATCAAATCTGAGCTCCACCATTCTCTAGGGGAGTCTGAGCAATTCCTACATCTCCCTGAATTTTATTTTCTTATTTTTAAGTGGGGCTAATGGCTGTGACAATCACCCAAATTGGGTGTGAGTATGGAATTAGAGAGCACTTGTGAAAAATACTCTAAGCTCTGTACAAAACAAAGGTGGACATTTTATTATTGATTTACAGGGGCAGGATTCTCAAAGTTAAGTGCAACTAAGAAGAATTTTCAGCGCACTTAAGATTGGCTCCTGCCTGGGGCACCTGAGTCCTCTGGAGATTCTCATTCTGCAGTCTGCAGCAGGACCCATGAATTTGCATTTTATAAAGTATCCAGGTGATTTTGATGCAGGTAACCCTTTGACCTCACGCTGAGAAAATGCTAGTTTCACTTTGGTTAATATTAACTGTTTCATATATACATATACATATATATATATTATTTGTTCAAAGAAATTCTTAGTATTTCCAGATGAATAAAAAGGATTTAATATTGAATAAAAGGGATGCCAAAGAAGTTCTCTTGGAAGACTGGAAAGTTTTTTGGAGGACATGATAAATAGAATTTGAATAAGCAAAAAAAGATTTCCTGGCTCTAACTCTAACATGTGTATGCATTCATGATTTTTTATGAGATATATATATATATATATATATATATATTTCATTATTTTTATGTTGGGTGGTTGATCATTTCCTTACTGAATTTGAGCTCCTGGCATATCTAGAAAAATAGCCCTTTGCTGATTATATGCTTTGCCAGTCCATTACTATAAAAATCTAAATAAAATGTTTTGGTATTTTCTTTTATGTCAAACTTGGAAAGGCCTATTCCATTCTATGATTATAAAAATATAAAACATGATTACCCATGTTTTCTTCTGGGACACTGACGGCCCAGAGTGGTGGTGCTGCTAAGATCCAGATCTTCTTGAAAAGGGTACTGCCTGGCTCCCGGCATGGCAGAGAAGTCTTTGCACTCCTGTGCTTGTGAAACTTGCTGGAAACCTGCCCTCTAGGGTGCCAGAAAAAACTATTCATAGGGAGGTGTCTTCCTGGAGTCATTTTGCTACAAAACTACCCAAGGGAGGTGGTAAAGCAAACTTCTGGCCAAGAGGAGCTGTTACAGATTGTACATTGCAGGAGCTAAGCATTTGGAGGGGCTGAGAGTCTCGCAGGAGCCTAGTGCTCGAGAAGCTAACAGCACTGCAGGAGGCAGAAAACCTAGTGGGCACAAAACTTACGAGGGAGGATGCATGAGGTGTGAGTTGGGGAGCTGCTGACCTCTGGGTGCTGTTGGTCACCATGCACTGCAGAAGCTGAATCCTCAAGAAGCTGTAAGTGCTGGAGTCTGGTGCTGAAGAAAACCACCTTTACGCTGCAGGAGGCTGCCTAACAAGACACCAGAACCAGGAAGCAAATCCTTTTCTTTCTGCAGTCTCTCCAGCTCTCCACTGATACAGTTTCAGTGCCAGCTAGCAAACAATATTTAAAGGGCTCAGGTCCATTTTCACAGGATAAACTTGGAGATGAGGCAATCAGTAGGTAACCAGCACACGTTTTCATGAATTCTTACTGAATAATAAAAGCATTTAAGGGTATTCATTTTGTTCTGAGTGCAGTTGTGTGCAATTCGCATTAAATTTTGTGTTGTTGTGTTTATATGTCACTCCTGTTTCCTAATTAGAATGTCATTGATGCTTTTGCTTTCTGTGAGTCAATAATTACATACATTTTATTTTTAGCTAACAGGTGGATTTTTATTTATTATTTATGTTTTCTTGCTGCATAAGTATTTACATATCACATTGCAATAAAAAATGTGCCTTTACTAGTTGTACTATTTGAGATCTATTAAGATTTGCTTTAGAGCATTTTTAAAATGTTTCATGGGTTTTTGAAAAGAATATAGGTCTGTATGGTAAAAGCTCAATACATATACTAAGTAAGCTTTAAAATTGTATGTTATATTTAAAATATACATTATATATAATATGTATATTATATATAAATATACATTTAAAATGTATATTATATTGTTAACTTGGTCTTTAGAAAACAGATTAATGTCTCTGATTTTTTTTAATTTTTACTTTAATTTCTCATAAATTTTATTTTGTATATTTTTGTGCTATGTTATTTGGTATATACTCATTAATGTAGATTGGAAGAGCATATCCAATTTTTGTCATAGTATATTTGCCTAGGTATGTGGTAAATAGCAGATATTCAATAGACACTTATCTAATGATGGCCTTAATTTAAAAAAAAAATCATTTTTGAATACTATTTGTTTATTAGCACCAATATCATATCACTTATATTCTTAGAATAAGCTTTAAAATGTTAGCCAGAAAGAAGTGTATTCAAAAGATGGCAAGATTAGCAAAACTGTGGATAATTACTAAAGTTGGATGATGATACATGAGAATGAATAATACTGTTTTCCTTTTTTTTATTGCTTGAAGTTTTTCATAGTCAAAAATTCAAAATTATGCATACATAATTACTTATTAATTCTCCTCTTTGTAGGATAAATAATTACTTATTAATTCTCCCCTTTGTAGGATAAAACAGTTATTCCTTCTAGTGGTTTCAGGTTTGGTTTTTTTGGTTTTTTGTTGTTGTTGTTCAGAGTCAGAGGATCATTCATAGAAATACAAGGCTTGGGCTACATTCATCATGTAAACTGACATCCAGTATTTTCCAATATTCATCCAATATTCTCCATTGTGTCCCCCGCTTAAAATACTTAAAGGTTTAGTCTGCTTGTTTGTTTAATTAATACTTGAGCCTTAAAACGACTGCAGGCCTGGCTGAAAACCTTAGTGGCAGCCGTGCGAGAAACCCAGAGCCAGAGCACTCAGCTCAGCTGTGCCCCTATGGAAACTATGAGATAATAAGTGTTTTAAACCACTAAGTTTTGAAGTGATTTGTTATGCAACAGTAATCATTAATACAGCACCCAATATACTTCCAACTGATTCATTTTCTATTTGAATCTACCTGAGTTAAATTAACCTAAATTAATTTTTGTTCTTTGGTATCTTGTACCTTGACTGATACAGATGCTTACTACATTTTCTTAGTAATTTTTTAGTCTAATTTTTTCTCACTACTCAGTCAACTAGTATTTATGAGTACTTTTTCAAAACTAGTATATAGTTGATAGATTCTGTAGTTCTCTTACTTAAGCATTTTCAAATGCAATTCAAACTAAGAGATGCATTTTATTACCCAGTGACATATACACATGGGGACACATACACACCAAATTTCCTTACTTTTAATATATGCTGTATTCTTTTACATCGATATTCTGTTCTCTTTGACTCAGAAATAAATGCTAGTTACAATGTACTAAATCAATTTAATGACTGACTAATAAGTCAGTGTTTGAAAAACATGACTATAAACTATCCTTCTTTCTCTTTCCCTTTCTCTCTTTTTGTTTTAGCATTTTGAGTTGTGCATGATACATCAGAGTCCAGTCTGTTTTCTTTTTTTCTTTTTCCTTAGAGAAGTAATCTGTTTGTTTGGTTGTTTTCCCCACCTGGGTGCCCTTAGAAAATTTTTTCCTTTATCCTTGAAAGTAATTTATTTTTTCAGATATTCCACATGTCCCTTCCATTTGAAAAGTGACATGTTTTCTGAGTTCAGGGATATTTTCTTCTATTTTGGAATTAGAAATCCAAGTTTCTTACCTTCTTTTCCCCCAGGGCTCAGGTATTTATCCTTTGACCTAAAGGTCTGGGAGAGTTTCTTAAATAACCATGTAAATCACTGACTATGTTTTTAGCAATAGCTAATAGGTATTTTTTTTTTTTATTACTGACATGGTGTTTTAAAATTAGATGGTTGTTTTTGAATCTATACAAGCTTTTTCTGTTGTCAGATTGTATCCATGCATATTTGCAAAACATATCTGAGAAAGTACATTTATCTAAATATATAAATTACTTATGTGTAAAGATACTCATTAGAAACATGGGCAAATGATATGAACAGACACTTGACCAGCAAAGATGTACAGATGGCAAATAGGTACATAGAAAGACGTTCTACACCACTAGCTATTAGGGAAAGGCAAGTTAAAGCCATGGTGACACTCTACTACACCCCTACTAAATGGCTAAAATTAAAAAGAATGACAATACCAAGTGCTGACAAGTTTACAAGCAGATGAAACCCTCATAAATTGCTAATGGAAATCAGTGTGGCAGTTCCTCATAAAGTTATACACATGTTTGTCATATGATCCAGCAATAACATCACTCCTAAGTATTTAACCCAGAGGAATGAAGACATATGTTCCTGCAAAGACCTGTATATGAATGTCTTTAATAGGTTTATTCATCATAGCTTCAAACTGGAAACAATCCAAATTTCCATCAACCAGTGAGTGAATAAACAAACTGTAGTGCATTCATAGAATGAAATAGAACAAATTGCATAGAACAAATTGCATAGATAGAACAAATTGCATAGAATGAAATAGAACATGCAACAACATGGATGAATCAATCATTATATTAAGGTAAAGAGGCCAAATACAAAAGGCTATATACTATGGAAAAGGCAAACCTATAGAGATAGAAAAAAGATCAGTAGTTGCTAGAGGCATCAGTATGGGGGCAGGAAGTAGACTGCCAAGTTGCTGGAAGGAACTCTGGGGTGATGGAAATTTTCAATACCTTGATTTTAGTGGTGGTTATGTGATTGTATACATTTGTCAAAATTCATGAAGACTGTAAATTTTAAAAGGGTGAATTTTACAGTGTAAATTATACTTTAATAAACCTGACTTTAAAAATAGATACACGGGGCGCCTGGGTGGCTCAGTTGGTTGAGTGTCCAACTCTTGATTTTGGCTCATGTCACGATCTCACGGTTCGTTATTTCGAGCCCTGCATCAGGCTCTGTGCTGCCAGGGTAGAGCCTGTTAGGGATTTTCTCTCTCCCTCTCTCTCTGCCCCTCCCCAGCTGTCTCTCTCTCTCTCAAAATAAATAAATAAACATTAAAAAATAAAAAAAAAAAAAACGGATACAGAAAATTGGGAAGTTGTTTTTCCATCTGGTAGAACTTTTCCTGATCTCCAAATGTACTCATTTATAGAGACAATGTCTTTTTGACCCTTACAGAGATTATGAAAGAGATTTTTTTTTAATTTTGTTTTCTTGGAGTAAATTTGCTTCCTAAGGAATATTTGTTATGATTCCTCAGAATAATCCCTTTCTTTTGAACCTTTGGTCCTTTATTTGATTATTGATTTTTTTTTCTACTCAAAGAGTGCAGAATTAGAATTTGCCAGTTAAAAAGTTTGTCTCCTGAAATATTTTAATAAAAGGAAAGGTGGAATTTTCCATTTTGCTGGGCTAGATTGGGTATTCAGTTGACTCTGCAGATGGAGATTTCTGGAAAGTAGCTCTTGACGAAGTAGTTACTTCTTAGCCACAATTTAGAGCATTTTTGCCATATGGAGTCCAGGGTCAGTACTAGGGTAGGCTCGATTGTTACCATATTGAGTGCACCAGCATACTGGGTGGGCAAGTTCATAACCAGGCTTTAACACAAGGATCACAGATTAACAAATCTACAGAGGCCAAAAGGTAACCTACCTGTACAAAATAATCCACAGAGATCTGCGAAAACCTGGAAAATGCTTGCCTTGTCTAAAAGGAACAGCTGCTGCTCAGCCCCAGTCTATTGTTGCCATGTGGGAATGTGGGTTTAGCTCTGCCAAAGAGAGCTTCTGATTTAACACAAGCCAGAAATCCAGATTTTTTTATGCAAATTTCCCATTTTTTAAAAATGTTGGCAATGAATTCTAAATTTTAAAAATACTATGTGGACCAATATTGTGTGGTCCTAACAAAACCCATCTGTGGACCAGTTTGTAACCTCTGCCCTAAGAGCTGTTCCAGAGGAGGCCAGACATTCAGAGAGGGTGGTGGTAAATTGAGGTTTACTCACCCACGACCTAGAATAATTTTGTGGAACACTGAACAGCCTCATTGTCTATCACAGTGGTTATTTTGGGACATAACAGATATGCCTTTTAAAGGCATCACATGGTCATAGTGATTGCATCCTCAGTATCTATTCTGACCCTCCCTTCATGCAAAATAAACAGGTGGTTTGTGTGGGACTCCCACCCCCTTCCAGTATAATATCCTCTTCACCCTCAATAGACAGTAATCCAGGCCAGTGCCAATCAGTGAACAGCATCTCCTAGACACAGGGACCAGACCACAGTGACTTTACTGGACAAAGGTTACAGATTTTAGAGTAGAAGAGCCCTTAGAGCTCAATCAGTTCAGTCCACTTATTTTCAGACAAGGAAACGAAACCCTGACAAATGTTGTGATTTGGTGGAGATGTGTAGCTGCCTGGAGGTAGAGTTGAGACTCCAACCTCCAGGTAGAGTTGAGACCATAACCAGTTTCCTGACACTACCCCCTTTATTTAAATTCATTGTGTTGTACTATGGGTGCCCCGGTGGATCAGTTTGTTAAGTGTCCGACTCTTGATCTCAGCTCAGGTCCATGGTTCATGGGTTCGAGCCCTGCATCGGGCTCTGTGCTGACAGCATGGAGCCTGTTTGAAATTCTCTCTCCCTCTCTCTCTGTCCCTACCCCACTCGTGTTTACTCTCTCTCTCTCAAATAAATAAGTAAACTTAAAAAAACAAATTCATTATTTTGTTTTATAAACAACTTTCTTTGAGGTACTTTGCATTGATTACTCTCTCGTAACCATTATCATTTATATAATTTTATTAGTCTACCTGATTTCTGCAGTATTACCATACGTCATTACTGTATGCCTCCCTTCTCTGAACTCAAGATACATCTCAACATCACTCATCTTACAACTGCGTCAATCAAGACTCTTTTAGTTACTAGAGGCAAAAAACGAATCAAACTTGCCCTAGCCAAAACCCTTTTTCTTTAAAACCGAAAGCCTATTGGTGGCACTGACCTTAGGCACTGCCAGATTCAGAGGCTCAGGTATCTTGGTCTCTTGGTGTGCTGGCCTCTTTCTCTTCTGGACTTGACAACATCCTCTGTGCCACTGGGGAAGATGGCTGCCAGCAGCAGCAGGCTTACCTAATCATAATTTAGTAGCCGCATAGAGAAGTACCTTCTCTTAGGCTTTGTATATCAGCGTGGGAGACAGACCCTGATTCCCCCTCTTTGTGTCCTGGGTCTGCCACCTTGGACCTAGTGTCCGGAAAAGTATGCTACCATTATCCAGGTCCAGATTAGATCTTATTTCCACCCCTGCCAGGGGAAAGGAGGAGTTCCTGTGTTGAAAGCCCTCACGAGGACATCGATTTAGGGAGGTGTTCCCTAAAATAAACAAGTGGGAAAGGAGCAGGATGTTTTTAAAAGAAGAATGGGGATGGGCTAGAGTATTGCTATTTGTTATTTACAAATACCAGCTGTAAGAGTCCACTGAAGCAATTAAGTAACCAACATCGTTGCACACTAGTGTGATTATGTTTAGGAAATACAGTAGGATTCTGCTCAGTCCCGTGCTTTTGGGAGATAGGCTTGGTTGAGGTACAGGTGAGTGTACCCAGTGATGGCAGGGATGTTATTTATGTGCAGAAATGGAGTACTTTAAGAAGAGACAAAGGCTGCATTAAGGACAGATATGACCTGGGCTGATGAGAGTTGGACATAAGGTACAGGGATGTTTTGATGAGTTTCACACAAAACAAGCTTGGTGGGTCTTTTTTCTTTTTTTAACGTTTATTTATTTTTGAGAGATGGGGGGGGGGGGACAAGCGGGGGAGGGGCAGAGAGAGGGAGACACAGAATCCAAAGCAGGCTCCAGGCTCTGAGCTGTCACCACAGAGCCTGATGCAGGGCTCAAACTCACAAACTGTGAGATCATGACCTGAGCCGAAGTTGGACGCTTAACCGACTGAGCCACCCAGGTGCCCCTTGGTTGGTCTTACCACAACAGCAGTAACTTCCCTACAAGTGTGTTTTTAAGTCATTAGAAAGCTCCTGACAACCAACACCCCATTTTTACAGATGCCAGACCTAGAGCAATTGCTAAGGAAAAGTGTAAATTGGTTTAAACTTTCTGAAGTTTACAATGTGTGTACCCTTCAACTTAGCCATTCCTCTTCTTAGGATTTGTCCTAAAGAAATATTTATACATGGAGATTGTGCTTTAAGCTGTTAATTGCTGTTATAAATGGCAAGAAGATGGAAACAACCTAAATGTCTCATGATATAAGACTGGGTAAGCAAAGAAATCATTACAAATGCAGACAAAGGAATACATTGCAGATATCTAAAATGCTGTTGTGAAAGAGTATTTAAAGAAATGGAAATCTGTTTTTAATATAATGTTAGATGAAAAAGACAACTTCCAAAATGGTTTAATGTTAGCTAACTTTTATTATGCTCTACTATATACCAGCCAGTTGTATTATCTTATTTAATTCTTACAATTCTATATGGTAGACATCATCATTTTTCTCATATTACTTAACCTCTTTGAACTCCATTTCCCTATCTATAAATGCCATATGGTTGAGACAGTCAGTGGCCAGTCACATGTCTGGATTCAGAGCTGGCCCTGTTACTGTCTATGTGACTTTGGACAAGTTATTTTTTTCATCACAAGGTGCATTAAAAATATGCTTTATATTGCAAATCAGCACTCACATGCACACACAGACACAATATGATGGAAAAATTTGCAAACTAATACTTATTACCTTGCATGTATTCTGAGTATTTATTTTTTATATAATTCCATGCCATTCTATTCTGATCTACTTTATTCTATTCCATTTTATTTTAATTAAGTTTAAAAAAAATTTAGAGAGAGGGTTGGGGGAGAGAGAATGAGCAGGGGAGGGGCAGAGACAGAGAGAGGGAGAGAGAGAATCCCAAAAAGGATCCTCACTGTCAGCTTGGAGCCTGATGCAGGTCTCAGTCTTGTGAACCACAAGATCACGCATGACCTGAGCTGAAACCAAGAGTTGGACGCTTAACTGACTGAGCCACCCAGGTGAATTTTATGTTTTGAAATGATTTGTATAGCCCACCAAACATAGCCCACTAAAGGTATCATGCCTGGTACTCAATAGATGCTCGGTAAATGGCAGCTATTATTCTTGCTGCCATTATTATTATTATTATTATTATTATTATTTTTGGTAGTAGCATTGAGATAGTGACAACAGGTAAAGGCAGTATCCATTAAAAATAGGAGGAAAGTGGGAGATTCAATTTATTTGGATCTTACCATATATTCAGAGTATGGAAGTAGTCCACAAATACAAGGCAAATTGCTACAATTACCATAAATATAACATATTTAAGAAAACACTGGAGTTTATTCTGTACTTCATAATAAGCTCAATTTTCAGTCATGGCAGTAAAGCTGGAAATTTGGCCTAGGGAGGCAGCCAATATTAAAAGAAAGGAATCAGAAGACTGGATTGATTGACAAACTCCAGAGATATTAGAACTCTTTCAGTGACAGGTGACACAAAGTCAAAACCAGGCTAAAGGAACGGAGAATTTATTGACTCACATAGGAAAAGTTTCAGTAGTAGATCTACTGGCTTCAGGTACTATTGGATCCAGGTGCTCAGAAAACGGTTTTGTCTATCTTTCGGTTATACTTTATTACACTGGCTTCATTATCAGGCAGGTACTTCTTTAACAGTGGCCTCTGGCAACTGAAGCTTCCCATTTGGAAGAAAAAGTCTCTCCTGCCAAGTTTCAATAAAAGCCTTGCACCTGGCTCTCTTTGACTCACATTGTATTCCATGTTGAACTCAATTGCTCTGGCCAGAGGGATAAGTTGCTGTGACTGACCAGAAACCCCAGAACCATATGGACTAAAAGAGAAATAGGTGGGTTGCTAAAGGAACAGGATGCTGCTACCAGCAGCAGGGAGAAACGATGTGTGTGTACAGAAAATAAGAAATGTCCACTGTAGTGAGTTATAGTTCAGAGCAGACCGAAGGTCAGAAGTTCACGTAGAAAGAGAGTAGGCCCCAGAAACCCTTACAAAGTGAGTAGTCATAAGGGGCTAAAATTCAGGCATGAACCACAGACAAACGCTTGAGCCACAGTAACAAAAAAATTCAGAACTCCAGTAACCCTTACATACTTCACCTGTCTGGTGTGTGCACTGAGTGTCCTCCTGACACGAGGAAGGAAGAGATCTAGAGCAAGGGAACTGCATTAAACTAATGAATATGATTTCATTTAATTAAAAAACCACCGGTCCTCAGGCCCCCCCGGGAGTGTCTAAGTTCATACAGCTGGAAAGTGATGGAGTCAGTATTTCAACAGAGCTTTGCTTACTCAAAGCTCATAGTTGTTACCTCTGCCTGAATTTTTTCTTCCCGTATTTTTCTGACTGGTGAATTCCCAGTCACACTTAAGACTCTCGAGACTTCTGCATCCCTGGGCTCCCATTACACTTAATTCACACCACCAGTGCAGAATCTTTTAACTCATTACTGTAATTAGTTGTTAACATACCTGTCAGTGGTGCCTAAATTCATTGATCATGCAGCCCTATTGGTCAAAACTCGGGGCAACCTCTTCTATATGTATTTTTATTTATTTATACTTATATATGTATAAGTATGCACATATGTATATGCATATATATGTATGTACTTATAAGCATGCTGGGTACATATTTATAATGCTGAAGTTAGTATTAATGTCAGTGAGCCGCTTGAAGGCAGTGGCTGTGTGTCATTTTATCCAGTGCTTAGCGAAGTGCCTGATACACGCTATGGCAACAGGATTCTCGAATGAAAAATTCTGAACATACACTTTGATACATGGTGATGATACAATTGTCCTTTATAGCTAGACACTTGCTGCATGTTATTCCAGAAAATGTAATCCTTATATTAGCTTTAACAGGTAGGCACTACTTTTCCCACTTTACAGATGAAGAATCTAAAGTTCAGAGAGATTAATAATGTCTAAAGTCACATGATAGGTAGCAAAGTTCACATTCTAATCCAGGTCTCCAGAGCCCTTGATGATGTTTTGCTGAATACTACATTCAGATCTAGTTTAACACATGAACTGCCAATGCATCAGAATATTTTAAGTTGATGCAGTTCCGGAAAATTCAGAATTAAATAATTAATATTAGATAACCTTGTATTGTTGACACTTTTCCTAGTTGCATGCTTTGTCTTTCTAGCTAGACTGTAAAGTTTGTGCGCATGATTGCTTTTTTCTATCCTTCCTTGCCTCGCCCAGAGGCTTAGCAAATGTTTTCTGCTGGGTTATTTTTGAGGCAGACCAGGAAAAGGTGTGGGGGAGTGGGGCTGTGGGATGAGGGATGTAGGAGCAGGGCACGTAGCATTTATAGCGAGCCTGTCCTCAGTCCACACTCCACACATCACACGGCCTAGGCCGCTGAGCGTTGTACTAAGTAGCCATAGAGAAAACTCCTACTCCCAATTGCTTCACGTAACAGAAGTATCTGATTGAAAATAGATACTTCCACAAAATATTAGAGACTAGGATTTCAAAACTCCATTATTTGGTAGTAAGAATAGCACAGACATGATCACTCTGAGTTACTTAGGAAGTCTCAAAAAAATTCTTCAAGATTCATTCCCAGTAAAAAGTTGAAACATAAAACAAATGGAAAGATGCCAGTGCGAAAATTGTGTCTGCAGTGTTGACTAGAAGTTAGGAAAAGCAAAGGGGCTTTCATAATGAGATAGAAATCAATGGTGAGTAGACATATTGTCCTGTTTTGAATGATACAACATAACAAATATGAGAACCAGAAAAAAACCTCAAATGACATTAAATTCCAGAAATGAGTGTTTTAATGTGCTCATAGCATTTCCCCCCTGCAACTAAATCATCCGTATTAGACAAGCCACCTACTTGGAAATGAACTCATTTATCTATTGTGTTTCAAAAGTGAAGTGATGCTATAAACTCCTTTTAGATAGAAAATTGAAGAAATTCCTTTGTATGCATAAGCCTGAGAACAACCCAGCTGTGCCCTCTAGTGATCATGGGGTCCTGTTGCTTTATTAGGAAACTTGAAAACCACTGAAACAAATTTACTCTGGGTGCCTCTTCTATCTTACAAATTAGCTTTCTAGAGGGGATGATTGCTACTCTGAAGATAAATGCAACTAGGAGACAGGTATAATGAATGTAAAACAAAAAGTTCTTTATTTTTGTTCTCTGAAGCTCCATTTTTCTTCACGTATAACTTCCTTTATAAATTTGGGTCATTCGTGAAACTGATATCTTCAATTCCACACTACTCGGTTACCAGAGGGTTGGATTTAAGTATAAAGAATTCCTCACAGATACAATATTGCAAGTAAGTTGGATCAAGTTAGGGCAATAATTTCTAAAAGGCGTATTAACCTTCCTTAATACCTGTTATGATATATGATTTGGCAAGAACTCTGTCAGGGTGGAGGAATTTTCAGTCAAACCTGACTCTTGGCTCAATTTAATTTTACCAGGAATATATGTGTATGTGTCTCAACTTCTTTGCTCAGTTGTAAATTCCTTGTATATAGGTCTTGTATCTTCTAGAACTTGGTATTTTGCACCATGTTTCAAAGTATCCCTAAAATATGGAAGGTTTAAAACAGGTTTTTGGAAACAATCACCAACTGAGAAAAAAGTAGCAAAAACAGCTTTTTGTTTGTTTGTTTCTCGACAACTTAAGGGAAAGTTGCAGATATAATACCCACTCTTCACTGAATATTTTAATGTGTATTTCCTACAAATAAAGACACTGTCCTACATAACCCTAAAGGCATCCAAATAAAAAAAAATACTCGGTATATTACTAAACCAAACCTCAGAGCTCATTTAAGTTTTGCCAATTATCCCAATAATGTCCTTTATACCTTCAAGCTCATGTGTTGTGTTTAGTAATTTCTCTTGAGTCTCCTTCGCTCTGGAACAGTTTTTCAGCCTCTTTTCACTTTCATGACTTCGATAACTTTTAAAGATTAGCCAGCCACTTACTTGGTGGAATGTTCCTCAGTTTGAGTTCGTCTGATGTTTCCTTAGGACTAGACCTAGGTTATACACCGTTGGTGGGAATATCACAGAGGTGACGCTGTAGTCTCATTGCATCCTGTCAGGTGACTCATGATTTCAGTGTGCCCTGTTATTAATGCTTTTCGTTTTCATTAATGCTTTAATCAAGTGTTGATGTCTGCCATGTTTCTCCTCTAGAAAGTTACTCTTTTCATTTTGTAACTTACAAGTGCTTTATTGCGAGTTCTTTTAGACTATGTAAATATTTCATTTTTCATCAAACTTCCAATGTATTCGTTTACATATATGTCTTTAGATTTATGGTTTAGATTTTATTCCATTGAACTCATTTAGTGGTCTCTTAATCTCATTATTTATTTTGTTCAAAGTTTCCCCAGTGGGGCGCCTGGGTGACTCAGTTGTTTAAGCGTCTGACTTCAGCTCAGGTCATGATCTCACAGTTTGTGAGTTTGAGCCTCCCCCCCACCCACCCAGGCTCTATGGTCAGCTCAGAGCCTGGAGGCTACTTTGGATTCTGTGTCTCCCATTCTCTCTGTTCCTTCTCTCCTCATGCTGTCTTGCTGTCTGTCAAAAATAAATAAACATTAAAAAAAAATTCAAAGTTTCCGCAAATCGGCCAATGGAAGCACCAATAAATTGACTTTTGTGTCCTTTTGACATGGTTTTGTTGGGCTTTTTGTTTGTTTTGTGTCTATGTGTTTGTATTGATCATCTCATACTCTTCCTAACCCATCCCTGGCATCAGTCATTTTTCTAAGGAAATCCTGGATATTTTTAGTAGAGAATGGTATTTAGATACCGAGATCTGGGCCCTATGCACTCTTGTTGCCCTCCCAGAAAACTGAGCTGAGGACTAGATGTGTGTCCATGTAACATAAATACCCCCCCACATCCATGCTTATTTTCATATTTATTGAAAACCATGATTCCATACTAACACCTCCAATTCCAGTCTGTCACAGTTCAATTTCTCCCTTTTCTTTGTTGTGGTTCCCCTCTCTGAGAGTGAGAAACTTGGTGTTCATCTTTCTTGATATATTTTTGCTTACTCAATTTACCTAAATGTTGCCATGTTACATTTCACCTGCCATCACACTCTGGGGCTGACACTCCATGTCTGCCTGCTCATACGTGTTTGCTCTCCTAACCCCAGGTCCCATAACCCATGCAGGGTTCACCCTCTGCACTCCGGTTTCTCATTTAGAGCTGTCTCCTTGAGTGTAAGCCCTGCTCACCTTGATCAGGCTCTGACACCTGTTCCAAGCTCCCCTTCTCTCCCCATGCAGGGATCCCTCCTGATGCCGCCTGGGCTCCTATACCTACTCTGTAGTTGTTTGGGGAGATCAGCAATGGTCCCTAGAGCTTTAGGACTGAAATTTCAGGAAAGGAAAGGAAGGAGGAAGGAAAAGAGCTTTTTCTCTGTTTTCTTCAAATGTGTTTGAGGGAATGAATGGTATATTTGTTTCCTAGGACAGCAGTAACAAATTATCACAGGCAGGCTGGCTTAAAATGGCAGAAATTTATTGTCTTGCCATTCTGGAGGCTAAGCTGTTGGTAGGACTGTGATTTTTCTGAAGGCTCTAGAATAGAATCCTTCCTTGTATCTTCTTAGCTTCTGCTGGTCACTAGCAACCCTTGGTGTTGCTTGGCTCCCAGCTGTGTAACTCTAATCTCTGCCTCTGTCATCACATGGTGCTCCCTCTGTGTGTCTGTGTCTCCTCTCTTCTAAGGACACCAGTCATATTGAATTAAGGGCCCACCCTACTTATTAACTTAACTAATTATATCTAATTAAGAAGTGAATGGAAGAGTGGTATTTAGAAACCAAGATCTTGGGTGCTAGGCATTCCTATAGTTTGGCCACTTTTTTTTTTTTTTTTTAATATATATAAGTTTATTTATTTATTTTTGAGAGAGAGCACGAACAGGGGAGGGACAGAGAGAGAGGGGAAGAGAGAATTCCAAGCCGGCTCCTTGCTGTCAGCACAGAGACTGATGTGGGGCTTGAACTCACAAAAACCATGAGATAATGACCCCAGCTAAAATCAAGAGTCAGGATGCTTATCTGGCTGAGCCAGCCAGGCTTTTTTGTTTGGCTTTTTTTTTCTTTCTATTTTTTTTTTTTTTTTTTACTTTTAAGAAAAGTCTCTTCTGCCTGACTTGTAGATGTTTAAGTTCCTTACAGCTCTGTCCTGGCCCCCCTTGTCTCTTTACCTGCAACTCTCTCAACCATTCCCATGGTTTCATAGAACATCTCTACAACAACTTCCAACACTAGGTTTCTATTGAGTTTTTTCCACTGAGTTTTTCAACCTAGACCTCACTTCTAAGGTTCAGACTTTACACCACATTCTACCTATAACCATTACCACCCCCCTCCCCCCCCACCCCCCAGCTATTTCACTTGTTCAAACCAATTTTTATTTCTGTTTATTTATTTATTTATTTATTTATTGCCCCAAGTTTGCCTTCTTTTTATTTTTTTTAAATATATGAAATTTATTGTCATATTGGTCAAAAGCAATTTTTAATCCTCCTTACCTACTTCAACTCCAAACTCACCTAGTCCCATGTCTTCCATCATAGGTAGGTAGCCCAACCCAAAGCAGCCAGTTATATTTAACCCTCAAATATTCTTTCCAAACCATCACTACAAATTCTCATATCTTCTGCTTACTCTTTCTGTTGTCTTTTCATCTCAGTTACCCTTAGCCTAGTTAAAACCTCCATTATCTTGGGGCGCCTGGGTGGCGCAGTTGGTTAAGCGTCCGACTTCAGCCAGGTCACGATCTTGCGGTCCGTGAGTTTGAGCCCCGCGTCAGGCTCTGGGCTGATGGCTCAGAGCCTGGAGCCTGTTTCTGATTCTGTGTCTCCCTCTCTCTCTGCCTCTCCCCTGTTCATGTTCTGTCTCTCTCTGTCCCAAAAATAAATAATCGTTGAAAAAAACCAAAAACCTCCATTATCTCTCAGCTGGCTGACTGTGTTTGCTCCTAAATTCCAGCCCCAATTCTTATATTGTCCCCTCTAATCTATTCTCCACAATACAGCCAGGGTGATTCGTTAAATAAACAACTTTTTATTATTATAGGTGTTTTTAGTTATGCATCAAAGAGTAGAAAAAATAGAATAATCACCCCCCTATACTCATCAGATTCAACCATTACCAGCATCTTTCCACACTTCCTTACTTGCTTCAACTTTCTTTTTCTTTCTTTCTTTCTTTTTTTCTTTCTTTCTTTCTTTCTATCCTCCCTTGATACTTTCCTCCCTTCCTTCTTCCTCCTTTCTTTCCTTCCTTCTTCCTTAATTCCCTTGCTTCTCTCTCTCTTTATTTTTGTGAACATATTTTTAATAGGAAATTCCTGATATTATATAATTTCACCCTTAAATATTTCATAAAACATCTAAAGCAATGAAGAATATTTTCTTAGATAGCCATAATACCATTATCACAGCAAACTACATTAAACCAAATTAAAAATAATTTCCCAATATCATCTAATCCTCAGTCCATATTCAGGTTTCTTTAATCATCTCAAAAATGTCTTTTTTACATTTTTTTTGTTTGTCAGACTAATCATTTAAAAATATGGACCATGTTCAAGATGAGATAGTCCCATTCTTTCCAGGTCCCCTCCCTTTTACAACTAAAAGGGAGGAGACATAACAAACCAAACAAGCATAGGAAGATTCTGAACAGTGGAAAGAACAAGGCTGATGCTCTAGGGATCTCAGGACTTGAAGAATGACATGGTGATGAGTTCCCTGAGTTTCTTTCTTGCCTCTCATATGTTTCAGATAGGTTATTGCCTCACAACTGGAACTGTCAATAGGCATAGACAAAAAAGCTCCAAGAAAAACCTGTTCCCTTAGTCAGAGGATCAGGAAAGTGATGGCCTCACAACAGAAAATCTTTCTGGTAATACCTGCCCTATTCCAATCAAATACCAACAGAAAAATTGCCTGCCTTCCTGTAGTTTCAGGGGGGCCAAACAGGAAGTGGATCTTCCATCCCTCTTTTGTCTCCATCCTGCCCTCCTCCCTCCCTACCCCTTCCCCCCACCCTATCCCCAATAGGTGTGGTGCTCTGATTTCTTCTGCTGGGATAAAGTCAGCGTAAAGTTGGTGAAACTGAGTGGGGAGACGATTTTCCATCTCCCCATTCAGCAGAAGCAGTTGGTTCTCTGATTCCCTAGCCTGGATAGCGTTGGTGGCAATCAGTGAGGAACAGATCTTTCCACCAGAAGCAGACATTGCTGCACTGCTCCTGCCAAGGTAGTATCAGGGAGGTCCAGTGGCAAGCTGAGCCTCCACTCCCATCTGGCAAGGGACTGAATGAGTCAGTACTTCATTATCTCCCACCCCTGAGTATCAGCAAGGCTTAGTTGGGGGCCAAGCCTCTGCCCAGATGCTGTAGCACAAAGCTGTGTGACTCAATCTTCAGTTTTCTTCCTCTCTGCATGTCAGCAGGGCCCAACAGGAGCTAAGCTTACACTCCCATTCAGATACAATGAAACAAAGCTAATTGGTACCCTGATTTCACTGGGAAGGTGTCAATGGGGCTGATAGGGGAGCTGATTTTCTACCTCCCCATCTGCAACAAGGTAGTATAAGTGGGTGCCCCACTTTTGTTGGGGGTGCTGTTGGCAGAGCTCATTAGAAAGCTAAGCACGCATAGCCACTCAGCCATTGCACTATATCTCAACAGGGTGACTGCTGGCTGTAAAAGAAGATTAAATAGGATTCTGAGTCTCATAATATAATATCTAAAATATCTAGGATATAATTGAAAATGAAAATCACTTGCCACACCAACAAATCACAACTTGAATGAGAAAAGAATATTAACAGAGGCCTACACTAAGATGTTGGACATAGATTTCGGAATGATCTGACACAGATTTTTAAGCAGCCGTCATAAAAGTGTCTTAAACAATACCAAGTTCTCTTGAAACAAATGAAAAATGGAAAATATCAGCAGAGAAATATGTCCTAAGAAACAACCAGATGGAAATCATTGATGGAAAAATACAATAACTAAAGTAAAAAGGCTCAATAGTAAATTGGAGAAGGCAGAGGATAAAATCAGTGAAATTGAGGACAGTTAGTAGAACTTACCCAGTTTGAACACCAGAAAGAAAACAGACTGAAAAGAATTAATGAACAGAGTCTCACAGACCTGTGGGATAATAACAAAAGAGCTAATATTTATATCACTGGAGTGCTAAAAGGAGATGAAAGAGAGTGGGACTGGAAAGTATCTGAAGAAATAAAGGCTGAAAACTTTCCAAAGTTGGCAAAAGATGTAAAAATGATTCAAGAAGGTGAGTCAAACTTAAATAGGATAAATGCAAAGAAACCTACTCGAAGACACATCATAATTAAGCTTCTGAAAACAAAAGACAAAGTCTTCAGGTATGGATCAGATGATGGCATGCTTCTGTTTCAAGCTTCCGGTGGTTTCCCTGTGCCCCTGATCCAGAGCTAGGCTTTATGATGGTGATTTGGGACTCCTATTCTTCAGTGCTATTAAGAATACCAGAGGTCTGCGGCGCCTGGGTGGCTCAGTTAGGCGGTTAGACGTCCTACTTTGGCTCAGGTCATGATCCCAAGGCTTTGAGTTGGAGCCCCGCCTTGGGCTCTGTGCTGACAGCTCGGAGCCTGGAGCCTGCTTCTGATTCTGTGTCTCCCTCTCTCTCTGCCTCTCCCCCTGTCATGCTCTGTCTCTCTCTCTCAAGAATAAACAAACATTAAAAAAAAAAAAAAAGAAACTTAAAAAAAAAAAAAAAAGAATACCAGAGGTCTAGCCACAGAAAGAGCCAGTGGCTTGCTTTAGTTCCCAACCATAAGACTGTGCCTGTGTTCTCTCGTCTCTCTGGTCCCAGCTAAGCTATAATCTTAGGCAGCAGGAAACTTTTTTAAGCCTCCTTTTACAAGTAAAGAGACCCCATCCATGGCACTTATTCAAGCAGTGAGTCTGGCTCTGCGTGCTACATCCCCAACTTATCACTTAAATGAAACTTTTTAAGTCACCATTCCCTATCAGGAGACAAACTCCCCACAGTCACTGCCTGCTTCTGACCCTGGAATCCAACAGAACCTTGAATCCACTCACGACTTTTCATTTCTGGCACATGGACATGTTTATCTGATTGTACATATTCTACATTTATTTATATTCATTCACTCTGTGAATAAATATTTAATGGTACATAGTTTGTGCTTAATATTTGGGTGGGAAGAACGTATATCAATTAGACATAGATTCTGCCCTAAAGATACTAAGAATCTGGTAGCAGAGATAACAGAGGTACATGCATTTTAGAGTGCTTGCTCTATGTGAAGCACTTTATAGGGGCTAACTCATTTAATACCTGTAACAACGTTGTGAGGTTAGTGCTACTATTATACTCTCCCATTATTTTCATCTTGTTTAGAGAAATGCTGAGGTAAAGGGACTAATTCACCCAAGGCAACACAGCTTGTTTATGGAGGAACCAGGAAGCTGACCAGTAAAAGGAAATCAATGTAAGTCTGGATGACTGAATTATAGGCCAGTGCACTTGGCTCTGATGCAGCGGGCGATAAAGAACTTTTGAACGATGCAGAGCAGGGATGTGATCAAATAGCAAAAAGGTCAGTGTGATTTTAGCAAACATGCAGGGTGGTTCAGATTAGGGGAGACTTTAATGAGGACATTATGAGGCAATGGGGGCCCAGAAATCATGGTAGCCATGAGAGTGGACTGGAAAGTAGAGAATAACAGCATTTAGGGACAGATTAGAAATAGATGTAAGGAAGATCAAGCATCATTGGAAGGGATGTCAGACTTTCCTGGATGTGAGCTTTGTTAGAGTTTTGCTATTCACTAGATGTGTGTACCTTTGACATGACATTTTTCTTCTCAATCCTGTTTGTTACATTTTCAAATGAAATGTGATGAGATTGGATTAGAGGCTCTAAAGTAGAAGCTACTATGGTTGGTTAAGCGTCTGGCTTCAGCTCAGGTCATGATCTCACGGTTCGTGGGTTCGAGTCCCATGTTGGGCTCAGTGCTGACAGCTCAGAGCCTGGAGCCTGCTTTGGATTCTGTGTCTCCCTCTTTCTCTGCCCCTCCCTGCTCACGCTCTGTCTCTCTCTCTCTCTATCTCTCTCCCTTTCAAAAATAAATAATCAAAATAAAATAAAGTAGAAGCTACCATGTATTATTGTATTTAACAACAACAACAACAACAACAACAACAACAACAAAGCATTTTATAAAAATTTGAATGAACTGTCTGGGGTGCCTGGGTGGCTCAGTCCGTTAAGCGTCCGACTTCAGTTCAGGTTATGATCTCATAGTTCATGAGTTTGAGCACTGCATAGGGCTCTGTGCTGACAGCTTGGAGCCTGCTTCAGATTCTGTGCCTCCGTGTCTCTCTCTGCCCCTCCCCCGCTCATGCTTTCTCTCTCCCTCTCTCTCTCTCAAAAATAAATAAACATTAAAAAATTTTTAAAAAATTTGAATTGACTGTCAACATCTGAACATTGGGATTATACACAAATCTGTATTTCTAGCTTTTCTTGAAAAACCAGAAGAACTGGTAAGACTAGGCTCCTGATCTCATAGAAAGGTAATGCATGCTCTCCCTCCAGTGAGGCCACCACAGTCTTGCCTTCCCAACCCCTCCCCGATCCTATATGTTTGCTTCAATCACATCAATCATATTGCCTGTCTGGGCTCTGTAAACATCAGGATATTTTTAGCCCTGGGCTATATGAGTTTCCAGTTTCTTCCATTTGTAAATCTTGTCAATCTGTAACTCTCCCACAGAGTTTGTAACAACAATAGATAGGTTTAGGAGCTTATTTTGTGCACTATGTTCTAAACACTTCATGTATATAATCTCATTTAATCTTTAAAATAATTTTGACGGCAAAATTATTTTTATCATTATCCCTACTAAGAAACAAAGTCCCATAGAGGCTAATTTGCCCAAGGTCATAGGTGACTAAGTGGTAAATCAGGATTTGAACCCAACAATCTGACTCTAGAGCTAATGCTTCTGACTATTCAGTTCTGCAATGAGAAGTTCATGAGTTTTGGAAAAAGCCTAGTTGCGCAGGATGATGATTGTCAGTGTATCATGACCTTGAGGGGGATGAAGATAATCAAGATACTTCCTACTCTGGATAGAAAATCCTCAGCCATTGTAATTCTCCATGCCAATCGTCAGCCCAGCAAGAGGGACCCAAAATGGTCCTAGTGGTAATGAAGAATTAAGAAATGGGACTTTCAAAAAGAAAGTCTTTGAAAAGGATTTAAGAATTAAGTGGGGAGAGGGTGCCTGGGTGGCTCAGTTAGTTGGTTGAGCATCTGACTCGATTTCCACTCAGGTCATGATCCCAAGGTTGTGGAATCCAGCCCCATGTCAGGCTCTGCACTGGGTGGAGTCTGCTTAAGATTCTCTCTCTTTCTCCCTCTGCCCCTCCCCACCCCCCCCCCCAAAGGCAGGGAAAATAATTAAGGGGGAACAGAAGCCAGAGTAACAGCTTGAGGTGGGGGAAGGGTAGCATAGTAAAGCTAGACAAGTACTAGCCCTTTTCTTCTAGAAGAAAGCTATGAGTACAAACTTAGGATTTGGACTGGAGGTTGGGCAGGTGAGCTATTGCTGTACACCCATCAAATCAAGTTTACAAACTATGAGGAACAAGTTGTTTTTACAAGACTATTCAGAATGTCACTGGGCAATGGAGCTCCAGAGAGGGCTTAATGACTATTTTAAATTGCTGACTTATTAACTGATATCCAGTGTTACCTAAAATACATTTTAATAAAATATGGAAAAATGTACATAAGTCTTGAGGAACTTGTGACCTATGAAAAGCTTAAATATAAAACCATAATTAGCTTATTTTTCCTAAAACGTAAATGTAAGCATTTTCCTTCTTTATCATAATTTCCTTTTTCTTTTCATTTTTTATTCCTTTTGTGAAAAAAATAGTACAGGAAATTATCTAAAAGTTATGTAATCAGGGGCGCCTGGGTGGCTCAGTCGGTTAAGCATCTGACTTCAGCTCAGGTCATGATCTCGGGGTTTGTGAGTTCAAGCCCCTCGTCGGGTTCTGTGCTGACAGCTCGGAGCCTGGAGCCTGCTTCGGATTCTGTGTCTCCTCTATCTCTGCCCCTCCCCTGCTCATGCTCTGTCTCTTTCTGTCTCAAAAATAAATAAAACATTTAAAAAAATTTTAAAAAAAGCTATGTAATCATTAAAGGCAAATGGAGCATATGTTTAAATGGTAAGTATAGTCTTTTATAATTACCTGGGCCAATTGAGATATGGATGAGATAAATGACTTATCTGCTATGATACACGTTTAGAAAAGTTGATAATAAACAAAGTTTAGAACTCTGTTTTATTTTTCCACTTAGGAAATATTTATTAAGCACCTATTTTATGCTGGGATTTAGATGCAAAGCAGAGAGAAAAAGATAATGTGATAAGATCCAGTACAGGCTTCAAGGAATTTATAATCTGCTCCAGGTATCTAAGGCCTGGCGACAGCAATTGACTTCAGTTTGGCTGTTTTGGGATGGATGATTACTTTCTGCAAAGTGTAGATTGATCCACTGCTCCAAAGTATCTTCCCCTATTTATCTGACACGGTAGGCCATATATGTCAGGGTGAAATTGGGCAGAACCCTGAGGTGGTATCAGATCTCCAGTCTGATACAGATCTCCAATCTGATACACTCCAATCTGATCCAATACCTTCCACTCTCTTCTTTCAAAGTGTGCAAATATGTTTAAGTTATAATATTAAATTTCTGTTTTTCTAATCAATTCATAAAATGGAAAATGGTTGAGCCAGTTCTTCATAAACTGGCCCTATTCTTTACTTCTGTTAAAACTGCTTTTAAAAGTACATAGAGTATTTTCATGGCAGTGCTCATGGCTTATGCTGACTGTTTTTTACTTCAGGAAAGGATAAGACAACTATGACCAGCATTGGGAAGGCAGGAATTTGTGAGAAATTGAGATAAGATTTTAGACCATCTCCTATGACCAAATACTACCAATTTTGAAAAATACTGTGATCAGCTGATATATTCAAGGGGTGGCTTGGCCTGATTTCCACCACTGTCTCCAAAGCCACTGTAAATAAATTTTCTGGAAAATCTTTGCAAAAACAGTGGGTTTGTTAGGCAAATACAGGTTCACGAAAAGTCCCTCGATACCCTCTTCCAACCAGAATGACTCCTTTGAGTGCTTCCTGCATAAAAATTCTGGAGCAGCCACCAGCTAAAATTCATTTTACAGAAGCTTGAAAGCTGCTGCCAAGCCCAGACCCTGAACTTGTCCTGGTGCTACCATTAGGGCTGTTCCTCAGGGTTAACAAAACTCTTGTAACACGCAAGCCCTTCTGCAAGGATTAAACCAATGATGTGCAGTGAAGGATGGATTGGTTTAAGCAATATGGCTAGGAAGGCAAGAAGAGAAAGGTGTTCTGATGGTGGAAAAGAAAGAATGTGAATCTTTGTGCACCTGGAAAAGCAGGGCTGCTTGGGTGTGGGGCTGTGTGAAAACACTCCAGGAAGAGTGGGACCAAGCCCCCAAGACATGTTTTTTTTCATTTCAGAATTTTGCCTTGGGTAAGGAGTAACAGGGAAACAAAGAGAGCAGGCTCTTACAGGTTAGTTGGACATTCTCCCCAAATAGGAATGTGGTCATTCATTTAGGCTCCCTCACCAATTTACATGTACACTTGGGCAGTCACTCCATTCATGTCAACGTTGATCTCACCAGAGCTGCGTTCTCCTCTGCAAAATGAAGGCCCTAGATTTCTTGATCTTTACTACCTTTTCCAGCTCTGTAGGTATATGCTTCTAGGTGGGAACCTTTGCAGTTGACTGAGGTTCAGGGGAGGCCAGTGATGTCCAGACCAGATGTTTGGAATGATTCTGTTCATTAAAAATGACAAAGGATTGTTCTGATATAAGAGAAGAGAAAGAAAGAAGAAAGAAGAAGAAGAAATTTTGAAAGAAGAAGAGGAAAGAAAATGGCTTGGTGTTCCCAGCTTTGAGCAGACTACATTTTGGGAGCAAAGTGAGGCTCGTTTGGCTAACCGTGTTCAGAGTGAGGGGGATTCTTTATTTCATCCAGTGCCTTCAACTACACAAAACTGGCTAATTGCAGTGGATTCACTGCAGTCATCAAAGAAAACATGGTTTAAAACTTAAAGGGTGAGTTCGGCTATAACAGAATAATCTGTTTCTTTTAGTTGGAGAGAAAGCTAAGCTTTGTCATTCCTTACATAGAACATGAATTCTTTACATTGTTCCTATAAACAAACCTTTTTTTTTTTATTTTGAGAAATGAGAAGTGCCATACATGAAACTCTGAAAATTATTGTGACTAAAGCCTCATAGTTTTACGTCTCAAATAGTTCTGTGCTATGTTAAATCAAGGATGTGTAACTAATATTGTGAGAATATGGCAAATGGGATGGGGAAGGAAATGGTTTATAAATTTTAGAGTCACTGTAATTAATAGAAGGAAATACATAAGCTATTTTCATGTAATCAAATACACATGAACAGTTTCCAGTTGCATCATAGGCGTGGATTTGAAGGCAACATGGAATAGGGAAGGAGCCAACTTTAAAGATGTTTATTTTTTCTACATATGAGGAACATGTGGAATTAACTATATAGAAATATACATCTGAAAGTTAAATAACTATATCAACAAGTTAATATTCAACTCCTTGAGGGCAGAGATGGTTTTATTCATTTTTTAATTCTTAGTACTTCCAACAGTCCCTTCTACACAAAGAGCATTTGGTACATTTTGAGAGAGGAAGGAAAAGTTTTTCCTAATAAAAGTTGGGAAAAGGCTTAACTGACTGAATCTGTGGAAGAACTAATCATTTTCAAAAAGTGGTAAAAATCCACAAATAAAAACCAGATCATTTTATTCAGCACAGTTGAAGTTACTCTTTGAAAAAATGTTTATTCTTTGACTCGAATGTGCTGGAATGTACCAGGACTAACACAGTTAAGAAGAGGAATAAGACACTCCTTGCTCTTAGAAAATCTTTGATCAAATAAAGGAGATAAACCAGAAAACGGTGACAAAGATATCTAGTGATATAGATTTATTATGTTGCGTAAATATATTAGAGGGAGATGTTTTGTCTTATGGCATTTACTGAATGCCTATTACATGCTAGGCATTTACAAAATCATTTCTCTCACAAAGATGGGCATTATTATTCGATTCTACCTCACAGGTGTTGGAACTGAGGCTCAGAAGGGTGTGCGAGTGTAGAAATCAGAGCTGTCACTTTGGGCTAGATGTATGGGGCTCTGGGGCTCGTTAGCTCTCTTTTTGCTGCAAAAAGCTTTATTGTTTGCATTTGGTTCATGGCTGGGAGGAGGGCTCCAGGGTGGTTAAAAAGAAAAAGCTGCCTCATGGCTGCAGGGAGAGGTTCAGGCAGATGGTCTGGCCCTAGGCGTTGTCAGGACCCCGCGAAGGCTTCTGGGCTCCGGAGACTCCTAGTGGTGCTTGAGGGGGTGCCTTTCAAAGAGACATTCCGTTTAGCTGCCTGGCGGCAGTCCGCGCAACTACTCAGGTGGTCGCTATCTCCTTGAGGAGTTTCGCCTCCCCACGCAGGAAGTGGCTCTCCAGAAGTCCCAGAGCTGGGGTCTGCGCGGGAGGAGCCCGGAGCTCGCAGCTTCAAAAGGGCCTGCTTCGGGCTCTTCTCCAGAACCACGCGGTTCCCCAGCATCCGGGGTTCGGGCCCAGGGCCTTGGGACAACTGCATGTCCAGGAAGAGGGCAAGGCTCCGCGCCGGTTCTGCATCTTGGAGGGACGCGCGGCCCTCCCCGCTCCTCCTCAGCCCACTGGTGGAAGAAGTGGCCCTCGTGTTCCAGTTGCACCTTCGCAGTGAACCGAGGCCCAGGGAGAGGTAGGTGGAGGGGCCACCGTGGTGCGCTGACCAGGCGGTCGGTTGTCGAGACTCCATCTCGGTGGAATAATTCTGGTGAATCTGGGAGCCCGTGGCTGAAGGGCAGTGAGGAGCTAAGCGCAAAATCCGGCGTTGGCCGGTCCCGGCGGTCGAGGATGGCTGAGAAGATGGTTTCGAAGGCTGCGACTGGAAAAGAGGTTGCAGGGTAGTGGGAGGCTGGAAAAAGGGGCGTCCCTGGGTCTGTTCCATCCGAATACGGTTGAAGCAAGAGACAGATCCTAGGGCACCTCTGGCACACTTCTGTGGGTCTCTTTTAACTACCACACAGTGTCTTTCTTTCATATCAGAGGAGGCTTGTTGTGCAGGTAGTGACCTTGGGGCTGAGCCTTAGGGACTTTGTTCATAGCTTCATCCTGCCCTGTGAAGTTTCCCCTTGGTGTCAATGCTCTATGGCCTGCCCTCCCCTTCTCCTGACCCATCCTAAGTAAGGTCAGCTAGAGTCCTCTTTTTTTTTTTTAATTTTTTTTTTCAACGTTTATTTATTTTTGGGACAGAGAGAGACAGAGCATGAACGGGGGAGGGGCAGAGAGAGAGGGAGACACAGAATCGGAAACAGGCTCCAGGCTCTGAGCCATCAGCCCAGAGCCTGACGCGGGGCTGGAACTCCCGGACCGCGAGATCGTGACCTGGCTGAAGTCGGACTTAACCAACTGCGCCACCCAGGCGCCCCGTAGAGTCCTCTTTTGAGAATTCTCAAAAGGAATTTTAAGAAGAAGCAGTCACACTGGGTGTGTAGGAGCTGTGGGAAATGTGTACTGGGAATTGTGAAACATCATGTTCCTCACCACGTGGAAGAAGCTGGACCATGGGAGAGAAAATGAAGCTAATACTGATATGCCAATTATGGCAGAGATGAGAAAGAGGGACGGGGGGGAGCAAGATGATGAGGTGGTCTTTGAAGGCAATATCAATTTAAGTTTAAAAAAAAAAGGAGGAAGTATAAAAGCGTCTCTGTCTGGGTTCCTGAGAAAGCAGAGCCTGGGGCCCATCCAGTCTTAAGGGGGTAGACACAAGAGAGAAAAGAGAGGAGAGGAGAAGGACACATTGAGGATGTGGTATTGAGCTGTCCGCCACTTGATATTCAAGAACAATGATTTCTCTAAGTTGGAAGGGGAGGAATTTATCCCCTGACTCCTATTTCCTAAATGTCAAAGGTATGCCTGATGGGATATTGATGCTCTTCTCCTCTGAGTTGCCACATGTTTGCTTAGGGGGTTCACAGTATCAGCTACTACAAGGAAGCCTCAGGCAGAAGAGAGATGGATGGTATAGGCCTGAAGTGAGGTGCTAATGAGTTGTGTGTGTGTGGAATTGGCTAGAGTCTATGCAGAGATGGTAGTAATACTACCTAGTTAACATGGTTGACATGAGAATTAAATGTTAATGTAAGTAAAATACATAGAACAGGGAAGGATAGCTAGTTAGCATTAGTATTAGTAGACATTAACTATGGTTGTTATTCTCCTACTCCTGCTACTACCACCACCAAAGGTTTTGCAAACGAGTAATGTTACCTTAAGTGTATATAGGATGGGTTAGAATCAGGGAGAAAGTGGAGATGAGGAGACCAGTTAGACCCAGGAACACACAGTTGAGTGTATTGAATGAATTAATCAGAAGACTATTGAAATAGTTCAGGTGAGCAGATAAATAAAGCAGATTGTTATATATTTTTAAAAATCATGTGGTCCTCTAGACCTGTCTTTGCCTTTTTTGTTTTTGTTTTTTTTTTTAAACCACATAGGCATAGAAGAATATTTCTATACCAGAAGAATATCAGTGCAAGTATAAATGGCAACTAATTCTCAGTTTTGAAATCAGGGAATAATAGGGAGCAGTAGGGATTGAGGGAAACTGGAGACCACATGCCCTGTGTAAAGGAATAACCATTTCTCAGCAGCAGTTGGTTAATGCCATATGAGAAATCAGGCCAGATGCTGCCAGGTCTTCTGATATTTGAAAGGTAGCTGAAATCCTGAGATTTGAATGAAATCATCCACATTTTAAAGGAGGTTCAAAAGTTTCTAAGATGTTATATCAAAGAAAACATACCTAACGGCCTCTTGAAAGCCACGGTTGTTAATTTGCAATCTTTCTGAGGACTGGGGAGGGCATAGAAGCCAGATTATAAGGCTGTGACTTCCTAGAGTACAGACACCATGTCTTATTAAGATCTGTAAACTCAGTATTAATAGTACCTCACTGACTCAGGTATCAGGAAAGTGGTCCTTCCCTTATAATTTAGATGGGAGACAGACACATGAGCATATAATTATAATACCATGTGATAAATTCAATGATGGAGATGTGTCCAAATATTATGAGAGCACAGAAGTATGGTAACTAAGAAAGCCTGTATCCAATAAACTTCTTGGAGGAGGTGATACAGCACCTCCTTTTTTTAAAAAAAACACCCAAACCCCAAAACCTAAGAAGATCACACACATTTTTTTCAGTATTTGCTTTATCATTCAAAGTGGTTAAAGCAAATACTGAAATTTACAGAAACATATAGTAATTCTGTACATTATTCAGCTTCATGCCATGGAAAACAATAAATGCATTAATGTTTACACTCAGTAGTAAAAATGGGCAACCAGAAAAAGTCAAACAGTGAAATATTTTATTTTCTTAGAAAATAACTTCATCATCTGCCAGGAAAAAATGTTTCAAAATTATAAGAGTGCTTGTTCAGCCAACATTAAAGGGGATTGACATATTTATTCTCTTATTTGCTTCTCAGACTTGGAAAATATGGTGGGCCTTTGATCATCAGATAAAACTGCCTTTAGTAAGAGACACAGATTTTATCTTTTGGAATAATAGAGAATTTTATATGCATATGCAGCAGTGAAACAATTAAATGTATTAGAAATGCCCTTACAGATAGTTCAGAGATATGGTTGCATTTGAAAATTTTTAAGATTTTTTAAAACTTTATTTATTTATTTAGAGAGTGTGCATGTGAGTGGGGGAGGGGCAGAGAGAGAGGGAGAGAGAATCCCAAGCAGGCTCTATGCTATCAGCATGGAGCCCACCAGCATGGGGCTTAATTCCAGTAACCACAAGATGATGACCTTTACCGAAATCAAGAGTCAAGAGTCAGATGCTCAAATGACTGAGCCACCAAGATCTTTTTGAAATCTGAAAATCTGTTTTAATTTTGTTATTATGAAAAAGACAATATTTTGTTCTTGATAGAGGTACATCCCATTAAAATGAAGCCCAAATAGATGTGTAATCACAAACTTGCTAAATTCGTTTAATTAACATTTTCTCAATCACTAACGTGAACAATGTGGAGAATCTGAAATGGAAGACTCACAGTGTTTTAAGTCAGTTACTATAGTATTTTAAATTCTATTTATATTTCTTTTTTTTTGATAAAAGATCTAAGACAGAGGCATATTAGAAGGAAATACTTACCTTGATGGGGAGAAATCCTCTTTGGGACTGGGAAACCACCTAATGTGCTTTAGCCACTCACCGAATTAGTTCCTGGTACCATCACATGTTAGTAATTTTGACTTTGGCTAATTAGTAGTTTATGGTAAACTAGACGTGACATAGGGTAGAATTGGGTTTTGAACCATTGAAAAGAGGGTGAAAGGATTTTAAAGGAGCTTACTGGTAGAAATGAGTCTCCAGATTAGATGTTTAAGATGATAAAAAAAAAAAAAGAACCTGTTCTCAAATGCTTGAGAAATAAGGACTTAAACAGATGAGCCATGCATAAATTATTTAAACCTTTTCTAAATCTTGTCTCATTTGGAAGGAACCTGAAAGATTATTCAGTGGCATTCAAATTTCACTTAAGTGAATGGAGGACTAGCCTCCATTCTTTTTTCCCCCAACGCAGTTTTCCTTTGAGAAACCAGCCAGATTGTAAGCATGGAATTGATCTTATCTGACTGATCCTGGGGTGAGCCCTGAATGGTTTAAGCCAGTGGAATATTATCCATGACATAAGCTGGATCAGACATAGTGAACTTCTACTGAGACTGCTAGAACACAGATCCACTCTTCTCTCTTTGGCACCATTGCCACCCATTCTAGTATCATGAGGGGAGCCATACTGAAGAAAGATCTGATCCAAACAGATGGGCAAAACTGGAAATTGTCAGGGAAATGAAGACAAAGCCCTAAGGATACAGTAAACTTCAAATCTTTTGATGCCTAAAGACAACATTACCCTTGGACCTTTTAGTTGCTTGGACCAATGCATTCCTTTATTGTTGCAGTTATCTGGGGTGGGGATTCTTTCACCTGTGATTGATATTTGACACATTAGATGCTGACCAGGAATAAAGAAAAAGCCCAGTTGTTAGAAGAGGATTCATGTTGGACACCAAGCCTCAGCAATAAGACCAAACGCTTCTTATGATTTGGGTGACTTGAGGTTAGAGGTGACCCGATGTTGAATCCCAAAGTACTGGGCAAGAACTATTTAAATGTCTTTTATTGTGGGGTGCCTGGGTCACTCAGTCAGTTGAGCATCTGACTCTTGATTTTGGCTCCGGTCATGATCTCATGGTTCTTGAGATTGAGCCCTGTGTTGGGCTCCATGCTGACAGTGTGGAGCCTGCTTGGGATTCTCTCTCTCCTTCTGTCTCTGCCCTTCCCCCACTTCCATGTGCTCTTATGCTCTCTCTCGCTCTCTCTTTCTCAAAAGTAAATAAAAGAAGTAAAATTAAAAAAAAAAGTCTTTTATTGAAAGTTAGGATTGGTTCTAGAATTTAGAGTGAAAGTTGAACCTGTAGATGGCAACAAATTTGATGGGAAGAAGATGGGTTAAGAAATAGCCTGGGCCTGAGTCCATTTATAGCACTCCTGAAATTGATCTTTTCTAGCAATTGGGGACAAAGTTTTTGAGTAGGACCTAATTTTGGTTTTATAATGTAGGACAAAGGAAAACATAATTGCATACAAATATATTAATTGACTACTTAAAAATAAATTTCCTTTGTAGCCGATATCTCTACCGATAAGTGAAGCAAATCTATGTGATGATTCTTTATTTAAATTGGCACCGAGAATGCACATGAGAATAATACAGTGACAGTTACAGTTAGAAGTTAAATTTCTTTGCTGTCCTCTTCCAGAGAGACTATACCTATCTTGTTTACTGTTATGTTCCCAGTATCTAGTACAATTACTGTTTGGCAAATTGGTAGATAACTGGTTGTCTACCTATGGATTCCCTGAAAGCTGACCATGACATAAGAAGTTGAAGGGAGGTGGTTTATTTGGGATGTGAACTTAGGCAGCCAAGCAAGGGAGTAGGCAAGTGACTAGAGAAAGGAAAAGAATGAATAAGAGTTGTGCTAATAAGCCATCTGTCATTGTAGGCAGCAGGAATTCAGTCCCACTGGGATTGAGTTCAGTCCCACTGAATTAGATTTACTCACAACCAAAGTAGTATTAACCAATATACTTTATGCTTTGTAGATATTATGTATATTTCTTTTTTTGATATATATAAGATCACAAAAGAAACCCATTTATTCTACAATGTGCTGAACAATTTGTTGAAATAGAGATTCTAGGAGTCTGAGAATCCTAAAATGAACCATACACACCTCATCTACACTAAAAGCAAACAACTGGGAAGAAAACAATCTTATCTCTGCTCTTAGAAGAAAAATGACATGAATGTTTGGTCTACAGAAGAGCAAATCCCTTTAGAAGGTCCTGAGTCTAGCACATATAAAGGTGGGTTTTATACACAAGTTTTATTTAGGACATCAAAGAACTCAGGGATGGTGTCAGGAGTCCATCAAGAAATGCTTTGTATCAGCAATGTGTGCTTGGTTTTTGTGTGTTCTAAAGATTTTTTAAAAAAGTTTCTTTTACTGTGTATTTATCATCTTAATTGTGATGTAATGCTTTACAATGACATCGTAAGATAAACACTCCTGTTTTTTCCTCTTCTTTTTTCTGTAACTAACTATTGGGGACAAGTTTAAAAAGTAAATAGCTTGAGGATATCGTTACCTACATTATAAGGCTTTTTTATTTTATTTTTTCTTTTGTTAAATAGAAAATTCCTGTGCTACTTTCAGTATGCTCCTATAAAACCCTGTTTATTTACTGCTTAATTTTCTATTTGACACTTTCATGATACTTACTAAAATTGAGAAACTGCTTCAAACGAATTTGTATTTATATACACCATATAGGATATTTCATGTAAAAGCAGCAGATCATTTGTGAGAAAGCATAAGAAATTGACTTTATGTATGATTCTGATGAGAAACTATGGTGTTTAATGTAGTTTTACAAACTTTTGAGTAATTTGTGTTGGCCAGAGATTGTGCTAGACACAAAATAATAGGCTGAATATCCAGCTTTCATAAAAAGCATGGCAGATGATTCTTGTTATTGGAGAGGCAATACCAAGAAAGTAGTGTGAGACTTAGCTCTCTTTCCTGAAATTGAGTCCTGAGAAGGCAAATCTGAAACCATGGGACTGACAACCTGATATTTCAGTCCCACTGCCAGGGGTACATTTATCCCAGGTAAACATTGCCCATGTAGGTGTTGTGCCAAGGTGGTGGGAATAAGAGGAATGTTTACCAGGAACAATAGTTAGAAGTAATAGTTAAGTAGGAAGCACAAGTAATAGTTAAGGAGGAAAGGGAAGTCGCAGTGGGGCTGAGCTTCCTGTCTGGAGGAGTTTAGGGCAGTAAACAGGAAATTAGTTTTGAGATGAAAGCAGGGAGGATTGGGAGGAAGTTAAGTTGGATCAAGAGAGTGAGTGTTAAACCTCTGTAAATAGTAGGAGGATTAAAAGCCCACTTCCTGGGGCACCTGGGTGGCTCAGTCAGTTAAGTGTCCAACTTCAGCTCAGGTCATGATGTTGCAGTCCGTGAGTTCGAACCCCATGTCAGGCTCTGTGCTGATAGCTCAGAGGCTGGAGCCTGCTGTGGATTCTGTGTCTCCCTCTCCCACTGTCCTCTCTCCCGTTTGCACTCTTTCTCTCTCTCCAAAATAAATATAAATAAATAAATAAATAAATAAATAAATAAATAAATAAAGTTAAAAAAGCTCAGTTCTTTAGGATGCTACAGGAGTGAATCTGATAGTTCAAAATTGCTATTCAGAGCCAGACATCCTCCACAAATCACATAACTGAAAACCAAAACAATGAAGGCAATCTAGCCGTTACTTACAACATGCCAAGTAGTTTACTAGATTAAACTGTTTTTCCTAAAGTAGTTGTAGCAATTTATAGTCCTACCTGCAGTCTCTGGGGATTCCAGCTGCTCCACATCCTCACCAACATCTGGTATCATATCTTTTTTGTTTCAGGATTATCAGTATTAAAAAAAAAATCTCATGTATCTCATCAGGAGCAGGGTTGAGAACGAATTTCCTATAATCTGAGAGAATCATACTAAATAGATGAGAATAAGGACTGATGTTTAAAATGATCCTGTGGGAATATTACTTAACCTCTTTGTGTTAAATAGTCATTCATGAAATTAGGATAATGCTTCATAAGGTTGTTGTGAAGACTTAAATGTGTTAAGACATGTATAGCACATTATGTTTGCAGCGTTAACTATTATTATTGTATCTTTGCCACAGAGTCTACCAAGTAGTGAGCAAACATTTCTGGGTACATTCTTCCATGGGCTGTGCTCACCCTCCCTAAACACTCCCATATTCTACAGTTTAACTAGTCATTCATCCATTCATCAGGCAGGAATATCATAAAAGGCACCTTTTTAGTCATTATCTGACAATGCCAGACAGACAAATCCATGAGAAAAAAAAATGGTTGGATAGGAGGCAAGGGAAAATGAGGATGGGTTATCTTCATAATTTCCATTGCTTATAAGTATCTTCACAAAAATGTCAACAGCCAAAGGTACTAATTTTCCTGCAAATTCACAACACTGGCTTAAGAAATATTTGTCTTCATTTTATAAGAAATAAAATGGAGGAAATAAAATTTAAAAATCACTTATCATTGCACACACACATATAAAATAATTTCTACCTATTTATACGGTTTCAGATACAATTTCAGAAGTAAGAAGACCTGGTAGGTGCTGTCCATGGAATCAGTGTAGGCTGAATTTTAGCTTATGAAAGTAAATTACTGTTTTTTTTTTTATTTATTTTGAGAGAGAGAGAGAGAGAGAGAGATTGATCAAGGTAGGGTAGGGGCAGAGAGAGAGAGAATCCCAAGCAGGTTCTGCACTGTCAGCACGGAGCCCGACTCAGGACTCGAACTCATAAACCATGAGATCACGACCTGAGTGGAAATCAAGTGTCGGAGGCTTAACCAACTGAGCCACCCAAGCACTCCAGAAATTACTTTTATATCAAATCAACATATTGGAAAAAATATAACCTGAAATATGAATATAATTAGAAGCAATAACTAAGTATCCATTCCAAGCATAGCATTTTATCAATTGTACTCTTTTTTTTACCTTTTTTTTTTTTACATATTTTTTTAAAAAAATGTTTTTATTTATTTTTGAGACAGAGCATGAGCAGGGGCGGGGCAGAGAGAGGGAGACACAGAATCCAAAGCAGGTTTCAGGCTCCGAGCTGTCAGCACAGAGTCCGACACGGGGCTCGAACTCAAGGAGTGTGAGATCATGACCTGAGCTGAAGTCGGATGCTTAACCGACTGAGCCACCCAGATGCCCCTATTTTTTTAGTAATCTTTACAACCCAATGTGGGGCTTCAACTCATAAACCTGAGATAAACAGTCATATGCTCTTCCAACTGATCCAGCCAGACGTCCCTATCAATTGTACTTTAAGGCAAAAAATAGCATATTTTGCTTGTGGTTATTCAGAACTTAGGAGCAAATAGATCAAGTTTATTTTACTTCTGAGGCAAGGCTGTTAAAAAGGCAACAATTTTTATTTGCCACCTATTGCATAACCAAAGTACCTTTGAGTATGCTAGAGTCAAACATGCATTGTCATGTATTTCACTCCAAGTATTTAAATATTACTTTGTAAATAATTCAAACAATATATAATATTGTAAGAAAGATATAATCGGAACCCCTACCACTGTTAATATTTGCACATTCTCATTTGAATGTTTATTAAACTCTAGAAGTTTACGTCTCATTTTGTTTTCATTAGCTCATTGGGCCACATAGTTAGATTCAGATATAATACCTTAGAATAGCCACTGTAGTATATTTGCTGGTTGCTTCCTTCCATTCATTCCTCCCTCTTTTCTAAAAATACTTCAAATTTCCCATACCTGTGTGGATTGTTGTGGCTCCAGGTCACCGCAAGACAGCATATTAGCCCGGTTGGGTACTGTTGAGCTAGGCCGATCAGAACCGAGAAAAAACCCCTATGTTCTGGGATACCAGTCGTGGAAAGAGACTTTCTCTTTTCTACTGAAAACATATAGCCTGGAGACCTTCTTGAAAGTTCAAGGAGAATGCCGGCTGGAAATGGAACAACCACAAAGGAAATATTGCTAAGAAATGAGAGCAGTAACTATATTCCAGTCACGTTGTTTTTATCACTGGATTAAGCTTCTTCTGAAACAAAATCTACTCTAGCTTTATCAATTATGTGAGTCAATAAATTCCCTGTATTGTTTAATCCAGTTTGAGATGGAATTTTAGTTATTTGCAAGCAAAGTCATCCTGATGAATAGGCTGGGCTACGGGTATTTTTACGTAACAGCTCCATGATGGGAATGGCCAGGAGATCTATTCTTGTGTGTAGTCTCAGCTCTTGCATGGAACCACTGCTTCTAGACTGTAGAATGCTATATGGATAGATCACCGAGTTTTGTGTTAGGGGAAGTAAGTTTTAGTCTTTATTCTGATATTTTTGATTAAGTTAATTTTGTAATTCACTGAATCTTCATTTGTCTACAAAATGAGGAAGTGGGTTTTCACCATGTTCTTTACCTGTCTATCACAGTAGAGCCCCTTTTCAAAAGAAATTTTATATGGAGCCCTAACCAATAAAACATCCAATTGTGAGTTGCAAGAAGGTTAATTATTTTTCTCGTTCCTGTATAGATAGCACTGCCATACATTTGACAAATTGTATGTGTCCAGCGAGTAGTTGTTGGATAAATGAATAAAAGAACTCCTGTGTTGGAGGGATGCCATGGAGTCTGGACCCCCTACTTACTTGGCCTTCCCCTCATTCTCCTGAGCTGTCCTTGAGGACCCACCAGTGAACTCCAGGGCTTGGAAGAGCACAGTCTGAAAGTAATGACTAAATGATCTGTGAGGCCCTTCCAGTTCTAACATTGTGTGATCCAACCTAGTGATTCTCAGCTGTACCAGTATGGTAATGCATGTTGATTGTGTCATCAGAATTATATTCTGAGAGGTTTCAAATTATTTTTCCTATCCTACCATGATTTTGTTTTCTCTTACGCTGATCAATTAAGTACTGTTAATTAGTCATGTACTATTTTAATTAATCACCACTTGATTAACATAGCTTTTTAAAGAGCCTACCATGCCCAGGCATTGTACCTGCTGGTAGAAGGGTGAGCAAGATGGAGTGGCAGATATGGTCCCATTGTCTTAGGGCCTCCATGGATGTATATTAGAACATCTCAAAAGGTTTTCAAAATCTTGATGCTCCTGGGTCTCACCCCCAGAGAATCTGATTTAATTGGTTTAAGGCCAATTAAATGGAGGTGGGGTGATTTTACTGTCCAGGGGTGAAATATCTGGAGACATTTCTGATTCTCACAACTGGGGAGAGGGGTATTTCTGGCATCTAGTGAACAGAAGTCAAGGATGCTATTAAACAATAGACAGCATAACTTCCCAGCAAATAATTATCTAGTACAAAATGGCAGCATTGCTGAGGCTGAGAAACACTGGTCTAGGGTTTGACCTGGTGATTCTAGTGTGCACTTAAGGTTGCAAATCAGTTTTCTAGAATCTCCCAGGAAAGGGTGTTATGGTGGATGAAGGTTCTGTAGCAGTCTGTGTGATTTGGAAAGAGCTTCCTGTGTGATTCTCTATACCTTCCCTCCAGCCAGATTGAAATTCATGTTTTAAATATTTGGAAACTCCCAACGATGTGCAGTAAATTTGAAAGCTAAAAAGATAAACAGGATATGTTCTTAGGACTTAGGAGAATTATAATCTAGAGGAAAAAAGACATTCACAATCTATTTTACAATGGAGAGAGATGACTGGATTGCTGGAGATTTCTATTTTTTTTTTTTTTTTTGCTTAGTTTTAGCTTCTAAAATTTCTAATATATTTGTACTAAAGTAGTAAAGTGGTAAAAGTAAAAAGTAATATAAATACATAAAAATTATGTAAATGTAAAAAATAAAAGAGTATATAAATTACTGTTTTTAAAGTGAAAAAAGTATGATCTCACAGTGAGTATTGTTATTTGTCGAATGATGGCTAATTGAACAAATTAGCCCTTGCAAAAGGCTTATTTGGAATGCATTGACTTCTCCATTCTGAGGTAGTTGAAGAGAGATTGGGCAACTATCTAGTCTCTGTTTCTCTCTCTCTCTCTCTCTCTGTCTCCCTTTCTCTCTGTCGGCACATTCTCTCTCTCCACTCTCTGCATGTATGCATATGTATTTCAGTGTCAGCCATCGTTGGTGAAGCTAACCACACTCCCTCTTCATAATGCATTTATGAAGTTGTGTGAAGTTGTGTGAAGCTAACATACACTCCCTCTTCATAATGCATTTTTCTTTGGGCGTTCAGGGGATAGTTTCATGAAAATGAGGAGATATAAGGGGGCAGAATTTTATTCTTCCTTCCGTGATACCTATGTGTTTGTGTGCGTGTGTGTGTGTGTGTGTGTGTGTGTGTGTGTGTGTGTATGTGTAGGAATGACTGTGTATAGGAAACAGATCTGAAGAGAGTTAAGGGCCTCAGTTTTTTGGCAGAAATGGATCTGATAGGAAGTCAATATATTTTAGGTATATGTAAGACCAAACGTTTGAGGTGTTGTGATAGTGGAGATAGATAAAAAATTGACAAGTAAAACTTTTAAAACTAGCATTTTTGAGCCTAATCTAAGCCTTACCTGGGGTCAAAAATATGTCTATGTGATTGTGAAATTAAAAACAAAACAAAACAAGACCTGATCTCTCTACTCGTCTTAAAGGATGGGAATCTCTGTATTAGTTTAGGTGCTTTCCAGAGTTCTTTCCGTTAGAACCACTTCTGGTATTTAAATTTACTGGTGGGGGTGGGGGTGAAGAAAGAATGAATGAATAAAAGAGAGAGAGAAGGAGAGAGAGCATGTGTCAGACAGTCCTTGGAGATCAACATAAGAGTTTAAAACACTCAGAAAAGCTGCTTGCTATTTTCAAAATAGGTACTTTGATCATTGTTTCTGTGGGATTTTAGAGGCTGGGGCAGGATTGTGTGGTGTTATGTGCTTCTTGCTTCTCCACATTTGCTCATTTAAGGCTCAGCTTAATTGACATTTTCTCCCAGGAAGTCTTCTTTGATCATGTCAGCACAAAGGACTTTGACAATTTTAAGACATGCAAAATAGTCACTGTTACATTATTTATTATTTTTAACAGTGAAATTCTCCTTAATTGGTTGCAAACTCACAGAGGCAGGACTTTGTTCATGTCTCCCCCCAGCAGGCCAAACCCGATGCTTTGGCATCAGAGGTCCTCAAAAAAGGTTTGTTGAAAGGGATAATTTTGTTTTCTTTCCATAACCCAATAATAAGAGATATGATGCAATCCTTCTTCATTCTGGCTCTGATTGTAAGAAGCAACCACAACAAATTTTTCTATAAACCTCCCCATTTAGACGTAGTAGTTCAGTGTGCAGCCTCTGCAACCAAACCAGTAAAGGACACTATCTATTAATGTTAGATATCCACAAATGTTTCGGTTTCAAATACTTTCCACTGTTTTTTTTTCTTTCTTTCACCAAATGAAATCTTTCCATGTTTTAGCTCTAAAAGAGATTAAGCACATTCAATCTAATTATGCAACCTACTGACAAAAGCAATCTAAATGCGAAACACTCTGCTGGTTGTATTTCACAGTTGCCATTGGAAACAGAGACAAGTTTGGAAAACTGTAAAGTCAAGTCTGAGCCTTGGCATTAGCATGCTTCTAAGGGAAGGCATTTCCTGGGTCTGTTCTTTCTTTCCTTCATTCTTTATATGCATGCTGGGTGTGTCCGGTCAGGCTCTACAATTAACTGAAAAGACTGTATCAAAGTAGGAATACTACATACATTAAAAGACGGACAAATGCTCTAAAAGTTAAACCAACAACAAACAAGCAAAACCCAACTTGCCAGGGAGTCTGAGACTTGGTATTTTACAAAGCTATATAAAACACAGTTTATCTGATGTTAAAGAATACCAGTTGTCATGGTATTTACAAAATTCCTAATTCCATATATTCGTGGTAACTCCTCAGGCTAACATTTCAACTTATGTATTTCAGTTGTTAGTTGCACATTTTGTCCCTCACCATGGTACCGTTTGTTATATTCAGATACAAAGATGTACTATTTCCAAAACAGGTTTCTTAAGTATTTTCATTTACTTTAGGTTAAACAATGAACGGTGTGTTTCTTTCTAAAAATAATTTTGCTGATTATTTTGAAATATAGGCTGGGTTTACATGATAGCTAAAAACATTTTGGAAGTGGAAGAAAGAGTGCTGGCATCAGTGTGGGGAACATTAAGATGCACAAAATGGTTTCCTTGAAATGAGAGCACTCAGCCATGTAAGAACAGCCGACAGCCGGTTTGACCAGACAGCCAGTTTGACCAGTTTCTTTTTCCCTCAACTCTCCAGGCTCTCATGTGTGTTATCTGATTGGAGAGTCTTGCAGCTGACTGACAGGTATGGCAGACCCCTGCAGGACAGTTCTTTGTAACAAAAACTGAGCTCTGTGTTAACCTCTCTGTCAACTCAGAGCACCCAAGCGTTAATCCAAGAAGCCTGAACTGTTTTCCTGAGTTCCTCACCTCACAGCAGTCCCTCTACCAGTGTGTGCTGTAGGGAGGAGATTCTCTCAGGTCCTGGGTACCTCCCCTTTTCTTCTGGCTTGTGGTGCTGAGATCCCAGAATGCCTTGAGGCAGGGCCCACCCAAGGGATTGCTAAATAGACTCCAATTTACACAGATCTTGAAATCATTAAAAATCTGGTTTCTGCATTCTATTTCATGTCCCAGACTTGTACTATTAGCCTCCACCCAAGACCTCCCAGCTGGAATCACAGTGCTTCCCAGCTGTAGGATTAGCATTGACTGCTTCCATTCATTCACTTACTTATTTACCCATCTGGTTATCTATCGGTATCTTCATTTAACCAATTTATCTACTAATCATTGCTACAGATGGAATGTTTATGTCACCCCAAAATTCATATGTTGAAACCTAATTCCCAGTGTGTGGGTATTTGGAGGTGGGCCTCTTGGGATTAGGTCATGAAGACAGAGCCCTCGTAAATGGGATTAGTGCCCTTATAAAGAGACCCCAGAGAGCTCCTTAGCACTTTCTACCATGTGTGGACATAGCAGAAAGTCTACGCAACAGGAAGAAGGCTCTCACTGGATGTCAAATCTACCAACACCTTAATCTTAGACTTCTGGCCCCCAGAACTATAAGAAGTAAATATTTGTTGTTTATAAGCTACTCAGTCTACAGTATTCTGTTACAGCAGTTCAAACTGACTAAGACAGTCTTGTGTCATATACTGGGCACAGTGCCGTGAATACAGTGGTAAACAAAAGTAGACACAGTCCTGTTCACATAGGTCTTATAGTCTCCTGAGAGTAGAGGATAATCATCCCCAAGAAATTTAAAGTTAAAAATGAGTTAAATTCTTTAAAGAAAAGGTAGATGGTGCTGTGAAAGGCGATACCAGGTTAGGGAGTAGGGAGGATGGGCAGCAAGGCTTTCTCCCAGAAAATTTGCATCTTGTCTGAGATGAGTTGGAGTTGTGTTGCCAAAAGCATGAGGTGGGGGTGAGGAGAGCATTTCAGACAGAAGGAGCCATGAGCAAAGCTCCTCTGGCAGAGGAGGGTCAGTATTGCCCGGGAACTGAGATAAGGACAGTATGACAAGAGCGTGGAGAGTGAGAAGGAACAGGGTGGGAGAGGATCTGAAGGAAGCCTTGCAGGTCATGATTCTGATTCTGATCAGTAGGCTAAGAGAAATGATTAAATCCTTTAAAGCATGACAGCGGTGGGGCACCTGGCTGCCTCAGTCGATGGACCATGTGACTCTTGATCTTGGGGTCATGAGTTCAAGCCCCACATTGGGTGTAGAGATTATTTAAAAAATATTAAAACATGGCAGTGGAATGGCCACAATTATGAATTTTTCTTAAAAGATCACTTGGTTATTTTATTGAAAATGGATTAGAGTAGAGGCAGGAGTGAGATGGGTGATAGTAGTCTTTGTGTAGATGAAACTCCCTAGACCTTGGTGGTGTGGATGCAAGTAGTAGAGTATAGGCCTGAGAATCTTTCTGAGGCAAATCCATTTAGATTAGTAATAGTAATTTACTACTAATAGTAATTTGGCATGTGGAATGTGAAGGAGAGGATTCTGGGGCTGCAGAACTTTCTGACTGGTGCAGTTATTCACAGAAAGGGAGAACTGGAAGAGAGTGCATGTAAAGGAGAAGATTATGAGGTCAGTTATAGACATTTTGAGTTTGAGACATTTAACTAGAGATGTCGTGTAGGCATTTGAATATGTAAGTCTTAGTTTCCAGGGAGTGATCTGGAAGGGAATTACACATTTATGGATCACTGGTGTATTGGCGGTGAATGCATCCATAACTATGGCTGAGCTCTCCTGAGGAGAGAGTGTGAAGTAAGTTAAACAAGGGGACCTAGGACTGAAGACTATGGTATTCTAACATTTAATGGTCAGACAGAAGAAAAGGAAATTATCAGAGATTGAGAAGTGTGGTCAGAGAACTGAAGAGAAAACCAAGAGAGAATAGCATAGTGGATATTCTCCATTTGTCTTTTTATCTTTCTCCGTACCGCTGAACAGTGTAACCCATGGTCCCTTGCCCCTGGCTTGATGTTGGGCTCAGCCAATGAGAAAAGAGATCAGATACATTTCCCTGGCTCCCTTCCTCTTATGCTGTAGTTTTACAGTGGTTTTATTCTATAGTTTTTATGTTTGAGTGAGTTGAAGAATATATGAAGGGCAAAAGAGAGAGAATTAGAGCATAAGTATTAATACATTGGTGAGTCTTAAGGCCACATTTTGTGTGGCTGTAAGCAGAAGAATGTAGCCACTGTCAAAACATAGCACAGCAGATTGGCTTTCATGCTCCCCTATGTGCAAAATGTCTTGTGTGTGCTCTCTTTATCCTGTTCTACATCTCCCATATATTCTTCAATTTACTCCAATCTGGCAACCTAACCACATTTTGCATAAAGGAGAATATTCACAAGAACATAGCTGGAGGCGAATATGGGCTCAAAGAAGAGCTAAAAAAACTGCAACACAAAAATCTCTAGTCAGGTCAAGAAGTATATTCATAGCTTTAGGATCAGCACCAAACTAATTTGGTGGAGATATGAATTAGTTTAGTTGCTGTAGTTCTAGGGTCTGGTGTATAATAGGAGAGATTTGCACACATACCAGAATTACCTGAAATGTGTTGTTGTTTTCCATTCCCCACCAGAGTGGCCCAATGTGTATGATTAGATGACTGCTTGCCTACCTTGTCTGGCTCTCTGGGTAGAACCGAGTCCATTTAGTCCTAATAATTATCTTACACCAATGGCTAGAGGGTTCTTAACTTGCAACATTCTAGAGCAAGCCTGTATTTTGGAATGAGAATGCTATAAAGTGTTCTGTTGAGTTTATGAAAAGCATGAATAATGAACTAATCCTGAAATTAATATTCCTGTTTTCTTTTAAGTTTTGCTGAAACTTTTAGCCAAATGAAGTTATACATTTTGCTTTGATCTTGTTTTATTTTCTTGGGTTGTCTGTGTCATTCTGACACATATCTCTTACCTTGTGCCTATCTGTGCTAGGAAAGTTATATTCTTGGGTCTGTGCCTTAATTACTGAGGCAATTAAGATGTTTTTAAAAACATTATTGCTTTGAGTTCACTTTAAGTATAAAAACACTATTAACTATCTTTAAAGAGGGTGGCTTCTATCCAGGGATTTCTGTTAAATGCCTTCTGCTAATTCTACTTATTCTCCTGAAAATGGCTTATTTTGTAATTTGCTGGATTTCAACTTTTGGCTTCTTTCTGAATACTCTCTATTGCCTTCCTGTGCTACCTACGTGTTGCAGTATGAGATTTATTTCACTTATTTTGTGAGGGAAAAGTAATTCGTAGTTTGGGTCTGAGCTGAAAAAGATCCCCATTGGGCAAGAATAGCAGTGCCATGGTAATTCCAGCCTTAGTCTACTAAACATCCTTCCTGGATACAGATGCTCAGGAGTTTAACTGTTTTGGAAGCAGTATCACGTGGTTTACATAGATGCCAACATTTAGATATATACAAAGGATCTTTTAGCAAGGAAGAATGCAGAGGTGGAGTTTAGAGCTGGATTAAAATTCAAACCTGAAAGATTTTAATTCCAAATTCTTCAGCTTCCTAGAAATTTTATACTTGGGGATAAACTATCCTTGGTAATTTTTAGGCTGTGATGGCTTTTTCTGATGATGGAAGCCTATAGGCCCAAGGCTAACCTATACAGAGTGGGAACAAAATAGTAGTGGATTTGGGTTGGAAATTACCATCCTGGCTGAGCAGTCCTATTCTTGTTTATCCATGGCCTGAACTTTAGATTGCACTCAAGTGTGTCCTCCCTGACTGCTCTGCATTAGCCGAAACTCACTGGATTCTACTACTTGCCTACCCCAAATTATGTCATGGCTCCTCTGATTTATCACAGTTCCCAGTCTGAGCCTTTCACTTCAAATCCTGACCATTGCCACATCCTACATGGCACTAGCAAGAGGATATGACATCATGGAAGGGCACAGAGTTGGGATAAAATTACCAGGTACATTAGCACACTAAAACAAAATATTATTATTAATAGTAGTTTACATACTCTGTCCTTACCTATGTACATAACGTCTATGAGCATAAAGTTTGTAGGCAAATTTAACATAAGCCATTGTGTAAGGTGTCCAGCCATGCTTCAAAAATAGCAAGTAGAAGACTTGAGATACACTCTCAGCTTATGAAAATGACCTCATTCTACACATCATGGGCAACAAATACATGTTTGTTAAAATTAAGAAAAAAAGAGATTAGTTATATCTTGGAGGATGTCATAACTAAGCAAATAAAGTTTTTGCAGCCATTTAGAGATTGTGAAAAATTGAAAATTTCTCATCTTTGAATTTGGGTATTTAGGAACTGGTGTAGAATATATGTGTATATATTAGTATTCCATTTTGTTTTAGCAGCAATTTATTTATTTATTGATGTTTGTTTATTTTTGAGAGAGAGAGGGAGACACAGAATCCTAAGCAGGCTCCAGGCTCCAAGCTGTCCGCACAGAGCCTGATATGGGGCTTGAACTCACAAACCAGGAGATCATGACCTGAGCCAAAGTCAGACACTTAACTGACGGAACCACCCAGGTGCCCCTAGCAGCAATTTTTTTAAAAAGGAAATTCTGTCTGGAAACCCAACATGGGTGGGGTAGTTGTTTTGGTCGACAGAGTGGGAGTGAGATTGAGCTCTACCCACTTACCTTCCCTCTTCCCCTTGAGGGGTTCCCAGGAACTTGGTCTGGAAATCACTGGACTAGATGATCCCATGATCCTTTACACTTTTAATGTTTTATAATTCAGTATAACAAGCTTATTTGGACACTGTCTGAGGCTCAGTTCACTTCAAAAGTTTACATAACTGGTGAGCAACAGAGGTGGGTTTTGATACCAGATAGTCTGATTCCAAAGCCGACAATCTTTTTTTTTTGTTTGTTTGTTTATGTTTATTTATTTGTGAGAGAGAGAGAGAGAGAGAGAGAGAGAGAGAGAGAGGGAGAGAAAGTGCAAGTGGGGGAGGTGCAGAGAGAGAAGGAGACATAGAATCCGAAGCAGGCTCCAGGCTCCGAGCTGTCAGCACAGAACCCCATATAGGGCTTGAACTCACGGACCGTGAGATACGACCTGAGTTGAAGTTGGACACTTAACCGACTGAGCCACCCAGGCACCCCCCAAAGCCCCCAATCTTAACCACATAATGTACTGACTCCAACAGTGTTACTGCTATTTTTTCTATCTAAAATGTTAATATACTATGTTCTAAGATCACTGAGGAACAAACGAGCTTCACCTATTTGTGCATGAGTGGTATTCCTTTGGGTGTGCCCATACAGATCTTGTTTATTTATTACCACATAACAAATTACCCCAAATTCTGTGGCTTCAGATAATAATTTATTCATGCCTTTGTGGTTTGGGGATTTAAGCAAGCTTTGACTGGGTGATTCTTCTGCTCCACATGGTATTGACTGGGGTTATTTAGTGTTAATGCAGTGGTTTTGTGGTCTGGCCTACAAGCCTTACTCACATGCCTGGGGCCTTAGTAGTAATGGACAGAAGGTTACACTCAGTTGAGTCCTTCTCCTTTCCAGTATGGCCTCTGGCCTTTCTATTTGGTCTTTTCATCAGGGTGATTAACTTTGTCATGTGGTTGCCCAGGGTGCCATATGTGAGTCTTCTAAGAGAGAAGATGTACAAGCTATCAGTCTCTTAGGGTCTGGTCCCAGAAATGGTTATAGCAATACTCCTACCATATTCTATCTAGTTAAAGCAGTCACAGAACGTACCTACATTCAAGGGATGGGGACACAGATCTAATCTTTTAACAAAAAATGTATTGGAGTATGTGAGGCCATCTTTAATCTTTCACAGACTCAGCTGAGAAAGTAGTCTGTCAGAGCACGGCAAGCAAGTGCAAATGGGTTGCAGTCTGGATTTATATATTTTCCCCTCTGGTTTCAGGGATTTGGGAATTACAGTATGCTAGAGGATTTATGAGGCAATTCACTTAGTCAACCAAGTGTGAACATTGTTCTTTATCTTTGAGAGGGAAAAGCTGAATATAGGAGATGCTAGGGCCTATTTAAAGAAATTAATAGTTTCAAGACAAGTGGGAAACCAGTTTGAATAACTATGGCAAGGTCAGAAGAGCAAGATAGATATCATTTTAGGGCAGAAAAGTTGAAGGTTAAATATTCTTTTACTGAGGCTCAAGACATTACCTGATTTTCAAGGATTGAACTCTTGGGGTGGAAGAAGGAAATTTTCCAGTGTCCTTTTTAAAAGGTGGGACTGTGGTAACCTTTGAGAAAAGAGGGCTAATTATGTAAATGCTCAGGATTACCCTGGAAGGAGAGGAGGTAGGAAGAGCTGGCTATCTTTATATTTAGGAATGTAAAGTGGAAGGTACAATGAATCAACTGAGATGGTGACAGCTACCAAATGAAAGAGAGGAGCTATTTGGGGCTTGAGGGGAGAAACATTAGATTTATCATTAGGAATTAGTACAGCTAAGTTAAACTTAGACATTTTGGAAGGGATGTGGGGGAAAGTGAAGGTGGAATTGAATGTGAGATGTAGCGAGAAAGTAAGAAGGAAGCTCTTGCAGACGAAGGAAACCCTGAAACAGCTTTGTAAATAGAAGAAAAAAGGAAGAGGGAAAAGCCTATAGTGGAACCAGTGGACAGAAAGACCCAAACGAGTGAGGCCAGCAGGACGGGGGAGCACAGAACAAAGACCCTAGAAGCAGGAACAGAGTTGGAGGAAGTGGAAGGATAGAACAGAAGCTGAGATTAACTGGAGACAAAAGAGAAGACTAACAGTTATTGAATTACAATGTCATAACTTTTTTTACTGTGTTTACTGTTATTATAATTCTTGTTACTTCCTACTTTCCCAGAGCAGTTGTTTCAAACCTTTTCCACTTTCTAAGCTTCAGTATTATTCTCAGCCAGTGACAGCATCTCATGATCTGTTAGGAAGAGTGAGATCTTCAGAGAACACCATTAACTTCCCTTCAAGTTTATATCAGATTGTCTGTGTATTTGGTAATTGTCTCTCTTCTTTATTCTAATTTTAAAATGTCCCTTTTTCAGGATACTCTTGATGCCATTTTCTCGTGTCTTCTGTAGCAATCAGTTTTTTAATTATCCATTTCTTTCTCACATATTCAGTGCCTCCTACTCTTCTGACTTCTTTCCTTCTGAAGAGAAGCATTTTTGTGTCTGTCTTGTGCTGAAAATATCTTGTCCCTCCATTTGCTATTACAATGAACTATACGTCTTTATTCTTTTCATTTTTTACTAAGCTTCTTGCAAAAGAAGTCTGAGTCTATTCAGTCCACAGGTTAAATATTTAAAGTTTTAAAGCAGGGAAGAAGAAATTTAACTTTAAAAAGAAAAGAAAATCATGCAGAAGCAATTCTATTTTTTTTTATTAATTAATTTTTAAAGACCTAGCAATTCTTGCTGTGCTTTAGCCAAAGATGAAGACAGTAGAGCCTGTTTTTGGTGTTTCTTAGTAGGTGAAGGAGGCAGAGATAAAGGGTGGATAAAATGCATCTGCAAAGAGTTTATAAAGATTCAATTCCAAAGAGAAAAAGATAATAGGAGAATCATAGTTATGCTTAATCTGGTACTGTGGAAAATGAAAAATACATAAAAAGTAATACACATACATGAAAGAGAAACAGAATGAGGGGAATGTGTGTGTGTGTGTGTGTGTGTGTGTGCGTGCCTTTAGATGGGTGTGCATGTGTGTTTTATAAGAAAGTGATAGACAATATTTTTGGAAATTTGTCACTTTGAAAGATAAGTTATAAATATATACTGTATACAGTAAGTATTTATCTGAAGTCACATAATCAGATCTATAAGAATTAATGCATTACTTTATTTCCTTTAAATCAACTTCTACCCTAACCTGGTTTCTCCATTCTGAGAAGTTGTTGAGGAATGCGGTATCAATCCTGATTGTGATTCTGTCCCCTCTCCAGGATTACCCAGGAATCCTGAGGCTCATACAGTGTTGAGAAAACGAAGGCAGGGTCTTGACTCTCTAGTACATTGTGGTTGCTGCTGATATCCTCGTGATCCAAGCACTCTTGGGAGTGTCTGGTGTATAATAGGAGAGATTTGCACACATACCAGAATTACCTGAAATGTGTTGTTGTTTTCCATTCCCCACCAGAGTGGTCCAATGTGTATGATAGGGTGACTGCTTGCCTACCTTGTCTGGCTCTCTGGGTAGAACTGAGTCCATTTAGTCCTAATAATTATCTACACCAATGGCTAGAGGGTTCTTAACTTGCAGCATTCTAGTCCATGGACTCTTGAAACTCAGCAGTTTTGTTTTTCCATGCTATGGGTTGAACAAAACTCATCTATGGGCTTGCCATTTGCCCTAGGGAACAGGATGTAGATCTTCTAGACTCTCTCCCCTTCCGAGCTACTCCTCCAAAATCCACACCCCCCAGCATGGACACATGGGACACCAGACTGACACTTCAAAGGGACTCCAGAGGAACTAGCACACCATATCTGCTGAGTGTAGACTTTCACAAAATATTACCTTCAAGTAGCTTTTGCTCCCAGATCTATAAATATCCCCATGGGGTCTGGTTCAGGTTTCAGGATAGGTAAGAACTATAACATGGACTCTGTTTACTCCTGAAGCAGAATAAAAATTGAGCATAAACAAATAAATACAAAGATATAAGTCTATAGGTATAGTTCCTTACTGCCTCCCTTGTATCTGACAGATGCACACCCAATCTCTGGGGTCTTGGCAGTCCCTGAAAAGGGACATGGGAAAAGGGGCATGCCCACCAGGTTGGAGGGAGACTCACTGCCCTTTATATTTCCAGCCACATCAACACCCTGAAATAACCTAGTCCTATAAAAGTCCATACTTCAGCTTCTCCAAGAAGCCACGTGAACCAGATAAAAAAAATCTGGAGTCCAGGCCTTGAAATTGTTGCTTTGCCAGCATGGGGACTTTCTCTTCTTATCTGAATTTCTCATTTAAGTCTGTTTAGGGACTTTTTTTGTGGGCAGGCCTGGCGGTGGCCACCACACTGAGGGAAAGATATTAAAAAAAGACCCTATCTACCTTCTTGGAAAAGGGGAAGGGAAAATATGGAAAGAAAAAAAACACACACATTCATACAGTAATAACTTCTGCCAAACATATATAAGTATATTTTACTATGTAGGAGGGCAAATTAAAGTATGTATGTGGAAATGTTCTGATAAATGGACAGTTGCCTTCGGATATATTTGATTTCTGTTTTTCAAATTATAGTTTCCAAATATCCTGAGCAAGGTTTATGACAAAGACATAACTTCCATTTAGACAGTTGGATTTATAGTAGTTTATTTTAATCATCTATTTTAGGAATTCATTTCTGGCATAATGAATAAGATAATGTCTTATTTGGAGCCTGAGTTTTGCTCACTGAAAGAAAAATATTGTCAAAAACCAAAATTAACTGGAATTATATGCTAGGATATTGGCTACAATAATTGCTCAGTCTATACTGCATGTTTTCTTTGAAAACAGCAAAGTGTGATTGATGAGATTTCTGTAGCACCTTTACTCTGGAGCATTTAGGGAAATAATAGAGATCAGTTGCCAAGCTCAAATAATTATCTATAGACTAAGCAATTATGTCTAATCTTCTTTTATAATTAATACACTTCATTTATGATATAGCAACACAGTCCTTAATATGAAATTATGCTAATGTACTCACCAGTCTCAGTAAGGCATGAGCTATGAGCTTTTCCTCAGATGGCATGGAAATAGCTTTATTTTGAGAAGTTCATGTTTCTCCACAGCTTCTCTTGTGACTAATTTCATATATCTTTGAGTTAGCTGTTGGTCACAATGTTGTTCCTGAAAGTCTATTTAAAAAGGGATCAGAACACATCAGTCTGTTGAACTAACTGGAAGTTAATTTTTTCCCCTGATGTACATTTTTTGAAGGGCAGAGTATAAAGAATGAAAAAAAGCACTATATAAAAAGATAATGATTGATAATCTCTTATATATGATGGAATACACAAACTTACAGATTTAGTAATTACAACAAATTCCAATCATACTTGGATATAACACGGTGTAACTGCAGAAGTCTAAAAATGAAGAGAAGATTTTTAAAACAGAACCACAGATGGCTCAAAGAAATGACAATTATTCTAATAGCAAACTTCTCAACAATAGTTACAGATTCAAAAAATGGTGGAACGATTTATTTAAACTTCAGAGAAAATAAATGTTCATCTAGAATTTTAACCTTTGCTAAATTAAAACAAATAATGTTTTTTATTTATTTCTGAGAGAGAGAGACAGAATGCGAGTGGGGGAGAGGCAGAGAGGGAGACAGAATCCGAAGCAGGCTCTGAGCTGTCAGCACAGAGCCCTATGTGGGGCTTGAACTCATGAACCATGAGATCATGACTTGAGCTGAAGTTGGACACTCAACCAACTGAGCCACCCAGGCGCCCCATAACCTTTGCTAAATTTTAAAGAATTAATACAAAATAAAGACACTTTCAGACATTAAAAAAAAAAAAACCTGAAAACAATTGCAACCATTAGGTACTAAAGGAAGATTTAGAAGATGTGCTTGAGAGTACAGTATTCCTTTTTGTGTGTGGGGAGGGGTGTTGATGGAAATGTTCTAAAGTTGATTGTAGTGACGATTGCACAACTGAACATTCCAAAACCATTGTCTTACACACTATATTGTGTACAAATGGGTAACTTATATTGTATGTGTAGAGGGTTGTGTAGAGTGTCTCCCAAATTCATGTCTACCTGGAACCTCCGGAGATGGCCTTATTTGGGAATAGGTTCTTTGCAGATGTAACTAAAGATTTCAAGATGAAATAATTCTGAATTTAAGGTGAGCCCCAAATTCTATGACCAGTAACTTAATAAAAAGAGGACGAGACAACAGACACACAGAAGACCATGAGGCAGATAAATTATGTTGCCACAAGCCAAGGAACACTGGAAGCCATCAGAAGCTGGAAGAAACAAGCAAAGATTCTCCTCTTCTGCCTTTGAAGGCAGTGTGGCCCTGCCAACACTTTGATTTCAGACTTCTGGCCTCTGTAGCTATAGAGAGAATACATTTCTATTACTTTAAGCCACTACATTTGTGGTAATTTGTTAGAGCAGCCCCGGGAAACTAATCCTGTAAGCTGATATATATGATGTTCTTGAAGAAGAAAGTAAATTGTTCTAGAAAGAATACTGAGATGCGGAAGGACTGATGAGCAAGGAACTTGGGAAATATGTGAGTGCATCTGGAAAAAATAATTTTATGGCATCAATATTAATACTTGATTTTGGTAGTTAAATTAAGATAGAACATAAATATTCAGCAAAATTAACATGTAAGATGAGAGGAATGTGATAAGAGTTCAATGTGAAATATTTGTGTTTGGGAGGAGGTTTTAAATATTGAAAAAAATTTTAGATGTTAAAATAAGTTTGCATGTTAAAAATTTTAAGTTAACAATTAAATGAATAGAAAAGCATATATACTTTTGAAAACTAAAAAATGGAATTAAAAAATTGAAACTTACCAAAAAAGAAGAGGTTAAATTATCCATTAGAAGACAGAGATTGTTAGGTCAATTAAAAAAAAAAAAAAGTAAAAATCTAGTATATGCTGTCTCCAAGAGGAAGCTCAAAAGCCAGAAGACACAAAAAGTTCAAAATGAGGGATGCCTGGGTAGCTCAGTGGGTTAAATGTCTGACTCTCGATTTCAGCTCAGGTCATGATCTCGTGGTTCTTGACATCTGGCCCTGTGTTGGGCACTGTGCTGACAGCACAGAGCCTGCCTGGGATTCTCTCTCTCCCTCTTTCTGCCCCTCCCCTGCATTTGCTCTCTCTCAAAATAAATAAATAAACTTAAAAAAAAGTTCAAAATGAAAATACAGAAGCAGTTATAAGGTGATTAACTATTTTGGTTTGTACCAATCTCTTTGCTTTTGTGTATGTTTGAAACTGTTAATAGTAAAAATTCAAGTCAAAGAAAAGGTATCATTGGAGAAATGACAGATATTTAAAATATAGTGAAGAAACTCCTATGAACAAATCTATGCCAATGAATAAAAAAAAATTAGAGACAATTTACTAGAAAACAAAATATAACTTGGCAAAACTCCATCAGGAATAATAATAAAAAACCCTTAGTACTCACATAACTATTAAAAATTGAAGCAGTAATTAAAAATATCCTCACAAAGAAAAGAGTGGACACTAACACTTTTACTAGTGAATTCTATCAAGCCTTTATGGAGGAGTTAATTGTAATGCGATTTAAAACTTTCTTTAATGCAATTTAAATGCAATTTAAGCCTTTTCTAGAGAATATGAAAAGAGTAAACTCTTCTCAACTCATTTTATGAGGCTTGTAAAACCAAGCTAGGATATTAAATAATGAAAGAAAATTATAGAACAATCTCATTCCAGAACACATGTTCCAAAACTCCTAAACAAACTCCAGCAAACAAAATCCAGCAAAGTGAAAAGCGTAGTGTGAAAATACAAAAACATGTTCAAGCTGGATATATCTTTAAAAATATCATGTACTACTAACTGGGCTCCTGTAGTGTTTAATCTGTTGCAGGAGCTCCTCAGGACCTCAGACCTTTCCTGATATCTCTCTCTGCATCTTGGCTAGTGGTCTCTCTGCTTGAATCAGGCTTTGTTTTCGGCTTCTACCAGGATTTGGCAAAAGCCCCCAGAGCAGAGAATAGCCAGTGACCATGGTCAACATTTCACTTAGGAAATACTCTTCTATCTTTGCACTTTTAGTTCACTCAATCCTAATTATTTCTACAGTTCTTCATTTTCATTGTTTTTTGGTACTTGGCTTAATATATTACAATTTACCCGTTTACTGTGTATGGACACTTGAGTTATTTTCAGTATTTGACTATTATGAATAATGTTAGTATAAACACCTGGCACATGTCTCTCAAAGTGCATGTAGGGGGCACACCTAAGAATGGAATTGCTGAGTGATGGGATATGTGTATGCTCAACTTGGATAATGTCAAATGATTTTTCCAATTGTTGGTCAATTTATGTTCCCACTGATGGAGTGTTAGAATTTTCATTGTTTTTATTCTAGCCATTCTGATAAATGCGTAGTGAGAACTTACGTTTTTAATTTGCATTTCTGATTACTAATGGGATTGAGAAACTTCATTCTATTCAATGGCTGTTTGGATGTCCATTTTTAAAAAATTAATTTAAGGAGGGCACTTGTTGGGATGAGCACTGGGTATTATATTTGACTGATGAATCACTGGGTTCTACTCATGAAACCAGTACCACACTGTATTTTAGCTAACTTGTATTTAAATAAATTAATTAAAAATTTTACTTTAATTTAACATTTATTTATTTTAAAATTTTTGTTCAAGTCTCCTGTCTGTTTTTCTACTGTGGCCATCTCTCTTTCATATTGATTTGCAGAAGTTTTTAATGTATTCTGAATCTGAGCCCTTGGTTACAATGATATATTTCTATCATTCTATGACTTGAATTTTTGCTCTTTAGTGGTGTTTTTTTAATTAACAGAAGTTCTTCATTTTAATGTAGTCCAATTTATCAATTTCATTCTTTTTAGTTATTCCTCTTATTTAATTTTGATGGGGTCAACCAAAATAATGTTAAATAGAAGCAGTGAGGGGCGCCTGGGTGCCTCAGTCGGTTAAGCGTCCGACTTCTGCTCAAGTCATGATCTCGCGGTCCGTGAGTTCGAGCCCCACGTCGGGCTCTGTGCTGACAGCTCAGAGCCTGGAGCCTGTTTCAGATTCTGTGTCTCCCTCTCTCTCTGACTCTCCCCCGTTCATGCTCTGTCTCTCCCTGTCTCAAAAATAAATAAAAGTTAAAAAAAAAATTAAAAAAAAATAAGCAGTGACAGCAGATATCTTGGTGGTGTTCTCAATCTCAAAAGGAAAGTGTACTTTGAGTTCTACATGTAAGGAGATTAGAAGTCACCACTCTGTCCTAACAACAAGTAAAAAGCTGAACAAACTGAAAAATTGACAACTGTTCTTAGATCTGAAAGAAAAGTGAAGCCTCAAGGCAAATAACTCTCCCCCCAAATCAGAGAGACCAACAAAGGGATACAGAGAATCACAACATACCAGAACAGAAATCTCTATGGGAACCAGTGCTGTGGAAGGAAAACCTGAACTATAATTGATGAATTGCTGGTGGCTAGGTGAGGGCAAATCTGAGAGTCAAAAACTCCAGGGGACTCAGTCCTCATTGAGGGGCATGCTTTTGTGATTGTCTCCAGGAGCTCACACAAGGTTTTCACAGTAAATGTCAGAGAAACATTTCCTGTTGTTTCTAACAGAGGGAGGGAAAAAGAACCATTTTGGAATATGACTGAGTAGCATGTTCTTAACAAGGCCTGTTCTCCATTATGTACAGTATTTTCTGTATGTGATTAAAGATATCACCTTCTATCTTTACTTTGCAAAGGCTTTCTTAAAAATTATGATTGGGTTTTGAAGTATATCAAAGGGTTTCTTTCTATCTTTTTTTTTTTTTTTTGGTAATGATTGAGATATTTGTATGGTTTTTGATTTGTAGTTTTATTTATTTGTTTTGAAAGAGAATGAGTACAAGTAGGGGAGGGGCAATGAGAGAGGGAAAGAGAGAATCCCACGCAGGCTCTGCATTGTCAGCACAAAGCCTGATGTGGGGCTTGATCTCACGACTGTGAGATCATGACCTGAGCCGAAACCGAGAGTCAGATGCTTAACCGACTGAGCCACCCATGCACCCCTAACCTGTAGTTTTAAAGAAAAGCTTTGCAACTCAAATTTCTTGGTTAATAGCATTTTTCTTCAGCTCTTTGAAGAGGTCACCCCAATGTCTTTTGGCTTTCATGGCTTTTGAAAAGTCAGCTCATAATCCTTTTCTTATAATTCTTCTATTTAAGAGGTCAGTTTTCTGTGGTTGCTTTAAAAATAAATTTCCTCTTTATCTTTGACTTTCAGCAATTTGTGTGGGAGTGGATTTCTTTGTGTTTTCTTGCTTGGGTTTGTTAAGTTTCTTAGATATGTAAATTAAATCCTTTCATCAGATATTTTTAGTTTTCAACCATTATTCTTTCAAACATTTTTTCTTATGATTACAGCTACTCATGTGTTAGACTGCTTTTCATTGTTTCAGAAGGTTTTGTGGTTCTTTTTACTTTTCCTTCAGTCTTTTTGTTTTTCTTCCCTGTTTTCAGATTGGGTAATTTCTTTTTCTCTTTCTTTCTTTCTTTTTTGTTATTCTTTTTTCAATTCTTTTTATTATTTATTTAATTATTTTTACTATATTGTCAAATTGGCTAACATACAGTGTGTCAAGTGTACTCTTGCTTTTTGGAGCAGATTCTTGTGGTTCATCGCTTACATACAACACCCAGTGCTCATCCCAACAAGTGCCCTCCTTAATGCCCATCACCCATTTTCCCCTCTCTCCCACACTCCCCTCTCAACCCTCAGGTTGTTCTCTGTATTTGAGTCTCTTACTGTTTGCCTCTCTCCCTCTCTGTTTGTAACTGTTTTTTTTCCCCCTTCTCTTCCCCCATGGTCTTCTGTTAAGTTTCTCAAGATCCATATATGAGTGAAAACATGATATCAGATTGGGTAACTTTAATCGCAGTCTTTAAGGTCTCCTTGTTTTTCTGCCATCTCCAGTCTAACTGTAGTGCCCAGGCTAGGGATTTTATAACTTGAATATTTATATTCTTCAGATTTAGAATTATCATCTAAAAAATCATCTTTATTTTTGAATGAGATTGCCAGGTTATTTATTCACTGATACCATATTTTCTTTCATTTCTTTTAAAATATTTATAGACCTGATAACCCTCTCTGTGGTGAGCCCCATATATTCTTTAGTACTTGGTTCACTGCCAAGTTTTTTAGGTATAAGGGAAGCCCACAGAGGGCTAGATTTAAAAAGCAGGACAAAAACATAAAACAGGATAGAAAAGCAAGGGAAGCCTCTAAGGATACAAGTCATTTACTGCTGGTTTATTTACCTTGGGGTCTGTATTCTGACCTTTAGGTTTTCTGGAACGTGATTTTTCCCACAGTTTGGAATGTTTTTAAGAAGAGTGTCAAATTCACATATCCAGCTCAGCTTTTTTCCAGAATAGATTTCTCTCTGCTTTCTGTCTTCTTTGTAGTGTCCCCTGGCATCCTGTAACATATAGTTTAGTTATCAGTCACAACTTAGGGCAGTTTATGTTCTGAATTTGGCTCTGTTGTTTTCATGCTGTGAATTCAAAATTCTTAGCTCTTCCAGTACAGGTGATTTCTTAGTGATTTTTAAGTAGTTTTATATAAAAATTTTCCCACTTTCCCCCTATTTTATAATTGTTACCTGTTGCAGGTTTATGGGATCACTCTTTCTTCCATCATTACTGGAAGTTGATCTTGAATTAACTTTGAATACTCTCAGTTTTTTTATTACCTGAAAATATATTGATTTCACTTAATTTTTAAAGAATGATATTGTTGTGTATAAAACTGTACATTGGCAGTTATTTTTCTCTCAGTGTGTTAACACAGATTTTTTTACTGTTTAAGCTTCTGTTGTTGCTCTTGGGGAATCAGCTGTTACTTTAAATTACAAACGCTGTTTCCCTCTCATTTCATACAGTGCCTATTGCTGTAGTCTCTTCCATCACTTTTCTTAGCAAGTATTACTGTCTAAACTGTATATTTTTCATTAAAAGAAAGTTTTAATAGATGGATCCCTCTCACTTAAAATGTAAGGTCCATGGAAGCAGGAATTTTTCTACTATGTTTACTGTTTTACTCTCAACACAAAAAGTAGAGTCTGTCACATAATAAACACTCGGTAAATATTTGTTGAGGAGATGATAGAGGAACCTTGTCCATATTCTTGAGAGAGGCTAGTCATAAGTTCAGCTCTGCTTAAGGAATACTTTTCTTGGCACAAAAACTCAGGGGAATAGAATAGAGATCAGTGGAATAGAATAGAGAACCCAGAAATGGACCCACAAACGTATAGCCAGCTAATCTTTGACAAAGCGGGAAAGAATATCCAATGGAATAAAGACAGTCTCTTCAGCAAGTGGTACTGGGAAAACTGGACAGCGACATACAGAAAAATGAACTTGGACCACTTTCTTACACCATACACAAAAGTAAACTCAAAATGGATGAAAGACCTAAATGTAAGACAGGAAACCATCAAAATCCTTGAGGAGAAAGCAGGCAAAAACCTCTTTGACCTTGGACATAGGAACTTCTTACTCAACACATCTCTGGAGGCAAGGGAAACAAAAGCAAAAATGAACTACTGGGACCTCATCAAAATAAAAAGCTTCTGCACAGTGAAGGAAACAATCAGCAAAACTAAAAGGTAGTCGATGGAGTGGGAGGAGAAATTTGCAAGTGATGTATCAGTTAGTATCCAAAATCTATACAGAACTTATCCAACTCAACACCCAAAAAAATACACAATCCAGTGAAGAAATGGGCAAAAGACATGAATAGACACTTCTCCAAAGAAGGCATCCAGATAGCCACCCGACACATGAAAAAACACTCCACATCACTCATCATCAGGGAAATACAAATCAAAGCCACAATGAGATACCACTTCACACCTGTCAGAATGGCTAACATTAACAACTCAGGTAACAACAGGTGTTGGCAAGGACCAGAGAAAGAGGATCTCTTTTGCACTGCTGGTGGGAATGCAAGCTGGTGCAGCTGCTCTGGAAAGAGCCCAAATGTCCATTGATGGATGAATGGATACAGAAGATGTGGTGTGTATATGTGTATATGTATGTATGTATGTGTATATATATATATATGTATATATATTCAATGGAGTATTACTTGGCAATCAAAAAGAATGAAATCTTGCCATTTGAAACTACGTGGATGGAACTAGAGGGTCTTATGCTAAGCGAAATTTGAGAAAGACAAATATATGAAATCACTCATATCAGGCCTTTAAGATACAAAACAGATGAGCATAAGGGAAGCAAGAATAATATAAAAACAGGGAGGGGGACAAAACATAAGAGACTCCTAAATATGGAGAACAAATAGAGAGTTACTGGAGGGGTTGTGGGAGGGGGAATGGGCTAAATGGGTAAGGGGCATTAAGGAATCTACTCCTGAAATCATTGTTGCACTCTATGCTAACTAACTTGGATGTAAATTAAAAAAAATACAAAAAAATACAAAAAAAGGAATGCTTTTCTAAGTTCCTTAAGGAACATAAGTCAAGACTGATTGTGTAATGTTTTTAATAAGATTCAAGTACAAAGGGAAAAAACACTGATCTATTGCAGCTGGTGAATATAATACTAGTAACTAAAAAACAGTAAAGCAAAAATTTAAAAAAGTTTAGCTTATTAAAGAATTACCTGACTATGCTTAATAAAACAAAGGTTCCTGGTCAGTCCCTTTCTTCATAGAATTGTAAGTCAGCGAGGATGATGTGATACTCAGTGAGGTGCATTTTACGCTGCCATTTCAAACTTGGAGAAACCTTGGCCTAAAGAATAACAATTTGTTCCTTGAAGCATTGCAATGAGTAGTTAGTAGCTGAGTATGGAAAACATTTTCCGTCCTGACCAGAGCATATCCTCCTTCAGCATCCACTTTCTAACCTCCATAATAATTTACTGGAATTTTCAGAAAAAGCCCAACTTCTTCATGCTTTAATTTTCTTCTCTGTGAATTAATTATGGACTCACATTTACTATTTCATATTTACAGAGTGCTGGAAGTAATATTCCTGGAGCAGAATCGAATACATTAAAATATCTGATAATAAATAGAGATTCCACTGGTGAGGAGCTTATGGGATCATGCTTCATTCTCTTAGATTTGCAGTATTAATATGCTCACCATCTGTGTTCAATCAATATTTATTTCTTTTCATATTTGAATGTAGTCCCAACTTGGAGACAGAGGGCTAAGAAATGCATTCTAAAATTGATCAGAGAGAAAATTAGCTACCTAACCTCATGACTATTTTCTGTTGACCTGTTTACTTTAGTCTCCATTTCAGTAATCCACAAATTCTTGCTACTACCTGATACTTGACTATAAAGCATTAAATTGTTGATTACAAAGATTTTGTTCTTAGGGGTCAGGAAAGGGTCAGGACATCCTGGTCTGGATTTCATTCTTTTCTAGACTTCCTGTGTAATTTTATGCTTTTCCATCTGCACTCAGGTTCCTGGTATAATAAAGGAGATATTTCAGTCCCTTTCTTTCATTGGTATGTAACTGCGTTTCTAATAGCAACTTCCCAGTAGAGGTGCAGGTGCTTATATTAAGAAAGGTCATTCTTACTACCTCTTGAATTTGGAATCATACCTTTAGGAGAATAAGCTTTACACTTTTCACTCAGCATACCCTCTTGTTTTAATTTTTAAAAGGTGGAAGTCTTTCCCCAAAGCTGTTGTAAGATTTCTTCCAATCTATTGAATTGAGGCATCTACTTTTTGAGGATCTGTAAGGATGGGTGTTACAGTTTTTAGTCATACAGTAGTTTTCCCATGTACCCCTCCCAACTTTATATAATGGACCCCTTCACCATTTGCTTGATATTAGCAGGTAGGAATGAGACCCACTCTTGTTTAATTGGAGCACCCATTCCCTTGGCTACACAGATTTGATCAGAAGGTAATTTGTGACATCAAACAACCAATCAGACTCATTGGTCTATTTCTATTGGAACAAGGGTAGAAAATTGTTTCTTGCCTCTCTGGTCCCCTTGCTTGAAGGATATGAAGTTTAGACCACTGGCAACTGTCCTGCTTATAATATTATGGAGTCTGACAACTATAGAGAATGAGGCCCACACTCAGGTGGAAGCAGAGTTTTTACCTGTGAGAAAGGATCTTGATGACCTGGTCCTGGATATATTTATGCCTGCTGGGGCTGCCCCTTCCCTTCCTAGTTATGTAAGTCAGTATTTTTTTTTTCCTTTTGTTACCTTAAGCTAGTTGAATTTGGTTTCCGTTACTTGTAACTGAAAATGTCCAGACTAAAATGAACAACAACAACAACAAACAGAAATGGAGATTTTTAAGAAATGCAGCAATTTAGTAATCCCTTGAAATATGTAAATGAGTTTTTTGTATATACTACAGGTTTAGACATTTTCTTTTATAAGTTGTTTTCTGTCAGGATTCCATTACGCCTCATTTAGCTGACAATAAATTGCTATATCTTGATTAGAGATATAGGGACCTCTCATAATAATATGTTAAGGCAGATCCCAGAAAAACAGCCTTCCCAAAGTCTTTCATAACCTGGGTACACTGTCACCTTAAACTTAGCAAGCCAAAAATCATTATGGAGATGGATATGTCTCTTTCTTAAGGCGAGAGTTCCAGAGTAGCTGAATAGGTTTATTCTTTGGGGGCAGCACCATGATTCCTAGCTCTAGTTTCTAATACTTTAGGGGGAATTTTGCATTTGCCATTGGATATTATGTCAGTGCTTACTAGTGAGATGAATTAAAGATAAAGTTACCTTGTCTTACACTCTGGGACACTTTTAAAAGTAAAAGGAGCTTCTGTTAATAATTAGACCTAGGACAACAAATGCACACTGGGGACATTTTGAGAAAAGAGAGATACAGAGTCATTATAGGCAAAGATGATTGGCTCTTTCTTGAGAGTAGTAATTTTTAAACTGGTTCCACATTGGATTTGTCTGGGAAAATTAAAAACAAACAAAAAACGTAAGCCAGGTCTTTCCACCCAGGGATTTTGTTTGAATTGTCTATGGTGGGATCTGGAATTCCACTTAAAAAAAAAATTCCTCTGGTGATTGCTTTGCGTTAGCCAGATCTGAGAACCATAACACCTTAGCCTGAGTTTAACTCTTTTAGTTTTAGTATACACGTATGTAAACCTGACACTCAAAAGGTCAGGACCTGGTCTCCCTTCTTTCATTAGCTAAGTTGGTGATCTTGGGCAAGTGATTTTCTGGTTTTCAGTGGCTTTATCTGTAGAAAAGGGGGCTTAGAATAGAAAAACTCTAAGATCTATTGAACTCGTATTCCACAATCTGATCCTGTTGAAGAATTCTTCTTTCAAGGGAGTAAAAACTCTTGAAATCAGAACCTACTTCCTTCAGTCTTGGATCATGACAGAGCATTACTCAGAGGAAGGATAAATCAAGTTCATGTTTTAGAAGCCAAGGATTTGTGGTATAAATGAAGTGATAGAACATACCCACATATTTCTTCCAGTGCTATTTGACAGTGCTTAGCTGTTTTTATGCCAGCTGAGAGGATGTAAGGCCTGCAACCCTCAGAGAGATTATGTAATCTCTGCAATCTAATCCAGTATAATATCCAGCAACCGAAATGTTGAAGGACAGGATTACTTTTCCCAGAAAGAATTTTTATGGTTTTATATAACGAGGCACTGCATCGGGTGTGTCTTGTTAATGACCTAATTCAGTGTGTTCTTATGTCTATAAATGGAAACAAACTGAGGGATATACAATTTGTCTAAAATAGAAGGCCTAGTTCAAGGTGTGAAATGTAATTTGTTAAGTCATTTTACAACTCAGTTTCTCATGCCCTTTAAGAACAAGATCCTTTAAGGCCTTATACAAGCATCGAATTACTTTGAGAAATATAACCCTGTTAAAATCTTCTCACCTCTGTGTGTCTGCTCCTTTTTGCCCTGTCTGGGTTAATGTATCAGGCAGGACGTACTATATTTGCTGTTTTCTACAACACTCTGTTGTACCTTTTCCTCAAACTTGCCAGTTTGCAATCCTCCTTTCCCTTAAATGTTCTTTCCCTTCTAGCATAGCGTAGTTCCTAATAAATATAAATGAGACGGGCCATCTCAGCAAACGTTTAACTCCTGAGTTACTCATATACAGACTATTTGTCCAAAAGGTGAACGAATTCCTACTGGCTCTTCAGTACTCTTAAGATTAAATGGCTCCAAGTTTTTTTTTTTTTTCTGGATCTCTAGCTCAGCCTGTTAGAACCCCAGAAGTGAAACATGTTGCAAAATAATGTTCTTTGCGTACATCTCAACTCCAAAGACAAACTCCCTTTCCTGGATTGGTGTTAGCTAAGAAGAGGAAAACAATCATATTTAATTAATTTGCATTACTGTATAAGTGGCTAATTGATTATGTTTCAATAGGACAAGCACCTTATGCATTCTGTTTAACTACTTACAATATTTTTTCTCTTCATGTTCTCTGTAAACAGTCTTAAGTTTTTTTCCTGTAACAATTTGTTAAAGCAAGTTGAGTTCATATTTTGGGGTTGTTGGTGCACATTTCCACATAAAGTGGGGCTGTAAAATAATGCTTAGCTGATCAACCAGTCTCCAAAAAAAATCCATTTAATTCTTGTGCTGTATATAAACAAGACTATTAATAAATATTGAATACGTGAATAACTGAATAGATAACAGGCAGAAAGGAGGGCTAGTCTACAGAGATCTGAGGGTGATATTCAGTGCTTATCCTGGGCAAAACACTGGCCCTAGGCAAGACTATAATGCTCACAAAGTGTCTTTTGTATCATACATCCCTATTTATACTTCTTTTCAACCTCTTCAGGACCACTCTACAGTCCCTTCCTAGGTTCCTAACTATAGGTTTTTTTTTTTTTTTTTACCTTTTCTTACTTATGCAAGGTCTCCTTGCTCCATTATTGACTATTTCTTCCCTACTCAGATTCTTCAAACCTCTCAAATAAAATCTATCTTTTCTGAAATTCTTTCTAAGCACATTTTAGTATAAAAATAATCTGATTTAAATATTATACTCCAAGATTGTGGCACTTTTTTTTTTAGTGTTTATTCTTGAGAGAGAGAGAAAGAATGTGAGCGGGAGAGGGAGACCCGGAATCTGAAGCAGGCTCCAGGCTCTGAGCTGTTAGCACAGAGCCAGACGTGGGCCTTGAACTCATGAATTGAGAGATCATGACCTGATCTGAAGTCAGATGCTTAACCAACTGAGCCACCCAGGTGCCCCAGGATTATGTGAACTTTAAGGGAAGGAAGGTATGTGTTAACCTGAAAGTACCCCCTTTACTGTCTTTACAGAGGCTTACCTAAGGAATGGAATTCATTTCACTCTTTTTGCGGGTTTGGACTGTGAGTCTTCGAGAGATGCTACTCTGGGGCTAACTTTTATGAGTTACAACCCAACAGAGTTAGACTTCATCTCTTCTTCAACTGATGACATGAAATAATTGAATTAAGTAAAAAAGATGAAGACTAGAGACATAAATGCATTTGGTACTCATTTATTTCTTACCAGACCTATATCCCTTAGTACAGCTCTACTTAAAACTCTAAAATCTGTCTTCCTCCTCCCAAGATTGGTCTTTTATCTAAATTCGAAAAATGTTGTGAACCTGGAGCAGTGTATATTTTCTGAGCATTCCTGAAAACAAAATTCCATTATAAAAGTAGTAAGATCACATTGTAGAAAATTTAGGGGAAAAAAAGGGAAAAGGAAATACTACCTACAGTAGTATTATCCTGATATAAATTGATATAAATGAATATGATACTGTTTTGGCTGTTTTATCTTCATGTTTTTTGCTTAATAAAGACCTATTAATTATATTGAATGCTTGACCTCAGATAAAACACTTCATTTCTTCTTTCACAATATCACAGTGGCTCTCCGGGTATTTGGGATCTAAAGAGAATGATTATTTAGTAGCTATTTTATATGCTTCAAGAGTTTATATGTCAGAATCAGACTGTCATATAAATTGATATTATTATCTGTTAAATTCTGAAAATCCAGAATCAAAGTCTAAGTTTATCCTTGGAAAAAATGATAATTTTGAAAATAGTAAGTAAATACAATTTCTTAACGAGATACCATTGTAATGTTCATATTTTCCGTATATTTAACATTACATCATATATTTGCCTCTACATTCTTGTCTGGATAGCAAGATGATGTGTCAAATTGCCTTGTCAAGACTTCTCTATATGATGTAGTCAAAGATACTGGGGTAGGTGGAGAGACCCTCTTATTACCCTTTTTGGACCCAGTTTTTTCATTTGTAATAATGGAACTGAATTAGATGATCTCTAAAGTTCAGTCCTATTTTACCAATAGATTATGTAGAGTTGAGAACTTGAAATTTCCTTGATTTAGTACAGAGTTATTTTTGGGCAGAAATGCCTTTTGTGTTCTCAAGACATGACACTAGTCTTCTAATATTTTTTAAAATATCTGCTGAAAGAATTTTGAAAAACTACATATCTTCTTGCTCATATACATTTGAAATTTCTCATGATAATTATGAATAGTCACAAAGTATAACATTTCCAGTATAATGTAAATATTGACCTTTAAAAACTCTGTAAAAAGCACTCAGTATTACCTAATGGCCACAACAGTGTGTTACTAACTACAATCCATTCAAAAATTGATGAATAAACTTCAAACCAGAAATTTCACCTTTAGTTTGCTTTGTACTTGTATTTCTGTTCTATTCCTCTACAGAATTTTATCCTAAATTACATTTCATGCTTAAACATAAATTTTTAAATTAATTTATTATTTTTAAATTAATTTAAATTAATTTCATTAATAGATTACCTTTTAATGAAATTATACTATATGAAAATATTTTTTAGAAAATTTATGTCCATAAGAGTCTATTAAATGAGTTTTTATTATAGTTATTAGCATATAATTTAGATAAACACAAATATATTATAAATTTTGACAATTATTATAGAAATAGGTTTCTTAGGGAGATGGTGGAAATTTTTACCAATGATCTTATATAGACATGGATGAATATTACTGCTAGAATGCCACAGGGTTGAGCATTAATTCTGCTCTAATTTTCATATTTACAGATGGAAAAATTATGTCTATTTAAATAGGTAGGAGTGGAAGTTTTGTTGTAACATCGTCACTCAATTTGATTCTATTGATTCTGACTAATATCTCTTATTAAAAATATTTTTAATCATCTATCATTTGATAGTTTAGTTTCTTCTTAAATTTTTTCAAGGCAAGGATTGCTCATTAATTGCAATAAATAAATAAATAAATAAGTAAAGATTTTATATCCCATTGTTAACTTTCTCAACACCTACACCAGTATTTCAAATGGTGTCTTTGGTGCTTCAGAGGTTTTTACATCGCAAAGGCAATGTTATTGTGAGGCAGAAGAAGGACAATCATAAAGGAGAACCATTTTATTTTATTTTATTTTATTTTATTTTATTTTATTTTATTTTATTTTATTTTATTTTATTTTATTTTATTCTATTTATTTTATTCTATTTATTTTATTAGTATACTTGACACACAATGTTATTATATTAGTTTCAGGTGTACAACGTAGTGATTCAACAACTCTGTATGCTCTGCTCTGCTCGTAAGTGTAGCTGCCATCTGTCACCATACAACTCTATTAAAATACCTTTGATTATATTCCCTACAATGTACCTTTTATTTCTGTGACTTATTCATTCCCTAACCTGGGGTCTGTGTCTCCCACTCCTTACCCCTTTTGCTCATCTCCCTACCTCACTCCCCTCTGGCAACCATCAGTTTGTTCTCTGTATTTATAGGTCTGATTTTGCTTTTTGTTTGTTTATTCTTTTGTTTTGTTTTTTAGATTCTACATATGACAGATCATATGGTATTTGTTTTTTTCTGTCTGATTTATTTCACTTAGCATAATACCTTGTAGATCCATCCATGTTGTTGCAAATGGCAAGATCTTATCCTTTTTTATGGCTGAGTAATATTCCAGTGTGTGTGTGTGTGTGTGTGTGTGTGTGTGTGTGTGTGTGTGTGTGAGTGTGTGATCATCTTTATCCATTTATCTACCAATGGACACTTGGGATGTTTCCAAGTCTTGTAAATAATGCTGCAGTAAACATACAGGTGCATTTATCTTTTCAAATTAGTGTTTTTTTCCCCCCACCCAATAGTGGAATTATTGGATCAGATGGTATTTCTATTTTTAATTTTTGGAGGAAACTTTATAGTGTTTTTCCACAGTGGCCGTACCAATTTACATTCCCTCCAGCAGTGCACAAGGGTTCCTTTTTCTCCACATCTTTGCCAACACTTGTTATTTCTTGTCTTTTTGATCTGGCCATTCTGACAGGTATAAGGTGAAAACTTACTGTGGTTTTGATTTGTATTTCCCTGATGATTACTGATTTTGAGCATATTTTTCATATGTCTGTTGACCAGATATCTGCATATCTTTGGAAAGATTTCTATCCAGGTCCTGTGCCAAGTTTTTAATTAGATTATTCATTTTTTTGGGGTTGAAGACCCATTTTAAATGGATTTCTGTAAATCTATCTTTGTCTCAATACATCATAAAAAGTCTTAGGTTGCCTCAGAGCTACTATATCCAAGCCTGAAAACAGCCAATGCAAATCATTTTGCTATGTACATTCTTAAATATTTTTCCTACTGTTATTTATTTATGGATAACATTTTGACTGTGGTAGAAATAAAGTACGCTAAAAATTACAAAGCTTAGAAATAAGGAAAAAAGCAATGATAATCGTTTGGAAATTGATATTTTCATATTAGTGATGTTATTGATATTAAGTTAAACATATTTAAACAAACCAGAGCCCTTTGATCAGATTCCTTATGGTTCAATTTGCAACTTCATTGTACATTTTTACATATCTCTAGTTAACATATCAAGCTAAACTGAGCAATTGATGCTCATCATCTGTTTACTACTAAGAGAACAGATTCATGCTTTGGACTTACTATTTGGTGCAATACTGAAAACTTTTGGGTCATACATCAGGAAAAGGGATATAAACAGTGTTTGATGACACTTAACCCAAGTATTTTTGATGCTGTAGCCTAGGATTTCTCCCAGACTTAGCATCGTGTTTGACACATGGTAAGAGCTTCATACACATTTGATGAATTGATTGAAAGTGCAAAAATAGATTCTCAAGTATTAAGTACTCAAAATTGTGGTTGTGGGCATTTGAAAAAAAGTCAGTTTCATGAAAATAACTCTTTTTATACATTTATATGAAAGATATAGAACATGATGACAAACAAATTGAATAAAAGGGCCTACTGGTAGCAAAAGCTTGATACCCATTACCTATAATAAATAAATGGAATCCATTTATTTCTCTTGGATAGTTCATATTACCAGTATTGTAGACTATTCTTTACTAGTGAAACATAACCTTAATTAATTAACTTTATAAAATACAGTCTAAAAATCCTTAAGTGAATTAATATGTTAAAGGGTTTAGTGTCAGCTATCATTACTGTGGTTATTACCTCTTCCTTGTTTTCATAAGTGGAAAATAATCTTTTCATAAGCGAAATACCATCCTAATGGCCAAATGTCCATGTCTGTGTCAGTTGAACAGGCAGTGCTGATTAATGTTGAGGCATCATCTAAATTCCTTCCATTCTTAAAATTATTTAAGTACTACAATTTCTGTGGAGAGTTAAAGTTGTGAAGAGAAAAAATTCTAAAAGGTGTGTGTGTGTGATAATGCATAACATTGAATAGAGAACAATTCACTGGGGGCGCCTGGGTGGCGCAGTCGGTTAAGCGTCCGACTTCAGCCAGGTCGCGATCTCGCGATCTCGCGGTCCGGGAGTTCGAGCCCCGCGTCAGGCTCTGGGCTGATGGCTCAGAGCCTGGAGCCTGTTTCCGATTCTGTGTCTCCCTTTCTGTCTGCCCTCCCCCGTTCATGCTCTGTCTCTCTCTGTCCCAAAAATAAATAAACGTTGAAAAAAAAAAAAGAACACAATTCACTGGTATTTGGAAAATGATGTCTTATTTCAAAATTTGAGTAACAATTAGGTGGTACAATAACTTAGGGGAAAAAATGAGGTTTCATGTTCTCTAGTTTTCCAATTAAAAGGAGCCCATTTTGAGGTTCAGAGAAAGTGTCAGTAAGATCATTTCTCCTATGTGAAAATCATACAAAGCTTTTCGGAGTCACATAGGCCAGGAGTCAGGAGTGCAGCTGAATGACTTCGCCTCACATCTATAAAAGCTGTTGTCTGCTTTAAAAGGAAAAGCTCTCAGCATGACTTTAATGTTGCATTTCTGAAATACAGCTTGAAAAGCTCTTCTCAGGGCTGAGCAGAGCATGAAGGTAATGGTTATCATTTACCTCAGATTTAAAGAAAAGAGGCAAACTGATACAAAGACCTATTTATTGTCTTTAGGCTGTGCTTTAAATAGCCTTTAAAACATTTCATTAAAATCTGCTTTTATTCTGCAGTGTTACCTATATAGCATTAATGTTTTTCTTGTGCTATTATATTCAACCATCTCTCTCTGAGGTCTGATAGTTTAAAAGGATATTAGTGCTGCAGAATTTTTGCCTAAGTAAAAATCTAATTGGATAAAGTATCAAAGATAACATTTACCAGAACTCATATATCCTAAACTGCATGCTCAGAAGAGCAAGATACAGATAATGCCACCAATTCAGTTTTGATGGTTTAGAAGCATTTTCCACCCCTCTAGTATGCTGGAACTGGCTTGCACTGGCTTGTGAGAGCTGTTAAATTTTCAGGAATCACGTTGGTAGCTTGAAATTGATCCTGGAGGGAGTATTTATACCATGGAAACCAGCAAACGTTACAAACCAGGGCTTTTTTGTTTTTCTCCAGATAGGCCAGTTCTTCAACATTAACCAGCATATCACTACCTATGTGTGTATTACACACACATACACACATACACAGAATTTATATGGTTAGGGGTAAAAAATTCAATGATTAGTATTCAATTGGCTATTAAAATTCTCTGACAAGTTGTGAATCAAATACACTATATTCTTCAGAGAAAAATATGAAGACTGGACAAAAGATGAACGTCTCGTAGAGAATTTATAAACTGGTATTAGAACATACAGTTCTAGATTTTCTCTCCAATTGAAAATATGTTCAGTGAAAATGAATAACTGGTTTATTATCTTCGTAAACAAGGGCTCCATTTACAACTGAGCAACTGTCTTTTTTCGGGGAAATTTCTTATAAGATTCTTCCTCTTGCTTCAAAAAGGAAACCAAACTTAGACTCAATTCCCATTTAATGTGAGGCAATGTTTCTTGGCAAAGCAAGATAATTGTAGTGCTATTCTGCCAGTATAGAATTAGCCTCAAGGCACTTTGTTCCTAACACTGTTGCTTATATTGTTCCCAGTTATAAGGGCCTTTATTATGCCTAATGTAATATGCATACACAAGGAAAGTAAAGAGTCAATATTGGTAGTGGTACTCTGAGCTGAACACATTTGCTGCCTGGACAGTTATGTGCGACAGGACTGTGTGAATTAGCTGACATTAGCATCTATTCTCCCTAAATAACCTTCAAAATGTAATACTGGGATTCCTCTCTTCTGACCCAGAGTTCACATGTTAAAAGTTTTTGATTTCAGAGACTTCTATGCAGACCAGTACAGTCCAAGATTCTCTTACAAGGCTACTTATTAAGAAAACTTAGGAGACTCAGGTCATATTTCTATTCATTCACATTATTATTTTTTTCACACAGACTGCCTTGAGCAATAATAACTAGAGCTTTATCATGGTCTTGTATAATTTTATTCTTTAATAAACCAGATTTTAGTTATAGCAGAAAAAAACCATATAATTATTATGGTAATAAATTTTTCACTCATGATTGATACAGCCACCTATAATTATATGATAATTTGTCTTATCGTTAGTAAAGGGTTTTTAAATTTCATTTTACAGGATTTAAAATAAAATTATGTAGTGTATAATTACATTTGGTAAATGTTCCATTCATTTCTGAAGAATGTATATTTTCTATTTGAGGGAGCTCATATTAAGGTTTCCTCACATGATTATGGTCTTGTCAGTTTCTCTTTTGATTTCTGTATTTTGAAGACATACTTGAATGTTTTTACTTCTTGGCGAATTACTTCCTTTAAAAAATCTGAAATATCAATGTCCTTTTTAATGTCTTGAAATATACTCTTTTGCTCTTAAATATTAATGTACCAGATTTCTTTTGTTAATATTTACCTGTTACAGACTTTTTTTTTCATCTACTATCTTAAATCTTTTGTGTCATTTTGCTTAAATGGGTCTTTCATAAATCATATAAACTAGATGTAAAATTGAATTATATCTGAGAATTTGCCTTTTTTTAGAGGTAAATTTAAGCCACTCACTTTTTTTTTTATTACTGTTAAGATTGGACCTATTTTTGCCATATCATGTTTTATACTCTTTTACCATGCTTTTTATTCTTTGGTGTTTCCTTTTTTACTTATTTTTGGTTGATTAATTATTTTATTTTCCCTGCCATCCATAGTTTGGAAGTTCTACATATTTTATTTTATTTTATTTTTTTTTAATATATGAAATTTATTGTCAAATTGGTTTCCATACAACACCCAGTGCTCATCCCAAAAGGTGCCCTCCTCAATACCCATCACCCACCCTCTCCTCCCTCCCACCCCCCATCAACCCTCAGTTTGTTCTCAGTTTTTAACAGTCTCTTATGCTTTGGCTCTCTCCCACTCTAACCTCTTTTTTTTTTTTTCCAAGTTCTACATATTTTAAAATAAGTTATGTTTTTAGGGGCTCCCTAAAATTTCCTAAATTTTTGAAAATTTTGATTTTAAGGCAAGAAGTCATCAACATTCAACTTGGTAATGTTTTTGAAAGACAATATGTTTTTTTAGAACAGTTTTAGGTTTAAAATGAAATTGAGTAGAAAACATAGAGATACTCCATATAACTCCCATTCTCACACATGCACAGCCTCCCCCATTATTCACATCACTTACCAGAATGGGACCTTTATTGCCAAGGATGAGCTTACATACACATTATAATCACCTGAAGTCCATAGTTTACTTTAGGCTTCCCCCTTAGTGTCATGCAATCTGTGGGTTTGAACATAAGTATAATGACATGTATTCATCATTATAATATCATATGGAGTATTTATACTGCCCTAAAACTCTTTTGTGCTCTGTCTATTCATACCCTCAGCAACCACTGATCTTTTTATTGCTTTCATAGTTTTCCACTTCCCAGAATGTCATATAATTGAGATCATATAGTATTTAGCCTTTTCAGATTGACTTCTTTTCCACAGAATATGCAGTTAAGGTTCCTCTATGTCTTTTCATGGCTTGATAGCTCATTTCCTTTTAGTACTGAATATTACATTATCTGAATATAGCACATGGATATGTGTCCATTCACTTATTGATGGACATCTTAATTGCTTGCAAGTTTTGCCAATTATGAGTAAATCTATAAACATGCATATGCAGGTTTTTATGGGGGCATAAGTTTTTAAGTTCTTTGGGTAAAAACCAAGGACTATGATTGCTTAATCATATTTAAGAATGTGTTTTTAGTTTTGTAAGAAACCTAATTGTTTTCCAAAGTGACTGTGGTGCATTGTTCTGGTTTTGGCCATTTTAAGAGGTGTGTTGTGGTATCTTGTTTTAATTTGTAATTCTCTAATGTCATGTAGAGCATTGTTTCTTATGATTATTTGCCACCTGTGTATGTTCCTTGGTGAGGTGTCTTAAAGTCTTTGGCCCATTTTTCGATCAGATTGTTGTTTTATTATTGTTGAGTTTTTTGAGTTCTTCAACTTGATGATTTTTAAAAAAATTTTTTTAAATGTTTATTCATTTTTGAGAGAGAGAGAGAGAGTGAGTGGGGAGGGGCAGACAGAGAGGGAGACACAGAATCTGAAGCAGGTTCCAGGCTCTGAGCTGTCAGTACAGAGCCCGATGTGGGGCTCGAGCCCAAGGACTGCAAGATCATGACCTGAGCTGAAGTCGGACGCTTAACTGACTGAGCCACCCAGACGCCCCTATATTACTATTGACTATTTCCTTTATGTTTGTTATTAACTGTTTTGTGTATTTAGGTCTCTGATGTTGGGTCCATAAATATTTATAATTTTTATATCCTTTTGTTGGATTGTCTGCTTTGTTATTATATAGTATCCTTCTTTGTCTCTTGTTATAGTCTTTGTTTTAAAGTCTGTTTTCTCTGACATGAGTGTTGCTACCCCAACTTTCTTTTCACATCCATTTATATGATAAATGCTTCTCCATTCCTTCACTTTCAATCTGCCTGTGTCTTTAGGTCTGAAGTGAGTCTATTGTAGGCAGCATATAGATGGGTCTTGTTTTTTTTTTAATCCATTTCATCACTCTATCTTTTGATTGGAGGATTTAGTCCATTTACATTCAAAGTAATTATTATAAGTATGTATTTATTGACATTTTGTTGCTTGTTTTATGCTTATTTATGTAGTTATTCTCCATTTCTTTTCTTTTTTTCTCTTTTCTCTTACCATAGGTTGGCTTTGTCTACTGATACACTTGGGCTTTTTATTTTTTGCATATCTATTATTGGTTTCTGATTTGCGGCTACCATTTGGTTTGTATATGATATCTTCTCTATATAGTAGTCTATATTGAGTTGAGCCCACTTTTTTTGAGCCCATTTTTTACTCCTTTCCCCTTAATGTTTTAGTTATATAGTGTCATACTTTACAGACTTTTATTTTGTAAGTCCCTTGACTGATTTTTACAGACGCACTTACTTTTACTGCTTCTGTGCTTCCTATTTTCCTTAATCTTGCTTGTGGTCTTTCCTTTTCACTCAAAGAGTCCCCTTTAACACATCTTGTAGGGCTGATTTAGTGGTCATGAATTCCTTTAATTTCCATTTGTCTGGGAAACTCTTTATCTTTACTTCTATTCTGAATTATAGCCTTACAGGATAGAGTATTCTTGTTTGCAGATTTCTTTTCCTTTCAGCACTTCCACTATATTATACCACTCCCTTCTGGCCTGTAACATTTCTGCTGAAAAGTTAGCTCATGGCCTTATGGGGTTTCCCTTGCATGTGACTGCTTTCTTTTCTCTTGCTGCTTTAAAAATTCTCTATTACTAGGTTTTGCATCTTAATTACCATGTGTCTTGATATAGACCTCCTTGTGTTGATTTTGTTGGTGGCATTATGTGCCACCTGGATCTGGATTCCTGTTTCCTTCCCTAGATTTGGAGTTTTCAACTGTTACTTCTTTAACCTTTCTGCCACTATTTTTTTTTTTTCTCTTCGCCTTCTGGGATCCCTATAATGCAAATGTTATTATGCTTGATGGTATTACTGAGTTCCGTAAGTCGCTTCTCACTCTGCATATTTCCTTTTCTTTCACCAGCTCAGCTTGATTACTTTTCCAATACTCTGTTCTCCAGGTTGCTGATTTGTTCTTCTGCTTTGTCTGGTCTGTTATTTATTCCATCTATTATATTTTTGATTTCATTTATTGTGTTCTTCATCTCTGATTGGTTAATTTTTATTTCATTGTTAAGGGTCTCACTGATGTCCTACACTCTTTTCTGAAGTCCAGTGAGTATCTTTATGATCATTACTTTAAATTCTCTGTCAGGTGTATTACTTATCTCTGTTTTGCTGAGAGATATTGCTGTGATTTTGTCCTGTTCTTTCATTTGAAACCTATTCCTCTGTCTTTTCATTTTGTCTCTGTGTCTATTTCCGTGTGTTAGGAAAGACCGCTATGTCTCCTGTACTTGAAAGTAATGGCCTTATAAAGTAGAGGTCTAGTAATGTCCTGCTGTGTAGTGTCCCCTGTTCACCAGAACCTAGTCTTCAGGAATGTCTCCTATGCGTGATCTGTGTGCCCTGCTGTTGTGGTTGAGCTGCCTTTTCCTTTAGTCCAGTCATCTGCAGTAGCTCTCTTTGCCTTTTGTGGGCAGGGTTAGATCCCTGTGGTGTTACAGGGTCAGTCTGGGGATGCCTTGGCTTGAGTTGTGTCAGACCAGGCATTTGCCAGGGTCGTAGTAGTGCCAAGTTGCAGGGTACTTTTTCTGTATTGTCCCTCAAGAAGCTTTCATTGCTGCGCGAGGCCTGTAGTCAGACTAAGTGTCTGTCCCTTGCCCACTGCTGGGGCCTCTGTGTCACTGGCATGTGTGGTTATCTTTCTCTCTCTCTGGGCCAGGAGTCACTCTGGAGTGGTGCTGGCCGCTATAGGGGCTACTTGCACACTGCCAGGCCTGTGATACCACCCTGTGTGGACTGTGGCCAGAGCCTTGTGGAGTGGGTGGATCTGTCAAAGCACAGTGGAGTGGGGCTGTTTGGTGGTGCTTTGCATGCCATTGGTCCTGTGAGAGAGAGACCCTACACTGCCAGGACTGAGGCAGGCTGTCCGGAGGGGTGGATTCCTGGAAACACAGTGAAGCGGGGCAGTGCAGTGGGGTGGCAGTGCTAGCAAGCTTTGGGTACCACTGCAAGGGGAGGGGCCCTGAAGCTCCTGGACTGAGGCAGGTTCTCTGGAGGGGTGGATTGGAGGAAGCACAGCACTGGGGGGTAGGGGAGGGAATGCTAGCAAGTTAGGTAGCTAGTCCTCTGGGTTGCCTTATTAAAGCTGGGGGGCAGGGGAGGGAAATGGTGCCTGCCAGTTCCTTTGTTCCTGGAGGAGTTCCCAGAGATTTCTGTCCCTCCAGGACATACTCCGAGATTAGTAAATAAGTCTACCTCCAGTATGCCCCAGGCGTCTTTCAAACTGTTTATATGCTGAATCTCCCTGGGCTGTTTGTTGTACTGTCTCTGTAAGAGTGGGACTCAGTTTCCTCTCTTTACCAGCTGCCCCAGAGCCAAGCCTACTGAGTTTTTAAAATTACAGGTTTTAAGTCTGCTGGTAGTAAGAACTCAAGAAATTCTGCCCCTCTGGTTTTCAAAGCCGAATGTTATGGAGATTCATCTTATCTGTGCAGGTTCTCCAGCGTGGGGGTCTGTTTCTCTCCCCTCTCCATACCTGTGGCATCCCTCCCTCCTGCAGACAGTCCAGATAGTCCATTTAGTTCCTGGTGGTGTCTGTTCTTCCTAATCTCTTTGATGTGGTTTTCTTCTCTGCGTTTAGTTGTGGAGTTTATTCTGCCAGTCTTATGTCCTTTTCTGGGTTATTTACACCAGTGAGTCTTACATAGTTGTATCCATGGGAGGAGGTGAGCCTAGGGTCTTCCTACTCTCATCTTCCCTGGAAGTGTCTTAAGTCTTTTTATTCTACTACAGTCCCTACTCATTTTAAAAATACTATTTGTTTATTGAAGAAATCAAGTTGTTTGTCCTGTAGAACTTCCCATGTTTTGGGTTTTGTTAATTGTATCTTTGTGGTATTAATATGTTTTTCTGTCACCTGAATTTCCTATAAACTAACATTTGATCAGCTACTTGATGAGATTCAGACTGTATTTTTTGCAAGATTAATACATAAGTGGTAGTAGATATGTAATACAAAATAGTGTGCACTCTCTTAGTAATGTTAAGATCAATCAGTAGGTTCAGCAATTGTCTGCCTGATCCATCCATTATCAAGATCCAACCTTTTATCTAGTATTTTTAGCAGCCATTAATGAATGTTGCATTAACCATTATTAGGGGCGGAAAAATGTTGATTTATTTTCTGATTATAGAAATGATTGTTCTACAAAAGAGAACTTTCCCTCATCAACTTTTTAGTCACCCTGAAATAGTTTGTTCAGAAAAGATAAGATAAATGTTCATTATTTTACTTTATTTTTCAGTGTTTAGAATTAAAACAATGATCGTTGTTAGGTGTGGAATTTTGGGGGTTTATTATGAACTCATGGATTTTTATGTATTTGATGTGTTTTTATCCATTATAGTCATGATTCATTTTTGATGTTCTAATTTCTTTAGAACAATGGTATTCAAAACTGGCTTTTTTTTTTTAAGTGTATTTATTTATTTTGAGAGAGAGCGAGAGCATGTGCACATGAGCTGGGGAGGGGCAGAGAGAAAGGGAGAAAGAGAATCCCAAGCAGGCTCCTTGCTGTCAGCCCATAGCCTGCCCTATGTGGGCCAGCCCCATGAAACCCTGAGGTTATGACCTGAGCAACAGTCAAGAGTCCAATGCTTAATCTACTAAGTCACCCAGATGCCCCTGACTGTGTCTTTTTTGAAATGACACTAATCATCCCTGATAACTGCCTTTCTTTTTAGCACAGCAGGATGTCCCAGGCTTATCTAGTATATTTTCTGCCCAGCCTTACACTGGGTATGAGTCAAGGAACCTTGGTTTCTTTTGGTGGGAAAAAGGTGTTTAGAGACCACAATCAGCTATTGGGAGTACTCATTGCTATTGGCTTATCATTGCTTCAATGCCTTTTTAAGTAGGTAAAAAATATTTTCCTATGGATATTTCCAGTTTATTTATTTATTTTGAAGTTTTTATTTATTTATTTTGTGTGAGAGACGGAGAGTGTGTGCGTGAACAGGGAGGGGGAGAGAGAGAGAGAGAGAGAGAGAGGAGAGAGAGAGAGAGAATCCCAAGCAGGCTCTAAGCTGTCAGTGAGAAGCCAAATCAAAGCTCAAATTCATGAATCCTGAGATCATGACCTGAGCTGAAATCAAGAGTCAGACACTTAACCAACAGAGCCACTCAGACGCCCCAATATTTCCAGTTTAAAAGGCATTTTTCTTGGATTTTTTTTAAGCCTAATATTACAGACTTTTTACTTTATTCTATTTTCTATTTCCACTAAAGTCTTCATTGTTAGTGCCATTATTATAATCTCTTATTTGCTTTTCCTCTCATGCATAATTACTTACTCAAAAATAGAAATACCACTGGAGCTCGTGGGTGGCTCTGGCTCTTGATTTTGGCTCAGGTCATGATCTCATGGTTCATGAGTTCAAGCTCCACATCAGGCTCTGTGCTAATAGCACAGAGCATGTTTGGGATTCTGTCTCCCTCTCTCTCTACTCCCCCCCCCCCCCCATCTCTCTCTCTCTCTCTCTCTCTCTCTCTCTGCACAGAGCATGTTTGGGATTCTGTCTCCCTCTCTCTCTGCCCCCCCATCTCTCTCTCTCTGTCTCTCTCTCTCTCTCTCAAAAATAAACTTAAAAAATGTCAAAATAGAAATATCATTAAAATATGTATGTTTTTATTGTTATTTTGGAATAATTATGTTTTTATAATGTTACTTTGTCATGAAAGCAGTATAATCTCATATTTATTTCAGAAATGTTATACTTCATTTAAAATTTTCTTTCTTTTCTATTACTATTCTATTTACTGCATTAGATACAATTTCTTGTACTTTTTTTGATGCCTCACTTCAATTGTTGATTTTCTTAAAAAAAAAAACTTATGTGTGTATTTGAGATTCCCTTTTACTTTGTGAGTGTAAGTGCTATACTGCTTGCTTTAGCTATCTTGAGTAATTATGGGGTAGAGGCAGCACATATTGCAGGGCACGGTATGCTAGGAGCTAGAAAGATTTTTCTGTTCTTGGTCAGTCTTGGTAACCACCTGAATTTCTCCCATTTTCTTCCTAGCACTTCCAGGCACCGTTCCTTCCATTGTCTGTGGCTCATTGTCCCCTAATTGGTGCAGGCAGGAAGGAGGAGTGAAGGCTGGGTGGCATGTCGCAAACTGGGTGGTTGTCAGCTTGACACTCTTCCAATTAGTCGCTCGATAATTGTCCCAGAGTTAGCTCGCCATTGGGAAGCTTGAGGGAACTCTTTAAGCTTTCCTGCTTTATTTGTAACAGATCTCTCTTTTGCCTGTTTTGGGTTGTGCTTTCATCTTTCAATTCAGTCCTATCTACCTTTTTGTCTTTCAGAAACTTAGTACTTTTGCTCCTCTGGTATTTCTGTTTTTCCTTTGGAAATTTTCAATGCATATTACTTGTTTACCATAAAATATGTATTTAAATATGTATGTCATCATATGGAAATATATAAAATGCTATCCTATCGTAAGGAAATATATCGTATGTTATCACATGGAAATTTAAAGCATATATCCAACATATATTCAAGAATTATGGTAATCTTGTTTTACACTCCATCCTAAAACTTTTTTCCCGGATTATTTTATAGCAATTTGTATGCAGGTTTTATGCTATTTATTTATTTATTTTTTGGTCTAAATATGTCCTATCTTGGCCATGTAATGGAATATCTTACACAAAACATTCTTCTCTTCTTTAAAGGACTCAAACATGAGTCCAGAGGCAGTTGGGCTGTGATCTTCTTTGATAATGAATGCTATCATCCTAGGTTCACCTCTACATAACAAATTGCTACATACCAAATTGCCACAAATTTAGTAACTTAAAACAACACTCACTTATTATTTCATGGCTCTGTGACTTAGGAGTCCGGGCAGTCTCCACTGTGTTCTCTGTTTAGGTTTCACAAAGCAGAATCAAAGTATCAGCCAGACTGGACTCTTACCTGGAATCTCTAAGGAGGAATCTGCTTCCAGATTATCCAGGTTATGGGCAGAATTTACTTTCTTGTCACTGTAGCACTGAGATCCATATTTCCGTGGTGGCTGTCAACTGGGAGCCACTCTCACTCCTACAGGCCTCTCTCTGGACCTCGAACATGGTCCTTTCCATCTTCACCGCTAGCTGCTTAAAATCCTTTCTGTGCTTCAAATCTCTCAGACTTCCTCTTGTACCACTACCAGACAAATTTCTCTACCTTTAAAGGTTTTGTATGATTAGATTAGGCCTATGTGGTTAACCCCAATTTTGATTAACTCAAAGTCAACTGACTAGTAACTTCAACTACTTCTGCAAAAACCTTTGCCCCATGAAATAACTTAATAGTGGATGTGCTAGCTCTTCATATTTGTAGCTGTGAAGATAGGGCCAGATGTCCTCATGAGCCATCTTAGAACCATTCCTATCATAGTCCTGCTCATTTTTACTTCACTTTTGCCTCTTTTGGGATGAGTTAGCTTTCAAAATCTCCTGAAACATAGGCTTCTGGTGGACTCTCCCCCTCTGGCTTGAAAATTGGTCCGTATGTATCAGGACTTCAAATTAGGCTGTAGCTGAGACATATATATAAGATGGGTACATATTTCAAAGAGCTTTTGAATGTTAATATGATTCTCTCACTTGGAGGAATGCTTAAATCTTCCTCTGTGCAAACTGTTAGCTCTTTTTATAACATTGCATTCTCTTGAGGAGAAGATTGTTATTGAAAGAAGTTAAGTTCAGATACTTAGAGTTTTGAAATATGCACAAAAATGTATTTCTAAATCTTTTCAAAATGCCAACAGTTCTTGATAAATAAAAGGTCATGTTAATTCTTTTGGCATTTAAATAAGCACTTTTAACATGATTAATTGACTTGCCATTTACTACATGATTGTACTCGTGTTCTATTATTATATGGAAATACTGATTTGGATCCAGAAGAATATTAAACAATTATTAATTGATTCTGATTGTGCTCATGTCTGCATTTTATTCCCTCCCATGTTTAATGAAATAAAATAACTTTGCTTTTGTAAAATCTAACCCAGTTTACATTTTCACTTACACTTATGAAAAATAAAGATTCAGAAATAGTCTTATGATATAGATGTAATAATAATACTAACCATTTCCATAATCTTGTGAAAGTTATATGACCAACTATGTCCAAAGGACAAAATTAAAAAAAAACAGTATTTTACTTTTCAAGGAAGAACAATTGCAGAAACTTAACTTTTCACCCTTTACTCTCTAGAGATGGTTTATGCTAATTTAGAAAGTGGAAATTTTCATATCTGTTTCACTTCCTACCCTTTATATTAGGAGGAATAAAGTAGATGAATTTGTTGAATAGAATACAAGCTCTCTTTTGACCCTGAATCTCTTTGTAATATTTAATTCCTCTTATTGGTGCCCTGTTCTTCCCAGGGAAATGGAACATAGGGCATTGTAATTTCATCATTATGGTGAACATTTCTTGACTTTGCCCAACATTTATGGACTGTTCCTTTCACAACAATCATTAAATTTCCTTTGGGGAACTCCGTGACACCTTTTGCCAGTACTTTAGTCTTTGTATAGGCATCAGATTCTCTCTTCCTGGACACAAAAAAAAAAATAGTTGAGACTGATTTATTCTTGGTATTCATACTCTCAAGAAGCAGTCTAATAATTACTACTACTAAGATCCCTGGAGCCTCCCAGGTTCCTATCTTTTCCTGAAGCCTTGTTCTACAGCTTTTCCTTCAATTCTTTGAACTATCCCTATAGACTTTTAGTATATTTCTTTTTTCACCCTTCAAGTTAGCATGAGTTACTTTTCTTTGCTTGCAGTCAAAGAAACCTAATTGATACATTCATTAAGTGTATAAAAATTCAATTCTATACCCACTAAAGTTATTCTATATTTATCATGTTACTATCCTCAAAGGCCCCAGTGTCCCAAGTCAGTAAGAACTCAGTTAGACTGTGCCAAATTTTTTCCCCCACTGCTGTTTTGATACAATTGATCAGTGTTCAAATGCTAACACATAGGGAATATTTGATAAATTTTATTGTTTGCATTAATGAAATCCCAAACAGTAGGTTTGACTATCACCAACAGAAGGACATGGAGGTCAACTCCATGTTTTTTGCATGTTAACCATGTTTGGGAGGGAATTATTAAATTATCTGGCATTTTGAAAAATTAGTATTGTGTTTGAAAGTCAGAGCTATTTGTTGAGTAGCTCAAGGCAAGCCAGTTCCAAGAAAGTATGTTTGCAAAGGGGACAGGCAAAGCTTTCTTTATATTGTGGCATTTCTCAGATATTTCTCCATATTTGACTTGTATTTTCATACATTTATACCACATTCATAATTAAAAATTTTTTTTGAGTGTTTATTTTATTTTTGAGAGAGAGAGAGAGAGCACGAGCTGGGGAGGGGAAGAGAGAGAGGGAGACACAGAATCCAAAGCAGGCTCCAGGCTCTGAGCTGTTAGCACAGAGCCTGGTGTAGGTCTCAAACCCACAAACTATGAGAACATGACCTGAGCCAAAGTTGGATGCTTAACCGATTGAGCCACCCAGGTGCCCCCACTGGTGATTTCTTAAGACTGCTTTAAGATACTCATTATTCCTTTGTGCTATAAATTATACAAGATTATGTGAAATTTTAATTGCTTTTTGAAAAAATATGTCTTTGGTTACTATATGTTAGTATGCCCTTTTTACAACTTATTGAAACAAGTTGTGCCATTTCTGTTTTGCTTAAAAAAATTAAATCCACTTGATAAAGTGTATATTTCATGGCACAAATGGATGTTTTTGTTGGTTGTTAACAGGATGGATGGCTATAAAAGGTATATCATGGAAAGAATGCCAATTCAAAGGGATATAGATAGGAAAGAAATAGGGAAAGGAAAACTATTAGAGAATAATGAAATATTTTTTAAAAAATTTGTTTTGTGTTTTATATTTAAGGAGAGAGAGAGAGAGAGAGCAAGCAGGAAAGGGGCAGAGAGAGAGAGAGATGGAGACAGAACCTGAGGTAGGTTCCAGCCTCTGCTATTAGCACAGAGCCCTATGCGGGGCTCAAACCCATGAATGGCAAGATCATGACCTGAGCTGAAGTCAGACACTCAACAGACTGAGCCACCCAATTGCCCCGAGTAATGAAATATTTTTGAAAAAAAAAAGTGGAAAAGCTTGAAGCCCTCAAATAGTCTAGGGACCTACAACATGTGGCCAGTGAGTCAAATTGAACCTTAAATGTCATTGCCACTATTTTTTTGGATCCTTATCTCTGTGGGATTCTAAACATTTTCACTGAACCCCTTTATTTCTCTGGCTTTAATCCCATTATTGAAAACTGTAAATGATGAATTCTAGGACAGTAGCATTAGTCTGGTGTCAGGTCAACTCTTATTCTATCCTGACTTTGCTCTTTATTTCCACTAGCTGGATTCTTACCATTTGTTTCTCCCATTATGCCCAGTTCTAGAAACTAGGTCATTCTTTGGTTCTAGTATCAAGGATAATTTTAATTATATATAGCAGAAATTGTGACTACAGTGGCTTAAAAAGTAGGAGTTTGTATTATGTACCACATACTTCACATAACAAGAAATCTAGAGTGAGACAATTCAAGACTGGTATGTTGCTTAACAATGCCGTTAGACATTCAGATCTTTTCTGTCTTTTTGTTTGAGTATCTTTAGCATCTTTATGTATATATACGTGGTTTCAAGATGACTGTCACACTTTCATATATTCAGTTTGAGCTTAAGGCAGGGAGAAGAGTAAATGAAGTATTGCTGTTTTAGGAAAACAAAGCTTTCTCAATGCCTCTCCTTCCCCTGCCCTCAGATATCAACATATGTTTCACTGGTTAGTGTATCAGTTTTTGGTGCACAGAACCCTAATGGCATACAACAATGAATGCTTATATACCATGCTATGGGATGTAGCTAATCAGGATTCGGCTCACTTGGGTGGTTCTGCTTAGCTCACTTATGCATCTGCATGTTAGGTGAAGGCTGTGCTCTAGGCTGGACTAGACTGGCTTGTTTAAAGCACCTTAGCTGAGACAGCTCTATATCACTGGTTTATTTTCCTCCTTTCGGAACTAGTGAACTATCACAGGCAGAATAGAAGTGTAAGAGTGAGCAAGCAAAAATGTTCAAGGCCTCTTGAGATCGAGGCTTAGAATTGACAAAGGTCATTTAATTGGCCAAAGTAAATCATGTGGATGAACTCAGAGTTGGAATGGGACAACACAGGAAATGTACAAAGAAATCACATGGCCATAGGGGAAGTGAAGAACTGGAGCCTTTAATGAAATTTTCCACTGGCAGAAAGATGCTACACCATTCCTAGCTATAGAGGAGTCAGGGCAATAAGAGCATTTATTGGATACATTGACATTGAAGTAATACTTATTTCTTTCCTTCCTTTCTTATTTTTTCTCTCTTCTTTTCCCTTCTCACTCTCCTTTTCCCTCTTCTTCCTTCTCTTTCCTCTTCTTTTTGTAAGGAAAGTGGTACAAATGGATATTGAGTAGGCAGCCAACAGTGGCAATCATCATTCTTTATATTGTAAATCTTTGGTATAATTGCTAATGGATCTCTCTGACATACTACCTTTCTTGACTTCTGCTCATTCTATTTCCTGCTACCAAAACTCTAATACTGAAGTTTATCTCCTTGCCAGATTTCCCACTTGTTGCCTCCTGCTGTGCTCCCCTGATGTCATTTCTTGCTTTCTGCTGGGAGTGTCCTGATTGCCTGGCCATGAAGCAAGGGGTTTGTAGATTTTAGTCATGTCTAATATCCCCATTTAATTTTGATCGATATTAAGTAAAAGAAAAATGTAATGATATTTTTGTGGATGTTAAATATAGATACCAAAATTATAATCTCATTTGACTAAATGTGATAATCAAGAAATGAGATGAGATAAACAACAAAAGACTAGATGAATTAAGACTGAAGATATAAAGCTAAGGCAGAAAAAAGAATCCAAAATCAGTAGCTATAACTAAGAGCTTAATGTGTGCGGGGTTTCTTGAATGCAATGGTTATTGACTGAAATCAGCAGAGGAAGTAGAGTGGAAAGTACAGTGGGGAAGTGTGAAGGTTGATGTGGCCCAGGAAGGATAAGTCAGGAGAAAAATGGTGTAAAATCCCAGCTGGAATCAAGACTTGGTAAGCTAGGTTTGTTTCTGTCATTTTAGAGACAATTGTTGAAGCAGCTTGGAAAAATTTTTAGTGAACTAGACTTTGATGTTGCTGTTTATGTTTTTCTTATAAAATCAAAGCTGTCTATCAAGTCTTAAATAATATGTTCTTGTAATATTGGCTCCATGCTGTTCCCATTACTTTGGAGTATTTATAGCATTTAGATGTAAGTGTGGTTATTAAAACCAAGGCTGATTTTTGCTATCAAACAGAGCATTACATGCCTTAAAAGCTGTTTATCAAACTTACCGACCAAGAAGTCTCTTCCACTTACTCTCAGCATTTAAGATAGTTAAAGTTCCTTGGAATTCTGCCTATATCCAGTTAAGTATGTATGTGTTGACAGTATATATCTCGATTGGAAAGTGTAGCATAAAATAAAACAAAAACACTAACTGGAACATGGGAGACCTAAATACTGCTCTCGGCTCTTGTGCTATTTGGATTCATGAATTTGTATGAGACGCTTAATGCCTCTGAGCCCCAGTGTACACATCTGTAAGGCTGATTATAGAATCATCATTCTATTACTTTATTTTTAAGAAATTATATGATTACAAATTAATGTTAAAATAAGCTCATAATAATAAATCCAAGTAGTACTAAAGTTGCAAAAGTACAATACTTGACTCTTTAGTCCCCAATTTATACTTTTTATTCACCGGTTAAAATCTCTCTTCCCAGTAACTTGTAGACTTTCAATAATATGCCTGTGAGTATGGGAATTCTTAGGACCAGATGGAAAATGAGAGCAGGCCCTTGTGCCTCGCTTCTGGCACCGAGCTGGCACATAGTGGATCCTCTGTCAAGGACTGACTGATGCCCGAGTGCCTTGAACCCTGTGCTTCACGTTCTGCCTTACAAACTGCCTGGTGCTCAGTTTTTTTTCTTCTCCTGGGTTCTGGCTTTTTTCTTGGCTCCCTCACTGGGGCTTTGAGCTTTTCCCTTGAATCTCAGTCTGTGGCAAAGGTTCTGCTGACTGCTGATGGATTTTTTCTGAAACCAAGTACAGCCTCCCATCGGGTAGCAGCCTGGTGCCACTGGGCACACCCAATTCTTTCCTCATAAGCAGTCTCCTTTTTGCATTATCGTCGACTCTTGAAGTGTGGTGGTGACTGTGTCATGAGAAAGCATATAACAGTATGGGTATTTTTAAGTCTTCTGTGTTTTCTCATGTGTCTGCTGTACAGTTGGACTGTAAATGGGCACCTCAGACCAGCACAATCATTTGGAAGCTATGACATAAGTACAGTGGGGTTGCAATTTATTGGCTCTCAGTTTTCCCAGCATGACCTCAAACTATTACTTAGGTCTTTATAAAAGCAAACAGACTGTTGGCTGCCTGCAGGTTCTAGTACAGATGCCTAAAGGAACGACATAAAATATGTAGCAGATTAAACTGTCTAGAGGGGACTCCATGTGGATTTTGAAACCATCAGAATATCCATGAGCTTCCTCAAAATAACTTTCCAGGAAGTGATGTTTGTGCCAGCAAATCTACTTTTCTGACAGACTGTTGTAATAAACACACAGGGCCATGAAAATGCTCTTGCCATATTTGATTCGAATTTAAAATTTCATTAAATACAAATGGTATTATGCTAAATGTTATTCTTTTGTAAAGTGCTTATTTCTCTCCACATTATGTGATAGACATTTATGTATGTTGATACATATAACTTTAGTTCTTTCATTTAAACTGTCATATACTAGTTTGTCATATGAATATACTGTAGCATTCATCCATTTTCTCATTGAGCTATGAGCATGAGAGTAATTATTGCTTTATACCACTAGCTGTTGGGACAGTTTGTTATACAGCCTTATAATGCAGTAGCTAACTAATACACAAGGTATGTACACTAACTTCATTAAGTATTGCCAAATTTCTTCTGAAGGTGTTTTTTCCCCCCAGTTTTACAGTCCTGTGATTGCTTCTCAACATACTGGCTGAGCCTTTTACATTTTTGTTAATTTACTTTGATGGTTAACAATTTTTGTTAATCTTACTGTTTTAATTTGCATTTTTTAAGTTATTTACTTAGGGACAGGTGGGGGGAGAGCATGCATGTGCAGGGAGGGGCAGCGAGAGGGAAAGAGAGAGAATCCCAAGCAGGCTCCACTCCATCAGCGTGGAGCCTGATGCAGGGCTCGAACTCATGAACCGTGAGATCAGGACCTGAGCCAAAATCCAGAGTAGGATGCTTAACTGCCTGATCCACCTGGATGCCCCTTAATTTGCATTTTCTGACTGTCAATTTGATTATCTTTTCACATGTTTGGTAGCTATTTTGATTTCCTATTCTGTGACTAGTATCTGTTCAAATCTTTTACCTGTTTTAGGCTTGATTATTAATGTTATTTTTATTAAATTTTAGGAATTCTTGTATTTATTCTGGTTACTTGTCTTTTTCCAGTTATATGTGTTTCAAATATCTTCTTCTAGTTTTTAATCTTTGTTGCATTGAAGTTTTTGTTAATCTCAAATTTATTCATAACTTCCTTTATGACTTGTGTGATTTATATCTTGTTTAAGGAATACTTTCTTATAAGGTCATGTAATATTCTATAGCCTCCTTCAAATGTTTATAAATTTAGTTTTTAATTTGGTTTTTAATCCTTTGGGATTTATTTTGGTATATGGTATAAGGCAGGCATATGATTTCATCTTTTCCTTTTGGATAACCAATTGTTTTAGTCCCATTTATTGAATTATTTGCAATACCACCTCTATCATATCAAGTCCACATATTCCTATGTGTGTTTCTAGATTGTTTTCTGTTCCTGGTCTTTTAGTTTTTCCCAATGTTAATGCTCTTCTAACTTAAAGGATAAAAATTTAAAATAAATATTTTAATATTGGCTCTTTATCCTTTATTCTTTAAAAATTTTCTTTGTTATTCTTACTTTTGATTTTTCATAGGATTTCAGGATCAGCTTGTTCAGTAAAACCCTGTTGGGATTTAGATTGGAATTATATTAAATTTAAATGTTAATATGGGGACACTTAACAGTTTTCATGCCTTGAGCCTTGGCATCTATAAATATAGTATTGCTATTTTTTTATTCAGATCTTCCAATAATCAAAATGTCTCCATAAAGATCTTACATAATTTTTGTTTTATTTTTGGATACCTTTTAGATTTTATTGCTATAGAGAATGGTATCTTTTTCTGTTACACTTTCTAATTGCTTGTTAATGACAGTAGACAGGATTATTTTTGTTTGATTTTATATTCAGCAACCCTTCTAAATTCTCTTACTAATTTAAATATAAGTCTGAGAATTCTCTTGTATTTTCTTTATAAGGCAACTATATTGTCAGCAGATAACTATTTTGTTTATTCCTTTCCTATTATTATATTCTCATTTCTTTTTCTAGGTGTTTCAATAGGATGTTGAATAGGATGTTGAACATCAATAGGATGTTCAATAGGATGTTGAATAGGATCTAGGTGATGAGTGTATTTTTGTCTTGTTTCTGATATTAAGGGAAGGTCTTTAAAGTTTGTTTGGGTTGTTGATAGGTACTGGGTATGCTGGTCATTTGTATCTTTGTTCTCAAATCTCTTTACTTTTCCTGTAAACTACATCTCCTAGATACTAACAACTAGCTTTTGGCCAATAGAATGTACTGATAGAAGACTGGAGTGGAAGGAAGAGAGAAGTCACAGAGTTTTTACCCACCTCTTGATGTACCAGAGCTTTATCTACTACATGATACCACCTCCTACTAGACAGTCCTGTGTTTTGTGGTCCTAGTCTATACCAAATGATCTCCATGTAGATCCAGCTGCCTGATGGCCTTATGTCTTGGGCTCTACTTACGCAACCTCCTCCTTCTGTTCCTCCTCTAGGGATGTAACTTCCTGCTTCACTAATTTCTGTTACCTTTTTGGTTTTCAGCTCTCCCCACATCTCTGTAACTAGTTCTGTAAGTTAAATTCCTTCAGTAGGACTGTTTGATTGGGTTCCATATTTCTGACTGTACTCTAATACATCAGATTAGTACAGTTCCAATCCATTCTTATTTTTCTAATGATTTTATGTGCTTGTTTTGTTTTCTCTTAATAACAAAGTGAGCTTTATGTTTACCCAATTCCTTTTGGTACTGAGTTGCTATGTGAGCAACTTATTGAGAAGTATATATGTTACTTCTTTTTTATTCTCTTAATGTGCTATATTAAATTTAATAGGCTTCTTAAATATAAACCATTTTTGCATTCCTTGAATAAATTCTATTTGTTAATGATGGTTTCTTTTTCTTTTTCAACACTGCTGAATTCAGTTGTTTGCTACATTATAAAAGGATTTTTGCATCTACGTTCATGAGTATAATTGGTCTATAATTTTCTTTTTTTTTGTATTCCTCTTATCTAGTATGATAATGAAGTTTCTATAATCGCTGTTAGTTTAATTTTTGTGCCATTTAAAGGGAATTTATTATTTGTTTTAGCTTTTAAGATTAATGCTTCATTAGTTAAAGTAGTCATATAATGAAAATAACTATTCATTAGTTAGAGTAGTTTGATGCTCTAATTATTTTAATTGGGACTTAAATTTTCTCCATGTAGATTATCTTTCTTTGTTTTTTAGCAATTATAATAACCTTTAACAAAACATAGAACGGGTTTTATCTTTTTTACATAGAGTTAAGATAGTCTTCTGCCAGTCTCTCAGTTGTGTCCAGGTATCATGCCCTCTATTTGATCATCATTTAGGGAAATGGGAGACTTTTCCTCAAATGGCTCAAAAGGTTTTATTAATGTGAGAAATTTTAGAATGGCTATTTCATAAAGTATTTAGAACATTCTCATAGTGAATATTATAGGGAGGCTATAGGAAAGTGATAGTACTATTTATTTACATTTCTTGTAATCTCCAAACATCACTGAATATAAATGTATTAAAATATTGAAACAGTTTCATAGAACTGTTGCTAAACTATCAAGGCTGGAAATAATTGGCTGATTTGTACCACTACCTGTGGGCACATACCAAGTGCCCATGTAGGAGTGGAACTTTTTGGGGGACCCTCTTATCTGTTTCACTGCTTTATTTGTCTGTTTTTATACCAGGTATATTCAAGTGTGGATTTACTTTTATCTGTGCTGCTCAAGAGTCATTGTGCTGGGGTGCCTGGGTGGCTTAGTTGGTTAAGGGTCCGACTCTTAATTTCAGCTCAGATCTGAGATCCAGCCCCATGTCAGGCTCTGAACTGTATGCACACTGTCAGTGCAGCATCTGCTTGGGATTCTCTTTCTCCCTCTCTTTCTGCCCCTCTCACGCTCATGCTCTCCCTCTCTCTCTGTCTCAAAATAAATAAACAAATATTAAAAAAGAGGCATTGTGTATATTGTATGTAAGGACATTTTTCTGCAATTCAGAAAATTATCAGCATTGTATTTTCAGCTGTTGCTTCTTACTCATTCTCATTGTTCCTTGTGTCTGTAACTCTTATTCTCACGTTGAAGTGTTGAGTCTATCCTCTGCAACTCTTCAATCTTTTTCATATTAAAAAAACCTCTTCATATTATTTTGCAAGTTCTTGTTAATATTTTCTATACTATCTTCCAATTTATTAATACTGTCTTTAGCTAGGATTTATGCAATCTATTAATTTTCTAATAACAATGATTAAAATTTTATTTCTAGGATTTCTAAATGCTGCTTCTCCTCTCATTCATATTCTGCCTCCCTTTTCTTACTCCCTTGTGCTTTTTCAAATCTCTACTGTCCTCAATGCATAGAAACTTGTTTTGTTACATAGTTTTTATTTTGGCTCTTTTGGGGGGTGAGGAGATGTTATTCCTTTAAAATTTTTTTTGAGGACTTAATTTTTCTAGAAGACTTTTCTGTTTTTGCATTTACTTAGAATTGAATCTTCCCATTTGTTGAATGATTTTAAATTATTTTGATTCCTTTTCATTTTATTATATTTATGTGTGCTAGAGTTTTAGTTTGCAAGTTCTGTTGTGTAGATATTTCTTGTGTCTCCCTCTCCACCTTACCCCCTTCCCTGCCATATTCCTGCTTCTTAGTGTCTGGAAATTTACAGTTGCTTCTACTGGTCTCAGCAAGATCCTCCATTAAAAAAATAGTCCTGTGTTGATGGATCATGTTTTGTGTGAATAGATGTTACAGATTCCTTCAATTTCCTGGGATGTAAGAAATTTGGTCCAGCTCTTGTTGCTTCTTCTTGACAACTCGAGGCAGTGACTCCCTAAAGGCCTCGGCAGAGGAGATAGCACTGACTTTGGTCAGTTAATGGTGGGACAGTCAGGATTGGCACAATAGGTCTGTTTGCTCTGTTTCCCCACAATTACTGGGGACTTAAGCCCAGCTACCACAGTAGAGGTAAAAATTCTCTGCCTATTATAGGTCTCACAGCCACTGCCTACATCCTTGTATTTTTGTTCTAAAAATTTCCCCTTCTGTGGAGTTATGTGTTTGTGATAATAACTATATGTTTGTATATTTTCTTGTATTATGTCTTTGCTATTTTGGGGTGGAGGTGGGAGGTGGAAGGGTGGTTTTCCATCTGAAATCACGGACCATCTTGACCAGAAAGTTCAGGTTCATATTTTATAAAATTAAGTCTGGAATGAGTGTGGTTTTTAGAGGCCATTGAAACTTGATATACGAGTTTCATTCTGAAGGATTCCAGGGGAAAAAAAGATGAAGAACGGTCTGTGAAAGGAAAAATAGAGATATTAGAGATATTTAGAAAATGGTATCCAAGTAGAGATGGAACAGGGTTCTCAACAGAGTTATACCGCCCCCTAGGGGGTATTTTGGAAATCGATGGTAATGTTTTTGATTGTCAGAGATCATGAGGGAGAGCCTGTGATATTAAGTAGATGGGAGCCAGCTGTGGTTAATGTCCTGGAATATGCAGAACAGTCTTGAGCATTGAAGGAACATCCTATGTCCTGAATGACTTTCATATCTCCCAGATATTCACCTATTTAAAATTATGTAAGCGAAGAATCTATTTTATATATTATTACTAAGTTTTTTCCACAAACAACTGTCATCTTAATTCAGTGAAGCTTATACTTCATTTTTTTGGAACTTAATCCAGAATAATCTACCATTTCAGAAAATCAGTATACTGACAGCAACAGTGCTCATGCTACATAAATCTCCAAAATTGGAAATCTGGACCATTTTGTCATCTGTGACTTTCATGTGTAATAGAGAAAATAGATTATTTTGAATAGATTAAGGACTAAATATCATTTAACTAATGGAATCACATGAAATGTGAGGATCTCATTAAATTTTACTAGTAAGTTGTTTCTTCAAAGAATTTGGTAGCATTTCATATGTTTCACTAAAATGCTTTTTCTTTAAAGAGTTTCATAACATTCTATATACTTTTTATGTGTGTCAAAATGATAAATCTATATTTTGAAAATTACATAATAGAATTAGTTACTATTTTTGGACTGCCTGTTGCTTCTCAACATTAATCTTGTCTCCAGAGGCCTAGCATACTAATTCTCTTTAGTCTTTAGTATTAAGTTCCTTTTTAAAAAACCATGGTCTATTCTACATCCCTATCAAAGGCTATGACTTCTAGGTAGCCCAGAAAATTGTAAATTCCGTAAATTTCTAAATTCTGAGATTAAATGTACGCTTCAATATATGAAGAGATGTCAGGAGAATTTTTTGTGGTATTTCATCCAATGTCATAACAAAATGGTTATTTTAACACTACACTTATAAATATAGTCTAGCTCACATGTGAGAGTATCTTACTCGTTTTTCCCACTCTGACAGTGCGTAATTAATCTTGGCATTTATTCCTACTTCATCCAATCCCATTTCCTCTTTGCCTTTTGTTATACAAAAAATTCCAGTCCATTATTACTTATCTTTTGTTTTATTAACATTTTTTAAATGTTTATTTATTATTGAGAAACAGAGAGAGACAGAGCATGAGCGTGGGAGGGGCAGAGAGGAGAGGAGACACAGAATCTGAAGCAGGCTCCAGGCTCTGAGCTGTCAGCACAGACCTGACACAGGGCTTGAACTCACAAACCACGAGATCATAACCTGAGCTTAAGTCGGATGCTTAACTGAGTCACCCAGGCACCCTGATTATTACTTATCTTAATAGGTTTTACTCTAATACTACTCATGCTGCTGCTCTTTTTTTCCCTCAATCCACTTTATAGAAATGGCTTCTGATCATCTTACTTTTCTTAAATTTAAATATTTTCATTATAAGTAGATGCAAGCATCTGGGTACTTTATTATATCTTCTGTTACAGTGATGCTCAAGAATTTACACTTTGAAATATATATGATTTTATCATAAGTTTATTTTCTTTCATTTGTCTTTCATATTATACTTAAGAGTTGACACTGCTTGTTTTTGATACTGTTATGGACTGAATTGTGTCCCCCTAAAATTTATATGTTGAAGTCTAAACCCCCAAGTACCGCCCCAAATGTGACTGTATTTGGAGATAGGAGCTTTATTTTTTTAAGTTTACTTATTTATTTGAGACACAGAGAGTGAACACGAGTGGGTAAAGGGAGAGAGAGAGAGAGAGAGAGAGGGAGAGAGAGAATATCCCAAGCATGCTCCACACTGTCAGTGTGGAGCCTGATGCAGGGCTCAAACTCACGAACTGTGAGATCATGACCTGAGCTGAAATCAAGACTCAGATGCTTTACTGACTGAGCCACTCAGGTGCCCCAAGAGAAATAGGGTCTTTAAAGAGGTAATCAAGGTTAAATGAGGTCATAAGTTTGGGATTTTTTTAAGGAAAGGAAGAAATACCAGAGATGCTCATGCATGGAGAAGAAGCCACATAAGGACACAGCAAAAAGGTCAATCATCTGCAAGCCAAGGAGAGAGGCCTCAGGTGAAAGGAGGCATGCTGGCACCTTGATTTTGGATTTCCAGCCTCCAAAATGTGAGAAAATAAATTTCTTTTGTTTAACCTACCTCATCTATGGCATTTTGTTATAGCAGCCAACCTGTTATGTGTGAAATTATCTATGATGATCTCTTTCAGGTAAGTTGAAAGAGTATTGCAAAACATGTTATGAAAGGGGTTCGGAAGAGTCATGGAGCACTCACAGCCACATGCTCTCTTGTATTTCCTAGCCCCTGTGTATCTAGGTGGGGTCATAAACAGGTTATGACCTAAGGATTGTGGGCAGAAATGACTCGTGTTCCTTCTGAGCTGAGCCATAGATGAGTTAGGGTGTGATCTTCCAGCTGTATTTCTTTACCTGTCACAGTAATCAGCAGGGCTCTATGTTTAGATGATGGAAAACAAAAAGCTGGATCTCTGAGAGAAATGCTTTTGAGACTTGTCAAAATCAAAATGGACATCATATGAGCAAGAAATACCACTTTTCTCAGGGTCATAAGGATAATTTGTTAAGATGGAATAACTTATTGTTACACTGACTATACACAATTTGGTGTTGCCATTAGAAAATCTAAACTATGTGCCATTGGCTGTACTGTCATATAGTGGATGGCAAGAAAATTTTTGTTGGGGGATGGGAAGGGAGTAATCTATGTCAAGCAGTGTCAAAATATGTTAAAACTATCATCTTTGGAAATGGACAAGGCTAGTTAAGTGCAAGGAAGTGGTTGGAAGCTGTGGGTTCCATTCAGCAAGGTATTACAAAAAAGAGATGAACTGGATAAAGAATCCTGGTAAATAGGGGAAGTCCATGCATTATTGGAAAAGTTAACTAATTTGAAATCTTAATGGTAAGAAATAGTTAAACAAGGCATTCAAAAATGAAAAAACTGCAGAGAAAAGATTAGGAGTATGGTCCCCCCACATATGATATTGTAATTTATAAGACATATATATTAATATGATTATATTAATATATATGAGGAGACCATACTCATAACATATATATTATCTGAATGTTACCTGAATGAAATATATATTGCTCATAATATATATTTCTCATATATATTTGGTCTTTACCCATGGTTTCTGGGAGTTGGTTGTCAGGAGAAGCAGCCATGAGCTAAGGGTTGGAACTTTTAGTCCCACCACCTTGACTTCTGGGGAGGGGAAAGGAGCTGGAGAACCAGTGGCCCATGATTTAATCAATCATGCCTGTATAATGAAGTCTCTGTAAAACCCCAAAAGGTTTGGGGTTCAGAGAGCTTCCATGTTGGTGCACATGTGGAGATTTAGGGAGAATGGTACACCTGGGGGGGGCATGGAAGCTCTGCAGCCTTTCTGCATACTTTGCCCTATGCATCTCTTCCACCTAACTGTTCCTGAGTTACTATCTTTTTATAATAAACTCGTGATTTAGTAAACAAAATAGTGTTGTGAGTTCTGTGAGTCTCTCTGGAAACTTCAACCCACATAGGGGGTCCTTGGAACCCACCATCTATAGCCAGTTGGTCAGAAGCACGGGGGACAGCCTGGTCTTGTAACTGGTATCTGAAGTGTGTGTTGTGGGGTGAGGCAGTCTTGTGGACTGAGCCCTTAACCTGTGGGATAGGATGCTATCTCCAGGTAGATAAGGTGAGAATTGAGTCGCTTGGTAGTGTGGAGAACCACCCCCATCCGCGCCATTGGAATTGATTCCAGAATCCTTAGTTGGTGATCAGAAGTGGGATCAGATTCAGAATATTACCATAATTAGCCCAGCGCCTTCAAGGTAGCAGTCACTGTATTAAAAACGAACAGAAGCTACCTCATGTGAATGAGAGAAAATAAATAAATATTGATGAAATCTCAAAAAGAACTAAAGTTGAGTATATCTTTATATTTATTGGTCATTTGAATTTCCTTTTCTATACATTAGCTATTTCTATTTTTGCTCATTTTTCTCTTGGGCAATTTGATTCTTTTTAACCGATTTGTATATAGTAGATACTATTTTTTGTTTCAACATGGGCTCAAAATACATCCTTCTGTCCCTTGTCTTCTGACTTTATATTGTCATTTTTTAAATATAGAAGTTTTACTTTTTTCATGTGGTTTAAATCTGTTACTCATTCATGTTATGGATGTTAAAACTATTTTTTTAAGTGTTCTTAGATTATATATAAAAACCTTTTTTTCTGGTTTTATTGGGTTGGCTAGCCATGTAGAACAATGTCAGAGAGTGGCAACAATAAAGCCACCATTGCCTTGTTCCTAACTTTAATTGGAATATTTCTCAAGTTTCGCCCAAAAATAGTATATTTACTCTAGAACAGATTTGCTTTGAGTATTAAATGATGTCTTCAGCACAGAAACTATAAATAATAGCTCTTATTTATTATTTGTCAAACTACTTCTCTGTCAAATTCTCTGTCCCAAATCTCCCTATGTATAAATGAGGAATTGGGACTGAATAATCTCTGAAGTTCATTGTAGCACAGTTTATCTTAAAATTCCAAGATCAATTTTTGGAAAGTCTCATGTCATTTCATCAATCTAAAAAAAATCTTCCATGTGAAATAGAACACTTAATCACAAACACAAGGGAGCCATCTCAGTAACTCATATTTAGGCATGTAAAGTAGTCTGAGACAAAAACTGATCTTAATTTTGGTATATTTCCAGTTTCTTTATAAAGCTGTTTGGCAACTTTCATTAAAGGGAAAAAATATGAAGTGGAGGGGAAATGAAAATGGAATGATGACTGGAAAATCACGGATGAATATGGCAGTACCCTGGTTTCAGGCCAGTTGTAATCCAGTCAGTCTTGGAGTAAAAGCAAGTGTTATCATTATTATAACTTCCTTTCCAGTGGGGTGGAAACTCATTGTCCAGGGGGTAGAAGGAGGGAGAGTCCCATAGTGGGAATAAAATGATTAATTCCCTATTTCCTATAAAGACACATGAAATAGAGGGAGGAGGGCAATGCTCGCTGGGAAAAGCCATTGAAATCGCTAAAGAACGAGAATGGAGAAGATTCCAGAAAAGTGTGCTGAGCAGAAGAGCAGACAAAGATTGCAAGAAATTGGCAGGGAGTCACAATCGATGAAGCCAGAAAGGTACACAAAGGGCCTGGAGTGAGTCAGACGTTGTAAAAGGAGTTATAAGGGAGGAACAAGCAAGCATGCCTGTGGGCCCTGGGACAGGGGAGGCTGAGGAGAGTAAGGAAAGGGTCAAAACATAGCAGTTTCAAAAATACAAGTTCAGAACTAGTTGCAGAAGCTGCCTAGAGACAGAAAGCTGCTCAGCACATTTTCAGGGAGCAGATTGTGGATGAAAAATGCCAGCGTCTTATTAGAGTACATGTCATCATCTAAACTCCAAGGGGCAGGGGAAGTAGGTGAAGGATATAGTGAAGAGCTAAACCACCTTCACTGAACCAGACAAGACAAAGGCTGTGATAGGGGGTAGGATGGGGTGAGAAGCAAGGTGAAAACAACTCTCACGTTGTTCTATATTGGAGGACTGGGGCAAGAGGTTGAATGGAAGCCCACCTACCGCATGCATAATAATTTAAAACTTAAACATCAAGCTCCCAAGCTGTCAAGCAAAATGTTCTATTCACCTGCCTTGACAAATATACCTTCTTAAAGACATTGAAGACCACTTCACATTTAGAATTCTTGGACTTGGAGTTAGCCAGCAAGTGTTTGTGCTTGGAGCACTGACCCATGTACCTAGGGCTTTGGCCTATACTCTTCTGACCCTGTCACCCACCCGTTTCATCCCTCACTCTTTCCTGCACCATGAGGGCCTGACTTGCTAAGTTTGTGTACTCTCTAGCTCATATGCCTCTGAAATAGCACCCTTTGCTTACTCTTCAGGCCTACCTGCTGCTTTGGAAGAAAGACCTGAGGAAAGGCTCATGTAGCTCTTGGAAGGCATTTGAGGCCTTTGAAAAAGGAACTCCAGGTCCTGTGCATCCAGAGCTTGGTCTCTGGGCAGATGACTCCTTACCCCTTAGAGTGGGGATGACCAGAGGAAGGCCAGAATGGATGTCTCTATAGCATGGGGATCAGAACATGGTGCCCTCTTGCCCAGGTGTAATGGTAGTTCTTGTTTCTAAAACCTGTAAAATGAAACTAGGAATTCTTATAGTGAGAGGGAAAGAAAAAGTTTCTGTCAGAGCAAATTTCCTACATGGAAGGCACAGGTATTTGATTTGTTGACTCTCAAGTTTTCTGGACATTACCTTGCATTACCTTACATTAGGTTCTAGGCTTTCTTGGTTTCCACCTGGGTTTCTACCTTCTTTCTTGGTTTCTACCTGCTGACCATCAGGTTGAATGTTTGCTGTGCCCAGAGATGAGAGGGAGCCAAATATACACACATTGAGTCAAGTATAGACAGATACATGTGAAGCCTGGATTGCAGCAGTCTTTAGTATATAAAGATAAAATTTGTGTCTGAGGGCGATGGACATTTTTTTTTTTTTAATTTCCTGAAGAGGCTATGGGTGTGTGTATCTTTCTGAATCAAGAATTGGTATCAAACAATGCTTTGATCTTTCACACTTTTTGCAGAAAGCTTAAGGTTAGGATACCAGGCACCCTTAGAATGTAAATGGATTAGCTTACAGGTTTTTCAGTACTCTGCAGGGGAAGGTGAAATATAGGATGAAGAAAGTCATTCCTTTGACTATTTGGCAGAGTTCTATTTTAAAGTTCTTAGATACATGAGCTTTTCATTTCTGAACAAAATCAGAATCTAGTGAAGACTCTGAACCAGTTTTCAACAGCTCAAGTTTAAATTTAGGTCTCCTGAAGCATGGGAGTGCCTACAGCTTGGCAAAGCATCAAACACTCCCACATAGAGCAGTTAGCCTGGGTCTCCACTGGTGAAAGATACGGTGAGGCCAGTTGCCTGGAGCTCAGTGTTTCTCAGCCTCAGCACTATGGACATTTTGGGCCAAATAATTCTTTGTTGTGGGAACCTGCTCTGTGCATTGTTGGATGTTTAGCAGCACCCTGACCTCTACCATTAGATCTCATTATGCTGTGTCTCCTCCCCCTAGCTGTGACAATGAGAAATGCCTCCAGACATTACCAAATGTCCCCCAGTGGTCAAAATCACACCTGATTGAGAACTATCCAGTAGCTGGTTTATTTTCTACTCTCTATCTCTGCATTTTAGACAAGAAGAAGGAGAGAGAAACCTGTCCAAGGTAGTAGATAGCTACTCTTGGTTTCTGAGTCAAGAGGAGAGGAGAGGGGAGGAAGGGGGAAAAAGTTCTTTTTGTGTATCTTTTGTACACTAGATGAGTTCTGTTTATGCCTTCACATAAATTTGGGCTTCCCAAACTGGAGTGTGGGCCAGGGCTAGGCTAAATCAGAAGTTAAACATTATAGTATAAATTTTCTTTGATCTAAATATTTAAAATGTGAATTTTTACATTAAACTACATGCATAAAGAATGGAATATGAAGTGTGTATAAATAGTAAAATTAAACTATGATATTTGTTTTTTAAAGCCACCTGGGGTATAGTATTCTGACATATGACTAAGATAGGCTCTTTGGTATAAACATGTGAGAAACATGATATCTGCTAACTACTCTAATTCTTTGAACTTTTCTGTGAATCAGGTAGGCATACTTTTCTTATTTATTTATTTTTAGATAAAGAGACTGAGGATCAGAGAGGTTACATAACTTTTCCAAGCCTCACTGTGCTAGTATACAAACATAATCTCAACTTAAAATTTTTTTTAATGTTTATTTTTGAGAGAGAGTGGCTGAGAGAGAGCACGTGCACAAATGGGGGAGGGGCAGAAAGAGAGAGAGACACAGCAACTGAAGCAGGCTCTAGGCTCTGAGCTGTCAGCACAGAGCCCAACGCAGGGCTCGAACTCACAGACCACGAGATATGACATGAGCTGAAGTCTGCCACTCAACCGACTGAGCTACCCAGGTGCTCCTATAATCTCAACTTTTTAAAGTCTAACTTCAAATTAAAAAAAAATTATTTTCTGAGGCCTTAATAACAGAATTAACTCTGGGAAAATTTTTGAGGAAGATGAAAATTTGTCTATTCTTTCTCCCTCTCATTTCTGTGCTGTCTTTATTTTTTCCTCTTATAACCCCTTCGCAGCAATCCAAACACCCTGTGCTCCTGCTCTGAGCATGAACACCCAGTAGTGTGCTCCTTAACCATCTCAGGACTATTTGCTAACTGGAAGAAATGGCTAGTATTTCAGACTAAATAGGGGCTCTGCTTGGTGGTGATGATGGGGATGACAACAGTAAATGTGGAAATTAACTTTGAGGAGTTCTGGAGGTTGGGGGTCCTAGTGTTTATGTGGCAGGGAAGCCCAAATTGTCTTGAGTTTTCTAGGAACCCCCAGATAAGGAAAAACAGGAGAAAGTACCTAGTAGCCACAAACTGTACTTCCCTGACTCCTTTGTAGGACCCTTCCCACCTTACTTGTAATTTTCCCCCTCAATCCTGTGCTTTCACCAGAGAATGAGAAAGACTAAGCTGCCTGGTGTTCTTTGGCAGGGACACTTCATATTTAGACAGAGTTTTTTAGTGTGTTTTGTTATCCCTGTCCCCAGCCAACTCCAGAAATGCTTGATTTGACTGTGTGAAAGTCATGCTAATTTCAGTCATTTACATAATACTTTGCCATTTATGCCAAATTGCTGTGTAATGCCACAGTGATTATGCACATCATTACATATGTGTCACATTAGCCTTGTGATGGGCTTTATTCAATTAAAATGCTAAATCATGGTCAAGATTCTTAGACTTCATGGCTTGTTGGTTATATGATATGATCATCATTTCATAACTTAAAAAACTTACAATATTTCCATTGAGAGAAAGTTTGATAGGATATATATATATATATATATATATATATATATATATATATATATATATAACTATTGCTTCCAGTCTCAGTATGTCAAAATTGACAACACGTGTATCATTGCCATTTTGGGAGGGGGTCTTTAAATTTACCTTTTTGACTTCTCAATGTAGATTGTCTACATAAGTTCATCCTTTTGAAATATTTAAGAAATAATCTGTTTTAGAAGGGAGGTGTGTGTGGGGATGGGTTAAATAGATAATGGGGATTAAGGAGTGCACTTGTGATGAGCATGGGGTGTTGTATAGAAGTGTTGAATCACTATATGGTACACCTGAAGCTAATATTATACTGTATGCTGACTAACTGGAATTTAAATAGAAACTTAAAAAAATATATTTTAAATAAAAAAAAGGCATACCCACTTTTCCTATGGATCAACTAGCTTTTTCTTTTTTATATTCACCATAAGTCTTCCCCCATATGCGTAATATTAATGTATTCAAAAGAATAATTGCTGTCCTCAGAACGCAAATAGCTTCTTTTTTCGTCAAAGTAAAACCTTAAAAGATTTACACTAAATGTTAATAGCACTTATCTGTAAATCGTATACTGTGGATATTTTTTAACTTCTTTATATTTTTTGGTAATGTAAGTTTTTTTTTTAACAACATGCATTTTGTTTCGTTTATCTCCCGAAAGTATTCTTTTAACACTGGAATCTTTCTTGAATATGTGTTAAATTGTAATGTTCTAATTGACTTCTTCATTTATTACACTCTTGAATATTTTTAGAAAACACATGTGATATTTTAACTCTTTGATCATTTTCCTTTGGGAGTATAAACATAGTCTTAAATCTTGTAACTATTGTGTATTAAAAAGCTACCAAGTTCTCATCCTCCATGTTTAATACATTTCAATTCAATTCACCAAATATCCTCTCCATCCCATACCCAGAAATACCATGGGCCCCAGTCTTAGTCCACCATTGGATTCTCATCTCCTTTTTTTTTTATTACTTGTTTTTTAAATTTATGATTTTATTTACTCTTTTTTTTAAGGTTCTTCACATTATTTTTTCAAAGTAGAAAGGTATAGAATGTAGTTTCTGCCCTGATACATCAGTGCTTACAAAAATTAAAAAAAAAAAAATCACTGTTATCTGGATGCTTCGTGATGGAACCAGGAGCAAATAGCTCTTGTTCTTTATTTTTCCCATGTGAAGCTGCCATATGATGACAAGATTTTGACTTACAGTTCAATTCCAGATTTCTACTAAAGGAGAAAAAAGGGGAAAAAGAAAGGAGAATGAAGATAAGAGCAGGCTAAGATGTGAACTTATATTTTGGACAAAGTTATCTAAAAAGCGCAATGTCACCAGAAAAACTATTTTCATTGTAAATTAAATTACTGAGCTGTGTTTTGCACCCCTCTTTCTTAACTGCTGACAGAATCCTAAACGGTGATGACATGACTGATGGGTTTAGGTGTTTAACCATTGTGTCTCCTTAGCAGGGGTAAAAGAGCCACCTCTTGTCAAGGTTGTTTGCAAGTTTTAGACAGATTTTTAGAGTCTGACTTGAGTACTATTCTCCACTTTGGCTGCAGTGATCAAATTTGCCACTAGACAGAGCTGTTTGTCTTATTTTTGACTTTGCAGAGTTCTGGATTTGCAAGAGAATTGGAGTCAATGAAAAGAGAAAACTATAATTTCCAGATTGCCCACTGTTATTACCACTTAGGGGGGTGGAACTCTGTTTTCCACTCACTAGGAAGATTTCAGTAGCTAATAGGGAATAATCAGGATGTATTATTCAATTTACTCATTCTTTTATTTTGCAGTACCTAAAGTCAGAGTGACATCCTAAATTCTGAACTTTCTCTGGAATCTTATTTTATTCTGTGCTCTTTTCTATGAAAATTATCCATTTTACAAGCACAAATTGTGGAATTACAGTAGTGTGATATTGTGTATGTTATATTTTATTTGCACAGCACTTGTCTACCAAGATGTGAAATATATTGAAAATTTTATCAGATCACTACCATCTAGTTGATTCTGAGCCCAATCCACAAAGCACTGAATTCTGGGGTTTGGTTAAAATCATAGCCTCAGGGATCTGAGGAAGAATCTGGGCAGAGAACCCAGATCAGATCATTAATTTTCATATACATGAATCATCTTTACTCTTCAAGGTATACAACCCCAGTCATCCCAAAGAAAAGTTTGTTTCCTAGACGAGTAGCATCAGTAGCCCCTGGGGACGCATTAGATATGCAAATTCTTTGGTCCTACTCCAGACCTACTGAATCAGAAACTCTGGGGATGGGCCCTACAATCTGTGTTTTAATAAGCTTTTCAGATGATTCTGATGTAGGTTAATGTTTGAGATCTGCTGACATAGAGAAATAGCTTCCAAATGAAACAGAGAAATTAAATTATGAGGAAAAAAAGAAGCTGGATGAAAGAGAAATACATGAAGCAGCAGAGAAAATCCAAGAAGCTATTTTAATAATCCCAAAGATACAAAAGAATATTCTGAAGGAGATTAAGGAAGAGCTCCTGGAAATTAAATATATAACAAATGTTCAATTAGAATAAATTAATTAAAATTGCAGGGACACCTGGGTGGCTCAGTCGGTTGAGGGATGGACTCTTTATTTTGTCTCAAGTCATGATCCCAGGGTCCTGGGATCCAGCCCTGCATCACTTCCCTCTCTCTCTGCCTCTACCCCTCATCCCCACTTGCAGTCTCTCTCTGTCTCTAAAATAAAAATAAAAAAGGAATAAAATAGCATGTAAAATAAAAGAAAACCTAATGAAAATAAAAATTTGATAGAAGGGTTTAAAGATAAAATAGAAAAAAAAAACACAACTTTTAAAAAAGAGAGTTGAGAAATTGGAAAGAATATGCAAGAAATTTAAAGGATTCATACAAGACCTCCAAGATCTACTTAAGAGGCATTCCTTAGACACTTAAAAGAAAGTATCAAGTAAACAGTTTAAGAAAATGTCTCAGAGTTTTAAAGAAACAACAGAAATAGCCCAGTCAGAGTGCAGCCAAAGCACATTAATATGAAAGTTCAAAATACTTGATGAAAGAAGATTCTAAAAGTTTGAGAGAAAAGTCAAAAGTCACATAAAAAGGATGAATAAAATCAGAATAGCATCTGAATTCTCGTTAGGAATACTAGAAGTTAGAAAGCAATAGAACACAACCTTCAAAAATTAAAGTGAAAAAAATTAGTATTTTAGAATACTGTGCCCAGCTAATCAGAAATACAGAAAATTTTAGGTATGCAACAACTCACAAAATTTACCTCACCTGTCTCCTTTCTTTTGATACAACTGGAGTATATGTTTCAGCAATGTAAGAAAGTAAATCAAGAAATAGGAAGACATGGGATGAGGAAATAGTGGATCCAACACAGGAGAATGACAAAGGAATTTCTAGGATAATGGTTGTAACTACCCGTCATATTGGAGCAGGAACATGGGATGGGGTCTCTACGGAAAAAACAAATGTACTCTTTGGTCATCCAATGCATTTGATCATTTGGAAAATACTATCACTAAGCATTTGAAAGATCTATCATGTTAGTGATTGGTCATAGAAAACTAAGCAAATTAAAAATGAGGCAATTACTAACTTCAAGAGAAAACAAAATTATATAAAAGGAAACAATGCACATAATGCTTTGCTCAGCAATAAACGTTTATTCAATCATATAAATGTAAATGCTCAGACACTTTAAAAAATTGAAAAAAAAAGGGATGATTGACTATATAGTGTGAAAAATGTCAGAATTAAGTTAAAGGAGGTTAAAAACAAATGTGAATTGGTTTTTTTTTATACCATTTTTGGTTCTATATTTAGATATTTAATTCAACCAACTTCAGTTGGGAATCATAAAGATTCCAGGTGAAATTGTCAAACTGGCCACAAACTGGCTCAGGAAAGTCTTGGTGACCTACAATGGTTTTTAAAGTGTGGTCCCTAGACCAGCAGCATTTACATTACCTGAAGTTTGTTAGAAATGCCAGTTATTGGGGCCCACCCAAGACTACTGAGTCAGGAATTCTGGGTTTGGTGACCAGCAATAACAAGGCTTGCTTAACAAGGTGATTCTGACACATGATAAAGTTTAAGAAAACTTGTTTCCTAGTTGGGGCTGCAAAACACTATTTAGAATTGATCGGGTTTTCTAAATTGTTAAAGATACAAAGGAAAACAGATTTAGGTACCAAGAATGTAGCTGCAGCTTACTAGCATTTTCTCTGATATAAAACATATATTATTCTCCATTATCCCATCTCTTATTTGATAAGATGACTTATAATTTGGGGAGAGTGTTAACCCTTGCTAGATGAAAAATTGAGTAAATAACAGTATCTATGATTATTTGCCAATCCTTTGTCTATTTATATAAGACTTGAAATAGAATCCCTAAAACATATTTGTCTTTATTTTGAGTATCTGCATCACTATAAGCCCTGCGACATGCTGACCAGTGCGACATGCTGACCAGTGCAGTGATGGTGGCATCTTCTTGATGTATATTGATGCACAGTCTTACTGACTTGTGCCTGTAACATTGGTCGACCTTCAGGAGGTAGAGCAAGCTTGTAGGAGGGCAATAGGAGGTGAAGTCTGAGGCATTGGAGCTCTGGTGGGGGTATGTGTGGTGTAGACTTTGTCAACCTTATAGTCCATTGTAAAGATGTTAGCTTTCATTTTGAGTGATATGAGAGCCATTGCAGAGTTTTGAGCTGAGGAGTGATAGCACCTGACTCATCTGTTGGAAATTATATATTCTATCTCTTTCACCCTGTAGTCAATCACCATGGCTATCAATTCTAGTTTCTTTCTATTTCTTAGATCTGTCCCATCTTTTTTTTTTCCTTATTCCTTTTTTTCTATCATCATTGTTACCACACTAATTCAGGAAACCTTAATTTTTACTTGAGTCATTTCTATAACTTCTTAGTTGGTTCTTCTGCCTCCTATTTGCTTCCTTGTAATTCATTGTCTATAGTGTTCCCTGAGTAATAACTCTGAAAATCTGATAGATTTACACCTCTGGTTAAGGCCATCAATAGCCTTTCCTCCCCTGAGAATAAATCCCAAACTCCTCAACATGACTTTGATGGTCTCTTCCTCAGTATGCAACTTCAGGTATCCCCTATCCTCCTAATTCACATGATATGCTCTGGCCACACTGAACTGTTGTTCCTTGAATACATAATATTCTTTTTTTTGCTTTTGAACGTTCACAGATCGTTTAATCCAGGAAGTCTTCTCTGATTTTAAAGATCTGAATTTATTTACCTTCTTTCTGCTCTTTTTAAACAATTAAATTAGGGGTGCCTGGGTGGCTCAGTCAGTTAAGCGTCTGACTTCGGCTCAACTCACGATCTCATGGTTCATGAGTTTGAGCCTCGTGTTGGGCTCTGTGCCCAGTTTTGGAAGATTGTATGTTTCTAGGCATTTATTCATTTCTTCTAGGTTGTCCAATTTGTTGGCATATAATTTTTCCTGGTATTCTTTTATAATCTTTTGTATTTCTATGGTGTCAGTTGTTATTTCTCCACTCTCTCATTTCTGGCTTTATTTGGGTCCTTTCTCTTTTTCTTGATGAGTCTGGCTAAGGGTTTGTCAGTTTTGTTTATATTCTCAAAGAAACAGCTCTTGGTTTCATTGATTTTTTTTCCTTTTTTTTTTCCTTTTTTGTCTTCATGCTATTTATTTCTGCTCTGATCTTTATTATTTCCTTTCTTCTCACTTTGGGAATTGTGTTCTTCTTTTTCTAGTTCCTTTCAGCATAAAGTTAGACTGTTGTTGTTGTTGTCTTTTCTTGTTTCTTGAAGCAGTCTGTATTGCTATACGCTTCCCTGTTAGAACTGCTTTTACTGCGTCCCAAAGATTTTGGCCATTGTGTTTTCATTTTTATTTGTTTCCATGTATTTTTTTGAGTTCTTCTCTGATTGCTCTGATTGCCATGAGTTTTTTAATATCATGTTGTTTAGTCTCCATGTGTTTGTGTTTTTTCCAGTTTTATTTCTTGTAATTTATTTCCAATTTCATACCATTGTGATCAGAAAAGACGCATGGTATGATTTCAACTTTCTTAAATTTATTGAGGCTTGTTGTATGGCCTAATATGTGATCGGTTTGGAGAATATTCTATGTGCTTGAGAAAAATGTGTATTCTGTTGTTTTTGGATGGAATGTTTTGTATATACTGTTATGTTCATCTGGTGCAAAGTGTCATTCAAAGACATTGTTTCCTTATTGATTTTCTGTCTGGATGATCTCTCTGTTGATGTAAGTGGAATGTTGAATTCCCACATTATTATTGCATTACCATCAATTTCTCTCTTTGTGTTTGCCAATATTTGCTTTGTGTATTTAGATGCTCTAGTATTGGCTGCAAAAATATTTACCATTGTTATATCCTCTTGTTGGGTTGATCCCTTTATCATTATGTAATGCCCTTCTTTGCTCTTGTTACTGTCTTTGTTTTAAAGTCTATTTTGTCTGATATAAGTGTTGCTTCCCTGTTTTGGTTTGTTTTGTTTTCACTTTTGTTTGTATTGCGAATGTTTTTCCATCCCCTCACTTTCAACTTGTGTGCATCTTTGGCTGTGAGGTCCTTTTTCTGCTCTTGTACCACCATCTACTTCTCCTACACTGTGTTTGTCATTCTGTATTCCAGTTGTTTCATTATCTATTTCCCCATTTCACATTTATGCTTGATGAGGACTTTTTTCTTTCTTTTCTTTTTTCCGTTTTATCCTCATTGCTGCACTGCCTGTGACACATAGAATGTGCTCAGTTAATATGGAATGAATGCTGAATGGAATGGATGACAAAACTGGATGGATATCAATACTTTAAGACGCTTAATGAATTCCTTTTTTGTCACAAGAGACACTCAAATATTTGTTGTATGTATGAGAGATGGAATCAATGAATAAAAGATTATTTTGATTCTTTGCATTCTGCTTATTTCCCTGATTGTCCAAATGGTCACCAGTGATGGTGATGTGTAGCCTCCCATTGGTCATATACATATGTAGAGCAGGTAATGGCTAACACAATATAACCTTCCTAGTTTTTGAAGCATCTCTCACTTTGGATTTTCCCCAACTTCAGCTCTGGAGGCAGTGATGTGAGCAGCACTGATGTTGGCCAGCTTTCGACTCATGATTAGCTTCAGAAGGCTAAAACAGTGGTGACCTAAGTGGTGGGAAGCAGAGTTAGTGACTTCAGGGAATGCCAGTAGTTTCTACAGACAAAGAAGAAGCGAGGCTCCAGTTACAGTGCCTTTTCCTTCACTTAACTTCTAATGCAGCAGAAGCCTCAGAAGTGAGTGGATACTGAGAGAATTTGTTCATAATTAAATTTGAGACACACCTTGTGTCTTCTAGAAATAGGTGTATAGTTTTGTAGAACTTGAGGTCCCTCAATTCTGACTAGATGGGTATATTTGGTTCGTGACTTAGCCACTAAATATTTTGCAGAGAAATATTATTTTTTGAAACTTTTATTCCCAGGTTGCTGTGACCTAGAGAAACATGGGTTATATCATCTTACATGTAGTGCTGTTGGACTCCTCCCCAAATCACCACTTGACCAATTAATACAGCAAAGCTAATTTTTTAAAGTTTATTTATTTATTTTTAGAGAGAGAGCAAGAGCATGGGCATAGAGAAAGAGAGAGGATCCCAAGCAGGCTCTGCACTGCCAGCACAGAACCTGAAGTGGGGCTCGAACCAACAAACTAAGATCATGACCTGAGCTAAAATCCAGAGTCAGATGCTTAACTGACTGAGCTGTCCAGGTGCCCCAAAACTAAATTTATTAGAACTGAGTGTAGAAAGGTATCAATCTTCTTACCAGTCCTAACAGTGTCTCAGAAGGAGGGAGTCAGAAGTGGTATAATTTTAGGGCTTTCATGTCAGAACTAAAATGGTTTGAGGTAGGTCTTTCAAGATGTGGAATTAATTTGGATTGAGCAAAGTTTGTGCTATTATAGTTTGTGATTAATGGATCTCGTGATTCAGGGTCTTTAAATAAGCCCTGATAAGTAAACTTGGTATGATAAGCAAGTGTTTGCCAAGGTGAGCAGATTTTTTCACTGATAATTGATCTGTGGGAATTTCCTGAAGCAAACAGTAAAGATTTTTTTCCTTTTCTTTTTTCCGCCCCTAATTGGTTTACAGCTTTGTCTTTCCCAGGCAAAGTTTCCTGGAACAAACAGCTAATTTATGTTGACATAGCTAGTCTATATTCTTAATTAAGCCATATTAACACAGATGGTCTTAGCACCCATATCTTTTAATTGTTTTCATTCTTGAATACCTTGAGACGTTTATGTGTGTCAATGGCTTTCAAGAATAGGTTTTGAAAAAGAGTAAGGGTAAAGGTAGAAAGCCTGAAAAGGGAGAAGAAGCACTACTGAATGAGAGAACTATGGGCAGCAATTGAGAAAATGAGAGTGACAATTACTTTTGTACAATTTTGTTTGAGGTAAGGCCCTAGCTTCGGCCTAAAAAACAATCAAACACAGATTTGATCTTCCCTTTCAGAGACATCACCTGTAGAAACCAACCACTAATTTTTAAGAATTATTTTACTTTATTTTTTTCATCATAATAATTTTACTGCTTAATCTTCACCCCTATTCCCCCCATTCTCCCACACCCAGCTCCCCTCTGTTAAGCATCTGTTTGTTCTCTATAAAGTCTGTTTCTTGGTTTCTCTCTCTTATTTTCCCTTTGCTCATTGTTTTGTTTGTTAAATTCCACATATGAGTGAGATCATATGGTATTTGTCTTTCTCAGACAGACTTATTTCCCTTAGCATTATACTCTCTAGCTCCACCCATGTTGTTGCAAATGGCAAGATTTCATTTCTTATTGCTAAATAATACTCGATTAAACACACACACCACCAGCAGCACCACCACCACCACATCTTTTTATTTTATTTCATTTTATTTGAATCCAAGTTAGTTAACATATAATGTAACAGTGATTTCAGAAATATAATTTAGTGATTCATCACAGTACTTATAATACCCAGTGCTCATCCCAAGTGCCCTTCTTAATGTCCATCACCCATTTATCCCATTCCCTCGCCCAATACCCCACCAGCAACCCTGTTTGTTCTCTGTATTTAAGAGCCTTTTATGGTCTCCCTCTCTGTTTTTAATCTTATTTTTACTTCCTTTCCCCTATGTTCATCTGTTTTGTGTCTTAAATTCCACATATGAGTGAAATCATATGATATTTATCTTTCTCTGACTGACTTCTTTCGTTTAGCATAATACCCTCCAGTTCCATCCACATTGTTGCAAATGACAATATTTCATTCTTTTCAATCGCTGAGTAGTATTCCATTGTGTGTGTGTGTGTGTGTGTGTGTGTGTGTATGCGCCACATCTTTATCCATTTATCAGTCGATGGACATTAGGGCTCTTTCCATACTTTGGCTACTGTCGATAGTGCTGCAATAAACATTGGGGTGCATGTGCCCCTTCAAATCAGCATTTTTGTATCCTTTGGAGAAATACTTAGTGTAATTGCTGGGTTGTAGAGTAGTTCTATTTTTAATTTTTTGAGGAACCTCCATACTGTTTTCCAGAGTGGCTGTACCAGTTTGCATTCCCACCAGCAGTGTTAGGAAGGTTTCTCTTTGTCCTCATCCTTGTCAATGTCTGTTGTTGACTGAGTTTTTCATTTTAGCCATTCTGACTGGTATGAGGTGGTATCTCATTGTGGTTTTGATTTATATTTCTTTGATGATGAGTGATATTGGGCATCTTTTCATGTGTGTGTTAGCCATCTGGATGTGTTCTTCGGAAAAGTGTCTATTCATGTCTTTTGTCCATTTCTCACTGGATTATTTGTTTTTGGGAGTTAAGTTTGATAAGTTCTTTGTAGATTTTGGATACTAACTCTTTATCTGATATGTTATTTGCAAATATCTTCTCCTGTTCTGTCAGTTGCGTTTTTAATTTTGCTGATTGTTTCTGTCACTGTGCAGAAGTTTTTATCTTGATGAGGTCCTAGTAGTTCATTTTTGCTTTTATTTCCCTTGTCTCTGGAGACAAGTAAGAAGTTGCTGTGGCTGAGGTCAAAGAGGTTGTTGCCTGTTTTCTCCCCTAGAATTTTGATGACTTACTGTCTTATGTTTAGGTCTTCCTCCACTTTGAGTTATTTTTGTATATGGTGTAAGAAATGGTCCAGGTCCATTCTTCTGCATGTCACTGTTCAGTTTTTCCACCACCATTTGCTGAAGAGATTGTCTTTTTTTCATTGGATATTCTTTCCTGCTTTGTCAAAGATTAGTTGGTCATATGTTTGTGGGTCCATTTCTGGGTTCTCTCTTCTGTTACGTTGATCTATGTGTCTGCATTTGTCAGTATCATACTGTCTTGATGATTACAGCTTTGAAATACAGCTTGAAGTTTGGAATTGTGAAGCCTCCAGATTTGGTTTTCTTTTTCAAGATTGCTTTGGCTATTTGGGGTCTTTTCTGGTTCCATACAAATTTTAGAATTGTTTGTTCTAGCTCTGTGAAGAATGCTGGTGTTATGTTGATAGGGATTGCATTGAATATGTAGATTGCTTTGAGTAGTACCGACATTTTAACAATGTTTATTCTTCCTATCCAGGAACATGGAATCTTCTTCCATTTTTTTTTGTGTCTTCTTCAATTTCTTTCATAAGCTTTCTATAGTTCTCACTATATAGATTTTTCACCTCTTTGGTTAGATTTATTCCTAGGTATTTTATGGTTTTTGGTGCAATTGTAAATGGGATTGATTCCTTGATTTCTCTTTCTGTTGCTTCATTATTGGTGTATAGAAAAGCAACTGAGTTCTGTACATTGATTTTATATCCTGCGACTTTGCTGAATTCATGTATCAGTTCTAGTAGTGTTCTGGTGGAGTCTTTTAGGTTTTCCACATAAAGTATCATGTCATCTGCAAAGAGTGAAAGTTTGACTTCCTCCTTGCTGATGTGGATGCCTTTCATTTCTTTGTATTGTCTGTTTACTGAGGCTAGGACTTCCAACACTATGTTGAATAACAGTGGTGAGAGTGGACATCTCTGTTGTGTTCCTGACCTCAGGGGAAAAGCTCTCAGTTTTTCCCCATTGAGGATGATATTAGAGGTGGGTCTTTCATTTTTTTTTTTAACATGAAATTTATTGTCAAATTGGTTTCCATACAACACCCAGTGCTCATTCCAACAGGTGCCCTCCTCAATGCCCATTACCCACTTTACCCTCCCTCCCACCACCCATCAACCCTCAGTTTATTCTCAGTTTTTAAGAGTCTCTTATAGTTTGGCTCCCTCCCTCTCTAAATTTTTTTTTCCTTCCTCTCCCCTGTGGTCTTCTGTTAAGTTTCTCAGGATCCACATAAGAGTGAAAACATATGGTATCTGTCTTTCTCTGTATGACTTATTTCATTTAGCATAACACTCTCTAGTTCCATCCGTGTTGCTACAAAAGGCCATGTTTCATTCTTTCTCATTGCCAAATAGTATTTCATTGTGTATATAAACCACAGTTTCTTTATCCGTTCATCAGTTGATGGACATTTAGGCTTTTTCCATAATTTGGCTATTGTTAAAAGTGCTGCTATAAACATTGGGGTACAAGTGCCCCTATGCATCAGTACTCCTGTATCCCTTGGGTAAATTCCTAGCAGTGCTATTGCTGGGTCATAGGGTAGATCAATTTTTAATTTTTTGAGGAACCTCCACACTGTTTTCCAGAGTGGCTGCACCATTTGCATTCCCACCAACAGTGCAAGGGGGTTCCTGTTTCTCCACATCCTCTCCAGCATCTATAGTCTCCTGATTTGTTCATTTTAGCCACTCTGACTGGCGTGAGGTAATACCTCAGTGTGGTTTTGATTTGTATTTCCCTGATGAGGAGTGACGTTGAGCATCTTTTCATGTACCTGTTGGCCATCTGGATGTCTTCTTTAGAGAAGTGTCTATTCATGTTTTCTGCCCATTTCTTCACCGGATTATTTGTTTTTTGCGTGTGGAGTTTGGTTTGTTCTTTATAGATTTTAGATACTAGCCCTTTTTCCGATATGTCATTTGCAAATATCTTTTCCCATTCCATCGGTTGCCTTTTAGTTTTGTTGATTGTTTCCTTTGCGATGCAGCTTTTTATCTTCATGAGGTCCCAATAGTTCATTTTTGCTTTTAATTCCCTTGCCTTTGGGGATGTGTCAAGTAAGAAATTGCTGTGGCTGAGGTCAGAGAGGTTTTTTTCCCTGCTTTCTCCTCTAGGGTTTTGATGGTTTCCTGTCTCACATTCAGGTCCTTTATCCATATTGAGTTGATTTTTGTGAATGGTGTAAGAAAGTGTAGAGGTGGGTCTTTTGTATGTAGCCTTTATGATCTTGAGGTGGGTTCCTTCTATCCCTACTTTCTTGAGGGTTTTTATCAAGAAAGCATGCTGTATTTTGTCAAAGATTTTTTTTTTTTTTTGTATTTACTGAGAGGATCATGTGATTCTTATCCTTTCTTTTATTAGTGTGATGTCTCACATTGATTGATTTACAGGTATTGAACCAGTCCACATCCTAGGGATAAATCCCACTTGATCATGGTGAATAATTCTTTTAATGTATTGTAGGATCTGGTTTACTAGTATCTTATTGAGAATTTTGGCATCCATATTAATCAGAGAAATTGGTCTGTAGTTCTCCTTTTTACTCGGTTCTTTGGTTTTTGGAATCAAGGTAATGCTGGGGTCATAGGATGAGTTTGGAAGTTTTCCTTCCATTTCTATTTTTTTGGAACAACTTCAAAAGAATAGGTGTTAACTCTTATTTAAATGTTTGGTGGAATTCCCCTGGAAAGCCGTCCAGTCCTGGATTCTTGTTTGTTGGGAGATTTTTGATTACTGATTCAATTTCCTTACTGGTTATGGGTATGTTCAATTTTTCTATTTCTTCCTGTTTCAGTTTTGGTAGTTTATATGTTCTAGGAATTTGTCCATTTCTTCCAGACTGCCTAATTTTTTGGCATATAATTGCTCAATATTCTTTTATTATTTTTGTTTCTGTGGTGTTGGTTGTGATTTCCCCTCTTTCATTCGTGATTTTATTCATTTGGGTCCTTTCCCTTTTCTTTTTGATCAGTCTGGCTAGGGGCTTATTGATTTTGTCAATTCTTTCGAAGAACCAGCTCCTAGTTTTGTTGATCTGTCCTACTGCTTTTTTTTTTAAATTTTTTTTATTTCCGCATCAGTGATTTCTGCCCTAATCTTTATTATTTCCATTCTTCTACTGGTTTTGTGCTTTATTTGCTGGTAAGCTTGTGTATTTGAGACTTTTCTTCCTTCTTTAGGAAGCCCTGGATTGCTATATACTTCCCTCTTATGACCACTTTTGCTGCATCCCAAAGGTTTTGGACCGTCGTGTTTTCATTTTCATTGGCTTCCATGTACTTTTTTTTTTTTTTAATTTTTTTTAATGTTTATTTATTTTTGAGAGAGACAGAGCATGAGCCGGGGAGAGGCAGAGAGAGAGGGAGACACAGAATCCGACACAAGCTCCAGGCTCTGAGCTGTCAGCACAGAGCCCGACCTGGGGCTTGAACCCACAGACCGCAAGACCATGACCTGAGCCAAAGTCAGATGCTCAACCGACTGAGCCACCCAGGCGCACCAAGCTTCCATGTACTTTTTAATTTCCTGGTTAACCTGTTGTAGACTCTGGGTCTAAAGTTGTCTCTTGTCTAGCAAAAGAGTGGGATGCAGGATTGAAAGCGAGAGATGGCTAATGTCTGAGAAAAGACAAGAGCCCCAAATAAGGGTCCTTGCCCCATTTTTATTAGGATCAGAAGGCTTACAAACATGGCGATGGATGTGTACAAAGGGACAATGAATCTGTGAACATTAACTTGTGGATGTGAGGGAAAGGAGGTCTTGAGGATATTTGTGGTTAGGGGTTTGGGTTAATACAAAACAAAATCCGGGCTGCGGGCAGTTGGGAGGAAGATTGTTTACAGCAGACATGAGGTAGCACCTCTGTTTATCTTAGCTAGCCTAGGGGATGAGACAGATAGGGGGAGTAACCTCAGGGTTGACAGGGCACCTTTTCTTTTGTTAATCATCTCCGTTCTGGGCTGCTTTGCCTGCAGTGCAGCGCTCCATAGTCCAGTTCACCAATTTACCTAACCTGGCCCTATCCTCCTGTGAAAGCAGCTTTTCTGCTATAGTGCTAAATTGGGGGTGCTTCCACCCTGAACATCTAATCTTGTTTATTTCATACACCTATGTATTGGACAACTTTTGCCATTCCTATTTTAGGCCTTTCCCTCTCCCTCTCTATTCTGGGGGCTCTGCACCCGTCTCTACTTTGGGGTGTCTTTGTACCTTCCTATTCCTGGCACCCTTGCGCCTCCCTATTCTCGAGGTGCCAGTCTGGTTTACCCATACTTGGGTGTGAGCATTTTATGACTTTGTGTTTCTTTATGCCTTGTCAACCCCTTAGTGTAAACCTGGGGCATTCCTAAGCTTGTCCCCCACATTAACCCATTCATTCATTAAAAAAAATTTTTTTTAATGTTTATTTTTGAGAGAGACAAAGCATGAGTGGGGGAGGGGCAGAGAGAGAGGGAGACACAGAATCCAAAGCAGGCTCCAGGCTCTGAGCTGTCAGCACAGAGCCCAACTTGGGGCTCGAACTCACAGACTGTGAGATTATGACTTGAGCTGAAGTTAGACGCTTAACTGACTGAGCCACCCAGGCTCCCCTCCATTCATTCTTTAATAGGATGTTCTTTAATGTTTCAAGTGTTTATGGTCTTTCCAAATTTTTTCTTGTGGTTGATTTCGAGTTTCATAGCATTGTCATCTGAAAATGTGCATGGTATGATCTCAGTCTTTTTGTACTTACTTAGGTCTGATTTGTGTCCCAGTATATGGTCTATTCTGGAGAATGTTCCATGTGCACTGGAGAAGAATGTATATCCTGCTGCTTTAGGATGAAATGTTCTGAATATATCTGTTAAGTCCATCTGGTCCAGTGTGTCATTCAAAGCCATTGTTTCCTTGTTGATTTTCTGCTTAGATGGTCTGTCTGTTGTTGTAAGTGGGGTCTTGAAGTCCTCTATTATGGTATTAGTGAGTTTCTTTATGTTTGTGATTAATTGATTTATATAGTTGGGTGTTCTATGTAGGGAGCATAAACATTTAGAATTGTTAGATCTTCCTGGTAGATAGACTCCTTAATTATGATATAATGCGCTACTCCAGCTTTCTTTTGATGACTATTAGCATAATAGATGGTTTTCCATCCCCTTACTTTCAATCTGCAGGTGTCTTTAGGTCTCACATGAGTCTCTTATAAGCAGCATAGAGACGGGTCTTACTATTTTATCCATTCTGATACCCTATGTCTTTGATGGGAGCATTAATCCACTTACATTTAGAGTGAGTACTGAAAGATATGAATTTAGTGCCATTGTATTTATTGCCTGTAGAGTTGGTGTTTCTGGTGATGTTCTCTGGTCCTTTCTAGTATTTGTTGTTTTTGTTCTTTTTAGTTTTGTCTTTTCTCCACTGAAAGAGTCCCCCTTAAAATTTCTTGCAGGGCTAGGTTAGTGGTCATGAACTTCTTTAGTTTTTGTTTGGGAAACTCTTTATTTCTCCTTCTACTTTGAATAGCTGCCTTGCTGGATAAAGAATTCTTTGGATGCATACTCTTCTGATTCAGCATGTTGAATGTATTCTGCTACTCCTTTCTGGTCTGCCAAGTTTCTGTGGATAGGTCTTCTGTGAACCTGATCTGTCTTCCCTTATAGGTTAGGGACTCCTTTTCCCATGCTGCTTTCATAATCCTTTCCTTGTCTGGTATTTTGTGAATATGAATATTTTGTGTATTTGCCTTGGTGGTGGTTGGTTTTTGTTGAATCTAATGGAAGTTCTCTGTGCTTCTTGGATTTTGATGTCTGTGTCCTTCCCAAGATTAGGAAAGTTTTCTGTTACAATTTGCTCACATAAACCTTCTGCCCCTTTGTCTTTCTCTTCATCCTCTGGGACTCCTATGATTTGGATGTTATTCCTTTTTAATAAGTCACTGAGTTCTCCAAGTCTTGTATTGTGACCTTTTGCCTTTGTTTTCCTCTTTTTTTCTGCTGTATTCTCCATATTTTTATCTTCCATATTGCTGATTTGCTGCTCTTCTTCATCCATCCTTGCCATCATGGCATCCATTTGAGATTGCATTTCAGTTATAGCATTTTTAATTTCATCCTGACTAGATTTTATTGCTTTCATTTCCACAGAAAGAGATTCTCTGGTGCCATGTATGCTTTTTCAAACCCCAGCTAATATTCTCATTATCGTGGTCATAAATATGACCATGTCGTGGTCAGACCTATTACTTATATCTGTGTTGATTAAGTTCCTGTCTATCATTTCTCCCCATTCTTTCTTTTGGGTAAATTCCTCGTTTTGTCATTTTGGAGGAAGAAAAGAAATTAATAAAATTAAAAAAATTAAAAAATTGAAAAGAAAACAAAAAAGAAAATAAAGGAGGCTAGATCCTAGGTGTGTTTCAGTCTGCTGGTTGAAAGAAGCTTGATAGAATAGGGAAAAAAGGGAAGGGAAAGAAAAAAAAGGGTAAGAAAAAATTTAAAAATTAAAAAAAATTATATAATAAAACAGAATAAAACAAAATGGAATAAAAAATTAAAAAAATAAAAAATAATTAAAAAAACATAGAAATAAAATGTTCTGTTTTTCTATCCAAGAAAGAGAAAGAAAAGAAAAAAAAGAAAATAATTTAAGCAAAAACAGAAGCAAAGAAAACTAACAAATAAATGAACCAGCAAACAGAATGGAACCTGAATGAAGTTACATCCAGTTTCCCCTAGAACTGAAACTATAAAGCACTCTGTAGTCCTTATACTAAGCAGGTGGAGTGACTTGTGCTGGTCTTCTAAGGGATGTGGTTGGCAGGCACAGTTGGGTGGAGCTTGGTGTCACGGCTCTGTTCTCCACTAGATGGCACTGCTTAGCTTAGTGGGGTGTATCAGTGTGCACATGCACATGTGTGTGGGAGGAAGAGATGGAAATGGCTTCACCCAACTCCGTAGTCTCTAGCGCAGGAACTTCGTGTTCTCACCAACCTGCCATCAAGCACCCCTCCTTTGTCTCAGACTTCTGTCCACTCCTCCTCTACCCTGTTCATGTCCAAGCTGTCTGTCTGCCAGGTTGTACCTCCCTCCAGAGTTTTATCTCAGGTCGGATTGTATATCAAAACACCACACTTCAGAGTTCCCCTCTGCCGCCACCCTCCACCCCCCCAAACCCCCCCCCCCCAGCTTGGATCTGCACTGACTCTCTGGGGGAGGGTCTCACTGAGCAATGGCTGGGTGCTGGCTTTTCCCAAAAAGCGTTCATGTGATTGCATAGTGGCAGAGGTCCTGATATTATGTCAAATCACAACACATAGCTGGCTCTAGCTTTTACTGCACTCTGGTGTTTTTGTCCCAATACCAGCAAACATGGCTGCTTTCTGGGATTGGCTGGGACCTTTGCCAGGGGGGAGGCCCTATGGCCTCTACCAAATGCACTCCAAGTAGGGGAACTGTTTCTTCCCATGTGGTACACAGAGCCCTCAGACCATGCTGTCTGCTCCTGGGGATTCTCTCTATTTCTTCATCAGAGCACCACCAGGCTCTGAAACTTCAGAATCTGTGCTCCACTGTTTATAGAATCTTGGTGGTATTGAAACCCTTTCCTTTCTCTCTGTCAATGGTTTTGGGGAACAGACTTCTTATTCAGTCCCCTGCAAGTGTTTTCACTCTTTCTCTCTCTCTCTCTCCAGTTACTTTTGGGAGGAGTGCTTTTCTTGCATGATCCTGTTGTGCTGCACTCTCCCCCTTTCTTTGTCTGTCCTTTCTTCATGAAAATAACTCCCTACCCCATGTGATTTTTCTCTTCCCCAGTCACCTCTCTGCACTGTGTATCTGCTGAGTTCTGTGGCTCAAGTTATGCAGACTGTTGCATTAATCTTCACATCAGTTTCCTAGGTGTTCAAATGGTTTGGTGCTAATCTAGTAATGTTTCAGGGATGAGATGACATCAGGGTCACCATGCTGCTCTGCCATCTTAACTCCTTTCCACACCACATCTTTATCCATTTATCAATTGATGGATACTAGGGCTACTTCCATACCTTCGCTTTTGTGAATAATTCTGCAATAAACATGGGGGTGCACATACCTCTTTGAATTAGTGTTTTTGGATTTTTTGGGTAAATACCCAGTAGTGTAATTCCTAGATTGCAGGATAGTTCTATTTTTAATATTTTGAGGAATTTCCTTACTGTTTTCCACAGTGGCTGTACCAGTTTGCATTCCCACAAGGATTCCTTTTTCTCCTTATCCTCACCAACACTTGTTTCCTGTGTTTTTGTTTTTAGCCATTATTATTTTTTAAGTTTATTTATTTTTGAGAGGGATGAGAGAGAGAATGAGTGGGAAAGGGGCAGGAAGAGGGAGACACAGAATCCAAAGCAGGCTCCAGACTCCAAGCTGTTAGCAAGATGACACAGGGCTTGAACCCCCAAACCACAAGATCATGACCTGAGCCAAAGTTGGATGTTTAATTGACTGAGCCACCCAGACACCCTTGATTTTAGCCATTCTGAAAGGTGTGAGATGATATATCATTGAGGGTTTCATTTGCATTTACCTGATGATGAGTGATATTGAGCATCTTTTCATGTGTCTGTTGGCCATCTGTATGTCTTCCCTGGAGAAATGTCTGTTCATATCTTCTGCCCAATTTTTAGTTGGATTATTTGTTTTGTGTCAGTTCTTTATATATTTTGGATGTAATCCTTTATCAGCTATGTCATTTGCACATATCTCTCCCATACAGTTGGTTACCTTTTAGTTTTGTTGGTAGTTTGCTTTGCTGTGCAGAAGCTTTTTATTTTGAGGAAGTACTAATAGTTTATTTTTGCTTTTTCCCCCCCTTGCCTTAAGAGACATATATAGAAAAAATATTTCTATGGCTGACATAAGAGATTATTCAGTGATTTTTATGTTTTTGGGTCTCACATTTAGATCTTTAATCCATTTTGAGTTTATTTTTGTATATGGTGAAAGAAAATGGCCCAGGTTCATTGTTGTGTATGTGGCTGTCCGGTTTTCCCAATACCACTTGTGGAATAAACTTTTTCCCATTGCATATTCTTTTCTCTTTTGGTCAAAGATTAATTGACATATAATTGTGGGCTTATTCCTGGGCTTTCTGTCCTATTCTGTTGATCTGTGTATTCATTTGTAGGCCAGTACCTTATACTATTTTAATTAGTACTTTTTTTTAATGTGTATTTTTGAGAGAGAGAGCGAGCGAGCAGGGGAGATGCAGAGAGAGAAGGAGACACAGAATCCAAAGCAGGCTCCAGGCTCTGAGCTGTCAGTACAGTGCCCGATGTGGAGCTCGAACCCATGCACCGTGAGATCATGACCTGAGCTGAAATTGGATGCTTAACTGACTGAGCCACCCAGGCACCCCTACCACTTTGTAATGTAACTTGAAATCTGGAATTGTGATACCTCCAGTTTTGTTTTTCTTCTTGAAGATTGGTTAGGCTATTTGAGGTCTGATTTGTTTCCATACAGATTTTAGGATTATTTGTTCTAGTTCTGTGAAAATTCTATTGGTTTTTGATAGGGATGGCATTAAATGTATAGATTAATTTGGGTAATATAGACATTTTAGCAATATTTCTTTTTCTGCTCTGTGAACATGGAATGTCTTTCCATTTCTTTGCATTGTCTTGAATTTCTTTCACCCAGTGTTTTATAGTTTTCAAAGTATAGGTCTTTCACCTATTTGGTCACATTTATTCCTAGATATTATTTTTGGTGCAATTATAAATGGGATTTTTTTCTTAATTTCAGTTTCTGCTGCTTCATTATTAGTGTATAGCAATGCAACAGATTTCTGTACATTGATTTTGCATTCTTTAATGAATTCATTTATCAGTTCTAGTTATTTTTGGTAGAGTCTTTAGGGTTTTCTATATATAGTATCATGCCATATGCAAATAGGAAGAGTTTTACCTCTTCCTTATGCTCTTTATTTCTTTTTTTGTAGCCTGATTGCTGTGGGTAGTACTTCCAGTACTGTGTTTAATAAAGTGGTGATGGTGGACATTCTGGTCTTGTTCCTGACCTCAGGGGAGAAGCTCTCAGTTTTTCACCATTGAGTATGATGTTGGTTGTGGGTTTTTCTTATAAGCTCTTTATTATGTTCACATTGTATTCCCAACCTTTCAACGTTTATTTATTTTTTATTTATTTTTTTTGGGGACAGAGAGAGACAGAGCATGAACGGGGGAGGGGCAGAGAGAGAGGGAGACACAGAATCGGAAACAGGCTACAGGCTCTGAGCCATCAGCCCAGAGCCGGACGCGGGGCTCGAACTCCCGGACCGCGAGATCGTGACCTGGCTGAAGTCAGACGCTTAACCGACTGCGCCACCCAGGCGCCCCTCCCAACCACTGCTTTTAAGCAATTGAGATTGAAGTCTTCTGTCTCACTTTAGATAGATACAACCCATAGAAATAGACATTTCATGGATGATGGTAGTCTTCGTGATAGTTCCTCACCTATTTCTCTTTCACAATGCAGCCATTTGAACATTGTGTTGATGAATGAAGGAGTTAGCAAGGGGAAATGATAATGTAGTCCTATGGCAAAAGAAAAAAAAGATTTATATTCTGGTGTTAAAATACTTGTGGATATTTGACTGATCTATGCTCAGTGCTTTGAAACAATACCTCTGGTTAGTAGCTTAGGTAGATACTGTCACATGGCTTAATGTGTGAAGACAGTGGACATTTGCAAGGCTGCATATTATAGCAATTAATAATAGGTGAAGCTCTGCGGTGAGATGGAATTGGATATGAATCCTGATCCTAAAAGTTTTTTATTTTGTGACCTTAGGTATGCTACCACTTAGTAGGAACCTAAGTTTTCTCATGTATACAATGGAGATAATTAATAGCTACTTGTTAAGATTGTGGTAAAGAACAAGAACAGCTATGTAAAACTTTCAGCCTAGTTCATAGTGTGAATCAGTAAATGTTAGCCATTGTAATTATTAAGTGTAAAATATGCTTTTGGGCTTATTTGAAAATTAAAGGCCTAGAAACAGATTCAGAGAACAGCCCTCTGGAGGGACCATCAGATGTCCTGATCTAGGATCTTTGTTTCATAGGAGAGGAAACGAAAGAGGAAAAGGAGAAAATAATTTCCTGGATGAAATAGCCAGTTAGCGGAAAGGCAGGCATCACATTTCCATCACAGGCCAGTGTTTGTCTACATAGGACAGATGTAGGAAACTTGCCTTTGGAGTTCTGTTTGATAACTACTTGTACAGAGCCTTTTGTTCACTGTGGATGGTTAGAATTATGGTCTTATTTGCAGTTTTTCATTAGAGAGTCAGTCAAAAGTGGTCAGAGATAATTTGACTCTTGGAGCTCAGATCCTGTGGTATGGTGGGCACAGTTTCATTGCTTTGCAATAACTGATATCTTTAGAGTGTGAAGTAAACATTTAAGATTTAAATAAGCCCTTATGTGAATGCTAAGCTTCTCATTTGTTGACACATTCTTCCAGTACTCAGCAAATATTCCAGCAGCTTCTCTTGCCAAGGAAATACCAAATATTTTTGAAAGATAAAACAGCTGCAAATATTAAGAACCTGGATTTTTAAGAGTACTTCAAAATAAATGATGGAAAAACCTCAAAAGTTATTATACTGTGATGTTCCAAAAAACCTTTAAGAAATTATAACTTCTTGTCTTAAATCAATAAAATATTATTTACTACTTACTTTGTACAAGGCACTGTAGGTGATTTAAGAACATGTCTTTGCCTTTGAGGTACTAACAATTTAGTAGGAAAGATGAAATGTAAGTAAATCCATCACTAGTTACATAATAAAATGGAACTTAAATAACATTTGTGGATGAAAACCAGAGAGTATTGGTAGGCAGAACCTGATGAATTGTCAAATGAATGGTGCCATGGACATTTGCCTATTTACGTTCCCCTCGTTTCAGTGCTTGATTCTGGTTTTGGAATTATCTTTTCCTCGCAGTCTTGGGGGTCTATAAATCAATGTGCTATGCATTTTCCTAACCAAGGAGTGATATCGGGAACCAGAGCATGCCCACTGAACTGTCTTCCAGAATGTGACTCAAGGGTTGAAATTGCTGATGAAATTGTTGACCCCTTTGGCTGACTTGGTTGCTTTGTTTGATTTTGCTTAGTCATGAATCTCTAGACTTCTGGTGAATTCCTATGCTGTTGCCTTGGAATAAACTCCCCCCCCCCCTTTTTTTTTTTAAAAATCAGACTTGGTATATGTGGTAGTGGCAGATAAAAGGGAAGGAGAGGCTACTCTGTAGATGTCAGGGAAGAGAGGAGGTGACATTTAGGTGGACTTGGAAAAGAGATGGAGGTAAATTGAGTGAAAAGACGTTCAGTTTGTTGATATCCTATTATTGCTAATTCTAGAATACTATTAGAACCATTTCTGTGGTTTGTAAACTAATTAGGAAGCTTGTTCACAAATCCTGAGGATTTAATCCTTTACCAAGGGCAAAACCAAGGCAGTAGAGTTGGAAACCATTTCAGGTTCTTAGGTTAGAAAATAGAATTGGCTGTGAAAAGACGGGCTACAGATGCAACTATAGCTGAGATGAGGCTTAGGTCCACCATGGAAGTAGCTGTGGTGGTCTCTTCTCCCTGTTTAAAGTCTTTTTTATCTTGGCTTTGTGATAATCCATGTTTAGTAGTGGGATAAATTCAATATTTAGTCCATCAAAATTCAGTAAAATGTAACCTACACTTTCTTCACTCAACAAGATAGAGTATTTGGAAATCATATTATCTCCATTCAGCAGTTCTTATTAATATTTGAAACCACATATGGTGCTTATAAAGAACTCCCAGACACCAGTGTATATAATTCCCCAAATTCACCTTACATGTGAAATAGTTGTATTCCTTGATTAAATAATATGTGTTAAATTCTGTCTGGAGATACACATCCACTTCCTAAGCCAGTAAGAGATAAATACCAATATACTGGGCTAGAACTTGGTCCAATCTATGCTCTAAAAAACTAATTTTATTGTTGGCAAAATGTACTAATGAACTGAGAAAAGGAAAATAGGGAAATGATCAAGGTCCATCTTCCCCTTTTCTGTTTTATTTTTCTAAACCAAGTTCTCCTTAAATTCCAGAAGAGGAAAATATTTTTTCTTAACATGATTTTTGAGGGGAAATAAGTGCATTTCTGCTTTTGCTTGTGGAATTAAAATATTCCTTACCTTGATTTTTATAGCAAACTGGTAATGCGTACATTTGAATTTCTGGCAAGCCTTAGAAAGTAACAGTATACTTGTTTTGCATTTATTCCTCACTGGCTGGATGAATTTTTAAAACATGAGGTAAATCAAGTGGGAAGATTAAAATCATAGGGTTTTGCATAGACTGTCAGTAATGAGGATGAAACTGGCATTTTTCCATCTGCTTATTTGATTATACATTTTGTACTTATTTTTAAGACCAAACTAGAAGAGTTGGAAAGTGTTGTTGAAGTCCAAAATGGAAAGCACTTTTTAGTCATTTTTATAATGAATTGTGAATCTTTAAAATGCGTATGTTCAGACTGTTGGGACATGATCAAGTAGGTTTTTCTTTCCTCAGAGAGTTTATTCAAAAATATGTTTGTGGCAGAGGCTTTTCATTTAACCTATCTAAGGGAGATCTTTGGGAATTGTACCGTTGTCTGCTTGTGTTGCCATAGGATTGCCCATCTTTATATCTTCAGAGAGATAACTGCTTTTCAGTGAGGTGGAGCAGAGAGAACGTGGGCTTTTATAGTTAGGAAATAATGTATCTACATCTGATTCTCCCCTGATTTTTGTTTTTCAAATGAATTTGAAGTACTTTTATTTCCCAAGGGTTATTAGGAGCATTAGAAGTGATGAGTGCATCAAAAGCCATTTAGTAAATGATAGTAATTGTTACATAGATGTGATTGAGAAAAGACATTTTAACATGTAAATATTTCCTGCCTGACTTCCTGCTTACATTTCTGTTGGCTTTCTGTCTTTGTCAGCTCAATCCCTGGATCTGTTTGTAATATAAAAGTAGAAAAAAAAAGGTAGAAAAGGAGGTGATCTAAAGTAGAAGAAAAGGAAAAAAAAAGAGGTTGAAACAGAGTGTCTGCCACTTCATTTCAAAGAGCTGAGGAAGTTTGGGGGTGCAGATAGTGACTTGGGTGGGCCTCACAAAGAGACCTGTGGTTTATTGAGGTAGAGGCCCTCAAGCAATATTGTCCAATAGAATTTTCTGCAGTTATGGAATTGTTCTGTATCTGAAATGTCCATTATACAAGGTAGCCATTGGCTACATGTGACTGTTGAGTATTTTAAATGGCTAGTTTGACTGCAGAACTTTAAATTTCATTTCATTTTAATTAATTTAAATGTAAATAGCTGGATATGGCTAGTGGCTACTTTATTGGACAGTACTACTCCGGACAATCAAGGGGATATGAGAATCTGAGAGAAGGAAGAATAGGAGAGGAGGCTTTAACAAACTAAGGACTAACAAGCTAAGGTTCTAACAGCTAAGGACTCAAAGCTGGCTGGGGCACAAGGGGCCCTGATTAATATTATGGTTATATGGGTAATAATAAAAACTTCCTTTCATTAGCATGATGATAATTTAAGAATTTTATGGACATAAAACTCCTAAGATGTTATTTATATAAATTCATTTTAAACACATAGCCATACCCACTGTCCTCATCTAGAATTCAACTTGATGTATAAATAATTCTAAATATTTTATTTAGGAAATTAGAACTAATTATCTGTAGGCTTTATATTGCATAGCAAGATTCATTTTCTCAAACGATGACAACCACAACCACCAGGACCTATTTTTTCTCTAGCAGTCCAGCAGTCCAACAGATGAGTCTTAAAGGTTCAAGAACCTTAGAAATGAATAAGAAATGGTGTGTGTATGTGTGTGTGTGTGTGTGTGTGTGTGTATACGTATATATATGTATATGTATATATGTACACACATACATATATATATATAATTTTGTATTGCATATTTATCCTTTATGTTTTCCCGTATTTGCCTTGGAACGGATAGCCTTGATCACCTTCCATTGTTGAAACTAAAAATGCCAGATAAATATTTTCCCACCCTCCCCTGCAGCTGGGGTGTCAATGCATGTCCCTTAACCACTGTTTCTGAATTGGAATTGGAACTAGAGACACAGCATGAGGAGCACGTGGGGAATTGTGATGGTGGTAGCAATAACAAGAGTGAGTACTGAGGACATGGCAAATGTCAGAGACGGCAGCAATGCTGTCCTCACTGACACCAATTCTGCAGAAAGATTTTGGACATAGTTCCTGCTTGCCTAACCCCAAAGCTGATTCTTCCACCATGACTAGGAAGCTACCCAATATCCTTTTAAAGAATTAATATTCCACTTAAACTTGGCAGAGTTGGCTTTTGCTGCTTACAAGTAGAACCCTGACTGAAAGAGATACTCAAAGGGGTCTGTAACCCTGAAATGATTAAAGAGTCTCCTATAAACTCTCACTTATTATGACTCTGAGACCATCACAAGTGGTATAAGTAAGATAGAAACACAAAAATCCAGAGCTGGAGAAAAGGTTTATGCTTCAAGTTACAGCTAGTGTTTGTTCAATAGTATAAACTGCCCTAAAATGCAGACAGAAAGAAAAAGGGGTGATAAGGCTTACTTATGCATCATTGATTTGTAAAGGAGAATATCAAGATTCTGAGTTGTCTCCATTATTGTGAACACCTTAATAATGAAAGAACCAATTCCATCTAAAGGCTCATGATACCAGGAATCTGACACTTTACTTTCCTCTGCCCAAACACTTGAATCCAATGATACCTAGTTTTCTCCATCTTCTATTCTGTCTCCCCAAATTTGATATCAAGGATATTTCTAGTCACTACTGTGACACCCTATCTAAAAATACAAAGTATTCAGACGTATATTAACCTCAGTCTGCAATTTGACCATGCTTCTAGATTTGTGGAAATTAGTACAAATATATAGTCAGAGGATTCATTCTTAGAAATTGGTATGTAATAAATAGGTTATGAAAGTGCAATTTCCCCCTGCATATTTTAAGGAGGGTCTCAGCTATAAAGCAGATTGGGCTAGAATTTTAATGATGTTAAATAATTTCACTTGGGACTAGAAGTCTTAGATATAATCTCTTTTTCACAAACAATGATAGTGTTTTATTAAAGGAAGTATATTCTCCCATCATTTGCTGCGTTTATACAACATTAGCATTGCTGAATATTTGACATATACATCAAAGAAGGAATAATGAGCATTCCTTTCTTGTCATATAATGAAAGTTATAATTTGCCACATACTTCTTATTTAATTACGAATAAATTCAGAGGTGTGTGTTATGTTTATAACACACGTTCTCAAACACATTATAAACTAAAGTCTCCCATAGTCCCATTCGTTCCCAAAATGGGAAAGAAGAACATCAGGGAACTTGGAAAATATTTTTTTCCTTAAACATTTATTATGAATATTTCAAACGTACAAAAAATTAAAGCCCATAGTCTTGTGCACCTGTTCTGATTATACAGCTTTAATGATTGTCAACATTCAGGTGTACTTATTTCATCTCTTTCTGCATTCCTGCCACCTCACCCCACCTTTTCTTCTCTTTGGCTGCAGTAGTTTAAAGTAAATACAAAACATCATGTCATTTTGCTCCTAAATATTTTAACATGAATTTCTGAAAAAGTGAGGGCATTTTCTAATATTGCTAATATATTCTAATATGGCAATATTATAGTTAATACAATTAATAAATAATTGCCTAATATTGCTTAATATCCATTCTGTATTCAAATTTCATTGATTTTCTTAAAGATGTCTTTTTTGTATTCCTTTTTTTTAATGTTTATTTATTTTTGACGGAGAGAGAGAGAGAGTGAGTGAGAGAGACAGAGCATGAGTGGGGGAGGGTCAGAGAGAGAGAGGGAGACACAGAATCTGAAGCAGGCTCCAGGCTCCGAGCTGTCAGCACAGAGCCCGACGTGGGGCTCGAACTCACAGACCGCGACCCCGAGATCATGACCTGAGCCTAGGTCGGACGCTCAACTGACTGAGCCACGCAGGTGCCCCATTTTTGTAGTTCTTTTAAATTAGGATCTAAACATGATAGTTCACACATTGTTTATGGTTGTTATTTATCTTGAGACCAACCCCCTCCATCTTCCCCACAACCTTATTTTTTCAAACCCTTGACATAGTGAACAAATCAGGTCTATTGACTTACACAGAATCCCTCTGTTGGATTTGCCTATTACTTCTTCATGGTACAGTTGAACTTGTTTCTCTTATTGTATAGACTTAAAGTTAGATCTAAAGTCAGATTCCATTTTTTTTGACAAAAATAATTCATAAGTGGCATGTGTACTTCATTTTGTCCAATTAAGGAAGCAAATAATATCCCACTTTTATGATACTAAGATTAATTCATGAGTTCAGGGGTTGATGCTCTGATCCTTTTACTATAAATTATCCTTCAGTGTATTCCCTAATCATTTTGGCATCTATTGATGACTATTGTCTGAATCAGATTTTTAGTTAGGAATCACAAAATGTTGATTTTCCAACTCTCTTGTTTCTTTTGCGTTTCCTAGCTGCGATTCTTTATAGAGAACTTCCCTCATCCATGAATGCTGTGTGGTTATTCTGCTAATTCATTTCAAAAAAGGCAGGATGGGTGCCTAATTCTCTCTTTTTTTAAAGTTTATTTTAATTCCAATATAATTAACATAGAGTGTTATATTAGTTTAAGGTTAGAGTGATTCAGCAATTCTGTACATCACTCAGTGCTCTTCGTGATAAGCGCACTCCCAATTCCTTTCACCTGTTTCATGCATTACCCCCTTCCTCCCCAGTAACCTTCTAGTAATCAGCAGTTTGTTCTCTATATATAATTGAGAAGTCTGTTTTTTGATTTGTCTCTTTTTTCCTTTGTTAATTTTTTTTTCAATTTTCTTTTTCTGACTGACTTATTTATCTTAGCATTATACCCTCTAGATCCATCCATGTTGTTGTAAATGGCAAGATCTCATTCTTTTTTATAGTATATGTATGTATGCCAACTTCTTTATCCATTCATCTCTTGATGGTCACTTGGGCTGCTTCCATAATTTGACTGCTGTAAAGCTGCAATAAACATAGTGGTGCATATATCTTTGCAAATTGGTATTTTCATATTCTTTAGCAAAATATCCAGTAGTGCAATTACTAGATCATATGGTAATTTTATTTTTAATTTTTTGAGAAGCCTCCACCTTGTTTTTTACAATGGCTGTGTCAGCTTACATTCCTACTAATGGTGCATGAAGGTTTCTTTTTTCCTGCATCCTCAGTAACACTTGTTATTTCTTGTGTTTTTGATTTTAGTCATTCTGACAGGTATGAGGTAATTTATCATTGTGGTTTTCATTTGCATTTCCTTGATTATGAGTGATGTTGAATGTCTTCTCACGTATCTGTTGGCCATCTGGATGTCGTCTTTGGAGAAATGTCTATTCATGTCTTCTGCCCATTTTTAATTGGATTATTCTTTTGGTTTTGGGTTGTATAAGTTCTTTATATATTTTGAATACTAACCCTTTATTGGATATGTCATTTGAAAATATCTTCTCCCATTCCATAGGTTGCCTTTTAGTTTTGTTGATTGTTTCCTGTGCTGTGCAGAGGCTTTTTATTTTAATGTAGTCCCAATAGTTTATTTTTGCTTTTGTTTCCCTTGCTTCAGGAGACATATTTAGAAAAATGTGGCTATGGCTGATGTCAGAGAAATTGCTGCTTATGGTCTCTTTTAGGATATTTAATCATTTTTCTTTAATGATGAATTTTCAGAAGAAAGATCTGGAATCAGAAGCTGATTCTCTGGTACATCACCATTCTCCTTTCAGGACCAAGACATTCATTATACCAGTTATGGAGAAAGTTGGATGCTGCAGACTCACAGTTGAGCCCTCCATAGGAATGTCCTCAACAGAAAGAGCTGTTTTACTTGAGGTTATGTACCACCCTCTTGCCTGGGGACACCTAGACCCAATGACTGGTTACTGGGATTGGTGTGTGTGTGTGTGTGTGTGTGTGTGTGTGTGTGTGTGTGTGTGTGTAGGTAGGTATAAGTCTTGACCTGCTGTCCTTAAATTGTGACAAATATGAAATACATAATGCTTAACTCCCACATACATAATGCTTAAATACAAGGATAAACTAAACTCTTTATCATGTTGAAGAAAAGTTACAGTGATCCCAACAAATGTCTTGTTTGGAATTTCTTATAGTGCTAACCACACAATGGCATGTTTACTTATAATGTGTTATACTCTGCTGTATTGACTTGGTAATAGCAAGCATGTGAACAAAATCATAATTAAACTGGAAGGAAATTGATCTTTAATACATAATCTATAAATAAAGTAGTAAGAAAATAACCTTATATACAAAAGAGTATATAATGATGTGTTGTTTGTAAAAGAACATGTTTTTTCAACATGAAGTTTATTTGTATTTCATTTTAGTATACTTTAAGATAAACATTTTTACTATATTTGTTCACAGTACTGCATCCTCCTGATAATCATATGATGTTCTTTTTAACAAAATTGTCTACTGACTAACATTTCTACATCTTTAATAATAAATGTAAAGTTAATGCTAGGAAGTATGTGAATCTGAATCTTCATAGAAAAATTAGCATTATTCTCCTGTCATTTTAATTCCAAGGGCCCTCTACTTTTTTGTCCTTCCATGATATTTGGCAATAAGATAGGGCAATTCTTGTTGGACTGCTTCACAGCACCCTTACCCCTGCCAATATCTAGCAGGGTGAGAGGAGGTGACAAAACAAGGAATAGGCAGAGTGGGCGGAACTCCTACCTCAGTCAGTGCAATTCCACTTTTTACTTGTTTTGTATACTTGCATTTCTTGCAAGCTTTCATTTGCAAAAAATGTTCCTGTGCTAACTAACATCATTTTGAAAACCACTCATAAAGGGCATAGGTGCTATAAGAAATATTTAAATAAATAAATAAATAAATAATGACATTGCTTTACTCACAAAGTAGTGACTATTTTAAAAATGTTCTCTCTACTTTCCATAATGCAGATGTGCATGTGTATCTCATATTATTTGCTTGCTGATTCTTTGCTAGACTGCATATTTTCTCATTAGAAAGTTCGTAGTACTTTTTTTTGATCAAAAAATGGCCCCCAAATGTAATGCAATCATATTCATCTCTATTTTAAATTAAAATCATTATTTTCATAAAAATATTCAAATAAGCTATCATGTTTTAATATACAATCAAAATATTTTATATAGAAAAAAAGGGTACAGAATATACTAGGTTGGAAAATCAACAGCAAAATTTGTGCCTATTATTGCTACCTTAGAATTTCTAATTGGATGTATAGGATCTGTTAGCTTCAATTTTCCCCTTTCCCCTCTTTTCAAATAAAATTGTTTTTGCATGTATCTTTCTCATCTGAAACCCTAGGGCTGTATCTTGATTAGTCTAAGTGAGGATGAGTACATAGAATACACCCAATGGTTTTTTTGTGTCTTAGGTTTGCCCAATTTGATAGAATGAGCATTTTATAATCTCCACCTGGGGGAGATGTTTTCTTCACTTCCTGTGGTAGTGTGATTAAGGATGCTCACTGTTTTAGTTCCTGCTGGCTACCAGCCATAGCCTTGTGGTGGACTGGCCTCAGAAAGTTGGGAAAAGCAAGGCCAGCAGAATAGAAAAATGGAAAGAGTTTGTATACTTATTAACATCACAGGCTGCTGTATCAATCTCTAGACTTTTCTTTATATAATGTAAAAATGTTTCCTATTGCTTAACCCAGTCTTAATTGGCATTTCTGTTTTTTTCAGCAAAAAATCCCATAGCACCCCTCCTCAAACAACAAAAAAAAAACTGCCAGGCAGACAATATGGCATTGTGGGTATAATTATAGAAGTTAGTCTGTTATTTTTGTTTTCAATGTTACAGTAGAATTCTCTTAACCCTATTCTGTGTTTAAATTCAGTTCTGGACAAACACATTTCTGGAAATGCCAGGGAGGCCATGATTGTGGAATTTAGGGAGAAGCAGAAATTGATACAAGGCACTGAAGCCTGGCTTCTGCCAGTTTACTCTGTCATCTTGCCTTTTTTTTTTTTTTTTTTTTTTTAACTCTTTCCTCACCTTGACTTCCTAGCCCCCAGCATCTGGCTCACACCTTGCATTGGTTGCTGTCATTAATATTGGATCCATCAGTGATTGGGCAACTCTATTGAATACCAAAATTTTTTTCATGTTTTACTTTATTTTGATGATTCAGTAGTTTTAACATATGAATTGGTTATCTGTGTCAGAAGGAAAACTAAAGATACTGGGGGAAAATTTAGATAATGAAGTAGGAAATAAAGCAATAGGTAAGTGCATTTGCTGCAGATTAAGTAAAACCAACAGTGAGAAAAACAATAAGGATCACTGAAGGGAAGAATAAGGTAATAGAGTGTACCTGTGGAGCTGAGAAAGAATTTCTTTTCCCGACAATTTATTCTTATTCAGGCTAGAATAGTTTAAAAATGTATACAATTTTTTCTTGAGAAAATCTCTTAAGAAAATGTGTTGTCATGAAATCATCCTCCCTGTTACTTAGGCACATTGTTTAGCCATATCCTCAGCACTGGCTGGAAATACCATTATATGCCCATTCCTCACCTTTTTTGCTTACTTTACCTGCCTCTGTGTGTGCCCTCAACTACTCTCATGACTTCAAAGCTTCTATTAAATGGAATTCTCTATTGACTAGTATTTCAACATCTTTAATAATAAAATGTAAAATTAACGTTAGGTAGTGTGAACAAAATTATAACGAAACTAGAATTTCTGACTGCAAACCTTAGCTTTAGCCAAGATGTTTTCCCAGCTCAAAATGTATTCATTCAGCTGTTTGTAGGACATTGCCCCCAGAATTTCTGCAGGCAGCTCACTTTGTCATATCCCAAAACAGAATCCATTGTTTTCTCAGTAACCAGCTCCTTCATTTCTTCTCTAAGCAAACACTTAATGACTATCTAATGTGTTCAGGCTTTGTCTTAAGAGAGCCAACCCTCCAGAAGTATAGAATAGTGAGAAAACAGATAACATAAAACAAAAACTATTATTTTATAGTTAGTGCAAGGCTTGTTATAGGAGGATATGTGATCTGAGATATTTTATATGACTTCTCTGTGCCTCAGTTCCTTTATCTGTAAAATGGAGACAATAGAATCTCTTCAGATTGAGTGCGATGATTGATTTAATCAATATATATGAAGGGCACAGGACACACTAAGTGATCAATAATTATTAGCTATTATATTATTATTATTATTATTATTATTAATGACATACAGAAACTGAAAGCTAAGCCTTAAATGTCATGTTTACTGGTGAAGCATTAGAACTGTTCTGTCATCACTTACATTTAATATTTTTCTGGAAGTGCTTGCCAATACAATTAAATGAGAAAAAGATGAGGTATAGAAATTGAAGGAAAGAGGCAAAAGACAATTGATTTCAGATGATTTGACTATTGTCTTTGCTCAAGCTGCCACAATAAAATACTACAGGTTGAGTGTTCTAAACAACAGAAATTTTCTCATAGGTCTAGAGCTGGAAGTCTGAGATCAGGGTGCGGGCAAGGTTGAGTTCTGGTGAGAACTATTCCTGCCTGGCAAATGGCCATTTACTTGCTGTGTCCTCACATGATGGAGACAGAGAGCAAGCAAAGTATCTGGTGTCTCTTCTTATAAGGGCACCAATGTCATCTTGAGGATCTCAAACCTAATTACTTCCCAAAAGTCAATCTCCAGATATCAACACATTGATGGCTTCAACATAAGGATTTTATGGGGATATAATTCAATCCTAACAACGATATATAGAAGCCCAATTAAATGGCTGACAAAATAATAGAAGCAATAGATTATTACTCCTTAAAGTAGCTGATTACTATATTAATATGTAAAAAGCAATAGTTGTACAACATACAGAAAAAAACATAATGGTAGGATTACATTTACAGTAACAACCAGAGATATAAAATATTTATGAATAAGCCTTACAACATTTTGTAAAATCTATGTGAAAATGACTACAGATTACTTCTGAGACCTTGTTCTTAGAAAGATATTATTATAAAAATACTAGTACTATATAAATTAATTTGTAAGTTTAATATGAACCCAATAAAGATGTAGCATATTAATCTTTGATTTATTTTAAAGTTCACATGGAAAATAAACATAGAATAGCCAGAAAATTATAGAAAATAATACATAACAAAACAGCATGTTATAGGTATTAAATTGTGTTTATTTTATTTAATAAATATTTGGTAGTATTTATTATGTGCTATACATGGTTATAAGTTCTTTATATATATTAAATATTATCATGTAATAATTCTTTTTTTTTATTAAAAAAAATTTTTTTTAACGTTTATTTATTTTTGAGACAGAGAGAGACAGAGCATGAACGGGGGAGGGTCAGAGAGAGAGGGAGACACAGAATCTGAAACAGGCTCCAAGCTCCGAGCAGTCAGCACAGAGCCCGACGCGGGGCTCAAACTCGCGGACCGCGAGATCGTGACCTGAGCCGAAGTCGGACGCTTAACCGACTGAGCCACCCAGGTGCCCCTATCATGTAATAATTCTTATAACAAAGCTATCAAGAGGGTGTTACTATTATACTCATTTTACAGATATGAAAACTGAGGCACAGAGAAGTCCAGTAATTTGCTCAAGGTCTCACAGTTTGTAAGTAGAAGAACCAGGCTTCAAACTCAGGTAATCTGGCTCCAGAGTCTAATGTTCTTAACTAGTACACTGTGCTGCAGTCAATAAAATAGTTTAGTATGAGTATAAGAATAAACATAGAGATAGATAAAATAAAACTGAATTAAGATGTAGACATGAAAATGTATGAAAATGTAGTGTATAATAAAACATACATTTTAAGAAAGGAGAAATGATGGATTATTTAATAAGTTGTGTTAAGAAAATTGAAAAAAAATAAAGATGGATCTTTACTAATTTTTACCACCAAATTGTATGTGGATCAAAATGTAAATGTAAAAATGAATTGAAACCATAAAAATACTATAAGAAAATATACAGGAATTAAAAAAATAATCTTTTGGTGGTAAAACTTTCTAAACAGTGCACAAAATTCAGGAGCCATGAAAGAAAAATTTGATAAATTTCATTATGTGAAATGAAACATTAGTCTTCTTTTTTAAAATTAGTTTTACTTTTGAGAGAGAGAGAGCGGGTGCACAAACCAGGGAGGGGGAGCGAGAGAGGAAGAGAGAGAATCCCAAGCAGCTCTGTGCTGATAGACAGTGGGGCTCAATCTCACAACCCTGAGATCATGATCTGAACTGAAATCAAGAGTCAGATCTTAACCAACTGATCCACCCAGGTGCCCCTGAAATGTTAATCTTCTAAGAGCACTGCACTTATGCAGGAAATTAATTATTGTCATGTGGTACAAGCATTTTCCAAATTTATCATCTTTCTTTATGAAAGTCAAAACAAGATCAAAAGTAAGTTTTATTTTAAATTTGTTATTTGAAGTAATATTTCTAGGAATATGTCACTTAAAGAATTGGGAAATAAGTATTTATTTAATAGTGTGGCTGGGGAGAGAAAACTGACAGTATTTGGTATTTGATATTTGAAGTGAAATAGAGCTGTGGATAAGGTACTAAATCAGTGATTCCAATTAGATTTAGAAATGAATATTTAAAATAAAGATCAGGGGTACTGGGTGGCTCAGTCGGTTAAGTATCTGACTCTTGATTTTGACTCAGGTCATGATCTCAGGGTTGAGGGTTCATGGCATAGAGCCCCACATTGGGCTCTGCACTAATAGTGTGGAGTCTACTTGGGATTCTCTCTCTTTCTCTCTCTGCCCCTTCCCCCCCCTTCTCTCTTTCTCAAAATAAATAAATAAACATAAAATGAAATGAAATAAAAATCAGAAAGGGTACAAGTATGTTTTCAAGAAAACCTCAAACTTATGCCAACCTGACTCAGAAATTCCATTTATAAAATCTTCAAAAACTAAAATATGAAATAACTAGAATTAAAACACTAAAATGAATATAAAATATGGAAGAAAAGGTAGAAAATAATGACTTAGAATCCTGCTACAACACAGCCACCACTATGATTTTGACATATTGAGGCAGGTCTTCTGCTCGGGGTCTCACAAGACTGTAATCAAAGAATCATTCAGGGCTGTAATCTCATCTGAATCTCAGGATCCCCTCCCAAGGTCATTCAGATTGTTGGCAGAATTCAACTACTTGCAGTAGGAAGTGAGGTCCCTATTTTCTGGCAGGCTATTAGCTGGGACAACTCTGAGCTTTAGAGGCCATCACATCCTAGCCATGTGGTTGTATCCCATGTCAGCTTACTTTTTCAAATCCAGCAGGAAAATCTCTCTCCAGTCTATTACTAGTAAGTCATATAATTTATCATAACCATAGGTGTGGCTATCCAATCACCATTGCCATGTAGTGTAACCTAAACAAGGGAAGGCTACTCCACCATGTTCACAGGTCTCATCATGGGAAGGGATTATATAGGGTACATATACCAGGCTATGAGGGAATTATACAAAGTATATACACTAAGGGGTAGGGATCTTGGGAGCCATCTCAGAATTTTTCCTACCACAGCTACTTTTAAGATTTTTTTTGGTCTTTTTTTTTTTTTTTTCCATTTGTCTATTTATGGTGTTTCTAGATGTGAATTTTAAAATTTATCCAGTTTGGAGTTCATTGGTCTTTAATCTGTGGGTTAAATAGTTTCATTTGTTTTGAAAAAATTCTTAGGGATTATTTCTAAATAAAGTTCATGATTCATTCATGTTTTTTACTTTCCTTTGAAACTCCAATTTTTGTATATAATGTTTTCACTGTATCCTTTATGTCTTTCAAACATTTTTGTATGTTTCCATTCTTTGCTTTTATTGTAGGTTATTTTCTTTTTAGTTCTCCTCCAGTTCATTAATTCTCTATTTAGCTTAAGTTTATTGAAACCAAACACAGAGTTCTTAATTTCTGTTATAATAGTTTTTGGTTATGGAGCTCCCATTTTGCTCTTTTTCACATCAGCTATTTAATTTTTTATAGTTTTTAATTCTTGCTACAGTGTTTCTTATGCACTTGAACATAGTAAGTACACTTGTTTTAAAGTCTATGACTCTTAATTCTCATATATGGAGCCCCTCTGGATCTATTTCTACCATCTGTTGTTTTTACTGTTTGTCATTCATGGTACCTTTTCTCTTCATATATTTCTTCAGTGAATCCTAACTGATGGTCACTTGATGTGGTATTTGAAAACTTGTTTATAGAAATAGTTTAAATCCTAGGATAATATTATTTTTTTTTCTTTTTTTTTTAATATTTATTTTTGAAAGAGAGAGCATGAGCGGGGGAAGGATAGAGAGAGAGGGAGACAGAAACCAAAGCAAGCCCCAAGCTCTGAGCTGTCAGCACAGAGCCTGATGTGGGGCTTGAACTCACAAACCATGAGATCATGACCTGAGCCAAAGTCAGATGCTTAACCAAATGAGCCACCCAGGTACCCGGGATAATATTATCTTTATAGAGGAGAAAAAATGTTTTATCTGATTTTTCTGGTTTCAGTTCAGTAGCAATCTCACATATTTTTCAGTTCAATTTCAAGTAATAAAAATTTTTTTAAAGTAATTTTTTTTAATGTTTATTTATTTTTGAGAGAGAGAGATAGAGACAGAATTTGAGTGGGTTAGGGGCAGAGAGAGAGGGAGACACAGAGTCTGAAGCAGGCTCCAGGCTCTAAGCTGTCAGCACAGAGCCCAACGCGGGGCTCAAACTCACAAGCTGTGAGTTCATGACCTGAGCCAAAGTCGGACACTCAACCGACTGAGCCACCCAGGCGCCCCTCAAGTAACAAAATTTTGTGAGTTACTTGAATGATGCAAACAAAGATGGGTGGTATTCCCTGCTTCTTCTCTAACTCTGGCTCTCTATGACTATTAGAATACAGCCCTTCCAGATTCCTACCTAAAGAGTGATGTTTTATCAGGACCTTCACCTTTGGCTATTGTACTTCAGTGTTTGCTCACTAATTTTATGAGACTTTAAAACTTTATCAGCGTTTCAGCTGCATCAGCAAGGGCAAAAGTGGCCTCAAATGACAGGTTTACCTCTCTGAATTTCATTCTTTCCTTGGATATTGGACAGCCAATTATTCACTATATTTTAGCTTTTCCCATCTTTCAAGTATATTTTGTAACCTATTCAGCTTTTCTAGTTGTTCTCAGTAGGAGAGGCAGATTACCCAGCACATTGTTTTTGAAAGTGAAATCCCTCAACATTTATTTTATGAGATTTTTGTATGACTTTTAAATTTAGAAGTTTCAGTTTTTAGTATATTTTTTAGAATATTCAGTTTTTAAAAAAATTTGTTTCTGTATGCTTGATTTAATTTATATATTTATGTGTGTGTGTATTATTTCTTCAGTCCATTTCTAATTAATATTTGACTATACAATCCTCTGTTAATTACTCATAGATTTGCCTATGAGTATTTCCCAAATATTCTTTATTTTTCTTTAATTAAACTTGAAATTACTTATAATGAGAATATATTTTTAGGTTAACTGAGGAATTACTATCAGAATATAATAAATATATGCACTCTAATACCTAAGTTAGTTGCTTAAGCTAGTAACTGGGAATTAATGCACATTTTTTGCCCACATTTAAAAAAATTATGAAGAAACAAATTGCTAAAGAATATTAGAACATGTTGTATTGTAAACTTCTATGGGCCATGGGAACTGCTTTCAAAATTGATGAGCCAGAAATGAAAATAAGGATCATTCAGATTTAAACTTTTTTTTTTTTTTAGATTATTTATTTTGAGAGAGAGAGTGAGCGAGCATGAGTGGGGAAAGGACAGAGAGAGAGGGAGAGAGAGAATCCTGATCAGGCTCTGTGCCATCAGTGCAGAGCCAAACATGGGGCTTGATTCCACAAACTACAAGATCGTGACCCAAGCTGAAACCAAGAGTTGGACGGTCATTTGACTGAGCCACCCAGATGCCCCCAGATTTTAGACCAGTACCTGTTTAGTTGAATTTTTAATCAAGTGAACATTTTTTTAACTATATAAAGGCATCATATTCAATTTCCCTAAAAGGATTTGCGTAAACAGAAAAAATTATGTTTCAGGAAAACACTAACTTTCTTCTGGGTGAAGATGATTGGGGGACATTTCTAATACCGAAACTGAATACATACTTTTGAAAAGATCCGCTTTTTTTCATATAATCAGGTCTAGAAGGAAATACATTGTTTTTATCCTGAGACTTTTGTTGGCCCTTCTGCAATCATTAAAAAAAAAAAAAAAAGATACACTTGAAACTAAGATAACACTGTATGTTAATTATACTTGAAGGAAAAAAATGGTAAAAAAAATTCTAATTCTCTATTTATAGTCATATTGTATGTTTTCACTGATAACTATTGTTATAATTATCAGTAAATAATTTTTTAAAATGACTTGAAGATTAAATAACAACATTAAATATATTCTCTTAAACCAAACTTAACTTATAACCTAAAACTTTTATTTTATTATTTTAGTTTTAGTTGTAATGAGAACTAAGATCTACTCTCTTAGAAAATTATCACATATCCTTCTGTTTTGTTTTCTTTCTTTCCTTTTTTTTTTTTTTTTTTTTTTAAGTAGGCTCTAGGCCTGATGTGGTGCTTGGACTCATGACCCTGAGATCAAGAGTTGCATGCTATATTGACTGAGCCAGCCAGACTCCCCACACATATCCTTTTTTATACCACTCTTGTATTCATTAGACTCCCAGCTACCTGTAGGGGTAAATACTGTCATTATTCCCATGCTACAAATTGTGAAACTGAGGCATGAAGCAGCAAGAGGGCCTGCTCCTGATCACATGGTTGAAAGTCAAACTTAAGTCCTCTGACTCTTATTTCCATGTTCCTTCTGTGTCACCATAATTTCTCTTTTTGACTCTCCTCCATTGCTGCCTTAATCAAAAATAATTTGGAGAGAAAAATTTTTGGTAATAAGAAAGTATGTTAAATAGTTTTAGGCCAATGACTTTGTATGTGTGTGGCTGTCTCTGTAGGTATTTCTGTGGAAACTAAGTGAAATTTACCAGTTATCTCTATAAAAACCCAATTTCAAAGAATTGATAGTATTTTTTTTAAATTTTTTTTAACGTTTATTTATTTTTGAGACAGAGAGAGACAGAGCATGAACAGGGGAGGATCAGAGAGAGAGGGAGACACAGAATCTGAAACAGGCTCCAGGCTCTGAGCGGTCAGCACAGAGCCCGACGCGAGGCTCGAACTCACGGACTGTGAGATCATGACCGGAGCCGAAGTCGGACACTTAACCGACTGAGCCACCCAGGCGACCCAAGAATTGATAGTATTATATAAGGGTTGCTTTACAAAAAATCTTTACATAGCATAATATAGACTTACAGTAGGTAGATATCCTTGACCCAGAACTGTGTGTGTGCATTTGTACATGTGAGTCTGTGCACACATTTATGTAGTGGCATGTGGTGAAGGGAGTCTGTGGGAGATGTGTTGATAGAATATAGCTTAGGCCATACAGAGCTGGAGACATAAAATAGTCTTCCTTGTTTCTATGTAATTGAATAATTCATAATAATCCATAATATTCATAACCAGAGATATCACTGAGATTTTCTAAAGTGACTGACTTTAACATTTGGGTTAATTTTATCTTCATTCCCCTGACCTCTGATTTATTCATTGTGCTTAATAGTTTGTCAGAGCTGGATTTCTATCCCAGCCCCACTGCTTTCTGTTGAATGATCTTAGGAAAGTTAATATAACCTTTCTATGCCTCCATTTATAAAATGTCAATAATAATGGTACCTGTGTCATAGGACTATAGGAAATATTGAGTGAGATAAAGTATTTTAGAAGCTAAGCAGAATGCCTGCCCCCCATCCCTGTCACCAATTATTGTAATTATTTAATCTGTAGTATCAGACCTGGAAGGGATCTTTACAGTGCATTGGTCTAACCCCTTAGTTCTACAGAGTATAAAACTTAGTTACTGAGATACTTAGTTCCATTTCAAAGGTCATAGAACTGTGCATAGTAGAATTCAAACTCCGGGCTGCTACTGACTCCTAGTAGAAAATGTATATTCCCACTGTAAAAATTATTATATACATTAATAAATGAACAAGTATTGTAAATATTTTTTCAAATAATAGTCAAGATAATTCTATGTCTAATGGTGATTCTAGCATACAGAGAATGAATCAAGTTTTTTTGAATAGATGAGATTCTGAAAGTATTTTACATTGTCATTCCTGTGAATGGTTTAGATAGGGCTTTGAAACCCATGTAACAATCTGTAGGAAAAAAAAGGAACAGAAGGGAATGTAGTATGTAACAATTTCAATGCAAATTGTATGGCCACTCATAAATCAAGGCTACATATATCTGAAAAACTTGAGAATCATGATAGTATACCCTTGATTTCCCCCCCTTTTTTTTTTTTTTTGCAGATACCCGAAAGAAAAGTAAGGACTGAATGGCTCACTTAAATGAGCATTGAATCAGGCCTCCATTATAAGTCATATGCCACTATTTCCCGTTTCGAGAGCTAGGTCATTATATAGTCTTATCACTGCTGACTTATGGCTTTAGCCATGTCTTTTGTTTGTTTGTTTGTTTATTTATTTATTTATTTTGAAAGAGAGAGAAAGAGAAAGAGAACAGAAGCAAGTAGGGGAGAGATAGAGAAACAGTCCCAAGCGGGCTCCATACAGTCAGCACAGAGTGCAGCACGGGGCTTAATCGCACCAACTGTGAGATCCTGACCTGAGCTGAAATCAGGAGTCAGATGCTGAATTGACTGAGCCACCCAGGTGCCCCTAGTCATGTTTGTTTTTACTAGCATCAGTGGGATTTCATGATGTTGGACTGCTCCCTATGACTGTCACTGAAGTTGCCTCTAGTTTGTACTCTCTTTTGGGCAGCTATGTAACGGACAAAAAGCAGGATAGTGAGGGTAGAAAGAATTATGTTTTGTAGTCTGCTTTTAGCATCTAATTTTAAGTTCTTACGCATGACTACTTTTGCATTAATCCATTACCACAGAAATGCAAATATTACTCTTCAAAAGTCAGGTCATTTAAAAAATGCACAATGAAAAACTGGGCTGATGCACGTTTAGAAAGAGAGTCTGTGCTGTGTCACCAGGGTGTTGAATGCACAAGGATCTGTGTGATTGCTGCTCATGGCATATACCACAGGAGAAAATGTGGAGGCCCTGGGTCTTCCTTTCTCTGAAGTCTCCCTCTCAGAGATCCACCAATTCCATTGACAGAATAATTATGCCACATAGCAGATATGGCCTAAATTTCTTCATTTAGTATGGATACGTTTTAATGGTAGGCACTGTGAGAAATGTTAAGATGGACAAAAAGGTGGTAACATGCCTCAGAAATTCTATAGAGTGGGAAGAGAAAATAATTTTACTGAATTTTATGTATAAATTGTAAAAGTTAAGATAGGGTGGTCTGTTTGTGTCTAAAAACAGAGTCAAGCCTGTTAACTTCTCCCTCTCGGTAGAAGATAGGTTCACTCCAGTGCCTCCATTCAGTTTGTTTATTTACTGTTACATGTATTCACTGATTAAGTAACATCTGTTGAAGACCTGCTATCAAGCCAGGCACTAGGCTGAGCTCTAAGGAGATGATGAGAGACAGCTATTAATCCTATATTCACAATTCAAAATCACCTGTGATGTGTACTGTATGGAGCTGGAGAGTATATTACGGGGAGACTCAACTCCATTGGGACCAAGTCAGGGGAGGCTTCTCTAAGGATGTGATGTTTGAGCTGAGATACGAGAGGTGACTAGAAAGTAATCAAAGTTGGGTGATTAGAGGCAGTTAGGGGAAGAGATGAAGAGTGACAGGAATGTTTCAGTTTGGGCAAACCTTAGGCTCTGCATTGCTTAACAGAAAAAACGTGGTGTATACTACACAATACTAATGATGACCCCATACCCTAGCACAGCAAATATCCTGACCTGGCACCATCAGGTTACCCATGCATATGATTTCCTAAAGGCACTACAGTATTTTTCCTCTGGTTCCTTTCAGGTATTTTAGGACTGTTTTGAAAACTTACATAATATTCTTGCTGTGCCATCACTTTATCTCCTGTCTTTTACCTCAGCTCAAAATTCTTTTTCTTTTTTTAACTGCTTTTAGAAGAGAAAGTGCAACAGAGGTTTAACTGAGCTACACAATCTAGGATTATTGGGATTTGGCCCGATTCCATACTATTCAATGTATTTGTATTTTGTGAGGTGTAGAATTAAGGTGTCTTCAATCATTGAGTCATTTGCACCAGAGATGCACATATTGTGACCACAAAAACCTTTGGTATAGAAAACTGAACATTAAAATTGTTCCCATCCTCAGGGACGCCTGGGTGGCTCAGTCTGTTAGGCCACCAACTCTTGATTTCAGCTCAGGTTATGATCTCACAGTTTGTGGGTTTGAGTCCCATGTTGGGCTCCATACTGGCAGTGTGGAGCCTGCTTGGGATTCTCTCTCTGACACTCTCTCTAACCCCTCCCCTGCTTACACACATGTTTGCTCGCTCTGTCTCTCTCTCTCTCTCAAAAATGAATAAACCTTTAAAAACTTGTTCTCATCCTCATATATATATATATATATATATATATATATGATATATGTATTAAGCATATATTTATATGTGTCATATATCTAATATGTATATTTTTTATAAAAAGAATATCATATATATATAGTGTTTTTTTTTTTTTTTTGGTCAAGCATCTCTTAGAAGCATGACCTAGAATTTCTTTCCCTGCTGTTTTTTTACCCCTCATTTATTTTGTACGTTTCAGCAATTTCTAAGCTGGCTTCAGACCTTGAGCCACAATTGGGAACACTTTTATAAATCTCAGTTGAGAGCTTATAAACCATTATGTAGCTCAGCAAGAAAGCGTGTGACAGAGATGTACAGTTACCTTTCCACTGAAGCTCTGTTTCTTTCCTCCCTCCATCCAGCTAAAGGTAAAAAGGCTCTTGAGGCCACGGAATAAAGAAATGTTCTGTTCTCAAAAGAAGAGGTACACATGTTCTAAGTCAACCAGTATGCTCCCAATGAAAGCATTTCCCGGTAAAAATGGCATGCAAATGTTGAAGCCATGTTTCATTTTTGGTTCAGGCTCTGCCAAGACAGCGAGCTTTCTCACAAGGCTGGGGAGGCAAACACGTTGGAGCTAGAAAAGTGAGAGTGCCTGCTGGAACCACACGGACAATCCTGCCAGGTAATGATGCTGTTTCCCTTTTATTTCTGTTGGAGCTGTAATAAAGCTGGTACTTGTGAGACACAAAAGCCAGGTTCCTGCTGTGTCTTCCCATACTGCTTCTTAAAATACTCATGCGGCAGCTGACCATAAAAAACATGTACATGAATGTCTGGATGGATTTTCAGAACCTTTCTGAAAGCACACACCCGTTTTCAGGTAGGTTTGGTTTATGATGCTCTTGCAGTCGGTTTCCCAAAAGTCATGATTTTTCCCTGTAGCTTGAAGTTGTGTTCTAGCCTGCCTGTGTCCACAGGCAAATCCGTTGCTGACTTGGTCAGGAATGCTTCCCTATCCTGGAGTTAATCAGCGGAGGTGGGGAGAGGCTTCAGAAGCCATATTGAGTCCGGAGTTCTATCAAGGCTCTGCTACTAGGTTGATGTTTAGTGTCAGTCTTTTTATTAGGTATCAGTTTCTTTATCATAAAAGGAATAGGACCAAGTGTAGAAGAATAACCAGCTTGCAGTATAGTCAGCTAGAAACCCACTTGGTTGATTCCAGAACCATGTGGGCATCAGGAAGCCTTTATTCAGGCCAAATTTCCATCAATGCCAATAACTTGAAGGAATCTTTCAATCAAAACTTTAAGAACACATCATGAGGATTCACTGAGAATGAATAACTCCGTGCATGTTAGAGTTTTATTACTTAACATATAAAGAAGGGTTTCTGACACCTTGATGGTTTGAAGAACCATTTTCAGTTTTTCCTCTCTAAAGAATCGATCTGAAAGAAACTATATTCCACTTTTTCCTGTTCTTCTCGCACTTAAGCCATTTTTGAGTTGCTAACATAAACACTATTCAAAACTATTCTGAAATGGGTAGCACATTTGGAAGTTTGCTTTCTCTCTCTCTTTTTTAAATTCTACTAATTATGAAGAAAAATTACCAGTCCTTATGTTATAACTTAAAATTTCCTCCAAAGGCCAACCAAGTTTTGATGTGGGAATTGCTAAATAGTATATACTTTGCAAAATGCCAACTACCTACTTGTTCTTTAGTCCCCCAAAGACTTCATTTGTGGCTTGGTGCTACTGCTTTCTCTGGTAAACAGCCATCATTTATTGTGTCACTGTGTTACTTAATAATCACAACTCCATGAATCAGGTATGATAATTATCCCAGTTTATACATAATCAAATGGGGCTCAGAGATGTTGACCAACTTATCCTGCGTCTCACGGTTAGGCTGTGACTTACACATCTGATTCCAGAACCAGAAAGCTGAGCTGTCTTCCTGAACTGACCTGTGACCTTTTAAGCTTTCTGTGTTTCTACCTGGGAGTGTGCCCTCTCTGCTTTCTGAGTCATGTTTCTGAGTTGAGTTTTGGTAAGTAATGATTAAAAACTACTTGTTATGAGAATTGTAGCTTCTTGATTAAAGGAACAACTGAAAATAAATTCCCTTGGCAGTACTATGGCAGCCATGACATTTGTTGTGCAACATCATTAACTGTCCTCCCTTCCTGAAGTGACAGTTCAGGATGCTACTATTTAACCTCTCAATACCAATTAACATGCAAGCAAAAAAGAACTTTAACAAAAGTCACTACAAATGTATATTGCAGTAATTTTCAAAGTGTGGATAGATCCCATTCCACAGTTTCCATTCTTGCGCTTCTCTTTGATTTGGTAATCACCAGCCACCCAGAATTTTTGGATGAGCCCCTGAGTTAGAAATGCCCCTGGTTGAGTCCCTGTAGCTGATGGAGGTGTGCATGCTCATGTGTGGGGTCAGAAGAAGGCAGAGACACCTGGTCTGCAGCCTATCTTCCCTTTACCCATCCTCAGCATGAAACACAGACCTTTACATAGCTTCCAAGGACAGTCTGCTTATTCATCGGGGTCTGCAAACACAGTGCTCAGGCTCTAGGCTGTCTTTCAGAGCTCTCAAAAATGTTTGTGACTAGAAAAAGGAATTGATGGCCCCCCAATACAAAAGGGAAACTGCAAAATGGAAAGGAATACGTTTAAGTAAGTGTTTACACTGTTAACAGGTCAGCCTTATTAATTTTTAAATTTAGTATTTATAAAAATTTCATTACATGTGGAGAACAAACTTGTGGTCACCAGAGGGGAGGGAGATTTGGGGAAAGGTGAAATAGGTGAAGGGATTAAGAGGTACAAACTTCCATATAAATATGTCACAGGGATGAAAAGTACAGTATGGGGAATACAGTCAATAATACTGTAATTACTTTGTATGGTGACAGATGTTGACTACACTTATTATGGTGAACATCTTATAATCTATATCATTATTGAATTACTATGTTGTATACCTGAAACTAATATAATATTATATATTAACTATACTTCAGTTAAAAATTTTTAAAAATTTAATCACATAGAAAAATAATTTATGGGTTAGATTTTTTTCTTGGTGTAAAAAATGATTGCTTAGAAATCATAGCTCATTATAAATTAAATGACGTAATTATAGTCTCTAAGATCATCTTGCTTAATTTTTTCTCTTGCTTATCTGTCTCCTTCTACTAGGATATAAGCTCTGTGAGAGCAGAAACCTTGTTTTTTATTTTTTATCTCCACTGCCTAAAATGGGTGTGGCATATTTATAATTCTTAGTAAATATTTGTTGATAAATGAAACTAACACACACACGTATACACACACATGGTGCATGTGAGGTTAGTTACTATAAGGGATCCTATACTTAGGAGGCAGTATATGTGTGGTTAAAGGAGGTGGTGGGTAGGGCCTGAGGGTAGGAAGACCCTGAAGAGAATAGGGATGAGATGGGTCCATCCCTCATCTATGTCATCCCTGGTCTCTATTTCAAGTTTGTTATTAAAAATACAATATAAAAATTTGATTTTGAATATCCATAGGGAAAGCCAATTTGGAAGACTTCAGATAGGTTAGAATTTGACAGATTTTGAAGTAAGTTAGAAATCTGAACTCAAGGCTTGGTAAAATTTAGTTCAAGTAATTACTAATTTAAATGTTTGAGGGAAGAACTAGCTTAGAACTTAAGTAAAATGCAAAGAAATGTTCATTAATTTTAGATTTATCTGAATTTTTTATCCTAAAAGATTTTATTTAGGTTTTTGTTTTTTAGTATTCCAGACTATGTGGTTTTTTTTTTTTTTTTTTTTTACTATGAGCTTTAATCAGATTTTTAGATGAAAATAATTTTTAGCCTTACTGAAGAACTAAATTTCTTTCTGGGAAAAAAAAATAGGGGTCATTGAGATTAATTGTTCCATATGAATGTAATTCTTTTTTAAATTTTTTTTTTCAACGTTTATTTATTTTTGGGACAGAGAGAGACAGAGCATGAACGGGGGAGGGGCAGAGAGAGAGGGAGACACAGAATCGGAAACAGGCTCCAGGCTCTGAGCCATCAGCCCAGAGCCTGACGCGGGGCTCGAACTCCCGGACCGCGAGATCGTGACCTGGCTGAAGTCGGACGCTTAACCGACTGTGCCACCCAGGGGCCCCTGTAATTCTTTTTTAAATAGGAAATAGTAATAGGAAGATTACTTATGGGGAAAAAGAAAGTTTAAATGGTTTATGGCTTAGAGGAATATTTTATGTAAATTAGCTCAAGTTACCTCTGGGCAAGAAATAAATTTGGGCAGTTGAAATTGTCCCAGAGGGTTGGTGCGGAAATTTTTTTATAATGTCATTTCTGAAACCCAACAAATAGGTGGATGGCTAATCACAAAACATGTGTCTTGGTAAACTCTTTAAAAATGATTCCAACTTGTAGTGTGGGAGATTGGAGGGTTTGTTGGGATTTGGAGCTTTCAGCCTATTAAAAGGGTTGAATGATGATTTGGTTATGCTACTTCATGCCCTGTTGCTCCGTAAGAAAATCTGCATTTTCAGTGTTCAAACTGAATCTTGGTCCATCAGCTCTTCAAATGACAAGAATCCTTTCCAACTTGATGAGCACATAGATTCTAATGATCTTGAAAAGAGAATCATATATGAAAAGGAGGGAAAATAATTTATTATCTCTAGGACTTTTGGAAAGGAAAATGGAATGAGCTGAGGCAAGATCGCTGATTTTAACTTTGGCCTTGTCAGAAATGTTGGAAAACTTGGGAAGGAACCTAACTTCTCTAGACTTCATCATAAAATGGGCATACTCCTTTTAACCTACCTCACAGTAAAAACTAGGCTTTGTACATGGTGAAGAAAACCTATATGCCACCATATGCCACTATATAGTGACATAACCTATATGCCACTTTGGCATATTGATTATTTTGAATTAAAGGCACTGAAGAAACAGCAGGTGCAAAAAAGACACTCCAATCCTCTGTTTTCTTCCTGAAAGCAGGGGATAAAACTCTCAAGTGAAAGGTCCCCTTCCTGCACTGGGAGAAAGACACTCATCACCAGAGATGGGTAATTAGGGACCGAGAAATCATTATAAACAAGCCATGTTAAACTAACTCTGATCGTCTCAGTAATCATTATTACTCCAGCTGAAACCCCTTTGTGTTGTCAAATGTTCACAAATTATAGTTTATTTGTTCAAAAGGTATAAAAGCCGCCTGCTGTCGTTACTTCTTTGGGACTCATTCTCTTGTGAAAGTTTCCATGTACATGTAAAAATTGAATGAGATTTGTATGCTTTTCTCCTGTTAAACTGTCTTATATCAGCCTAATTCCTAGGCTCAGCTGGAGACCCTGAAGAGGGTAGAGGAGAATTTTTTCCTCCTCTAGAAAGAACATGCCTTGAGAAATATAAATGCTATAACACCAAATTAAGTTATGAAGTTGAATTACATGGGATTGCCATTTTTACAGTTGACATAGACCAAATAGAGCCAATTCTATAAGTAAGGTTTTCGAGTCTATCAGAGCCAAATACTATATTTTTGCTAAATTACATCTGCATTAATATCTTAGTAAAAAATGGGAAAGTGCTATTGGGAAGAATATCGTATTTAAGAATATGGTAAAATGCCTTTGGCAACCGTTCTATAAACAAATGATGATAATAGAGCACTGATTTTGTGCTATACCCTGAGCTGGGTGCTGAGAATATAAAATGAATGAGACACAGTTTCTGCCCTTAAGGAATCTAAGTAAGTGCCAAATATTAAAATATATCAGAAACTTCTTTTAGCCAAGTTAGAGATCACTTTCTGAAAGATGGGAAGTTTGGATATAAATTAGACCAATTTGATTTTCACATTTAGCTTCTGCAGTGGCTCTCAGGAGACTCCTTCCACAGGACTGAGTACAGAGGCACCCAAGCAATAGTGGATTTGGGCAATTAAAGAGGCATCTTCCCAGCACAGAGCTTCTATAGCTGAGCTAAATCCAACCAGGATGACCTAGACATTTCTCTCTGCATTGTCACTCAAGGGGACTCCCGGCACTGCCCCTGGTTCTCTTTCCACAGCCCTGGGAAATAAATCCTGAATTCAGGTGTGGAACTAACCCAGATGCTGGGAGTGGCCCCAGGTTGCCTCATGCAATTTGTGTAACAGCCAACTCGAAGTTGGCTAGTTTACTGCCCTGATTTTTTCCTGCCTTCACCAGCTATGACTTGGATCAGGAAAGGCAGATCCTATAATCATTTCTTCAGTGGGGGATACTTGATGCCGAATATTATATCACTGAAATGACTAATTGGAGAAATTTGCTGGTCAATTGTGTCAAAAAGTCAAACAGCTAAATGTTCTCTCTTATATCCATTAGTGCCCATCAGTAAAGCCTGTATGAGGTTTAGGTGTCTACTTACTGATGTAATTCTTAGGTAGTTTTAAAAAGTAGCACTTGAGCATTTGCAAAAATACTAACATATTTGATCGTTTTGATTTGTATCCACAAGTATATGTTAAGTGTCAGAAATCGAGGTGATCTGACAAAACAGGTCTCTTTTTGTTTGCTTATTTTTATGAAGAGGCAGAGGTTTATAGTATTTATTTTTGAATTCACCACAACGTGGCACTCTAGTAATTTCTATATCCCTGGATATTTCTGGTTGATGGAGATGCCTTCAAAATATTGGACTTCTAGTAAGAATTCTCTGCCTGCAAATGTGAGTCATTCTCAAAGAACTCTACTTATGAAGTCATGGAGGGTCCAGTTAATTAAGTACGTGGACTACACTTCCAAGGGTGATTTTCTGTGCTTTGCTTAAAACACAAGAGCTAAAACAAAGTGAATTTGCTTGGTTTCTTAATCCTTATCTTTTCCGTTTCTTTCTTGAAGGTAATCAAGAATAAGAAAAATCAAAATCTTACTGTAATGACCATGGAAACAAACTTAAACATAAGGATGTGAATGTAGAGGTGTGGTATGGAGCAACCCTTTTTGTTTGTGGAAGGTATTAAAGTATACAGAGAGAAGAAAATGTGTCTAAGTGCAGAGAAATATAGTAATTTTACTCTAGGAATTTTGATGGATTCTCACCAGATAACTTGGGTTTCTGACATAGTCTACAGGCTCAAAGTACTGGCCTCTTCTTCATCTGTAGGCTTGAGATCACACATCACAATTTCTAGGGAGAAATTACAAGAGGCCGGGAAGTGCCAGCCTACTTCTCTACCAAAAGAGTATATAAAAGGACTACTGATTGGTACTTTGACTAAATCTAAAAAGAAAGCATTTATGCACGTGTTGTATTTTTATTTTAATTTACAAAGATGGAAACCTAAAATGAAGAGTAACCAACAGTAGCAAGTAGTCAGCATGTCCCTTTCCTGACATTTACCTTCATTGCAAGAAAATTTCCCACCTCCCCTTTTCCTTTTCTCCAACATATTTATATTTATAGAAAAAGGAACTAGTAGGAAGAGAGAGAAACAGAGGAAGGAATTGAGGGAGGAAAACTTATATTATGTTTTTCTTAGCTTTGAGAATTTTGGCTTCATCTCCACTTGTAGTTAAATGATGGAAATGAATGAAATGGCCAGTATTTGCCAAACCAGGACGTTTACCAGGCATTTACCACACAAGCATTTGAAAGGGGTGCTAATTATGCAAGAACTAAAACAAAAGCAAACACAGAAATCAAATAGGTATATTGTTGTACAAATTCATATGGGAAGGAATTTAATTTGAAAGGCAGACTTTGTGTCTACACCACTAGTAAACCATTCTTCACATTTCACACTGTGAACCAGACCTATTCCTTATTGCCATGAATCTGTGAGATACTCTGTGATTTCTGGCATAATTCTTTTGATTTATTGCCAACAAACTGTGACTAAGGGAAGGTCTGTGCTATATTTCCAACATCTGGTTTTAAAAGCTTGAAAAATTCCATATATTCTAAGCTTTTACCGTAACTTCTCTCCTCTCATACTGCCTCTGCTCTTCACATGGAGTATGGCCTTTGGTCCTTCATTATAATTTTATTTTCTAATTTATCTCCGGATGACATTTTCACTTCTACCTAGATTGGACCCAGTAAAGAGTTTGCTCATAGACTTCCATCCTCCTTTGACATACTCCTCCTCCTGCCTCCTCCATCCTCCTTCTGCCATACTTGTTTCCCAGTCTCCAAGCCCAGGCTTCCTACAACAGAGTATCATGGAAAGCAAATGTTTACCTAAGTCAGGTAGACTTGAATCAAATTTCAACCCTAGTACTAATTAGCTCTTTACACTCAGAAAAATGATTGTACTTTCTGAACCTATAACCTACTCTACAACTTCAAGATAGTATAATACTTCCATCAGGGTGATTGTATGGTTTAAATGCAAAGGCCTATGAAAAATGCCCTCATAATTATACATGCTATAGGAACTCAATGCTAGTCTTCCTCCTCTAACTTTATTCCAGATCTGATAGATGTTCCTGGAGAAAGTACAGATTTAAGCCCACTGTAAATTCCTGCCATGTAATCATACATTAGATGATTATTCATTTGTTATCTACTCTTGTTTTAGTCAAGGTTTCTGATTGCCAGCAACAGGATTCACTCTCGACAGTCTGCCTGCTTTCCTTCTCTCCTTTCTTTCTTTCCCTTCTTTTTTTTCTTCCTTTCTTTTCTTCCCTTTTTCCTTCCTCCCTTCCTCTCTCCCTGACTCTCTTTCTTTTTTTTCTAAATTGAAGTATAACATAAATATAGCTCAATGAAGTTTTACATATGTTTATGTTCTGTATTCGGCACCGTTATGAAGACACAGAACATTTTCAGGAGCTCAGAAGCCTCTTCTTGTGTCTCTTTGCCTTACATACCTCTCTGCTGAGGTAACCACTATTCTGACTTCTATCACCAGAGACTGGTTTTAGTTTTGCCTATTCTTAAATGACGTATACATGGAATCATATGGTAAGTATCCTGTTTCTGGTTTCTTTTGCTCAGCAGTGTCAGTGAGAGTCTTCCATATTGTTATATGTGGCAATAGTTTTTCTTTCTGGGGGGGGGGCAGGTAATGTGGTATTCTACTATATGAATATATCACAATTTATCCATTCTATTTTTGATGGAAAGTTTGTTTTTAGTTATTACGAAAAGAGCTGCTTTAAATATTTTACAAGTCTTTTGATACATGTGTATATGCATATATGTATGTATGTATATATGTTAATATCCATTATGTATATACTTTAAAATTGCTGGATCATAGGATAGATATAGTGTAAGCTTTAGCAGGTGCTCACACTTGAGCTAGTTTAACCAGAAAGGAATTTATTGAGGGATATCCGCTCCAAGGATTCAGTGGACAGTTTCTAAGCCTGAATTTTTAGGAATATCTTCCAGAGCCATGCTGCAGAGTTGGCCTGGGAAGGGTATTGTTGTTCCAACTGATGCAGAATTATGTTGTCTTTGAGGCAATTGGAAGCTTCCATTTTTGCCATCAACCCTGGAAACTCCCTACTGGGTTGAAAAGAAGGATCTTTTTGCTGCACTGTGTGGTGGAGGGAATCTGAGTGGCTAACTACTACTACTACTTCAAAAAAAAAAAGATTTTCAGCAAGTCTTCCCTTTTTAGCCTCATCTCAATCTCATGCCTCTGAAGTGCCAGGTATTTCATATTCCTGAGATTTTCTGTAATGAAACAATACGGTGCCTCTTATTTTGGCCATTACAAGCTTATGCAGTTTTCTCAAGATTTTTAAGTCAGTTACCATCCATCCATTTGCTTTCTAGCTTTCAAAAAATTTTTTTCTAAAACCTCTGATCTCCTCTTATCTTCTACTTAGCTTTACTTTTGTAGGTTATTGCCTTTTTTCATTTCTTTGTTGTCATTTGGTTGGGATTTTGGGTGGGAATTTCTTGTGTATAGTTCACTACTTTTAACTAGGAATCTTTTTTTTTTTTTTTAATATATGAAATTTATTGTCAGATTGGTTTCCATACAACACCCAGTGCTCATCCCAAAAGGTGCCCTTCTCAATACCCATCACCCACCCTCCCCTCCCTCCCACCCCCCATCAACCCTCAGTTTGTTCTCAGTTTTTAAGAGTCTCTTATGCTTTGGCTCTCTCCCACTCTAACCTCTTTTTTTTTTTTTTTCCTTCCCCTCCCCCATGGGATTCTGTTAAGTTTCTCAGGATCCACATAAGAGTGAAAACATATGGTATCTGTCTTTCTCTGTATGGCTTATTTCACTTAGCATCACACTCTCCAGTTCCATCCACGTTGCTACAAAAGGCCATATTTCATTCTTTCTCATTGCCACGTAGTATTCCATTGTGTATATAAACCACAATTTCTTTATCCATTCATCAGTTGATGGACATTTAGGCTCTTTTAACTAGGAATCTTTTTATTGCATTTCTCAAATGATGCTCCAAACTGTTTCTATCCTTTCCCATCTCTTCCTCATCTCCCTACCCCAAGTTTAACAGATGCTCTCAACTTCTACTATCTCAGTTTACTTCTTCATGTCAAAACTTCTCTGCATTATTTTGAATTTTATGTGGGAAATTAGGAAGAATGATCTGTCCTTTCCAATGCTAATTCTTTTGTTTGTACCCATATCTAACTCTGGGCTCTTGTTCCATCCCATACATACATTTGCTAGCTTGGGATATACATTTTTGGAAATGGGGGTACAACTGAATCAGTGCCATGTGGAGAGTGTATGGTATAGTCTCTTTGAAAGTTGTTTCTAGAACTGTCCTTAGGCAGAATATCTTCTATTTCCTTTAGATTCCTTGAAGTTATAACTGGCCTTGAGCCACATTTCTTCCAGCTACAATTTATGTAATTGGTGGTCAGTCCTTTTAGGCTGCAATGAACTTTATGAAACCCTCCTTTGATGTCGTGGTCTGCTCCAGTGCTGACTTGTGTGCTGCTCATTACCCTCTGTTAACTTGACTATTTCATTCACAGCATCTGGAACTGTTGCAAAGCTTTTTTGTTCACATCTAGTATGCTTTTCTTTGTTTCATTGTGGTGGATCTAGCCTCAGCACACTTTTGTCAGACATTATTAGTTAAAACTGAGAACCATCCATTTGGTATCCTCTGTAATAGAATATAAATGTCAGAGAGGGAGGTTGCAGTAGAGAAAACCATAGCACAGAATGCTGTGCTGAGACAACTAATTTTTTTTTTAAATTTTAATTCCAGTATAGTTAACATACAGTGTTATATTCATTTCAGGTGTACAATATAGTGATTTGGCAAGTCCATACATCATCTAGTGCTCATCAGGACAAGTGCCCTCCTTAATTCCCTTTACCTATTTCTCCCATCCCCTCACTCACATCCCCTCTGGTAACCAGCAGTTTATTCTTATAGAGAATAAGAGTTAAGAGTCTGTTTTTTAGTTTGTCTCTCTCTCTCATTTTTCCCCCATTGCTCATTTGTAAGTGATATCATACTTCTCTGATTTTTTTTTTTTTGCTTAGCACTATACTCTCAACAAAACTAAAAGGCAACCTACTGAATGGGAGAAGATATTTGCAAATAACATATCCAATAAAGGGTTAGTATTCAAAATATATAACGAAGGGATACAACTCAACACCCCAAAAATAAATAATCCAATTAAAAATGGGCAGAAGAAATGACATTTCTCCAAAGAAGACATACACAGATGGTCAACAGACACATGAAAAGATACTTAACATCCCTCATCATCAAAGAAATGAAAATCAAAGCACAATGAGCTACTGCCTCACACCTGTCAGAATGACTAAAACAAAAAACACAAGAAACAACAAATACTGGTGAGGATGTGGAGAAAAAGGAACCCTCTTGCAGTGTTGGTGGGGCATAAGTTGGTTTTGAAGCCCTAAAACTTATTGGCTAAGAATCCACAATAGTTCTTAGAATCTGGAAAGATCTGTGTTTACTACAGTTCTGTAATTGTGTGTGTGTGTGTGTGTGTGTGTGATAAGTATATATGCATATACTGTAATTTTTAAGTAAATTTTTTTGGAGACCAGGACCTTGGGCCTTTTGAAATTCCAAATATTTGGGAATAAAGTATTCAGGAATTATCTTTCACCTTTTTCACTCCTCTGGCTACTTTCCTTTTGCCCTCACAAATGTTTAGATTCTTTTTATATTTAATGAACTTCTCATCTGCCTTGACTCTTATATTTTCCCCCTTTTAAAATTCAAACCTCTCAAAATAGAAGTTTGTTTTCAGTTTCTATACCCCTTCCTTCTCAACTCCTTGGAATCTACTTTTGACCTCTTATCACTTCATTTAAACTACCCTCACTAATGAACTGATGGCCCCCTAAACTTGGAATCCACTGCCATTGTTAGTGTTGATCTCCTTTACCTTCCAGGAGCATTTGCCCTCTTATGCTTCCTCTCCTGCATAAGATGTCTCTTCCCTCATCTTCCATTACATTTTTGTATCCCAGTTTCCCCCTTTTACCGAATCTTTAAATGATGTTTTTCCTCCTTAAATATGTTTCTCAAATCTTCTACCTCCTCTCATATCCATTTCTTCCTGTCCCCATCCCCTGTTCTCTCTTTGTATGTGTGAACATCAACATCAGTTCTTATTTCTCTGGGAATCTCCATTTTGGTATTTCCAGCTGCCAGGTGAATTTTCTCACTCAAATGCCGTGCCAATAACTCACAATGTGTAAGACAAATCTTCTTTTGACCCTGAAAGTGTTTCTCTTTTTGACCTTTTTATTTGAGCATCCTATTCTCAGAAATTCTAACTTATCCCTGTCTCCTCTTTCTGGCTTTCCTATGTTTAGTCAGTGTTCAAGTCCCCATGGATTTTACTTCTCCAGTGCCACTTGTAGCCATTTCCTTCTTTCCACCCCCACTGAAACCTCGTATTCACCCTCATTGATTTTACTTCAATAAATGGATATGTTTTTCAACTGGTCTTATTACCTCTTACAACAGATGAATTCTAGATAGTTCAGTCAGCTTAACTGTATTAAAACACAAATATGAATGTACCTTTGCCTTGCTTAAAACTCCTAGTTTCTGTTAACACTTCTGTTATTTTAGTAATAGAAATTGCCTTAAATAATGATGTTTGTCTCAAATAATCAGGTTGAGATAGAGTAGTTTAAAGGCTGATTACTTTGGTTGTTGAGTGATGGACTTGCCTATTTTCATCTTTCACTCTAATGGCCTCAAGTTGGGTTCCCTACTGGTCACAGAATAGTTGGCAATCTCTGTCCAGTCATATTGTCTAAATGTAACATTGGACAGAGAAACTAAACACTACTTTGCATTTGTCCTTCTTTGAAAGTTTGATGAAACTTTCTAAGATTCACCCCTGGTGGGTGGTTCCCCCAGTTTGCCAGCTAGAATGATGTCACATGTGGCTGCCTAAATAGTTAATTGGCAAGGGCCATGAAATGACAACAATTGCAGCATCCCCAGATTCCTATGAGATGCCTCACTGTACATATTTAGACTTATGTTAAAAAGGAAGAAGAATATGGTGGGTGTTGGGTAGGAAATCACTAGGTTTGAACTGCTATCCCTCTCTCATTCTTTTTCTTCCCCTGCTCCTTCTTACTCTTGTTCTTTTCTCCACCATCTCTGCTATTTTCTTTCTCTTTCTTTATTTTGTTCTTGATAGTACATATCTAGTGACATTCAAGTTTGATGAAATGTCTGATCTATGAAGAGTTCCAGGGAGAGGAATAATTTTTTCCTGTGACTCTATAACATATTTTGGTATTATCCAATAGATTAGTCACTGCTACACCCTTATTGTCATCTGTAATCTGCCAAACTTTATATACTGTATGAATATTACTCCTATAAGGAGTATGACAAGACTCTTTTTCTCAAAGAGTTTAAGATTGAAGTGGAGATATATTGACAGGTGAAAGTTACGAATTGACAGTACACTTAGATGTCTGTGTAATATTGACATTTAATAGGAAAACATTGACATATGAAATCTAAATGGACTGCAGCAACTTCTTCCCTTTTGGAGTAGCAGTAAATGATGGTAAAATTTGTGTAAGTGAGACAATAAATCTATGTCTCTAACTCTCTTAGGGATAAAAGGACAGAAATTTTAAAGAGTCTTCCAGAGAAAAAGAGATATTAAGAGAGTTTTTAGGGAGAGAAAAGGAGTCAAGCCACATGACAGGATGTTGGGCCTTGGGAAGAAAATGGGAAAGTGAGAGATTCCCAGTGGCAGGGAGTCTAAAGGTTTTTTGATACTAAGGAAATGGAATATTCACTGTTAAGTTGTTTGTGTTTCTATGATTTAAATACCTTTTACCTCTCCAATCTGAGGTACAGCCTTTTTATGTACATGTTTTGGGGGAAAACCAAGGACTCCGATGTGTGGGTGGATATGGAACAGAAACTACAGGTGAGGATGAAGAGACAAGAATGTGTTGAAAGTTTCAGCAAAAGTCACAAGTTAAAGTCAAGACATGGCATTGGAACTCCAAACCAGAACTGTGCAGGAGAAATACTGTCTTGGGACCATACTGTTCTTTTGGCAAGATGTGGGATAGAGAGTTCTGGCCATTTGTATTTATTTCACAAAAGAGTAGAGTGACCTCAGCTGTCATTTGGATTATACATATAAGCACTCCATTAATTGGAAAAAACTGGGACCAAATTAGGGCCTGCATAAAGTAGTCTACAAATGCCATTCCCCCCCCCCCCACCTCTTTTACTTTAGCCACTGAGGGGAATATGGTGAAATTAAAAATAAACAAAAGGCACTAGCTTTGGAATTAGGCTGAACTACCTTAGAGTCTTAGCTCTATCTGTTAGTGTGTGGCCTTTGGTAAATTTCCTACCCATTCAGGGCTTTATTTTTCTCACCAGTTAACTGATCATAATAATATCTGCCTTGCAACATTATGCATTGCATGGTATTTGGCAGATAGTATAGTAAGTGCTTAATTAATTATGGCTGTTGTCATCATTATTTCTACCAATAAAATAAAACAGTTATCATGCACTTAGTATTTACAGGGCGCTGCTGCTAGCACTTTACTTGCTTTCTCTCGTTTAATGCTTGCAATGACCCCATAAAGCAAGTGAAATACCTCTATTTTACATATGAGGAAATGGAGACAAGCTGGTTGGCAACCTTCCCAAGGTCATACAGAGCCCAAGTCAGGGTTTGAAACTGGAAAGAACCTGTTTCCCCTAACTAATAAGCTATGGAAGACAGTAATAGGTCCCACCCTGATGAGCTGGGCTTCAGCTTGGCATGGAAGGAGGAGGAAGGTTAGTGAAGTCATGCTTCATTCCTAAACAAGCATGGTGAGGCAAGAATGCCTGTGGTATGTCAGGATGAGAAGAGAAGACATAAGAACAGATGGAGCTGCAGAGGCATGTTCAAAGAAGTAGTGTGAGTGGGGTGGGAGAGAGAGTTGGGACTTCAGGCAAGAGGTTTGTAGGTGCTGTGGAAATGAGGTTGAAGAAAAGTACATCGTTCTGAAATTCTAGATTATTAACAGACTATGAGTGTGTTTTGTGAACCAACTGATTGACTTAAGTTAGCAGAAAAAATGTTACGTCTTAGACGACGTGAGGCCAAATCTTAGTGACTGGATGATTCAGTCCTTAGGTTGTGCAAAGTGAGCTTTTCCTGGGGACTTCATCAGAGAGGTCACATGGGCAATTAGCTGGAACCAATCTTCAGCAAAAGCCAATAAATGAAGATTTATCCTACCGATTCCTTAATAAGATCAGTTAATTCCATGTACTAAAGGCAAGAAAACACAAACAGGGGAGGGAAAGAAGGGGAAAAGGCAGTCAGTACAAATCAGCTGATCCCACAAAAAAGCTGTGCACATTTCAGGGTCTCTAGTGTTTGCCTGTGTACCCTTGACTTGCATTCTTTCTGCTCATGGCTCCTGTACTCTTCTGGACTGCAATGAAGATGTCAGATCAAGTTAGTTATACCTCCTCCATACTTTTTTGGCTGTATTCTAGGAAACATTAAATTTCAAATTATACACTGCCTTTTACTATTATTATTGAAGATGCAGAATTATGCATTTGAGCTAAATGTCACGGATGAGTGCGTGTCATTATTCCCATTTTCAGATGAGACTGTGGAGCACACCAAGCCTAGTGTTTTGACTTCATGCCACTGTGCTTAGAGCTGACATGTACTGAAATGGAATACTGTGCTTTTACATTGCATTGTAATTATCTCTTTATCTGACCATTTCTCCCATTTGTGTGTTGCAGTCACACTGCTCAGCATACTTGTGACTGACACAAAGAAGGGGCCTGGTAGATCTTTACTGAATGAGTGAAGAAAATTTTATTGAAAAGTAGCTGCATAAAAACTGAATGTAAAGTATTACTCGATGAAATGTTCAGGAATATTTCTGACATGATCCATCAGTTATCTGTATAAATTTGTACCATTGGTCTGTTAGGATTATTTTCTTTTAGTTTTCTCTCCTCTCTTGATTTCACTTATATACTTGACATTTCTTTCCATCAAGTCTATTCCCTGGATTTTATCGCATCATTACACCAGCAAATGTTTGTAAACTTTGTATTGTGAACAGTTAAAAAATGTAACAGTAATACCAAGGGGATAGAAGTTGACTTTTCAGAATATATCCTATTTGTTAATCAGATTAATTATTTAACAAACCATAAAAATAGCTACTATAATCATTAAAGCCTGATCTCTCTTCTTCCTAAAAGGACTGTCTAAAAGAAGAATTTTAAGTGCTCAGATATGTCCTATACTTGTAGCTGAAGAGACCTTAGGGATAATTTAGTCTTATGATGACAAAGCTTATTTCTTCTCCTTGGTGTTTAAATTCTCCTCTGCATTAAAATTGGGAAGCTAATGCTAAGCCATTATTTCATGAAAAAATAAGATCTTAGCTTACAAGGTTATAGAATGCATCAATAGTGTTATAAGATTAACAGCCACATTGAGATTTTCCTTTCTCAAAAATTGCTGCTCGCTCAAACTGGTAGAAATGGCATACTTAAGTAGAAATTATTTTTCGCACAAATGTGTCTAACATATAACTTTTAAATACTGAAATCTTTTTTGAAGTGATGATAGATGACATAATAGATTTGCAAACGTTCATTTTCTTTTAACTCTCTTTCCAAAGTCATCTGACATATATGGCCATGCAATCCAAAGAGAAAGTCACAGACACCAGTGGATGTTAAAGCTGGTGACCTGGAACAGGTGCTTATGTAGGTGACACACCATCTCAGCCCATAGAAGGCTCCATTCTTAGCTACTGCCTCCTGAGCCCCCAGATCACTTCTCAGTCAGCTTGTGGCATCTCTTTGTTCCTTCCAATGTCCCACAGATCTCAAGGATTAAATTTTATCTTAATTCCTTCTTAAATCTGCCCTGGAGCTTCTGTTACCTTCAAATAGGCTTGTCAGGGAGGAGTTATAGTCTTTTAATCTCTTACCTTCTTTTCCATTTCCTTTCCTGCCACACTATAAAATGCAGAAGAGCTCCTTCATTTTATGGATCTTAAAGTTAATTATTAAAAGGATAGAGATACAAGGCAACAAATATCAGACACACACACACACACACACACACACACACACACACCGAGTCACTGAGATAAAATATGAGAAAGAGTAACTTGTAGGGCACCTGGATGAAAAGAGGATTTGATAAAATCCCAAAGGATTTGTTTTCATGTTTATGATGTATCATTTAAGGCATTAAAACCTTAAATCGAATAATCAGTCATATATATTTACTATTTAATAATATTTGAAGGAGTTCTTTAATTCTGGACTTGTAAAAGAAAATGCTGAGAATAACTAAATTCATATCTTGTAACAAAAATTATTCACTGTCTATTAATTATGGTCAGACTATGAATGGTCAAGGATATATATGATAGTAGCTATCATGTAAGGAATCCTTATTGTAGAAATTATACCAAGTGATAATGATCTCACAAACACCGGTCCTCTTCATAGATGACTTTGCCACCTTCTTCACAGAGAAATAGAAACACGTTGATTTCCTACCATGGCACCTACATATTTTTATGAACCTGTACCCATGTCTTCTCTATTCCTTCCCAGTACAGTTAATAAGGTGTCCTTCCTGTTGAGGCAAATCCAATAGTTCTGATAAATGTTTAACAATCTGGTTTCTGGAAAAAAATCCTGATTCATAATGTTTGTTGATATCTGTGTTGTAAATATTTCTACCATGGCTGATTTTAAGTTACCAATATGACACCATGGAATGATGAATGGAAAGAGAGGTGCACACAGACTCTTGTAAGCCACTACTTGGTCAGTCCTTAATGTCTTCCAAAGAAGCAGTAGAGAACGGTGAGTCTCTGCACAGACACCATAGTCAGATTTGCCTGTGGGTGTATCCTGGTTGTACTCATTAATATATCTATAGTTTTGAATACATCATAACTTTTCTGTACCTTAGTTTCTTAATTGGTAAAATGATGATCAATAAAAACATACCCTATGGGGTATAGCAAGATTATCCTCCTAATCCATAACAAATCTATGAAGCAGAATATTATTATTAATCCTCATTTTACAAATGAGATGTCTCCTCCAGCTACTGCTCTAATTTCTTCCTTTTATTTAGCCAAATTTTAATCCATTTATTCCTCTCCCACCTACTCTTCAATGTATTCCCATGTAGCATCTTCACCCATTATGCAGACAGCTGTGGCTATTAGAAAAAATCTTACATCTTACATTAGGTTTTCGGGACACAGACTTTTTAGAGAAAGTTTTGGATATGGGGTTTATTAGAGAGTGCTTCCAGGCATAACTATAAAGGAATGTGGGAGGCAGGATTGGGAAGAAGGAGAGATTGCATAACAGTGATGCATGCATTTGCACCAGAAGCCTTACCCCATCTGGTGAGAGCTCTGGAATCCAGTCGAGATGATCCTTCAGAACTGCTCTGAATTGAGGTGAGGGGGCAAGTTCTTTGTTTACTGCATTAACCAGTTTTTGAAGGGGAGTGGAGGAAATCTTGGGCAGGGAGTTTCCTTTTACCATTTCCTAAAGAGTAATACAACTTTAAGGTCCTAATAGCTAACAAACACATCAGTTATCTGGGGGAAATGAGTACCTGTCATAGAAAGGGGAATCTGTATAGATCTAGATCTTTATGCTGCTCAGATCTATTTGTTTCCTATGGTAAGTTGGAGCATTGAAGACCATTTGCTCCAGGATTCTTACTGGTCTCTTTTCTTGAGAAAACTTACAAAATAAATGTTAATAGCGTGAATTACAGCTCCAGCTATTATAGTCATGAGGCCACAACTGAATCTCATTACTTCTTAATACCCATTTTCCTCATCATAGTCACTATGCCCTTCTCATGGTAGCGTTGCTGCACTTGTCCATTTGCATTGTCCATTCAAAATTGGGCCAGAGAGGACAAAGAGATGTCCCAATGGATCACCTGAATGCTGAACATATATTTCCCTGTCTGTATTGTGTAAGAGCAGCCCTACTTCCTTCTAATGATCAAGGTCAATTATGTTTGTCAGATGGTAGCTCCTTTTTTTTTTTTTTTTTTTTTAATTCTGATCTCTTGGTAAATTGGACCTAAGTTGACCAGCAACGTTAAGTGGAAACCCTGATGTATCTTCTCATGGAAGAGTTTTCTCTTTATGAATTAGGGCATCTATTTCCGCAATGTCTAAAGTTGTGGCAGCACATTTCCCAAGTGAGTCGCTAGAAGAGTTGGTAAGTGAGACCACTTCTGCTTTCTCACCCCTTGGTTTCTGGACCCATGTATTTTACCTCCTGGAGTCAGAGCACCAAATAATGCTCATTGTTGTAGAATGTATATACTATTCTGGTTGATGGTACCCCATCCTTCAAGCATCTCATCTCCATTTGGTGTCTCAGCTGTACCTTGAAAAGACTGTCCCATTTTTCTATCAGACTGGCAACTTCTGGTTGGATTAGCATGGTATAGGATCAGTGGATATCATGGTCACTGCGACATCTTTTCTGTAAAGTGGATCTCTCGGTTTGAAGTGGTGTTATATGGTATTTGTTGTCAGTGGATTGGCTGTGCTTTGTAAGTTTTTAGATAGTGGTTGGCCAAGGTCCTGTGGGTGGAAAAGGAAAATCCATTTATGAAATATGCACCAAGTCCAGTCAAAGTAATTTCTGTTCCTTTCAGAGTAGATGGAGTCTAAAGTAACTTGACATCATGGTAGAGGATGGTGCTGTGTAGGGCTCAGTGTTGATTTCTGTTGTGGTTGGATTAAACATTCAGCAGTAGGATAAGTTAGATGGTCTTTGGTGAGGTGAAGCCGATACTGTTGGACGCATGTACCGTTTCTACCCCTATTACCATGGCTACTCCATTTGTGAGCCATTGAGCCAGCACTGGAGTGGTCACTGGCAGAGGCTGGCTAACATCAATTGGCTGAGATGTCCTGTCTACCTGGTTGTTTAGTGTTACTTCTATGGCTCTCTGGTGGGTATTAAATTTGATAGAGAAAACCCACAAGAAGCAAACAGCCTTGCAGGTTCTCTAGCTCCTCTACTAGGTGGAATAGAGTCAGATAGCAAATTCAAATTGTGGTTTGCAAAGGACCAACCCTGACATCACAAGGCAAATACAGATGGGTAGGTTTAGAGTTGAGAGATAGGTTTCAAAATTACTGGGGTAGTTGAGAAATGCTTTTAATTCTTTCAATTCTTAAGTGGTGGCATTATCTCTGTCTTTACCCACTGTGATATTGTTGTTGAGTAATGATCCTGTCCTGGGAGAGGACATCAAAATTCAGGGGTTTCCACATGTTCTTGGTGACATTTAGAGTTCTTACCCCACAAATCAAGAAATCAGTGTGAGGTTTTGGTCAATTACCAAGTATGTCCATTTTCATTATACATTCAGACACTGGGGAAATGATCATGGACAGAGTGGACTTATTACTCTAATCCATACCTAGGCTGTGACTTCATTTATTGACAGCTCATATGTACACTCAGTCTAATACAGGGTCAAGATAATGCTTCAGGTCCCTGGATATCAACATCAATTTAGACTCTTACCAAAATTCTTGAAAGATTTGGCTATTACCTTTCACTGAAGTGTGGTTACCTAGATAAATGGCCTTAGTCCTTTGAGAAAGAACTAGGAAGACTCATTTTATATGCTTGCTGTGGTGTTAAAGGCTTCTTTTTCATGAGAATCCAACCTCTTTTTCAGTCAGTAAGCTCAAAGCCCAAGATCTGGCTTACGTTTGAACACTGGTAAGGAATTAGGACACTTTTTGGGCCATCTGCCCTCAACTCCCCTAGTTAGCTTATTTGGTTTCTTAGCAGTATTTTTGCTTTCCATTTATCTTTCCCCTAGAAGATCACATTCCATTAAATATTTCCATAATGCTCTGCTGGTCAAGACCCTCTGGATGATTCTCTACCTCTTCATTTATTCTAATAATTATGCCTAGTTTTGATGGTCAATCTCTGGCAATTAGCTTATGTTATTTTGGAGTCCTATTATACTCAGTTTTTATAACAGTATCTTGTACTTTCAGCCCTGGGTTCCACAGGATGTTCATCACTGAGCTTTTTGATCATCCCAGTATCTCTCTCCAGTATGGTCACTATTGTTTTGTTAAATCGACTGTCCTCTGGGCCTCTTTCATGGATTATAGTTAGCTGATGGGTTTTTTGGATGAAATAATAGAAAAATTCTAGCATGACTACTTTTCTGAGCCTCTTATTCCTTTCTACTAGACTGCTGTGGAAGTGCGGGGCATTACTGCTTTACTCTCCTAGCACTATCTCTTGGGGTATTTGTCAGCATGTTAAATTATGTATCACAGGGGAAGACTGATCCACTATTGATGATCTCTCCTTTATCCAAGTTTATGTTCCATTCTCTCACTTACATCTTATTCTAACACCACCAGGATCCTGTATATACTTCCCTGTCTCTTGCCACTTCATGTTGGTTAGGTCCTAGAGTTTTGTAGGTATGTAAGTCCTTTCGTCGTTTACAGAGCTTCCTTACAGAATATGTAGTGAACTAGCCCTAGTTATTGACCTGGAGGTGGAGAGGTGGGACTAAATGCTGATTGGCATACATATTGTCTTGTGCCATGGTCAATTTTATGTGTCAGCTAGGCTAGGCTATAGTTCCCAGTTATTCAAGCAAACTCTAATCAAAGTCTTACTGTGGAGATATTTTGTAGTTGTGATTAAAGTCTATAATTGTTTTACTTTAAGTAAGGGTCTACATAATCTGTGTGGACCCAATTCAGTAAGTTGAAAGGCCATAAGAGCTAACTGAGACTTCTCAGAAAAAGGAATTCTACCTGTGTATTGCAGCTTCAGCTATTTCCTGATAGTTCCAGCTTTTTCTTCCTGATAGCCCGCTCTGTGGATTTTGGACTTGCCTGGGAACTCTGACTGCTACATATTTCAAGGCAGAAATATTGCATCATCTCAAGAAAGGAGGCATTGGTAACTGTAAACAGAAACAACTGATCCAATTCTGCAGGTCCACATGGTTCAAGGACTCTGGGGATTCCAGATTTTCTAGTGTATGTACCCAAATGTCCTCATGCCAAGTCTCAGGTCCCCACCCTTTTCTAAAACTGGTCCTGACATCGGTATTACATACTTGAGGGGTTAGAGAATTCAACTTTCTCTGTAGTTTCTTCATAATTAAGTCCTGGGTTTAAACATCAGCTTATTCTGCTTTCTATATACAGAGGATGGAAGTCTCTTTATATGCTGCCAAAGACATTGACATGTTGCCTTAAGTTAGTGATTTAAGCCTTTCTTCCTCAGACTTCCATTGTTCAGTGTATTGATAGCCCCTAGCAATGGCTATCTAAATCTGTAATCTTTATAATGACTACTTTAATTTCTCAAACACCTGAGCTATTGCATTCAATAGTGCATTCTCTGCCGTAGCATCCAATCCCAGTTCACCATAGCTGAATGTGCTAGTAGTTTCAAAGCTGTAGCGTGCTATGAATTGTCTAATGTTCCACCTACCACCAGTGAGGGAAACTTCATTGACAGTTCTCATTTTAGAATCAAATTTCTAGGACCACTCTTAGCTCTGTTTTAGGTTGGGTTGGAAACAGACTCTGAGTTAATATTTGGATGAAAGAAGTTTATTGGGGTGTGTTCTCATGACCAGCAACATCTTCAAGGAGATGAGGAAACAAAACTGGAAAAAGGAAGAGGTTGAAAAGTGATGGGATTTTACTAGATGTCTTAGCTGATCCAGTGGAAGCTCTTAGGTTGTTCTTAATTGAGGAACGTATATTAGTCTTTTGTTCCCTAGCATTAGCCAATCATTGTATGTGGGCTGGCTATTCACAAGGGGTACCTCCTTCCTGAAAGGGTGATCTGAATGGTACACTATGTCAACTGCTGTACTTTCAGGGGAAGTTTTCTACCAGTGATCAAAGCATTCTTTTTGATAGATTCTGTGATGTCATACTTTCCTGGTTGTCCTCCTAACCAGATGTGAAATATAAGAGTCCTTCAGGCATGGTCCTGTGTTCCCTGGTCATACCATTTTACACTCTCTCCCTATGTATGTGTTCCATTCATGCCCATGGCTTCAGTTACTCTCTATTTTCTCTCTGCCATATATTCAACTCATTCTGATGTTGATAAAGGATACTTTAACCTTATCATATCCAAGAATAAACTTATCTTCCCTTCCAAGCATGGTGTTCTTTAATTATTCCATGATTCTATGAATGACTCTACCACTTATCCAATTCTAAAACCTAGAAACATGGATTATTTATTGGTTATTCTTGATAAGTCCTCTCCTTAATTACCCTTACTGTATCAACTTCTGAGTCATGTTAGTTTCATGTTTCAAATATTTCTTCAATACAGCTACTTTCGTTTATCCCTACTATCACAAACACCCTAGTCTAAGTAACTTTGTCTCTGCTAAATACTGTTATAGTCTTCTAACTGATCTGCTCTGCAGTTCAAAATACCTCCTCTGCTTATGTCATACTCCTACTTGGAACTCTTTGGCTTTTCATAGATCTTCAGATATTGATCAGAAGCCCAAGATCTCCTGTTTTATCTTGGCACACACTGCCCCTTGCTTCCTCTGGGTCAGCTATAGACTTACAGTTCCTTGGAAGTACCATTCTCCCACCCACTATTAAGCCTTTATTCATTCTGTGCTTTTCCCCTGGAACACTTGTGCCCACACTTGCCTCCTTCCCTCAGTACTTAGTCATATTTTACATATTAGTACCAACATCACTACTTCATGGAAATGGAATTAAGTAGACTGATAGAAGAGGCTAGGAGAGTCTTCAAGCATGAAGCATCTCTTCCTATTTGGAATCAACTGAAAATCTGAAAAAGGGTCCCTGGTTGGAAGAGCCCTGGCTCTTGCTTGGGTGGCATCATTGAACATCTCCAGCAAATTGTAGAAGTAAGCATTGCTCTTAACCACTTCCTAATTACTATCATTTGGATTACAAAGACATCCTAAAGCACTAGCCAAATACTAGTTCTTACTAGTTTTATTTCACACAACAAAAGTCTGTGATTCTTATGTGGATAAATATCTTATAAACTCTTTTAAAGCCAAGAGAACTGGAATGAAATGGGAGTGGCTACTCTTGTTCTTACTGCTCTTCCTTTCCTTCAAACTGAGCTCTAATCAAGCCTAAATATTTCATATCAGATTTCTGTGCCTGATAAGACTCATGTTTCCTGTGCCTGCAATGTCTGTCCCCTTCTGTGCTCCCATCCACCCCCAACTTGCACATATCATGAGTTTTCAAATCCTATCCCTCTTCACTTTTTCCATGGAAAATAATCTCATTCTATGCCCCAAGCTTTTTCTCATCCCAGGAATCACTTTTTTTCTCAGAATTCACATTGTCTGCACCTCTCTTATGGTTCGTTTATATAATTTTGTTTGTATATTTCAGTCTTACGAGTGTAAGCTTTATTGTTACTATACTATGGGATCTTCAGAGCTGTGTGTGATTAAAAAATTTTTTTCCTCAGAGAAATCAACAAAAATTTGTTGAGTAAATTTATTTTAATGAACAGAAGATTTGATGAGCAGTCAGGAACTAGGGACATAGGAGCACATAGGAGCTGGAGATTGATTAGACAAACAAACAAAATCAGGCAGTGGATTAAAAGCTAAATAAAGGAACTAAAAGGAAGAAAACAGAGACAACCTTCTAAGAAAAGGAGGTCTTGAAATTAAAACTCAACATTAGATGATTCTGTTGAAATAGCTAAAATTGTAAGAATTCCAAAATCAGGTGCAAGTTAGGTGACTCATGTGTTGAGTCATAAAACCTTCCTGATTGAAAGCACAGCGCTAGCTGGTTTTAATTATTACATTACTTTAGGTGGTTTTCCTTTCCTATTGACAGTTAGATGAGGAAAATGGTGTGGACTTTTATTGGGAAGATGGCAGGGAAGAGATGAGGAGATACTTCAACAGTGAAACCAATTTTGGGAAGTGGAATGATAGACTGAAAAGAGGAAACAAATGAGGCAGAGTAAGAATTTTGTCAAACTTCTCATGAATAAATGGGAATGCAATCTCTCACGCAGAAACTTTGAATTCCCAAAGAAAAAGAGGGTACAAAGTAAAAAGATTCAGTGGAGTGGTATTAACTGGGAATCTAGTGAGGCAGAAAGGGTAGGGACAACAAGAAATAAAACAAAAGTTTTCTGTGAAGCTTTAGGATTTATATTTTGTTATCTTCCATTTGTATTTTTGGCATAATGTAGTAAGAAATTTCTGGTTGACTGAATTCAATTCTCATCCTGATGTTCTGATATTATGTAGGCACAGTTTAAAAATCCCCTGAAAACAGTACTAAATATATCTTTAAAAAGCACTGGCTGATTCTTCTATGTTTTCTTTTGATTACAGTAGTCGCTTTGGACAAAAGGTATTAAAAGTTAGAAAAATCAAACTTCAGATGACTGTAACCACATCATTCAGTCTGTTAGTCCTTACATTCAAAGAGTCAAGAGAGATAAAGATCTTTATTTGACATCAAGGCATACCAATTTTCAATACCTCAGTTCACACTAATACATTTTATGCATGAACTCATCTCTTCTCTCATATTATATGCATTCCTTGGTGCTTGTAAAAGTTTCTCAACACAAGACTCATTGTATTCTATCACTCTTACATTCTAGAATGCCAGCACTCAAATAGTAATGATCTCATAGTTGATGAATCAAGTCTTAGATGTAATATGAAAAGGACAGATTATTGCTAGAAGAATAGGGAACATGAAATGCAGTGGCATTTTGAATTACACATGCACAAACAAAAGAGAAGCTCAATTTTGTGCAATATCCATGATCATAGATAGGAATGCCTTTCCTTTTCCTTGAAGGCAGCCTTAATAGCATGCATGTTATTTAGTTATCAAACCATTAATTAAAAGCATTAAGTATAAGACAAATAACTGGAATTATTATTGGAAAAGAATTCTAAATTGCAAAGTATTTTTTAGGAAACAAGAAAGCTTTGGTTATAGCTTGTCATTTAGTCTAGTTGTGTCTAATTGTATGAATCAGTTAAACATCAGAAAAGAATGAGAATAGCTCCAGCGAGTATTTTCTTGGTCTATAATATATATATTGTTTTTATCATGTATTTTAAAATTTCTTGTTACCCAGCAGCAAAGAATTCCTATTTATTTTTAATCTCAATAATTTTACGATATGTGTCTTTTCTTTCTATTTTTTTCTTCCCCCTTCCTTTTATGGGCAGAGAAGTTAAATAGAAACATGAGCTTATAGTGCCAATACAAATAACTTTCAGCAGTATCTGAGATTTCTTGGAAAAATAATTCTCAGAATATCTATCATATTGAAAGTCCCAAGGAATCAGTGAAACTTAACCATTATTATATAACAACAAATGTTTTTCATTAGGGTGCAAAGATCATGTGAATCAGCCAGTTGGGATAATTGTTCTTACTGAGGATTAATGGGAGAATTGAATGCACATGGGTAGCACATTGTCCAAGGCTGAACACTTTCTGAAATGACTGTTGTTTTGTGAGTGGTTTTCCAATCCCATATTATTTTGTTTTTTGTTTTAATGTTATTTTTAAAAAATTATATATGGACATAATTTAAGAGTCAAAAGTTGTACAAGGTTTGTTAACAAACCAGGAGTTTCTTAACTCCTTTTGTTTTCCTCTTCCCCAGATAAAAGCATTTCATTTTCTTTAGCTGATTCTCTTGGTGTGTCTTGTGTCTAAACAACATGCCTTTAATTGTTACTCTTGATTTTTCAGTTTTGGCTATTACCTATTGAATTTCCCTTACATATGACAGGGATTGGGCTTTGTTTTCTCCCTGAGCCCTCACCATCCTCCCCAAATGTTATAATTGTGCTTAGATGAATATTCAACATTTATATTATTATAACTATAAAATGCAATCCACAGCTGAGTCGTGTAGGAAGCTATTATTTTCCTTTTCTACACAACTATTTGTTTTTGCTGAAGTCAATTTTCATTCCTTATCTTATTTTTCTTCGTTTCTTAATGCACTTACTGCCAATTCAACCTCAAACTTTTTTTTTTTTTGGCAAACTTTTTCCATAAAAGCTATAAATCTTTTAGGCTTTTAGTCCTTTAGACCTTGTAGTCTCTGTCACCACTACTCAACTCTGCTATTGTAGATTTGACCCACAGGCTGTAGCTTGCTGACTTCTGGTCAGAATCATACCTTGGGATGTTTAGTTGCTTCAGATATTCTATCCATTTTCTCTTTTCTCCAGAGAAGCTTCTCAGTGGGGCTCCTAAGATACTCTTTACACCCATGTCATAGATGTCATCCTGAGGATTTACTTCACCTCTTTTCTTTTGTTGGGTCTCCTGTTACCTGTATTCCATGTCTTTTCTTTTTCTTGGCTAATGCCCTTATTTTAGTGGAAAACCATTTCCAGAAGCTTTTAGAGAAAGGGTGCAAAGCAGATAATACAAATTCTCTATTAACACACAGTCTTCCAAGAATTGACTGTGATGTAAGATGTTTTTGTTTGCTTTTAGTCATGCTTACCATTGGACTTATCAGAATTTAACCAAGAAAAGCTAAATAAATTATATGTAAAACATTTTATTTTGCTTATTTTAAATAAGATTAGGAAACAAAAAGTCAAACATGTTTAAGACTTGTAACTATAACACTCTACAGACTCATAATTTTCTTCTTCAAGTGAAACCTTTTAGGAGGAAGAAAGGAAATACTGGAAAGGAGTGTGAGGATGACAGCTCATAAAAAAAATGGGTTGGAATTAAATTAACAGGGATTTGTACTTCCCTTAACCTTTGATAGCTCCAAAATGACCTTCACTATGAGTCCCATTATAATGGTGGACCAAATGGTCCATAGTATAATTGTGCTATGAATTTTCAGGGAATTAATGTTAATGCTTCCTACAAATGTTTCCCCTGAGCAGATGAGATTGGCTGTCCCTTTTTGGGTCTTTCTTAAGAAAGAAATAACTTTACCAACTTGAAATTTGTTGGTAGTACTTAGAGTAATTGTTGATTATAGTATTGAATAAATTTTAAAGCTGTTGATTTTCTACAAATAAAATCAAATACTTAGCATGTATTAAACTAAAATATTTTAAATTAAAAAATAAGTTAGTAGCAATTAAATTAGAAAGCAACAGTGGAACATACGGTATTGTTGGTGCCAATGAAGCCTAGTTTTTAATGTGGTTTTAAGAGAGCACTGATGTTCCCAGGAGATTGAAGAGACATGTTCACAGCAGAAATGGATCAGAATGGAATTAGATATATGCCTAAGTTCCACGATTCTGTATTGACATACTTTGTGGTTAATTTAAATGCAGAACCAAGTAGAAATATAGAGCTTCCGAGGCAGATAGATTGCTCCAACTTTGACCTTTGCAGCCCTAGTGGTTTCTTTTCCTTAATGTTATTTTTATGTCCTTAATTTTAGGTGCAGTATGGATGTAGATGTGTTATGTAATTGTGGCTTTTCTATTGTGCTCAGTATAACAGTAATTACCAAACAAATCCCAAAGCTATTGTGCATATAAGTTAGAGCCATCTCTCATGAAAGATTTTGCCTGAACTATTTTTAGTTTATGCATTTTTATATTGTTTGAATCTAGACTTAACATCCATCTCTCTTCTTTCTTCATGGTTAAGGAAGCTATGAAACTCATGAAAACCTCATTGTACAGAACATGTCTTTCCAGTTTTGATTCTATCTTTGAAAAACTTGTCCTATTCTTCATTTTAGATGGAAGTAATAAAATTCTTTGGCTGTATTTTAAAATGTTATTGAATACATCATGCCCAGCAAACTAGGGGTGTTATTTTTTAAAAATAATGCTTACTTTGGGGTGAAAATCACTCTCATATATGGCAAATTATGGATAAAATTGGATCCTGATTTTTAGGAAGATTCTATTGACTTATGGAGGCTATCCAAAGAGTCATATTAAGATATATTGATAAAAAGAGTCACAAATTTTGATAATATGGCTCAGGAAAATGTAGCCTACTCCCAAGTATGGAAATAAGTAAAGACCATTCAAATGAGAACAGGTAAGGGCTCTTTATTCAGAGCTTGCTATATAGTAAGAGAGTCAACCACCACCATTTTGGCAAAAACCCAAAGGCAGGTAGAGAAGTGGGAAATCTGTATAATGGGAAAAAGGGAAAGATTCATGTATGCCCTGCTTGGAGGCTATTGGCATAGGGAAGTTGGAGGTCAGCTGACTAGAAGTAAGATATCCTATGAGATTGGTTGGAAGAGCATATTTGGCTTTATCCCATGTTCCTAAGTTGGAGATAGGGACAAAAATTAGGCAAGCTTTTAGTTATTGATCAAGTCCTGACTTTTTGGAGTGATTGTTGCAGAGATTGTGGTGTTCTGCAGGTTGTGGGTCAAAGTTCTGCCTTAATATGTGGTCTGTTGTCTGTATATTCATTCTTGTACAAGAATGGAATTAGATATATGCCTAAGTTCCACGATTCTGTATTGACATACTTTGTACAAGGAATCAGAAATGTCTGTCATCGTATAAAAACTACCAATAATTTCCAAGAACAAACTTAAAATTCAGGGTAATTTTTTAATTATTATATTGTTTTAGGTATTTTTATTCTTCTTATCTGTGAAGCAAAACATAGTGGATTTGGTCCCCCCCTTTTTTTTTCCAGTTAAGGAGGATTCTTGACAACTATGTCAAGTAAAAATCAATTTCTGATTAGTTAAATCATGAATCAGTAAAATGGCTTAATCTTAAAAGACTTTTCCTTGCTTCTGAGAAAGGATGAAGACAACACTCTCATCTATTTCAAGGTTTGTAAACACGGCGTGCTTTGAATTCCTTATAAGAAACTTCTAGTGAATGGTACCAAGCAAAAGTCATTCTATAAAACTTTCAAAAAATTATTTCCCTTCAAATTTAATTGTATTAAATCCTTTAAATATGGAACCCTAAATGTCTACAAAGCCATTTATATGTTTTCTTCACTTGATCTTAGCCAAAAGGCTGAGAAGCGATATATATGTTTTCTTAAAATTGAAGTGTAATTAACATTATACTAGTTAACATTAGCGTCAGGTGTATAATATAATGATTCTACAATTCTATACTTGACTCAATGTTACCAATGTATTTTTTTCCAAACCAGAAGTATCTTTATTGTGCGATTTAAAAATATCCCCAAATGCTACACTCTTGTCACTAGGATCTGAAAAATCTATTGTATTAGATATGGGTAAATAAAAGATAATCCAAAAGAAGACAAAAAATCATGTGTACAGGCAAAGTACACTAATGGTAGTTCCACTTTCTTGAAATAGATCATTCTGACATGATAGTTAGTTATAATTAATAAGTGATAAACAAAAAATAAAATGTCAGTCTGCAAGTAACCTTGCCAGACTCCTGATGCTGCTCTGACCTCCACCAATCAGTCAAGCTTATTAGGAGGATCAGACAGCCATTAATATCTTAATGCCTGTGAGACATGCAGCAGATAGAGTTAAAGGGTCTGTGTTAAGGTGTGAATATCCCTTGAGCAGAAACCAACAGTAAAGAAGATGCTTCTTCAATTGTTTCCTCTTTGGCTGCTATTTGTACCTCTTTCAAATAATGTGCTATTCAGATTTTATCATATTAGTGTCCCAAGGAAAGCATTACATATAAAAATTATAAGTACTCATTTGTATCTTTTATACTAGAAGAATATGTTAAATGTGCAGTCTCTTTCTGCTTTCATGAATATTCAATATTTAGGTAGCTCATAATTATATACAACGCTAGCACCTGACTTACTTTTGTAGCCTCTCATTTTAACACCAAAGATGTGTATTAGTTTATTTGCCTCTTTCCCTATGTCAGTTACTAGCAGTGAGAAATAATGAACTCATTCTGCCTAGTATAATATGGATGATCAATAATTAATAATTGGAAAATGTAACTTTCCAGTGCATTTTGACACATTATTGGGCTGACGTCTTAGATAAAATCATTTCTATTTTGAATGTGGCAAATTTACATTGAAGACAATGTGTTCTTGGCAGTAGCTCCCAACCCTGAACCTTTGCAGTAAATAAGACAAGGTGTTAATTAAGAGAACTGCCAATCCAAATGAATAATGGAGTGCTGGAAATAGCATGGGAGAGGGCTTGACCTTCTGCCTCAAAGAGGTGCTCCAATGCTGAAGTCTCAATTTTGGAACTGTGACTAGAATAATGAGAATATAGAAAGGGAAAAAATGGATAGAGGGATCTCCATTAACTCTTTAGCTGTTCCTAATTAGTTTTCAAAAACTGTCAGGCAATGTTTAATGAAAGGCTTTTCAAGAATAGGAAATGAATAAAGGTCACAATACAGTAGCTCCCCCACTTACCTGCAGGAGATACCTCCAAGACCCCTAGTGGATGCCTGAAACTGTGGAGTGTACTGATCCCCATATATACTATGCCTTTCCCTATGCGTACACACCTATAATAGAGTTTAATTTATAATTAGGCACAGTAAGAGATGAACAATAACTGATAATAGAAAAACTGAAACAATATATTGTAATAAGAGCAACGTGAATGTGGCCTCTCTGCCTCTAAATATCTTACTGTGCTGTGTTCACCCTTATTTTGTGATGAGGTAAAATGATAAAATGCCCACATGATAAGATGAAGTAGGATGAATGACACAGCAGGGTGACCTAGCTTTAGGCTGCTGTTGACCTCCTGATGATTCCTCAAAAGGAGGATCATATGCTTCTGGACCACGATTGATGACAGAAAACTGAAACCACAGAAAGCAAAACCACAGGTAAAGGAGGGCTACCTCATGTACTATTTCTTCAGCCCAAATGTGCGTCAACTAAGTATTAAGGGGGAATAGGTTCTTTGCAAGGGTCTTTTTTTTTTTTTAATTTTTTTTAATGTTTATTTTTGAGAGAGAGAGAGAGACAGAGCGCAAGTGGTGAAGGGGGCAGAGAGAGAGGGAGACACAGAATCCGAAGCAGGCTCCAGGCTCTGAGCTGTCAGAGCCCGACGCAGGGCTCCAACTCACGAACTGGGAGACCATGACCTGAGCCGAAGTTGGATGCTCAACCAACTGATTTCTTAAATGCTGTGCATTAAGCAGCAGCATAGAGAGGCAGTTGCCCTCTTCCTGACGCTCATCCAGGCCAAGTTAACTCAGCCACCTTGGTCCAGGAGGAGGGTGGGGTGGTAGGGCATGGGGCAGAGGCATTCCCCTTGGGGAGGTGATGTCCATGGACAATCCAAAGACATCCACCTCTGACTCCTACACATGGCTTGCAGAGAGACCTGAGAGTTCAGGTCTACTCCTGATTCTAACTTAACAACTAAGTTGACAACTCCTTCTGGGCTATGGGTCTATTTTGGAGGTCATCGAGAGGAGGTGACCCCTGGTTGACCCTAGAACTAAATCCAGGCAATTGGACATCCTTATCTCTCCTCTCCCATGCCCCAGGAATGTTTATTTTTCCAATTGTTCATACAATGGGAACCATTTCAAGGACACAGTTTTGAGAGACTAATGTGTTATTGAGACCGTCTGTATGGTATCATCTGATCAGATGATCTGACTTAACCCAGTTAACGCCTCTATATAAACTTTTAAGATTCTGGCAGGCAGGGGGCGCCTGGGTGGCTCAGTCGTTTGAGCATCTGACTTCAGCTCAGGTCATGATCTCACAGTCTGTGAGTTCAAGCCCCTCGTTGGGCTCTGTGCTGACAGCTCAGAGCCTGGGGCCTGTTTCAGATTCTGTCTCCCTCTCTCTCTGACCCTCCCCCGTTCATGCTCTGTCTCTCTCTGTCTCAAAAATAAATAAACGTTAAAAAAAAAAAAAGATTCTGGCAGGCAGGTGCAGTGGTCTACTTGTCTCCCCAAGACAAGCCTCATATATAAGTTTCCTTGCTTATTCAGACTGTCACATCCCAATCTGTAGAGGTTTGCCTCTTCTGTCTCTGCTTGCCCTCTGTGAATATGAGGGCCAGTTTTCAAACCAACACCATTTGAAGGAGATACCCAGTCCCTATTTAGTCAGGGCACTGAATTATATAAATCTCTAAGGTTTTTTAAATGTTTGAAATCCTACATCGTTGTGACTATTATACTGAAGCTACTGAATACCTCAGGCCATGAGAATAGAAAACATTTCAGTGAGGCCAGTATGGCAAATGACTCTGTTGCTCTAAGAAAGTTGCTTTGGCTTTGGACAATCTGCCTCCTTTTCTGGGAAAGCTCCAAGATAAACAGAGAGGAAGACAATAAGACAATGTGAGGAATATCTTACTGTGAAAATGAATGACATTTATTGTAGACCTATTATGGACAGGTGCTGTTTTATATTAAATCTTCATGACAACTTTATGAGGTAAGTGCTATTATTATAATCATCTGTGAGGTCACTGAGGCACCTGAGGTAAAGTAATTTGCCTAGGAACACTATTTTATTTAAATGCCTGGGCTTAGACATGAATCTTGGTTTCCAGGGTGTCACAGGGATACATTGTGGTCATTTGTTTTCACGTAGACCCTAGATGTTGTGGCTTTGTTTTTTCTAGCTGTTTGAGCTTAAATATTAGCCTATATCCAGACTCACAGAACCATCAGCTGTTTCCACCCACCCACACACCTATGTGGATAAAGTAAGCAGTCATGCATCCAGGTTCTCAAAGCAGGATATTGATTTGTAACGAGGGAAGCGGCCCCTTATCCCCACCTGTGCCCCTAGTGATTTTCCTAACTGAACACCCTCTCCCTAAGTTAGTTGTGAATGGAATTGAAGCCGTGGTAGTAATCTCTCTAGGACTACAGCTTGGCCATTACTGGGTCTTTGGCAAAGATTCATGCTTTGTTTTGTTATCCTGAGCCTTAGCCAGTGACCAGGGTTTAGGAATTTTAGAATCAATTTTCCCTATTCCTGTGTTACAATGTTTGACTACTTTAATTGTCCCTTTTGCCCAAGGTGCCCTATGAATTTGGAGACTCACTTCCTTTCCGTTTTTTAAAATTTTAATAGTATATTTTATATCTAGAGTAGAGTTACCAGAAAAAAACACAGGACACTTAGTTAAATTTAGCTTTTGGGGCACCTGGGTGGCTCAGTTGGTTAAGCGTCCGACTTCGGCTCAGGTCATGATCTTGCAGTGCATGAGTTCGAGCCCCGCGTTGGGCTCTGTGCTGACAGCTCAGAGCCTGGAGCCTACTTCAGATTCTGTGTCTCCCTCTCTCTTTGACCCTCCCCCGTTCATGCTCTGTCTCTCTCTGTCTCAAAAATAAACATTAAAAAAAATGTAGCTTTCAAAGAATTTCAGAAAAATTCAAGTTTAACTGGGCATCATGTACTTTTGTATGCTGAATCTGGCAAGTGTATCCTCTAGCTAACTAGAAGGGAGGAGAGGGACAAGCTTCTTATTGGGGAAACCATCTTATTTAGTGTATGCTAATTTAATAACACTAGAAGCTAAAGCATTTTTATGGTTAGCATCTGTGGACAGGTGCACAGTTTTCTCTAAGTCATTTGTTGTAAACTATACATTTTAACCTCATTATATCCAAGTCCAAATCTAAACATATTTAGTATGGTTCCCACAGTTTTTCTCAAGGTAAGACAATCACCATACCAATTTTTAGGAACTTTCCGCCATCACTTGTGATTAAGGTGTCCCACAAAGATGAATTTTCTTAATGCCAAAACTTCTAAATTTTGATTTTCCACAGAAATCTTTCTGAAGGGTATTTCACATTACTTCATCTACTTGAGAGTGATACATTGGACATGACTTCTGGAATAATCAGTGTTAACATTGTAAATACAAATTCTTTTACCCTTTAGTACAGTGACATACCCCCAAAGTCTACTGGTGTGTGTAGGGCTATCTTCCTGTCTACAAACAGTCTCACGGTAATTGTCTACATGCTGCTGTTTGCTCCCCTCTCTGTACACCACCAGGAGACACTTCTCATCAGCATAGTGGGCCTCAACTCCTGAGTTGTGGCCTTAATTTGAAAACAGTTGTGTGGGTGAAGAGCTGAGGGAAACTCATTTATAGACTCCAGTTCATTTGCTTTGTGCTAGCTATTTTTCTCGCGCTTACTTCGGAGGGCTGTTTGTACTTCCAGGACTGTGCTTTGTTCTTTATAGATGAACTCTACTAGGTATGTGAAGTGCTACTCTGTGTCTGCCATTACTCCTTCTCCAGATGTGTTCTACAGGATACGAGTTCGACAAAACGTTAATAGGTGCCTCAAGAGAAACTTGTGTGGTTGAGTTTGAGAGACAGTGAGCTAACCTAAGTTAAACCCATAAAAAAGTTAAAGCTGCTTTTCCAGAGATTTTCATGTGCGAATGGAGATTGTAAAGCCCCAGGTGTATCACATGGAAGATGGCAAATTTAGATTTTATCTGTCTATGCAATCCCTTTGGTGGAAGATCTCCCTGGAAATATTGTGACATTTTGTCATGACTTATAGTTGCTGGGTTAGCATGGGAGTTGTACACAGAAATAAAGATCTTAAGCATGACGTGAGTTCCATTCTAAAAACTTAGAGGAGAAAGGAATGAAATGTGGTGAAGTGATTTATAATAGGGATAAAATTAATATCGTTTATGTATTCAACTAATTATGCATTGGAGATAGTTCTTGAAATTGATAGAAAGCAAGTGTACAAATCTTCAGGACATTAATTAGAAGACAGGTTTCTCCTTTAGAACTGAAGGGTTAAGTTTCTGAATGGTAATATATTAAAAGGAAGTAACATGTCAAAGTATAGGAGCCATAGAACTCCTTTCTGCTCTCTGGACAAGTTCTATGAGAAGGTAAAACTGACTGAAGGTTAAGTGGAATTCAGTGCTTCAAATAGAAACTTAGAAAAAAATCCAAATAATAACCTTGTTTCTTTTTCTTCCTGGACTAGCACTTCTTTCTCCTTGTGCTCTTAAAAATATAGATTTTAGATCAGAGCTTTTGCTTTAAGCAAGTGTTTTGATATTTTATCATTGCTTTTGCAAGTTACTACTGCTAAGTGTTAAAGGAAAGGACTGCTACATTTTGCGGAGAGGTGCACACTAATATTTGGTTTCAGTATGTATGTCCTTTGTCTTTGGCTAAAGACACACACAAACATACAAATATCTTTGTAATAATTATATTATAAAACACCTAGTCGTGTATAACAATGCCTTCTGTTCTCCATTTGTCTCAAGTCAGAAATATATTTCAATGGCTGAGCATCAGTGATAAATTGTAACTGGAATATTTAATCTGTGTTTAGATAATTGCAGCACAGACAAATCCCTGACTGCCTGCAGCTATTTTGGCACCTGCTGGACCCTGCATCTTAAGTGATCTGTGTGGAGAGGTTCATTTTAATAATAGTAGCTAACATGTCTATCAGCCATGCTTCCTAGTTGTCTTCCATGTATTATGTAATTCTCACAACAGTGTGTTTATGATTTTTATTAAAAATTTTTTTAAATGTTTATTCATTTTTGAGAGAGAGACAGAGAAACAGAGCACAAGCAGGGGAGGGGCAGAGAGAGAGGGAGACACAGAATCCGAAGCAGGCTCCAGGCTCTGAGCTGTCAGCACAGAGCCCGACGTGGGGCTTAAACCCATGAACTGTGAGATCGTGACCTGAGCTGAAGTTGGACCCTTAACTGACGAGCCACGCAGGCACTCTATGATTTTCATTTTCATTTTTTTTACATTTATTTATTTTTAAGAGACAGAGAGAGGTAGATTGCAAGTGGGGGAGAGGCAGAGAGAGAGGGAGACACAGAATCTGAAGCAGGCTTGAGACTCCGAGCTGTCAGCACAGAACCCGACGTGGGGCTCAAACTCACAAACCATGAGATCATGACCTGAGCTGAAGTCGGATGCTTAACTGACTGAGCCACCCAGGCGCCCGTCTATGATTTTCATTTTGAAGATGAGACAATCGAGGCATACTTGTCTGAGATCAACAGTAAACGGCAGAGCTGGACTGTGCACGCATAAGTAGCCTGTGTCAAGGCTGTTCTTAATAATTATTAAAAACGGAAAGATGCAAATGATACATAGGTTAGTCCATGAAGCTGTAATCCTGCATTCTTAAAATGTTCTCATGGGTTTTCCTGAGGCAGTGTAACCACTGAACTGAGTCCTTGCCTTCTTCACAAAGATGAGAGGAATAAACAAAGATTTCTTCACTGTGCTGGGCATAGCTGATGAGGTCTGACATCTCCATTAGAAATTGTGAAGTACAAGCTTGATCAGTAGCCAGTGTTTTTATTTCCCGGAGTAAGAACATAGATTATCCTAAAGTCTGGGAGAATGGTGGGCTTTGTCTCATGCTTCTTTAATACCCTAGAATGCTAACTATAGAACCGAGTGCTTTGTAGTTGTTTGACAAGGGCTTTCTGAATGCTCCTCACATTATTGATGAAAATGAGGTCCAGAGAGCTGAAGTCCTTGACTAAGTTCCCATAGTAAGTGGCAGTAAGTCCTCTGGTGGAGGCGAGTCCACTTCCTTTCTCCCCCTAATACATTGATACCTGGTCTTCGTTTCTTAACAGCTTATACAAATGTTAAATCACTGGAATTATTGAAGCTCATATGGATTTGTCAGGCTTGTCATGATCACATTGGAATATACACATATGTCTTTATTAAATGACTGGATCTTACGGGTAATCAAGCTGATCTTTCTAGAAGTTGCTAAAGGAAATGGCTGTCTATGTTTGGGCCATATTTCTAGCAGCACTCTTTGGCTTCCTCATATAACATCCTTATCTTAAAGCAGGCTGGAAAATCCTTTTCATACTATCACTAGCAAAGTCTCAAGGGGTGGCAAATTAATGCTTTTCTTATTTCCCCTGTGGAAAAGCTAATGAATTATGATCAGCTGCTCAGGGTTGATAGCCCTACACATCCTATTCTGTTCCCTGACAAAGCAATTTACCAAAGCACTTTGAAAACTTTTTTTTTTCTTTCTGAAAGAAGAACCACTTAATGGGAACCTTCTTATATGTCTTATCAATGTGCATCTGGATGGGTCTCTTTGATTTCTCTTTTCTTTGCCCACTCACTATTACCAGTGTGTGTGTGTGTGTGTGTGTGTGTGTGTGTGTGTGTGTGTGTATGTAAGTATCTGTTCTTTTGTGCCTTTGAGTCTTATCCATCCTGCTGTTGAGAAGGCAAAAGTGTAGTCATCAATACTTTCTAATATTCCATTATGCCTGCCTTTTCCTTTTTTTAGGAGAAAATGTGTGCAAAATAATTTCATCAATTTTCTGGAACACACTATATATAATAGAGGGTTTTGGCATCACTGACTTTGTAATCAGATTAAACTTGGATTAGAATTCTGGCTCTGATAATTACCGTGTGACTTTGAACAAGTTACTTAGTTATTTTACAGTTTCTTTATCTGTGAAATGGTGCTGATAATAAAACTTACCTGATAGGGCTATGAGCATTAAAGGAGACACTGCATGAAAAGTGTTCAGCCTGGTACTAGCTTGTAAGCATAAGGGTTAACTACTTACATCTTCCATTCTGAGTGATGTTGGGAGTAAGTCCTTTTGGGTTCTCACATGGGAAGTGTACTGTGGGCTCAAAAGTAAGGCTGAAATATCCCAATATAATAAGGAAAAATACTGAAAGGATAAATCTCTAAGAGCTTCATAAGTGTGTGAATAAATGTCAGTGTCACTGGACAGCCAACTTAGTGTGGTAAATAAATGCACATCACACACACACACACACACACACACACGCACACACACACACACTCTAGAAGCAAAAGTTGGTGGACAGTCAAAAATGCAACAACACAACATAAAGAAAACAATGTAAAATCTCTTATATTTTGGAAACTAGCATCTTTATAATCATATAGACTTAAGTATGGCTCAGGCCTTTAGTTCCTCTTGCTACATGCAATGCCTACCTTTGAATTCTACTTATGAATGCTGATATAAAATCTATATTTGTGACTGAAAGCATACATTCATTTGTGAAACATCCCACACTATATTTAAATTATGAAGGTAAGAGGGACACCTGGGTGGCTTAGTTGGTTAAGCATCCAACTTTAGTTCGGGTCACGATCTCCCGGTTCGTGAGTTCGAGCCCCGCGTCGGGCTCTGTGCTGACAGCTCAGAGCCTGGGGCCTGCTTCAGATTCTGTGTCTCCCTCTCCCTCTGCCTCTCCTCTGCTCACGCTCTGTCTCTCAATAATAAATAAACATTAAAAAAATTTAAATTATGAAGGTAAGAAATGATTTTTATTTGGATAAGGAAAATGGCTTGGAGGTGGGAATATATTCTCTTGTTCTTTGTTTCTCCTGGAGTGTAATAGACAACCTAAACTTGTAGGTACTGCCCCGCCCTCCTCCCTCACCCTTCTAGGCTTTCCTCTAAAATATATTCCATTTTATTTTACCAAGTTCCTGGTTGTACATATGTTTATAGACTTATTTCAGTACCAGCACCCTAAAAAACATCAGGCATTTTTAGGTCTAAAAAAATTAGATATTAGGCAATGTAGACATTCAAGATTAAGGTCTTTTAAGAGAACTTAGTTGCCCATCTCCTGATTTATTCCTTTTCTCAATTACTTTTTGGAGAAATCACTTTTGAAAGGCTCTAAAAGCATCTGATCTTTAACAGCCTCTTTTCTTCTAGATGGGGAGACCATATTATATAAACAAAAATTGGTAATTATGACTGAATAAAGACTGTGCTTCTGGATTTTGAACAGACTTATAAGTGATATATTGGACACTTGAAATGTCCTCAGGGTTTATGGGAGTGATTTCCAAACCAATTTTGCAGAGTGATAGGGATTCAAAGTAGGACCACTGAACATACCACTAAGAATAGAGGGGTCGAGTTGCCAGTGGGCCAGGGTCTTTAGGCCTCCATCACAGTCTTCAAGGAGAGTGAATTAATTTTTACTTGATTTGCATATTGGGATTCTATTTTTTATTTGACATATAAGAGTCACCGTTTTAAAGTGTACAATTGAGTGGTTTTTAGTATATTAACAAGGTTGTGTACTGATCACTGTTATCTAATTGCAGAACATTTTAATCAACCCCCAGACACACTCTCTCTGTACCCATTAGGAGTCACTTCCCATTCTCCCCTCCCACTAGCCCCTGGCAGCCACTAATCTACCTTCAGTCTCTATGGATTTGTCTATTCTGGACATTTCGTAAACATAAAATCATATAATAGGTGGGCTTTTGCATCTGGCTTCTTTCACTTTGCATGATTTTCAATGTCCAACCATGTTGCGATATGCATCAGTACTACATTCCTTGTTATTGCTGAACACTCTGTTGTATATACACTGCCTTTTGTTTATCTAGTTGTCAGCTGAGGGATGGTTAGGCTATTTCTACTTTTTGGTTATTACGATTAGCTCACTAGAGGTCTATCTTCTCTCTCTGCCCCAGCCCAGTCCTCTTCTCTCTACTTCTGTGAATATTATTTAATTCTGTTCATTCCATAAGGCTCAGCCTAGATGTCTTCAAAGTCTTTTGTGACTAATCCAGTTGCTCATTAGATACCACTCATCCACCTCGTGCCTCATCTATCCATTTGGCTTTAAACATGCTATCTAATCTATACTTTGACTGTTTCGTTCAAAGTATAGATGCTTTGTTTTCTTAACTCTCAGGACAGCATCATATGTAATATTTCTTTTGCTTTCCCAAAGTATATATTCTGGTATTCTGATATTGTATGCTTAGGAAATAATCAGATGGTTTTTTAAAAAGATTCTTGAGACACGAATAGGGATTTATCATTTTTGTTTTTTTGAGAACCTCTTATGTACCGGATTCTAAGCAAGGGGGTTATCAGTTACTCCTCAACATAATTCTATGAGCTGACTGTTTACACTTTCTCATTAATTGGAGGAAGGGTGGGGAGAATTGAAGCTAAGAGAGCTCTCAAATTACACATCCAGTAAATGACAGATACGGGATTTGCACCCAGTTCTGATTCCACCAAGTTATAAAGCTTCGTTAGGTTTTAAAGATCCCCTCCCCCAAAAAACCCTGTTTAGAAAAGCCCTTTCAAACATAGTAGATTCTTCTACATCTGGAATGTTTTAAGTAAAGGAATTCCTACAAGTGGGAAGAAGAATATATGTTTTTGAAATTCTTGCAATCTAATTTTAACAGGTGATGCTAAATTCCTCTTTTTCTTAAACAGATGATACTTTCAAAAAAGCTCCAATTTAGAACATTGACATAACTAAAGCTATCAAATAATTTTATTTTCTTTATAAGATATTAAAAATTTTGGATCACTGATTATAATAATCTAGCTAAATGTGTGCTATAAAACTTACCTACTGTGGGATAAATGTAGATTTCACACTGAACAAAGGTAATTTTCTTGTGTTTTTACAAGTACATTTACACTCCTTTACACATCACGTTTGGCTTATAATCATGACTCATGGAAGTCTTGACATGTGAATACAATTTATTAACATAATTCATATTTATAATTTCAAAAGAACAAGGAAAGCACCGTGGTGTTGTAGAACTAACACTGTACTTGGAGGATGGAGCCCTGGGATTTGTCCTTGCCTTTTCACAAGGTGGGCATATAAACTGGGTAATCTCTTCAGTCTTTCTGGAACCCAGTCTCTTCTGTTATAAAATTATAGGGTTGGACCAGGTGATCTGCGGGGTCCTTCCAGTTTTAAGGTTAATGATAACCATAATGAGGGAATCCTAGATAACAAACACTATGCTAAAGAAGTTTTGCATGCTCTGAGCTGCCTTTGAGAAAGTTGACAGTAGCCTTTAAATCAATCATAAACCAGAGGGCAGAACTGCAATGGCTGAATTGGAAAGCTTCTTGCTTAGCTTTTGGGTGCATTTTTGACACTTCATGTTGGTTGAAATGGCTCTGAGTGCCCTAATGCCACACAAAGCTCACATCACTCTAATCATTATGAAATCGTCACAGATGTGCACTGGAAAGATTTTCTGAGGAAGCTGGAAAAATGAGACCATAAATGCCTTCCAGCTGGCATTCCTAAACGTTCTTCATCTCATCGGAGGCATGTTCAGGTTAATTTCAGTTGATGACTGATAGCTTATCCAAATGTTACTCAAGATAATGTGAAGCGATTTTTCTCTTCTAGTGATGAACTCAGATAAGAGGGTGATTATTGAAAAAAAGTAACTAACATTTCTCAATTGAAAAAAATGGTATCATTACGAAAACACAAAACTAAATTATAACATCTTCTCAAAAGAAGAAAAAGACTCAAGGTCAGAACATAAAAAGCATAAGGCTAATTACACACATGCATCTGGTATACATTCTAGTTAAGTACTGAGGGAGTTAACACCTTCGTGCCCAATTGGTTGAGGTCATGCCATTTACATCATGCTGTTCACGGTGCTGATGATAAGAAATGGGCCGCCTGCTAGCACTAAGTGCCAGATACAGACCATATGGGCACAAGGCAACATGAAATTAAAAACAAAAGAAAACAAAACAGTTTTCTTGAGTCTTAACATCGTTTGATAGCTTAAGACATGCAATCTATTACACATTTCCTTAATTCCTTTAAATTCCTCTTCTAGTCCTGGCATTGCTGCTGGCTGTATTTCAGCTGTGTAATATGAATGTGAAAACAAGCAAAGAGCATGATTACAAAATCACATAATCTAGAATCTAAGTGTTTTACTTTGGATGATATCTTTCTTTAAATGATAGCTACTCTCTTCATAGGAATAGAAGAATTCCAGAAAGAAAAATATAAAATGGAATGACAAGCTGTTCATATATATGCATATAGGCATATTCATATAAGATGAAGTGATTTCTTAAAAGTAGAGATAAAAATAATGGAATCATAGAACGTTAAAGTGATCTCAGAGATCTTTAGATTCACTCTTTTGCTTTACAGAAAAGGAAACTGAGGCAGAACTATTTGCCCAAGAGCACATGGGAGTTATTGACAGAAATCAATGTATAATTTAGGTCTACAGACTTGTATTCCAGTGTTTTTTTTTAAATCTATGTCATATGTTGATAGAGCTAAAATAATAACATTTCAAAGAATTAATGATGGTTGAGAAATTGTTTTGGTGTCTAACAGACAAGTAGACCTAGGACTTGATAATTAAAAATAGTAAACTTCTAATCTACTCCTGAAATCATTGTTGCACTCTATGCTAACTAATTTGGATGTAAATTTAAAAAAATAAGATTAAAAAAAAGAAAAATATAAAAATAGTAAACTTCTAACAAAGTGATATATATTTTAAAGAGAAATTGAATACTACTTTAATATGATTTTATTTGTTAAGTGGCTCTTCTAACCACCCTATGCATCAAATTTTTTCAGTATTGATTTCATAGTCATACCGCACATCTTCTTCTACACACAAACTAAAAATCGCATACTTCTCACGGATTGATGATTGATATCCTCTTTGGTAAAATAGGCCTATGTGAATTCATAGGTCCCTTTTATTTCCAGCAGATTATGGTTCTAAGTATCTTCACATTGAATCATGCCTTTTGAAGCTGTGGTCTTCTACATTCAGGGTACATCAAGATTTAACCTCTGCTGATTTTAAAAAGGCACTATGAATAAACAACTGTATAGTGCTGTTTAAAATTACTTTTTTTTGTTAAAGACAGTTTTATAACTTCAAATTATACCTAGATATTTTAGAACATTGTTCTCAAGATAAATGTTCAGGATTATCAACCTACTATTGATGGAACATTACCCATTGGTGTTTTTCTGTAACTCACACTTAAATGTATAAAATAGGAGGCCTTTGAGACTATTTGCATTGGTGCAGAACTTTCTGTACTCTTTCATATGTGAGAGGCAGTGTGTTTTTAAAAGAATTTGAAGGTAATAAAGAGTATTTATTATTCAGATTGCATCAGTCTTTTTATCTATATTGTTCTATTTAAACTCTATGATTGAGACCAATCTCTGATATCAGAACGTCAGGAAGGCAGGTAATAAAAGGCAGGTAATATCAATCTCTGATATCAGAACATCAGGAAGGCAGGGATAGTCATGGGTAACAGAACTTTTAGTTACAAAGCAGAGTGAAAAACTGAACTTAGAAGTTTAAATTTAAAGGTACCTTAAGTGATTTATTGAGAAATGTTTTGCTATTCAATTTTCATTTGATTGTAAGCTGCTCAAGGATTTCAAAAGACAAAGAGAAATGATTATTAAAGACCACAGTATCAATTATGACAAAAATCCTTCATTGAATTCCAGAAAAGTCATTACTGACTCTCTTTTTTATGCTTGTCTCTTTTTTTCTTTTTAATTGAAATGCTAACACACATTATTACATTAGTTTCAGGTGTACAACATAATGATTCCACAAGTCTATACATTATGCTGTGCTCACCACAAGTACAGTACCATCTGTCACCATACAATACAATTACAATATCATTGACTACATTCCCAATGCTGTCTTTCAACCCGGTGACTTATTCATTCCATAACTGGAATTGTGTATCTCCCCACAAAAGTCATCACTTCAGTTTTTGTTAAAGCCTCTAGAGCATGGTGGGACAACTGTTCTATTCATTCCAGTACACATTTGAAAATACCACTGACAATATATGACAAAGATTTTGTGTCATTAGAAAAAAAAGATTTTTTGTTCTCTGACACCATTTTTCAATAAAGGGAGTCAGGGCTCTTTGGGAGAAATGGCTGACTCTAGGGCTGGGTCAATGAACAGGTAAGAAGAGCCTAGATCGATCATCTTGTAGTCCCAGAAAGAAAGAGTGCTCAAAAATCCAAATCCATAGTTGGGGGATAGTATGTCAAAGGGACATAGGAGCCAAACTGAAAGAACTCCCAGTTACCAAAACTGGAATAATTTGAGCAACAAAGTAAATGATGTGGTATTGGATTATAACCCAATATATAAAATAAATATCCACGAATACACACTGATAAAAATAAGTAATTGAATAAGTAAATGAGGTAGAAACAAATCCCTCATTCAGGAAAATTCCAAGTAATTTATGTAGCTACGCATTCTTTAAGGAGATCTATCTTAACTCTCTATCCCTTCAGTATGAGCTGTGTTCAGTGACTTACCTCCTAAAGTAGGAGTAGGATAAAAAAAAATAACTTTACAGTAAAGAAACCTGGCAAACATTTTCTCAGGAGATCAAAGTTAACTTTATCAATGATATGTCACATTGATAGAATGTACCCTTGATAGAATGTGATAAGAATGGCCCTTCACCTCTATGGTCTTCTTACCCAAAACTCAGAATCTCAGCCTAAGAGAGAAGACATGGTACAAACCCAAATTGTGGGACATTCTACAAAATACATGACCTGTACTCCTCAAAACTGTCAACATTATGAAAAACAGGGAAAGTCTGAGAAACTTTCAAGACCAGAGAAGACTAAGGAGACATAATGACTAATGTAATAGGTACCCTGCATTGGATCGTGTAACAAAAAAAGGAAGAGGATAAATATGGGGAAAAATCAATAAAATTTGAATTAAGTATGGCATTTAGTTAATACTGGTGTATTAGTGGTAGTTTATTAGTTGTGACAAATACATGGCACTAATATGCAAACAATAGGGAAAAGTGGGTATGAGGTAGGTGATAAATCTCCATACTATCTTTGCAACTTTTATGTAAAACTAAAACTATTCTATGATAAAAAGCTTATTTAGAAGTAAAGGAATTTGATGATTTGTTTTCTAATGTTGCCATAGGTATGTTTCATGCCTTGACTGGTATTTTCTAGTTGGTTAGGTCTTATTTACAAAGACTTTGGAATAAAAGACTTGCATGATGGCAACAGTTGATATGAGTATCAGATAGAGAAATGGATTGTGTTTCAAATTATGCTGCCCTCTGCCACAAAGCTCAAAGCACTTTATAGAGTCATCACTCATTTTCTAGAGTGATAAAACTTATGAAAGTTGTAAATTGTAAAAGGCTATAAAACGTATACTATAATTAGTATCACTTTGCAATTTTATTATTATTCCTGAGAGCTCAATAATGTGTTGGCTGCTAGAGGAAATTTCTATAGGTTAGAGAATCCTTATCATAAAGTTAAAGCAAAAAGAAAATGGTCCCATTTATCCCCATAAAATAACGCTTAATGTAATTTTAATTTTATAGATGTGACCTTAAAATTAGACATAATTATTCAGTTTGGTTGGTTTCGCTTGCCTTGGTCAAACCAAGTGTTTCATATTCTAAGTGTCGTATTTGATGATCTATTTTAATAATGGAAACCAAAACTGATAATATCTTTTGTATGCATATGATTTGACCTTAAGCATGCAGACACAGGCTAACCTCATTAAGGCAAAGATGGGGACAGTAAGGCAAACTTGCTGAATATTTATTTTCTTGAGAACATACTCTATGAATATGAATGGGTGATAAAACATTTTTAATGAATTTGGACTTCTGCCATCTTTTGAAAGAAATCAATGGAGAAAGTGAGAAGAAAACCAGAGCTGGAATGCAAATCCACTGGTTGGATAAAAGAGCAGTGGCGGGAACCTGCACCCTGCTGTGAACTTTCTCTGTGGATTAAAGAAAAAAAAAAGCTTTTTTGAAGTATAATTGAAATACAAGTGCAATATAGTGCACATATTTAGAGTGTGCAGTTTGACTATTTTTGACATATGTATGCGACCATGAAATAATCACTACAATCAAAATAGTGAACATTTTCATCATCCTCAAAAGTTTCCTTGTGCCCAGGTGTAATTTTTCCCTCTTGCTCCTGCCTGCATTACCTCTGTCCTCTACTCAGATGGTCACTGGTCTGCTTTCTTTTATTCAAAGTTAGTGTGCACACTTTAGAGTTTTATTAAAATAGAATCATTCAGTACTTAACTCTTTTTGTTTGTGTGTGTTGTTTTTAATCTGACTTCTTTCACATAGTATTATGAAATTCATCCATGTTGTAGCATATATCAAAAATTTGGTCCTTTTTATTCCATGGATACCTCAAAATGTGCATATTCATTACCTGTTTATGGCCATTTGGATCCTTTTCCAGTTTTTGATTATCACAAGTAAAGCTGCAATGAACATTGTCGTACAAGTTTTTATATGAACATTTCCTTCTTTTCTCTTGGGTAGATACCTAGGAGTGAAATGGCAAGATCATATATTAATGTGTATGTTTAACTTTTTAATACATGAATAAACTATTTTCCAAAATAATTGTGCCATTTTACATCCTACTAGCCATGTATGAGAGCTTCAATTTCTTCATATCCTTACTAATACTTGTTTTAAAATGCAGACATTCTTGGTTAAGCGTCCAACTTTAGCTCATGTCATGATCTCATGGTTTGTGGGATTTAGTCCCATGTCAGGCTCTGGGCTGACAGCTCAGAACCTGGAGCCTGCTTCTGAATTTGTGTCTTCTTCTCTCTCTGCCCCTCCCCCACCCATGCTCCATCTTTCTCTCTCAAAAATAAATAGAACATTAAAAAAATTTTTAAAAAAATGCAGACATTCTTAGGGCGCCTGGGTGGCTCAGTCAGTTAACTGTCTGACTTTGGCTCAGGTCATGATCTCACAATTTTTGAGTTTGAACCCCACATCGGGCTCACTGCTGTAAGACAGAGCCTGCTTCAGATCTTCTGTCCCCCCTCTCTTCTCTCTCCCCCTCTGCTGCTCGTTCTCTCTGTCTCTAAAATAAACTTCAAAAACTGCAGAATTCTTATAGATGTATAGTGGTATCTTGTGATTTTAATATGCTTTCTCCTATCAATTAGTGATGCTGAGCATCTTTTCATGTGTTTATTTGCTATCCATATGTCTTTGGTGAAGTGTGTTCAAATTTGTACATTTCCTTTATTGAATTGTTTGTTATGATTTTGAGAATTCTTTATATATTCCTGATTCAAGTTCTTTGTCAGCTATATGCATTGCAATATTTTTCTCCCAATATGTGTCTTGTCTTTTAATTCTCCTAACAGTTTCTTTGGAAAAATAGAAATTGTAATTTTGCTGAAGTCCAGCTTATTAATTTTTCTCTATTAGTCATGATTTTAAAATCATAGTTAAGAAATCTTTGCCTAACTTAACAAAGATTTTCTTCTAGAAGTTTCATGCTTTTAAGTTTACACTATAGTCTACACAGCATTTCAACTTAATTTTTTATATGTGGTATAAGGGATGGAGTGAAGTTCACATATTTGCATATGAATGTATAATTGTTCTAGTACCATTTATTATAAAGTCTATATTTTTCTCAACTCAGTTGTCTTTGTACTTTGTTAAAAACCAGTTTTCTAACAGGTACAGGCCTATTTCTGAAATTTCTGTTCCACTGGCCTATTTTTTTCCCCTCTTGATTCCAACACCATATTGTCTTGATTACTGTACCTTCACAATAAGCATTGGAATCAAGTAGTGTTAACCCTCTGGTTTTTTTTTTCAAAGTTGTTTTAGACTATTCTAGATTCTTTACATTTCCGTATAAATATTGCAGTAAGTTTTTCTATTGCTATGAAAACAGTGTGCGGGAATTTGGATGAGGATTGCATTCAAATAGATTAATTCAGGGAGAACTGATATGTTAGTACTGAGTTTGTCAACTATGAACAAGGCATCTCTATTTTGGTTTTCTTTAATTTCTCTCAGCAGTGTTTTGTAGTTTTTGGTGTACAGGTCTTACACATCTTTAGTCAGATAAATTTCTAAGTAGTTCATATTTTGTTACTATTATAAGTGATACTTTCTAAAATTTTAATTTCTACTTGTTCTTTGTCAATTTATATAAATAAAATTAATTTTAGTATGTTGATCTTCTGTCCTAAAACTTTGCTAACCTCACTTATTAGTTCTGGTAGTTTTGTCCTAGAACCCATTGGATTTTCTATGAATAATGGCAATTTTCCATTTTCCTTTCCAGTGTGGATGCCTTTTATTTACTTTTTTTTTAAAAGCCATATTATTACAATGGCCAGAACCTCCAGTACAAGGTTCAATAGAAGAGATAAGACTAGACATTTTTGTCTTGTTCCTGTTGCTAGGGGCATTTTGTCTTTCACTGTTAAATATAATGTTAGCTGTATGTTTTTCATACTTTTTCAGAATGTGGACATATTTTTCTTTTTAATTTTTAAAATTTTTATTTTGAGAGAGAGTGTGTGTGTGCAGGTGGGGGAGGGGCAGAGAGAGGGGGAGAGAGAATCCCAAGCAGGCTCCACGCTGTCAGCACAAAGCCCTAGGTGAGGCTCCATCCCAGAAACCATGAGATCATGACCTGAGCTGAAATCAAGAATCAGGTGCTTAACTGACTGAGCTTCCCAGACGCCCTGGATGTTCTTTTTTATTATTAGTTTGTTCAGAGTTTTTAACATGAATAATGTTTAATTTTGTCAAAAACTTTTTTCTTCATCTATTGATATGATTTATTTTTTAGTTTGGTACTATGTTCAATTACATTGTTTGATTTTTGAATAGTAAATTAACCTTGCATTCCTGGGATAAACCTCATCTGGTTATAGTGTATTATTTTTTAATATATTGCTGGATAAAATTTGTTAAAATGTCATTTATATTTTTATATCTGTACTCGTGAGGAATATTGGTCTGTACTTTTCTTGACCTGTATTCTTCTCTTATATGCATTATAAAATGATTACTACAATTAAGTTAATTAACACATCAAACACCCCACATACTTACCTTTTATTTATTTATTTATTTTTGGTAAGAAAGCTTAAGAGGTACTCTCTTACCAAATTGCAAGTATATATGCATGTATACACGTATATATGAACTCATCATGTTGTATACTTTAAAATATGTACACAATTGTCATTTATATCTCAATTAAAAAAAAAAAGAAGAAACATTAACCTGAATACTCTTATGTCTATTAAACACGTTGAATATGTCATTTGGAAACTTTATCACAATAGTACCCATATGTCTTCATTGGTGAATTCTGCCAAAAATGTAAGCAGAAAATAATACTAATTTTCCACAAAGTCTTCCAGAAAATTTTAGAAGAGAGAATATTCTGTAAGGCCAGGATTATCCATTTGGTTATTATTGCTTTTGTTACTTACACGTTTGGTGTTGTATCAAAAAAATTATTGCCAAGACCAATGTCAAAGAGTTTTTCCTTGTCTTTTCTTGTAGGACTTTTATAGTTTCAGGTCTCACATTTAAATCTAATCTGTTTTGAGTCATTTTTTTGTGAGTGTTAATTGGTGTGGTAGGGGTCCTGTTTCATAATTTTGCACGTGACTATTTCTAAATTAACTCTAGTGTCATTATGAAATGACCTTCTTTATCCTAAATATTCTTTGTTCTGAAATCTCCTTTTCTGATATTCACATACTCTTTCTTTTTATTAGTGTTAGCATAGTATCCCCTTTTTATTCTTTTACTTCAGCCTATTTGAGTCTTTATATTGAAAGTGTACTTCTTGGGGTGCCTGAGTGGCTCAGTTGGTTAAGTGTCCGACTTAGGCTCATGGTTCATGAGTTCGAGCCCTACATTGGGCTCTCTGCTGCCAGTGCAGGACCTATATCATATCCTCTGTCTCCCCCTCTCTCTCTGCCTATCCCCAGCTAGTGCTCTCTCTCTCAAAAATAAATAAACATTAAAAAAGAAAAGAAAGTGTACTTCCTGTAAACAGCATATAGTTTTATTCAGTCTGACAATCTCTGCCTTTTAATTTGGGTGTTTAGATTATTTACATTAATGCGATTATTAATATGGCCGGGTTTAAATCTATCCTTTTGCAATTTTTCTCCTTTTTCTGTATTTTCTTTGGTTCACATTACTTCTCCTGTCTTATTTAGGATTAATTAAATATTTTTTAATGATTCCATTTATCTTCTTTGTTTATTAGCTCTCTTTGTTTTGTTATTTAGGTGGTTGCTTTAGAGTTTGTGGTTCATACATCTTTAACTTAATCACAGTGTACTTTCAGCAGTGGTCAGTAAAGTGTGGCCAAACAGGCCAAATCCATCCCACTGTTCATTTTTTTTGTAAATAAAGTCTGGCTCTCTTACTTAGTGATGCCACTGAGGTTACTAGTTGTCCACCAAAGTCTGTTAGCCAGCTCTTCCACAGTTAGAATTGTAGTTGGCACATGGCAGCCCAGCTGAGGATTACTTTTTTGGGCCCCTTGGAGTCACGTGTGTCTTGATGGCTACCTCTCACTGTTAGAACGTGAGCCCAAGTACTGGCCTTGCACGTGCTCTTCTCCACGATTTTTCCCCTTCCCATTAGCTCCAATATGAGCCCAACTTCAACTATGCAGATGAGAACATGTCCTAAGGCAACCATTCTCAAACATTTAGGTTTCATATCTCTTTATCTTTTGCAAATTACTGAGGCCCCTAGAAGTTCTCTTTATGTAGGTGATAGCTACTGGTATTTACCATATTAGAAATTAAGAGTGAATAAAATTTAAAGATTTATAGTTCATTTTAAAATAACAATAATAAACCTATTACAATTTAATATGAAATGTACATTTTTATGGAAATAACCATATTTTTCAGAAGAAAAATATTGAGATGAGTAACTTTTAAAAATATTTTTGCAAATTTCTTTAGTGACTTAATAAAAAGAATCTGTGTTCTCATGTCTGCTTCTAACTCTATCTGTTGTGAATGTTGTTTTGGTTGAAGTATGTATGTGAAGACAGTCTAAGCTTATACAAATATGCATTTGGAAAAGAGAAGGGTGTTCTATAACCTTTTGGGATAATTGTGGATTTTTTCTTTTTAATTGTCCACCAAAGCTCAACAAATGGTAAAAGTTAGTTAAATTGTGGAATCCAAAACCATGTCAATGAAGTTTTCATACATTCTTACGTTAAAATTCATTAGTCTGTTTTGTACTTTGTATTTCCCTGAATGATGTTATAAAATGGGTTTGTGATGTAATCATTTGGAGAATGTTTCACTGAATTAGGCAGATCTCCAAATGTTGAAATTTTCCAGTAGATAATGTCAAAAAATTATCACAATTATTGATATCACTACCAGTTCCATCAGAAAAGCTTTTAAGTACTGGGAAGTGACTATGATCACAATAGTGGATACAAATTTTCAACAATTCTAATTTTTGCTTAAAAGCTTAGATTTTATTATTGGCAGCAAAGGCTCTCAGTTATTTTCCTTAAAATGATAGACTCACTTTATTCATTTTTAAGAAAGTTTTGACAAATATCCAAGTATATAACTATCGTTTTGTCAACCCTTCTTTCAATTAAAGGCCATTCCATGAAAAAAGTGGATAGTTTATCTTGCAACTCAAATAATCACAGAAGTGTTTTTTTTTTATGAGACAATCATTATACTTTGATTTGCAACAGAAGTGCTTTATGTATATGTCCCATCTTGTCACCCAGGTTATTAAAAAAAACAGGTACTCATTGTTCAAGATTTAATAAAATTAATATTTACTGCTTCTTCAAGGATATTCTTAATAAGTAAAGTAAATGTGGCTTTTCTTAATGTTTATTTATTTTTGGGAGAGCAAGAGAGAATGTGTGTGCATGCACTAGGGTGAGTGGGGAAGAGCAGAGATACAGAGAGAATCCCAAACGGGCTCCGCATTGTCAGCTCAGAGCCAGATGCAGGGCTCAGACTCACAATCCATGAGATCATGACCTGAGCCAAAATCAAGAGTCAGATGCTTACCGGACTGAGCTACCCAGGTCTCCAGCTTTTTGTTTTTTAACTGTCAGTGTGTGGTAGTCAAGAATACAATGAAACCTGGTAGTTTGTTGCCACTACTTTTTATTACACCATTAGAGGTAATGTCAGCACTAGGCAAGAAGCAAAGAATGTCTTATTATTAGTATCATAATTATTAATAGCATTCATAATATTATTAACTAATTTATATGAATTATCAATTATCAAGTAATCACTAATTTATATGAATTGTTGATAATATTATTGTGAAAATAGTTTTTACCTCATAAATCCTCTGCAAAGTCTCCTAACCCCCATGGAGTCTGTAGACCACATTGAAAACCACTGCCCTGTATTGCCAGAGAAACAAGATGGAAGGACCCAAGTCCCAGAATGATCAAACGGAATAGAGCTGTCTGGCGTCTGGGATGCTCATCTTGAACTGTTAAATCAAAGGGGAATAATTTTTGTCTTTTTAGACATCACAAAATTATTTTTGGATCTCTTTGATGCAGCAGCCTAGGCATACCTAAAATAATAGAAAAACCTTTGAGTAGAGGTCTTTATTCGATATCCTCATCTGGAATATTGCCATTTTTGTGTTTTAGTTCTTATGGTCAACTCTCTTGAAGCCCTTGCAACATGTCCCAGGGATAGTATCATAGGAAAAAGCACTAAACATATCTTTATTGATGCTGTGACTTTGAAACAGTATATCTTGATTGTCTCCTACCCTAAAATAATTCCTGCCTATTTAGTATGTCCACTAACCTCTTTGATTCCCCCTCATCAGAACATGAGACATTTATTTGAGAATATTAATCCTGAGGTACCAGGGAGCTGATTTCTAGTTCCAACTTGTTCTTTACCATTTAAACCAAAACACCTAAGATTCTTCATGCAGATAAGACTTTTGGAGACTTATTTTGATACCGCCAAGTTCCTAGGGTTAGTATGTTGTTAATTCCTACTATTACCCTGGTGGCTAAACTAATAGGGTATTTCACAATATCAGTAATTGAACTTATAAAACACCTCAAATTGATTTACTAGAGGTGGTTGTTTGAATGAAAGGCAAAGCATTGGTAAATCAGTATGATGATGTTTAAGGCCTGAGTTTGTACAAAATATTCTGAAATAATTGTTACTGAATGCAAACCAATACATACTAGTGAAGAAGTCCTGAAAATACTCTTGTACTTCACATTATGACATCTATCTCTATTCCCCGAATATCTTGCATATCCCTCAAGTAAAACTTACCTGTTACAAATTAAAAAATTAAAAAAAGTATTTGGTTAGTATAGAATAATATTTATAGCTCTCACATTTGCTTTGGGTAAGAATCTAGAAACACATTTCAAATAGTTGTTATTTGCTGTTATCTAGTCATTCACACTGATGAATACCATTGCCTACAAGGTTTACCTTTAGGTCACTGCCATGGATGTAGGTTTGATTTATGTGCTTTCATGTAGCTTTGTTTTGCTCCATGAAATTATGGTAATAAGCAGGGCTGTGGTATTAAGCAGGCCTGAGTAAAAGTGGAACAAATCAATAAACTCCAAATATATACCCTCTTGGTAACATGTAGTCAACTTGACAACCTCATTTTTACCTGTAACTGTTAGTATGGTGTTAAAAATTCCTCTTGAATTTTGTTTATTTTGAATTATTATTTAATTTAGGAATGAAATACTGTTTCCAATATCTGCATGTGTTTTAGGTTATTGTTTTCCATTTTAGCTACCTGAAATATGAAAATTATCCTTTCTCTCCCTGCCCTTCCCTCAAATACTGGAGGTGAATAAAATTGCAATAGAGAAAAAAAAACACAACAAAAAGAAACAAAACAGGAGTAATACTTCTGGGTACTCAAACTCTTTGATGCTAGTTCTGAATACACTTGTAGGTATTCAGTAAATATTTTATAACAGACTGAAGAATGCTATGATACTACAGTACCAGTGAGAGAAGCAGGTAAATTATTCTCCTGTGAGGTCTCCATGACATAAAAATACCAATGTGGCTATTAATATCATAGATATATGTCCCAGATTCAGCAAGTAAGCTTCTACATAATAAATGAATTGTACATACATAGTGAAATCTTTTAGAATAGAGAGAGTTATAAGGGCCCTAGAGCTTAATCAATAACCATTTCTTTAGTTTTGCTCTGCTATTCCAAGCATATTGTGAATCCTAAGTGAATGCTAATGGACAACACAATTCTATATTGGATTCAATGTTTTTCCATTATTAAAGGCCTTTCAGCAAGAATAAAAATTTACCAGCTCACTGGTAGCTTTTGTTTCCCTTTAGAATATATCTATAAAATATATGAAGTCAGTATTTCTTATATCACCTAGGAAAAAAGTTATTAATCTTGATCAAATGAGTGAGGTTTAGTGGCATGGCCGCATTAACTATCCTTGGTTACAAATTATTATTCAAAACTGTTGATCAAGAGCCACTCATGAAATGCTGACAGGTCACAGGGAAAGGAATTCTCTGCCTGTATGCACACAAAATACACTAAGTGGATAAATTCCTTACTCTAAACACTAATGGTTTGATGTGGCAATGCTGGACTGGTTTTCTACAAAAGCCTTTAAGGACATTCCTGCCCTTATACCTCCTGCCTTATTCTTTCTCACTTGTCCAGTTAGAACCCAGAAGTTAAGTAATTCTATGATATTTGATTCTATTTCAAGAATGAGAAGTCATATTTTATGCTATAGTTGATATGAAAGGGTTAAATGCACATGTGTATGTGTATACATATAAATAGCTGTGTGTATGTGTGTGTGTGTCTGTGTAATTAGAAACATGCCAAACTATTGATTAAGTATCAGTTCTTGTAAGGAATGGAATATTAATACATTTGACACAAAGGAATGTTAGAAGGGAGAATTAATAGATTTTATTAAAAACTCTTTTAGCAAATATAAAAGCCAAGAGATTAATATCTATGTTTGATGATCAACTTTATGTGTCAATTTGACTGGGCCATGAGGTCAAACATTTGGTCAGCATTTAGTCAGACATTATTCTTGGTCTATTTTTATGGGTGATTCTGGATGAGATTAACATTTGAATTGATAGACTGAGTAAAGCAGAATGTGGGTGGGTCCGATTCAGTCAGTTGAAGGGCTGAATAGAGGATAAGGGCTGACCCTCCTACAAATAAGAGAGAATTCCTCTTGCCTGACTGCTTTCAAGCTGGGACAACTGTTTTTTCCTCCCTTCATACTTGAACTGAAACATTGGCTTTCCTTGCATCTCAAGCCGACTGGTCTTGAAGCTATACCGTTGCCTCGTCCGGGACTCCAGCTGGCTGACTGTAGGTCCTAGGATTTGTCAGCACTCCTTGATTACATACATGAGCCAATTTTTTAGATCTTACTATGTAAGGTAAATAACTCAGAGATTACAATAAATAATGTAGTCAATGTTGTGAATATTCCTTTTGTGTAACTGGAAATAAAATAATAAGCAAAATTTTGGAGTAGTGACCTAATTAGCCTACAAAGGAGTGTTATTTTATACTTATTAAACCAGTAAAAATTTTTAAAATTTATACCCAGCCTGGGAACATTTTGTTGAAACTAGTAAAATAATCCATTCTCATAGTAATAATTTGTTACAGCTCTTTATGATAGCAATGTGGGAAAATATATAAAATCCAGAAAACTGCTCACATCCATTGACTCCAGTTGTTGAGCATAGAAATTCTTCTTAGGAAAATAATGCTAAAGAGAAAAAAGCTATCTTCAAAAAGAAGATTGCAGTTTTGATATATAACAGTGTAACATTGGAAACAGTTGAATAAATAATACAGAAATGGTTTAGGAACCTAGTAAAATGAGTATTATATATCCACTAAAATAATAATTATGATGATAACATAAAAAGTATCCCTTATAACCAAGCTTTTTCCGGGAAAGAATTTGAGGTCCATATAATGATACATACATCACTATAATAATTAAATAGGTTAAAAGTGCATATGAGTTTCAGGGGAATTGGAAATTAAGGTAGGAAAAACAAGATCTTGGGCTACAGTTAGTACCCAGCATACCTACCCTATTGTCCTATTTGCTTTATTAGAAGTGGGCCACAAATTTAGCTCTGTATTTCTAGCACCTAACTTGAAAAAAAAATGTATATTGTCTAAAAAAAGCAATAAGAACAAACCAGCTGTTAAATAGCAATTTTCAGTATGAAGTCTGACAGAGATTTTTGCTATTGAGTTTCTGCAAAGAAGGCATCTTGTAAATGTATTCAATAGGCTCCTACATTTTAGGGGGAGGGGATTATTCTCCCTTCTCCCATGTTTCCATGGAGAAAAAGGAATGTCCACTCCCCACTCCAGGAGGGAAAGCAGGAGAGTTAGACTAGAAACTTCTCTCTCACCCCCTTGTGCGTATAGAGGACTGACTCACCTGATGAAGGAGTTTGGGAGAAAGTTGTGTATGGCTCAGTCTGTTCCTTGTTTCTAATTCTTGGAACCAATCTGTCTTCTGGGAGTCTGAATTTTCTGCAGCTCCAGAGCAAACTTCAGGGTGCACCTCAGCCTCAAAGAGATGAGGGAGAGGCTGCAGTTGTTCACCTTTGCCTGTGACTCAATGGTAAATCTCTCTCATCAATCTTGGGTGAAGCATCAGGGAGCCCATTTTGCCACAGAACCAAGCTCTTCCTCCACGGATGTTCTCAGTGGGAAGCTGAAATATTTATCTTCATCCATTAGATGCCTCTGCCTCTCTTGCAGTTGGTCAGGCCTTGGGTTTGAAGAGGGATGTTATTTATTGGCCCTGGAAGTCCCAGCACTCAACAACATTCTTGCAGGAGATACTTTGATGAGATTTTTCAGGAATTTTTTAATAATGTACCCTAAAGTATAAATGATGCTATTTGAGAAATTGTACAGAAACCACTGGGGCTGGAGAGTAATGACTGATGAGAAAGGTGACAATGTGAGAAGAGGCAGAAAAGCAGGTTAGGGACAGATCATGTGTGTAATGAAAATGCATTGGAAGGCTTTTGAATAGGGAACAGCATAGTTAGATTTTTGTTTCAAAGGGATCTCTCTGGAGGCTGAATGTGGCATGAATCAGGGCTGGAGACTTAAAGTTCCACAGACTTGGATTGAGTATGTAGTTTATTGGGAGTGGATTCTAGGAAGCATTGCTAAGGAAGGAAAGGCAGTGAAGTGAGCCAGAGAAGGGAAAGAAGCCAATAGAGGACGCCCTGAAGAGCAACTGGGGCTCAATCTCCATGGAGGACTCTGGAATTCTATAGAACATACCTCAAAGTTATCTCACTTGAGCTACCAGGAAGCTGGAAAGTTTACTCGAACTCTCATCTCTTATTGGTCGAGGGTTATTCCAGGGGGTAGTTAACACCCCAGTACTTCAGATCATGCCTCTGTAGCCAGAGAAGGTCCTTCAACAAGAAGGTCATATGTGCTTACAGTAGGAGATTGTGGTAGAATGGGAACAGTGAGTGCAGAGGGTCAGGCCAGGGACTAATCCCTTTCCACAGGTTTCTCTGGAAACTCTTCCCATTTAGCCTGTTTTGCTCTTAGAAATTAATTCACATCATCTCCATCTAGAATCCTTCACCAGTTCAACTGATAAAACTCAAATAAATATCTTTCCATCAAAGCTCAAGTTATGACATTCATACTGACATTAGCTCGAAGCTAAATGCATATATTAAGCGGAAATATCCATATGTCTACTAAAAGAATCTTTGATCATTTTTGAGTGAAAAAATTGAAAATACAATAATTAAAATTTCAAATGCATTACTGCATTATGGTACTGTTTATATAGTAACAATGTAAACAAGATTTTCTATTTTTCAACAGAGTTTAAAATTAACTTATATATATAAAGTTTGTTTGTTTGTTTGTTTATTTATTTATTGTGAAAGAGAGAGAGTGAGAGCAGGGGAGGTGCAGAAAGAAGGAGAGAGAGAGAATCCCAAGCAGGCTCCATGCTATCAGCATAGAGCCCCACGTAGGACTTAATCCCACAAACTGTGAGATCATGACCTGAGTCGAAATCAAGAGCCAGACACTGAACCTATTGAGCCACCCAGATGCCCCCATTTATATTGTTTTTAATAAACAACTTGTTTTCTCCCCAAAACTGAAAAAATGAGGTATTCTGTAAGTAGAGTAAATTTGGAAGATAGTTACTATTAGTGCATGTATCAGGGCAAAATTCCACCCTTGGGAAGATACCAGGAAATTTATACCATAAACAGACGTCCTTCTCATTAACCCATTCTTCTAATTGTCCTATTGTAATTTTGGTTAGACCAAAATGTACTGTTTACACCACTATGACTATTAACAGCTAAACCATATTATAAACAATGATGACTTTTCCATTTCTACCCAACTTTTTGTTACCCTGGAGACCTTAAATTTTTTTCTGTCAGGGACCTTTTACACATAATTTTTCCTCAGCTTGTAATACCTGTCTTCCTACTCCCCACTTGTTTTACAAATATGTATTATTATTTTCCCTCTTTTTGAGACAAAAGGTAGCATGCTGTTAAAATGGGATACATTCTTGGTATTGGAATCTGTTTATCTGTGGATAAATATTCATCATCCAACCATTTTTATTGAGTGCCTACTTTGAGGTAGGCACTGTTCCACTCCCTGGGGTTCAAGCTGTGGATAAAATAAAGTCCGTATCCTGCATTCTAGTAGAATTCAGATACTGTAGGGTTCCAAGCCAGCCAAGACAATTGCCTCTACATGCAACGCTTTTTGTTGGGTTTTTGCTTTTAAATGAGAAAATTTAATATTACCTCATGTGGAAATATATGCTTATCTGTATTGAGCTCATAAATTTGCAGCTAAAATGCTTACCCAGCTGAGGTTTATCATGTCCTTTAAGCTATGGGCTCTTAATGTCTCAAGTTCTTAAAGTCACTGAACAGAACTAGAGGGCCCTAAATTAGTGCAAACCAAAGCCAAGCCAAAAACATTTGGAACTTTACAGACCAATTAAATATAGAATTAACTAGTTTCAATTCCAAAGCCTCTTAGTGCAGTCACTGTGCTACATACAAAAAGAAATGCTTTATCTTTTAAATTTATTTCTGAAAATAAAGATGAGGTGACATGTGTTTGACAAAACTTTCTTTTTTCCTACCCATTGTACCCTACTTAAACTAACCCTTTTCCTATCCTGTGGCCAAAAACTTTATTATTATTTTCCAGGAACATGCTGAAAATCTTGCCTAGTTGTCCGTCATCGTAATCTATGCAGTTTGCTGTCAGTTACCAAATTCTCTACCTGGCTCTGGGTGACTGATAACATAGCTGGCTAGTTCAGGAAGGCCCAGATCATCGATTCAGGGCATGTGACAAACAAAATGACACCCGTATATTACTTCTTCCAGAAGAAAGCAGCTCCTCATTACCAGTATTGATTCTGTAAACATGTCAGTGCTGGTAAATACCTTTCTGACAATAACTGCCTAATGAAACTCCGAGAGAAATGACAAGCCTGCCATTAACCTTTGGAGCACCTGATGGTGGTGCAACAAAAATTTATCACTGATAAAAATTACTTGCCAATGGTTTATGGATCATTTATCTAAGAGATAACTATTAATGAAGCAGGTTTGGACCTTGAAGGGTTAAGCTTCCTGCAAGTAAGTTGCTAAAATAATCAAGAGAACAATCATTAATCCTAATGCTAGAAAAGAAGCATCGATACTTTTGTTGTCTTAATTCAAAACCTTTTCCTGGATTCAAATTCGGGGACACATACATACTCAGCTACAATGATACAATTTCATCCTAATTGTGCAGTCTCAAATTATTTATTTATTTATTTATTTATTTATTTATTTATTTATTTATTTATTTATTTTTAGTGAGGAACTTCTTATAAAACCTGACATTTATCAGATTCTTCAGAAATAGTCTGTGGATTTTATTCTATTCCTTCTCTTGTGTTAGTAGAATAAGAAGCAGAGAATGTCATAAAATTTGGTTATCTAGGATTTTATGTTTACCACAACTTTCTAATAATTGAACATAAGTGCTATGGAATCCTGCAAGGTCCTGAATGCTCCTGAAGCATTTCATAAGGTTTTAAAATATGTTTAATAATCACATTCTTTTCATAATTTTGTAAGTCCCTCAGCTGATGGCTCTTGGCCATCCGAGATCTTATTTTATTATTTTATTTTATTGTTTTCTTAAGTTTTTATTTAAATTCTTGTTGGTTAACATGTAATGTTGGTTTCAGAAGTAGAATTTAGTGATTCATCACTTACGTACAACACCCAGTGCTCATCACAAGTGCCCTCCTTAATGTCCATCACCCATTGAACCTACTCCTTCCCATAGCCGTCTTGGATTTTACAGTCTCCCTCCTCGATTCACTGTGTAGTCAGAGTTGAGCTCAGGGTCAATGTTTCTCAAAAGTGTGCTCTGAAAATTAGTTGTGTCCAAAATACCTGGGATCTTGTTAAAAATGCAGGTCTCTGATCTCTACTCTGGCCTTTTGGATGGGGACTTGAAATCTATGTATTCTAAAAGGTGCCTCCATTACATTCAGGGTACTTTAAGGCTAAGTAGAAATATCACAGGGGCGCCTGGGTGGCTCAGTCAGTTAAGCGTCTTGACTTCAGCTCAGGTCATGATCTCACAGCTTGTGAGTTCCAGCCCCACGTTGGGCTCTGTGCTGACAGTTCAGAGCCTGGAGCCTCTTCAGAGTCTGTCTTTCTCTCTCTCTCTCTCTCTCTCTCTCTGCCCCTCCCTGCTCACACTCTGTCTCTGTCTCTCAAAAATAAATAAACATTAAAAAAAATGTCACAATGGATTTTAATTGTTTTCTTTCTTATTGTCAGAAACCTTCTAAAGCACAAACAATATTCCCAACAACTACAGCTTTACTTTGGTCTGTAGTGATGGGTTGCTATCAAGATTTGTTTCATTATTTATTTGTTTGTTTGTTTATTTATTGACCCCCCTGCCTAAGTCTTTGAGATCCCAGACCAGTTGATTTCTTAATTCATTAGAGGGATGCATCACTTTTATCTTGCAGTTTTGGCATTAGCTTGATAAAAAAAAATCTAGAAATGAATTCTTTTTTAAAAAAGAATTAGATGTTTATTGATTTATTTTTGAGAGAGAGAGAGAGAGAGACAGAGAGGGGTGCTCACATGCATCAGTGGGGGAGGGGAGGAGAGAGCAGAGACAGACTCTGAAGCAGGCTCCAGGCTCTGAACTGTCTGCACAAAACCCAACGCGGAGCTCAAACTCACGGACCAGACCATGAGATCATGATCTGAGATGAATTCGAACGCTTAACTGACTGAGCCACTCAGGTGCCCCTACTATGTCAATATTATTATTTCATAGCAATTCAGAAGCTGAGGATTAAACTCACAGCTTCTAGTCGAAAACTTCAGGTTAAACTGAGAATGAAAGGTTTGGATTCCTACCCTTTCTGAGAAAGTAAATAATTATGAAATAATGTCATAGGAAAACCCCAGTATGGACCCATGCTTACAGAAAGCCAGGGCTACCTTACTGTCACACTTCACTGAAAAACAACTAACCACAAATTGTGGTATGAAGAACGACATGTTCTTTTTCTCCAGTTCTTCCAGAAAAATTCTATTATCACTTTGCTAAAACACTGGCAGTGTAACAAGGCTGGGAAATACAAACAGTTGAAAGTAATATTGGTCTGAAGTGGAGGAATAGACACCTAGAGAATTTCTCACTTCAAATTTTTCGTCACGTATTTTGTCAGTTAGTCAACTACCCAATTCTCAGGATGTGGAGATGTGTTTGGAGGGCAATTTAAAGAAACATTAAGAACGAAATGAAAGAAGAAAGAAGCACATGCAAAAGGGCTTTGTTTTATTATGTTATGAATAAAGCAAGCAACACAGTTTCATGTAATATTTGCACAACACAAAGAAAATTAATGAGAGTTCTCTAACCTTCAGGAACTGTAGAATAAATGACTTAAGCCTTGCGATCTTTCCACTGAAGTCATGGCAGGAGTCACAGTGAGCCTCAGGAACCTGTCACAAATACAGTAATTTGTAATTACTCTTTACTACTTTACTAGAGACTCGCTTTTGTTTGAATGCCCCCCTCCCTGCCCAGAGAAAATATTATATTAATTCACATCCATAAAGATGATAAATTCTACCGTTTCCTATCAGACAGTGGATTAGGCTCCAGTTTAAACCAGGCTGATAGGGAAACCGTCAGTGTTCATTTGGAAAAGAATTACACAGAATTGTGGGTATAGTGGTTAAGCAATGGGACTGTCGAGCCAGGATTCCTGGGGTTTAGCCATAACCCTGTCATTTCCTACGTGTGTGACTTTGGGGAGGATCCTTAACCTCTCTGGGCCTCCATGTCCTCATCTGGAAAATGTGAATAATAGGAAGGATATACTTTATACATTGTTATGTAGATGTAAGCATTGAGAACGGTACCAGGTACATAGCTGAGGCCATCCAAACCAGTTTTTCTTACCATGAGCCATTTGTCAGAGTTCCTGCCTCATTGCTTGGTGTTGACTAGGTTACTTTTCTGAGTCTGATTTCCCTAATCTTACAACTGGGAATAGTACTTAGCTGGAGTGAGGATTAGAGGTTTCCTTTTAAACATGGCTTTATACCTCTCATGGCTCTTTATCTGTGTCTTTTGTATTTCTCTTCCCACCTTGTACCTATGATGTGTGTGTGTGTATTCTAGATTATTAATTCCTTGAGAAATAGAAGAAACATATATTTATACTCTATGACATATATATCAGTATCTTACATGTAGCGGCTATTCAAAAATTTTTATTGGCCAACTGAAAAAAATTAATATTAGTTTAATTTTAGTACTAGAGAATGTACAGAATACTAAATTCTGGTGGGTTATCTTAGCTTTACAATATGAATTATAAACTACTTCCCAAGAACCTGGATAATCAACATACTGATGTTTTCCATATCACGTAGATATAGGAAGTAGGGTAAGTATTTGTAAAAATAGTAAATTTTTTCTTTTTCCTTTGGTAGTTTGCTATCATTTTTTCCCCCTCTCATAAGCTCACAACCCCCTGGAAACCAGATGCATTATTTCCATACTTCAAATATAACTAATCCATATTCATTTTAGACATTTTCCCCAGGTAACTGAAACTGCTAAGATGAGCAAGAAGGCCCTGCTGTTACACCTTCAATCAGCTTTCAGAGTGCTATTCAGTCCCAGGGCTGTGCTGTGTTAGAGCCCATTACCTTGGTACACACATGCTCGTTTCCCACTGTGGAGCTGTCTTGGCACAGACATAGCTTTTAAATTCATGAAGTCACAGGTCTTCAAGTATTCACAATAGTTTATCTTTTGTAAAAAAATATCTTTTAGCTTTGTATTATTTTCCTATGGCCACTATACAAATGACCACAAACTCAGTGTCTTAAAACAACACAGATTTATTGTCTTCCAGTTCTGTAGGATGGAGAAGTCCGGGAGACTTCTTAAACAAGGTGTTGGCAGGGCTGGCTGTATTTCTCCTGGAAACTCTGGGGAGAATCCATTTCCTTGCCCTTTCTAACGTGGAGAGGCCACTCACATTCCATGGCTGGTGGCCTTCCTCCTTCGTCCTCAAAGCTGGCAACAGCAAGTTAGTCCTCCCATTATATTACTCTGACCTTTTCTTCTGCCTCCTGCTTTCACATTTAAGGACCCTTGTGATTACGTTGGGCCCATTTGGATAATCCAGTGTAGTCTCCCTGTTTTAAGGTCACTTGATTAATGGCCTTAATTCATCCGCAACTTTACTTCCCCTTTGCCATGTGTGGTGACTTTTTCATCGGTTCCAGGAGTTAGAAGTTGGACATCATTAGAGGACTATTTCCCCACCACCACTGTTCAAAACTATGTTAGACGTCTTTTAAAACTGCACAGATTAGCACATGTTGGAAAAAGGATGTTTTAAAATTCTGTTAAGTAATTTTGGGAAATCAGACCTCTATAAGGGAAAGACAGCTAATTGTTGGAAGTACGCTCAGATATCAGTGCTAAAAGGAGGTTCTTTTCTCTCAGAAGTCTGGTCTCCACAGTGATCAACACAGTATTATCTGTTGTTTTGCAGCCTGCGTAAGGGGGCACTTACCCTGATTCTGGCATGAACAAACAAGTGACAAAACACAGAGCTCTCCTGGCAAACACACTTTATCTAAAAGTCCACAGACTGAGGAATTTGATACATAATTCAGTCTCCTCCAGCTTAATGTGTATTCCATGCTGTGCTTGGCAACACGCTGAAGAGAACGGCAAGACATCCTTCACGTTGGATGGTTCCACTGATTGACAAGTTGACTGCAGAGGGTAATGTATGATGAACAGAGAACACCTCAGGTTTACCTAAGTATATCAAAGTGCCTAGTGTCATAAATGAGCTACAATCTGAGTGGGGAGATTTGCTTTAAGTGGAAGCCAGCTTTCTGGATGCCCAATTTCCATTTTAGTATATATAGCTTGTGATTAGTAGCATGGCCTTGGAATCAGGCATCCAGGTGCAAAGCCTAGCTCTTTTTCTTAAGAGATTTGTCATCAGAGACATTTTACTTTTTTAGCCTCAGTTTCTGCATCCGCATCTCTAAAATCAGGGTAATTATTGTTACCATGTAAGTTGATTATGAGGAAAAGTGAGGTAATGTGTTAATAATTAATATTTTAGTACAGGACTTGGCACACTGTAAGCCCTTAATAGATGGCACTGCCTTTACCTTTTCTCTCTGTAATCTGTTAGATCTTACTGCCTTACATTTCTGCTAAAATATTAGGGAGAATATGACAGGTTGTGTCTTTTACTTGTGGCAAAAAGCTACTGAATTTTTATTCCATTGATAAACTATTTGTTAAATTCTCTCGTTAAATAACACCTTCATTGAACAGCCTATTAGATCACCTAAGCAAAAGTGAAAAGTTCAGTTGAAATGGCTTTCCAGAAACATGGAGATGAAAATTCTTATTATGTGTCGAATCTCATTATTTGCAAAAATTGTTTACTCCTGCCTGTTTCCTCATCTCTATCCTTTTGGATCTCACACCTGAATTCCAAGTTGTTTCTCACATTGTCTCACATTGTGTGTCTCACAGTTGTGTCTCACATTTCTCACATTGTGTTTCTCACATTGGTCTCTTTTTTGTCTCTATTCCTAATTCACACTCAGAATCCACCAAATTCTAGGAGTCCATTCTGGGTTGTCCCATTGTCTGTGTAACAGTAGACGTATTAAAGAGAGAAGAGGCAGCCAGAGAGATAGTTGCTTGAGAAATATGTGCAGAGTGATGGGATCTATTTTTAAGGAAGGAATGGATCTTTAGACTGAACTTGATCTCAGTTGACCTTATAGTCAAAAAGACTAGCTGAGCATGAGCTAAGTGAAAGGCATCTGGTCATGGACATGATGTAGAGGCAGGCAGAGTGTTTCAGGATCAGAGACACCAAAATAGAAGTGGGTTAGCCGTAGGAAGTAACCAGCACTGGGCATTTGGCAGACTTTTCTAACAATAGAATTGAGAAATTCCATATGTAAAGTGATCTAGTAGCTAGTGCAAGGGAGTGAATGTAATAGCCCAAGAATGCTTAGAAGTGTGAGGTGATGGGAAGCCAAGGAATAGAACCTGAGCATGGCAAGGAGAACAGTCTGTTCTAGCCAAGAGTAGACCAAATCACTTAGCTAGTGAGCTAGTGAGGAAGATCTAGAAATTCATCTCAAAATGTAGCTTACATTTATAATTTTTTTATATATAAAGTTTTTACGCCAAAGTTACGTGCAAATATCGTGAACATAGTTCTTAATGGGATGATATTACTTCTTAATGTGTAGATATCACATTAAGAACTATTCATAGTTTAAGCACACCTGGGTGGCTCAGTCAGTTAAGCATCTGACTCTTGGCTTTGGTTCAGATAATGGTCTCATGGTTTCATGGGTTCAAGCCCCATGTTGGGCTCAGTGCTGACAGTGCAGATTGGCATCTTGTCTCTTCTCTCTGACCCTCCCCCACTCAAGCTATCTCTGTCTCTTTCAAAATAAATATACTTAAAAAAAAAGAACTATTAGTAGTTTAGCCAATTTCAGTGAATTCCTTTTGTGGGCTTCATGAAACCATCAATTAAAGACTCTCTCCTAGAGGTATTCTTCCAGATAGATATATACAATATGTTAGATATCACACTCATTTTATCCAAATACCATTTTCCACAGGGCCAGGTAGGCTTGCTCGATCTATCTGCTTGTTTTTCTTCTTTTTTTACTCTTATTTTTTCCTTTTGCTTTTTACTTCTTTTTTTTTTTTTTTTTCAGATGTATACTGGCCAATGGGTTCGAGCTCATGACCCCATATGTTGTACACATCCACAGAAGCTTAACAGAAAGTCAGGAATAAACCTTATAATTAATGGCTTCTATACAGTCTCAGCTAGCTACCTTCTTCACTGGACTTGTGTTGATGGGCCCCCTGAATGTCTTTTACCTGAGCTCAGGTGATAAGCTTTATTATGCAGCTTGTGTATAATGCAGCTCTTTTATTCCTCTGCCTACTGAATTGCCCCTGCTAGGGGTAAATCCCTCCAGGGCAGGGATCTTTCTCTGCTTTGTTCACTGATGCATCCCAACTGCTAGTACAGGGCAAGCATGTAGATATTCATTGAATGAGTTGCTGTTGGGGAACAGGAGGCTTCACAAGGGTTCAACATTATGGGAGGGGAGGGGAGGTGGGCTAGAGATCAAAAGAAGGTTACACTATTGTTTACCTGGAGAGTAAACATTAAAAGGGTGCTATGCTTGGATTGCCTGCTCTAAATACCTCATGGTTTTGCTCTCATACTACTTGCTCTAAAATCCTTTCATCATAATCCTAACCACTATTGCATTAACATGTTATCTTGAACATTTGTCCATAGGCACCACTTTTGAAAATATAGTCAGCCGATGAGACTGCGCTCCCCCGCTTCCCACCAACAGCTTAGCCTATCCTCAATGCAGGACTATTACAGGGAGGTGACAGCCACTATTGTTTTGCCAAAGGGCAAATTATTAAAGGAATTATTAAAGCAGAGTGCAAAAAAAACTATTAGTAAGTATCTATTTATTTGTAGACTGTTGAACATATTAATAAAAATTTCCCAGTGATTAAGCTAAATATTGATACTCCAACATATGAAATTATCAGGTAAAAATGGTAATTTCAGTCTTCCATGTTTCCTTTCCTCCTCTTTCCTTTCTTCCTCTTGCTGTGTTTTCTCTTCCTCCCTTCTGTAACTATTCACTGAGAATATACAGTGTCTACAGTATAGACAAATGTTGGCTTGCAGAGCAGACTAAGTGGTTTGCTGTCATGAGGAACTAACTCATGGTCTGATGGGAGTATCAGATGTTTCAGACAATAGGATCCTGTATGGTAAGTTCTATAAGGAGATGTGTGTATATGAGAGGCTGTATGAGTGCAGAGGAGAGTAACTATCTTATGTATTTAAGGAAGGTTTCCAAAGGAGAAACCTTGAAAGATAATGAATTTCTTCATGAGGTAAAGGAAGGTAAAAGGATTTCAAACAGAGGGAATGTGTCACTAAGCCTGTTGGTTGCTCCTCAACCACCATTTCCTCCTTCGGTTTTCCCTTGCCATCAGAATCTTGACATTATTTCTATTTCTGGTGGTTCATGCATCATTTAAGGCTTGGGTACCCTCTAGCTTCAGGGATTAAATCATTATAATATAACTCAATAGGAACAGTTCCATTGCCCTTGTCATGGTAGTTGAAGAAAAGGCCACATCATTTATTTTTATTTTTTTTAATGTTTATCTTTTGAGAGACAGAGAGAAACAGAGCATGACCAAGGGAGGGGCAGAAAGAGAAGGAATCACAGAATCTGAAGCAGGCTCCAGGCTCTGAGCTGTCAGCACAGAGCCCCACATGGGTCTCGAACTCATGAACCGTGAGATCATTACCTCAGCCGAAGTTGGATGCTTAACTGACTGAACCACCCAGGCACCTCACGAAAGGTCACATCATTTAATTCTGCCCCATGAGATAGATTTGAGGGAATATTTGAGGGGATTCTGGAACATTCTATGTGAAGATAGGATGGTCTTATCTAGCTCTTATATGCTGTTATGTCACTATATGAAATCTGAAGCTAACAGAGACATTGCCACAGCAGGAGACAAACTTGAGGGGTGAAAAAAAAAAGGCCACGTCTCTGAAATGGCATTAGGTCATAATTTCGGCAGCACTGGAACCACCAAGCAGAACTGACTCTGATATCTTCCTTGTTATGTTTGATCAAAAATCACTTTATTTTGTAAGTGATTTTGAGTTATGGAATCAAACTGATAAACCATAAGAAGACAAAGTCTTGGTTGCACAAATTATCATAGTTCCACATACTTACGTTAAGAACTTGACTGTGTCTTCTGGATTCCCTATCATGTCAAACTGAGTGAATAAGGGTGAATAAGCAATAATTTTCATGAGGCCAAGGTTGGAGGAGTAAGACCTACTCTCACAAGCAGGAGATGCTATTAGGACTTAGAGACTAGTTTGATTTTGTGGGAAAATGCAAGATGTCCTGGTCTAAATATGGGTGCCAAGGATAAATCTTGCTAAATTTATAATTATGTATTTGGGCCTTTCTGGTAGTGCATAGAAATTGAATCTGGCAGGAAAAGATAGTTTGGACTCTCTGACTTTGCTTTATTTAAGCCAGCAGGCTCACTAATTAGATTCATATAAAAGCCTGTACTCAGACCTTCAAGCTTTAACCCTGAACCACTTGTATTGATTTTGTTCCATGCGAATCATTTTCAGTTTATAGTTTTACAGTGATCTTTCGGTCTAACATGCTCAATATTTCTTCACATACACAGTTTAGAACTCCCTCTAAATATCAAAAAATATCCTATTTTGGTCTAGTAGGACCACCTCCTTTGGCACAGTCCCCTCTGAACAACAGCTTTGCTCCAGCTTTATGCAGATTCTGAAAAGATCCACCAAAACCCCTCCTTAGAGCCAGAAAATTGACAAAGCTATTTATAAAAAGCCTATTCTTTTAGTTTACCAATATCCAACATGTACTTGGTTTTTGAACACATAATTGCAGTAAGTAATTATCAACCTTACTTTTGCAGGGAACATTCAGTTATCTCAAAGTATACATTGCAAAATCACAAAGGGATCATTGAACCCACATTAATTAAAATGGACATAAATTTAGAAGACATACATATACCAAATATTAACAAACAGGTATAATAAATTAAAGGTCAATAGTCATGGTGTTACTATTCCTAAAATGTGCATTTCCTTAGAAATGTGCTTAGATGTCAACAGAGCAAAACATTGTTTCATGGTATGTTTATAAAGAAGATACAGATTTTCAGGATAACTGTTATAGGTTTTTTTTAAACATAAGAGAACATTCCTGTAAAATGGACAACTTATTTTCTTCTTATTGTTTCCTAGAACTGTAGGCTAGACTGAAAAGCCATGAGGGCAGAAACCTTATCACTATTGTTGTTTCTGGAATCTTAGTGCTTAGCAAAATGTGTGGCAAAAAATGGGTGTGCTGCTACTTAAAAAAAAAAAAAATATATATATATATATATTTGACTCAGAAGTCTGAATAATGCATCTGATGTATATCTAATGGTCTTAAAGCTCTGTGGGGCGAATGCCACTGTGCTCCCAGAAGACTATGTGAGAGACCAGTTTCTGATTTGACTATGGATTCTTAGAGTTCAAGGGGTGTGGAAGGGTCATCTTCATTGACCCCTCATTCACTCAGGTAAAATGCCATTCAGTCTCTGCTCTTCTTAGCCTTAGGGTGCTTGTTAAATTACATCATTTGTCTGAGGAATTCTTTCAGAAGAAAGAAGAAATCTGCATTCTCTGTATGACTGTATTTTCAGATCCATAGTACTTGTCTCTCCTGCATGGGAATGATCCCAATTTTTTATCTGACTTTGTTCTTGATCCCCTCACCATCTTGAAATTTGACCCTCTCACCTTTCCCTGGAATACGGTAGTCTCCTTAAAAATGTGGTATCGAGGAGCACCTGGGTGGCTCAGTCAGTTAAGTGTCTGACTTCAGCTCAGGTCATGATCTTGAGATCCGTGATTTCGAGCCCCTCATTGGACTCTGTGCTGATAGCTTGGAGCCTGGAGTCTGCTTCAGATTCTGTGTCTCCCTTTCTCTCTGCCCCTCTCCTGCTCACACTCTGTCTCTGTCTCTCTCTCAAAAATAAAATAAACATTAAAAAATGTGGTATCAAGAATTGAACTAAATATTTCTGATGTATTCTTTTTACCCCAATTAAAAAAATTAATCCTAGAGAAAGTTGAAGGGATGTTACATGGAACACTTACATATTCTTCACCTGCATTCACGAATTTTTAATATTTTGCTACACTTGCTTTATATCTCTCCATATATAGATAAACTGATTTTTGCCTGAAAGTGTGATATTAAATTGCTGACATTATAACATGTTGCCCCTAAATACATTAACATGTATTTCCTAGGAGCAAAAATATTCTCTTAGGTAACCACTCTACCATCAATCCATCCAAAACTTAACATTGCTATGATAATATACAGTCAACATGAAAATACTCCCAATTATCCCCTGTTCTTTATATGTGTGTCTTTCTTCCCCTGATCCAAGATGCAACCAAGGATCATGCTTTGCATTTGGTTGTTATGTCTCTTTAATCTTTTTAAAGTCCCCTCATTTTGCTTTTCTTTGATCGTCTGAAGAATCTGGGACTGGTGTCTTATAGAACATTCCACAGTCTGGATTTGTCTGAGTGATTTTTCATTATTAGATTCAGGTTAAACATTTTCACCAGAATACTACATAGGCAATGTTGTGTCATATCCCTCAATTGCATTAGGTGGTGGATGTCTCATAATAATTGTCTCATGATTAGTGGCAAACATTTTGATCATTTGGTTAAGATGGTGTTTCCAGACCATCCATTATAAAGGTCAGTCTTCTCCTTTGTAATTAATCCACATTATGTGGGATAATACTTCAAGATTTTGTGGGTGTCCTGTTCTCCAACAACTTACACCTATAGTTCTAGCATCCGTTGATGATCCTTGCCTTCATCATTATTATGTTCACAGTTGAAATATTTCTAATGTTATTCCTTTAATCTTTATAAGCTGGCATTCTTCTCTGTAGAAGAGCTTGGCTTTTCCTGACGTGCTTTGGGTACTTTTGCTCTCCTTTACTCTGGATATTATACTTTCAGTATTGCAGCCTAAGATTATAGTAAATTATTTTTCACAGGTCACAGAGTTCATTCATTCAAAGAACAAATTGTAGTTCCATTTGAACATGTAGAATTTTAAATCATTTATGGTATATTAGAACATTGAAGTGTAAGAATTAATTAGAAATTCTCATATAACTCATAGAAGATATTATTCCTTTAGCACCCTAACGTATTTAGTTTTTATGTTTTCAAAGCCCTCTGTTGACTTAATGTACTTTTCTGGCCTCTGATTATACTTCTTACCAGAGGTTTATCTACCTTCTGTCACTGAGCTCCAGATACATGTCAAGCAATAAAAATGATCACATAATATTTATGACAACTATCATTCTGCCCTTAGCTACAGTCATCTGCCAGTGAATTTTCTCCACATCGGTCCTATATGTTAACATGTCAGGACATAGGGGTGCCTGGGTGGCTCAGTCAGTTGAGTGTCTGAGTTTGGCTCAGGTCATGGTCTCACAGTTCATGAGTTCAAGCCCAGCGTTGGGCTGTGTGCTGATAGCTCAGAGCCTGGAGCTTGCTTCGGATTCTATCTCTCCCTCTCTCTCTGCCCCTCCCCTACTCGTGCTCTGTTTCTCTCTCTGTCTCTCTCTCTCTCTGTCTGTCTCAAAAATAAATAAACCTTAAAAAATTAAAAAAAAAACATGTCAGGACTTAAATATTTCTATGGTGTGCTAAAATTAAATGAGAATTATAAACACTAACCATAGGAATCAGATGATACAATATTGCAACTTAAACTTTTCTATAGAAAACCCTTGAGATACTGTTAATATTTAAGCATATTAATTAATTAGAAAATGGGCTAGTTTGAAATTAGAATCATCTGGCTCCCCTTCCCCCCCCCCCCCCCCAAAGAACACAACACAGAGTGGAAAGACTAAAAATCATTTATCTTCAAGGACATGCTGATTGGTTTTTTTGTTTGGTTTGGTTCATAAAATCACTTGAATTCTTGGATTGGTGTTTCTCTCCTGAGTGTCATCATCCCTCAAACAAGCTTACAAAAGAAACAGATGTGGCTTTTCTTCCTGTAAAGACTGTAGGAGGCTGCGGCAGTTAAACATGCTTCTCAGCTGTGTCTCCATAACTGCAATTTGGCCTAGCTTTTTAATTTATCAAATTGAAAAAAACATAAGGCAAAAATTATGAGTCATTTCTCTCGTTATTATACTGATTACACAGATTCAGCATGAACAAGGCAGATGCTAATTTGTGCATAAAGCACATTCCTTTTGACAGGAAAATATACATAAGTTGTGGTTGCAAAAAGGCAACAGGGGTACTGTTAGAACCATTTTTGGATTTATATGGAAAGCCATCAGTGAAAGACATGAGCTCCTGTGCTATCACATCAACAATAATTTCTAGATACAGAGCATCAGTAAAGGCACCCAAATAAAACTTGTCCTGTGAAGCAGGTGGCTTGGTGACTGGGAATTCTTTCACCAGTGGAAAATCCAAGCAAATAGGGAAGGTGAGTGTGATGAGAGAAAGCAGCATTATAGTCCCGATTTCCAGCACCATTTCTTTTACAGAAATCTCAGTGTGACCTTTGGTGATTCCCTTAACATCTTTAGGCCTCTGTTTTCTCATTTCTAGATTCAAGATATTTGGGTTCTATGCTGCCTTGTGTACCTTTTAGCTATAACATTTGATATATGGATTCTATTTTTTGAGTTATGGAGAATGAGTTTGTGATTTAAGCATCTATAAACTAATATAAATTTGAGTCAGATAACCCCTGTGACAGGTGATTTTCCCCAAGTCCCTTTATAAAACTAGAAAATTTGGTATTAAAAGCAACTTCTTTCCTGATAATCTTATAAGTACTTAAGTGCCATAAATTCAAGACCCAGTCAGTGGAACAAGATGATGTCTGCCAAGAATGATGGCAAAGCAGAGCTTTAGAAGAGTATAAGATTAAAGCTTAGAGCTAGAGGAATTTCCATGGTGATGGATGAATTTCTCCTATTTAGCCTGTACTAAAATCCAGCTCTTCTTTCAATGCCTAGGCAAAATGCTGCTTATGGCATAAAATGTTCTCAATTGCCATTGCCAACCCCCCACTTTCTCATTATTTCCCTACCACTTTGTCTTTTGTCCCTTTGATGTGATCCTCTTCTACAATTAACTATTTACATGTTAATACCTCCCAGTGTTTCCTAAATTTCTTGAGCATCAGGTGCTTCTTTTGCACTTTTGTGTTCATTCTTTGTCTCTTTGCCTGTCAGTCTCCCACTCATTATTCTCCCATCCCCCCTTCCAGACCATGTGGGGACCATATAGAGCATACTTAATATGCATTTGTTAAATTGAACATTACTTCAATTGACAAATGTAAGTATATATGACAGAGCATCAAAGTCATTGAATTTGAAGAATTTCTATATAGAAATGATCAAATTGGCCACTTGTCTTAGTGTTCCATAGAGGCCATCTCTGAGTATCAGCCTCATGACTCATAGTAAACATCTCACACCAATTTTAAGAATTAATTCCTCTTTGTTGCAATTGCTATTGCTATGTATTTTCCACTCTTTATTCAATGATTGTAGATAGTTAAGTATTCTTCAATCCCTGGAAGACAAATGGTAAGATTTACATGACTGCCAGTTTCTAGAAGTCAGAGATCATGTCCTGTCCAGCTTTGTGTTTCTAGCACCAGGAATGGCATCTGGCACTAAGTATGTGCTTTCTCAATGCTTATTGAATGGAACAATTCTGACTTTCAATCAAGGTTAGGGTTGGGTGATGAGCAGTACAGAGAGATTAGCTTTTTCTTGGATTAATTCAAAAGAGAAGCGACTTCCAAGAAAATAGGTAAGGAATTGTAGCTCTCTATGAAGCCCATATATATATTTTTTTTATATTTTCAGACTAATTGAGTAGTTCCTAACTAGTCTCAGTTCACCAATTACATTTCTTTTTAATCAACTCACATCAGGGAAGTGTGAGGCACAGGAGATAGAGAGGTATTAAAAAATGAAATTCAACTGAGAAAATTTGAAGATCTAATTGTCTTTATTCACAGATTTACAATTGGGCACCATCCTGTATAACAAATAGAAAGGAGCTTTGAGGAGCTGTATAAAATGAAGATTTTTATAGGCATAAAGGAGGAGGCGAAAGGAAGTTTCTAGTAAAGAGTGGATTGTTTCAGTCACGGTCACCTTTCTTTGGGGAAAGGTGGGCTCTATCAGGCAGATTACCTCACTAGTCCTGACCAGGTAATTCCAGATTGGTCAAAGGTCACATTGCTGGAGAGGCCAACACTGCAATTAGTTAGGTATTAAGTCTTGGGGCCTAGCACAAGTGACTCCATTTTGGCCCTGTTGTTTCCTTTTAAAACAAACAAACAAAAAACAAAGGGAATTATATTAACTAGATTGGATCATCTGCTTGACTAAGGTTTTTGTTTTATTTTTGGATTTGTCTGGGGTGCTGCTGAAAATAAAGTTTATAACTATTTTTTTTTCTCCTTTCATGTGATTGAGAACTTTTTTCCACTTAATGATCTGCTAAAAGAATACTGGAAGTTTCTCTCAGTGAATATTTGCCAGCTTACCATATTTGTTCTTAAGAGTTTCCACTAGATACCAACAGAACAAGTGAGGTAGTATTAGTTGTCGTATTACTGAAGGAAGAAAATTAATCTCAGGTTGTCTCAGTAAAATCTGAACAAACTTTTGTTGCTGGAGTTAAGACTTTGGGTAAGCTCAGTAGTAATACATGTTGATTAATTTATTCTTCCGCCAGTCCTCCAGGTCCAAGGCTATGTATAAGGTGGGGTGTTTATCTGTCCAGTAGAGTTTCTACCAGTCTCCTCCTCTTCCATAAAATGCATATCAACTGTACCATCCACCTACATAATGTCTAAATTACAGAAGGCCTCCCTCAGGTAGCATGTGAGGGGACATATGGGAAACCAGGGACTGGGACTGCTGGTGTGTGTTGGTCAAATGCCTAATGCAGAGCAATGATGTCTGTGGTAATCTTGAAGATATTCAATATATTAATTGCTCAGTTTCCCAATGTGGCATCTATACAGAAGAATATATAGAATATTATTTCCTTTAAATTCTAAAGAGAAAATAGAAAAATATTCCCTCTAAATGCTCTAAGAATAGAGGGGGCTTTGGGATCAGATAAATGGAGAAAATGCTACATGCTATATGCTTCTCTGGGGCATTCTTAATGTACATTAGCATATCAAGACGTTTGAGAAATTGTTTAACATTATTATCCCAGCATTCCTAAGCTTATCTGATCATTGTACTTTTTCCTCCCCCTCCCTGCTACTCTTCCTCTTCCTTTTTTTTTTTTTTTTGGTAGACTATCTATTATTTTCTTAAAGTTTATTTATTTGTTTTGAGAGAGAGGGGGAGAGAGTGAATCCTAAGCAGGCTCCACGCTGATGGCACAGAGGCCAATGTGGGCCTCAAACTCACAAAACATGAGATCTTGACCTGAGCCGAGATCAAGAGTTGGCAGACACTTGACTGAGCCACCCAGGTTCCCTGAACATCTGTTCTTAGCACAACATTTTAACCTCTAATACCTTCTTCGTGAAAACCCTAGACAAGTTAGAATTTCTTTTGAAATAAAGTCAGACTAGCAGAAAACTATAGCATTGTCTAGATGGTATAGCTCTGATGGTTTGCCCTCATGGAATTGCTGTTTGGTGCTATATTCTCGTAAGATTTTTATAAAATGTAACTCTAACACTTCCTACAAAAATATTCTTTCAGGATGTTATCCATGCTAATGCTCACTGCCTCCCCTATGAAGTTGTGTATAACAATGTTTTTAATAAAACTTTCAGTTAATTACTAGAGAAACTTTGCTTCTCCTAAAGAACTGATATTTTCCCCTCATAGACAATGAGCATTATCTTCAAAACACCATCTCCAATTACTTAAGCATCAATAAATGTACAATCTCAGTTAACAAGATATCAGGAGATCGTTTGGTTTAGAGTATGATTAATTCAACAGCTCAGTGACATTCATGGCTGCACAGCTTCTCATTTTTCTCAGCTCTGCCAGTGTTAGTGTCAAAGTTGTTATCAGGCTAACGTGAGTCGTGGTTGTTAGATGGTTGCAGTAGCATCAGGAGTCAAATCTTCATGCAGTAACATCCAGTTGAATAAAATATATCAATCTCTCTCTCAGTGTAATCTTGTTAATATCAAAGAAACATCTCCCAGAGGCCTCCCATTTACCCCCTACCATCTCATTGGCTAGAACCAGACTAGGCACCCACCACAAACAATTGCTAGCGGAGCACCTACAAGCAGAGTGAATGAAATTACATGAGTAGCTTAAATTAGTCAGGATTTGCTGCCAATCCGCATAGTTACCGGAATAAAAGAAAATTTTGTTAGTAAAGAGAGAGGAATAGATCTTGAACCATGGTGTCCACTAGGAACACTTAGAGCATCTCCTTTTCATTAAAAGTCACGCATGTGTCTTCGTGGCCTTTCTCTATGTGTTCTATTTGTTTCTCTGATATTAATTTAAGTTTCTTTTCTCCTGTTCATGATTTTTTTGCATGCCATGTTTGGCATGTTATTTCTGATGTTCACTTTGGATGTTTTTCAAAATTATATATAATATATGAAAACTGCAGCTTACATATCAGGTGCAAATTAAGAAATAGAAGGTGAGTGGGTAACTGCTCTGGGTTTGGACATATAGGATTCTTTGACATTCCAGCAGAATAGTTAGAACTTGTCAGTTCAAAGTGACTTTGGTCCAAGCCTGTAAAAACATGACTATAGTAATTGACTTCCCACAGAAGGTAAAAGTGAATATTCTCACATAATTAACATTTTTAATTTATAGACAAGCAATTGGGGTATTTATTGTCACAGGTATAATTTAATTAGCCAAGACAAATAAATTAGATTTTATACTTTTATCAGTATAATGGAATTATAGAGGCTGGCCTGGAAATTTCAAGTCATTGAAGATACCATTTGACCTCTCAAGGAAATTAATTTTTCCAACTGCCATTTTGAAAAGTTATAATTAGATTAAGCTATATCAGTATTATTGATTTATTTATTACATTGGATGCCATATAGGGTACTTTCTTGGGATTCTGGAAAGTCCTTCAAATGCCTTTTTCTTTCTTGCTTTCTTGCTTGCTTATTTATTTATTTATTTATTTATTTATTTATTTATTTATTTATTTAGAGACAGACAGACACAACATGAGTGGGGGAAGAGCAGTGAGAGAGGGAGACAGAGAATCCCAAGCAGGCTCCTCACTGTCAGTATGGAGCCCGATGCAAGGCTAGAACCTATGAAACCATGAGATCATGACCTGAGCCAAAACCAAGAGTTGAACGCTTAACTGACTGAGCCTCCCAGGTGCCTCTCAAATGCCTTTTTATAAAGTACAACTGCATGACATGTGAGATGGAAGGTATTTTGGGACTGAGTACATGTCAATTGGATCATAAAGAATATTTACAGGGACTAATTATATAAACTAAATAATAATAACAACAAATGCAAACATAAAGTAAAATATGAAAAAAAACCCTCACTTTTTTCTTGTCACATGGGGCCCTAATTTATATTACATTTCCTTTTGTACAAGAGTCTTACAAGATACAGAATGCATAGTTAAATATATTTGAAAAAAATGAGCATGTGTGGTAATGCGTAATATTGCAGATGAGAGACAAATGTTGGGAAGGCAAAGGTAGACTCATTTTAGAGGGAAATAAATAAATAATGGGGAGACATGAACAATGTATAAGAGTGACGGTTCATAGTGATCTAGAGACAAATGTTTCAGTCATATAAGATGTAAGATAAGTATCTCAAAAGGATTTGTAGGTAAATAGATAAAATTAAACATAGGGTTATGCAGACTTGGGAACACCTCGTGTGCTTGGTTGCTTGAAGTACAACATACTGAATTAATATAATTACTTATACAAAGTAAGAAGAACATGTTGGAATCAACAAGAATCCTGGAAGCACAGATATAAAAGGAGAAAATTTGATATTCTTATAGCCAAAAAAGAGGGAAAAGAGATGAAAGTGTGAATGTTATTAAGTTATTCCTATGTGATGTATAATGTATGTTTTCTTGGTCTTCCTGTGAAATGATTTTAAAAAGTTGAAATTTCTCATGAATGCTTTGTGGGTGGCTTGTATTTCAGGAATGTGACAAAGGCTGAGTCCTGCTCTCAGGTTAGTTTAGTTGAAACTTGGGAAGACAGCCACTTACGTGTTCCATTAGTTGGATTTTGTTCTGTAAATGGACTTATTTCATGTTTGTATTTATTTTGTTTTTGGAAGAAAATATTCCTTTTGTCTTTCTCCATTGCAGAGGCTTAAAATTGTCTTGGGCTCAGCCCTGCTACACTCTCTCAAGTACTCACATCCGGAGCATATCACCCATTTCACCACAAAGCCAACACTTCTTCAGAAAGGCCCTCCTGTTATTGACTTAGACAAAAATGACACAGGTATGTGGCATCATGGGGAGTAGGTGGGATAGCAAGACATAGCCCGTCTGGTATCTGCAATCTGCTAATAACCTTGATTGTTTGCTTTGGGATAGCCCTTGTTCTTGGATGACTTCCTGTGGTCTCCTTGAGAACCTCTCTGGAGTTCCTCTGTGGACTTGGAATACATGGATTTTATCTTTGTAGTAGTCTTCCTGCTTATTTTGGGCTGTGTGTGTGTGTATATATACACATGTATGAGTGTGTTTTAAACACTGACTCTCTGTCCTACTGATTTCAACTTTCTTCCAGAAATTTCACAAAACTTTTGCCCATCAGGGTAATTTCTACTGTTTTCTAACTAATGTCTATTTGTTTTTTATTATTATTGGATTTTGGAAGGAAAGAGAAATATATCCAATTAGTCAAGTCAGCCATTTTAAGCCAAAATCACCACCAAAGGTATATATTCCTGACATATGTTCAGGGTGTACCTTGGGCCCATCCAATGAACTGGTATTCAGTTTTTTCTTAATAGGTTAACAAAACTAAAATAGATGCAGTTTTTCACACATCATGGTTTCATGTTAAGGGGAAAACATCCACTTGGCCTAAGAAAGCTCTTCTTGGAAATGATCTGAAGTATACCAGTTTTTGTATATATATCCCAACTCATGTAATTCTTATTTTGGCTTTAGACATTAACTTAAAAGTGGGCCCTGATTTTATAAACAGCACTTACTTAACTTTTTGTCATTCTTGATCATGGCGTTTTGTCTAAATATGGAAAGCATCATAAGTAAAAGGAAGATTGATGGAATATGAGCTGTACTTCCTATTTGCTGTTACTTTTTTACTCTTTTTATTTATTTTTATTTTTTTTAAATGTTTTTATTTATTTTTGAGACAGAGACAGAGCATGAGCAGGGGAGGGGCAGAGAGACAGAGAGATACAGAATCTGAAGCAGGCTCCAGGCTCTGAGCTGTCAGCACAGAGCCCGATGTGGGGCTCGAACTCACAGACTGTGAGATCATGACCCAAGCTGAAGTCGGACACTTAACTGACTGAGCCACCCAGGCGCCCCTTTACTCTTTTTAGAGCTGAAATCTTAGTCTGACTTGTTGAAGATTTTGTATTGTTGTATAATTAATATACACTGTTATGTTAATTTAGGGGCACAACTTATTGATTCAGCGGTTCTGTACATTACTCAGTGCTCACTACAGTAAGTGTAGTGCCCATCTGTCACCATCCAAAGTTATTACAATATTATTAACTGTATTCTCTATGCTGTATTTTCCTCACCATGACTTATTTATTTTATAATTCGAAGTTATGAGTATTGATGAGTACTGCTAAATGCATATTCAAGGTAATAAAGAATTCTCAAGTACACTTAGTAAAGAATCAATTTTTTTGATATAATTTATTGTCAAGTTGGCTAACATATAGTGTATACAGTGTGCTCTTGGCTTCAGGAGTAGATTCCCATTATTCATTGCTTACATACAACACCCACTGTTCATCCCAACAAGTGCCCTCCATAATGCCCATCACCCATTTTCCTCTCTCCACACCCCCCCACCAACCCTCAGTTTGTTCTCTTTAAGAGTCTCTTATGGTTTGCCTCCCTCCCTGTTTGAAAGTATTATTTCTTTCCCTTTCCCCATGGTATTCTGTTAACTTTCTCAAATTCCACATGAGTTAAAATATATGATATGTCCAGTTCCATCCACAGTGCTGCACATGGCATGATTTCATTCTTTCTCATTGCCGAGTAGTATTCCATTGTATATATAAACTACAGCTTTTTTATCCATTCATCAGCTGATGGACATTTGGGCTCTTTCCATAATTTGGCTGTTGTTGAAGGCACTGCTAAAAACATTGGGGTACACGTGCCCCTATGAATCAACACTCCTGTATCCTTTGGATAACTTCCTAGTAGTGCTGTTGCTGGGTCGTAGGGTAGTTCTGTTTTCGATTTTTTGAGGAACATCCACAGTTTTCCAGAGTGGCTGCACCAGTGTGCATTCCCACCAGCAGTGCAAGAGGGTTCCCCTTTCTCCACATCTTTGCCAGCATCTGTTGTTTCCTGAGTTGTTCATTTTAGCAATTCTGACAGCTGTGAGGTAGTATCTCAGTGTGGTTTTGATTTGTGTCTCCCGGATGGTGAGTGACGTTGAGCATAGTAAACAATTGATTTTTAAAATGTTAGAGTCAAAGCAGGCCAAGAATCATGGAACAGGTTTTGAGCGTCGAATTAAAAAGACTTAGAACACATCTTGATACCATCACTCCTCATGCCTCCCCCCCTTTTTTTAACAAGGTCGTTATTTATGTTGCTGCCCTCCTCCAGCTTCCTCCTCTGGGAATAATACCATCCTCCCATTGTTGTTGAGAGTAAATGAAAACATCCCTGGTACTTAGTAAGTGCTCAGTAAATTTAATTGAAATCTGTCATTGCTGCTTCAGCAATAATTATAATTCCAGCCTCCATTGCTGCTTTCTGTCCCCACATTTCCCTCTTCTCGTCCAGCCCTGGTTCTTTCATGTGTTGTGATTACTATGATCTGAAGTGCTTCTTCTGTCACTCTTGTTCTTGCATTTGGCCCTAATTAATCTTTTTCTTGACTTATTCATAAATATTAGATCAACCTTAAAGCCAAAAGTTTATTATTGTGGTTTTTTTCACCTTTTTCCCCCCCCACTATTTTTTTGGTTCTTTGACTTCTCCTTCAATGTCCACAAAGGCCAAACAGGGCATGTTGGATGGTGTACTTTTTGCATTTATTTAATTCTTTTAGATAGATCATCAAATAACAGGTCAACTGTAGTCCTTAATTAGTAAAATAAAATAATTATAAAACAGGAAATGTAGGAGGGTTATAAATTGTACTAAAAAGATAATCATAAAATCATGTTATTTATTTCTTTCTTTATGTTTATTTTATTTTTGAGATACAGGGAGAGACAGAGCATGAGCAGGGGAGGGGCAGACAGAGAGGGAGACACAGAATCCAAAGCAGGCTCCAGGCTCTTAGCTGTCAGCACAGAGCCCAACACGGAATTTGAATTCACAAACTGTGAGATCATGACCTGAGCTGATGTCAGATGCTAAACCAACTGAGCCATCCAGGTGCCCCATAAAATCATTGTTAAAATTTTCACTTTTTATATTTACTATACCAAATATAATTTTTAAATCATTTATAAATATAAACCAACTTTTTTTTAAGTGTTACTATAAGATCTGTTTTAGTTCTAAGATTGTTAATAATTCTAAAATGGGAGTAATAATAATAAATGGGGGTAATAATAAAATGGCAGATTTGAAGGTCAAATTTCATACAGTGCACTCCTCCCTGCAAGGCACACATGCTCCCTAAAGTTCAGTCTAGATAAACTTTCTTTCTCCCTCAGCTCCCTTCTCGCTTTTGCACACACATACACACATGCAAAATTTCATGATTCTTCATGTAATACTTAGGTTGTGTACACAAAAGTTAGTGTGTTCTAATAGTCTGCGGTCAAACAGTAATATCCAATGCAATGTTGAGTTACAAAACTCACACTGTCACTTGATAGGGTGAAGAAAAATTCAAGTAAAACATTCCACACAAGTATTTTTGACTTGATATGAAATTCTCTTCCTGCTCTCCCTCAGCATTTCAGGGGAATGGACAAAGATTAAATTATTATTTTTAAACCAAATTAAAACTCCTCAACAGGAAATAAAGGTATTACATTTCACTGTAGAAGAGATAATAAGTATCCAAACTTCCCATTCTGTATTTCACATATCCATTGTGGTAGAGAAACCCAGAATTTATTTATTTATTTATTTATTTATTTATTTATTTATTTATTTATTTAAAAAAAATTTTTTTTTAACATTTATTTATTTTTGAGACAGAGAGAGATAGAGCATGAACGGGGGAGGGTCAGAGAGAGAGGGAGACACAGAATCTGAAACAGGCTCCAGGCTCTGAGCTGTCAGCACAGAGCCTGACGCGGGGCTCGAACCCACGAACTGTGAGACCGTGACCTAAGCTGAAGTCGGACACTTAGCTGACTGAGCCACCCAGGCACCCCGAGAAACCCAAAATTTAAAGAAGGTTTTAGAAGAACAAAATTTGGGAGAGGAAAAGAAATAATTTCTACTTGTCATAGATCTGTATGTCAAGTATAGTTCAAACTCCAAAGCATTTCCGCAAGCTTTACATATAGTGATATTCTGATAGATTCCTGGAAAAAAAAACGCTCTGATATTTGGTCTATATATAACTTGGATCCTTGTCTTGGATCTAGATGAGTAACTGCTACCAGTAAGTTGGCAGCAGAGTATGAGTTTCAAGAAAACACTTAAGCTGTTTGGTATGTTTACAAACTCTCGACATTTCTATGTGAGCAAAAAATGGTTTAAACAACACAAATGGGCCAAAATTGTCTTTAAAGTTGGTCTAATCATTGTCAGTGATTTAAAAATAGATGGAGGAGTGCCTGCATAAGTCAGTCAGTTTAGGTGTTAGACTCTTGATTTCCACTCAGCTCGTGATCTCATGGTTGGGAGATAGAGAGCCCCATGTTGGGCTCTGTGCTGACAGCAAGGAGCCTGCTTGGGATTCTCTTTAACTCTCTCTCTGCCCCTCCCCGACTCACATGCACATGCTTTCCTTTTTCAAAATAAGTAAACTTAAAAAAATAGATGGAGAGGGCTAAATGCAAGAAGAATAACAGCTGTAGAACATATGTGTTCCTTTTTGACTATAATTCTTTAAGTTGTATTTGTACACTGGTATCAAATGTTTTAAAGCTGAAAACAATGCTGTGAGTATAATAGATATTTTATGTGCCTTTTGGGGTATAGTAAACACTTTTTCTAGGTTTGGTGAATTTCTTACCTTGTACATCCCACTTTCCTAAGATAAAAGCCAGAAACTTGCTTTTCCAGGCTCCCTTACAGCTAAGATGCAGGTATACAACCTTGCTTCTGCCCTTGCATGCTAACATATGAGGTCTGTTTTTGGAGTGAAGAGGGCCACGCACTGCGAATTTCATTGATGATGAGCATAGTGGAGTGTGGCAAGGAGACACCCAGTTTCAGAAGCAGCAATGGTGGATGGCCAGCTTCAGGCACCTGATGTTACAAAAGTGAGGTACAGAGCCTGTGCCCAGATTGCGGGCCACTGAGTTCTCCAGAGTAGTTGTCCTGTTTATTCCTGGTTGTATAGCCTTTAAGCCTGCCTCTTCAGAAGGCTGTGAACTGCCTGATCCCATTTATCTAATTCATTTTCTACTTAAATTGTCAGAATGGGGACACCTGGATGGCTTGGTCGGTTGAGTGTCTGGCTCTTGGTTTCAGCTTAGGTCATGACCTCACAGTTTTGTGGGACTGAGCCCTGCGTTGGGCTCTGTACACTGATCACATGGAGCCTGCTTGGGATTCTCTCTCTCTCCCTCTCTCTGCCCCTCCCCAGCTTGAGCTCTCTCTGTCTCTCTCAAAATAAATAAATAAGCTTAAAAACAAAAAACCTGTCATAATGGGTTCTATAGTTGACAACTCACAACCCCAATTAGCACAATTCATAAAATAATGGCATTACTACTGCTACTACTTTATATTTGTACAGAACTTTTGCAGTCTTGAAAAAATATCTTTCAAGAGTTGGTTTCAAAATGATCTCTTTCAATTCTCATATCAACTTTCACACTTAGGGTATGACAGTATTTGTAGTTTTCATTTGTCACACAGGGAAGCTGTGAACTAGCAAGGCTAAGTTACTTGTCCTGTCACAGAGCTACTTGGTGGGGATAGGTGTAGAAAGTAACATCATTTTTGGTTTGACTCTATGGACCTCACCATTATCTAGTTACATAAAGAAGTGAATTTTTGTTTTAATGCTTGCTTAAGCTTCTTGACTTCTTACATGGTTAATAGAAAATATTCCACCAGGGAGACATTTTGAAATTAGTATTAGACATGTAAACATTCTCTGTTACAAGTGACTTGCATCCAAAATCCATTCACTTTTCTCCAAGGTAAATTTCTTCTGGGGGATTACCTAGTTTCTGATCTTCCTCATCTGAGGCCTTCTGGCTCCAGGGATGGTGAGAGTTATACCTGCATATCAACCTGACCATAGTGATTAATTGAAGGAGGAACAGGCGTATGATCCAAAGAGATGCCATCTAGATAATTCTGTCTCCCCTTAGAGAGGCATGTTATTTTCTGCTGGTTTTAAACATGAAAGGATGCAGGCCCAGACTTCTGGAAACTATCTTTTTTTTCTTTTAATTTAATTTTTTAATGTTTATTTATTTTTGAGAGAGAGAAAGAGAAAGACAATGAGCAGGGGAGGGGCAGAGAGAGGGAGACAGAATCCAAAGCAGCCTCCAGGCTCTGAGCTGTCAGCACAGAGCTCAACGTAGGGCTTGAACTCTTGACGTGCAAGATCATGACCTGAGCTGAGCCAAAGTCAGATGCTCAACTGACTGAGCCACCCAGGCACCCCTGGAAGCTATGTTGTCTTTATAATGTGTGGATAAAGCCAACCCATGGGAGAGCATTGCTGAGAGATGGATCCTGATGCTACTGTGTGAGCCTCGAATCAAGCTGTGCCTGGACATTTCAGTTACATGAACCCCTAAATTCTCTCTGCTGCTTAACAGAGTTGAGTTGAATAGTTTTTCCCTTGAAGGCAAGAGTTTTAACTGATTCTTTGTGCTCCTAGCTTTCTTGGGCTTCACCAGTTAGGCATAATGCTAACAGTACTGCTGAATTTCACCCAAAGAGATAGGTCTGCCAGCTAAAAATCTAAATTGCTTTCAAAACTTAATGACTTGCTGTTATGTGGAAGGACTCCAAATAGTATTTTCTCAAGACTAGGCAAAGCTTTAAGGGGAAAGCAATATGTCAGACATTGGGAATGTTTAACTTTCTGAATGTTTCCTGTATAACTGTCCCTCTTTTATTATTATTTAGTCATAATGCTGCCTTTTCCTAATTTACCTCCCCTAAATTTAGAAATTACACTATAATCTCCATTACTAGATTTAAATGACAGAAAATGTTCTTAAAGGTTTTTTTTAATGTTTTTTTTTTTTTTTTTTTTTTTTTTGAGAGAGACAGAGACAGAGTGTGATTGGGGAAGGGGCAGAGAGAGAAGGAGACACAGAATCTGAAGCAGGCTCCAGGTTCTGAACTGTTAGCACAGAGCCTGACACAGGGCTCAAACTCTTGAACTCCTTGAGATCATGACCTGAGCTGAAGTTGGACGCTTAACTGACTGAGCCACCCAGACACCTCAATAATGTTCTTAATGTTTTTTTTTAAACTACTAATCAATTTATTGAAACTTGCAAATTTGGAAACCTAGATCCTCCTTAAGATTTTGCAATCTTAATCACTTCTAAGTACTTTCATATCTGACTGAAACAAAGTCTTCTTAGTATTTAAATAACTCTTATAAAACTAATATATTAAAGTTAAAAATACAGTGAACTTCATGTTCTAAGTAGTAACTAACCTTAAGTCAAAAGTCAATTCAATTACTCCTTTTAAGTTAGGATTATAAGGCTGTCACTCTAATAAGCCAAATATTACTAGTGTATAAAATTTCAAATCTATACAGATTGCTTCTTAATCCCTACCCAGAGTTAGCTGAACTGTTTAGTTAGAGGGAACAGTCCCCACAAAACTGCCCTCATTTCAGATACCAGGTACAAGCATGGGGTCTCCAGGATTACCCTTACTTTCAACCAGCTGGCAACAAATTTGGGAATTCCCATGATCACTCTTAGGTTAGATATTTTGCTACAAGGACTTGCAGAAATCACAGAGAGCTATTATCACTTGCAAGGAGTGTAACAGGGACAGGACACAAGTTAAAATTAGTCAAAGGAAGAGACTATATAGGGCAGAGTCTGAGAGGGGTTCAACCATGGATCCGTGGTCACCCTCTCCCTATGGAATCATGCACAGTGTTACCTCCTCCTAGCTATGATGTGTAACAATGCACAGGAAGTATCGCCAACCAGGGAAGCTCATTCAAGCTTTGGTGTCCAAAAATTTTAATGGAGCTCAATCACATACTGTCTATGTGGCTAATCTTTTGTCTCCCACCCCTCCAGAAGATCAGGCTAATGCCGTTAGTCTCTAGTTACTCTGGAGGTCAGAACTGATAAGGCAAGGCTCAAAGGCCCCTTACAATTGAATTGTTAGAATCTCTGGTGGCCAAAGGCCCCCAGCAAACAAAGACCTGGATATGCCAGGTGCCTAAGGATCACCTCCCCGGAGCTGAAGGCAGAGGACAGACTCTTTGGGTAAGGTTAATTCCTCACTGTAGAATTCCCAAAGTATTATTTCTTTAGTTTTGATTATCTTAAACATTCTTTAGCTGATTCTAAATCCTTGTGGGTTTGAAAGATTCCTCACTGTGGAAGGTAATTACTGTCCCAGCAAACTGAGATTATTTTCCCCCTTGCTTTTCACCTGCCATTCTGCCTGAGGCTGTGGGTGTTTTAGGCAATTCTCACCATTCACTAAGACAACTACAATGATTGGTTTTGTCTTAAAACGTTGTAGATTTGCATCACATTTAGAATTTGCTGAATTAATATTTAGATGAGTACCTTGAGATCCACAAGTAAAAGGTTGTCTATAGGGAAGCAGTGTTTGGACTGTGCAACATGGCACATAATGTTGGTCGTATATTAGCAAGCTCTTTAAGAGAGGAACAATAAATTTTCATCTTGCTTTCATGGTTACAGCAACTGAGACTGAATTCCTTCTAAAGCTTACTTAGCAGCCGCAGTTTGGACATGAAGAATATTAATAATGCTTTGAGGTAATTTTGCAGCATAATAGAAAATCAACATTTGGGGATGCTCTGATTTTTGAAAAACCTTAGAGATTAGTTTCCACAAAGAATGACAACAACATGCAGCTGCCATTATGTGCTCAAAACAAAGGGAAGTCACTGTATTTGAGAGGACTTCGGAAGCCTCACCTAAGCACAGGGTGGGGCAAGTCCTGCCCAGATGGCTGCAGGACACAATTCATGGTGTTTCTCGTCAGTGATACAGCAGGATGCCCCCCGGAGTGGGAAGCTCAGTTAGCAAACTCTGTGAGCTGTGTCTTTGTGTTCAGGGCAAATAGTATATACTCAGCCCCTTATATCCCAGAAATCTACTGTAGCATAGCTGATTATTTCACAGATTTGCAGATACCTCTTCTTCCTTAGAGAAATAATTTCCTAATAGACTTCAAACCCCCATGTTAAAGAAGAGCTTCAGTGTAATTGTGACCTGTAGTAGGGAGTGTCACTACCAAATATAGCCAACATGTCAACATATCCTATCCAGGTTGAAGTCAACAGAGTGGTATAGACAAGTATACAAAATAATGTGTACTTAAATGAAATAATAACCAAATATATAATGTTTTATATACATAAAGCAAATGCATAGAATTACAAAGGAAGCCATTTTTATGGGGATAAGGACATCAAAAAGCTAAGTTTGTAATGTAGATATGCTTTTTATTAAAACATTAAATAATAAGACCTACTGTTGGGTTTAATAGCTACCTTAATTTATAAGCAGCAATTACATTAAATGATGTTTGCAACAAGTATAAAGTGACAAAGACTCAAATACTGTTGTTACTACATAAACAAGGAAAAGTTAAATTTTCACTTGGGAGTTTGTGAAAATAAAGATGTCGTGTGTGTGTGTGTGTGTGTGTGTGTGTGTGTGTATGTGTCTAGGTTTGGGGGGGGTGGATGATGTTGGCCAAAGACCAAATTCTAGGTAAATTGGCTTCAGAAATGCAAACTACCTTCTTTTAATAGGTGCCTCCCTAAACCTAAATGGATCTTGAGAGATGCTTTACACTTTGCAGCTTCTCCCACTTTATCTCCCTTTGTTATTCTCAGTCTGTTTCCTCAAAACTGTTAAGCAGTAAAGAAAAAGAAAAAAAAAGTACCTCAGGCCCCTGGGGGAACCAAGGGAGATGATTTTGCCCTTAACTCACAGCCTTGGAGATGGAGACAGTCAAGGGATTAACAAGATGGTGAGGCAGCGAAGAGGAGGGGTTTTCAGAAAATGATAGTAAAACAAACTGAATGCCTGCAGTCTGCAGCAGGCCAGTGGGGAGAATGTGGGAAACTGGTTCTGGAAGGTGAGCACTGGGAAGGCCTATGGTAGTTCCCTTACAACAACAGAGGATTCAGTCATCCAACATATGAATTTTAGCTATTATAGAAACATTGTGTATGTTTGTGAATGCATATTGTGTCTGTCAGTGTGTTGATATTTGTTTGAGCTTCTCAAAAAAAAACAAACAAACCCAGGTGTGGGTATTGTTCCTCCCATTTTGGGTATGAGGAAACTGAGGCACAGAGATGTTAACTACTTGTGTAAAGTCACATATTTTGTAAACAGTAGAGCCAGGCTTAGAATCTAAAGTTTATTCTGGAATACGGAAGGGATTGGGCTGACCAGGCCTAGTTTTGGTGCGTGAAGTGTTTATGTCGAGCTTCCAGAATGTCCTGAAATAAATTTTTTAGTCTGCTGTTTTTTTCAGCATACAAGTATCTTATATTATAATGCACTTAAAATCAGGCACTTCAAGGATGAACTTTTGCTGAAGTCACCAAGTGTGTGGATTTCTCCCTGAGCTAATATTTCACGTGCCTCTTAAGTCCAAGTCTTTACAGCATGAAGTGAGAACACTACTCTAGCTTGTCCATGGGCTTCTCCAAATTACCTGCTCAGCCCTACTTAGAGCTGGATGTGTGAACTAGCAGCGCATGAAGAAGTTCATTAGAGAAAGGAATTGGATTTGATTAATTTTTTTCTAAACACTGATTGACTAAGACAGTCCATTTTGCTAACATTTATATTGCAGTAAAGCTTAATTATGGATTATTTCGCCATAAGGCGAACTAGACTGACATAAAACAGAGTGAAAATTTACAGTGCCGTACAAATATCTATTTCTAATTTTCTGCTAATTGCTTTTCTATTTTATTCATGGTTTTAGGCACACACTTTTTAGAAATATGTACAATTGTGTTCCTGAAACAGAAATTTCAGAAAATTGTTAAAGACAAAAATATATCATAAGAAATACGGAATCAGGATGCAATATGACAACTTCTATATGTATCCATTAATTTTACTCTATTGACTTGGCATAAATAGTCAAATCAATAAACAAATAGATAAGCCAGTGTGCCATCTGATGTGGCTGTTTCAGAAAAGTGATTTTGCACTTGCATATCATTAGGTGTGTAGATGGTAGAAAGCTTTTCCAACTATAGGACACTAGCCTAATATACTCTGTCACTAAAGCTTCTATATTGGTTTGCTTTTTAAAGTGTTGGAGTTAGTCAAGTTCATTAAGGATTTTTGCTATCAGTTAGAGAAGAAAATTTTAGTGTGCAAAAGAGTCCAGAATAAAAAGTGGGAAGGGAAAGGAGATGCTGAAGAAGATATTTACATTCAGGGGCAGAAGTCCAAATTTTAATTGTGTGTCCAAGTTCATATTTGGTAATTACTGTTCATGTTGGTTTCTGACATGTAAAAATTGGGATGGATGTGCAAATCAGACAAGCATCAAATGGGAAGTGCAAGCACATTAATCTAGGGTCCAAAAAAATTCTGTTTTACTGACGTATCTTGGGTAATGAAGGATATAAAATCATGAGTAAGAATATATTAAATTATAAATCTGAAGTTCTCAAGTTTGCTCACATCTTGTCCTTTTTTGATCACCAAGACCTCCAATAAAAATGATTTCCTGGTTTGTAGCAGCACAATAAGGCATTTGAGGAGAGTCAGTGGGTTCAGTTCATCGTTATAATTAGCATCCGGGTTTGTAGTTGTAGCAATAAAAATTCTGGGTTAATGGAACAAGGAACTGACTACTCAGTCTTGCTCAAAGGAGTAAGTGCATGCTTTTCACTATTTTCTTTTAAGGATGAGTTTTTGTGCCAGCATCTTTCTGGCTATTTTTTAAGTTTGTATCCAATGAATGTATAATTAAGCTGATGCTTCTTAACTAGCTAATTGCTAGTTAAACATCTTTTTTTTTTTTTGGAAAGCCAGACATGTTTCAGTTTCCTCTTAGCATTCCTGAATTCAAGTCACTACATTTAAATATACACACTGGAGATTTACAACAAGTCTAGAAATACATTAGAGGCTGGGTGCAATAGCAAAGTGTAAGAATGGATCCACTCTCTTTACAGTGATTCCATTGTGCTAAGAAATACAAAGCAAACAGGTATGAACGGATTGAAGACCAGCCGATACAATAGAGAAGAGAGAATGAGATAACACTGGGAGTTAAAGATGCCTCTGAGAAGACTTCAGGGCTGGAAGGAGGCTGCCAGCCCTGAGAAATGTAAAATGTAGTAAGGAGGCTAAAACAATTCCAGGCAGAGAAAGCAGCATGAGCCAACCCATGAATTGATAACGAGCTTGGCATGACAAGCTTTCATAAACTAGAGGATGCCCAGAGGAAAAAGGCAGTCCTAAAGTTTGATGAGAAAAGCCACATAAAAGGTAGTCATTATTAGTTTCCAGCATTTTGACCCAAACCCATATTTTGCCCATCTGTATGATTTGATCTTGATTTATTGAAAGCCTTAGAAAATATCTTCGTTTTCTCTGTCATCTCTTTAGCTCTCTTTGCAAATTCTCAAGTGCCTGCTAATGTCCCACAGATCTTTCAAATCAAATATGTCCCAGCTGCAGTCGTATTCCCTCTATTGAATGCCCCACAGGATCACCAGGGAATGTATTAATGAAGCAAAACTTAACTTGAACTTGTTGTAGTAAGGGAGAACATGAACCTGATGGAGTCTTAGCAGTTTCACGGAAGTTGAGCAGTTTCTCCAATCTTTGCAGAATTTTGACATCTAAGCCTATGTGGTTTGAGGATGACCCCTAAAGATGGGAGCTAATTGGAACTGCACTAAATCTCTGGGAGAACATCTTGATAAGCAAACTTCCCCACTTGGAAAGTGGGCTGTTTGCTCAGGTGAACAGACTCTTATCTTTAATAAAGTTATCTGTAGGAATTTCCTAAAACAATTGGTGGAATTATTTTTTGCTTTTCAGTCTTATCTTTCCCTGGAAAAGTTTTTCTGGAACAACGAACTATGTGATGTTGATATAGGTGGTCTACAGATGTGTCTAAATCATGTGGACACAGATGGTCTTGATTCTCACCTTCCTAAACCAGGTCCTACTAAGATGTTTCCTGCTTGAGTCACTGGTAACACCCACCATTCTCCCGCTCTCCCAGGGGAAATAATTTGGTGTTACTTTGATTTCCCCATCCTCTAAAGCAGTCTCTCACCCTCAACTCCCATGCTTTGTGCTTGCTTCCCAAATGCTTTTCCAGCATGTCTTTCATTTCCGCTCTTACTTTCACACAAAGGTTAGAGTTTTATTTCTGAAATAAATAACTTCTCTTCTAAAGATTTATAATAGCTTCACCATGCATATGTATATTAAACCATCATGTTGGTTTAATATTCATATACAGTATGCAATATGTATAAATACAACTCCAATATACAATTTTAATTGCCAGTTATAGTTCAATAAGACTGGGAAAAAAAGTTTCCCAACACTAAAGAATAAAACCTGAACTTAATAGCACTGCTTTCAGGACCTTCCCTGAGCTGGTCCCAACCTCTTAGTTGACTTCACACCATTTTTGTGTGTGTGATGATTTCTTTAACACAGCATAGAACTTTGCTGGTTTTGCTTTATCTTACACACTCTTCTCCCCTTTCTCTGCTCAAAGGCCAACATACTGGTCCTCTTTTTCCGGGATATTATTCTTTTTGTTTACTTCCTATTTCTCTCAGCCTCTTTCTAGTCTCCTCATTCATCAGTAGTGTTGGTTAGTGTCCTGGGATTATGTCCTTGACTCATCACAATTTGTACTTTCTGTCTTCTTTTCAGATGATCTCAGCTATTTTAATGCATGCCATCGTTATATTTGATGGCTCTCCAATCCATATCACTCTTCCTTAACTCTGCTCTGAGCTCCAGATGCAGACTCATCCATGCTCCACATATCCTCTGGGGTTCCTGCAGGTATCTCAGATTCAACATGCCCAACACAAACCTTCTCTCACCCTTACCTCAGTATCATCACCCAGGGAACAAAGCTGGGTGCTTTCTCCCTCACGGTCATACCCCATCTCTTACCTTGCCTCGCCAATTTTACTTAGAATTTCTTAGATCTTTCCCATCATCTCTATCCCTCCACATTTGCCCCAGTTTATGCCTTACCAACACTTGCTTGAGATTATGTGATAGCCTCCTAATTGTTCTCTCTACACTGAGTCATTTTCAAACAAAGCTTCATTGAGCCACCTGTGTTTCTAAAATGCAAAATTGCTGTTTCTTAAAGCCCTTCAATGGTTCTTAAGAGCCTACAGAATAAAATTCAAGCTTCTGAACATGCAATATAAAATTTTCTGTAAAACTGAGTCCCTCTGAATCTATCTGACTTTATCTGCCTTGTGTTTGCATTTCAGCAATTATAATTTTGTTTTATTTGTTTGCCTTTGAGATTGTATTTACAATGTTTCCTTTGCCTGGAATTTATGCATTCCCCAATTCTCCTGAATAATTTTGTTATTCTTTAAGATGCCATTGAGCATCTTGCTTAGGGAGACTTCTGTGATAAGGTAGCTTAGTCTCTGTATTCTCATAGCACCTGTGACACGCTATTGAACACACTGTAATGAAATGATTTGTTACAGGCTGTCCCTGGGGGATTCTTTAGGACTTTGACCATGACCATTTTGTCTATTTCAGTTCATCTTCACAAACATACAACAAAAGACGTTCTTTAATTATTATCACCTTACATGTGAGTATTTGACATTCATGGAAATGTAGTAATTTTCCCAAGGCTATGTAGCTAGCAAGTGACAGAGCCTGAACTTGGACCCAGATTTGCCTGACTTTTAACTACTGTGCTATACTGAGATGTTATAGAGGAGATAAGTGTCTGCACATTGTGAATGCTCAATACATGTTATTTATTATTACTAACAAAATACATTTTAATTATTTATTTTTGTATTTCTAATACATGCCCTATTTTAGGGGCTCAGTAAATGTTTGTTTCCTTAAAACAATAGATGGCTTTTGTCTTATTCTCTGAGTTGAATAAATAATTTCTTACACTGTGCTCCAAAAGCACTGTCTTTTATTGCACAGCACTAATTTGAGTTGCATTAATGTGAATTGTTTAAACATTTGTTTCTCATATGGCCATAAACTTGATGTCAGGGTATATATATCATTTAGATTATTTGCCCATATACCTTCTGTGTGCTCTTTGCACAAAAAATCCTAGTAGAATTAGATTATCTAAGTATAATTTACATACTTAAGTATGTAAGGTCGTAAGTGTATGGTGAGTGATGACAAACACATGTACCCCATCAAGATATAGAATTTTCATTTTCATTAGCCCAAAGAGTTTCTTTATACCCTTTTCCAGTTAATTTAATATCCCATTCATTATGGAATTTTTTAATCATAAATTGAATCATATAAGTAGAACTTCATATAAGTAGAATCATACAGTATGTATTATTTTGTGTCTGGCTTATTTCGGTCACTTTAATGATTTTGAGGTTTATCCCTATTTGTGTGTATTTTGTACCTTTTCATTGCTAAATAGCATTCCATTTTACAAACATAGCATAAATTGTTTATCCATTCTTCTGCTGATGGACATTTTTGTTATTTCCAGTTTTTGGCTATTAAGAATTTGGCTGCTAAGAACATTCCAATACAATATTTCTTATGTATATGTATATTTATTTATCTTGGGTAAATTTGTAGAAGTGGGCAGCTATGTCACTGAGTTGGTATATGTTTGATTTTGTGGGAAACTGCCAGCCCAATTTCCAAGTTGATTGTGTATTTTATCCTTCCACCACCAACATTGAGAATTCCAGTACCTCCTTATCTGTGCCAGCCTTTTATACTCTTACTTTTCAAAATTGTATTTATTCTAGTAGGTGTTTGGGGTATCTCACTGTAAGTTTAATTTGAATTTCCAGATAATTAATGACGTTGAACATGTTTTTGTTGGTTTATGGTCCACTATATATTTTACTTTGAATGCCTGTCAAAGTATTTTTGCTCATTGTTTATTGGGTTATTTCTCTTATTATTTTTATTATAGCGAAGTTGTTCTTTATATATTTTGGATATTGGTCCTTGGTCAATGTATGTATCGCAAATATTTTCTCCCAACCTGTGGTTTTCTTTGTCTTTTTAATTTGTCTTCTGAGAAATGGAAATTTTTAATTTAAATAAAGTGTATCTATATATTGTTTTCTTTTATGGCCATTACTACTTTATTTGTAAGAAATCTTTGCCTACCCCAAGTTCACAGTATTTTCCTACTTTTGCTTCTATTTCTTTTATACCTTTAGCCTTTATGTTTAAGTCTGTGATCTATCTTAAAATACTGTTTGTATATAGACTAAGGTAAGCATCGAAGATTACTTTTTCCTTATGAATATCCAGTTGTCCTAATAGAATTGGGTAAAAATACTTCCCTTTACCCATTGAATCACTTTGGCCTCTGTATTAAAAAAAATCAATTGATTCTATAAGATTGGGTCTATTTTGGATACTCCATTGTGTTCCAATATTAGCATATTTGTTTAATTTATGCTAATATTACAATGTTTTGATTACTATAGCTAAATAGTAAATCTTTAAACAGGTTGTGATATTATCCAAATTAGTTCTTTTCCAGGGTTGTTTTTTTTTTTTGACATTTCTATAGAAATTTGAGAATCACCTTGTCAATTTCTACAAGAGAGCATTCTGGGATTTTGATTAATATTGCATTGAATCTAAAATTAGTTTGGAGAGAACTGATCCATTTTTTTGTGTGTTTTATTTTTATTTCAGTTAGTTAATATACGGTGTAATATTAGTTTCAGGTGTACAATTTAGTAATTCAACACTTAGAAACAAAACTCAGTACTCATCACGAGTGCACTCCTTAATCCCCATCACCTATTTCACTCATCCCCCCACCCACCTCCCCTCTGGTAATCATCAGTTTGTTCTCTATAGTTAAGAGTCTGTTTCTTGGTTTTCCTTTCTTTCTCTTTTTTTCCCCTTTGCTCATTTGTTTCTTAAATTCCACATATGCATGAAATCATAGGATATTTGTGTTTCTCTGACTGAGTTATTTCATTTAGCATAATACTCTCTAGCTCCAACCATGTTGCTGCAAAGTACAAGATTTCATTCTTTTTTATGGCTGAATAATATTCCATTGTGTGTGTGTGTGTGTGTGTGTGTGTGTGTGTGTGTGTGTGTGTGTATGCCATTTCTTTATCCATTCATCAGTTGAGGGACACGTAGGCTATTTCTGTAATTTGGCCAATGTAGATAATGCTGTTATAAACATCGAGGTACATTATCCCTTTGAATCAGTATTTTTGTATTCTCTGGGTAAATACCTAGTAGGGCAATTACTGGATTATAGGGTAGTTCTATTTTTAACTTTTTGAGGAACCTCCATATTGTTTTCCAGAGTGGTTGCACCAGTTTTCATTCCCATCAACAGTGTAGGAGGGTTCCCCTTTCTCCACATCCTCACCACCTCATGTTGTTTCTTGTGCTGTTGATTTTAGCCACTCTGACAAGTGTGAGATGATATCTCATTATAGTTTTGATTTGTATTTTCCTGTTGATGAGTGATGTTGAGCATATTTCATGTGTCTGTTGACCATTTATATATCGTTGGAAAAATACCTATTCTTATCTTCTGCCCATGTTCATTGGATTACTTGAATTTTTTGAGTGTTGAGTTTTATAAGTTCTTTATATACTTTGGATACTAACCCTCTATTAGATATGTCATTAAGCTCCTACCTGGCTCATTTGGTAGAACATGTGACTCTTGATCTTGTGTTTGAGCCCCATATTGGGTGGAGAGATTACTTAAAAAAAAAAAGAACACCATGGAATCTCCAGTTAAATCATACAATTTGAAATTTTAGTTTCCAGTTTCTTATTACTTTTATATGTACATACGTGTGTTCATAAAAGTTATTTTCTAAGATGATCTTAGATCATATGGCTTTGGTAAATTCACTAATGAGTTCTACTAAATTTCTTACAGATTCCTTTGAATCAGTACAATCTTGTCATCTGCAAATAAAGGTAGTTTTATTTTTTCCTGCCAATCTATATGCCTATCCCTCCTTTTTTCTGCTTTTTTGCATTAGCTAACACCTTTATTACGGTGTTGAATGAAAGTGATGGGAGCAAACATTGTTGCTAATCTTGTGGGGAAAGTGTTATGTCTTTTATCATTAAGTATGATGTTTGCTTCAGGGTTTCATAGAGCCCTTTATTAGATTACAGACATTTCCATTTATTCTTCATTTACTGAGAGTTTTTATTATAAATGAGAGTTGAATTTGTAAAATGCTTTTTTTTGCATTTGTTGAGATGACTATATGATTTTTGGGGGGTCTTTATTCTGTTAATGTGGTGAATTGCATTGATTAATCTCTAATATTAAATCAACATTTTATTCTTGGGCTACTTTCATCCCAGATATATTTGTTACATTTTGTTGGATTTAATTTATTATTTTGTCAAGGATTTGGGATATATATTGGGGTGCCTGGGTGGCTCAGTCGGTTGAGCATTGGACTTCAACTCAGGTTATGATCTTGCGGTTTATCGGTTTGGGCTCCACAGCGAGCTCTGTGCTGACAGCTCAGAGCCTAGAGCCTGCTTCAGATTCTGGGTCTCCCTCTCTCTCTGCCCCTCCCCTACTCGTGCTCTGTGTCTGTCTGTTCTCTCTCTCTTTCTCTCTTTCAAAAGTAAATAAACATTTAAAAAAATTAAAGGATTTTTAGGTATATATTAAGAAATATTGGCCTATGGCTTTATTTATTTTTGTAATATAGTTATGCTGGACTAACAAAATGAATTGGGGATTGTTCTCTACTTCTCCCTTTTCTGAAAGAGTTTGTCAGATTGATGTAATTTGTTCCTTAGACTTTTAATAAGATTCTCCAGTACAGACATTTGGGTCTAGAGTTCTACTTATTGGAAGGTATTAAGTTACTAAGCCAATTTTTAAATACATGTGGGGCTATTCTGATTTTCTATTTCTTCTTAATTTGTGTTTTTAAAGGTTGTTTCCAATTCATCTACTTGTTGAATTTATTGGCATAACACTGTTCATATCATTTCATATTTATTATTTAAAGTTTTGCAAGGTCTCTAGTTATAACACATCTCTCATTTCTGTAACTAGTAATTTATGTTGTATATGTATATATTTTTGATCGCTATAGCTAGAAGTTTTCAATTATATTGATCTTTTTAAAGAATCAACATTTGGTTTCATTAAGTTTCTTCTATTTTTTTCTGTTTTCTATTTCAATGATTTCTACCTTTATTTTTATTATTTTCTTACCCTGACTTACTGTGGGTTTATTTTGATCTCCTTAACTTCTTTTAGTGAATGCTTAGGTTATTAATTTACTCCTTTTCTTTTCAAAAAAATTTTTTAAAAGTTTTTATATATTTATTTGAGAAAGACAGAGAGAGTGTGAGTCAGGGAGGGGCAGAGAGAGAAGGAGACAGAATCCCAAGCAAGCTCCACGCTGCCAGCCCAGAGCCTGACACGAGTCTCGAACTCACAAAACCATGAGATCATGACCTGAGCTGAAACCAAGAGCCAGATGCTCAGCCAACTAAGTCACATAAGTGCCCCTCCTTTTTTTAAATGTGAACTTTAAAACCATAAAGTTCTCTCTGTTAATTTCTACAAGTTCTGATATTATCTTGTCAATTATCTTTTAAATTATTTTTTAACTTGAACTATTTTCTAATTACCCTTGTGATTTCTTCTTTAACCCATGGGTTGTGAAAGTGTTTTTGTTGAATTTTCAAATACTTTGATTTTCCAGATTTTTTTGTCATTGATTTTTAATTTAATATTATTGTGGTCAGAGAACATACTTTGAATAATTTCAATAATTTAAATATATTAAGTTTGGGGGTCTGAAATATGTTTTATTTTGCTGAGTGTTCCATGTATAGTTGAAAAGAATGTTGTTGGTTGAGGTGATATGGTGATCTATATATGTCAGTTAGACCAAGCTGGTATATAGAGATGTTTCAATTTTCTACACCTTTATTGATTTTCTGTCTATATCTTTTATCAGTTACTGAGAGAGGAGCCATGAAGTCCTCAAGCATAATTGTAGATTTGTCAGTTTCTCAATTCAATTCTATTAGTTTTTGCTTCATTTGAAGATTTATAATTATTTGCAATCACAATTAAGATTGTTATGATTTTTTTTATTGATTGACTCTAAGATATATCCTTTTCTATTTTACTTCTAAAATCCTTACTCTAAAGTCTATTTTCTTTGATATTGATAGTCTTTCCAGTTTTCTTATAACCAGTGTTTATACAATATATATTTTCCAACTACTCTATTTTTATATTTTAAATAAACTGGATCTTACTATTTTTAATTCAGTTTGACAATCTCTGCATTTTCAATTTGTATAGCTGGCCCATTTTTATGTAATTATTGATATATTTGCACTGCTACCATCTTGTTATTAGATTTCTTCTTGTCTCATACAAGCTTGGTGACCTTTTTTTTCTTTTTTAAACCTTATTTATTATCTAACATTTGATTTTATATCTTTCATTGGACTTTAGCTACAACTCTGTGAAATTAAAAAAAAATTTTTTTAATGTTTATTTTTGAGAGAGAGACAGAGCATAAGTGGGGGAGAGGCAGAGAGAGAAGGAGATACAGAATCTGAAGCAGGCTCCAGGCTCTGGGCTGTCAGCACAGAGTACTATGTGGGGCTTAAATTCCTGAACTGGGAGATCATGACCTGAGCTGAATTTGGTTGCTTAACCGACTGAGCCACCCTGATGCGGGTGTCCCACACAACTCTCTGAATTATTAAGTTGGCAATCCAGGACTTACATTAAACATCTGTGGCTTATAGGAATCTACCTTCAAATAATATTATTATATATCTTCATGTATCATTTAAAAACTTTATAGCGGCACAGTACTTCCATTTACTCTCCTCTATGCTCTGTTCTTTTATTTATTTATATTTGATTTTAAATTTTTTTAATGTTTATTTTTGAGAGACAGAGAGAGACAGAGCACGAGTAGGGGGAGGAGCAGAGAGAGAGGGGAAACAGAATCCAAAGCAGGCTCCAGGCTCTGAGCTATCAGCACAGAGTCCAATGTGGGGCTCAAAGTCATGAACCGTGAGATCATGAACTGGGCCGAAGTCATGCTGAACCTACTGAGCCACCCACGCGCCCTGTGCTCTGTTCTTTTATCATATTTACTTCTACATATCTTTTCTACTCCATGATACTTCATTATGAAATATACTTTCCAGGGGCACCTAGGTGGCTCAGTCAGTTAAGTGGCCGACTTCAGCTCAGGTCATGATCTGGTGGTTGGTGAGTTCGAGCCCTGCATAGGACTCTGTGCTGACAGCTCAGAGCCTGGAGCCTGCTTCAGATTTTGTGTCTCCCTCTCTCTCTGCCCCTTGCCTGCTCACACTCTGTCTCTGTCTCTCAAAAATAAATAAACATTAAAAAAAAAAAAAGAATTATACTTCCCAGAGTCAGTTATCTTTTTTTTTAATATGAAATTTATTGTCAGATTGGTTTCCATACAGCACCCAATGCTCATCTCAACAGGTGCCCTCCTCAATACCCCTCACCCACCCTCTCCTCCCTCCCACCCCCCCATCAACCCTCAGTTTGTTCTCAGTTTTTAAGAGTCTCTTATGTTTTGGCTCCCTCCCTCGCTAACCTTTTTTTTTTTTCCTTCCTCTCCCCCATGGTCTTCTGTTAAGTTTCTCAGGATCCACATAAGAGTGAAAACATATGGTATCTGTCTTTCTCTGTAGAGTCAGTTATCTTTTAAAGGGATTTTAAAAATGAGAAAAAATAAATTATACTTACCTACTTACTTAATCAGCTTGTATTTGTATGCCAATGTCTATTTCACTTTTGTTTGCTATGGAAATTTTCTCTGGATGGAGAATCCTAAATTGACACTTCTCTCCAGCTCTTTAAAGATGTCATTTCTTTCTCTTACTGGCTTTGTTTCTGATGAAAAGGCAAAGGTCATTTTATTATTTTCCCATATTATGTATGATCTTTTTCTCCCTTAGTTGCTTTAAGGATTTTCTCTTTATTATTCATTGTCAGAAATTTGATTATGATGTGTCTTGGTGTGATTTCCCTTATGTTTATTCTGCTTTTGGTTTGTGAGCTTATGGGACCCGTGTTTATATTTGCAATCAAATTTTGAAAATTCCTGGCTATTGTTCCTTCAAACATGTTTGTGCCCTACCTTGTCTCTTGTCCTTTTCTGAGACACCAATTGCATATTTGTTAGACTGCTTGATGTGGTCTCAGGGTCACTGAGGCTCTGTTCAGTTTTGTAACCTCTTACTTTTTCCCTTATTTGTTCAAGGTTGTGTTGTTTTGATTGCCAGATCTTGAAAGTCACTGTTTTTTCTTCTTCTACTGTATCTAGTCTTCTGTTAAGCCCATGCAGTGAATTTTTATTTCATTATATTTTTTAGCTATAAACTTTCCATTTGGTTCCTTTGTATGGTTCCATTTATTTATTGAAAATCTCTATTTCCTCATTGTACTCATAATTTATTTTAAATCTTTGAACGTGAAACATACTTATAATGCTATTTTTCAGTGTCCTTGTCTACTAATTGAATCACCTTTGTAACTTCTCATTCTATTTTTATTTATGATTTTTCTCCTGATTATGGGTCATGTTCTGCTTTGTTGTATGTCTACACAGTTTTTATTGGATCCTAGATACTGTGACTGCTGTTTGTGAAAGCATGAATTTTGTGTTCTTCCTTAAAGTGTATTCAGTTTTATGTTAAATCCTTAACATATTTGAAGATTAGCTTGATGCTACTGAGGCTTTTGCAAGCTTTGTACGGCAAGCTTAAAGTAGGTTCTGCTGAAGTAGGCTTGCTCTTCAGTAGTTTTCTTTCTGAGGTCTCTTCTGAATGAATGTCCTCAGTGTTTAAGAAGGACTGTCCAGCCAGCTGGTCAGAATTCAGATGTCTCTCAAACTTAACACCAGTCCTGGTAGTTATTCTGGTTATCTAACTCCGGGTAGTTGTTCTCTCCTCAACTTTTTTTGTTTCGTTTCGTGCAATCTCATTGCATATGATTGATTTAGTATCAAACCAAAGATCTAAGGGGACTCTTACATTGATTTCTGGAGAATTTTATCTGACATGGATCTCTCTTTGCCCTCAAATTCTGGGTGCCTTCACCTCTCTCACCTCTGAGATCTATCTGCCAATCTCAGTGGGGACACTGCTCTGCTTCATTTCTGCCTGTATTCTTTGGTTCTAAAAAATGCCTCATGAAACAATCTGGGCCGGCTGTGGAGTTTTTCTCTTATTTGTTTACCGTCTGTCATGGACCAAAGCCCTATGCTTCCCATTGCTTGGCATCTGAAATTTACATATGTATATATATGTACATATACATATATATTTATGTTTTTCACACCCCCTTGTCAGTCTTCAGGAGGGATAATCCATGATCTGTTAACTCCATCATAGCTGAGCTTGGGAGTCTTGTTAAAATTAAATTAGGTCATAAAAAGTGGCTGCTAATGGTATAAATTTATGGGTTAAAAGGATATTTGTGGTGGGTTAGTGACTCAAAGTATTATTTATTAAAATATGTTTTAAGGGTCTTTGATCACTTCTTCATTCTTGTTATAGGGACTTCTATAGTTGTTTTTTCTCTACTGTCATTAAATAAACACTCTAACTTCTACAATGTCTTCCTTTTGCTCTTACAAGCAAGTTGTTATTTAGCAACAAAGCTGCTGAAGAATACTGCTCATTGATGAGTGTGTGTCTTTCTGCAGTTTTTATTGTGCTAAAGCTACTCCTCATTAATCGTGGAAAAAAAAAACAAAACCATAGCTTGTGCATAAAAAAAATTACCAGAGAGAGTAGATTTCGGAGATATTGATGGACAGGATGCATCTTGCTAAACTCATCCAGCCCACTGAGCTGTGATGAGCATCTCACTTCATTTGGATGAGTGAACACATGGTGCATCTCATTTAAAAACCAAAACAGTTTTCAGAAATTTATGGTAGCATGAAGCCATAGTTTAATAATGTCCTTTTGACAATAAGCATGTCTGTAAAAAATGGCCTGCGTTGACTAAGGGAGGACCTTTGGGGAAGATTTTAAAATGCTGATGTTACAGTGACATTGGCCTAGTGAGCAGGCTATTTTCAATGTTTTTTGCCTCATGTGAAGATCTGAGCAGAAGGCAGCCATGAAACCAAGTATGTGGCAGAGAAATGAACAACCTGTAATACCTACCCTGGACTCTGACACTTCTAAGATATTTTATGATTAGGGCAAAAAATCTGTTTGACTTTAGGGAAAAATGCAGAAGAGTAAAACTTCTGCAAATATAATGTACGGACATAGGTTTTATGACCTGAGGTTGCTTGGAGATTACAAGCCTTAGAGAAGAAGAAAGTGTTGGTCTTATTCTATTGGCTTTGGAGGTTAAATGGTGGACATTATGAAAAACCAGTTCTGTGCTTTCAAAGCCCTCTGTATACCAGAAAACGGAAGTGGGATACTTTGCTTTTCAAATATGCCTATGACACCTTTCAAGTCCCCACTTTAACAGACTCTTGAGGAGACAGATTATTCTGAACCATGTGAACCAAAGTGAGAGTGGAGTAATACTTGAAATATTTTGCTATATACAGTGGTATGCTGGTAAACTGGCCCTCTGAGGTGGGGGAGGAAGCCCTTATTTGTAGTGCTTACTGATTTCAATGGTGTAGATATTTCCACCTCAACCGAGTTCAGATGACCAGATTTTAACGACAGGCTTGCAAAATTGCTAGATATTCATAATTGGCATAGGTTCACATGGGCAGCTCTAGCATACCAGTGGCTATATGATATTCTACAGTACAGGAGAGGAGATGTGGGAGACTTAGAATTCTGGCCCCATTTTTTGTGAAGTATGAGTTTGAGAGAATAACCTTCCTGACTGCATCCAGTAATTTGTGATTTTTTAATACCATAAAGTGTTGCTGTGAAAATTGTGTGAGATAATGATTGAGTGCTTAACACAATTCCTGAAACACAGTAAGCATTCAATAATTGGTAGCTATTATTGACTATGTAGTTTTGAGATAATCTAATGCAGTGACATGACAGTTAACTGCTCTTTTAATCTGAGGATTGGGAAAATAGATTTAAAAACTACTATGAATTTTGTAACTTTTTGAAAAATATTTTTTATTTTAATCACAGCAGGTTCTATCTACACTTGAAAAATTATTTCTATGACCTCTTATTTATTTTAACTACAGACAGTGCTTGGATGCATATGGATTTTTAGATATGTTTGAATAAATTAATGACTTCACAAAGATAAAAAATCTTGAAACCACCATACTGATAATTTTGCAGTGGCAAGTTGGGTAAGAGGAATCTGTCACCACCTACGGAGGTGGGTAAACAAATGGATTCCTAAAACCTATAGTCACTGTGCTTCCACATACGCAGTTGTCCAATCTGAATGTCAAAGTACTTTTGTAGACTTGACAGTGGAATTGCAAGTGAGACCAAGTTTTATGTAAATTGGGTGGGACTGATTTCATTTTTCTAGGATCATGTTCTCATGAAGAATAAGTGCTTTTACTTCTATTTCTCAAAACCCTATTCTTTTGAGGAGAATATCAATGTATTTTGACCTCTGAAAAAAATACTGATGAAAGTGGCTCATGTAGTAGTTTCTTAGGATGAAAATGTGTTTTTGTCAGAATCCTTGTAGAGTTTTGAAGTTCACTCAATTATTATTATATTTTGCTTATATCAGTTTCAATAAGAAGAATCTCTGAAATGTTAACTCTAAATTAATGAAAATACCATTAACATTTTATAGAAAATATTTCAAGAGGTAGCATAAGAATATTTCTAATGCTCTTTTTTTGGTGGAAATAACAAGATCACCTTTTTTTAAATGCTATTGTGCCAAGCCTATCAAAATACATATACTACATTTTTATTCATATTTAACAAATGGCTCTGATTGTATTTGAATTCAGGTCTGTCGGTGGTAATAAGACAGCAGCTACAATAATTCAAAATGATACAGACAGCATCCATAGATTTCTTTAGCCTTCCACTTTTGTGTAATCTTAAAGCTTCCCTTCTCAATTATACCATTGGAAAATCACTGAAAAATGCAAATGGATAGGAGGTTGTCAAGCAGTTATGTGAACTGGCAAGAATAATAATGTTGACAGTTCTGTAATCACTGAGCATACAAAAGCTGACAGGACAAATACTTTCTTTCCACCAATTGACTAAATGTGTATTATTGCTGCACACTTTAAAAAATACAGGTGAAAACACACCATTCTCTGAGTTGCCCTTTCAAGCATTTTCACACTCATCATGGCTTACTGACTTGAGGAAAGAAATAATGCTGTTTAATACTGAATTAGTTATTCTGTAATCAGCTGTGTTGAATGCATTATAAGGACACATTTCTTTTTCAGCTAAGGAGCAAACAATGGCCAAATTATCTTATAGAATATCCAGACTAGACTACTTTTCAGAGTCAGTCTATTGTTATCCATTGTTTGGGCATCCTCCAGGGAGTTGCCAGGACTATTGCTCTGTCTGGAAAGTCCTCACTGTCTAGTGAGCCAGGTGCTGGACCTGGGGGTTCCATGTCTGGCTCATTTATCAGAGAGCTGGGCTGCCAATGCAGTGATTCTCAGGTATATTGGGACAAAAAGTCAAGAAGGCTCACTGAGGAGCAAGCAGAGATGATTCTGCTGTTTGTCCACTTGCCTAGTTTGTCCGTCTCTGATTACTTTTTTAAATACCTGTATTAGTTTCTTACTGCTTTGGTAACAAAGTACAGTAAAACATTGGTTTGCGCGCATAATTTGTTCTGAAAACATGCTTGTAATCCAAAGCACTTGTATATACAAGCGGATTTCAAGAACCATTGCCTCAGTTGTAACCATGTGACATTTGGTGTCGTGTTACTACTCATATTGCAAGACATTGCTTGTTTACGAAGTTAAAATTTATTAGAAATGTTTGCTCATCTTGAGGATGAACTCACAGAACAAGTTACTCACAATTCAGGGTTTTACTGTACTTCAAGCTGGGTGGCTTAAAACAACAGAAATTTATTCTTTCACAGTTCTGGAGTCCGAAAGTCAAAGTGTTGCTCCCTCTGAAGCTTCTAGGAGAGAATCAATCTTGCCTCTTATGGCACCGAAAGTAACAATAATAAAAATGGTGATGCTAACATCTATTGAGCACTTACTATATCCCAGGCCCCACTGTAACCGTTTTACTTGTAGAATCTACCTTCACAGCTACCCTACTTGACAGATAAGAAAACTGAGGCAAAGAGAGGTTAGGTAAATCATTAAAGGTTGTACAAGAGTTAAGATTTCTCCAGAGAGCTGATTAGGAATGAGAGAGGTAAGGAGGTGGAGGCAGAGAGCTACCCATGGAAGCAGGAAGCATGTCTAAAGGCTCTGAGGCAGGATGGTCTCCTCTGTAACTGCAGTAAGTTCAGCAAGGTGGAAGGTGGTGTAAGGAGGGAGAGAAAGGCAGTCAAGTATCATATTCTAAAGGATCTTGTAGGCCAGTTTAAGATATTTGTCTTTATTTTAAAAGTAATGTGAAGCTATTGATGGGTTTACATAGGACAATGTCTTAATGAAAACTGTATTTTATTTTATTTTATTAAAAAATGTTTTTAATGTTTATTTATTTCTGCGACACAGAGAGACAGAGCATGAGTGGGAGAGGGGCAGAGAGAGAGGGAGACACAGAATCAGAAGCAGGCTCCAGGCTTGAGCTGTCAGCACAGAGCCTGACACGGGGCTCAAACTCACAAACTGTGAGATCATGACCTGAGCCAAAGTCAGACGCTTAACCAACTGAGCCACCCAGGCACCCACAAAAACTATTTTAAAAGAAAAAAGAACTGAGTTGTAATATGAAGAAAGGATTGGAAGGAGACAGGAGTCTCTGAGAAGGTTAAAAAGCTTCAGGAAGAAGGATTGCAAGAATAAATATTATTAAAATGTTCATGCTATCCAAAGCAACCTACAGATTTAATGTAACCCCTTTCAAGATACCAGTAGCATTTTTCACAGAGCTAGAACAAATAATCCTGAAATTTGTATGGAACCACAAAAGACCTTAATAGCTAGAGTGATCTTGAAAAAGATGAACAAACCTCGAGGTATCACCGTCCCAGATTTCAAGATACACTACAAAGCTGTAGTGACCAAAACTGTATGATATTGGGGACATATAGGTCAATGGAACAAAATAGAGAGCCCAGAAATAAACCCACAAATATATGATCAATTAGTGTTTGACAAAGCAGGAAAGAATATCCAATGGGAAAAAGACAGCCTCTTCAACAAATGATACTGGGAAAACTGGACAGCTACATGCAAAAGAATGAAAATTAACCCCTTATACCATACACAAAAACAAACTCAAAATGGATGAAGACCTAAATGTGAGGCCTGAAACCCTAAAAATCCTCGATGAGAATACAAGCAGTTATTTCTTTGACATCAGCCAGAGCAAATTTTTCTAGGTATTTTTCCTCTGGCAAGGGAAAACAAAAGCAAAAATAAACTATTAGTACCACATCAAAATAAAAATCTCTGCACAGCAAAGGAAACCATCAACAAAACTAAAAGTCAACCTACTGAATGGGAGGATTTATTTGCAAATGACATATCTGATACAGGGTTAGTATCAAAAGTATATGAAGAACTTCTACAGCTTAACACTGCACAACACAAATAATCCAATAGAAAATGGGCAAAAGACATGAGTAGACATTTCTCCAAAGAAGACATCCAGATGGCTAATAGACACATGAAAAGATGCTCAACATCACTCATCATCAGGGAAATCAAAACTTCAATGAGATATCACCTCACACGTGTCAGAATAGGTGAAAGTACACACACACACACACACATACACATGCACACACATGCACACACACAAGAAACAACAAATGGTGAGAATGTGGAGGAAAGGAATCTGGGTGCACTGTTGGTGGGAATGCAAACTGGTGCAGCTACTGTGGAAAAGAGTAATAGAGTTTCCTAAAAAAATTAAAAATAGAATTACCATACAATCTAGTAATTCTACTACTGAATATTTACCCACAGAATAAGAAAACACTAATTTGAAAAGATATATGCAGCCCTATGTTTATTGCAGCATGATTTGCAATAACCAAATTATGGAAGCAGCTTAAGTGTCCATCAACAGATGAATGGATAAAAAAGTGGTGTATTTATACAATGGAATACTACTCAGCTGTAAAAAAGAATGAAATCTTGCCTTTTGCAACAACATGAATGGATCTAGGGAGTATACTGGTGAGTGAAATAAGTCAGAGAAGGACAAATACCATATGATTGCACTCATGTGCAGAATTTAAGAATCAAAACAAATGAACAAACAAAGAAAAAAAGAGACAGACAAAAACAAAAACAAAAACAGGCTCTTAAATACAGAGAACAAACTGATGGTTACCAGAGGGGAGATGGGCAGGAGGATGGGTGAGATAGGTGATAGGGATTAAAAGTACATTTATCAAAATGAGCACTGAGTAGGGCACCTGGGTGGCTTAGTCGGTTAAACAATGAGCACTGAGTAATGTATAGAATTGTTGAATCACTATGTTGTATACCTGAAACTAGTATAAATAATACTGTGTGTTGACTATACTGGAATTAAAATTAAAAAAAAAAAGAAGTTTCAGGAAGAACGTAATGGTGACTTGAATTAAACTTGTGACATTGGAGATGGACAGATACGGTCGCATTTGTGATGATTAGGATGCAGGATTGGGAGCACAGGGCCAACACTGACTATATTGTGATAATTATCTGTGTAGGTGGTGGTGCCATCTACTGTAATAAGGGAGTCTTGGACAAAGAGCAGGATTTATAGGGAATATTGTTGCTTTGGTTTGGGCACATTGAATTTGAGGGTGTATGTGGCATTGAAAAGACTACATACACCAAGTTGACAACGGGAAATCTAGTTCTGCAGTTGAGAGACAATGTCAGGATGAAGCTATAATTTCTGAGGTCATTATAATAGTGATACATTTGAAACTGCAGGAGTGTCTTTGACCAGATGGAGAGAGAAGACTTTGAGGAGGATAAGGGTTTTATATTGGGTTCCCAGGATCCTCAGTATTTGAAGAATAAGTAGAGAAAGGAAAGCAAGATTGGAAGCAGGGCTGAGAGGTAGGAGGAGATAAATTAGAAGATGTGCCATGATGTGACAGAAGCCCAGAGAAGGGAGAATTTCAAGGCTATAAACATGTCCAGTATTCTGAGTAAGATGACAAATGAAAATTGTTAGACTTAGTAGCATCAAAGTCATCGATGGCCTTATCAAAAATAATTTTTGCTATGCGGAGAAGGCAATGAGTGTATTGGAATGAGCATATTGATGAAATAAGGAAGCTGAAAAGTAAGAATTTTGTACTATCTTAAAGAAGTTGGTTTGGGAAAGATGGGCCAGTGGCTACAAGTGATGTGAGCCTTGGTGTGTGTCTGTTTTAAATTGGGGATTTTAGTTTAGATCGAACATAAATACTCATATAAAGGATTTAGTGGAGAGAGAGTTATTTAGGGCACAGGATGAAAAGGGGAAATTGATAGCCTAAGATTCCAGACGTTTCAAAGTGTGGGATTTGTAACAGGTAAGGAGGAGGAGAAGGGTGCAGAAGCCGATTTAGCTGCAGGAAGTTGAGGGAGTTCGTATTTCATGGTTTCCAAATGTTCTGAATGATAGGAGGCGAGGTAATTTCTTGAGTGAGAGGAAGAGGGGCTTGGCATTTTGGGGAGACTGAAACCATTGTTGCAAAAGAGTGAGAAGGCTGCTGTAGAAATCTAAGTAAGAAAGCAGGCTAGTTCAGAGATCTTCCTCTTTGTTTTTCAGGTGTGTTTCCAATGTCTAGGGCAGAACCTGGTACATAGTAACCACTTAGCCTATTTGTTGAAAGAATTTGTTAAGAACAGGAGGTTTTGAGTTGACCATTGCCTAAGGGGCAAAGCAGAGAGCTAACCTTCCCTCTTTGTCTTTGTTTGACTTTGAGTCCCTTTGTACAAGTTGAAGATGGTTCTTGGCAGACTCAAAAGGGACTACTGGCTTTAGAGATTTCAAATGATGTAACAAAATGTAGCTTTTTCTGCATTACAGTTTACAGCTACCAGAAAGCATTTCCACATCTGCACCCTAGTTCCTTTAGAAAGTCAGTCCATTTTCTGTAAACCTTCTTTCTTTCAGATACTTTCTTTTTTCCTTTGAGAACTGTTTGTTACAGACACTTCCACCCTTAGGAAGCTTTTGTCAAAGGATTGTTACATCTTTTTAAAAAATGTGTCCACATTAAAAAGGGATTTGTCATGAAATTGGGGGCAATTATTTCATGTTTGGAATTATCATTGTCATTGGAAGTGTGGGGCCAAGGGCAGGCTGCTCCAAGATGGGCCACTTTGGCATGAACATTATTTTGATTTAAAAGTAATCAAAACCCAGCAGATACAGGAAAAACTCTTCTTTGTCCTCAACTGCCTAATTTTACATTGTAAAGGACAGCCTTTACCAGGAAGAGAGCTATTAACAGACTGCCCTTTACCTAAGAAAATTATCTACAAAATAGGGAAAACTTTGCTTTTCAAAACATCTCCTTTCACCATCCTGCTAATGGCCTTCCTCTCCTTTGTATCCTCTGACCCTGCCCCTCTCCTTAGTTCATATAAGCTTCATGTTGCCTCACTGTTTACAGTTTCCTGTTTGTGTGGATTCCCCATATGTATGCTATTCATTTTGATTTTCTCCTGTTAATCTGTCTCATGTCAATTTGATTCTAAATCCAGATAGAAGGACTAAAGGGCAGAGGAAAGTCTTCCTCTCTGACGGAAGAGACAGTAGCATGTTTCTTACATGCTTTCCCTGTGTCAGTTCAGTGTTACTGTTACCAAATGGGTTTGACAACTTTTGGTACTTCTCATGAAAAATTGATAAGTAATTTGAAAGTAATTCATTTTTATCACTATTGTTGGCTAAGTTTAAGTGGTTCAACTTTCAATTTTGTAATACTCTTGTATTACCACTCGTTCTGGTGATGTTATTTAGGTTTCTCTTGAAAAGCTTATATTTTATTTGGAATTGAGATTAGCATAATCTGGTAATTTTCATTCTTGATAATTAATAACTTAGGATTCACAGAGAGAAATCTACTGACATTATTCCAGGAGCACATATGTGAATACATCTGATACCTTGATTAATTCCTGCATTCTTCTTGTTCCTTTTGTCTAGGTTGATTGGGTTCCTTTTTTCTAATAGTAATTGAGAATCTTTCCTTGACAATATGCTTGTAAATGAAGGTACTTTATTTTCTAGATTGCATTATGAGAAAAGAAAATTTTAAATATTTCATGTTTTAAAAGGTGATACTGGTTCACTCTATAGGACCAGAAAATTCTCAGAAAGGTGTAACAATGCCATCAAAGATAAAATACTCTGAGTATGACTGTCAAATATATTCAATTATGAGAATCATGTCAGTACCCTCGTAATAGCTTTTATTTGGTAGTTTAGAAAAATGCTATTCATCATCTAGAATTACCAGCTTTTAAAAATTTCAATGCAGTTTGTTTTCCGCAAGGAATGACTTGTACATGAAATGCATTCCAGAATAGAGCCTAATACCTCTTGAATGGCTTGCATATAAGTGACTCATTATGGGCTAAGTGACAATTACTTCATTTTCATCATTGATCATTTCATTTCATCTTTGGTTAGGGAGATTAACCACCTGAGGTGCACCTGTTTGAATGCATGTATTGGGTCTGAATGTAAAGTAACTATAGGAAAAAACAAACATGTTTCTACATCCTACAGGGACATAAGCACAGTGCACTGTACATGGTAAATGCTTGATAAACAGTTACTGAGTAAGTGGAAATTTACTGGAATTTTCATTATGATTCGTTTCAGGTGAAGTGCATGTCTCTACTCTTTTTTTTTTTTTCCAGATTTACTTTCGTGCTATCAAACTGTCTGTGAGCATTGCAACAACTATTGCTAAAACATTCTTCCATTAAGTGTTTATTGTATATTTAGAGTTCATGTATTATCACATGTTTCAACTAACTGCAAGAAATGTGGAGCCTTTAACTACAGAGAAAACAGTTTTAAAATTCCAATGGCCTTATTAACGCTTAAGACTCTCTATGATGTGGCCTCAAATTGATGCATCTCCCAATGGACAGAATAGAGCAGAGGTCTTGGATTATTTTAAAAAATTACCTTTTAATTTATTTAAAAAAGATGCTTATTTATTTATTTTGGGGGGGAGAGAGAGAGAGCGAGTGAGCATGGGCAGGGGAGGGGCAGGGAAAGAGGGAGAGAGAGAATCCCAAGGAGGCTCTGTGTTGTCAGCGTGGAACTGGATATGGGTCTTGATCTCATGAACTGTGAGGTCATGACCTGAGCCAAAATCAAGTCACATGCTTAACCAACTGAGATACCCAGGTGCCCCTAAAAAACTATCTTTTTAAAAAGAACATCAAAAATAGTCACTGCAGCCACTCCATACAAGATGGGCCTCATCCCAAACCTACTTAGTAACCTCCTAAGTAGGTTCAAAATGACAAGAGAGAGCAGGGAAAGGAGACTGGGTTGGGTTCTTTCTGGCAGTTAGGAGGTGGGGCCCGGGTGAGTGTTCCTCCATAGCTTGAACCTACCCATTGATGCCAAGGGATGGAGCACTAGGGCTTTCTTTCCGGTTTGCCCAGAGGAGGGGCAGAAAGGAAGAAGGAGGGGGTGACACTGAAGAGATGTCTGCAGTCAGGCATCCAAAGTAGATCAAATTCTTTGTTGCAGAAGCTGTCATGGGAAGGATCAGAATTTTGTGAGGTACAGTGTAAACTTTTATCTTTGTATTGTTCTTAATGATCTGTTTCATGGAGAGTGAGGAATCTTAGTGTTTGAGGCCTCCAAGATTGTGGTTAGCCCTGGGCTACAACTTACCTATCTGAGCTTTGTTTCCACTATTTTCCTTCACCACATGGAATCACAAGTCCACTCTCCAACCCTGCTCATGCTCTTCTCTTGTCCTGGAATCCTCTTCCTACTGCATTTGCCCGTGTGAGTCTTACCTCTTCTTCAAGTCCATTTAGTGTTTATTTATTTTTGAAAGAAGGGGGGGGGGAGAGAGAGAGAGAGAGAGAGAGAGAGAGAGAGAGAGAGAAAGAGAGAGAGAGAGGGAGGGGCAGAGAGAGAGGGAGACATAGAATCTGAAACAGGCTCCAGGCTCTGAGCTGTCAGCACAGAGCCTGACGCGGGGCTCGAACCCACAGACCGTGAGATCATGACCTGAGCCGAAGTTGGGTGCTTAACCGACTGAGCCACCCAGGCGCCCCATCTTCAAGTCCAGTTTAACTTGAACCTTTTTCTGGGAAGTAATTGCTGCTACTTCTAAAGTACTAAAGAATGTTTTGTTTCTCCTTGTAGCACTTTTCATTGTCTAACTGGTCTCTGAAAGCAGCTGGAGAGCAGAATCTAAGAACCTGATTGATTTTTTTTAGTATCTTCCACACTGTCTTCCTTGTAGGATGTCAGCTCCAAGAGGGTAGGAACTTTTGTTTTGCACATTGCTGTTCCTTCACCCTCGGAACAGTGCCTGGTGCAGAATACACTCTCACTAGACACTGTTTGGTAAATGAATAATAGACAAATATTTGTCGAATAAATGAAAGCTATATTCATAAAGACTGATTCAAACTTGTATTAAATTCTTAAATTGTTCTTTTATGTGTTGCTTCAATAAAAGAGAAACACATTTTATTGAGAGTTTAGCATTTCAACTGGTTGACTTGGCAGTTGAATTAATTTGAAGGGAAAATCCACATTGGAGCAGACATTTACAACTGGGCATCTCTGAAATGGGTCTATAATATTTTCAGAAACTGAGACAGACTTTGATTGGAACAGGGAGTATTAAGTAACCTGCAGATCATTGTGAAGGTACTTGGCAATAGATATTTTGCTTTTGTCCCATCTCTGGTTTTTAGGGATCTATGCTAAATTTGTTCTTTTTATCACAGCTGTAGGCACAATTAGCATATGCCAAGAGGCTGGCTCCAGCAGGCTGTGCACAAACTTCCTTTGGCTGTACTTGTGGCGACAGCATTTGCTGGAGACCAACCTAAGACAGTCTGTAAGATAAGAAGTGAGCTCAGTCACTGATCCTCATGAACGTATAATGATATCAGGTGGTCAGTCTGAGTGAGGGAGGTCTAATGAGGAAAGAGAAGTTAGGAGTGAATCCCTCCAAAGCAGTAAATTTTGCCTCAGTGCTTAAGGCCTTACTTTTCCCCAGGGGAATACAACGCAGAAATGGACTCCCTAATTAAGGGCGTCAAAATCGAACATGAAAAATTCCTAACTAAACCAGATTTTAACTGATGGTTGATTAAAAAAAAAAAAAAGACAAGCTTACTTTTTTACTTCTCCATGTGTCTTCACATTCAAGGACTTGTCTGCCCTTTATTTTAAAATTATACATGTCATAGTGGAAAGGGCAGAGAGAAAAAGAGGATACCTGATTATAGAAAGGGATGATTAATAGGAAGATCGGTAAGTTGATTACTAAGGAGCCTGGGGTAGGCTGTATTTTCCATTCCTTGAATCTGCACTGGCCTTGTGATTTGCTTGGCTGGAAGTGACATTGTATGAAATTCACAGCCCAGGCCTCAAAGGATCTTGCAGCTTCTGCCTTTACCCTCTTGGATGTTTCTCTGAAACTTTCATGTAAGAACCCAATCTAGCTTACTGGAAGCTGAGGGACTATATGTGCAAGGAACTGCCACACCCCCGGCCAAGAGTCAGAATCAAGCAGCAGACATGTGAGAGAAGCAATTCTGGACCTTTTATTTGCTGAACCACCAACTGAATGTGTGAGCAAGCCCACATACAAACAGCACAGAACTAGCCAGCCAGCTTGCAGATTCACGGAAAACAATAAATCCTGCTATTTTTAGGCACTAAGTTTTAGGGGGACCTGTTCCATGGCTAAGGATAACTGATGCACAGCCTGGTTTTAAATTTTACTTTTATTTAGTCTGACAAGTCTTCATTATTGCTTTCTAGCTTCTCAGGTATTTCAGAATAATAGCACTTCATTATTGCTATGTATGTTATATATCTCTGAAATATTCATTTGTGCACTCACTCAGTTTCGTGTTGTTTGAGGATCATGTAGGTGTTAGGAAGGCGTGAGGTGAGACTTTAGAGGTAGGCTGCTAGGACACCTGTGCTCTTCAAATAAATACGGGGTGACAATTAGAAATGAAACAGAGTAGAACGGGTGTCACACATAGTAACAGGTAAGCATGGTCTCAGGTACCTAAATGTATGTGTGTATGAGTCATAATATAAATCTTTCTGTTACTTTGGGTCCTTATTTTTAAGAGTTTAGAAGCTGCTGGATAATATCATGGGAAATATCATAAGCTATCCTAAAAATTTTTTTGTTTTCCCTCTACTTTGAGGTGTTATTAGAGAATTTTAGGCATGGTTGGATGTGTGTTTTTAGGCCGACAGTGCTGGTGGCTGTGTGATGGGTTTATCTGAAAGGAGAATGACAGAGGTAGGGAGACAAGTTAGAAGTCCAGGCTGAAACAGAGATAAGAGGAGTGTCTCTCTTTTAATAAGGCTTTATGAGTTAGGAGAGAAAGGAGTAGACTTGAGAAGTATTTGGGAATTTAAATCAGAAAAACTCTGAGGCCAGTTGGATATGGGGGTGAAGGGAAGGGGGAATCAAGGAAATGATTGATATTAGCATGTTCTGACAGATTTTATGTGGGAAGTAATGTTAAGAAAGGCATCTGGGATGACTCATAGATTTCTCTCTTGTATGAATGTTATGGCCACCAATAGGGATAAATAATGTAGGAATAAGAGCAGCACTTATATCGGGGAATCTCTTAATTAGTTAGGGGCATGGCAAGGCTGTGCTGTTTGCAGGACATTCAAATAGCAGGTATCTAGACATATGACTTAGAAGCTAGAGAAACAGATGAGATATCATCATATGGTAACGGAAACCAAGATGATAGATACACAGAGAGACTGTAAAGAGAGCGAAATAGGGCCAAGGAGAGAACTCTTAAATATTGGGGAAACCCTGAAGTGGTCAAAGTAAAAGGAGGCCAGGATGATGGTGGAGGAGGAAGGCTAGAACCTGCAGTGTGCCAGCAATCAAGGGAAAGGATATTTGCAAGGAGCTGGGTTTAATAGTGTCCAAAGAAGCAGAGAGATCTAGGAAAATAAAGACTAAACTCATGCTTCAGATTTGGCAATTAGGAGGCCACTTGTAAGCATATCAATGGACTGGTGGAGCCAGCAGCCAGACGGCAGTGGGTTGAGCATTAGTAGAAAGAGACAGGCTGCTATGTTAGGATGTTTGAATGAGATTTAAGGGAGAGCTACTCTATGGCTGTGGGGTTCAAGGAAGTTTCTGCGTTTTTGATTTGTTTGTTTTAATGCTTAAAGCCCTCGAAGAAGGAAGCAGTAGAGGAGGAGGAAAACATGAAAGTAGAGGGCAAGAGGAAATGACATTTGGAATAATAACCATTATACCCTCTAAAGGTAGTGGCCAAATCCTATTGCTTGTTATTTCCCCAAACTCCCTTGTGTGAGTTATTTCTGTTCATTGCTTCTGCCTTATATTTGTTCCGGCCTCCGTCTCCTCTTGCCTAGATTAATACCCCCTCACTGTTGGCTGCACAGACTCTAGGATTTAAAGAATTATGGGACACCTGGGTGGCTGAACATCTGACTCTTGATTTCGGTTCAGGTCTTGACCCCAGTGTTACGGGATCGAGCCCTGCATCAGCCTCCAAACTGAGGATGGAGCCTGCTTAGGATTCTCTCTCTCTCTCTCTCTCTCTCTCTCTCTCTCTCTCTCTCTCTCCTCCTCCCTCCTCCCCCTCCCTCTCTGTCTCTCCCCTACTCGTGCACACACACACTTTCTCTCTGTCTCTCAAAATATATAAATAAACTTTAAAAATATTTAAAGAAGTATAAGAATGGTAGCAAATAGGAAAAGTAAAACATTATATGAATTGCCCTTGTTGAACTCTGCCCACCGTAACATAGGCTGAGGCACCATGGTGGTGAGACCATTTAATTTTTCTGGGAGGTTTGGAAAACTCAGAGAATGTGGCATTTGAACTGACTCTCGAAGGATGAATGTTTTTTTTTTCCCCCTGAGGATGAGGACATTTTAAGTAGAGGGATGGCATGTGCGAGAGGGAAAACAGAACACATGGCCAGAAGGTAGGTGGGTGCTTTAGTCTACTCGGGCTGCCACAAGGAACATCACAGACTGAATGACTCAGACAACAGAAATCTGTTTCTCACAGTTCCGGAGACTCGAAGTCCAAGACCAGGGTGCCAGCATTGTTGGGTTCTGGTGCACTCTCTGCTCCTGGCTTTCAGATCGCTACCTTCTTGCACGTGTGCTCATTATGTGGTGAGAGACAGAGCCCTTGTGCCCCCTTCTTTTCCTGTTAGGACACTGACTCCAGCATGAAGTCACCTCCTTCATGGCAGCATCCAAATCCAATTATTCCACCCAAATGCTGCCTTCATGGCAGCATCCAATCCAAAAGTTCCATCTCCAAATACTATCACACTGAGGGGTAGGACTTCAACACATGAATCCCGGAGGGACACAATTTAGGCCACAGCACTCTGTTCCTGGCCTTCCAAAATCCATGTCCTTCCATGTTGTTTTTGCCTGCAAAAGGCATTCATTTCATCCCCAAATCCCCAAAAGTTCTAACTCATTCCAGCATCAACTCTAAAGTCTAAGGTTCAAAGTCTCACTTAAATATCATCCAAAGCACGAATGAGTGAGACCCAAGGCACGCTTCACCCTGAGGCAAAATTTCTTGTTAGCTGTGAACCCATGTAAAAAGCATTCTGAGACACATTTTCCAATGTGGGTTTGTTTGTGTATGTTACCACCACGCAGTTCTCTGGGCACCAGCGGAATTTCCTACAGTTTAACTCAGTTCTGACACTAGCTACCCAGAGATAGCATCAGATCCTACAGGGTAAGGGTTCAGTCCTATAAGACTGAGCCTCCCCAACCCTTGCCCTTCAGGTACCAGTTGCAAGCTCAGTTTGTTTTCTTTACTTAGGGCTAGCTGGCTACAAATCAGAGGTTCCCATGACCCTCTCCTTTTGTTTGATTAATTTGCTAGCAAAGCTCACAGAACTGAGAAAAGCATTTTGCTTACTAGATTACCTGTTTATTAGAAAAGGATGTAACTTAGGAACAGCCAGATGGAAGAGATACACAGGACAAGATATAGAGAAAGAGTGTGGAGCTTCTGTGCTTTCTCATGGCGCAACACCTTCCCAAAGCTCCACATGTTCTCCAAACCCTGTCCTTTGGAGTTGATGGCTTCATTACATAGGCACAATTGATTAAATCATTGGCCATTGGTGACTGATTCAACCTTCTCTCTCCTTCCTGGAAATTAAGGGGTGGGACTGAAACTCTAACCCTCTATTCTTGGTTGGTTCCCCTGACAACCAGCTCCCATGCATTGGCATGGTCCAAAAGCCACGTCACTAACACAATAAGAGGCACCTTCATTGCTGTCATCACAGACATTTCCAATCCAAGGATTTTAGGAGCTCTGTGCCAGAAACTGGGATGAGAGCCACATATATATTTCTTATTATAAATCACATTATCATGCTGTGAAACCAGGTAAGTTTTGGGCTTCCAAAGTACAATGGTGGGGCTGAGGATAAACATTTCCATTACAAAAGGGAGAAATCAGAGGGCAAAAGTGGATGATGGGTCACAAACAAGTCCAGCACCCAGCAAGGTAAACTCCAGTAGATCCCAAGGCTCAAGATAAATTATTTTTGGTTTGATGTTTCACCTTCTAGATCCTCTGGGGTGTCAGACCTACCCCTGTGGTTCTGCTGGGTGGGGATGCCACCCTTAAAGCTCCAGGTAGTTCGGGCCCCATGTATCTGGATGATCCCATTCCTATACCTTTGGCTAGAAGTTGTCCCTGTCTCCCTTGTTCTTAGCTAATCTGGCAATGTCCCTACACACATAACCCTAGCATCTCTTTATTGAGTGATAATCCAGCATTCTGTGTTCTCTTCTGAACGCACTTTCTCATTATTTGCAATATGGACAGGATAAGAGCTTTTCAGATCAAGTTTTAGTTCCTTTTTGCTGAACGATTGCTTCTTTATTTCGTCTCTTTCTTTCTACATTTTGATACAAGCAGTCAGGAGGAACCAACTTTAAGCACGTGTTCAGAAATTTTCTCAGCTAAATATCCAACCTCATAACTTGCAAGTTCTACCTTCCAAGCAGCACTAGAACATGAACAAAATTCAGACAAGGTCTTTGCCACTTCATGACAAAGACCGCCCTTCCTTCGCTTTCCCATAACATATTCCCCATTGCTGCCCGGGATCATACCAGATATGGCCCCTAACATACATATTTCTGTAACATTTTGTTAGTGATTATAATTTTTCATATATGTGTATATATATGAGGTTTATTGTAAGGAGTTGGCTCATGCACTTGTGGAGGCTGAGAAGTCCCAAGTTCTGCAGGCAGTAAGCTAGAGACCCAGGAGAGCCAATGCTATAGTTCTAGTCTGAGTCCAAAGGCCTGAGAACCAGGAGAGCTGATGATGTAAATTGAAGTGTGAGTCCTAATCTAAAAGCAGGAGAAGACTGATGTTCCAACTTGAAGACGTTCAGGCAGAGAGAGTAAATTCTCTTATTCTGCCTTGTTATTCTGTTCAACCCTCCATGATGGGATACAGCCCACCCACAGTGAGAAGAGCAATCTGCTTTATTCATTCTATTGATTCAAATGTGAACCTCATCCAGAAAACCCTCCCAGACACACCCAGAATGATGTCTAACCAAATATCTGGGAACCCATGGCCCAGTCAAGCTGACACACAAAATTAGCCATCACAGTGTGTATGGAGGGACTTGTGGGGATTGAGGTCAGATGGGCAGGCCTGGAGCCATTTATTAAGAGCACACATTGTAAGCCTCCTCAGAATTTCTCTTCTCTTTTAGCTAGTAAGAAGTCTTCAGTAGCAGTGACACAGGATCAGATTGTGCTTTAGATTTTTAAAATTATTATTAATGGTGGTGGTTGAAATTTCTTCAGAAATTTACCCTAAAGACGCAGAAGTCCGGTTAAGAGAGAACAATATAATAGAAGCTCTCAAATCTAGAGTCACATACCAATTTCAGCCCTTATCATTTGTGTGAATTCAGCAAGTTACTTAACCCCTTTCTATGTGTCAGTTTTTACATCAACAATATAGAAATTTCAGAGTCATTGTGTGGATTAAATGCTACCATGACTAAAGTACCTAGAAAAAGGTACTCTTTCCCCAAATGTTGCTCCCTATCCTCTATTTGGACACAGTCAGCCTAGATGTGCAGCCTGGATCAGCAGATCATCAGACTTCATCACTATAGGAACCACAGTATTAAAGAATCATATTTCTGTATTTGAAATTTCTTTTTACTATTAATAAAACAGGGTATTGATTGATAGAAGCAAGTGGATTGACTTTATGTTTTATTATGAAAATTTTCAAATATGCAGAAGAGAGAATAGTTAACAAACTTCCATATACACATCACCCATTATTAATTATAAATATTTTGCTTTATTGATTATATTTATTGCTTTATTATATATTATATTATTTGCTTTATTGATTATAAATATGTGCTTTATTTGTCTTTCTAGAAAGTACTTCAAAGACCCAGACATTATGCACACACTGGTGTGTATCCAAAAAAATATGAAGTGTATTGCTGTATAACTAAAATACATTATCACACCTTACAACAATCAGTAAATGTTCATGTGTTTCTAACAATAATGATAGTTTGGTGTACTTTTAGAACTATTCATATTTTAGGGGCCTCATTAACAAATGCATAGAAACTAGTAGATAAAGAATAGTTAATTACTCCCAAATATATGTGTAATTTTATCGGCCCAAAAAAAGTGTTATCTATTTAGCTTGTCTTAATATTTGAAATACAAAATTTTGTGTGAGTTAATCATTTTCACACAAAGATTTGTGGCATTGGTAACAATTTAAACTTGGAAAATCAATACTATTACAAATATAGATATTGTTTTCACAAGGGAAGGCTTCAGAACATTGGCAACAGGCTGACTTTGCTTGTATTCTCTGCAAAATGTGTGTTTTATGTGAATTAAAAAGCCATTGACATTCAATTCAGTGGTGTGTGTGTGTGTGTGTGTGTGTGTGTGTGTCTGTGAGAAAGAAAGAGAGACAGAGAGAGAGTGAAAAGGAGGGAGGGAGGGAGAGAGAGGAAGACAGAGGGAGAATATATATATATTTTCTCTCTTTTTAAGTGAAGTGACTGCTGGGCAATGACTTTCTTCATAAATCAGACACACAATAATAAAGCCTTATTGTTGAAATTGTTTTTATGCAAGTGTTACAAACTACTCAATTCAAAATGTCTTTATCCTTGAAACTGACCTTATCCTAGTCATGGATTGTTGGCATTTAATATTCAAGCTTCCTAATTCTTTTCTGAAAGGCTGTCGCAAGAGAATTGCATGTAGAATATATAATGATTTATTTAGCCTCACAGTCCCTCATATCTGAGAACCAAAGAAAAAAGAAAGAAGACAAGCTGACGCTTTCATATTAATGGGAACAATTGCCCATGAATTAATTTAAAGCAATTGATAGCACAAAATTAAAAATAGTAACATAAGTATCTGATTTTTAAAAGTGGTTTGCTATTCGGACCATTCATCTGTATTGGAAACATCTGTATTTTAAATTAAGGTCAGATATTTTAGCCTTGCACTGTTTCTGTGAAATTAGATTCACCCAGTCAGAGTACTAGAACCTTAGAGTTCATTCAGACTCCACAGTAAATTTCAGTGAATTTATCTCAAGAAACTAATATTCACAACCCCAGAAGTTTGTTGTGAAATAAAAGGATAATGATGGCACAGGACTTGTAGATTATTCTTTCCTATGTAAGTCCAATAAAACAAGACAAAACAATAAGCTACATCAACACATTTAAATGTTTGAAAAATTGAGCCAGACAGGTAGTTATCTTTAACAAGAAAGAAAAAAAGAAAGGTTTAATTCAAGTAGGTTATTGGCTAAAATCTATCTCAGTTTCCCCCAGTGTTTGTGTTTATGGTGAAATAGGCAGTATAAGTCGAATTTGCTTTCGGGCATGAGTAGTATAAACAGGATGACTGAGAAATGAAGGTCAGCTTTACTTTATTCCCAGGTGCAAACTTGGAAGTACTTTTTGAAGTGCCGGGGGTGGGGTGGGTGGGTTACACGTACACCAGTTAACTGCTATGGAACCCATCGGAAGTTACAGCTGCAGGAACCAGGCCTGTCTTTAATATGGGTGTAAGATTTTGGCTTCAAAAAGACAAGAAGCCACTTGACGTCTCTATTAGGATATCTAGTGCATGCCGCCAACTTAACCAGTCCAAACTCATCTCTCTGAATCTACTCCTGTCACAGCTTCTTCTACGCCACTCGCCTAGGTTAACAAGTTTGCTTAGAGTCGGCCTTGACTCTTTCTTACAGCTTGACAGAGAATCCCGCAGTTTCTGCCTTTAAAACATATTCCGAACCCAACCTGTTTATCATTACCATCTGGGGCCCAGCCACCCCGTTTGTCACCTGTGTTATTGTGGTAGCCACCTAAACGGTGCCCATTTCCACTGTGGTCTTTCTACAGCCTTATCTTAACACAGCAGCCCTGATGATGTGTTTCAATCCATAGATTTCCTACATGAAACTCCCCAAAGACTTCTAGCTCTGAGTAAAATCTCAAGTCCGTATTATTGCCGAAAGGTTCTACTTGACTTAATTTGAAGCTTATTCCACTCCTCCTTATTTATTTCTCTCCACAGTAATCTCCTTACTATTCCTCCAACACTCCAGACACACTTCGTGCCCCAGGACTTTGCACATGTTGGTTTTGCTGCCTAGAATATTTTTACCCCAGATAGCTACAGACGTAGCTCTCTCCTCTCCTTCAAATCTTTACTTAAATACTATCTTAGACCTTTTCTGGCCTCCTCGTGTAAAGTTGCAATCACGGGGCACCTAGGTGGCTCAGTGGGGTAAGCATCTGACTTAGGCTCAGGTCCTGATCGGGCTCAGGTTTGAATTCGAGCCCTGTATTGGGATCTCTGCTTGTCAGCACAGAGCTCACTTCAGATCCTCTGTCTCCACCCCTCTTCTGCCCCTCCCCTGCTTGTGCTCTTTCTTTCTCTCAAAAATAAATAAATATTTTAAAAAATTAAAAAAAAATAAATTTGCAGTCACCCCCACTGTTCATTCTTCTCTCAGGTTTCTTTGCCTCTGTAGCATTTATTGCCCCTAAGTATGATTTATTTTAAGTATTTATTTACTTTTTATTATCTGTCTCCTCAACTAGAATATAAGCTCCCTGACTACAGAGATTTTGTTTGTTTTTTAAATTGCTATACCCTTTGTGCTTAGTATTTGATACATAGTAGGTGATACATATGTGCGGAATGAATGAACAAATGTAACCATGGGACTATTTAGTAATATTTTGTGCTATGTGTTTTAAAAACATGCTACAGTACTGGAACTATTGCTTTTTATGTTCAACACTATGGCTGAGAAATCTTTCTATGTTAGTGTGTTTCTCAACCTCATTTGTCAGAATTGTAGTATGTCTAATGTGGGTATTACCTGGGTATTAAGGGACCTTTAAATTATGCCTAAGTTTTAATAAATATAATATAATGTGGATATTCTGCCCCTGATTTCTGGAGCATCTGAGAGTGTATTTCTTGAGGGCGGTGTAACAGATTTGCATTTTTTCAACTTTGCTGAGCTGGAACTATGTTTCTTGGAATTCCCTTTCCCACACAGTTTCCACATAGCGTGTGGAACATAGTGCCAAGAGGCATTTTTCATGAGATTTGGAAAGTGGAAGTTAGTAGAAGCCATATGCTTTTTTTGTTTGTTTTGTTTTTGTTTTTGTTTTACTGGCCCAGGTGATTTTGTAGTTCACACGCCCTGCAGCCTATCTACTGGCTCCTGGGACTGCCTGTGGAAGGAAGCTGGGCCACACCTGCACCAGCTCCAGCCTGATCTCCCAGTGGGGCTTTTCTTCCTCCTGGATTTAGCTCCATGATGATAAGTGCCTGCTTTTCCTATAGGACATTCTAATCATCCGAGTGAGACGTTTGGTGGTGATGAGAGAAGTGCAGATTCCCCTCCTCCCTTGTGGCTTCAGGTTCAGACTCCCAGGTTCCAGTTTATTCTTACTCTCCTCCACATGATATCTGTCTTTCCTTCCTGATTGCCTGTGGATTTCAGACTCCAGACTTCCAGACACAGAAACAGCTACACAGAGACTCTGCAGTCAGGTCCCACAACTGCATAAGGCCAAATCTCAAATATATCTATATTTCCTACATAAATATGCATCCAGTTTCCTAGTGGCTCTGCTTCTCTGATGAAATGTTGACTGATGAGGGTAGAAATTGAGAAACACTCTTGCCAGGGCCATAGGATTTATGCTTTTTTTTTTTTCATTTTAATAGATTAAAAGTTTGATCTCTCTTCTATGAAATGGTGGAAGCATTTCCCCCCAGGGATCTGTAAATTGTGAATTGGTTTCATTTTTTTGCACCTTAATGATACTGTGCAGATAGTATAATGTGTTTTTTTGCTGGGAGGGCGCCTATGGAGGGAGCTGGGGAAGGGAAACGAGTGCTATGAGAACAAATGATGGCTAGTCCTCATCTGCACAGCTGGCCTCAGTTAACAGGACCACTGTGAATCAATTTACATTTTAAATACTTCTTTTGTAATGCCAGAAATCAAAAACATAATTTGAACAAAATAAAAGCTTAGATTTTTTTTTTTTGACTGTCACTGAAGGTTTGTCGTTCATGAACAAAAGCAATTTTCCTCAATGTGTGCATTCTTACTCTTGGCAGATGTTGGACAGATGTTTTTACCATAGCCACATGGGGAATTTCAGGAAAAACACCCTCCTAATTACTCAAAGCAGCCAGAAATTGTGTTTCATAACTTAGTGATAGAATTAAAAAATGTCTCACAGTTTAAAACACTCATATTAAGATACCAACATAGTTTGTTGTTTTTTTTTTTTGATCACATCTACATTCTAAGTGTAAGTACCTTAGACCTCTGTCTTGACAGAGACCTGGTAAGGTGTTTAAATCATTTTGGGGCAGCTGGGTGGCTCAGTTGGTTAAGCGTCTGACTCTTGATTTTGGCTCAGGTCATGATCTTGCGGTTTGAGGGTTCCAGCCCCACACTGGGCTCTGCTCTGACAGAGTGGAGCCTGCTAGGGATTCTCTCTCTCTCTCTCTGTCCTTCTCTCTCTGCTCCTCCCCTTCTTGTGCTCTCTCTCTCTCTGTCTTTCAAAATCAACATTAAAAAAATCATCTCTTGCCCCTTTATTATTACTAATTGCAGTGGGTTTTGGAAGACGCCGTCCTCATTGGATTCCCTAGTTTCCCTCTGATATAAGGAGTTTCTGTCAAGCAGCAGCTCCTGTAGGTGTCAATAACAAGAACTCATTTCAAGTAAAGGCATTTTCCTCTTTGGAAGAATGAGTGGAGAGCTATGCTTACTGGAGGCAGGACCTGCTGGCTGTTAACACCATGCTTCACAACAGAAAAGTGACAGTGACTGACTCACAGAGTCCCAGAAATAAGGCCCACACGTGCCTGTAACAGAATCAACACTCCTTGATGGTATTAGGTTCAGCAACTGGGGAAGGCAACTCCTTGTGAGATTTATATTTCGTTTCACAAAAATTGGACAAGTGTAATAACCCACTAAATCAGGGGTTAATCACGATCTTTTCCTGGAAAGGTGAACTCCCTTGAGCAAAGAATGCCTACTCTATCCGTGTCTGAGGAGCTCTGCTTCTTTTCTCTCTGCTGGCAGCCAGGAGCCTGGACACAGCTGGGGAAGATCAAGAGGTTAAGCTGCTCTGCAGTGAGATACCTCCAGAATAGTCCTGTTTGTATTCCAAAGGTGTCTATTATGTACTCTCAAGTCACTCTCCAGGGAATCTTAGAACATGTGCTAGCCTCCTCAGGTGAGGATTAGAGATGCATTCAAGCTTTGGAACAGCTTTACCGATAACATATAAAAACCTGAGCAGATTTGCCCTAGGACTGCCTTGCTTTGGTTCCTAATCATCAAGTTCTTGAAAATAGGTCTTTTCACATCCTGTATTTTTTTTTTTCTTTTTGAAATACTATTGGGGCAGCTGGGTGGCTCAGTCGGTTAAGCATCTGACTTTGGCTCAGGTCATGATCTCATGTTCGTGAGTCTGAGCCCCATGTCAGGTTCTGTGCTGACAGCTCAGAGCATGAGTCTGCTTCGGATTCTGTTTCCCTCTCTCTCTGCCCCTGCCCCACTCATATTCTGTCTCTTTGTCTCAAAAAAAAAAAAAAAATAGAAATACTACTAAAGCTCACTGGAATTCAGGGGCAGCTGGCTGACTCAGTAGGTTGAGCATCAGACTCAATTTCAACTCAGGTCATGATCATCTCATGGTCCTGAGATTGGGCTCCCTCCCTTATGCTTGGGTTCTCTGCTCTCTCTCTCCCTCCCTCTCGAAGAAGAAGAAGAAGAAGAAGAAGAAGAAGAAGAAGAAGAAGAAGAAACCCACATACAAACAAAAAACACAAAACAAAACTCACTAGAATTGAGAAACATTTTTTTTTCAGAGCACTTTTAATCTAGGGTTCTATATATTTCATCCTTCTCTTCATCTAAGTTTCCTGTCAGTAGAGACACATTCAGCCTGGTCATTCCTGGTTGGCTCTAGAGCACTTTCTGCCTTTGCAGCCCCTTAGATTCCATTGTGCTACTCTCGAGCAGAAAATAATGCATTTCCAGGCTTTTATTTGATGTCCTGTTTTTCCTCTTATGCCACAGAGGGTCTCTGTTCTGGAAGGCTGCGTTAGGTTTATGAGAGTACTTATGTTGTGAGGTATGGCATATATCTTTCCTGTGTAGCTTGGGTCCAGAGGAGGCCTTGGCAGTAGCCTCACATGCACATCTGGTATCAAGCAGCTCATCTCACTCACCTCCTCCCTCTACCAGTGGCACCTCCAACACAGATAGGCATAGCCACATATGCAGGTTCCCATACTTGTCTTCCCCTGCTTAACTTGCCGTCACTGTTTAAGAGACTGTGGACTTCTTTCCATGGGGTGGTGGTGAAGAGCAGCGATCTCAGGGCCAGGCTGCATGGCTTCCGGACCTGGCTCTTCATTTACTAGTTGTGTAATCTCAAACAAATTACTTAATCTCTCTCTGTCTCCATTTCCTCATCTTGAAAATGGGACACAAAGATAGTATATTTACCACATATTGTCAGCATTTATGGAATTAATGTATGCCTATTTTCTTGAATGGTGCTTGGCCGATAATAGAACTATGTAAGTTTTAGCTATTATTTTCTGACATATTTGAAATGCAACAGCTATTTCCAAGGTATTTCTTTTCTTTTAAAAGGACAATTCTGGATTATTGATCTGTTTTAAGAATTGATCTGTTGAAAGAATGTCCAGACTGTTAAAATCTTTTTTCCCCTTTTCCATTTCCTTGAGTATATGCTCTGTGCCCGTGTAGTGAGGTAGAGCACAAAAGGCATCTGTGTTGCTGACCCTCAGTGCACAGGGTTCCTTGCACAGCACTTTGGAATCTTTTACCATGATCGGGGCATGTCTCCTAATGCATCCTGTTGTTTGCAACATGACATAGATGACTTTCTTCATGTAGCCACGATAACAACACAGAAGGACTAACTACTGACCACAGACTAGAAGACCCTGTGGTAGGCACTTATACCTACAGCCTGTCTCTTTACAAATTTAATCTACAATTTAATTGTAGAAATATGGTGGTAAATACCACATGAAACCATGAAGAGTAAAAGTGTTCTCTTCTGGGAAGGAGAGACTGGGGATGGGAATGGACAGGGTGAGGGACTGCAATTGTCTTCCTGATGTGCTTTTTGTAGAATGATTTGACTGTTAGCTATTTCTTCTGGGATTTACCATCATTATCAAAAAAACATGCTTATATTTCCTTTTTTAAAATTATATAGGTTTCTGTATTATCTCATGGTTCCTGTTCCCAGGAGATGAGGAGTTAGCACCTTCACAGCCTTCCTTCCAACATCCCAGTAGATTTGGTTAGCTTACTACTGCATCGAGACACTCTACTGACTGTAAATATTATGCACAGCTGAGCCATACAGCCGGTTTTTATTTCATTTTCTTTTGTTGTATACCGTTGAGTATCCTGGAGTTAATAGCTATAATTTTTATGTACTTTGTATCAATTGCTTATGTATAATTTCTTGCTATCATCAAACATGACAGGCAGTGTGCCAGATCTGCTCTTGTTAGCAATAACTTTCCTCGAGCCTTCCGTCTTCCTGCTCTAACCCGGTAGTTATCCTGGGGCTATTCTTGTCATCACCAGGAGAGGAGATGTGATTCCCTGTTTCCCTCCTTTGTTGAATTTCTTTTTTCTTAAATCCCTGTCTTCCTTTTCTTGGTCAAGCAGAACACATTCTTCCAAGAAAGGGAACAGAGAAGGTAAATTTTTTGAGGCTTTCTATGCGTGCATGTCTTATTATCACTTATTCTCACAACAACCTGAAGATAGTTTTTACTATACTCATTTTATTGATAAGAAAACTGAAGTCTAAAGAGGTTTGTTTGTATATTTATTTATAAATCTGACCAAGTTTATGAAGCTGTTATGAAATAAAACTGAAAGAGAAATGGGCAGAGTTGTATATGTATATATACACACACATACATTTTTACACATATATACACACACATATATTTTTATACATATATACACACACATATACACACACATAGTTTCCATGCATATGTAAAATATTGAATTGGCTAGAATTTAGAAAGTAATGGAATTTCTTAATTTCATTTTCACAGAAATAAATTTTAGGTAATTAATCTGAGATATAATATAAATTTTTTTCTGCATTTAATCTCTTTTTCTGGTTTTGCCTAGCAAATTAATTTGCTGCTCCTCTTTTTAGAAATTTTAGTTTTAACCGCACAGAGCTCATCATAACAAGTGTACTTCTTAATCTCCATTACCTATTTCACCCATCCCTCCGTCCCCCCATCCCCCTCTGGTAACTATCAGTTTGTTCTCTATAGGTAAGAGACTGTTTTTTGGTTTGTCTCTCTCTCTCTCGCTCTTTTTCCACCTTCATTCGTTTTGTTTCTTAAATTCCACACACAAGTGAAATCGTTTCGTATTTTTTTCCTCTGACTTATTTTGCTTACTTAGCATAATGCACTCTAGCTCCATCCATATCATGCAAATGGGATGATTTTATTCTTTTCTATGGCTGAATAATATTTCGTTGTATCTATATACACCACATCTTCTTACCCATTTATCTATTGATGGACACTTGGGCTGCTTCCATAATTTGGCTACTGTAAATAATGCTGCTATAAACATGGAGGTTCATGTATTCCTTTGAATTAGTGTTTTTGTATTCTTTTTACCACTCCTTTTGAATGATAATACTAGATAAAAATATCATTTTCTGTAATTAGAATATCAACTCAAATATTAAAACATCATAATCAATGGAAACATTTTATAGATATAGCAAATTGAGTTGGACTATAATATACCATACAAATGTTGGTTTGGATATTTAAGATTTTCTTCATTGGCCTAATACCAAAAACAATAGAACTATTAGGATTTATAAATGCTAACTGAGTAGTTAGATAACATATTTAGAAGTACTGACTACAGTTCTTAGTGGAGAAACAGTTTTTCACTCCCAATTCTTTATAGAATTATTTGACTATTTTACTCAAAGTTTAGGCAGTGACCTAGATGACCACTAGTTGACTCCTTTAATCTTAACATGTTAAAAATTACTTCATATAAAAATGAGGGGCCTACTATCAAAATGATAGATCAGTATCTAATTCTGCCATAACTGTTATAGACTAAATGTTTGTGTCCCCTCAAGATTCACATGTTGAAACCTTAACTCCCAATATGATGATATTTGGAGGTGGGACCTTTGGGAGGTAATTAGATTTAGATCAGGTCATGAGATCATGACGTGGAGTCTCCGTGATGGGATTAGTGTCCTTATAAGAAGGAGAAGAGAGACCAGGGTGCTCTCTTTTCACTATTTAAGAACACTTTGAGAAGGTGGCCATATACAAGGCAGGAAGAGAGTTCTCATAGGAACAGAATTTGTTGGCACATTGATTGTATTGTTTAAACAATACAGTTGTTTAAACCCCAGGCAGTCTATGGTATTTTGTGATAGCAACCCAAGTATACTAAGACAATAATCTATTAAATTTGGGATACTTTAAATTTTTTAGTTTTTTTTAAATTTACTTTTGATAGAGAACAGGGGAGTGGCAGAGAGAGAAGGAGACACAGAAACTGAAGCAGGCTCCTGGCTCAGAGTTGTCAGCACAGAGCCCAACATGGGGCTTGAACTCATGAGCTGTGAGATCATGACCTGAGCCAAAGTCAGATGCTCAACTGACTAAGGCCACCCAGGTGCCCCAAAGTTGGGATACTTTAAAGTCTAGGATATTATAATATGGCAAGCAATATTTTATAATTAAAAAGGACACTTTATATTCTAATTTAAGGTATCATATAATTTGGGGGGTTGTATATTGTTTTTTCAAAATCAGAGCCCTTTAATGGGAAACACTGGTGTCACACCTTTGGCTGTGGGAATCTGAGCAAGTTTCTTTATCTGTGATATAGAGTTAATAATGTATACGTGTAGGATATTGTGAAGGTCAAGAAACATATGTCATCATTAGCTACCTAGTATCATGCCTCGTGTGTAATAAGTATTTAATACAGATTAGCTTTGTTATTAATGCCTTATATTCCCCCCTTCCTACTCCCCCCCCCGCCCCGCCATCCTCAGTCTTGAGTTGGTAAAGAAAGACCCAAATCAAGAGTGGTTTTCTGACTAAGATGTCTGTATTACTCAGGATCAAGTCAGGAGACAGCACAGAGTATTTTGAAACAGGAAAACTTAATAAAAAGAATTATTAATAGTAGAAGGAAGTAACAGAATTAGATTGTGAGAGTTGAAGAGAATTGTAAAGAATATAGGGGTAGGAAATATAAAGAGCAGCACCTTTCCATAGGATGATGTACTATGTCTGAGGAAGGGCCCTTGTCTCCCCTGGGTTGAGATCCAGGCCTTCTGGGAGGGGACTGGGGTGGCTCCCTGGATGGTAGAAAAGGCACTATGGTGTTGTGCTGGTAGGACTTGTCAGAAATCTTCACTGTGGATTGCTAGAGAAGTTTTTACACAAGGAATTGTTAAGCCTCAGAAATTTCTAGATGGTGAAGGTAGCTGCTAACTATTAAATAATGTGAAACTGGGAGGTGGGGAGGCCACCCTCTGCAGTCCACTTCTGTCTGTGGCTTGGCCCAGGGAACCCTAGATCATCTATCTGTGTGGAATGAAGGCCAAGGAGCTGGCTTGCTAGATGACTAGCTTTGCAGGGTCCTGAGCATATATACACATGAGGCTGGGAACAGAGTCCTAGGCTGGGGCATCAGCCCATACTGTCTAGGGTTCCTGGCTATGCCACCAATGCTTGAGTTGAGAGGTAGAAAGAATGCCCTAGAGCCAAATATTGGAGAAATTTGCACCCTTTTGGAACTCAGAAGTCAAGTCTCCCTCTAGCACCTTCTGACAAGGTTTAGCGTCTTGCTGACAGAGGAGAAATATTTACATGGCCCAATTATGTTATCACAGAGCATGAAAAAAAAGAGTGAATTTGCAGTTGAGGTATAATACATCAATAACTAGTACCATGTCATGATCAGAAACATATATGCAAAGAAATTAAATTAGGATGAACTTTCCAGTGTATCTGGCACTGTGTGCCCTAGAGAGTTCAAGCGTAGGGGCACCTGGGTGGCTCAGTTGGTTAAGTGTCTGACTCTTGGTTTTGGCTCAGGCCATGATCTCACGGTTTTGTGAGTTAGATCCCCGTGTCAGACTCTGTGCTGACAGTGCGGAGCCTGCTTGGGATTCTCCCCTCTCTCTGTGTCCCTCCCCGACTCATGCTGTCTCTCTCTCAAAAATAAATAAATAAATAAAATTTACAGAGTTCAAGAATATTAATACCTAATAGGCTGATAAATATGACAAGCTCCATACTTGGGGTCTGACATCCAAAAAAGAATTTTAAAATCTGGTCCTTAAAAGAACTTAATGGATGGCTGAAGAAACAAGAATAGAACACAAGAAACAATTAGAAACAAACAGTATAGTGTAGTGAGTATTAAACAGAGCTATACAATCCTTTTTGCCAAAAAACTATAGAGGTGACAGATTTTTTTTTCACTGTTGCTTTGTGTCTTTTGTTACCCCAATTCTCCAAAGGCACACTCAGACTGCTTTCTATTTAAGTATTTATTAAATTCCGCAATAAAGTATGTTTTTATATAAGCTTTCAAAACCACAAATAAACATTACTTTCAAATCGTACAAAAATCATATAAAATATTCCACATTGCACTCCATTTCTTAATTTCTCAAGTCTAAATATCATTGCTTTGTAGATTAGCCAGAATTTTTTTGGTTAAATAAATATTCTTGTCTCATCACAGTGATTTGTAGCCAACTTGCCACTTGGTATTCTTGCTATTGCTTTTCATAAGAAATGCATCTTGGTAATGAAAAGAACATGTTGGAAATTCAGTAGACTTGGTTTGAATCTCAGCTCTGTCACTTATTAGCTTTTTTGGCTTGACCATTTTGCCTAACCCAAGTATTTCAGTTTCTTTACCTTTGACAGGGAACTAAATCAATCAATCAATCAATAACAATATTGTTATAATGATTAAACCATTCTATAACCTACATTTATACAAACTTATGTATCTGTGGCATTTGACATGTTGTTGAAACACTTACAAACATTAGTTCTCTTTTCACGTTTTAACAAGCACTGGAAGAGAACAAAAGATAATCAGTTTATTTTCTGCTTGAAAAATAATAGAAGTGAATGGAGGAAAATTTGAAACTCATGGATAAATACAGTTTGGCTGTCATCTATCAGTGAACAACAGCATGATGCATATACTTTCCACATATTGACAGAGGCATAGAATTGACCCTACCAATCAGAAAGTTTTAACAAACCAAATGGTGAGTCTGGGGTGATAGCAAGTCCATTTATTTATCTCTTTCCTTCTCTTAGGACTATGGCTACTTTGGTGGCCTCAGGAAATGAGGTAACATTAGAGTTAGATATTCTGTGTAGACTTGGTTCCTGGGTATGAATATACTGAGAGTACATAGCATGTTTATATGTGCTGGTTCATCTGGCTTATTCATGGTGATCTGAGGCCAACTAGAATAGCTCATCAGGTTACATGGTATCCTGATAAGCTTGCCTTCACCACGTGTTCTACTTTCTGCTCTCTCCCACATGACAGTAAATGAAACTGCCAATCTCTTGATTAAATGAATCTTCATCTTCTGTCTGATCCATATTGCTAAATTCATAAATCATCTACCCTACCCATTCATTGCCCTATACTCCCCTGACTACATCACATGCCTTAAACTCCACAAAATACCAGGGAACAAATGTTAGCAAATTCCTGAGAGAAAGCAGAGCTCCTTGAAGGAAACAGAACTCATTTGCCCTGCTTTAAATTTCTTTATTAATTAGAATATTTAGAAATTATCAATTATAGGAAAAACATAGCTAAGAAGGGATTGAGGTGTAAGATATATAAGGAGATAAAAATTGAGCAAGTTCCTGTATTGAACAACTTCAGACACCATGCTCAGGTCCATTTTTTCATGAAAGCTGAAAGTAGTGGAGGATCCCAAAAACCATTTTGAAAAATCATGGAAAAAAGTGACAGAACGCCTAATTTTTGAAACAATGAAGAAATTGAATGTATGAACTTTGGAAAAGAAGCTTCAGCACAATCTTGGGAAAGATGTTGCAATGGATTATCAGATGGCAGTTTGCGAGCTCTTAGGAAGTAGTGTGATCTCTGGAGATCAGCAAAAGTTCTCTATGATCAAGTCATGTCAGGTTAATCATGTTTCCCTTCATCAAAACCCTAGAGGAGAAAGCAGGAAAAGACCTCTCTGACCTCAGCCATAGCAATTTCTTACTTGACACATCCCCAAAGGCAAGGGAATTAAAAGCAAAAATGAACTACTGGGACCTTATGAAGATAAAAATCTTCTGCACAGCAAAGGAAACAATCAACAAAACTAAAAGGCAACCAACGGAATGGGAAAAGATATTTGCAAATGACATATTGGAAAAAGGGCTAGTATCCAAAATCTATAAAGAACTTACCAAACTCCACGCCCGAAAAACAAATAATCCAGTGAAGAAATGGGCAGAAAACATGAATAGACGCTTCTCTAAAGAAGAAATCCGGATGGCCAACAGGCACATGAAAAGATGCTCAACGTTGCTCCTCATCAGGGAAATACAAATCAAAACCACACTCAGATATCACCTCACGCCAGTCAGAGTGGCCAAAATGAACAAATCAGGAGACTATAGATGCTGGAGAGGATGTGGAGAAACGGGAACCCTCTTGCACTGTTGGTGGGAATGCAAATTGGTGCAGCCATTCTGGAAAACAGTGTGGAGGTTCCTCAGAAAATTAAAAATAGACCTACCCTATGACCCAGCAATAGCACTGCTAGGTATTTACCCAAGGGATACCGGAGTACTGATGCATAAGGGCACTTGAACCCCAATGTTTATAGCAGCACTCTCAACAATAGCCAAATTATGGAAAGAGCCTAAATGTCCATCAACTGATGAATGGATAAAGAAATTGTGGTTTATATACACAATAGCGTACTACGTGGCAATGAGAAAGAATGAAATATGGCCCTTTGTAGCAACGTGGATGGAACTGGAGAGTGTGATGCTAAGTGAAATAAGCCATATAGAGAAAGACAGATACCATATGTTTTCACTCTTATGTGGATCCTGAGAAACTTAACAGAAACCCATGGGGGAGGGGAAGGAAAAAAAAGGGGGTTAGAGTGGGAGAGAGCCAAAGCATAAGAGACTCTTAACAACTGAGAACAAACTGAGGGTTGATGGGGGGTGGGAGGGAGGAGAGGGTGGGTGATGGGTATTGAGGAGGGCACCTTTTGGGATGAGCACTGGGTGTTGTATGGAAACCAATTTGACAATAAACTTCATATATTGAAAAAAAAATCATGTTTCCCTTACTGAAAAGAATTTTGAACTAGACAGGGCACCAAAATGCTTTAGAAATAGTATAGGTTAAATTTGGGAAGGCATTTACCAAAATTTCTCTTTATATGCTGTGGATAATCATTAATTTTTTTGAGACATGGTTATTAAACCTATATTACATGCCAGCTATTATACTGACACCATGCAAGATAGGAGAATCATCCTGGATGATGTTATAGCTGGATGGATTGAAAGCTTTCTAAAATCTGTACTTCCAGAGTGTGTGTTACCAACTAAAGGAAGCTAGCTGTGGTAGCCAGTAATGCTATAAGAGTCCTGGCTGCCCTATATTTTTATGAAGATTGTTAACTACCTAGAATTGCTTGAGCTTAAATGACAAATTTGAAAACAGAATCAAGGCTGGGAGATATCTTGACAGACTAAAGTAATGGGACAAAACAGACGAGGCAAAATTAATTGGAAATGACACCACCTCTTGCACTTAGTTTTGAGAAAGCAATTGCACAGGTAAAAGAGAGCCTTCATTAAAACAGATGCTCATATGAAAATATCTTAGCCATTGCATTTCACTAGAAATGATTTATGAAGTGTGACCTCTCTACCAAAAAGTTAACAGAATTTGAGCTCCCTGTCAGAGGTTGAGAGTCAGAATAAGAGTCCAGAATCAGGACTCAGCCTCATACTTGTCAAACTCTTTTTCATCACGTTGTGCTCAGTCTTGGGTACTGCATTTTAAAAGGGACATTATATATTTGCCAGCATGCCAAGTTAAAGGCAATGTATGTATGTTTTGGCAATTTTGCCATAGAGAGTCATCTGAAATAATTGAAGGATATTGGCACAGAGAAAAGAAAACTATCAAAGGAGATATAATGATTATCTTCAAATGTTGAAAGGCTAAAACGTAGAAGAGGTATTTAACTGTGTGTTTATGGCCTTCAGAGCCATAGGATACACAAAAATCTTTTTTGATGTGTGGGGTTTTGGGGTTTGAAATGAATGGAGAGAGGTAGTAGAAAGGGTTTACCTGAAGGAAAATCACTATAATAAAAAGCACGGGTAGAGACTGTCTTGCAAGTAGAGTAAAGCCTTTAAGATCAGACATGTCTGGATTCAGATCCTGGCTTTGAACTAACTGTGTGATCTTGGGAAAGTTGCCTAAATGCTCTAAGGTCAGTGGAATAATGATAGAATCTAATACAGAAGATTGATGTGAAAGTGAAAATATATGATGCATATACATAGAGATGTAATGTGATCAATTACTGTTAGTCTGTCTTCTTTTTCTGTAATGCAATAGAAAGCAAATCGTATTTGGAGGTTAAATTAAGTCAGTTTTTGGTTTTCTAAAACGAGAAACCTGTGATCTCTTTGGGACTAATGAGCTGTCTTTCACTGCAGTGTTCAAACAGGTTTTGGAAGGAGTTTTACATTATGTAAGACATTGGTCTAGAATGACCGTTAGTTCCCAGCTTTTATAAATATGATGATCTATATTTATCATCAAATATTTATCATGATTTTTCACTTGATAATATTTGTATTTTTATTATTCTTCTATTGAAATAAGCACAATGGAAACTCGTATGGCAAATACGAATGATAGCTACAACATACCGACTTCTTACTGTATGCTAAGCACTTTACAATAACTCTATAGTCAACTTTACCACAATAAACTCTTTGTAAATAAACTCTTTGAGGCAGATGAGCAATATGAGGTGTCTAGGACTTCAAAATATTGTACTAAGGTTACAGGATTTGTGGAGGACTGTATACATTTTAAAATATTAAAAACCTCAGTGTTCATACAAATAAATAGTGACCACATATCAAACTGTTATTTACCTTATCAGTGAGTAAATCAAAAGGTTGACAAAGATGGTTCAAAGGAAGATATGAGAAACTCACGGATATGTATGGAGTAAGTGAAAGAAAGAAAGCTGGGAAAAATCGCTAAGTTAGAATTAAAACTGGCTAATTCCATTAAAGCAATAAAAACAATTTCTGGAGTTATCTTCTCTCTTGGACAGAAGTCACTTTCATCATTATTGAATAAAGTCACTTTTAGTTTCTCCAGGCAGCAAACTATGGTACCAAAATTTATGTGTAGGATATTTACTAGAAAATGCTTTAAGGATTGTTATGGTAGAGAGGAGAAAAAAGATTGAACAGAGAAGTTGAGTTGTGATTCTCTCTCAAGGAGGGCTCATATGATCTAGCTGTTTCATGAACTGGGGGGAGGTAGTTGGACCCTTGTATCCCTTTATATATCCTAGTTGACCAGTCATGGGAAGTTGGTTACCCTTGGGAGAAAGCATGACCTTGGGCAAAACCAGTTTTTTTCAGTGAGGCCACTCCCCAAGAAGGCTGACAACTGAGGGCTGTTTTCTGGTAGTATTCCCAGTAGCTGGGGGAATAAGACCTTTATTTCTTAAGGGAGATCTGGATAATACATCGCAGTATCCACCACAAATAAAAAATAATTTGCATCTCATCAGTTTCTATACCTTGAAATCTAAGTTTGGGGTGTTGTTAAATGTCTGGGCCCTAATTGGTAGTAAATAGTAAGCCCAACAAAGTTATACTTCCCTAGGTGCTAGAGAGTTACAATGAGCTTACTAGATAATCGTTAGCGTAATAACCAAGGATATGCAGCCATCTTTTGCTTCATTTAAAATTTTTCTTAGCAATAGCTAGGAGTGTAGAACTCCAGAGAAAGCTCTCAATTAAGACAGTGTCATGAAGTGTCTAAGAACTTAACATCTTCAAAGAACTCATAATTTGTAAAATACTAGCGTAAATAAATTCAAGATGTATTATTGCTTCAAAGTATGGACATTTCTTGGTGAAATATGAATGTGTGACACTCTTTCTAAAGATTTGCAATCCACAGATGGCAAATAAAAGCATTCGATAGTTTTAAGGCAATTTGTACCTTACATATTTGAAATGGCTTGTTTCCTCAGATGAAGAATAAACCGTGGATGTTTACTTTTCTTAATTCAAGTGTAATTAACATACAGTATTGTATTAGTTTCAACTGTAAACGAATAGTGATTCAACAATTCTATATATTTCTCAGTGCTCATCAAGGTAGGTGTGCTTTTAATCCCCTTCACGTATTTCTCCTACCCTGCCCCACCACCTCCCTTCCAGTGACCACTAATTTGTTCTCTGTATTTAAGAGTCAGGATTTTGTTTGTTTGTTCGCCTCTTATTTCTTTGTTCATTTGTTTTGATTCTTAAATTATACATATGAGTAAAATCATATGGTATTTGTCTTTCTCTAACTTACTTTACTTCGCATTATATACTCTCTAGATCTATCCATGTTGTTGCAAATGGCAAGACTGCATTCTTTTTTATGGCTGGGTAATATTGCTCTCTCTCTCTCTCTCTCTCTCTCTCTCTATATATATATATATGTATACACACACACACACACACACACACACACACACACACACACATACATAGACACCATAAATTCTTTTTCCATTCATCTGTGGCTGGCCACTTGGTTATTTCTGTATCTTGGCTATGGTAAATAATGCTGCAATAAGCAAAGGGGTGCATACATCTTTTTGCATTCATGTTTTTGCTTTATTTGGGTAAATGCCCTAGGAATTACTGGATCTTATGGTAATTCTGTTTTTAATTTTTTGAGGAACCTCTGTACATTTTTTTGTGCAATGGCTGGCCCCAATTTGCATTCCCACCAACAGTGACTGAGGGTTCCTTTTTCTCCACATCCTCACCACACCTGTTGTTTCTTATGTTTTATATCTTAGCTATTCTGATAGGTGTAAGGTGATCTCTCATTGTGGCTTTAATTGCATTTCTCCAATGATGAGTGATGTTGAGCATCTTTTCGTGTGTCTGTTGGCCATCTGTAGGTCTTTAGAAAAATGTCTATGTAAGTCCTCTGCCCATTTTTTAATTGGTTAATTTCATTTTTTGTTTTTGTTTTTGGTGTTGAGTTGTATTAAGTTTTTCATATATTTTAGATATTAACCCTTTATTGGATATATCATTTGAAAATACCTTCTCCCATTCAGTTAGGTTGCCTTTTTGTTTTGTTGATGGTTTCCTTTTCTGTGCCAAAACTTTTTATTTGTGTAGTCTCACTGGTTTAATTTTGCTTTTGTTTCCCTTGCCAGAGGAGACATATCTAGAAAAATGTTTCTATGGCTGATGTCAAAGAAATATTACTTATGTTTTCTTCTAATTATTTTATGGTTTCAGATCTCACATTTAGGTCTTTAATCCATTTTGAGTTTATTTTTTGTGTATGGTATAAGACAGTGGTTACATTCTTTTGTATGTAGCTGTCCAGTTTTCCCAACATCATTTGTTAAAGAGATTCTTTTTTCCATTGTGTATTCTGGTAAAGCCTTTTTCCTAAAAGTACCTTTTTCTCCACCCTCACTAGTGTTTGCAATTCTCTGAATGGGAACAAAACCTTGCATTTCATCATGAGTATTAATGCTCAAATTTAAATGGCCTTATAAACAGAAACATTATGTAGTGGACATTATTATCACTGATCATGATTTTTAGAAATTCTCTCCTTGCAAACATACTTTGAAGTAAGACACAGCTTGATTTGCTCAATGAAATGTGAGTGCAATTATTTCCATGCAGGAGTATTTACGAGCTGGTGTGTGATTTTCTCTGGTCTCTTTCCCTCTTGTAGTAATTGTAGAAGCATGCGTTGATGTAGAGATGCCAATAGTTTGAAGGGGCCTGCACTCCAGAGCTGCCACATGGAGGCTGGCCACCCTGGAGAAGTGTCCACACTCTGCAGGCATTCATTTGATTTTTAATCTTGTGAAGGTTAAGATACCTTTTTGTCTCAGCCTTCTCGGTTCTTTCTTTCTTTCTCTTTTAAAAATATTTTTAGTTCATGGAAGTTTTATTATGATGCAGTTGCATGGTTTTTTGTTTATTTTTCCAATGTGTTTGTGCTTAGAGTAATAGTTCTTCATGAGTCTTTAGTTTGATTACTCTCTTTGCTTTTTTTTTAAATGTTTATTTATTTATTTTGAGAGAGAAAGAGAGAGAGAAAGAGACAGAGAGGGAGAGAGAGAATCCCAAGCAGACTTCATGCTGCCAGCGAGGAGCCTAATGCAGGGCTTGAACTCATGAACTGTGAGATCGTGACCTGACCTGAAATCAGGACCGTAACCGACTGAGCCACCCAGGTGCCCCAATTACTGTCATTACTTTTTAAATGTCTCAATTATTTAGTTGTCAAATATTACTTCTGCTCCATTCACTCTCATTCTGTTATAAAAATTAGATATATATGACCTTTTTATTATGTCCATGTGTCTTTTATGATCTTTTTGTATTTCGTATTTTTAAAATTTCTGTGCTTCAGTCTTTCTTGTCTTTCTTGATATAGATGCCTTTTTCCAAATGTGTCAATCTGCTGTTAAACACATCTATGGAGTTTTTATTTTAAATTATAAGTTTAGTTTTATAATTTCCTTTTATAGATTTCAGATCCCTGGGTAAATTGCCCATCTCACCCTCTATTATCTCGAACATATTAATTACCATAAATTTAAAGTCTTGGTTTTCTACTGCAATAGTCTGCATCAGCTATAGGGCTAATTCTATTGTCTATCTTTTTTTTCTTGGACATGTTTCTTTGTATGCCAAGAATTTTTTAAAATGAAATACAGTCATCGTACATGAAAAATTCCATTAGTTCTGGATGATGATACCTACCTCCAGAGACCATTATCTCATTTTCTGGCAGAGACAACTGGAGTCTATTCAAACTAGGTGACTTCAGACACTATAAAGCTTGAACTTTATTTCCTAACATATAGAACAATCTTTCCTCTCCCCAGAGTTTCCTTGCTGAGAGCCTGGGATGTTTACCAAGGCCTTTCCATATGGGATGTTCTTTACTCCAATTTTTGTCTCCCTAGCAAAGAATCAAGACTACTGAAATCCTAGGTTGATTTTTACTTTTTGGTTAGTTTTGGGTCTTCTGCTCTATGTAACTTACAAGTCAACAAATACTTGAAGGAAAAATAGCCCACTTTTTTTTTTTTTTTACCACTTCCAGAACACTGCCCTGTACCTTATCTTGAACCCTCGAGTCCTGGCACCCTTCACGGATCCATATTTCTAATTTTGTTTCCTAAACCTTATGGAATTGCTGAAAGTTCTGCTGGTTTTGTGGCCTATTAGCATTTGCCCTCATACTCTCACTCCACCACGTTAAAAAATGGTGCATACCCCAAGTGTGTCATAATGTGCAGAATGGTGGGGTGGTGTCAATGAACTTTTCATCTGAAGATCTTGGGCCAATTTCTGGCTTCTCAGAAGCTCTACAGCTCTGAACTCTTCAAACAGGTTGTGTTCATGGCTATGCATGTATGCATTGTATCCATTTTCAGATTCTTAGTGGCATGTTCATCTGCTATAAGTTCCTCCATCATAGCCAAAAGCTGAAGTCCCCAGTTACTTGTGGGAGGTACTTTTACCACAAATGAGAAACCAAAGAGAAAGTTGATCGCTTCCCAAAAACTGTGTAAAGGAATAAAAGATGTATGGTAGCAATTTCTAGTGAAATCCCCCACCGATTGGTGATGGCTGTAATCTTTGACGCTGCTGCATTGTCCCATATTAGCTAATTAATTGATGAGTTGATCTCACCAACTGGTTGGATATTTTTGATTTAGATATTCATCTGCCTAAATAAATGGCCTGAACACAAAATCTCTTAAACTCCCTTACAGCTCCATAATGTATTAACTAATTGGTGGCTATTTAATAGACCTAGTAGTTTATTCACATGCTATATACTAACAATTTAAAAGTCTTGTTGGTGAATTCATGTAGCAATAAAGAAAAGTCAAGAGAAAAATCCCACCTGTCCTCTTGACTCTTAACACTTCATTCATATGAGAGGAAATTGTCTCTAAGCTCTGACAATGCAATGAGGGTGTTTATTTTTTTTCATGAAAGCAACTTCTGTTTTCAAATAAGGCATAGAGGAACCACATTTTAAAAAGACAAAATTGCTTCCATTTTGCAATTTTGTGATGAAATTATAAAGCTTTTCCTCAAACATCTGTCACATAATCTAGATTCAGAATTGCTTCATGCATTCAACACTTTGGAAACACTTTCACTAAGTAATCTGTTACTCTTTAGTGACTTAAAGCATAAAGTCACCTAGCCAATAGAATGATTAATAAAGCTACAAACATGGACATGAAATTGTATTTGTGAAAATGTGAAATTGCTTATAGGTTTTATCACTGTTCAGGGACTAAACTATCAGGAGTGCCTCACTTTTCCTTAGGCTAGCCTTTGCTGGAAGTCATATCTTACTGGGATACATGTATATTTTTTGATATCATAAATTGTTGAATTTTTCTATATTTTCATTTAACATTTCTAGAAGTAGAAATATCCTATGGAATGGAGTCTTAATAGGAGATAAAAATCAGCTATTGGTGTTTTAAACTTGGTAAGATGTCTACCCTTTGCCCTCTGTGAAAGTCAAAGTTGTTTCTTTGCTTTGTCAGGTAATAAAATAATATTCTCTATTCAACTGCTTACTCCCCCTTCCTCCACCCATGCCCCTACCTTAAAATATTTGCTCCAGCTTCAGCTTCTTCTTCCAACAAAGAGAAAGTGTTTCTTCTACCATTTTCTCTCATACTCACTGAGTATGTATACAACAGTTCTAAAAATTTTAAATCCCTATATTAATTTATGACTGAACATGTAGAACTGTTGGGTCAAAAATTGATTGTAACCACTGCACACCTATTAAGGTGGCCAATGTCCAGAACACTGAGAATACCAAATACTGTGACGTTATGGAGCAAACAGAAGCTCCTGTACATTGCTGGCAGGAATGCAAAATGGTACAACTACTTTGGAAGACTGTTTGGTAATTTCTTACAAAACTAAACATACTCTTGTCAACACTCCTTTGTATTTATCCAAAAGAGTTTAAAAATTAAGTCCACATAAAAACCTTTCCATAGATTTTTATAGCAGCTTTATCCATAATTAGCAAAACTTGGAAGCAACTAAGATCTCTTTCAGATGAATGCATAAATAAACTCTGGTACATCCAGACAATGGGATATTGTTCAGAGTTAAAAAGAAGTGAGTTATCAAGGCACAAAAAGACATAGGGGGTATTTAAATGCATTCTACTAAGCAAAACCAATCTGAGAAGATGACGTACTATATGATTCCAGCTATATGAAATTCTTGAAAAGGCGAAATTATAGAGACAGTAAAAAGGTAATTAATTGACAGAGTGTTGAGGGATTGGAAGGGAATGAATAGGCAGAGCACAGAGGATTTTAGAGCAGTGGAAATACTTTGGATAATATTATAATGATGGATAGATGTCATTATACATTTGTCCAAATACACACAATGTGCAAAACCAAGAGTGAACCCTAAGGTAATATAGACTTTGGGTGATTATATGTGTCAATGTCGGTTCATCCTTGTTTTTTGTTTTGTTTTGTTTTGGTTTGGTTTAAGTACCATTAAAGTGAGTGATGTTGATAATGGGGGAAACTATGCATATGTACTGGTAGGGTGTATATGGAAAAATCTCTGTACTTTCCGCTCACATTGTATACCTGAAATTGCTTTAAAAAAAAAAAAGGCTTAAAAAAGTTGCACTGTACTAGGCTTCTACCTGGTATGCTACTGAATTTTCATCTTTCTGATCTTGACTTACACTATTTTCAATTAATATTTTTAGCACCTAGCTTTATTATTATTTTTTATTTCCAGCAGCAGGGTAGATTAGAAAAAATCAAAGAAAAAGATTATCCTATAAGACACCTAGACATGTGAGAGAAAAAAATATAATGAATATCTTTATCAATGTATAGCTGAAATCATAGGAATGTGATGGGAAATCCCCAAAAGCCTATAACGAAGAGGTAAGTATAAGCCAGAGTGATAAGCAGTGAGCTGAAGTTGTATGTATCTTTGCAAGTTTTATTAGTTATAGCAAAGAGTTTGAACTTTTTAAGTCCATCTTAGAACTAGAAATAAAGCAATGGGTCCACTCAAGACAGAGTTAGAAAACAGATTCCAAATAAAGCTGAGACTCCACTCTCCCTAAAGGGTATGACCTCAGGTAAAGAAGAGAAGGGAGAAAATCCAACTACCATTAAAGAGAGATGTTAGGGAACTTTGTGTCAACAAGGTTAAAGGAGAAAGTCTCCCTAAAGACCTTATAACCACAGTGCTGTACTTCATTCAGTTTTGAGATTCAGCTTTAAACTACCTGCAAACCAAGTGTCTGATTTCAGCTCAGGTCATGATCTCACAGTCCGTGGATTTGAGCCCCATGTAGGGCTCTGTGCTGACAGCTCAAAGCCTGGAACTGCTTCAGATTCTGTGTGTGTGTGTGTGTGTGTGTGTGTGTGTGTGTGTGTGTGTGTGTGTGTCTTTGCCCCTCGTGCTCTGTCTCTGTCAAAAAATAAATAAACATTACAATTTTTTAACTCCCCGCAAACCAAAAAATTAACATAAAACTTGTTACCATTTTAAACCTTGTTCATCAAAGATTTTATTGAATGACATTTTAACAAAGACTTGAAAGAAGTGAGGAATGAAGCCATGTGATACCTGGAGAAAAATGTGAAAAGTAGAGAGAACCAAGAACTCAATCCCCTGAGTGAGGCTAGAGCCTGAAGTGACTGAAGACTGGGTCATCCTCAGTGCACTTTTCCCATTTCATGGTATGTTGCTTTACTTTGGGCTCTCAGATGTAAAACAAGTCACTGGTCTATGTGACAGCAATACTGAGGAACCAGAGAAACCATAGAAGTTAGTGACACCAGGCCCACAGAAAAAGCAGACCTCAGACATCAGACTTTAGGTTTCAGCTTAGTATTGTCATGACAAAACTGCTTAGCAGGAAACATCTTCTCAAGGAGCAAGACCCATTTGGCCATTAATTTGAGCTCTTCTGCCGGGCCAGATTTTGTCCTATTCAGAGACATGAAACACAATGAAGTGTTGTAACATAGGTCTCTTAGGAACTGATGATTGAAAATACAGAGAAAATGGGAAAAGATTATATTTGGCCAAGAATTTCCCCAAATTGATTGAAGACATAAAACCATAGGTTCAGGAACTTTAATGGATCTTGAACTGAATAAATAAATAATAAAAAATTCAAAGCTAGATACATAGCTAAAACAGATTATGATATACATAGGGAAAACTTTTAACAATAATAATTTGCAATGGTTATTTACTTTCCTTTAAAACCAACAGACAGTTGCCACCACTTAATGGTAATGATTGGACACTCCTGAGATACATGATTTCTCTCAAATGAAATCAGTCCTGTCTATCTGTGCTTATTTATTTATTTTGCCATGCCCAATAAGTACATCTACTTAGTTTACAGACCTTTGTATGTCATGTGCATTCTGAACTCAGTCTTCTCATTTGTCTTCTTCCTGAGTGCTTGCTCTTTGTGATCATCACTTGAAGTCTTACCCATGGTCTCGCCTCCACCTTGAGACCTTCCCCAATCATGCCAGCCTCCATCTATGGTATTCACTATATCACACAATTGCATAGTGGCTGACATTGCTTCTATTTATGGCTGTGTGTCTCCATGCTCATGTGAAGTGTTATGTCAAAAGGACACATATAATGACAATGGTTTAAAGCTGTAGTTCTCTAACACTTGGATCTAACAGATTCATAAAATTTGGGGGAAATATAAAACTCCCAGCTCTTCTTTTTGCTGAAAATACATTAAAAATCATCATCTACTATCTATGTGATTTCATAAGAGAAAGGACATTTTAGCAATTAAAATCTAATAAGGACATAATCTCATGCAAAATTTAATAAATTTACCTTAATATGAAGCTCACTATATTGTTCTCATTTTTCTCTCTTTACTAAAAATAACAAATAAAATCTTGATCGATGACAGTCCCAGCTGCTTCTAGACAAGAATTTAGAAATCAGGGCTCTGCTGTTGTGTTGATTCCCCTTTTCCTACTGCTGGATTTATGGCCAAGGAAAGATAAATAAATCTTTGAATGATTAGATTAAGTAATCAAATCTGAATTTTCTTTATTTTCTCACATTTTCTTATTTTTTTTACCATGGATCATGTTTCCATTCCTCACCCCTCATCCCCAGTTAGGTCATTGAGAGTTTTTTGAACATATGGGTTACCAGTGCAAACAGAAATTTGTCTTTCAGAATTTTTTAACTGGAAGTTTGCTGTATCTCTTTGTTGCAGAAGCAGTTTTCATTTGTAGCTTTACTACATGTAGTAGCTAAAGGTGAAGGTCAACGTCTACTTCTAACTTTTATTTTATTGTCTCTTATGTTGGCTTTTATTTCTTACTTTTTTTCTTTCTTATTGTAACTCTAAATTTATTTACTGTTTTCTAGCATTCTTTTTCTCTAAGTTGGCCTGGTTTTTACTTCTGTGCTTTTCTCAGCTATATTTAGATGCTTATATAACTTTAATCACTATTTCTACACACAGTTCTTATTTATAATAATATTTTCCCTTGTGCACTTAGAATTCATTATTTTTTAACATTAGTTTTTCTATTAAAGCAATACAGTTAAGTAGAGAGCATTTTGAACATATTTTTAAATTAAATAAAATCACTCAAAAATCTTACTCCCAAAGATAAACATTGTTAACATTTTTATATATTCCCCATATTTCCTTATAGTCTTTTAGTGGGTCTTATACCCTCCCCTCTCAATAGAAAGTGGATTATATATATGATAACCAACAAAAGAATATCCAGAAGTCCTAAATGGAAAATAACACATAGAGGGAATGCATTTGCCTGTATTTACCACTATTAGCCTGTTACCATGATTAGAAAATAAGGTAGAACATCAAATCATGGTATTTGAATTTGGAGGATGAAAAACTTATGACCTAACGTCTTTGGCAGTCAAAATGACCATTATCTTGATCTATTCAACTCTGTTTTTGAGGACAGCAAATGAAATACTTTGGGCTTAAAAAGTGTCCTAGCAGTGTCCCCATTGTGAAAACAGTTTTCCGTTGTTAATAAGTGCTATACCAGGATATCAACAAGTACTGATTTCAGAGGTTGCAGTATACCTGACAGACAGTTTGCTTCTTCCTAAAAGAAAGTGTTCTGTATCCCACAGGCTGTCTGTGGGGGTCATGCAACCCACCTACCCAGTTCCCTTCAACACTTACTCTCATTTATCTCATCACCCCCTGCTGATGGGGCCAGTTGTCAGCACCAGAACTCAAAGCCAGTCCCTACTTAAAGTGGCTTTCTTGTCCTTGGTGTTTGATTGTTCCTGGAAATCAGACTCAGGGAATGACTTACATCAGAGTGGAAGCCAAGTAGTCATGTCGACTCAAGGGCAGAGGTCTCTACTTAGTGTTGCAGTACTGGACCACACATAGAGACGAGCAATGACAAAAGGCCATGCAGCCTTAGAAAAAGAAATGTCTTCATTTTTCTGCACCTGATGACTTTCTGATACAAAGCCCATTCTGCATACAGTGCGTCTCTCTCTCTCTCTCTTTTTGTCTTGTATTTCTATGCTTTGTATAGCATTCACCTCTTTTTTGTTGTTGTTGAGCTCTTTTCGTTTTGTTTCATTCCTTGTAAGTTATGACTGAATGACAATCCCTAGGAAAAGGGATAAGAGATTCTGCCTGGATTGTAGAAAGATGAATGGAGCTTTAAGAAAACATCTCAAGGACTCGGTAGAGGGAAGGGTTGCATAGGGAAGACCAAAAAAAAAAAAAAAAAAGAAACAGAACCCAATGGAAGGAAACCCTCTCCACATAGACAAGCTTTGCTCTAGACTGATAAGTTCAGTAAGGAAATACTTACAAGTTTGTGTGTGTGTGTGTGTGTGTTGTATTGTGTTTTGTTGTTGTTTTTAAACAAGCAGTTTTGTTGAAGACGAAGTGTGAAACTGTCTCCCTGATCTGGCCAGCATCTCAAAATTCAGTTCAGGACTTTCAGCCTTAGATGAGCTGTCAGAGCTTTGGTCGGAGTTTTACAACAGAATCTGTGACTCCCTCTCCCTAGCTTTCTTTCTCCTTTTCTAATATTTTCCTCCTCATATTCCAGTGCCTGCAGTTGCCTACTGACCCTGTCTTTTGGTCCTTCAATCACGTCACACTGTGATTTTCCATGTGTTTCAGCAATCTCTAGAGGTGCAGATTGGGGCCTGACCCCAGGCTAAATGTTTTATATAACAGGAAACTCACCAGATTCCTTTCCTTTCTTCCAAGTAGCATCTCACCTCTAAATTCTGCCTGCTTTTGTTCACTTTCCAGTGCCATCAGATAGTTGTTTTATTTATCTTTTTATCAAAGTTGAAAGTTTTTTTATCAACCTAAGGTGGCTGGTCTGATAAGAGCTACTTGGCCCCAGTGGAAGCAGAATGCTTCTGCAAGTCTGTTTAGAGTCCAGCTTTTCTAGTATTAACTCCCTCTCTTTGTTTTAACCTCTTAGCCAGAGGCAGAACTGCTTCAAATATACATATGTATGTTTTTTCTAAATCCATATATGGCAGAAAGTGGCATTCTATTTCCCTTCTACAAGAAAAGCCACTTGGCTAGCTAAGTATGTGTCACAACTGTACTGAATATTGCAGAGCAGAATATTGGAGAGATAGGCAATGAGATAGGAGAAATTTCTATTTGATTCTAACAGAACCATACCATATGAAAGCAGCAAATTCAAGCTACAGATATGAAAATCATAATTGACTAACATGTTTTAAGACAATGGCCAAGGAAACTCCACGTACCCTTTGGCTGCTTTAGATAGATCATCTCCCTATAAAGAATGAAGAAAAATAATAGCAAAATTTAAACTACAAAGTGAAACCTTTATTGATTAGGACTGAGAAAACAAAACAAAAGCCTGAGTACCAGAAAATAGTTTAATAAAAAGAATGTTTATTAAGGTGTGGGAAGTGTTTAGGGAAACCAAAGATGGATGGAGCAGATTCCCAGGGTGCAACAAGCACAGGGAACCATTTCTACCCTAAGTCTGAAGGAGCAAGTTCAGAGAACACCTGAGAGAGTCCCTCCCAGATGCTGTGCTAAGTCTGCACAACCTGGAAGGAATGAAGGCAGGGAAATAATTATTCTGGTCTCATTCTACTCCTGTCCTTCAGTCTCCTGCAGGTGTTTCATAGGCTAAACTCAACTGGAAGCCAGAAGATTCTCTACCCTATTGATGTTGTCCATACATATTAGCTTCACAGGGCACATGATGAGGGCACACAGGGTGAAGGGGGGTGAAGGGTGGACCTGGAGGGTAAATCAGAAAAATACCCCAGCACAGAACTTAGGAAAATTTACTGCAGATGATGGGAGAAAGAATGTCATCCTAAAGCAAAAATGAAGTGCAGACATCTGACAACCATTAAGAACTATAAGAACTAACAGAGCATTTAAGAAATAGGTTTGGCATTTTTGGTAGGATATGAAATGAAATGATCTCTATGAAACAGAAGCAGAAAACTTATAAGGAAATAAAAGGTTAAGATCTAAGTAAAGCTCAATAAAGTAATTATTTAAAAAATTAAAGATATAGAAGTAAAAGAAATAATGAGAAAAATTTATATGTTAGAAAATCAAACAAGTTTTAGTCAATACAGAAAACTCAGCTGATATGTAAAACCTTAAACATAGAAATTATAAACAATACATTGATGAAACATAGCCAATAAAATTTAAGTTCAAGGCCAAGCTTACAAGTAAAAACAAGAAATCCCTGATGCCAGAAAATAAGAGGAAACAGTGAGTGGAGTATCTGGATTTAATCTACACCTAAATGGCTGGATTTTAACAACTTCACCAAGATGCTTGTGGTAGTCATAGGCCTGGTGTCTGGGAGACAGGGCTGAGCCTCCTAAATAGAAGAATCTACATGAGTTTCTTGTCCATTTCAAAGGACTAGAGACACTGCACGCTGGCCTTGGGTTATAGCAGAGGGCATCAAATCTTCATGGGTCACTGAAAGAATAGATGTAACCTGAGGGAAGGAGAAAATACAAACTTGTGGTTGTGATGTCTGAATGTGCACATTTACCCAGTGCACAGAGAGAAGCACAAAGCCTAGACATTTACCTAGAAACTAGAAGGACACCCTTGCAACTTAGATCACTCAGTCCTCTGACAGGCAAATAGCTTCCACTGACAATGAGCTCATTTGTACAAATTTCAGCACACAGAAATAAAATAAATTGCCCAAATCAGAATTGGCAGCTACAAAAACAGGAAAATTCACATCCCATGAATCCTTTTAGACAAATCTAAAAGAGTTGTTATAAAAGAGGTTTAAAATATTCAGAGATCAAAGTAATATAACCAAAACTCAAGAACTAACATAATGGGGAAAAAGAGCAGTCAGGTATGAAGAAGGAAATGTAAATTATAGAACTAAATATTGTAGTGATTAACATTAAAAACTCAAATGTTTAAACAGTTATGTTGTATACACATGCGAAAGAGAAGGCTGATAAAATGATATACAAATATAAAGAAATCACTGGGACTGAAGCAAAACCAGGTAAAGGGATGGAAATATGAAATTGGTATTTCAGCTTATTCCTACTGTATTTCTAGGAGAGATTCTAGAAAATAAGGGAAAAGCATTTTCTGAAGAGATGATGTTGGAGAAAGTTCCAGAATTGAAGAAAGCATGAATACTCAGTTTAAAAATATGTATGAAATCCCAAGTAGAATAATTTAAAAACAAATCCACATATAGAATAACATATCATCAAACTGCAAAACATCAAAAATGATGACAAAATAATGAAAACTTACAGAATATGGATCACTGCCAAGTATTGACCGCTAGACTGTCCGTAGACTTCTCATGAGCAAGGAAACATGCCATACCCAAATAGAGTAATATCTTCTAATTGCTGAAGAGAAGTAATATCATCTTTCCAACTCAGCCTCACCTAAAATAAACATATTTTCAGATACACACCTAGTAAGAGACTTTATACTTACAGAAAGTGCCATTTCAGAAGGAAGTACTTTACCACTAAGGAAATTGAATCTACAAGGAAGGAGTACAGACATAACATTTTAATGTCTTCATCTCCTCTTGGCAGAAAATAGGATGTATATTAATATTAAGCTTTGTTAAGACATACATGCACATAGCAATTTATAGATACTCTTTAAAATAGAGCTTCAGGGGTGCCTGGGTGGCTTAGTCGGTTGAGCGTCCGACTTGGGCTCAGGTCATGATATCACGGTCTGTGGGTTCAAGCCCCGCGTTGGGCTGTGTGCTGACAGCTCAGAGCCTGGAGCTTGTTTCGGATTCTGTGTCTCCCTCTCTCTCTGCCCCTCCCCTGTTCATGCTCTGTCTCTCTCTGTCTCAAAAATAAATAAACGTTAAAAAAAAATAAAATAGAGCTTCACAACTGGGAGTGTGTTTCACATGTCTGGTACATTTGGCAATGACTGGAGACATTTTTGGTTGTCATAAGGAGGGGGTGTGCTACTGTCCTCTAGTGGGCAGAGGTCAGTCATGCTGCTAAGAAGCATCTTACAATGCACAGGACAGGCCCTTAAAACAAAGAATTATACAGCCCAAAAGGTCATTTGTGCCACTATTGAGAAATCCAGATTCAAATAAGTAGAACAGAAAGTATAACTTTGAAACCAGTAGAGGAAAAAGTGAATTAAGGATGTTATCAAAAGTCTAAAGAACTCCAAAGAATCAAAGTACTTACATGATGAAGAAACGCGATGATAGAAATGTAATCATTGTCAATATAAGCAAAATAAGCTTACTTAAAGGGCAAATATTCTCAACTTAAATAAAAAGAAATTAAATTCAGCTATTAACAAATTCACATTTAGAACTTAATGGCATAGGAAGTTTTATTTCCTTTAATTTTATTTTTTTAATATGAAATTTATTGTCAAATTGGTTTCCATACAACACCCAGGGCTCATCCCAACAGGTGCCCTCCTCAATGCCCATCACCTCCCTCCCACCTCCCATCAACCTCAGTTTATTCTCAGTTTTTAAGAGTTTCTTATAGTTTGGCTTCCTCCCTCTCTTTTTTTTTTTTCTTCCCCTCCCCCATGGTCTTCTGTTAAGTTTCTCAGGATCCATGTAAGAGTGAAAACGTGGTATCTGTCTTTCTCTGTATGACTTATATCACCTCACTCCAGTCAGAGTGGCTAAAATGAACAAATCAGGAGACTATAGATGCTGGAGAGGATGTGGAGAAACGGGAACCCTCTTGCTCTGTTGGTGGGAATGCAAACTGGTGCAGCCACTCTGGAAAACAGTGTGGAGGTTCCTCAAAAAATTAAAAATAGATCTACCCTATGACCTGGCATAGGAAGTTTTAAAATAGAAGGATGGAAAATGATATTGACAAGGGGAAAGATAATATAGCAAACAGTATCACCATTAAAGTAAATAGAATTCAGAGTTAAAAGCATTATTATGAGGGCACCTGGGTGGTTCATTTGGTTAAGAGGCTGACTTCAGCTCAGGTCAAGATCTCAGAGTTCCTGAGTTTGAGCCCTGCATGGGCTCTTTGCTGTCAGCAGGGAGCCTGTTTTGGATCCTCTGTCTCCTTCCCCGTCCCCCCCCCCCCCCGCCTCTCCCCTGTTTGAGCACTCTCTCTCTCTTTTTCTCTCAAAAATAAAAACATAAAAATAAACATTTAAAAAATCATTATTATGTATAAATATGGACATTACTTGATGATGTAATTATTGTGAACCTATATGCACCTGACAGTATAAACCCAGTATATAAAGGGAAAAACATCAAATAGTTTTTACAAGAAATGATAAATTCTGTAGATCAAATAAGGCAGGATTAAAAGGTACAAACTTCCAGTTATAAAATAAATAAATCATGGGAATGAAAAGTACAGCATAGAGAATATAGTCAATAATATTGTAATTACTTTGTGTAGGGACAGATGGTAGCTACAGGTATTGTGGTGAGCAATTCTTAATGCATATGATTGTCAAATCACTATGTTGTACACCATCACTATGTTTCAACTCTATATTGAAACTAATATAATGTAAAATAAAAACTGTAAACTGGGGATAATTTGTATAATATGTTTTAAAAGGTTGATCATATATAAAGAGAAAGGAATGAAAATTAGGCTGTCTTCTATCCCCATGACATGACAGCAATATGAAATACTGTACAAACAGTTATGACTCTGAGGTAGGTAGGAAAAACCTGTATCTTTCTGCTTTGCAGAAATAATAAGATTTTCCATATTTGATTGAGTATAAGAACACTGCCTAGAGCCAAAATTTAAACCTAGGATTTGTTTTTAAATTCTAAACGCAGTGGTTTTTCCACTCTAATTTATAGTGAATATGGGAAAGATGCATAAATGTATCACAACTTTAAACACCTCGGTAAAAACTCTATATCTTTGTAGAACAAATGATGAAAAATTTCAGCCCGGTTTTTTGAGATTTAAACAATGAATGTAAAATAAATGGTGTAGACTGTATAATTAAACTCCTCTTTCTTTGTCTCTCCAACGCTCCTCAAAAACCGTAATCCTTCCCTGCTTAAATATAAAGTTAAATTAAAGAAACTTTGAGGAAAAAGGAATCACCACTTACAGACATTATAAAAAGTTGATTGTGGTCAGGGAAATTTCCTATGGAATTCTCAGTAAACCATTTAATTATTGCCTGAGGGAACTGGAAAGTTCCAGCAACCATTCTCAAGATTTTCCCAACTTCGTATGTCCTCAGATCATGGGAATAAATCAAATCATGCCAAAGTTCTGTCAGAATTAAGTACAAATTTTACATTATTTATATATGAGTGTAAGACTTCATGTTGATATGGTCACAAACATTATAAAACATTATAAAGCATTATAAAATTTACGTCAGCATCACTGTGAGCTATTAAAAATGCATGTGAAACAAAATTACTGGGCTATAAATTTCCACATGAAGTTACATAAGTAGACTAAGTTTGAAATGAAAATTGTATAAAACTTTCATGCAAGAAAAAAACCTCTTGAAAAAATGATTTTCCAAATGGCATATATGTAATGGCCAAACTCGGTGGAACTGGTAGCTAGAGATGTTTGAAGAAGGTTATCATACTAAATACACTAAAAAAAGTTAAAATATAATTACATGTTCTTCCTTTATCATTTGTGTGATAGTTTAAAGCACGCTGTTCATGTCTGGAATTGAAGGACAGAAAAGCATATTTAGTTTTTTTGGTGGTGTTATTGATACATCAGTACTCCCTCCTCCAAACGGGATCACAGTGTTAGAACACTGTTGATTATGAACTAGGGGAGGAAGGACTTCTGATAGCAAAGATGTGGTGTTGTGATGTTTGTATCCAGCTGAAAGAAAAATTCCATGATCTGTATTAGAAACTATAACACACACACACACACACACACACACACACACACACACACACACACTATACAAAGGAGTGAGAAAAAGGGAGAAAATTGTAAGAAACTGTAAGAAACTGTATGGAAATAATGCTTCAGACAATATCTTCCCAAGTGATGTAGTATTTTAAAAATATTAACTCTATGTTCATATGATTTCAATATTATTGGTGCCTCCTTAGTTATAAGAATCCTTATGAATTTGTATTTATTTTTATATTACTGAAAACCTTCATACTACATGTCATGCTATTAAATTATTTCACATTCTACTTAAATTTCTCTAATAAAATGGTAATGCATGTATATATATTTTTGAGCCATTGACGTTCTCAAGGGATATATGCCAATACTTTGATGAATCTCTCAAATTTTAAAAACATAAGTATAACTGACTTCATTTTTTACTAACACTTTGTTTTTCCCTGACATATCCTAACACTAAAATTTGACTGCATTTTTATTAGTATCATTCTTATTTAATGGCTATTTTCAGAAATAATATGTTTATTTCATATAGGGTGATAGAAAGGCTATGGAATGACAACTAAAGCATAAAATTGTGTTGTGATTGCTCACTGGCAAAGTAAACAATTTGCCAACACACACCAGAGTTGCAATGTGCAAATAAAATCCATGAACTGGCAAAACTATAAATTCCTCTAAGCCCTGTACTTCTTAAGTACTAGTGGAAACTGTGAATGTTGAATCTTCAGATATTAAAAATCTACTTACTGTGTGTGTGTGTGTGTGTGTGTGTGTATGTGTTGTGTCTGTATTATGGTTGACAGGTTTTTTTTTTTGTAAATGTCCAAATATTAAATATTTTATGATTATTCATACAAACAGAAATTTATATAAATTGTAATATGTATAAATATATTACAGTGTACAAATATATGCACAAATATACATTTATTTATCTACCATTTTTCAAGTATTTCAAAATGCTATTATATTGTATCATAGTATGTTAAATTAAACTTTGTATTCTGAGATAATTGTAGATTCACATGCATTGTGAAAAATAATACAGAGAGATCCCTGTATCTTTTACCCAGTGTTATCCAATGGTAACATCTTACAAACTATAATACTATACCACAACCAGAATACTGATATTGATGCAGTCAAGATACTGGATATTTCTATCTTACAAAGACCCTTTATTTTCACTTTTATAGCCTTACATGCTTTCTTCCCATCCATAACTCCTTCTTAATCTTTGGCAACCTTGAGTCTGTTCTCCATTTCCTATAATTTCGCTATTTCAAGAATGTTATAATAATGACAGCCTATACCATGAAAACTTTTAGGATTGGTTTTTCTTGTTCAACCTAATTTTCTCTGGAGATTCATCCAGGTTACTGCATGCATGGATAACTCATTCCTTTTTATTGCTGAGAAATAGCCCATGGTATCCACTGAGAGATATCTGAGTTGTTTCAATTTTAGGGCTATAAATATCAATGTGTAGGTTTTGGTATAAACATAAATCTTAATTTCTCTATGATAAATGACCACGAGTACAATTACTGGGTCATATCTTAGTTGCAAGTTTAGTTTTGTAAAGAAACTACTAAAATGTTCTCAGAATGACTGAATCATTTTACATTCCCACCAGCAATGTAGGAGTTATCCAGTTTCCCTGTATGTGGTTGTATCTCATTGGCTGATGATGGTGTACATCTTTTATGTGTTGTATGTTCTCTAGTAAAATGGCTCTTCATGCCTTTGCCCATTTATAACTGGATTGTTTCTATTTTTACACTTAATTTTCAGAGCTATTTTATATGCTGGAGATACCAATTCTTTTTTTTTTTATATAGATTATAAATATTTCCCTCCATTCAGTAGCTCCTTTTCTCATTCTCTTATTAGAAACTTTCAAAGAACAATTTTTAAAAAATTTTTATGAAGTTCAATTTATCAACTTTTCCTTTCATGGGTTATTCTTTTGGTATTAAGCCTAAGAATACTGTAGAACTAGAAGATTTTCCTTTATTTTTTGTTCTTACAGATTTATAGTTTTACATTTTGTAGTTTAGTCTATGACCCATTTTGAGTTAATTTTTACATAAAGTTGTGAGATTTATGTTAAGTTCCTCTTTTCCTGTTTGTTTGATAGTTATTTGATATCTCATTGGTTCAGGACCATTTGTTGAAATGGTTCTTTCCTACATTGAATTGCCTTTACACCTTTGTCAAAAATCAGTTGGGCATATTTATTCTATTTCTGGGTTCTCTATTCTATTTCAATCTATATATCTATCCCAGTGCCAATACCACATCTTTCAGTTACTATAACTATATAGTAAGTTTCATAAAATGAATTGGAAAGTATTCCCTCCTCTTCTGTCTTCTGAAAGTTTGTGTAGAATTGGTCTTCTTTAAACATAAAACATTTGATAGAATAATCCAGTGAAAGCATATGAGTTTTGAGATTTCTGCAAGATGTGTTTAAATTACAAATTTAATTTCTTTAATAGCTATAGGGCTATTCAGATTATCTTCTTCGTATTAAGAAGTTGTGGTAGATTTTTTTTTTCAAGGAATTGGCCCATTTTAGCTAAGTTGTTACATTTATGTGTGCAAAGGTGTTTGTAGCATTTCTTTATCATCCTTTTGAGTCTGAATGGTCTTTGTAATGATACACTATTTCAGTCCTGACATTGGTCATTTCCTTCAGACCTGATATTGGTCTAATTTTTTTTTCCTTTGTCAGTCTTCCTAGAGATTTGCCAGTTGATCTTTGCAAAGGACCATCTTTTTGTCTCATTGATTTTTGTCTATTGTTTTCTGTTTTCAATTTCACTGATTTCTGAATTTCCTTTACCCATTCTTTTAGCTTTGTTCTGCTAATAACAGGTACTGTTAGTTTTTTTTTTTTTTTTTTTTTGAGAAGGTCTTAATTTCCTCTTCATTACTGAAGAATATTTTCACTGACCAAAGGATTCTAGATTGATAGTCCTTTTCTTTCAGCAATGGGACAATACTGTGCTGATTCCTTCTGGCCTCCATGATTTCTGATGAGAAATTCACTGTCATTAAAATTACTTTTCTCTTATAGGTAAGGTGTCATTTTTTTTCTCCCTCCTTTCAATTTTTTGTCTTTAGTTTTCAGGTGTTTAATTATGATGTGTCTTGGCACGGATTTCTTTGGATTTATCCTGTTTTAGGATCATTCATTTTCTTGAACTTATAGGTTTATGTCTCCTGCCAAATTTAGGAAGTTTTCAGCCATTATTTCTTTTTTACTTTTTCAGGCCCTCCTTCTTTTTCCTTTTCTTTGAGAAATCTGATGGCATGAATGTAAGATCTTTTAAAATTATTCCACAGGTCCCTGAGGCAGATTCTGTTCATATTTGTTTCCAGTCAGTTTTTCTCCATTATTCACATTGGGTAATTTCTTTTGTTCTCCCTTCTAGTTTCCAAATTCTTTCCTCTGTCCCTTCCATTTTGCTCTTCAATCCATCCACTGAGATTTCTTTTTGGTTACTACATTTTCCATTCTAAAATTTCCACTTGTTTCTTCTTTGTATCTTCTTTTTCTTTGATGAGAGTTTTCATTTCTTTGCTAAGGCTTCCAATTATCATTCGTTTCAAGCATGTTCATAATTGCAGAGAACATACACAGACTCATGGTAAAGGGAGACTGCATTTTGACACCTATGCAGCAGACCTCAGAAGCAAACAGTCCTAATAATTTAGGGGGATGGAGGACCCCAGGTACTGTTTTGTAGTTCTGGTGGGGGTTGGGTGTAAATTCAAGCAAAGTATACAGAAAACTAAACTAATGAAAAAATGAGATAATTACAGAGAAAAAAAATGTACACAAAATGTCTCATAATACACTGCATGGTTCTGTTGTGAATACTTAGAGTCATGGCATTATCACTGAATACTAATTTCACCTAAGTTATGATATTTAAAAGGTAAGGGAGGGCAGTGTGTTTAAGGGGATGGTATTTGGGACGATGGGAATTCAATGGAATTCATTGCTCATTTTTGTTAGTAGTAAGTCAATATGTAATATCTAAAATGAAAATGGAGAAAGATAACTATTAGCAGTTGTAAGGAATTTTGAAGGTAAATGTTATAAAAATGGGTAAAAGAGTTAAATGCGTTTGACTCTTAGAAGTGGAAGCTAGAGGCGGCGATGGCAAAGTAGAATATACAGCAGCGTTTTTGTTGTTGTTGTAAGCCTGTAGATTCTAATCAAAATTAAGGTTATATTTTTGAAAACTATGTAGATTTTAACTCGCACTTGAAGTGTGCTCTCCTCTATGGGAGCCAGTAACTAATAAACCTTTAAGTGACCCTAGATATGTTCTGTTTGTATTTGGAAGGACTTCTGAATTATGAACCACTTTTCAATAGTTGCAAGTTGAACACTAATATTTATGTTAGAAATCTCATAATATTCTGTAAACTGGTGGTAAGCCTTTGTAAACTTTTTAAAGACTTTCAGCTAAATCTTCAAGGTTTCTCTGCTCCAGTTTCTTTGCTATCAAATCTATAGGAGAGAGAGAGAGGATGATGATGATGTTATAAAAATACTTTTAATAAACTACATCAATGAAAGTTTGTCACAGAACAAACTTGTAAAGGTTTTACAGATTTCCTTGTCCTGATTATAGGGTTCTCTTTTCCCTTAACTGAATATCCTCATAAATGCCTTTCTGGCTTCTCTGTGACATCCTTTATATCAAAATCTGCTGAAAGGGAAGATGATCTGACTTAATCATACCTTAGCATACATTTAAGTCTTCATATCTGTTAGTGAGTTAAGCTGTTGTGCTAATGTAATAAAACCAAAATCTCAAGTGGCTTGGCACTGTGTTTCTTTCTCAGTCCCAGACCTTTATCATTTAACTTCCCAGGTGCTCATAGACCTTGAATGGCAAGTTAAAAAACAAAAACAAAAACAACATAACAAAAACTTCCCATGTAGGAAAGAGGATGTTTTATTGGACTTGTGACTAGAACAACCACAGGCTCTCTGAACTATAGACAGTTACTGAAAGGAAGACTGGGTCTTAGTGTTTTACTGGTGTCAAATGCATTTATCTTATTTCCAGCCATAGCTGCTCAGCTGTTAAGAGATTTGGATATGCTTAGTCAGGGATTACCCAGAGTCTGCCTACAATATGGCATTTCACTGCACAGGCCAATGATTTATTGCCATTTCAAAGATATTCTTTAAATATTTGTTTAATATTTATTTAGTGGGTACAGGAAGGGCCTAACTTTTAAACTAATGAGTTGCCTACCTATTCATTTGTGTTTAAACCATGTAATTTATCTTGTGTACTAAGCATTATAGTGTGATTTAATTTATTTGGAATTATCTTTTACAATCTTTCTGTTACTCATAGCTTATAGAATGTTAGTTACTCTCAATCACTGAGAGAAGGGTAGTATACATGTAGTTACAGTCTTGTACAAATTTAAATGTCCTGTTTTACTTATTTTCATGGTGAAAAAAAATGTTCCCTACTTTTCTCTAATCATTATTCCCTACTTTTCTTCTTTTTATTTTTAAAATATTTATTTATTTATATTTAAGAGTACGAGAGAGAGAGAGAGAGAGAGAGAGAGAGAGAGAGAGAGAGAGAGAAGAAGGGGCAGAGAGTGAGGGAGACAGAGAATCTCAAGCAGGGTCTGTGCTGTCAACGTAGAGCCCAACGTGGTGCTCTATCCCACAACCCTGGGATCATGACCTGAGCTGAAATCAAGAGTCCAATGCTCAACCAACTGCTCCTTTTTCTCCTTCTTTTTAACATTTAGTAAATTTAAGGTATACAGTGTGTTGATTTGATAAATTTATATATTGTAATATCACTACCATCTAACATTAATTAACACCTCCATCGAGTCACATGATTACCATTTCTTTTTTTTTGTGGTGAGAATAGTTAAGATCTAGTCTCTTAGCAACTTCATAATACAGTATTGTTAATTACAATCACCATACTGTGCATAGATCTCCAGAGCTCCAGGACTTATTCATCTACTGGTTATAAGTTTGTATCCTTAAATATCTCCCTACTTTCTTTTGAAAGTTCCTGAACAAGTTGCCTTTCTAGAAGGCACATTGAATGTTTAAAACTGAGATGATAAATCCTGCTGCAGGGCTCTGGTCATTGCCCTGTGCACGTGTGATTTTAGCTGGAACCTTCTGCTGACAATGACTACTCAGTGTTGGCTGGTGTTCAGCTGCTGGTCTCAGAGTTGAGGGTGGGCTTGCCAACAGTTGCAATATGTGGCCAGCAAACTTGTTGCAGGAATCCCAGAACCACTCAAGCAAGATAGGGTGATCAGTGAGGAGTGTTTTGAAACCTGTATCCACTTGAGGGCACTGTCTACTTCAGTGGAAGTATAACCAAATTACATTCTGGTAGTTATGTAAGGAATTCTACATGGAAAGCCCGGTAAATTGGCACCAGTGTCTGATTTACTGCAGTGGAACTTTAGCACTCTTTATTGGTGTGGTCTCGGGTAGCTTCCCAGCTTGTGGCTCAACTGTGTTTTTCCATCCAATTTCATTGATGCTGTGACTAGTGGTATTCCCCACCGCTCCCCCTCAATACCCTCTTCTGTGTGATCTTGGACATTTTTGCCATGTGGTATATTTTTCATGAGTATATGAAATCAGTTGATGAGAGTGTTTCAGACCATACTGTCATGTAGAATGGATCTAACTGGAATTGCTTTTCCAATATTGTTGATAATTTTTCTGTTGCTTTCAATATAGTACCATCCCTTTAGAATAAGCAAAACTCAACATACCTTGGGTTAAATTGCATAATCTATAAATGCAAAGCTAGTTGAAAAAGGTTATACTTGTATGGCATTTTATAGTTTATGAAGAGTTTTCCATTGTGGAAACAATCTTGCCCTGCAAACAGTGGCAGAAAGAAAAAAAGATTGGAGGGTACTGAATATGGGAATTGGTAGGCTTTCTTCTCAGCTTCTAAAATAAAATATACTTTGACAAACAAAAATGAATTTATATATTTTCTTATCCAGTATACATTGGAAATTTGTGTTCTCTCGAGGGGTACATGTACTTTGATTCTGTGGGAGGTGTGTTTGTGTGCATGTGTGTGAATTAATCACCTTAGTTTTAAGTTAAAGATCCACTTTATTCTCCTTCTGTTTTGCATCATATTTTAGTATTTCCTGCCATTAATTGAAAATAAATAGTACCAGACCCATAATAACTTCTAATTCCCAAGTTGTTCCCTTGACCACATGGATAGTGGCAGGATGAGATAAGGAGTTAGATGTTTCCGTTCACTTCCAGTCTATTTGACATATTTAAAGATATTTATAGTACATGTTATCAAATTTATAACATTTTTATGAGGATGGGAGTGTTTTATATCATTGTTTATTTCTTTACCCATTTTATCTATATTTGAACACTTAAAAGACTAGCTAGTTTGAGATATTTCATTTTTGAAAGACTAAAATCTTTCAGGTTCACAGCACATCACATGGTATTAAAATGTTTCAATATATTTATTCCCATGGAGGAACACTGGGCTAAGAAATAGGACAACCATAATTGGACTGTATCAAGATTGCATATCCCTATAATTGACTAAACTTACTTGTAAAAATTAGTATTATTGACAAGAATTGATGGCTAACCTTCTTTTTTCTTAACTGAAGAAAGGTTGTTTGTTTTTTTTTTTCTAACTGGGTGTTAACACATTAAAAAATGAATGAAATATTAAATAAAGCCTGCAAACAAACAAAACATTTCTACCTTTTCCAAAGTGTTGCAAATATAATATTTATTTATCAGGTATACAAAATTAAGTTAAAAATATACTAAGAACTAAATGATTAAAATGCTAAATTTTTCCAGAAATACAAAAAGTAAAAATAAGACTTATTATAATATTAATATAATATTAAAGGGAGTTTCAATATTTGGAAAACCTGTAGGCAAAAGGGTTTTAAGTAAAGTACCTTTAGGAAAAATGGTCTATTTCTGTGACTGTAATCTTAAAGTTTCTAAATCTACTATAAAATTTATTAACATATATATAGATATTGCACATAGCTATCCAGAAACATTTTTACCCTCCAACACGTTTCTATTTATACTATAATGTATACATATGTTTATGCATGTGCATATATTATGTCTAGACCATGTGTATCAGTCATATATTGTTATGAAAATATTGCATAAGAAACAACTGCAATACCTTAAAGACATTGAACAATAAGCATTTATTTATCCTACACTCATGTGCCCAAGTGCTGGTGGCTGGGCTTCCTTGTTCTGCAGTCAGCTGGAGTGATGAAGTAGTTCTCCTGATTATGGCTGGCTCGCTCACACATTGGGAATGAACTGGTGTTGGCTGATGTTAGGCTGGCCTTGGCTGGAATGACTGGGGTGATATGGTTCTACTTGATGTGTCTTTCAACCACCAGCAGACTAGCCTGGCCATGTTCTTAGCTGGTAGTGGCACAAGAACAATGGCAGACAATTATGTGCTCTTTTTTTTTCTTTTTTTTTCAAAGCCCTGAATGTACCCATACTACAAACATCCTACTGAGAAAAACAAAATTACATAGTTGAATTCAAAATCAAGGGGTAGGGAAATATATTACATTATGTTTTGAGGAATGACATTCAAAGTCATATGGCAAGTAATGTGAATGGAGAGGTAGAGAATTAGAAGCATTAATTCAATCATTCTTCTGAAAATTTACATTTGGATTTTTAGATAAGACTCACCTGAATAGATTCAGGATGTTTTATAATTGTAACTCAGACATTGACTATCTATTGTGAAAAAAAAAAGCCTTGAAATTTTCCCTAATGTTAAATAAAGAAAACAGTTTTGCTTTGATAGATATTTTAATATGAAAATTTTCTTTTAATTATAAATTCCTAAATGCAATTAATGAACATGGAATTGAGTAAGTCTTAAAAGGATTTAAAGGTAAATGGTAAAAGGTAGAGAGGAAAATATTGAACATGATGTGTGTGATGGCTTTTCTGGAATTCTGTGACATTACAGTTCCTTTTTCACTTGTAACATATCTTGTAATTTTCTTCTTCCCTCAAGTTCAGACATCACAGAAACACTTAATGGCACTTAAGTTGCATCAGGCCAAAGAAAACAAATGAACAAGCTAAAACAAATGTATTTCACTTCCAAATTCAAAGCGTGAGACTGGGAAAAGAATTCAAGGGTTTGGAAACGAGTCCTGGCAGTCAGCCATTTCAAGGGTTTTTGCCTGGGGATTTTAGGCCCATAAAGATATACCAGAGTAGGAGGAGAAGGAAAGTATAGATCAAAGCTGTATAATCTAAATCATGAAATTGCAGAGATGGACTATAATGAAGTGAAGCTGGTATCAAATTAGAGATACAGGCTTAGTTTCTCCGAACAAAGGAGTTTGAGTCTCACCCCTCTAATGCTTGTTATTGTTAAATATTTGTAGGCCTCACAGGCAGTGCTGCAATTATCTCTCCCAGTTATTAAATCCACTCTGCATTAGTAATACTTTTGGAAACCTCATGTGCTGAAGTTGCTTCCCATTGGAAATGCATGCTTTCCTGCTTAATGCCAGCTTAAGAAAGAATAAAGAGAAGTGGGAAAAAAGTACTGAAAGGTGACATATTCACAATTTATCTGGAATATGACTTTGTTGTAAAGAAGAGTGTTCTGAGAGACCAGAGAAAAAATAAATTACTATAAAAACAAAGGAGAAAACTTGTAAATCTCTTATAAACTGTGAACATGTAGAATATTTGAAAAGCTCTGTCTGGACTGCCAGAATGTTTTGTACTCAAATTGTAACCCTGAGAGATAGTTTCTTATTAATTGGTCTGAATCATCTATTCTTGGGATTCTTCTTAGACCCATGCAGTTATTTTAGGAAAAAGAAAGTTCAAGGGACCAATAGATAACAGAGATAACATAAATCTGAATTTGCTAGTGCATGCTTTTAAAATCCATAGCTCCCATGATTTAAAAACTACCTTCAACAACTGGTTAGGCAATTCATTCCACTATGAGTTGTCCTTAACATTTTTGAGATAAAGGTCCCTTGAGAGGCTAAGCTAAACTCTTTTTCCATGGCACATTCAGAGACCAGTATTTTATATACACTTTGTGGAAGGAAACTAATGATTTTTAGTTCTACTGAAAAATAGGATAACCCTGTTGCATTTTAAAGACATAAAAGCGTGCGCAACGTTGCTAATTATAAATGAGATGACCAGATGGAGAATGTTTATAGTAATAGTAATAATGATAAATTGGTAAAATGCTTTGTAATTAAAGCATTTTTATGTACATTGTATGAGTTGATCCTCAAAACAACACTGTTATTGTTTTTATCGTCATTATTTTATGATTAAAACGACTGAAACCTCACTACAAACAAATTTCTTCATAACAGCATTAAATGGCACAGGTGGATTATGACTCTAGGCTCTCTATTTCGGGGACTATTACTTATGCCGCTCTTTTCTGTATGGTGTACTTCATATGTCTCATCTGTAAAGCTTGCTCAATAGTAGCTCTTACCTCACAAAAAAGTGCTGAGAGTGAATTGATCTTTAAAACCAAGAAAATTTTCCAGTTAGTCTAGAATCAGCAAGTATTTATCCTCATGGCTTCTATCTAAATATCTCTTTAGAGATGGCCAATAATTGATGTTTAAAATCATATGGGTGTAATAAAAGATTCAGTTGAATTTAACTACATTAAGTGCATTTGATGAAACTAGTGGTCCACTCAATTTTGGACCCCTGGTAAATTGGAATTTCTCTTCTCTGAGGCCCTGGATACAACCAATAGGAGAGTGTGTTTGGTGCCTAAGCAAGTTGTAGTTTAGAAAATTCCTTTATATTGAGGGTGCCTCACCTTCATACACTAGTCATCAGGCTGTTTCTGAGAAGGAGTACAAGGGGCACATCAACAAATATACAGGCTTGATTTTGGTAAGAGCCTCCTACTTGAGCCCTACAGGCTTCTTTTCTTTCCTGGTAATCTAAACAGAATATGACCTCCTTATAATTCTATCTCAGTTTATCTCACTGCTGCTTCATCTTTGATGTGCACCTGTGCACACAAAGATTTTCTGCATACTTCTTAATATAGAAAGAGAGCAAGGAAATGAAAGGATCCTGTCAGGATTGGTGACTTTTACATTTTGTCTATATCTATAATCTCTATAACTGTTTAGTCTTAGTACTGGAGTTAAAAGGTATTAACATTCATCACTAGTTGTTTTTGTTTGTTTTTGCCACTATATCTCCATTTATTTCTTGGGTAGCTAAAATTTACTCTTGAATGGTTTCTTTGGGAAGAATTTATAGGCACTATATACCCTGAGTTTTTATATATCTAAAGTTCATTGTTTTTATTCTTACATGAGAATTTGGGAGGTAGTAAAATTATTGAGTCACACTATCTTTGAGGCATTATTTTACCATCTTCTAGTGTTCTGTGGAACTTTTGGAAACTAGCCTGATTATTTACCATTTATAAGTATCTTCAATTAGCAATAATCATGCCTTGGATAAACCTTATTGGCTACGATACTGCCACTGCACAAAGCTGCATTTATAAATATCTTGGTCTTTGTACATTTAGAGGGCTCTTTCATTACCTTTGAAGTCCAGTGGTTTTATTATTCTGTAATAAAATTGGTCATTCTATATCTAATTTTTCCTGGTACATGCTGTACTCTTTCTGTCTCTGCATTTACCATTATTCCTTTCATTTTCTGGAAAGTTTTCTTGTTTTATATTGTCAAATAATTGTTATATTTCATTATTTTGATTCTTGCTTTCAGGGAAACCATGTATGTATATGTTTGATTCCATAGTGATCATTTTTTCCTGGAGTCCTCCTCAACTCCGTTTCCACTTCATTTTGCTTTGTATTCTCAGTATGATGCTCCATGTTCCTTGCCATATTTTGTCCTATGTAATTCTGTCAGATTAGCCTCCATTTCTGTAATGGTTTTACTTCCTACTCTGCTTCTTTCCTAAGCTGTTTTGGTTCCTGTTTCATTCCTTTGTTACATAGTTTCATGTACTGTAATTGTTTGTATCTTTTGAGTAGTTGCTTTGTAAAACTAACCATTTCCTTTAAATTTTAATTTAAGACCTACTTTTTTTGTCATCTGCTCTGTGGCAAGATTATTTTGGTGAGTGTCCTTTGCCATTTGCTCTTCCTATTTCCTCCTTCATGTGATATTGTATTTGATAAGAACCAATGCTGATTAGTTTTTGACCATGTGTTACCTTTGAGTGAGGTTCTCATCCTGAACCAGTTATTTATAGGAGATTCATTATAGGACTGGATAGTTTATAATGTGGTTGGGCTGTTTTTTTTTTTTTTCTCTATGTCTAACGTAAATGAACAGCTGTGGGTCTGCCTCCAATTATGTCACTATCTTTCACTCTGCTCACTGACTAAATGCTTCCTGAAAATATGGCATGTCAGTGGAATTCTTTGTTCAGCCTTACTAATCCTGATGTTTGTTGCCATATTAGCTCATGGAAGTTCCCTCAGTAACCTCACACATTCTGATGTTTCAATTGAGAGATACTGATTTGTGATGCTCACCTTGGAAATTCTGCGGGTTAGTCTGAGTTCTGTAGCCATTAAGTATCCATCCTTCCCTGTTTGCCTTCCACCATTTTTCCTTCTCTGAATTTGGACATTCTTGCTCATATTATTGTTGTTCTGATTCACAGATGCATTTTATATGTTTATTAAAAGTAAATTTTAAAAATGTTTCTTATTCTCTTTTTTTTTCAGAGTAGTACTGCCTTTTACATTGGGGCATAAAATATGATTAAAAAAAACTATTTTAAAGACATTTCCCAAAAGCATTGGAAAACTCTTATAAATGTGAATTAATTTTTCAGTGTAAATAACACTTCTATTATTGAAAAGTTAAGAGTTTTGTGATAGAAAATGTCATAAAGGATACTTACATAATCTTGCACATGATAACCCAGATCCATTTGTTCATTTAATAAAGAAGAATTATATCTAGAAAACTTTTAATGGATTATTAAATTGAAAAAATTTAAGAATTTAATGTTATGTTGACTAAAATAGCTGACAGTGGGAGAAACTTCTCAGTAATTAACTATGCTGGACTTAAGACTTCCGTAGTGCTTATAAAGATTCTTAGTTACAAAGAGCTTTATTTTGATGTTGTAAAATTCCCACAGATTTCTTATGATGGGATCATGATAAATACTCAATTTTTGCAGTGAGGGAAACAGAGTGGATTTTTCCTCAGCATCATCAGGAACATGCCCATGAATAAAATCCTATTAAAAGAGCATTTGAGGGATACCTCAGTAGCTTAGTCCGTTGAATGTCCAACTCTTGATTTGGCTCAGGTCAGGATCCCAGGGTCATGGGATCGAGCCGTGCATCAGATTCAGCCCTGCTTAAGATTCTTCTCTTTCTCTCTCTCCCTCTGCCCCTGTGCCCCGCTAGTGTGCACTCTCTCTTTCTAAAATAAAACGTAATTTTAAAAAAGAGCATTTGAAGCAGAAGTATATGTAGAGAAAATGAAAAGTTTTTAGAGATGAACATATGTTTTCAGAAGAAGGATTTGTCTGCATCACAAGTAAATGGGGATATATTGTTAGAGTGAGCCTTATGAGGGTTAGAACTGTGTCTTCTAGGTTCCTGTGGTTCAGTTTCTGGTTTGGCTCAGATTTCTACTTCTCCTAGTAAGAAGTATGGATATGTGTATGTAAATGCTTATTGTACATTCAAAAGAGGTCATAAATCTGAAATATATTAAGTACTTTAACCTTGAATGATACCATAATTACACTTGAAATTATTGTTTAGTTCCATCATCCTGTAATCAGGAGCAATTTTACCATACCAGTCTGGTTTTAACCAATCTAGTATTAAAGGGACTACAAAGTATAATTACTGAAGTTAAAATAAATGATTAAGTTTATATTTTAAAAAAGCCAAGACATGTTTATAGAAGATTCAGTTAGACTGAGAGGATTTTCAAAATAAATCTTTTCAGTTTTTACCCAGTATCCTGTCTTCTTTGAGGACATTAATGATTTTTTGTGATTTCCTATTTTTGCCCTTCATAATTTTTATGTCATACGAAATTTTGCCAGTCTATATTTTTCAGATTTAATATGTTACTTACATTTTAGAAATTTACTAATATAACTTTTCTCCAATTGTCAGAAATCTCTTTATTCTAAAAAATGTATCTGTTTTTAGGCCTTAAAGTAGCTCAATAATGCTTTTGATCAGATAGGGATTAAAAGGGGCTAAAAGAATGTTTATATTTAATAACAACAAAAAAAGGTCCCAACTATTCATACGTAAGGTCTATATATTTCCAGAACACTTTATCTTTCCTATCTTTTGAAGTTCACGTTTCCTGACCTTACTGTGATAAGATTTTATTTTCTATTTTTACTCCTTCTTTGTAATCTGCCCTACTTTACCATGCGTTCTTGTCTGTATGCTCCCCAGGGCCTATAGCCAGCCGCGGCCATCACCCGCAAAACTAGAGCTGAAAGTACCTGTCATTTATTTGCACCTTGTTATGTTTGGTGTAGGGCTATTTCAAAGAAAGTGCTTTATAGACATATGTGTGCCTTTGCTCCCTTAATCATAGCTTTTCCAGTTATGGGAAACCCTTAATAGGTTCATGCTTTTGGTATGTTTTTTCTATCCCCTATCCCCCACTTTATTATACATAGGATTGCTCTTCTTTTTATCCCTCTCTACTTAAAATTATTTTTATGTTGTCTAACCAACTCCTTTAGACTACTTATGTCATCACACCCTCCTAGAATCTTACTCTACAAGATCCTAGGCCACCAAAATCTGTTTAACAATTAGTTTTGGATATGCTGCTGCTTCCTTTTTCTGGTATTTTCACTTTTTTTTTTCCCTGCACTATGGCAGCCTTAGAGTAAAAATAAGTTTGCAAATCCATATTCTTCTAAGAACTCTTGCTCCCTCCAGGTTCCTCACATGTACTCAGTGGATTAGCTTGAATGATCCACACATCCTTTTTTTCCCCTACTAATGGTTGTGATAGCTCCTCTTTTGGCGAACTCCAAAGGAACAGCTTGGCCTACCATGTGCATTAAAGATGCTGCTGCTGCTCCAGGTCTCTAGTATCGATCACTGAAGCTCCACATCAAGGATGCTGCTGCGTGTACCAAGGGCACCCTATTGCATCCCTGACGAGGTATTTGTGCAGTTCCCTATTGTTGCCACAGTGATTGGTCCCATATTCCATTGCTGCAGAAATTAGAATGATTATAGTGAATGACTAGCATTTGCAGTTTGGTTTTGACCCTTTTAGGTTTTACTTTGTCTTTTATTGCAATCTTGTCTGGCCAAAAAAAAAAAAAAAGTGGGTAAGAAGCATCATGCTATGCTCAGACCCCCACCCTCCTGACCCCCGATAATTGCACTATCTCCAGACTGATGCCATGTTAGAATGTAAAGACCAATGGCTTAAATGTAATTTGCTCATTTAAAAACTAATGAAGCAAACGTGAAGTTATAAAACCTGGAAATTTACCCTTTAGTTCTAAGCACAAATTGATAAGTACCATTTTCCCCAATTATTTTTCTCTGTGTACTTCCTCTTCATTTAGAATATAGGATAAGAGTCAAAGCATTTACCTTCCTCGAGGCTCATCTGTGCTTAACATAGAGCTCTGAAAATAGGGACTATGTTATGTATGGTGATGATGAAATTAATTATTAGATGCAGAAACTTACTTGAAAACCATTAGTATGAACAAAGCATTTTCACACATTCAGTACTTTTGTCTATTAGTTGACATAACCATGGCTAAGTTAAGGAACTTTTTCTCCAGTGGTTGAAACATAGAGAAAAAAATAAAGGGAAGTCAAATACCAGTCAGCGAATGCTGATCAAGTGCTTATAGTACTAGAAGCTGGGCAACGTAAATCTAAATCCAGAGAAAGGTTATGTAATTTTCTCCTGCTTACATTTCTTTAGGAATTAGATAGAACATTATCTGCCTTAAGTTTCAACAGTCATCCCTGGATGAATCAGAATAAGGAGGAAAGATAATTTTCAGGGCTTCTTTGCCTAAGCCCTGTAAAGGTCACAGGCACACCCAACACCCATGGAGACTGAGAATGCTCTTTGAGTAATGGCTATGTCAGTAATGGTCACTGGTAAAAAACCCTTCCTAAGAAGGATGGGATTCCGGGCAATTGTGGCTATGGAAATACATAGGCTTTTAGATTTTTAATTATGTAATTACAGAATGTTAAAGTCCTATGCCTTTCAAGACCTCTGGTTAAATGTTTACTAAAAGGTGGACATTAGGATGATAGTTTATAGGCAAATTATCAGTTATCTGTTGATGAATAAGTTTGAGAAATTCCCTGTTAAAGAAAGTTAAATAGATTTCTGTATCACAGGGATTTTCAGGGTTTTTATTAGCTAGTGAACATCTGAGTGACTGAGAGAGATTTTGAGTCAAGAATTGAGACAGCTGCATCTAACAGACACCCAATTATACTGGTTTAACTAAAGAGAGGTTTTTATTTTATTTTATTTTATTTTATTTTATTTTATTATTTTATTTTATTTTAGTATTTTATTTTATTTTATTTTATTTTATTTTACTTCACTTCACTTCACTTCACTTCACTTCACTTCACTTCACTTCACTTTTTAATAAAAAGAAGTCCAGGGGTAGGCAGCTCAGGGCTGGTTCAGTGGCTTCATTATATCATCATGATCTGAACTCCTTCAGTCTTTCTGCTCAGCTAGTGTTATTGGGTGATTTTCCACCTGAAGTTCTCAGAAACCTTTATAGGCACTGTGTTGCAATTACTTTCCTAGGGGAATCACCCAATAGGTTTTTGCTTAAAGATCATGGTCAGAACTAGGTTATATGTTCTTAGGAAGCCTGAAGTCTATGAAAGTGAGACTTTTTAAGGCAGGAACATTGTCATTCTGAACCAAATCAGGATTCCACTGGTGAGGAAGTTGGGAAAAATAGATATTGGGAAGCAAATAACAATTTTTGTCATCTAGCATATTCCTTGACCTCATTTCAGCTCCTTTTTTTTTTAAATTCACTATCTTCCAAGGCATATGGGACATACTGATTCTAGTCTACCTCTTCATTTTATTTATTTTTAGTTAATTTTAAAAATTTTAATTTTGGAGACAGAGTGAGCACAGTGGGCAAGAGAGGGAGAGGGAGAGAAAGAGAGAACCTCAAGCAGGCTCCACGCTTAGCATAGAGCCAAACATGGGACTCAATCCCATGACCCACCCTGGGATCATGACTTGAGCCAAAATCAAGAGTTGGACACTCAACCAACTGAGCCACCCAGGAGCCCCCAGTCTAACTGTATATGTACACATTTTAAAACTAAAACCCATACATACATAAATATTTGCTTAAGTTCACATGCTTCCATTAGTTTCATTTTAAATTAAATTTTTGGAGAATTTGAAATAAATGTTCAAGAAAATAGCCAGTAGGTTAATTTGTCTATTTATTTGTCTTGAAAAGTGTGAAGGCATTTTTTTCAGCTATTACACTGTTAGCCACTTTAGGCCTCTCTTTATTCTGTTCTACAATTCAGAGTTTAAAAAATTATCTTCTCATTTATCTTCATTTGCAAATTGAGAGGTTTAGTTACTGAGATCATCATAAAAGGAGTAATTTCAGAAGTTTGAGCAGACATTTTTAATGTGGACCATTTGTCTCTGATATCAATTTTATCTGATTACTTTATTACATATGCATGCTACAAGTGACAGATAGTTTTAATATCTCCATGATTAATAGAATATTTTTCTTAGGTTCTCCTGCAGAGAAGAATATCATCATGAAATATTGATAAAGTTCCAAGAACAGCAAAATTGTCATGATACTTAAGGAAGTCTTTAAAACTAAGATTGTATTTTCTCTGACTAAGCATGTTGGGTATTTCACAGCTGAAGAATCAAATGCTGTATTGATTTTGTTATGGACAAATCATCTCATGAGATTTCTATGTTCAAAAAATAAAGGTCTTTCCAATGACCTTGGTTTTCATGGACTTCGGTCATATTTGACTGAATAAGATTAAATTTGTCAATGAGGCCAAATTTGAGAGTTAGTAAGTTAGAAATTCATATTAAAAGTCAGTCAGTACAAAGTTGGGAAAAACGTATAATGAAAATCTGGCCAATATTCAGTAGACACAAGTGTGTACTTAGGAAAGAAAAAACTTGGTGAAAAATATAAGATGGGTCATTTATAAATGTGTGCAATCAGTGAAGGAAATGATCTTAGATAGAGAGATCTAGAAATATAATATCTATATAGTATATTGTCTTACTCATTCCTTGATCTTGCCTTGAATTGTTTTTATAATTTTTTAATGTTTATTTATTTTTGAGCGAGCGAGCGAGAGAGAGAGAGAGAGAGAGAAGGAAATAGAGGATCCAAAGTGGGCTCTGTGCTAACAGCAGAGAGCCTGATGTGGGATTTGAATGCATGAACCATGAGATCATGACCCAAGCTAAAGTTGGATGCTTAACCAACTGAGCCACCCAGGCACCCCTTTCCTTGAATTCTTACATGCATTGTTTTTTCCATTGACTTTGGCTTGATCATATCACTAGTTTCGGCTAATGGAATGTGAATAGACATAATATTGAAAGTACTTCTGTGGATTGGCCATGTCTCTCCTCGAATGTCTGCTTTCTGTTAAGAGAACAGTATGGCCTAGGTAGTGACTATCCTTCAGCTTGGGACCAAGAATGTGAAGACACGTAGAGCTAAGTCAAGCCTCCTGTAAAGCGAGCAGGAAATACAGGCTTGCTATTGTGAGCCACTGAGATTTGGGGAATGTTTGTTGCAGCATTGTAAGCTGATTAGGAAATCTGTCAGTAATACGGGGCTGGAATACCCTGACACGTAAATGAATGTATAATGTCAAAAACATTAGTTACTCTTCCTGCTGTTTAGCATTACTTAGATTGTCTCTCATACCCTTTCTTAATTTTTCTATATATAACTTTGCCCTCATTCTCACAGGAAAAATATTGAGGGAACTATACTTAGAAACTGAAATAACAAGTATTCTAGAATTATACATCCATATATTTAAAAAAGTATTTATTGAGATAAAACTATTGCCAGGCTCTGCTTTACGCAATGGAGAAGGCAGCAACAAACAAAAATGGTAAGTCCCCGCCCTCTGGAAGCTTAGATTTTAGTCATGGGGAAAAAAATCAATTTATACATGAGGGTCAATGGTCTGAAGAAAAACAAGGCAGGGTAAAAGAACAAGGAGTGACTGGGGGCAGGTGTTGTTTTAGATATGACTGTCAAGAGGGACTCACTGGAAATGGAGTACCTGCACAAGGTACCTGATGCTACGGAAGAACCTGGGCTTTGCCATTAGCCAGACCTGAAGTTGACATGCAGCTCCTGTACTAATTAACTGTGTCACTGACCTTAGCTAAGTTACCTTATTTTTCTGATCTTGATTCCTTTGACAGGAAAATAATAATTATAATATAAATGCCATGGGTATGTTAGAGGGTTAATAGTTAAACACTTAAAGGGATCAGCACTATATTTGGCAATGGAAGTTGTAAGTAGTTGGCAGTTGACATTACAAGCGTGAAAACCAAGGAATGGCCTAGGGGACCTGGGATCAGGTATTACTCTGACTCTCAAGTGGGATTGGGAGTGGCTGTACTCCATCAGAGGAGTTTATACTGGTCTTCCAAAGAGTTTTTTATGGGGGGTGGGAGTGAGGGCACAGGCAATCAGAAAAGCAAAACACTTACTACATGGAGAGGAGAATAGGACATGGCAGTCAAGATACTGGGCATCTGAGTCATGTAGCTCCTGAGGCAACTCAAGAACCACCGGTAAGAGGAAGGAAGCTCAAATGGGGCCAAGTGAATGAGTACCTGCTTCCATGGGCCTAGGCTGCCCTTTATTGGCCTATTCTACATGGATTCTTTAATAAGCATCCTCCTTCTCTAGCCTCAGACATCACTGTTCTAATTTGTCTCATTCTTCTAAAGACACAGACTCCTAGAATGAAAATGGCAACTAGTTGGAGTCAGAAGACCCGGATTCGTGTCGTAATTTCAAAATTATCTTAGTTTTGGGGTGCCTAGGTGACTCAATCAGTTAAGCAACTGACTTCAGCTCAGGTCATGATCTCACAGTTTGTGAGTTCAAGCCCTGCGTCGGGCTCTGTGCAGACAGCTCAGAGCCTGGAGCCTGCTTTGGATTCTGTGTCTCCCTCTCTCTCTGCCCCTCCCCTGCTTACACATACACACTCACTCTCTCTCAAAAATGAGTAAATATTAAAAAGTATTTTAAATTACCTTAGCTTTTTATCTCTAAAATTACTTTATGCAACTCTATCAAGAATTAAATGACAAAATGTATATTGAGAAACTTGTAAACTGAAAAAGCCCTATTCAAACATCTTTAGCCCCCACTCCAAAGAAGAAAATTTCATTCACTTATCTATTCATTCACTCATGTTCTCACTCACTAAACACTAATTGACTTGTGTAAGACATGATTCTTACTTTTAAGATCTTTTAAGTAGGGAGAAAAACCCTGACAACATCTTTTATGGTAAGAGAAAAAGAAGACATGCTATGAGTGTGACTTGATTAGATTACGAACATTCTTTCCTCATATTCTCCATCATTTATGCACAAACGTGTTCCTTCCCCTCACCACTCCCCCAGTCCCATGTGGTATGTATGTACCATGGAATATTACTTGGCAATCAAAAAGAATGAAATCTTGCCATTTGCAACAGTGTGGATGTAACTAGAGTGTATTATGTTAAGTAAAATAAGGCAGTCAGAGAAAGACAAATATATGATTTAACTCATATGTGGAATTTAAGACACCAAACAGATGAATGTAGGGGAAGGGAAGATAAAATAAAGTAAGATAAAAACAGAGAGGGAGGTAAACCATAAGATACTCTTTTTTATTTATTTTTAATGTTTATTTTTGAGACAGAGACAGAGCATGAACGGGGGAGGGTCAGAGAGAGAGGGAGACACAGAATCGGAAACAGGCTCCAGGCTCTGAGCTGTCAGCACAGAGCCTGACGTGGGGCTTGAACTCACAGACCGCGAGATCATGACCTGAGCCGAAGTCAGACGCTTAACCAACTGAGCCACCCAGGCACCCCATAAGAGACTCTTAAAAACAGAACAAACTGAGAGTTGCTGGAGGGGAAGTGGATGAGGGTGGGCTAGATGGGTGATGGGAATTAAGGAGGACACTTGTTGGGATGAGCACTGGGGGTTTTATGTAAGTGATGAATCACTAAAATCTACTCCTGAAACCATTATTACACTATATGTTAACTAACTTGAATTAAAAAAAAAAAGAAAAGAACAAGCAAACTTGCAGACTCAGTTTTTTTCTTTTTTTCTTTCAGAGACTAGGGAGGAATTCTGAACCTGGAAAAATGGAAAGAGAAATGAAAAGGGTGGAGTTGGAAGGACAGGGAGAACTTCTGGCCCCTTGTTATCCTCATGGAACAACCACCTGGCTGTGGTTCTAGGCTCTTGTCTGTTCCTGGGCGGAGGGCGGGGATGTGGATACTGTGTGCAGGAATAGAGGCAGAAAGGGGGATCAAGACTCCTTGAACAGCCAGTAAACAAACCATCACTTCCACATATAATTCACAATGTTATCTTTTCTTTAACCTAAGAAATATTTGCAAAGGCTTTTATGTTACTTCTACCTAAATGTGTGTGTGTGTGTGTGTGTGTGTATGTGTGTGTGTGTGTGTACATTATTTTAAAGGTAGATACTCTAAAAATAAAAAAAAAATTAGTTTAATACTCTAAAGTATTTTAGATACTCTAAAAATAAAGTTTTAGTTTAAAATTTGGTTTATTTTCAAGGGTTCTTTCACCCGCTGCAAGACCTAACATCTAACAGGAATGATTATTTACACTTTTTGTTTTTGGTATTTACTAAGATTATTACAATTTATATAAGCCACAAACTTAGGCAATAAAGTATCAGTTAAATAATGTCAACAACTAGAAAATACAGTTACTACAAAGGCACTCAGTTAACATTCATACACATCATTGCCTCTGTGTGAATTAAACCCAAACAATAAGTATTCTTGTTAATCTGTCTTCTGAACATCTCCCACACTTCCAGGTACTTGATGGATATTCACATTTGGGAAAAACATTTCATTTGTTTTAAATTGAATTTCTCTTCCAAAATGTGACCCTTATTCTGAACTTTTTCAGAAAATCTTGGAATTATTATTTAACATTTTTTTAATGTTTATTTATCCTTGAGGGAGAGAGAGCCAGAGCGTGAGTGGGGGAGGGCAGAGAGAGAGAGAGAGAGACAGACAGGCAGACAGAATCCGAAGCAGGCTCCAGGCTCTGAGCTGTCAGCACAGAGCCCTATGCGGGGCTCGAACCCACCAACCGTGAGATCATGACCTGAGCCGATGTCGGACACTCAACCGACTGAGCCACCCAGGCACCCCTGGAGTTATTTTTAATTAGTCTCTTTCCCTTTAATCCATGACCAGAATCCTCATCTAATTCTACCTGCAGTACTCCATGTTATAGGAGTCCTTTCCAAGCCTCTGATATCATGGGGCTGTGGCATTACTCATCTCTCTTGGGAAGAATATGGTATTAATAGGTTGTGACTAATAACCAAGTTGCAGAAAGACCCCTGTGCCCTTTTCCCATTCATTTCTCACAAGATAAATTATACATACTGTAACAAGGAGAGAAGACAAATTACACATATTGCAGATTCCTGTGAGAAATCCCTCTTTGCCTAGCTAATTATGTATATTTGCTACTTGAAGTTTATTCTAGAGAATAGAAGAAAATCTTGTCTTTTGGCACCCAAGTGAGGTTAAGGATGTTGTGATTTGATGTCAGCATTGAACATGCCTCACATGAATTAAGAACTATAATTGGATGTCACTTGAGGCCTTGGTTTCTGCTCCAGGAAAGGTAATAAAACAAGTTAGAACCTATTATCTCATTCAAATCATTGCTTGGTAATTGTCCTCAAGCCTGTCTGTGGGCTGTAGGCAAAGCTGTCTTTATGTGTTTGCCCAAGGACCAAGTAAGCTAGGTAAGGTTAGGTGTCCAAGCCACATGGACTTTGAAAAAATGTTACCTTGCCAGAGGACTGTAAAGAGTGCATGTAATATCTGGTTATTGCTTAGGGTTTTCTTGATGCAGTAATGAAAGAGTAAAACAATCCTCTTTATGTCCTAAAACTTTTCTCCCATTGTATTGGAACTAAACCCAAGCAAGACCTTGTGAGACAAATGTCAGTCTCTAATTGCTGTAGGTCTGAAACATTAAAAGAATCATCATCTACCATGTGAATGCATATATGGGCATGAAAGCACTACATGTAGAAGAAGTGTCACAACAGTGCTGTTCTCAGCCCTGAACTGCTTGTCCGATGTCTTCATGGGGAGACATCTAAATCTTAACATAGATAATTTGAAGGTTTTTGATAGTATTTGATAGTATTTGATAGTATTTGATAGTATTTGATAGTATTATTAATTGCTAATGTCAATTTTATCATATTGTCTTGATAGATATTTCTTTTCTTTTTAATGTTTATTCATTTTTGAGAGAGAGAGAGAGAGAGAGAGAGGGAGAGAGAGAGAGAATCTGAAGCAGGCTCCAGGCTCTGAGGTGTCAGCACAGAGCCCCACACGGGGCTCGAACTCATAGACCATGAGATCATGACCCCAGCAGAAGTTGGATGCTTAACCAACTGAGCCACCCAGGTGTTGCTCTTGATAGATATTTCTAATATTTATTTTTATGTGAGTATAGTTGCCACATTGTTTGATGCATAGGCTAATGACTGCTACATGATTATGTCTTGTATCATAACATATTGTCTCTCTGTCCTAGTTATTTTTTTATCCTTATATTTCATCTTGACTAATATTATATGCCACTCCTGATTCTTTATTCAAATTTCTTAGCATCTCTTTGATCATCCCTATATTTTCTAACTCTGTTTATCACATTAAGTATGTTTGTTGTACATAACAGTTTTTTTTTTTTTAAACCAAATTTGACATCTTGTCTTTCCGTAAGAGACTTGAATTAATTTGTGTTTAGGGTATAAAGTAGTATACTTGATGTTACTCCTTTAATGTTTCTTGGTAATGTAGTTTATTTTAATTTGTTTTTTTCTTTATACTTTTCCATTTATTTATTTATTTATTTTTAATTTTTAATATTTACTGTTTATTTTTGAGAGACACAGAGAGACAGAGCACAAGTGAGGGAGGGGCAGAAAGAGAAGGAGACATAGAATTGAAGCAGGCTCCAGGCTCTGAGCTGTCAGCACAGAGCCCGATGCAGGGCTCGAACCCATGAACTGTGAGATCATGATGTGAGCCAAAGGAAGACACTTAACTGACTGAACCACCCAGGCACCCCAAATACTTTTCCTTTTTGAAGTGAGTTTTTTTTTAATTTTTGCAATACTTCACAAATATGAACCAGCCATGTGAAGGGATCATGCTAATCTTTGCATTATTCCAATTTTGATATAGAAACTACAAGATGTTGCATGGGTCAAGTGTGTTTTAGGTCCCTTTTGAGAAACTAAATTCTTGATCTCTCTTTCCAGAGCTTCTAGAATGATCTCTCTTTCCTGATCTCCTTAAGCCAGATCCTGAGAGGCAACTGTCGTTCCTATTTTTTCTCATAGCCACTTCCAGTCTTTCAGTAAGTCCTGTTCTTTTTGTCTAAAATACCTGGCCACTTCTCCATGTTATCATAGTTACCCATCCAGTCCGAGCAACTGTCACTTTTCCTTTATTTAAAACAAAATTTTAACGTTTATTTATTTTTGAGAGAGACAGAGTGTGAGCAGGGGAGGGGCAGAGAGAGAGGGAGACACAGAATCCGAAGCAGGCTTCAGGCTCTGAGCTGTCAGCACAGAGCCTGATGTGGGGCTTGAACTCATGGACCGCAAGATCATGACCTGAGCCAAAGTTGGGTGCTTAACTAACTGAGCCACCCAGGCGCCCCATCACTTTTCCTTTAGATAACTGCAGTAATTTCAATGGATTTCCCTATTCCCAATAAAGAAGAATATGTAACATTTGCACAATTCTTGTGAGAAATTCATCTTTGTATTTGTCTTGTTTCTCACCAAAACATTTTCTATATAACCTTTAAAAAAAAAACATAAAGCCTGATCATTTTGTCTATCTTGCCCAAAGTCCTTCAATAACTTCCCATTCCCTGTAGGATAAAATGTCAGATCCTTAGAATGACTTGATATGAATTTATATGATCTGACCCCAGGTTTATTCTTTAACCTTATGTCATATATACATACTTTCTTTACTCAAAATGTTTCAGACACACTGGCGTTCCCCCTGCTTCTTAAGGGTACCAAATCCCATTCATACTTCCCTATTCAGGAACCTCTGGTGCCCTGTTCCATCTGCTAAGAATAATCTATTCCCCTACGTTTGTATCACCTTTTACTTCTTGTTGGTCAGATGTCTTCTTCAACATTCCCATCTCAAAAGAACGTTATTTAACTTGTTATTCAGTCAACAGCAAGGGTGGTACTTAATTACAGTTTATAATTAAGTCTGTCTTTGGGGCATATGGATAGCTTAGTCAGTTAAGCGCCTGACTCTTGATTTTGGCTCAGGTCATGATCTCACGGTTCGTGAGTTTGGGCCCTGTGTTGGGCTCTGTGCTGACAGTGCAGAGCCTGCTTGGGATTCTGTCTCTTCCTCTCTTTCTGCCCCTCCCCCACTTGTTCTCTCTTTCCCACAATAAATAAAAATTAAAAAAACAATAACAACAAAACCCAATTAAATCTGTCTTTGTGTGCTTACTTGTGTATTGTCTTCTGTCTGTTGTCTTTCTCATGAGTCTATATATATGTCATGGTAATAGAGACCATTCTGTCTGGTTCATTGATATACTCAGTCCCCAGTACCCCAGTACTCAGCACAGTTTCAGACACATCAGATAGTGCCCAGTAAATATTTATTGAATGATTAAACACATGATTGAATACATCTATAGTGTCAGTAAAATCCCAATTATGCCATAAGTGTATATTTAGACTCCCAAATTAACAAGAGCTGTGCAGTACAAGAATTCTGATTAATTAATGATTAGCTCAAGCAAATGCAGTTAGGAAAGTCTTTTTTAGAACAGCAAACTTGTATTTCCTAGGCATTAGTGTTTATAGGACCCAAACTCTGAAAATTTTGGTAGGTTCTGAATTTGGAAGCCTCTCTTTTCTGTTCCTACTTATGAATACTTATTTTATACAATAACAGTGACTTCAACTACTGAAAGTATCTTGTAACATGTTTTAATCTGATCAATAATGATACGTTTATGAATACTGGTGGTTCTTATATAGGTTTTTTTTTTTTTTGAGAGAGAGAGAGAGAGAGGGAGAGATCACACACAAGCATGGGAGGGGCAGAGGGAAAAAGAGAGAATCTTAAGTAGGCTCCAAGCTGTCAGTGTAGAGCCCAATGTGGGACTCCATCTCACAACTATGAGATCATGACCTGAGCCAAAATCGAGAGTTAGATGTTTAACTGACTGAGCCACCCAGGAGTCCCTGGTTCCTATCTGAAAAAAAAAAAAAAATATATATATATATATATATATATATATAGATAGATAGATAGATAGATATATTTATATATATATATAAAGTAATTCCTCTTCTAAGCACTCATTGCCTGGTGTCTCCATGCTATGGACAGAGCTCTGACACCTTTGGAAGATCTTGAAAGAGAAAGATGACAGATGAGAAATGTCAGGTCTTCCTACTACCGAGGACTCACGAGGGGCATGATGGATTTTTTGCAACCAGCCTTCAACCCTATGAATGGAAAGTTGGAAGAACTTGTTAGCTCTTGCTTCCGTCTTGGTTCTCCTTTTACTACGGAGGCAAACTGGAGGAAGTAGCCTGAGACTCTGGGCTCATTTTCCTCCCCTGGGTTCAAGTTGGAGAAAACAATGCTAATTACATTTCTAACAGCAGCAAATAAATTTGAAAGTAAAGCTCTAAAAAAAAATATGTATGTATATATATACATACATATAAAATTATGCCAGTAGCCTAAACTTTACTTTTTTTTTCTAGAAGAAAATGCACTATATGTTTAAAACTTTGTTTTATTTTTTGCTGTTTTTTAGAAAATATATTTATAAAACTGGTACATTCTGGAATGTCTTTCTTTAGAAACAGGACTAAAAGAAAAAAAATCCAATTCCAAACAATGATTAATGGATGAGGGTAAGAACCATAGTCTTGCCAGAAAAAAAGAAAAAAGAAAAAGTCTGACAGCTAAAATTTAGGATTGTGTCTGAAATCCCATTCAGGAGGAAACAGTAAAATATAAAGTTTAAAAAGAAGACACCAAAGAATGAGGTCAAGGTCAAAGTAAAGCATTCTATGAGACTTTAAAAAGTAGAACTTTAAAAAGTACAATAGCCTATTATGTAGTTTAATCTAAAGAAAAATGAAATGTCTCTATAAGACATCAACTGGAACTTAACATTTTACCATTGTATGCTTCTCACTGATGGCATTTTGCAGAGATACCCAGCTACTTTCATTAATTTTTTTTTTTTTTACCATATTGGTTTCATCATTAGAGTACAATAACATTTTCTTCCTCAATTGAAAAAGCAAATTTGTGACTGCAACATTTACTATTGGGAAAGAGTATCTTAAAAGTTTTGGTTCTTTCATTTTTTTTACTCTTTTAGAAAAAAAGAATATTACCTAGATCCATTGCCTTTAGAAGCAGTTGACTTCACAGCTAACAGAGTAGAGAATGGTGAGAAACACATAACAAGATAAGAGATGACAGAAAATTTTGGCTAGTTAACCCATGTCCAGTGCTCTTCCATTGCCTACCAACAAAACAGAAGATGGAGAAGTTAAATGCTTAATAGCCTAGTAACCCTTATAACTAGAGGGTGGCTACAGCCATAGCTTTCTTTAACTACTAAAACATAACTGGAAGTCTCCTGGGGGGATTTGGGGAAGGAGTATATATATTTTCTGCTGACAAAAATATTAGTTACACCCTTGGCAGTATCCTGACTCCACTTTTTCTGCCAGAAATGTGAATGTGTAGCCCGGTACTAAGGAAGCCTTTCTGAAGTCCTGCGGAAAAGCAGAGTGCTGCCTTCATGTTGCTGAGCCACTGAATAAATGTCAGCAGCTGCCCAACTCCAGACTTCTTGTTAGGTGAAAATACATTTCATTTCTTAAACCTTTGTTTGCTTTCACATGGAACCAAAAGCATTCCTAGCTTTACATGAGAAGGGAACTGAAACAAGTCCTTTAATAGACAGTGGATTTCAACATTCAGATACATATTCAACTATGTGATTATTGATCCCTTACCATTCAGCATGTTCCTTAAGTTTTAGTGTAGTTTTAAATTTTAATATTTGTGCATGTATAAATACTACAAACCTATAAATAAGAAAACCTGAAAAAGTTCATTAGTTTTCTACACTTTTTTGATTTTGTATTTTGAATAAGTATATTTATATAATTTTACATTATAAATAATGTATATTTTGAATAGTATTTTTAAATTTTAATTAATTAAAATTCATAATTTTAATGAAAACCAATGAATAATTTTATTAATAAAATAAATGAATGGTTTGTTTAATTTTCAGGCAGTTTTTGCCACCTTTATTCAGAAAGACTAAATCAATAAACTAAAATGAAGTCTGTTGGTCAAAAGTCTGAGAAATAAATAAGCATACATGAAATTGAAATGTAATTAAACTTTCACATGAGGCTTGTTGTAAGTATCATTTACACTTCTGAAGTTACTTTTTAAATTTTTTCAAATGTTTATTTATTTTTGAGAGAGCGAGAGAACACAAGTGGGGCAGGGGCAGAGAGAAGGGAGCAGAGGAAACAAGGCAGGCTCTGTGCTGACAGCAGCGGGGCCAAGGTGAGACTCAAACTCAGAAACTGCGATGCGAGATCATGACCTGAGCTGAAGTCGGACGCTCAACCGACTGAGCCACCCAGGCACCCCTACACTTCTGAAGTTATTATAATAAAGCTTAAATTGCACTATGACTTTTAAGAGGCCCTGTATAAGTATCAGTAAGCACTGGGAAAAAAAAGGAAATATGGCATGGTTCTTAAATTCAAGAAGCTCACAATCTGAAAGCTTCTCCATCCTGGCTGCACACTAAATTATAGCAGAGATTAAAACAACACCAGTCACCACCACAGTTTCCAGCCTGCATCCCCAGGATTATGGTTTCATTGGTCTGGGGCGGATCCAGGCATCAGCATTGTATACTCCCCTCTGATTGTAATGTCCAGTCACAGTCGAGAACCCCTCATCTAGTGGGGAAGTGTTCATATTCATTTCCAAGTAAAGCTAGGCAAAAAAGCTTTTTCCAAGGAGGGCTAATTTATGAAGTAGAATAGAATAGAATGTGTTTGACAAACCTAATCAACATAGAAGGTAGCAGGCATCGTTAATACTCAGGACTTCAAAATGGCAATTAAGTATTATGAATGGAATGTCTATAATGCTCTTGCTCATGATTTTTTCTGGGTAAACAATGGGTAGCCTTTAATTATATTTCATTTATTTGAGATTGTTTCCCATGTTGCATTGTGTACTTGAAAAAGGAAAATGAGGGCATAAACGAAAAGATTTTCTGTATTTAGTCTTCCTTTTCAAGTTATTTAGAAATTAATAATAGATATACAGTGGTGATGATAATAAACAGGTATGTGAATATTTTGGTTATTTTATGTGAAGAGAATTGTTCTTGTAACAGATATTGGTTGAGCACCTGCTTCATGCCAAGTATCTTTCTAGATACTGGGAGCACACAGAGCAACACAGATGATACCCTTTGGTTCGAGGTCTACCATCTAATGGGGGTAATTCTGTTTTGTCAGAATGTTTTGCTTAGAAATGCATACTTTCTCTATGAAGCCTATTTTTATAAGAAGTTCTTTTGGAATTTTTTAATGAGTAACTTTTTAAAATAGCTTTTTATTTTGAAACAACACAAATTTGTTTTTGAGGCAGAGTTGGCCATTCTTTCAGGATGTTAAAAAATAAATAAATAAAATACAAAACAAAAAGAGAAAAGATTTAGATGAAAAAAATCTCATAATCCCAGATTTAACTGTAGATTATATTCCACACTTTTTTTTCTTTTCTTTTTCTTAAAAAAAATTTTTTTAATGTTTATTTATTTATGAAAGAGAGAGGCAGAGCATGAGTAGAGGAGTGGCAGAGAGAGAGGGACACACAGAATCTGAAGCAGGCTCCAAGCTCTGGGCTGTCAGCACAGAGCCCGACGTGGGGCATGAACTCACAAACCGTGAGATCATGACCTGAGCCGAATTCAGATGCTTAACTGACTGAGCCATCCAGGCACCCATCCACACATTTTTTCATACACATAACCACAGATTTTAGAAAATGAAATCTTGTTTTTTATGAAGTAGATTAAGACATTTATAATTTAAAATGCATAGTAATCAAATTAATGTATTGTGGTGCAAACAAAACATACCAAGCTATGGTAAAAAGAAAAACTTCTAAAGCAATATCCTTGTCAGAAGAAACAGAAATTGACCCAGTTAGATTCAAAACTGAGAATTTATTTTAAGAATTCATGTAGCAATAAGAGAACTGGACATCTTTTCAAAACATAGAGCAACCAGACCTCTTAAAGATGGGATGAGTGTTTAGGAATTGGAAGATTTTTCAGGCTCCAGATTAATTTTATTGATCAGCTCACTGTGATACTTCCTCGGCTTCAAGTTCTCTTCTTTAGGATCTCCCCTTACTGCTCCACCAGTGCAACTCAGCCTCATTTGCTCAGTTTCCCCACTGTGTATCTTCTTATGTCACTTGTCACTCTCACCTTCACTATGCTCCCACCTACCTACTTTAAGACCACCCATGCAGCCCGACTTGCTATAAAGCTAATATAAAAGTATTCCTCAAACACACACACATACACACGTGTGTGTCTAAATCCTAATGAAAACATTCCAGCACAAGAGACTGATTGCTTTTGAGCCCATTTGTATGTATTTATCTTTCCCCATGATTTGACTGCACTCGTGTGTTTTCAGCCAATGGAAACTAGTTCTGCAGATGGTACTTTGCACACTTGGCCAATGAGCTTTGTCTACCCTGCTACCCTCGCTATCAGAGATGCGTGGATTCTGCAATATGTAGTTTCTAACTCTTGGTCTTTATTTCTGTCATGTATTTTGACCTTTAATGCCTGGCAAGATGTATGAAAATGATAATGCTGAATCTTTTATAAGAACTAAAGCAAAATAATTAAGGAAGTATGCTGGCTGATAAAATGAGAGTTTGGAGACTGAGATGCCTTCAAGGAAATTCCTTGAGGGAGGAATGTGAAGGGACATAATTTGGCGTGGGAGGGGTGCGGTGTGGAAGCCCTTCATTTCAGCAAAGACATCTTGTTGCAGCAGCTACAAGAGATGGCTGGAGGCAAGTCATGATGTCAGATGACTGTCTGTGTTTGATATAAGTGACAGTCCTCAGATAGATTGTGTCAGTAGCCTCCACACCACAGAATACATCTGTCTGGAGGATACCTGAAGAATTTCCAGGGGCACAGATAGTTTTAAGGGAATTCAGCTTCGAGGGATATACTTCCTTGAAACAGATCTGCCTGAATAATGTGAAGATGTTAGGTCAGTTCTTTTAATCTTACAATTGTCCTTCCCCTGCCTTTACTCCCACCCACACGGAAGCTTTTTCCAGAATGTAAAAGCCTCCATATCCCAATTAATTAGAAAACTTAAAAGAATGGTATCTTTAAGTCTTTTAAAATCAAGTCACCGTAATATGAAGCTTATCTTTCCTCTTTTTTATTCAGCCATTTTTGTAAGCAGAATTCCAGATGGTCCCCAAGATTCCTACCCCCTGATGTAAAACATTCTGTACAATCCTCCCTCCTGGGCAGGGAGTAGAACTGGTGGGTGTTTTGGGATAGCCACTCCCAAGATTACATCCCAGTGCATAAGACTATCTTAACAGACCAGACGGAGAGATTCTTCTGGGCAGGCTTGCAAAAGCAACATGAAACAAGGAACTAAGAGTGGCCCCTGGCTGACAGCCAGCAGCCTAGTTTTAAGGCTGCCAGACACTGAATCCTGCCAAAAACCACCTTGAAAGAGAATCACGGAGTCAGAGAACAATGTGGCCCAGCTGACATCGAATGAGATTACAGACAGCAGCGTTGTGAGACCCTGAGCAGAGACCTCAGTTAGGCCAGGTTGGGCTCTTGACCCGAGGAAACCATGAGAGAATAAATGCCTGTGGTTTTAAGCTGCTGTGTTTGTGGTGTTTTGCTATGCAGTACAGAAAACCAAGGCAATCATTCAAAAAGTATTTACTGAGCACATACTGCCTTTCAGACACTGAGAGGTAGTCTTTAATGACAGTTTCCATAATCTCTGCCTTCACAAGACTTACCTTTTGGTGGGTAGAATAATTGTAAACAGGTTTAAATGTAAAATATGTAGCATGTTAGACGACGAGAGGTGTTAGAGAAGAAATGAAGTAGGGAAATGAATTGTGGGAGGGACAGGGCTGGAGAGTGGGAAGTATTGAAAGCTGAGTTTCACATAGAAGGAGAAGGGTCTCGTAAGAGGGAAGGGAACTGGCAATGTTGAAGGAGAGCTTTTCCAGGCAGAGAGAAGACCAGTGCTCTCAGAGACAAGGGGTGGTGGGAGGTGGAACACATGATGTATGGTCCAGGGAGGAATGGCAAAGACCTAGGATTTGAGGTCAGAGAGGAAAAGGAGACCCGATCATGCAGAAGTTTAAAGGTCGTGGTGAGCTTTCTGGCTTTTATTCTGAGTGACATGGAGAGCCAACAGAGATTTTAAGCAAGGGAGAGATATGATTTGACTTTGCTTTTAACAGACTCGCTACAGCTGGTGTAATACAGTGTGGTAGAGCGTGGTGTAGATGAGAATAACGTGGGGTAAATCAAAAGGAAGCAATGTTGGAAGCAGAGACCCCACCAGTTAAGATCCTGTTACACTAATCCAGGCAAGAAGGGATAGTGCCTGGGTCAGGGCAGTAGCAGTGGAAAGAAGTTATTAATTTAGAATTCTTTCTTTTCAACAAAATTGAGAGCAGACATTGTTGATAGAGAACTGAAATCTTTTTCCATTCCTTCTACTGATTTATGTGAAGAAGCTTTGTCAGTACTTCCATCTCTAAAAAATGAACATGTAGAATAGAGGTGATGCTGAAACTTTATTCTAGTAATAATAGGATACATAGTATGTATCCATGGATACATGAACTAATCAAAACGTCTCCAGCTAGCTCATTAAGATATATGTTTTTGTATTTAATTTTTTAGCAGAACTTTAATATGTTTTTCTCATTTATATATTAATAATAATAGTAATAAAATATAGTCCAAAGGAGGGTGTCTGACATGTAAAACCTCATAGTCATGGTAATAAAAACTAATTTCAATTTATATACATTTATAAAAATATTATTTGTAGTTCTATTATTCGATTTCCATCTAATTGGCAGTGCAAAACAAAAATGGTCTAGATAAACATATCTAGATACATAATGTACAAATACAAAAGTAATATAAATTGCTTATTGTTGGTAAATAACCCTCAGTTACTGTGTGCAACGCTTGTGAATACCACTTTAATCAGAAATTAAAGAGAGGCGAGAAAATGGGCATTTGACCCTATGGGAAATATTACTTTGTTATTGCAAGAATACGTTGCATTCATGCCATCTGGCATGGGGATTTGATGAGTTAATTAATGTGGCCTTCTCTTACTTAAGCACTTTGTCTACGCAAATCCGCCCCGCTCTCCAAAACAGTGTCTGACTCAGACATCAGTGACAGGACACTCTACAAACCTTCATGACATTGAGAGGCGGTCTCTGTTTGTGTGGAGTAGCTAGGCCACGAGATGTGCAAAAGCATTTCTCTGCGGCTTGAACAGTGTTAACACTGAGAACAGATGTTTAGAGTTACGTGTCGTTCTGTGTGAGTGTTCACTGCCAGATCCCGAGCAACAGAGGATGCTGGGTTTTTTTAAATGAATTTATATGCTGTATTTTCATATGTGGGTCCTTCTCGCTCAGGTCTAAGGATCCTACTTCATTTAGAGGACACACCATTTTTGTTTTAAAATCCCAATATTTACAAATACAAAGAAAACTTTTGCAGCTGTTTCCTTTATGATAAAAACTGTACATTACAAGTTAAAATGGAATATAGAACACAAAGTTTGGCAAAATTATTTTAGGCCTACTAGTATAAAAAAAAAGTTTTGAAAACATTGCCTAAGAAGCTGTATATGGTGCTAATTCAATAGCTTTCCCATTTTTTTAAAATTAAATATACCTGTGTCTCTAATTTAAATGCATGAAATGAAATTTAGCATTTAGTTTCCTTTATACCTATTTGGGCAGAGTTTTTTTTTTTTTTTTTTCTGCCAGGACGGCTTGTGACCTATGGTTTCACCTATTATTTGACTACCCCTGGTCTATTCATCTCTGTCTGGGATCTGAGTCACATGTCTGGGACCTCTCCAGCACAACAATAATGATTATAGATGGAGTGTTCCATGAGTGTATAAATTTCAAGAAGGCATTATACTGCTGTCATCTTTAATTGGGCAGGGACAAATCCTAGGAGACACATATAAGAAAAGGAACAATTGCCATCATAGGAAAGGACTAGAAAAAGATTAATGCTTGGTAGATACTACTATTTGATGCAGTGGTATCCAGTGCAGAGGAATAAAGTAGATGTATGAACCCCAAATGGTCAACATTTTCTTCTTTCTTTTTTTTTTTAATGTTTATTATTTTTTAAAGGAAGAGAGAAAGCAGGGAGGTGCAGAGAGAGAGAGAGAGAGAGGGAGACAGAGAATCCTAAGCAGGCCCTGCACTGTCAGCACAGAGCCTGATGGGGGGCTCGAACTCAGAAACTGTGAGATCATGACCTGAGCTGAAATCAAGAGCCAGATGCTTAACTGACTGAGCCACCCAGGCACCCCTGAAATGGTCAATTTTTAAACATTCTCCTATAACAAGAATATTTCAATTTTTCAGCAGAACTCTTTCTGATGGGTGCAAAACAATGTGTAGCTAAATGTAGGTCTCTGGAGTCCAAATGCTGGGGTTCTCAGCTTATCTTCACCACTAACTACCTATGTGCCATAGGGCAGATTACTTAGTGTGTGTCTCAAATTCCACATCCATATACCAGACATAATAATAGTAACTTCTTGAGAAGATTGTGTGCATTAAATGAGACAATCATTGTTAGTCACTTTGAATAGTGTCCGACACATACTAAACACTTAAGAAATGCTCACCAGTATTATGAATAAAAAGCTTATTAAGCCATTTCATGTCAATATATATTTTGAATGTAACATATGACATACGGTAATTCTCAATCTGCATTAAGAGGGAAGGAGAGCTGTTGATAATACACACAACCAGAAATTGAATAAAAGATACATCTGCTTATTTTTCCAACATTTCTGGAAATTATCATCGATTTTTAAAAAATAGTTTTCTCTTTTGCATTGTTTCACTTTTTTTTACGATCATCTCTTTTATTACAAACACAGAAAGCAATACACATAAAAAGCAATTCAGTCCTAAAACTGAAATGCTTCTCTCATTTGCCAATACTACTACTAATTCTTTCATACTCCAATGAATCCTCTGAAATTACATACATTTAGAGATGAATGGTGGGCTCATTCCTGTTCCATGGTCATTTGATATGCATATGGATGCCCCTTTGAAGAGTGAAAGAGCTGTAAAATACAACCAAGTGATTCTAGAATTTAAATTCAAAGTGAAGAGACATGCATGTTGTAGTAAAGTAATACTAAAAACAACATGAGTTCATTTATTAGCAATAATTTCCAAGTGTGCCTTGGTAAAATTATTACTCAATAGTCTTGTTTTATGATCCAAAGAGGGGAATTAAGGATATTTCAGTCCTGCTAAGTTGTTATTTTAATTTAAAAAAAACAAAAATTTCTCATATTTCCAAACCACAGAAAATATTGCACATGTGTGTGCATGCATACACACTTTAAAAGCCATGCCACAAATTACTTTCAACTGTAAAGCCCCAGAAACAACCACTAGACCTTTGAAAAAAAATCCATATGGATAAGAAGAAAAATTAGATTTGGAAATCCCAGTTGGAATTTTAGCCACTGTAGAGCCACTATACTCCTTTGTTAGGCACTGGGTTTATAAATATAGATTTTGAAAACAGCCTTTCTATGGAAATTTTTTAATCAAATTATTTTATTTCATATAGATATCACATTCTAGTTTTCAGTTAGAAGTCCTTTTTAAGGTAGATGAATAGTTGTTCTTATTTAGTAAATACCCAGAAAGACACAAGAGAGAATTGAAATGTCCCGATGTGATGTAACACATTTTATTAAAACGTTATGTTAGAATTTAGAATAGTTAGAGATGGCCCTTATCTTTGAATAAAAGGGGGCTTACTTCTTACTCTGAAGCTGGTGATACTGAGTTTCTTAAAATATATACGTTGCCAAAGCTCTAAGGCTTTGGTGCCGCAACAGACTGGGAACAGCGGCCTACAATATATCAGAGTAGCAGAATTTTAACATAGTGGTGGAACCCAGGATGCCTGGGCTCAAATCCTGACTGCATCCCGTTCTGGATAAGCAAGGTATTTAAACTCTCTACTGCAAGATTCTTACCTATAATTTGAGATTAACATCATCACTACCAGGTAGTGTTGTGGTAAGGATTAAGAGTTAATACATATGCTTTGTAACTGAAGCTGGTACCTAGAAAGCATTTGATTAACATTACGTTACTACTGTTAAAATTGTATTGCTTTTGTTATTAGTCTTATTTCCATGGTTAAGATTGAATTTATGCATATATAACATGGGGAGTTGGATCCATGATATAATTTCTTGGTTACTAAAATTACCTTTTTCCTCTGCAGCTATACTCCTTTATGAGATGTCTGAAATTATACATTAGCAACTTGCCCTTATTAGGACTATGGAGGTAGGGCAGAGCCACAGAGGGCCTTGCATGGCCAGAAATTTGCCAGTTTTATAGCAAAGTTGGATTGGACATTCTAGGCCATCCAGCCTGGTAGCCAATCATCCCAGTAGGTAGACAGAATATAGGGTAAAGGGATTTGGTCATTTGTAGGTCCTGGGCAGCAAGCAACTGATGTCAGGGAGGTCTGGCAGCAGATATAGCAACCTAATTATGGAGACTAGGGGTCAAGAGCAGCAGTCCCACTCTTAGAGAGTCTGGAAAAGTGAACTCCTGTTCACTTAGAGAGTCTGGAAAAGTGAACTATCCTGTTATGGATAATGGTATAAAGGGACAAGATCTCATTATTGGTGGACAGTGTACAAATCAGCATCCTAGTCACACAGAAGACAATACTCCATCCTAGAAAAATGAGAGAAAACTTCTCATGGCTATTTGCCCACAAGGCATTTTTACTTCGTGGTGAACTGTAGTTTTTTGGGGCACATTCTATCTGTACATTATGATAATGGGACTCACTTTCACTTTAGGAGAATTATATCTTTCCACTCAGCCCATGTGCTTTGGGTGAAACTTTCCATAGTTTCCAGGGTTGGAGAAAGTGACCTAAACTAAATCAGTCAGCATCCCCCTAGCCACAGTGATTGATTTAAGACAGGCACAGCCACCAAATCAGCTTATGAGAGCCAAGAGGACTTACACCTAGAAATTTATGCTATCATGGAGCTATCTGATCTCTTTTGGCATTAAATGTGATGCCGATATGACCCTGAATCTTCTTGGTATTTCCAAATAGATTCCAAAAGATGGAGTCTACTCAAAAAAGCAGAGCTAAGAAGTAGATTCTGGTTAGGTTCCTGAATCAAGTGTCTCTTGAACACCTAAGTTTTCATGAGCCAAAATGCTATCTTTCGCTTTAGCCAATTTGGGAAATGTTTATTCTTACTTGCACAACAACAACAAATCTAAAATGACACATACTTTGTCACCTTATACTTTTGTTTTTACAGGGAATATTGTGTCTCAGTCATCTTTTTATTAATATGTAATAAGTCTTGTCAAGTAATTGACACATAACAGGTACTAAATATTCATATATTGAATGAAGGAGTGTGTAAGTGAATGAAGGAATGAATACAGTTAATTGGATATTATATGACCAAAGGTTCAGAGAAGGGGTTGGCAAACTGTTGCTGCGGGTCATATCTGATCCATTGTCTTTATTTTAAATAAAGTTTTATTGGAACACAGCCATTCCAATTCATTTGCATGTTGTCTATGTCTGCTTTGGGGCTGTAATGACAGAGTTGAGTAGTTATACCAAATATTTTATAGCTTGTAAAGCCTAAAATATTTACCATCTGGCCTGTACAGAAAATGTCTAATGACACCCAAGGATATTTTACTTTCTGTGCCTGGGTGGGGGTTAGATCAAAGTTTAGTCCTAACAGAGGGCTAGATGGATGCTAGAGCAAGGAACCAAGCAAGGTGTTCCCAGCTTCTTAATCACAACATATTTGTTTCGGGAATGGCTATTGTATCAAAGGTAACATTTCACTTGGAATGAGCTTAATATATTGCACTATTTTAGTGGTTAATATAACATAAGAGGTAAGAGGTGAGGTGAATGGTAAAGTCATAAGGTCGTTTCTGTGTGTGTGTGTGTGCATGTGTGCGTGTGCGTGTGTGTGTGTGTGTGTGTGCGTTATTTATATGCGGAGGGGTGGAGTGAATAGGTGGGGGCCTTGTGTGGGGGGGGCCTTGGCAGGAATGCTTGAAAAAGAGATAAGGGAGAAAAGGTTGCGGGAGACAGACTTTTCCTCCTACAATATTGCTTCAGGTTGACCCATTCTACTAAGTTTTAAGCCTCATTTGGTTTTGGAGGCAATACCCCATCCTCTTAGCATGCCAATTGAGTTTCTAGGAAGCATATGAAATAAAGAGGCAAAAGTTCAGAAAACAGTCCTTCTAATTAATTAGGTCAATGGACAGTGTGTACTGATAAAATGGAAGGAATATATATATATATATATATATATATATATATATATATATATATATATATATAAAACCAATTTTATTTAAAAAAGAATATGGTAAAATGTGATCAGAGGGGAAAAAACAACATATGATTCTAAAAACAAGTGTTTCCATTAAAAAATTTAAAAACACTGTCTTTAAAATTCTAGGAATACAAATTCTAAAAACCTCCTTTGAAAATTTTTGAATGTTTTCCCATTTCAAATAATAGAGATCATATAAAATGAGCAGGCTTTGGCATTTTCAGCATATTAAAGGTGAACAAAACAGGGGCCCCTGGGTGGCTCTCTCAGTTAAGTCCGACTTCAGCTCAAGTCATGATCTCACGGTTCGTGGGTTCCAGCCCCACGTCGGGCTCTGTGCTGTAAGCTCAGAGCCTGCAGCCTACTTCACATTGTGTCTCCCTCTCTCTCTGCCCCTCCCTTGCTCTCTCTCTCTCTCTCTCTCTCTCTCTCTCTCAAAAATAAACATTAAAGAAAAAAAATTGAAAAACAGGTGAGCAAAACAATGAATAAATAACAAATATTTAGAAATCAGCATTTCCAGAGATGTAAACCTACCTCCATACTAAAAGAAAGAGCTGCCAAGCATTGTTTTCTTTTGATTTGCAGAAAAATTAAGCTGAAAGTAGTTTGGGAGACTAGCTTCAATCTAACCATTTAAATTTATTTAACCTTTTGTCTGCTAGCAAAACACACACTATATGCTAAGTCCAGAGAGTTGCTTTTGCCAGTAGAATTATCAACACAAAGGTTTGACTTTTCAGCATTTTTTTTCTTCACATTTTGTATGTTAATGTGCCCTTTAATTCTTTCTAATTTTCATTGACAGAGGAATACATTTGTTTTAGAAAGAGACTCAGCCTAACTTGAAATCTCTCTAAAATAATTTTCCCAAATTAGCTAATTTAGGAAGAGATGTGAAGGGTACTATTACATGAACTTCCAAGATGATTGCTTTAGTAAATGCAAATTAAAGGTGATCAAGTGTAAGTTTATTGCCTTTTTTTAAAAAAAAATATGTTTGTTCCACTTTGCATATAACAAAGGATGAAAATCTGCTTTAGGGTTTAAATCATCTCTAGTTGAATGTTTTGCTTATAAACAGGGAAAAGAACTAATTGTAGGAACACTTACCTGCTGTAAGTTTTCAGACAGTCTCAACCATATGTAATATCCCTGAAAACGAGAAGAAATAGTAATAAAAATTATAATAGCAAAATAGCAAAGTGCGTTGCCTGCCATGTCTACAATGTGGGCAGTATCCAGAAATTATATTTAAAGACGTTCTAATCAACAGGTAATCAGTAGGAAAAGGCAATAAAACCAATAGCTTTTTTTAAATTGAGCAAAGAATTAGAAAAGCCAATACCCTGAACAAGAACCCAAATAACCACGGAATATTTAAGAAGATGTTCATTCTTACCAATAATCAAAGAAATGCGAATTAAAACACCAAGATAGCATTTCATACCTCTCAGATCGTTTGGAATGTTTTATTGCAGTGAGTTGAGTTTTTGCAGGAAAGTAACTCACATTTCTGGTGAGAATATATATATGCAAGTAATTACTTTGGAGAGTATTTGGGCAATTTCTAAACGATGAAAAATGTACAAACTAGATGGCCACCTGTAGGTATAAGCTAGGGACCCTTGGGCATACGCACAAGAGAAAGGACCTAAGGTGTACATGGCAGCATTATATGAATATATGAACAAAATAGTGGAAACAAGAAGATTCCAACAACAGGGAATAGGAAATTAAATGGTGAAATATTTACACATTTGTATGCTATGTTGCAGTTGAAGTAAATGAATTAGATTTCTATAGATCAGATTAAGAGATCTCGAAAACAATGTTGAGTTTAAAAATAAAATTGCGTAAAGATATATATCTGTCTGAGAATACAACAGGGAACAGGATTTTGAAGGACTAAATCTGAGTAAATAAGTAAAAGTAATATTTAGGGACGCCTGGGTGGCTCAGTTGGTTAAGCATCCAACTTCGGCTCAGGTCATGATCTCGTGGTCTGTGAGTTTGAGCCCTTCGTCAGGCTCTGTGCTTCGAATTCTGTGTCTCCCTCTCTTGCTGCCCTTCTCCCACTTGCACTCTGTCTCTCTTTCTCAAAAATAAGTAAACGTTAATAAATTAAAAAAATATATTTACTAGTAATATTTATTTTAACAATTCTGAAACAAATGTGACAAATTTTAACCTGTTTAAATACCGGATGATGGATACGCAAATATCTATTAATATTATCTTTTTTGTGGTTTTGTATATTAAAAATTATTTCCGAAGGAAAATGCAGGATACCTGAAAGGATAATTTAAAAAGTTAAAATGTTTTTCAGGGAAAAATGCAAAATTTCACTTGGATTCTATTTATGTTTGATAATAAACTTAAGAACCTTGCTTGTATGGTTAAGACTACTTGCTTACACAGCAAGATTATCTTGTTGTGCAGGGTTTTTTCCATTAGTTAGGCAATTTGATAAAAGTACATATTACCAGGTTCCATCTCAAGAGCTGGTGAATCACAGTCCTAAGGGGGCAGCCTGGAAATCTGTATCCTTTAACAAGGGCCTTGGCTGATTTTGAAATTTAACCAAGTTTAGGAAACCTTATTTGATGAAAAAGTGTTGAGAAGGCAAAAAAAAAATAACTAGTTAGAAGCAGGTAAATAGGCAATAAGTAGTATGGGAGATGTGTGTGTCTGAACCTAGAAAGCTCAGGAGCATGCAGAGTAAACAAACATCCACCATAGCAGTCTGGGATCAGATAATGTTGTAGCAAACATATATGTCTCCCTATATGGTACCTGAGGAAGTTCTTGAATTAGAGCAGAGAACAGTGTCACTCATGGTGACCCTGAGTCATTCAAAGAAGCTAAATTATGCCTAAGGAAATTCTCTTAAAGGAAAGGAAAAACTAATATATTTCACAAGGAGTTCCATAAGAATTGTTTTAAAACATCTGTACGTAAAATTCCTCCTCCTATTGCCCTCACAATAGTTGTATTCTGGATGTGTTAGAGAATACACAAAAGGCCATAAATGGTGTGAGGCAGTTTTTCCAAAAACCCAGACTCTGCTTTCATGAGGATCTGGCCCCTGAGTAGTGGAAAAGACCATGGAGAGCATCCAGTTTTTGGTAGGAAATGGACTCAAATTTAGCATAAAAAGTATTAGTACAATGAGAAAGAACTGATATTTGAGTAATCACAATGTGCAAAGCGCTATGATAGCTGCTCTATGTATTGTTTTTGCATTCAAAGAGCTCATTCTTTGTTTCTGCCACCTCTAGGGCTCTCTTTGATAAATATAGATGTCACAGTCCCATCTCACACAACCTCCTTGGCAACACACACAGCTACTCAGTACAATATAAAAGATCAAAGTTATGAACAAATAACACACACCCCCCCAAACCCAACACTCAAACTGTGTCTAAAATATCTCTGTCATGCCATATCACCCAACTGGGTGACATGGATTGGCACGTAATACTAATTCCTACCTAGTCATTGATTGAGCCCAGTATAATACACAGTGGAGATATAAGTATTGGTGTTACGGAACCAGGCTGGAATGCTGGCAGAAAAAACAAGCGGCACTCGGATATCTTGGTGAACTGGAGATTTATTTAACATTGGCGGGCTCAGAGGAGACTGTTTCCCCAAAGGTCTGAGCCTGGAAGGCCAGTGGGGAGGGTAATTTATAGCCGACAGCCTCCATATCTGTGGGGGTTTTCATGTGCACACCAAAAAAAGGAAGAAGAAACCAGAGGAGGGATCCCTAAGCTAGAGACAAGAGTTTGTTTTAGTCTAATCAGCCATCTTTGGAGTACTTTATCCACTTCTCCAACACTCCCCGCTTTGATGCCTTAAAAAAAAAAACAACTTTTGGTAAGCATCACCTGTCAGTTTTACAGGTTGGTACTCTCAGAAGGCTAAGACATGTGCAGTAGTTTGGCAAGCAACAGTGTTTTCAATAAAACGTACCATGGCATTCAGTATACAGAGGCCAATGGATAAAAGTAAAATTTTGGAGAGGAGGGGTCCCACCAGGGCAGGAAGCCAGGATGCCCAATCTGTGAGATCCCATCCTTTCCATTGATTGATATTTTTCTATTGTCTATGTTGAATTCTTTCCTTGAGCTCCTTAACCTTAGTTGTAACTATTCCTGACTGATTTATGAAATAGCAACATTCCTCCCCCAGAAAGATGCAAGTCTCTCCTTTTTCTGAAGTGAGGGGGTTGAGGGCTCGCCTATTTTGGAGGGTCACTGCTGCCAGAGAGTTTATTTGGCTTTGTAAGGTTACCAGAGAATCTGCCACCTGTTCCATGTCTTCATTTAACTCTTGAGATAGTCTATGATATAGTCCTACAGGTGAACCTACGCCCCCTGTTCCAGTTCCTATTACTGTCGCAATTCCTGCTCCCATCAGAACAGGTAGCAGGATTGCCCGTTTAGTCCAGGACTTGGGGCTAAAGGCTTTTAGAAGCTGATCTTCAGTATATATGAATATCTCTGGGGTTCGGAAGACAGAATAACATATCTGAGTCCAGTTGGCCTCTAAGCATCGGTAGGCTGATTAGAACACAGATAGAACACCCCAGGGGTTGAACACAGGGTTGTATTCCTCTTTAAGGTTATATTTATTCCATATAGAGAGGTACCACTCATATCTTCAGGGACTGTACAGATTAGATTGTTGGCATTTGTGAGACGGATCCCAGTGGCCAGGGGTCCAATTAAGACAGAAGTGTTGGTTTTGAGATTTTCAGGAGCTTCCCAGGTCAAAGGGATGGGAATGGCTAAGTAAGCCCTCCGGCTGAGGAGAAGCACATCCAGCAGATTTGGGTGTGATTATCTATTTTATGGAGGACTTGGAGAGTAGTGTTAGTCCAATGCTGAAGTGGGGAATTGGTAAGCATCTGATTGAGGGCTGAAAGCCTCAAACCCTGGTGGGTTGCTGGGGGAATGGTCGCCTTTATGGCTTATATTACCCTGTCCTGGGTATCCTTTGTAACCTTTTCAAGGGCCCTGCCTTGCATCCCTTCCCCGTCCTAGATCCCCCATTGAGGAAGGTAAGTGTAGCAAGCTTCCCTCTCTAGAGGCCCTTGTTGTGACATGGGTTCCGGACATTTTGGGTTATCTCTATGGTCCAGTACTTAGTCCTTGGGGCACCGGGTGACTGACAGAGAGTGGGTATTTTTCCCTTGTAGCAATCTTTGTGGAGGGAGGTGAAGGCGCTGAATGCCCTTGACCCCCTTATTGTCATATAACAATCCTGGGGGCAAAGTGGGTAAGTGGCAGTTGTGAGGGCAAGAGAGGTTATCATAATATACAGGCAATACTTAACAGTCCTCCCATCCAGAGGAGGTATGTGAGATCCAGCATGCATCTTTTGTCCCACGTCCAGCTTGTTGGTGCAGGCTCTATCAGCCCAACAGTAAGAAGTAAGATCAGGGCTATGACACCAGTAAGGGGCAAGGGCTGGCAGAGCTGCATCCAAACCCCTGGACTCGGTCCACATGTTGATTTCTCAAGCTTCTGCTGTGTGCAGGCCAGCCAGCTTCCGGGGTGTGGCTGGAGCAGGGCTGGAGATCTCAGGGGCCAGTGTATTTTGAGGGTCAGTTTAAGCGGGTTGACTGGATCTGAATCACTTCACCAGGTTGAGGGTTCCTCTGAGTTGGCCTTATTAACTCTGGAATGATGGACCCATGGGGTGATAACCTGAAACTGAATCTTCTGTTTGGTTGTATGTCTGTAAAGTCCACCTCCAAGTCTTCGAAAGGGGTGGGTTTCTGGTAACTGTCAGATCAGGTTTAGGGAAGGTAGGTTTGCATATTTAGAGACCCATCCTGTTTTCCAGTTGTTTAATCATATGTCCACGGGGTCTTATTATTATCCCCATAGTATAACAAGCACAGAAGATTGCCTATATATGAAATACTGTGACAATTTTCTGAAGTTTATCTCAAGTTGTCTAGTTTAGGCAAACAACAAACATTTAAAGGCAATCATAACTAGAATTTAACATCCATAACAGTGCATTGTTGAAACATAGTTATTCTTTCTAAAACCCTCCCTTTCCAGAGATAGCCAAATTGAGACAAATGCATTTGTAGAACAAATCCAGTCTTCACAAATCTGGCCTAATTATTTACATAAGCTCAGCAAGAATAGCGACTGATCATGATGATCTTTTAAAGTTGCTTTGTTGGAACCTTTTATAAGGTATCTCCAGGTTGAACTTTTAGTAGCCTCTCCAGGCCAGAAGCCAAGCCAAATACTTGCCATCAGACAGACCTGCAATACCTGTAGAATTGGGTGAATTCCTCCTCATGAGGTCCCCAAGATATCCTGAGGTTCCTGCACCTGCCAGGAAGTGACCTTCTTTACTTACCTGCCCACCGGGCCTTGTGGGGGAGGGTTTTCTGGCCTGGAAGGGGAGGAGAAATGGGCGGCTGCCTTGGCAGCGGTGGTGGCAGCAACAAGTTCTGCAGGGGAGGAGTTTCAAGCTCAGGGAAGAGGGGAGGAAGCCTAAAGAGTCATGAAGAGGGGAACATAAGGGGAGCGATGGGTTGCTTCTTTGACTTCCTGGGGGAGTCTCCGGATAAAGTGCCTAAAACCTTTGCCTGGCTCTCATGGCTCTGTCCCGACCCCACAATGCTCCCGTGAGGTGGAGTCACAAAGACAGAGGGACAGGGCGCCCCCTCCAATGAGGAGACAAGCCAGATGCCTGCCTGGCTGTGTCCTGAAGGAACCCAGGTGGTGCTCAGCCCCACAGGTCCCAGCCCTGCGACCCACGATCAGAAACATCCTGATATCGCCACAGACTGAGCACCATCCATCATGGAATCGCAGATGGGCCCAGTCAGACTCTGTGGCCCCCTGGGGACCCCAAAGGGCCTGCCTGTGGAGCCACAGAATCGAACTCGGCAGGAAAGCTAGACTGAGTCACACATTCACATTCACATACACACCAGAGGTTATTATATTCCCTACCATACAATCCCTACCTGTGAGACCTCTGAAGCCTTGGGGAGTGATCAGGTCTCCCTTCCACTCTTGCGAGTGGGCCTGACTAGATTGGGCCAACGTTGGGTCCAGGTTCTCACCTGCCAAGTCTCCTTGAGTTCCTCAGGAACGGTGGAGTGGGGCCGGTCTGAAGGGCACAGAGAAAGAGACTGCCGAAATTTAGGCAGGGTGCGCACTCTCCCTTGTGAGCCCTCATTCCATCACCGCATCGCTGTTCTCCCAAACCAGTGGCAACAATGGGCCAGCGTGGTTGGATGAGGGAACCAAGTATGTTACAGAACCAGGCTGGAACCAGGCTGGAATGCTGGCGGAAAAACCAAGCGGCACTCGGAGATCTTGGTGGATTGGAGATTTATTTAACATTGGTGGGCTCAGAAGAGACTGTCTCTCCAAATGTCTGAACCTGGAAGGCCAGTGGGGGGGGGTAATTTATAGCTGACAACCTCCACATCTGTGGGTGTTTTCATGTGCACAGCAAACAAAGGAAGAAGAAACCGGGGGAGGGGTCTCTAAGCTAGAGACCAGAGTTTGTTTTAGTCCAATCAGCCATCTTTGGAGTACTTTATCCACTTCTCCAACATTGGGAAAATTTTATGTACACAGATCTCTGTACATTGAGATCTTCAGACTATGAATTAGATTTCTATCACAAGGTAACAAGTTGGTTGTTTCCATTTCTGTTCATTGTTTACATTTAGTATATAATCCATTAAGTGTGTATATACCTTTTTTTTTAACTACTGCTATGAACTAAAAATAAAAAAAAAAATTGAATCACAAGCATGTGGAAGTCCTAAAGGACTGTTATGTACTTATTAGTTGGGAAAACCCTGCCTCGGGCCATGAAAACTGAGAGTTAATTTAAGGGAGACACTTCCTCTAAGTCTGCGTTTTGTAGGTTCTTCTTTTCAACCTCACTTCCCCCCACCACCACGTGTTGCTTTATTCTTCTGTGTGTCTAAGTTTTTATCTATATCCCTGAGCTGGCATTGGTTTGAAGAACGTCTTGGTATTCTTCATACAAGTCCAAACTTGCTTCAGTATAGTACGATGTGTGGCCCAATTTCAGAAGCTTCTTTTTAGCCGTGTGATGGATCTAGTTTTCAGTCACTCACTCATATAGCTTACTTATGGTACTAATGCCCTTTCAACTAGGTAAGGCACACTCATATCAACAGGGTAAGCCAAATGGCAAACTTTTTATAATCTTATTCACAGTATCTGAATTCTAAAATCAAGCTGAATTCAGTATAATGAGCTAGACTTAAAGGGAATAAAAACTTGACTGTGATTTCTCTTTATTAGACCTACTTTCCTTTAGAGCTGCCTGGTTTACTGGACCATTTCCAACTGGCAAAGAGAAAAGCAGCCCCTGGTCTTTGGGAGCTGGCCTTGCACTGTTAGCTAGGCCTTGGTGTTGCTGTGACTTGACCCAGTGCTCACAGCTAGGTCTTGCTGTTCTTTTGTTGTATGTAACAATTCTAGAAGGCATCAACATCAGGCAGGCCATTCTGTGACTATGATGGGTGAAGACAAAAAACAAGATTACTCTGTAATTGTGTCGAAACACAGGCAAAATGTTAATGCTGTCCTAACCACAATAATGACCAAATGTCGTCTTCTTCTGGCCAGTGAGTGGTTGATGCTTTTTTACTAATCATAACTTTAGCCTCACTTTAGTTTGCCTTCCTGGGAGGTAAAATTTATTAGCAATGTAATATTAGAGATATCCGATTGTAAAATTGTTTCTACTTCTTGATAAAGCTCAATGAATAGTGAATCCCCACTGCCTTGGAATATCCCAGAGTTAGGCAAATAAAGCCAAAATCCTATAGTAAATTCTTTCTAGCACTTTCTGAGATTCCCACTGTTTTCATGGTGTTCATTCTCCCTTGCTGCAATAAGTAATATACTCAACTTGTCTCTTGGAGTCTTTGACTGGAGGACATTGGCACAGTTCTAGGTCTCTCTAGATTAGTGAACCAGAACATTTACTCACTGTACCTGATTTCTTTCTTGTCCTCTGCATTTTATCTACACCTGATTCTAGCAGTGGCTTATCCAAAGATCATCTCTTAAATCTGCCATCTGCTTGGATTTCTCTCCAACCTGACTCCACTTGTATCCAAGTCCTACTGACTCTCTTACTAAGACCCTAGATTATCAGTTTGGTTTCCCTGTTTGTTATGTCAGATATGTCATTCCTTACTAAAGTCAGTTAAATAAAGATTATTTGTATATAGTCAAGTTAGACAAAGCAACTTCTAACCTCTTTTTCAACTCTCAGACAGGATATGTGTCTGAGCCTCATTTAATTGTACCCACAAAGATACATACTCTTATGGCCAAACTAATTGAAACAAAGGAGGCCAAATGGGATTTGCTCTTTTAAGTGGTGAAGGGAGAGAACCTCTACTAATTTCATTTGGAACTATGTTGAAAGAGCATGATTTTATTTAAGTACAAACTCTCTACTCACAATGATTATTTGGTCCATCCTATTTAACTGGCTCATATGCATTTATAAATTTTTATTAATTTGATACTCTTACCTTAAATATTGATGTTCCAGTAAGTATTCCGGCATAAGAAAAGGGATACATGTCATGCACGCATACATGATAAAATTATTGCTCTCAGTAATATATAAGATGTTATTTGCAGATTGTTAAATGAAGGGAAAATGGTGGAAAAGTAAAAAGAGGACTAGAAAAGGTATAGGACAAATGTCTTCTTGTCCCCACCTCTATCACTGAGGTGATTAAATGACTCCAATTTTTAGTTTTCCCATTTTTCAAATGAGATAATCTGGCAAGATTTCTAAAATGCTATAATTTTATTCAACAAACATTCTACAAACATAAATTTGGCTATTCTTAGCCATGTACAACTATCCAAAACTTGCACAACTACTAGGAAGATCAAGGTTAATTAATGACATATATTTCTTTCAATTTACTTGTATATGACTCAATATTTGGTAAATGTTCTTTTGGTAATTTCTCTCTCCAAGGTTTAGGGCTACAAATAAATGTATGTCCGAATTTAGCAAACAGGAGACTGGGGAATTTTAAGGATTTGCTTAAAGTCCAAATGATAGAATAGTATTTATAATTTGACACATTGTTTCTCAATCTATTAATTTTTTCCCATCCATATTTAGATACTTTGCCATCCTTAAAATTTGCATTATAAATGTATGTGTGTATGGTGGAGGACTCCTTCCCATTATGAATTTCTGTGGGAAAAGGTAATATGCTTGTGGGAAATCTAGTATAGTTAAAAATACAGATCAGATACTGGGAAACAATCTGGTCTGCCAATTTCAGTTTATAGGGAGGGGAGTGAATTGCTTAGAGGCCTAGGACAACTAAGTTGCCTTGCAAAGCTCTTAAGAAAGGCCAGATAGGCCTCTCCAATGATTTAGGATTAACTTAAGACACTAAACATCCCCACAGAATTTAAATTACAGAAGTTGAGTCACAGCAAAAGTCTCATCATGTGTTCTCTGTCCTTTTCTACAGGATCCCCTGAATGTCTGGCTGAGACCAAAGAAAATTAAATTAGGTAGTCAAAAACAAAATCTTAGGGCATTTTGATAAGTCTGTCCTTGTTTTCAATAAGAGCAACTGCCCAGTTCCTTTTGTTTAAATATTTTAAAAGTAAGAATATTAAACTAGACTCCTAGGAAGTTAAGCAGACCAGCTGCTGTACATTCTATAGTTCTGTTTTCCTCTTAAACTAATTGTTAAGTTTTCTACAACAGCATCTTTTTAGTGATGTGTACAGGAAGTAGAAATAGTAAGAGAGGTGAAAGTAAAGGAGCAGAAAGGGAGAAGATACGACTTACCAATTTAGGAATGAAATATGGAATGTCAGGATAATAAGAGAATAAGCACCTGTATATCGATTTGACAACTTAGATGAAAATGGACCAAGTCCTCAAAAACACAAACTACCACAACTCATTCAGTATAAAATAGATAATTTGGATGATTCTGTAACTAACAGAGAAATTGAGTTCATAATTTTAGAATTTCTCATAACAAAATATCCAGGCCCAATTGGTTTCTGGAGAACACTGTACCAAATGGTTTATGAATAATTAACATCAGTTCTACCCAGTCTTGTCCAAAAAACAGAATAAGATGGAGCACTTTTCAAATCATTATATGAAGCTATTGTTACCATGATACGAAAACCTGATGAACAGGACAAAAAAAGACAGGACAAAAAAGGAAAATTATAGATGTAAAAATCCTTAACAAAATGTTAGCAAATAGAATTCATCAATATACAAAAAGGAATTATATACCATGACCGGGTGGAGTTAATTCCAGACATGCAAGGTTGTGTCAATATTTGAAAAATCAGTTAATGTAATCTATCATATTAACATGCTAAAGAAGAAAAAAAATCACATGATCATATCAATCAATGCAGAAAATGCATATAACAGAATTCAACATCCATTCAGGATAAAAACTCAGAAAGATAGGAATGGTGGGGAAGTTACTCAACTTGATAAAAAACATCTATAAAAAACCTACAATTAACTTCATATTTAATGATAAAAGACTCAATGCTTTCTCCCTAAGACCAGAAACAAAATAATAATGTCCACTCTCACCATGCTTATTCAATAGTACTAGAGGTTCTAGACAGAATAATTAATCAATAAAATGAAATAAAAAGCATATAGATCAGAAATGAAGAAATAAAAATTATTCCTATTTGCAGATGACATAATTTGTCTATGTAGAAAATTCCAAAAAAATTATAAAAAACCTCTCAGAACTAAAAAGTTAGTTAAATAATATGTAGGATACATAATACATAAATAAAAATCAGTTACATTTGTATTTACTAGCAATGAGTCCATGGGCACTGAAATTGAAAATACAATACCATTTACAAAAAATGGTAATATTTAGGTGTAAATCTAACAAAACATGTGTAAGACTTAATGTGATGGAAATACACAATGCTGGTGAAAGAAACCAAGGAAGATTAAAGAAATGGAGAGGCATACCATATTCACAGATTAGAAGACTCAATAGCAAAGTGTCAATTTTTAGTTGATATACAGTATAAAATTGATACAGGTTTAACAGAATTTCTATAAAAATTCAGAAATATTTTTCTATGTATAAACAAAGTTATTATAAAACTTATATGAAAAGGCAAAATAACTAGAATAGCTAAAACAGTTTGGAAAAACATAAATGAAGTAAGAGGAATCAGTCTAATCAATTTGAAGTTTCCTACTATATAGCTACAGTAATCAAGCCTGTATGGTGGTGGTAGAAGTATAGACACATAGATCAACAGAACAGAGCAGAGAATCTAGAAATAGACACACACACACAAATGCTCATATGATTTTTGACAAAGGTATAAAGACAATTCAATGGAGGAGACAGCTTTTTCAACAGATAGTACTTGAGCAGTTGGGCATACATAAGCCAAAAAATAAACCTTGATCTAAATTGAATTTAGATCACTTTTTCTACAAAACATAACTCAAAATTGATCATGGACTTAAATGTGAAATGTAAAACTATGAAACTTTTAGAAAAAAGGGAAAAAAAATCTTCAGGGTCAGAGCTAGACAAAGAGTTCTTAGACTTTACAAAGAAAACATGACCCCTTAAAGGAAAAATTGATAAATTGGGCTTCATCAACACATTTTTCAAATTGCTTAATGAAAGACCCTGTTAATAGAATGAAAAGACAAGCTACCAACTTGGAGAACATATTTGCAAACCACATATTTGACAAAAGATTAGTATCTGGAATATAAAAAGAACTCTTAAAATTCAACAGCAAAAAAGCAAACAATTCAATTAGAGCATGAGCAAAAAATATGAAGAGACATTTCATGGAAGAAAGTCATGTGGAAAAAAACACATGAAAAGTTGTCTGACTTCATTAGCAATTTGGGAAGTGAAAAGTAAAATCACATACAGATCAGAATGTCTGCAATAAAAATAGTGACTCACCAAATGCTATTGAGGATGCAGAGAAACTAGATCACTCACACATTGGTGATGGGAACGTAAAATGATACATCTACTCTGGAAAACTCTCTGGCAGTTTCTTAAAAAATTAAACATGCAAATACCATAAAACAGCAATTACACTCCTAGGCATTTATTTCAGAGAAATTAAGACTTAAGTTCATACAAAAGCCCATACACAAATGTTTATAACAGCTTTATTTATAATAGTCAAAACCTGGGTACAACCTAATTGTCCTTTAGTGGATGAATGGTTAAAAAACCGTGACATATCCATATCGTGGAATACTACTCAGCAATATAAAAGGAATAAACTATTGATATATGTAACCATCTAGATGAATCCCCAGAGAATCATGCTGAGGGAAAATAGAAATATCAAAAGGTTACATACTGTATGATTCCATTTGTATGATTTCTGAAATAAGATTTAGAAATGGAGAACAGATTAGTGGTTGCCAGATTAGAGAGCATGGTGAGGGTGGGAAGGAATTGGGCATGGCTATGGAGGGTAATATGAGGGATCCTAGTGATAGAAACATCAGAGAAAGGAACACCATTCTTAAGTGCATAAACGTCAGCATCTTGTTTATGATCTTTGATCATAATTTGGTAAGATGTTATCTTTGAGAGGAAATTGGATAGCAGTACATGGGATAGCTCTGTATTACTTTTTACCCTGAATGTAAACTAATAATTTTCGCAAAATAAAATGTTTAATTAAAAACAAACAAAACAAATTTAGGTAATTTTTGGTAAGTTTCTCCTTGTTTTCAAGGTCTAGGAATAGCTAGACCTTTCCTATTGTTTACATACTTCAAAAGAATGTTAAATAAGACTCCTAGCAAACTCAAGCAAAGCATCAATTGAATCAGATATTGTACACTCTGTAGTTTTTCTGCTTTCTCCTGTAATTGTTAAACTGTCTATAAAAATATCTCTTTAGAGGTGTGCATAGACAGTAGAAACAGATCTCAGTTCTTTCCAATTGACTTTAATTCCTATAATTACAACTATTCAAAAAATCATTTTGCCTCCAAATATCAGGCTCTCTTATTAAGGAGAATAAAATTCCTTTTATTTTATTTTAATTACAGAATAAACATGATTTTTGTAGTAAATTTAGGAAGTAGAAAAAGTATAAAAAAGCAGAAGAATTTTTTTTTAAACAACCCACAGTCTACTGTCTAGTATTTTGGTTTGTTTCCTTCTTATGTTTCTTCCATGAATTTTTTATATAGTTAAAATCCTTCTATGCATAAAATTTTGTAACTTTGTTTTTTATTCAGAATTATATAATAAATATTTTAATATTTGTATAATGTTGCCATATGCTTTTCTTATAATTTACTTAGCCATTTTCCCAATTTAAGACAATTGAATGTTTAATTTTTTTCACTATTAAAAATAATGCAGTTGAAACATTTTCTACATAAAGAATTCTTTACACTTATTTATTTTCTTTCCAGGTTTTATCAGTGGAACTAATGGGTCAAAATATATGCCTGTTTTAAAGTTCTTGATCTATATTACTGATGACTTTAGTCAAATTCCATTTAGGATACTAAAAACTTGTTGATAGTATTTAGGGAAACATTTTTGAAAAATATTTTCTCAGGAAGCAGAGGAAAATTAACAGATATGATTATATCTTCTATTCTTGGATCACTTCAGGATCTGTGTACTCCTTTTTTCAGAATTTTTCCACTAATCAGAGAAAAAAAAATCAGCTTTGGAGATTGTACTGGGTGGAGAGTATGTGAACTGTTTTTTGCACTATAGAGGCTAGAAAACTAAAAAGTCTATTTTATTTCCAAGATTCTCTTGCATCTATAGTTGTGGGTGCAAAGTATTTTTCACTAATTAAATGCTCTTGAGCAGAATTTGGAAGGTGGAAATGAGACGAAAGCCATCTTCCTGTTGCCCTGGCTGTCGGTGCCTGGTCTGCATGGTCATGGAGATGAGGAGTATTTCTTCAGGAGCCTTCCAATGCCATTTCCCTAGCTTGCTGTTTGCTGAAAGGACTTTGTGGGAGTAGCAGTTTCTTGATGACTATCCTGCAGCCACACAGTATGTTTTGATGTCTATAGTTTTAGCTGTAGTCTCCTGATTACCAAAGTTGAACATATGCTAGACCATAAAGAAAGCCTCAAAATTACAGAAAACTGTCGTCAGTGAGTTTGTTCTGAGTAAAGCAGAATTAAGTTAGAGATCAATATCAAAGAGACAACTTGAAATCCTCAATTGCTTGTAAACTAAACAACCTATTAGTAAGCGTTCCATGGCTCAAGAAGTTATAATGAATATTAGTTGTTATTTTTATGAAAATGACTGTATATATTCTATTCTTGTTTGTTTTATGTTATTTTAGAGAGAGTGTGTTAATGAGAGCAGTGGAGGGATAGAGAAAAGGGGACAGAGGATCCAAAGCAGGTACTGAGAGCACAGAACCAGATGCAGGGCTCAAACTCACGAACCATGAGATCATGACCTGAGCTGAAGTCAGTTGCTTAACCCACTGAGCCACTCAGGTGCCCCTGTATATATTCTATTCTCAGGTTCATTGTCTAGCAGTCTCTTTTTCCAAAGAATTCATTTTGAGTGGGAAGACAATCTACATCAGATGTATTGTACATATTGAACTAAGGTGTGTCACAAGATAAAACATTGAATTTCTTGCTTTTTGAGATGAGCTGAATAAAATTTCAACTCCTTGAAATAGTTCCAGTTGGAAAGAACATATTTTGAACTAAATTATTCTGAAGACATGGAATCAAAATTTATGGGATGTAGCTAAAGTAATGCTAGAGGAAAACCTGAAATAAAAGTATGAGAGAATAAGAATGAGTGAATATTAATGGTCTAAGCTTCCCTCACACATCCCCAGAAAAAGAATGGAGAATCAAATCTAAAGAAAGTAGAAGGAAGGAAAGAATGAAGTTCAAAAACAATAAAGCAGAAAGCAAATATGCCATAAACATCAATGAAGCCAAAACTTTATAAACCTTGAATAACACTGATTTAGAAAAAAATAGCAATATCAGAAAAAAAGGAGAAACAAAACTAAAGCTCCTACACACTTTAAAAGAAAGCAAGAAGAAAATATAGATGCGGTTACAAGAATAAATTTGACAATTGGATGAAATGAACAAATTTCTTGAAAAACAAATCTTATCAAAACTTGCAAAAAAGAATAGGAAATTTGAATAGTCATATTTACTAAAGAAATTGAAGCTGTTATTAAAAACCAACCCACAAAGAAAATGCCAGGCTCTAGATGCCTTCATTGGTAAATTTGTTCAGACATTGAAGAAAAAAATAATACAAATATCTCCAAATTCTTCCAGGAAATACAAACAGAAAGAACATTTCCCTCATTTTATCAGGCTGGTATCAAGATACCAAAATCTGACAAAAATTCTGTAAGAAAAATAATTATAGAACAACCTCTCTCATAAGTATTAATGCAAAAAAGTTCTAAATAAAATAATAGTGTTGGGAGACAATTCTCCATGGGTCTCTCATGTTTCTGCACATTATATGAGAGAAGTACTAGGAAGTTTTGTTCTAAATTACCCTTTGGGGAATGCTTATATAACAGCCTCGGAAGATAGATGTAGTATCTTTTTTGAGCAAAGGGCAGATTTCATTACAGCTTGGGAGGGTAGAAATACTATGTCACTAAATTTTATTTAAGAAGGCCCTTGTCCCTCTTACATTTGACCCTTTCAGATGGAAGGAATAAGGTATGCAAATAGGGGATGATTGGAAAAAAGATGAACTGTAGCTACCACAATGGAGCATGTTAATTTTGGGAAGTGGTGGAAGAACAATGACTCTTGTACTTGGGACAACAATGTCTTAGATTCTGGGATACGTGGGATAGGAAGGGGCGTTAATGATCTACTTTTCAGAGACTCCCCTGGTACTTTTTCCTTAAAGGAAAAATGTCCTCTCCTAAACTTTGCAAGCATTTTAAATTTAACTGACAGTTGAGTCTTCTATCTCCTGCCCAGATAACTTGACTGCAACTTGATCACTGCTGGACTTGACCTTAAGTCTATCAGAAACAGCAAGGGATAGTCAACTCCTGTACCTCTTATGCATTAAACATGTGAAGATATTCAGATGTCTTGGCAATTCCCTCTCCTAGCCATTGTTCTGTTATCTTGTGGGCTGACAAATCTACCTGATTGATAAGGTGGACAAACAGGATAGGATGGACCAACTACCTTGGCAGTTTTCCAAAAACAAGGACTAGACTCAATTGTTCAAATTCAAGTGGGAATCCTAAGGTCTGCCATGGCTGCAAGTGCCCCGACAATAGTAAATAGCACTTTATTTCCAGAGGTACAACAGCTATACTTATATGGAAGTCAGGCATTAATTTGTCTTCCCCAAAACACAATGATTTATACTTTAGGAATCGTCATAAGATGCCTTCAGATTTGTGGGAAAACACCACTACTAGATCATGTATCCCTCATGTGATTGTGGAGGTCTTTCTACTAAGGCTAGCCTCAGCTAATTGGGGGAGTTTCCTGTAGGAATATATAAGTCACATTTATGTGCACTCTTCTGGACATGTATTCCATGATGACAACCAAATATTTAAAATATGTGTTATGAAATTTGTCTCTGATTTTATCTAAAGTAATTAATGCTACTACCTCAGCCCTAGAACTTCAATTCTCTAGCCAGGGGTTTTATGGATGATTGAATTGCCCAAGGCATTCTCCTTGTAGGCAAAGGCAGAGTCTATGTAATAGTGCATTCTGTTGTACCTGGATTAATGCCTCTGGTCAAGGGAGAGTTTAGTTCAGATATTTAGAAAGCCATCTAGCTTTCTAAGGTAGACCCCAATGGTTTATGAAATTTGTTCACCTGGCTTGGTCTGGGAATCTGAGGCACATGACTGAGGTGAATACTTAATGTTGGTTTCATTCTGTCTGCTGTTATTAGTGCCCTTAATTAAATGCTAAATGAGATAAATTGAGCAGATTTGGTCTCAGCTTCTGTAAGTCAGATTAATCAGGGTGGTGTACTCATAGAAAAAATCATCAAAAGCCAAGAAGATGTAGAAACAAGGACTGAATAGTGTTGGGAGATAATTCTCTATAGGAGTCTTTTGCATTTCTGCACATCTCATGCATGGAACACCAGTTACCTTGTTTGTTTGTTTGTTTGTTTGATTCTGTTATAGACTGGATTGTCTCCTCCAGAATTTATGTGTTGAAGACCTAACCCCCAATGTGACTGAATTTAGAGATGAGGCCTTTAAAGAGACAGTTAAAATGTAAATGAGGTCAGAAGAGTGGGACTTTAATCTGATATAATTGGTATCCTTACAAGAAGAGGAAGAGATACCAGATATTTCTTTCTTTTCCTGCATGCATATAGTAAAGGTCATGTGAGGACACAGCCATCCACAAACCAAGAAGAGGTCTCACCAGACACGTATCCTGCTGGCATATTGATATTGGATTTCTAGCCTCCAGAACTATGAGTTGTTTAAGCCACTCAAACTGTGGTATGTTGTTATGGCAGTCCTAGAAGACTTCTTTTCAAAAAGACAGCAAACAGATTGTACAGCAATTAGCCAGAGCAAAGGGCAACCTGCTTACTTCCCATTATAATAGATTGGGGTTCTCTATATTCAGAACCCCTCTTTTATAATGCATCCCACTGCATGTGTAGGTTTTTGTGTGTTGTTAGACCCTGTTTGAATTGCCCTGTGGAAACTGGGGCTCAGGGCACCGACATGAATGATGATACTCTGACTATTGCTATTGCCATGAATAAATAACTGTTCATTTTCTCTGACCCAGTCATCTCTTATCTTTTTCCAGCACCCATGAAACTATGGTGGGCTCACATGTTAAGATTAGTCAGTTTAGTAAGGTAAACTCTCAGACCCTTCGCAGTTCCTGGTAATTAGCAAGTTCAATCCATCAATATATTAAAGAGAGCATACATTACAACCAAGTAGGGTATGTTATAGGAATGTGTAAATAATTTACCATTTAATATTCAACTAACATACTTCATCACATTGAAGGAGAGAAGTAGAAAAAAAACCATATGAACATTGTGCTAGATACATAAAAGCATTTGATGAACTCAACATTGGTTCATGATTAAAACACACACACACCACACCACACCACACACACATCTCTTCATAAAATATAAATAGAGCACCTCCTTAATTTGAAAATGAATATCTGTGAAAACCTTACAGGAAAGAGTATACTTAATGCAATATAATGCAATTATACTTAGTGCAATATTGAAAAATTTTTGTCTAAGATTGTAATGAGACAAGGATCTGTCAGCCATCATCAATTCTACATAGCATTGTACTGAAGATACTGGCAGATGCAATCAAACCAAAAAAAAAAAAATGGAAGGAAGGAAGGAAAAAGGAAGGAGAAAAGGCACAAGGGTTGGAAATGAATAAAGCTGTCTTTATTTGCAGAAGAGATGATAATATTGGCAGAAAACCTAACAGAAGTCAAACTATTAGAATTAATAAATGAATTTGGCAAGATTGTTGGGAAAAATATTGCATTTCTATATATTAAACAATAAATAAACAGGAAATAAAAATTTTTAAGTGATGCCACTGGCAATTGCATTAAGAAAATCAAATATCTGGGAGCCTTACTGAGGAAAATAAAAACAATTAATGTGCTCCTTGAAACTCACCAGAATGTCTAAAATTAATAACCTATAATCCCAAGTGTTGGAAAGGGTACTGAACAACCAGAACTTCCAAACACTGCCAGATGGAGTATAAATTTGTACAATTCTTTTGGAATACTGTTTGGCAGTATCTCCCTAAAACACAGCAATTCCATTCCTAAGTACAATACATGCAATAGAAATGCACACATATGTTCACAAAGGAAATGCATAATCATATTCATGGCAGCTCTGTTTGCAGTATCTCCAAAGTGGAAATTACCCAGATGCTTCTCAATAGTCAAATAAATAAATTGTTGTATATTCACACAGACCAGGTCTTGGCAAACTTTCTATAAAGGGCCAGAGAGTAAATATTTCAGATTTTGTAGGCAATACAGTCTCTGTCACAATACCTCATCTCTGCCATTGTAGCATGAAAATAGCCACGGATGAATATGCTATATCCCAATAAAACTTTATTAATTGACACTGAAATTTGCATTTCATGAACTTTTCACTTGTCTTGAAATTGTGTTCTTCTTTTGGTTTTTTTCAATCTATGAGAAATATAAAAATATTTTTGTCTTGTAAGTCATACACACACAGGTGGTAAGCCAGATTTGGTTCATGGTTCCACAACCCTTGATGTGGAAGACTGCTATACGAAATGAGAGTAAAGAAAGCTGCAACTACTTGCAATGATATGGAAGAATCTTATAATGTTAAGTGAATGAAGTTGGACACAAAATAATGCGTACTTATGATTTCACTCATATGAAGTTCAAATATAGGTAAAACCAATTGGCAATATCAGAAATTAGATTACTGGTTACATTTGGCAGGGGTGGTTCAAACGTAGCAAGAGGGGGGCTTTGAGGATGCTGGTGATGGTTCTTGACATGGGTGCTAGTTATAAAGGTGTGATCACTGTAAAAATGTATTGAGTTGTACCTTGTGATTTGTGTAACATTCTGTTGTATTTTAAAAAAAATTCAAAAATGCTTATAACTTTTTAATTTCCACTGTCATTTAAATTTTTTACTCCAGGGAAATGTTTTCCCTTTTTACTGGATAAAAACTTTGACAGCCCTGTGATTTTCTAGTCTTTCTTGAGTAATAGATGGTCCGGTGCAAATTTAGTTTTGACTCAGAAATTCTGATATATTAATCACACATCCATCTTTGTTCAAAAATACACTTCTCACATCTCTGTTCTCAACTGGAGTCTGTAGAGATTCACTACCTGGTTTCAGGCACTAGAATGTCTAGTTTCTTTCTTGTATTTAATCCCCTACTTGCCAGTAATTCTTAAGGGCCATTTGGCTTGGTGCACAGAGAGAACGGGAACAGAAAGTTCTGGTTTGACTGGTATTTTTTTGGCTTTATGTCCTTATTTCATTTATTTTTTTGCTAGTGAGGTTGAACAGCTTTCATGTGCCTTAGACCTTTTGGTTGAAAAACAACATAGCTGGACCCTTCTGGTTCTGATGATTTGGCTGTCTAGATATCTGCAGACCTTCACAATGAAGTCAGCTAAAAATACTGAGTAAAAGATTTTTTTAAACCCATGTTTTTAGATTTGTTAAATTCTAAGTATATGACTCAAATTCTCCTAGTAAGTAAGTCCATCCAAATGCATGGTGGGACTTTATTAATTATCTCAGGCTCTTAAAATTCTACTTAGAAAAGCAGACTTCAAATCTAGCATCTGAGTTAATTCCTATCCACAAATCAATTCCAGAAAATAAAATAAATTACTGAAGCTGAGTGTTTTAGCCTCTCATAAAGATATTTCCTAATCTCGGATGCTAAGCCTCAGGTTGGAAAGTAACCAAAAGACTGAGGCCAGGTCATGTGAGGGGTACCAGATTCCCCAATGTGTCATATGTTTTCTTTTGTTTGTCATCTGTTTGCCATACTTGAGACTCTGACAATACATTGGGTAACTTTTCCTTCTCCTCAGAACTCTGTAGATATTATTCTACTGTCTGCTGGCTTGAGTGTTGCTGTGAATAAATCTTCTGCCAGATGGATTCCCTTTTGGACTGCATCTTCTCCAAAACCTTTGTTTTGTGTAGATATTTCTATCTATACATCTGAGTAATTATTTATCCTAGAAATTCACTAGCTTCACCACAATATGCCCCTGTGTTGATAATTTTATGTCAGATTTTCTAGAGGGGCCTTTTTAATCTCCAAACCTATCCCTTCTTTTTTTGTTTTTGTTTTTTTTTTTGGAAAATATATTCTATTATATCATTGTATACTTTTTCTATACTGTTGGTCTTCTCAACTGTGGTCATACTCATTGAATACTCTTAAGTTCTGTTGTTGTTATCCATTACATCGTATCTGTTATCTTTCTTAAATGCAATTTTATCACTGTTATTTTCTCCTGCCACTTGTGACCATCTTGAACCTTCCATCCATGCTTCAAATTAGGTTTTAGCCATTCCTATGATGTTTCTTGCTTCTAGTTTATATATTAGTTTTGTAGTGGAATAGTGTTTTGTCCTTATCTGACTGAGTTAGCTCTGCATTATTCATCACATTCTGTTGGTGCAGTGTCTCATTTTCTTTCATTGATTTCATTTTCTTTTTAATTTTTTTCTATATAAAAAAACAAATGTTGTAGAATATTTTCTTCTTTACTCCATATTGGATTGTTTATCTGTCTTACATAATTGAGTTTCTTTCTTCTATTTTTCTTCCCTTGAATTTTTACATAGTTGTCTCTTCATCTTATCTCTTTCTCTTCATCTTATCATATTTAACAGAGTTAACAGGGTCAACTATTTCTCTTCATCTTATCATATTTAACAGAGTTAACAGGGTCAACTCGATCTGAACCTTCTGTATACTCAAGTATAGAATGAATAACTTGATCTAGACTCTCTTTACTTCATCCGGGATCTGTTGGTATTCGCCTGCAGAGCACCTGGTGGTGGATGTTTTTCCAGCTTGTCTGTTACATGAGAGATGGGTGAGCAGGATTCAATTAGTGATATGAACAACTGTTGTTGGTAGACCATGTCTCTGATATTTTTGATAATTATATTAAAAATCTCGGGGCACCTGGGTGGCTCACTTGGTTAAGCATCCGACTTCGACTCAGGTCGTGATCTTGTGGTCTGTGAGTTCGAGCCCCGCATCGGGCTATGTGCTGACAGCACAGAGCCTGAAGCCTGTTTCAGGTTCTGTGTCTCCCTCTCTCTCTGACCCTCCCCCGTTCATGCTCTCTCTCTGTCTCAAAAATAAATAAAAACGTTAAAAAAAAATTAAAAAAAATCTTATATTGGCATTTATTCTACTGTTCAGGTGCCTCTCTACTTCTGAAGGACTGTTTCATTCAGGGTTCAACCAGAAAAGCATAAACATAAATATAAATTTGTATATATATATTTATCAATATATATTATATAAATTTATATTTATAATATATATTTATCAATATATATTATATAACTATATAAATATTTATAAAAAATAATATATATATGTAGGATTTGGCCTTAGGTAGCTGGTTAAGCACTATCTGCAAGGCTATTTTCTTCACAGCCGGTTCTGCAGTTTAGAGTCTTCAGAGGAAGTAGCTGGGAAGGGAAGATAAATGTAAAGTAGGGGAGACCATGTGCAAACCAGAACTCAAAAACATGAGTTAAAATTTCTCAAGAAAGGACTGAAACCCATGTCAATTCTGGTTGCCTCTAGTGTTGGTGGCATGTGTATTTTGCAGATGCCAGGCCTTTCCTTATAGAACTAAACACACACACATGGCCCAGGAGTCAGAGAAACAGAAGGAGAATGGAGGGGAAAATAGGACAATTGCAGGCTCAGCAGTACTTCACATCAGTGAGTTGAGTCAGCAAATCAGCAATATGATTGAGCTACAAAATGGCGACTGCTCCCCTCCCTCCCTCTGAATCTCCTAAGGATCAGTCTCATGGACAACCTAACTGGAAACACAGGAAGGGAATTCTGGGAAATGTCGCTCAAACTAGCCAAATGGACAAAAAGTACAAAGTTACCTTTGGACTTTTTTTTTACTGTTATCCTCAAATAAATTCTGCCTTGAAGCCTTTATTTCTGATAGACACAATCAGACCCAAATTTTATTTCCTATTTCATTCGCTTCTTCCCCGAAGTCAATCAAGAAAGTGACAAAAATCTAAGCAATAATGATGTAAATTAAAGTCAGATTTGCATTTTCATGAGAATAAAGAGAATAGTTTTTATGATTTATTATACTCTGTATTTTGATTTGATGTTCAAATTCATAGAAATTCACTCCAATGACAATTACTTTATTCAGGACTATCTATGAAGCTGGCATTAATATGACTGTTTCTCCCATGTGCAATGAAAGAGAAACAAAAGAGAGGGTTTTAGCCAAACTTCATGGAACTTTTTTTTCTCTCAAAAGCTTTGTTTAATCCTAAACTGCAAAGTCCTCATCAAAGAACTTCCCTGAAATTACCTTAGCTACCAAGAGCATTTTTACTCAATGAAAAGCCTTGAAATGACTCAGTTCCATCAGACAGTTATTTCAAAAGCCATAATTAACATCCAATTGTGAAAAACACAATAGTGACTTAAAACAAAATTTAACTGGTGATGTGAAAACAAGAGCAAAACCTCATAATGAAAAAAAATTGCTGCCAAATGACAAAGTATAAGGAAATCTATGTACCTAATTTAGCCTATGGCTGAAGAACATTGCTACTTCTGCCAAGAACCAAGAACTTGCTTGATGGCAAATCTACACATTAAAAATCCAAAGACACAAACTTAAGCATCTTGAATCACCCAATGTTTTCTCTGCTTGCCGGATTTGATCATTATGAGTTGTTAGCTGCATACACACAGAAAATAAAACAATTTAAGAACTTAACTCTAGCCTCAGTCTTGGTCCTGTGATTATGATGCTTGTATGTATACTGTTTGCATACTTTTTAGCTTTGCACTATAAAGCTATTTTCTACTAATTTAAAGCTGTCTCCATTCTGTTTTTACATTTTGTGGAGCATGCCGCAACCAAGTCACTTCAGAATTGCCCAGTAGGGTATGTAAAATTTTCTCAAGAAAAGGCCTGGGCCTTTGATTTTGTTTTTTGTTTGTTTGTTTGTTTGTTTTATCTGTAAAATGAGGATAATAATGCCTATATCTGATTATCCCACACAATTTTTTTAGTTATTCAAAGTGATTTTTTTAAACTGTTCTGTACAAATGAAAAGTGAATCATTATGGTTGAGCCTGGACTGATAGTGTTTTTGAACATTTGCATAAGAGATCAACAAAGCTCTTTAAAATTTAAGTAGTTATCTCTTTTCTGAGAAGGGAAGATTTGAATTTACATCTTCAGTCTCAACTGAACTGGTAAGTAGAATTCCTCAGAAATATTCTGAACACACTGAAATCAGTAATTCCCTACCAATCAACCCACACATTAAAAGGAAATGAGGCTTACTTTGTCATCATGTTGGTGTATTTAGAACATTCAACTATTTATGAAGTATTAAAATTGTATATGATTTTGTCTATTTCTCTCTTTTGCTTAGGATGAATTCTTATAGTTGTTACCTTTTAGATTGTCATCCTGAAACAGGCCATGTTGAGCTGTCTCTCTGAATTTGTTCCAGTGACGGTGTAAATCAAGTTCTTCATTTACATAATGGAATGATGGCTAAATAAATCCTGAGAAAGGCAACTGACAACAAGTCTTAAAGTATAATTTTCAAAAGGTTAAAAAATCATGGCTGTTATAAAGGCATAAAATCAACATATGTCAAAAATTTTATTTAAATCATTAATTTGATTTACTCATCAATTAATGTGGGAACCAATAATTGGTTCAACTGTCTTTCCAGGAAGCAAACAAACATACAAAAGCCCTCTCTGCCAGTTTTTGTAGCACAAGTACTCCCACCATGACTGATTTCTTTTTCTTTTTCTTTTTTTTTTTTTTTTTGAGAGAGAGAGCACAAGCAGGGGAGGGGCAGAGAGGAGAGACGGAATCCCAAGCACAGAGCCCAGTGCAGGGCTCGAACCCATGAACTGTGAGATCATGACCTGAGCCTAGATCAAGGGTCAGATGCTTAACCGTACTGAGCCACCAAAGCTCCCCTTACCATGGCTGATTTTAAATTTTATTTTTTATTTTTTAAAATTTACATCCAAATTAGTTAGCATATAGTGCAACAATGATTTCAGGAGTAGATTCCTTGGTACCCCTTACCCATTTAGCCCATCCCCCCTTCTACAACCGCTCCAGTAACCCTCAGTTTGTTCTCCATATTTATGAGTCTCTTCTGTTTTGTCCCCCTCCCTGTTCTTATATTATTTTTGTTTCCCTTCCCTTATGTTCATCTGTTTTGTCTCTTGAAGTCCTCATATGGGTGAAGTCATATGATTTTTGTCTTTCTCTGACTAATTTCACTTAGCATAATACCCTCCAGTTCGTAGTTGCAAATGGCAAGATTTCATTCTTTTTGATTGCCAAGTAATACTCCATTGTATATATGTACTACATCTTCTTTATCCATTCATCCATCAATGGACATTTGGGCTCTTTCCATACTTTAGCTATTGTTGATAGTGCTGCTATAAACATGGGGGTGCATGTGTCCTTCAAAACAGCACACCTGTATCCCGTGGATAAATGCCTAGTAGTGCAATTGCTGGGTCGTAGGGTAGTTCTATTTTCAGTTTTTTGAGGAACCTCCATACTGTTTTCCAGAGTGGTTGCACCAGCTTGCATTCCCACCAACAATGCAAAAGTGATTCTCTTTCTCCACATCCTTGCCAACATCTGTTGTTGCCTGAGTTGTTAATGTTAGCCATTCTGACAGGTGTAAGGTGGTATCTCATTGTGGTTTTGATTTGTATTTCCCTGATGAAGAGTGATGTTGAGCATTTTTTCATATGTCGGTTGGCCATCTAGATGTCTTCTTTGGACAAGTGTCTATTCATGCCTTTTGCCCATTTCTTCACTGGATTATTTGTTTTTTGGGTGTTGAGTTTGATAAGTTCTTTATAGATTTTGGATACTAACCTTTATCTGATATGTCATTTGCAAATATCTTCTCCCATTCTGTCAGTTGTCTTTTAGTTTTGCTGATTGTTTCCTTTGCTGTGCAGAAGCTTTAATTTCCTTGCCTTTGGAGATGTATCAAGTAAGAAATTGCTGTGGCTGAGGTCAGTGTATTCTTCTCTAGGGTTTTGATGGTTTCGTCTCACATTCAGGTCCTTCATCCATTTTGAGTTTATTTTTGTATATGGTGTAAGAAAGTGGTCCAGGTTCATTCTTCTGCATGTCACTGTCCAGTTTTCCCAGCGCCACTTGCTGAAGAGACTGTCTTTATTCCATTGGATATTCTTTCCTGCTTTGTCAAAGATTAGTTGGCCATACGTTTGTGGGTCTGTTTCTGGGTTCTCTACTCTCTTCCATTGATCTGAGTGTTCTTGTGCCAGTACCATACTGTCTTGGTGATTACAGCTTTGTAGTATAGCTTGAAGTCTGGGATTGTGATGCTTCCTGCTTTGGTTTTCTTTTCCAAGATTGCTTTGGCTATTCGGGGTCTTTTCTGGTTCCATACAAATTTTAGGATTATTTGTTCTAGCTCTGTGAAGAATGCTGGTGTTATTTTGATAAGGATTGCATCGAATGTGTAGATTGCTTTGGGTAGTATCAACATTTTAACAATATTTGTAGGAGCATGGTATCTTTTTCCATCTTTTTGTGTCTTCTTCAATTTCTTTCATGAGCTTTCTATAGTTTTCAGGGTATAGATTTTTCTCCTCTTTGGTTAGATTTATTCCTAGGTATGTTCTGGTTTTTTGTGCAACTGTAAATGGGATGATTCCTTGATTTCTCTTTCTGTTGCTTCATTGTTGGTGTATAGGAATGCAACCGATTTCTGCGTGTTGATTTTATATCCTGCAACTTTGCTGAATTCATGAATCAGTTTTAGCAGTTTTTTGGTAGAATCTTTTGGGTTTTCCATATAGAGTATCATGTCATCTGTGAAGAGTGAAAGTTTGACATTCTCCTGGCCAATTTGGATGCCTTTTATTTCTTTCTGTTGTATGATTGCAGAGGCTAAGACTTCCAATACTATGTTGAATAACAGTGACGAGAGTGGACATCCCTGTCTTGTTCCTGACTTTAGGGGGAAAGCTGTCAGTTTTTCCCCATTGAGGATGATATTCGCATTGGGTCATTCATATATGGCTTTTATGATCTGGAGGTATGCTCCTTCTATCCCTACTTTCTTGAGGGTTTTTATCAAGAAAGGATGCTGTATTTTGTCAAATGGTTTCTCTGCATCTAATGAGAGGATCATATGTTTCTTGTCCTTTCTTTTATTGATGTGATGAATCACGTTATTTTTTTTGCAGATATTGAACCAGCCCTGCATCCCAGGTATAAATCCCACTTGGTCATGGTGAATGATTTTTTTAATGTATTGTTGGATCTGGTTGGCTAATGTCTTTTTTTATTTTATTTTTTTTTTAACGTTTATTTATTTTTGAGACAGAGAGAGACAGAGCATGAACAGGGGAGGAGCAGAGAGAGAGGGAGACACAGAATCTGAAACAGGCTCCAGGCTCTGAGCTGTCAGCACAGAGCCCGACGCGGGGCCCGAACTCACAGACCGTGAGATCATGACCTGAGCCGAAGTCGGACGCTTAACCGACCAAGCCACCCAGGCACCCCTGGTTGGCTAATGTCTTGTTGAGGATTTTTGCATCCATGTTCATCAGGGAAATTGGTCTATAGTTCTCCTTTTTAGTGGGGTCTCTGGTTTTGGAATCCAGATAATGCTGGCTTCATAGAAAGAGTTTGGATGTTTTCCTTCCATTTCTATTTTTTGGAACAGCTTCAAGAGAATAGGTGTTAACTCTTCTTTAAATGTTTAGTAGACTTCCCCTGGAAAGCCATCTGGCCCTGGACTTTTGTTTTTTGGAAGATTTTTGATTACTAATTCGATTTCCTTACTGGTTATGGGTCTGTTCAAATTTTCTATTTCTTCCTGTTTCAGTTTTGGTAGTGTATATGTTTCTAGGAATTTGTCCATTTCTTCCAGATTGCCCATTTTATTGGCATATAATTGCTCATAATATTCTCTTATTGTTTTTGTTTCTGCTGTGTTGCTTGTGATCTCTCCTCTTTCATTGTTGATTTTATTTATTTGGGTTCTTTCCTTTTTCTTTTTGATCAAACTGGCTAGTGGTTTATCAATTTTGTTCATTCTTTCAAAGAACCAGCTTCTGGTTTCATTGATCTGCTCTACTGTTTTTTTGGTTTCGATAGCATTAATTTCTGCTCTAATCTTTATTATTTCCTGTCTTCTGCTGGTTTTGGGTTTTATTTGCTATTCTTTTTCCAGCTCCTTAAGGCATAAGGTTAGGTTGTGTATCTGAGATCTTTCTTCCTTCTTTTGGAAGGCCTGGATTGCTATATACTTTCCTCTTATGACTGCCTTTGCTGCGTCCCAGAGGTTTTGGGTTGAATGTTATCGTTTTCATTGGCTTCCATATACTTTTTAATTTCCTCTTTAACTTCTTGGTTAGCCCATTCATTCTTTAGTAGGATTTCTTCATTCCTCAAGTATTTGTTACCTTTCCAAATTTTTTCTTGTGGATGACTTTGAGTTTCATAGCGTTGTGGTCTGAAAATATTCACGGTATGATCTCGATCTTTTTGTATTTACTTGGGGCTGATTTTAAACTACCAATGTGAAGTCAATGAGCTTTCAAAGTTCTCATGAGCCAGTCTGAACCAGCTCCAGCACAGCACTGCTATAGATATAAAAGAAATGTTAAAATAAGGTATGTAGAATGCGCAACTGGTTAATATCTCAAGGAGAAATAAACATTTAGTTATTTTCCACCAGACAGAAATAATTTGCATCTCTGCTGAACAAAATATATAACTTAACCTCTGCTGTTATAGAGTCATAAAAGAGCCCAGTCAGAAAAGTCAGCTCAGCACTTCACTGGAAGAACATATAACAATTTCTTTTGTCTTTTCCATGTTAATAATAATAATTTCTGATAGAACAGATCGTTAAATCTATGATAAAATAATGTACCTCTGATACAATTTAAAAGTGTAAGTTCCCTTACTGTGCTGTGAGGTACTTGAAGATAGAAAATCCTTTTTTAGGGGCTTCTGGGTGGCTCAGTTGATTAATCATCTGACTCTTGATTTCAGCTCAGGTCATGATCTCACTGTTCATGAGATCAAGCCCTGCATCGGCTCTGCACTGACTGCATGGAGCCTGCTTGGGATTCTCTCTCTCCCTCTTCCTCTACCCCTCCCCTGCACACACACTGTAAATAAATACATACATACATACATACATAAATACATAAATACATACATACATAAATAAATACATAAATAGCAATTATAATTCTTAATGGGACAAGGCAATTGAGGATTAAATTAACAAAATAAGACAGTTGAAACACAATGGATACCAAATTTATTATCATTGAAACTGAATAAACAAGTCATAGCATTAATTGGTCATAACTTTTTACATTTAGTTATCACTGATTAATATAAATAAATAATGAAAAAGTGAAGACCTTAGCACAATAGTTTGTACTGTGGTCCATCCATTAATTTACCAAAAATTTATTTATATGCCAGGTATTGTTTTAAGTGTTAGAGATATAGCAGTGAAGAAAAAAGTTGAGCTTTTATTTTAGCAGAATTTTCTTGTTAGTGTGAGCATATATGAAGGTTTAGAAGCTGAGGACAGGGGCTCCTGGGTGGCTCAGTCAGTTAATCATCTGACTTCGGCTCAGGTCATGATCTCATGGGTTTGAGCCCTGTGTCAGGCTCTGTGCTAACATCTCCTAGCCTGGAGCTTGCTTCGGATTCTGTGTCTCCTTCTCTCTCTTCCCCTTCTCCACTCTCACTCTGTCTCTCTGTCTCTCTCTCTCAAAAATAAATAAACATTAAAAAAATTAAAAAAAAAAGATGAGGACAATCCAGAAGACTCTGAGAAAGATGTGAATGAGTCCTGTTAGGTACAAGAATCAAAAGTGAGTGGTGTCTGAGAGGCCAAGTGAAGTATTTCAAAGACGGTGTGATCAACTAGCTAACTCTAATGCGGTTACTAGGTTGAACAAGAAATGACTGAAAATTGAGAAACTGTATTTAAAGATTTTTTTAATGTTTATTCATTTTTGAGAGACAGAACATGAGTGGGGGAGGAGCAAAGAGGGAGGGAGACACAGAATCCAAAGCAGGCTCCATCCAGGCTCTCAGCTGTCAGCACAGAGACCAATATGGGGCTTGAACTCACGAACCGTAAGATCATGACCTTAGCCAAAGTGGGACACTTAACTGACTGAGCCACCCAGGCGCCCTTAACAAGAGGGAGGTCTTTGATGAATTGACAGAGAACTTTGGGTGAAGTAGCAATTAAAGCCTTAGTGGAATGTTCAGAGGAGAATGGGAGAAGTGGGGACAATAAGTTTGGACAACTGTTTTTGGAGTTTTGCTTTGAAGTGAAACAGAAAATACAAGTTTATCAGAGTGTGACATCAGGACAAAGGACAAGGGAGTTTCTTTGTATTTTTTAAAAAATTTAATAAAACGAAAATTACATGTTTAGATTGCTGAGGGGTATGGCCCTCTGGAGAGGCAAATATGATGATGTGGGAGAGAAAGGAGCATAGTCCCTGAAAAAGGAGGGAGGGGGTGGGTGGAATTATGAGAATGTATTTACTCAAATCTTCAGTATTCAGTGGTTAAAAAAACTATAGCTATAGAGTTATTAGCATGTATCACATAATGCAATACATTTATATTTTTGACAATAGCAATCCATATATTATTGTGAACCCTAAAGTTTGAACTATTTTAATATTTTTATTGTCAAATAAAATAGAGATTAACTATGCAAGATAAAAATGTAGAACCATTTAGGTCAAGAAGTAGAACACTGACAACAACCAGAAGTAACCACTGTGTCCCTTCCCAACCGTATTGTCTCTTCTACCTCGAAGTCACCACTTTCTTGACTTTAATGGTAATCATTTCCTTGCATTTCTTTATAGTTTAATCACATAGTATGAATCACTAAGCACTATAATTTAGTTTTCACTTGCTTTAAAGATTTTAAATAAATGGAGTACATATAGATGTACTCTTTTATAATTGGTTTCTGTAGCTTACTTTCTGTTTTTGGGATTCAGCCATGCTGTTTCTATAGATTGTTCATTACCATTGTTTTTAGTACCTCATTGGATACTATAATGGCAATCCCCTTTCTGTTGCTTAAGGATGCTTAAATTTGTTTCTTTTCGTGAATAGTCCTGAAATGTGTTTCCTTTTGAATTGGGTACGTCCTTAGGTATAAAATTGGTGGGTTATAGGGTTTATGTACCTTCAACTTTGGTAAACAATGCCTGAGCGTTTTCTATAATGTTTGTATCAGGTTACGTGCTCATCAGCATCTGTGTGAGAGTTCTCATTGTTGCATATTCTCTCAAAAACTGTATTGTCAGTCCTTTTATTTTTATCTTTTCTGGTGGTTGAGAACTGGTATCTTATGGTGATTTTAAATTGCATTTTCCGATGATTAATGAAGTTGATCATCTTTTCATATGTTTATTTTTCCCGTTTGATGAAAAGCATTGTCTCTTGATAGTCTTTTATATGAAAATAACTTTATAATTTTAATGTAGCCATATTTATCAGTTTTTCTTTATAAGCAATTATTTTTATGTCTGAAAAAGTCTTTTTCAATCCAGATACCATCAAAGATATTCTTTTATGTTATCCTTTGGAGCTTTGTTGTTTTACCCAGCACACATCAATCTTCAATCTCTCTGGATTTGCAAATAGTGTAAATATAGTGTGTATACAGTGTAAAGTACTAGTCAAATTTCTTTTTTTTTCCCCATGTGGATGTTTAATTAATGAAGTATTATCTATTGGAAACAATAAATGTATCCTTCACTACTACTCTGCAGTGATATCTTTGTCCTATATCAAGTATTCATTATGGATATACATGTATTTCTGGATTTCATATTGGATTCTAACTATCTGTTTATCAATTGTTTTACAAAACCCATGATTTCTTCATTTCTGTAACTTTATAACAAATCTCGACATTCAGTATAGAAATACTTTTCACCATATTTTCTATTTTAAGAATGCCTCAATTATTCTTTACAGCATATTTATATATTTAAGTATCTTGACTAATTTTACTAGTAGAGAATGTCTTTAATTCTTTGCTATCATGTATGCTCACTAACTCCAAACATCTAAGCATATATATTCATGCCAACTTTTCTGGGTTATCAACAGAAGGATTAATCCTATTCCACGAATACAAAAAGTGCAGGGATATATGTATATATATGGGTGTGGGTGTGGGTATATATATATGTGTGTGTGTGTGTGTGTGTGAGATTATATTTATATATATATATGATTTATATCATATATACCATGTATACAGCATATTTTTTAATGTTAATATTTCAGGCATGAAATATTAGTAAAAGCTATAATTGTTTTAATATCAACTTACTGATATTAGACTTAGTAAGAAACTTAAGGTCTTACATTCTCTTCTTGTGTCAGATTCATAATATTTTCCTGTTCATAAAAAAGATTTTTTTTAAAAGAAGAATAAAACACAAAGTCTGATTACTGGTTTATCTTAAGGGATGGGACCTAGTGCTGATAATATTTGTGTAGAAGTGAAGAAAGAGAACAGTAAGCACAATGTCTGAATGCACCTCTTTCAATTTAAGGTCAGGATGTTGGGTACTTTCTGTCTTGATTTAGAAAATCACATCGGGAGCATAAAAGGCTCTTTTGTGAAGTTAGCTATGAATTATTGAGCTGTAGTAGGTTTTGTTCTCTGTCACAGAGACATATGAACACACGTATATCCTAAGGAAAAAAAAAAAACGTGAGTTGGGTGGTTTGACTTCAGTTTTACACTCTGTGATTTCTATTTCAGCCCTCTCATGCCTATTTCCCTCCTTCAACCCAATGTATCCTATAAGCCACAGTGCTCACCTGAGTGCCTAATCTACAGTTTTCACCTCTGCCCCTTTCCCTGGTACCACACTGGTACCAAGGTATCCTGCCATGATAATAACATCCTGGTAATACTTGCACATCGTATCAGATACAAGTCTCAGCTTTTGGCCTCTGACTCTGACTCCAATGACATGAGTAGCAATAAATAAAATTTTAAAAAGTAGCACATATCTACCTCTATAATCTCCTTCTTTCCTTTTAAAATTTCCTGCTACCATCTTACGGAGTTGGTTAATCACATTTTGACTACAGTAAAATTATATTGAAAACACAAACAAGGAGGCATTGAGTGTTTCAGATGAGGTCCTCCTTAAGTAAACGAATATATTTTGTGTTTTATAATTTATCTGTTTGTGGATCTTTGTGCTTTTCTGGGTTTTGGATGTTTGAGGTTACTAGGTGGTTGGTTTATTAGGTAAGGAATATTAACATGTTAGACTTTGAATATCTATCTCCTAGGGCTTTGGAAACAATCTGATTTGCAAAACAAGTAAACAAAACAAGGATTAACTGACATTTGTAATCATGAGAGTGTTTCAAGGCGGAATAATTTAAATTCAAAATATATTTTAAAAATAGATTTTTTTGATAATCTTTTGTATCAGTGTTTTGAAGTGATTTACATGTCCTTATGAGACCTGTCCCTAAGAATCTTTTTAAAACACAATGTAGTCTTTAAGAAATTACTGGAAGTAAATAGAATATAACAGTTTGGGGAATAAACCTGTCAAAACTAAAATGATAAGTATTTTCTTTGATTAGAGTAAAAGTTCAGAGTTATCTGTGTTTAATACATCTCAAACATGGCATGTGACTGCATTTTCACTTCCCAAATTTTGGCTAGATCATCCTGTAGATTCCCAAGGATGAGCTTAAGCAAAATACCATTTCCTTGATATTTCCACATGAAAGACTTTGAAAATTATTAGAGAGCAGAGTTTTCAGATACATTGGTCTTAGGAAAGTAAGAATACTATACACCAAAAGAAGTATTGGCTTATGTAAAAGTAGTCTTTGTAATTTCTACTAACGACCTACCTTGATGTAATCACCACTTACTCTACATCATCTTCTGACTGAAACTCAGTTTCTTATATGTGATGTTATTTGTTTCTAGAATCATGACAGTTGGGTATTCTCATTTCAGAGTTAAAAAATAATCAGTTATTATAATGTTATGGCTGAAATCTAGTAGTTGTTGTAATTCAAAAAGGAACTGGTGCTTGAAAAGGAAAATATCTATGCTTATTTTCTTCAAACCTTCATAGACCTAACTATGTTGTGATATGAAGGAAGCTCATTTTAGTTGAAATAAAGCATCTCATATTCAGAAAGGCCCATTTAAAAAATCACAATTCGGGGGCACCTGGGTGGCTCAGTTGGTTAAGTGTCTGACTTCAACTCAGGTCATGATCTCATAGCTCTTGGATTAGAGCCCTTTCGTCGGGCACTGTGCTGACAGCTCAGAGCCTGGAGCCTGCTTCAGATTCTGTGTCTCTGTCTCTCCCTCTGCCCCCCCTGGCTCATTCTCTGTCTCTCTGTCTCTCTCTCTCTCAAAAATAAACAAACATTAAAAAAATAAAAAAAATCACAATTTCATCATTTACTAGCTTGGTTACTTTAAGGCATTTAGTTGCTCTCTAAAAGTTGTGAATTTTCACATTGTAATGTGAATTATTACAACCTGTGTCATAGGAAAACCATACTGATTACGGCACTGTAAAGCATCTTAAATAACGCGTCACTCACAAGTGAATTTAGTACATGTGTTCAAGAATGACCTGTGCTTCTGGCAGTGACTCTAAAGAAAAAATGTTGTCCTACTGGGCTCTTAAAAGGTAGCTAGTTATACACAATTGAGGCTTAAATTATTCCTGTTTGTGGTAACAAGAAACTTCACCAAGCATTCCACTTACTTCCATATATGTCCTGGTATCTTTGCACTTAGGCAGAGCCTTGTGATTAGCTCTGTCCAAGGAAATGTCAGTTAGGCGACCTGTGTGAGTTTCAGGGATGCAGCAGTGAAAGAACTGTAAAAGATTCAGGACTCTGCAGCCCTTCTTGGCCATGCTGTAATAACCAAGGTTACTGGGTTGAGAGGGTGAAGCTACATGATGCTGCAATCCCTGAGTCCCTGCCTGAAGATGTGGAGTAGAGGCCACCAGACTGCAATGAACGTGTAGTGTGAGCAGGAAGTAAACCTTTGTTGTGTTAAATCATTAGGATTTAGGGCTTAATTTTTTATGATGGCATCAAGTAGCCCATTGTGAGCAATACCCTGGTTTAAAGTGGCCCCATTTTCAAATATATTTTCCCTTATGAATTATTAAATGTAAATAATGAATTTTTGTTAAGAATTAGATTACACGCACTGAGATTTCCAGATTAACACAATTATGAAATAGTTATTGAGTATTATCCTGTAAGTTTTCATGTAACATTAACATGCTCACAGGCCAGTGAAAATGAGGGATCAGATCAGGAAAACCTATGAGCACATCCTTGAGCACGTTAATGAGCATCTGTGATGACGCTAACACTGACAAAATAGGTTGGTTGGTAAAATTTATGGGTGTATTTTGAGTTTGCATAGCATTTTGTAAAGTACCCAATTCACTACTTGCCTTCAGATGAAATTCTGGCTCCAAGTGATACTGAACTCTGGGAGACACATCTAAGAATAGCATATTGAATTCCAAGTGAACTTGAGCTTCAATTTTAAGTAGTTAGAATTGTCTTCCTGGAAGTAAAAGGAATCCTCACAAAATCTATTGTATTTATAAGATAAAACGTCTATTAATACCTAAAGAAGGCTTCAAAGCAGTGCAGAAACATTAACTGAGTATCAGAACATGTCTATGAAGTAGGAAAGAACTATTTGTCCCCTTTTTAGGCCAAGAAAAGGCAGTAGGTGGTAACTAGTTCACCTGAAGATAATTAATTTAGTACTAAGTTTAATAGGCTTTTGGTTTCTAGAAATTAGACCCTATGGGGTCTTGCAGCAGAAGATAAGTGTGCTGACTGCACTAGAGACACTTGATCTCATGTCCCAGCGCCACTCCACTTATTTCCAATGTGATGTTGGGCAAGTTTACTTCCATGTAAATTAGAATAATTACTCTCAAGAGGTAACATAAGACTTAAATGGCAATGTCGACAAAGTGACTGACTCATTGCAGGCATATTGTAACTGGAGTATTTTATCCTTTATTTATTTATTTGTCTATCATTTATTCCATTAAGAGAGCTAATGAGTTCACTTCTGAGGGTGCAAAAAAATCAAAACTCATGTTATCATTTTAGCCATCAGGTAATTCTCAGTTGATACTGCTCTGAATGTACATGTGAACTATTTATTTAACAAACTGCACAATCTTAGGGTCCACCAGGAGTTATAATTCTTCTCATATCTGTTCCAGACTCTCTGAACCAAAAGGAATCACTTTCAATTTACTGAGGATCAAGACAGACTCCCAGTTTGAAAGCAACAGTAAATCTGCAAAGATACTTTGTAATTGTCACCACAAATGATTTTTTTTTTACAATTCTCCCTTGATTTACAATTGACATTTATGAGGTGGCTCAGTTCATAATCTTGATGTCGTCTCAGGTCATAATCTCAGTGTTGTGAGATGGAGCCCCACGTCGGGGGGGCTGTCTCTGTCCTGTCCCTGTGACCCCCATTCACACTCTCTATTTCTCAAAAATAAACGAATAAAAACATTAATAAAAAACCTTATATTATGGACTTCATAGCATCCCCATATGAAGAATCCTCTCAAGTTCAATTCCTTATGTGCTGTATATCACTATTCTAGAGATACAAGCTAAATAACTCCCATTCATGAAGTTATGTTTCTAGGACTGGTTAATTTAGGCAAAATGCTGGGATATGGAAGGAAAAAGCACTATTTTTTTGGTGACAGAAGCCATCTACTTTAATTAACAGTATATTAGGAAAAATAATTTAGCAGCATGTTGTTTCAAGCTTTAGGAATGTTTGAAGGCTATGTATACTGTAATCGCAATTTTTATTTGAAGGAAAATTAATTTAAAAAAAATTTAAAGGTTTATTTTTGAGAGACACAAAGAGACAGAGCACAAGCAGGGAGGGGCAGAGAGAGAGGGAAACACGATCTGAAGCAGGATCCAGGTTCTGAGTGGTCAGCAGAGAGCCTGACGATGGGCTTGAACCCATGAACTATGAAATCATGACCTGAGCCAAAGTTGGATGCTTAACCAAGTGAGCCACCAAGCGCCCTAATTTATTTTTAATAGAATTTTTTAAAATTGAAGTATAGTTGACACACTATCTTATATTAGTTTCAGGTGTACCACATAGTGATTTGACAAGGAATTTTTAAATTTCTTGTTTGGCATTTTCCTGCCTCTTTCTTCTATTGCCCTATGCCTATTCTTACAAAAATTAGTTTTAGTTTTTTTTTTTTTTTCCAATAGTTTCCAGGACAGAAGTCAGATTTAAAACCTCTTTGACCTAAAATCCCACATTATAGAAAAAGATCACAAGGTTATGTTAATCTATAAAGAAGAATTATAATTTATGTCTCTCATCTCCTCTGTGGTCTCCTGTCTAATCACACCCTCTTTGGCTGACCTCAAACTCTTCCTTCCATATATACTGTAATTCTCTAATATAGCTCTTTACTTTCTCTATAAATAGAAAGCAAAGCTCTTGCCAAATCATAGAGACTATGCTGTGGTTGTAAAATCTGTGGAGATCAGGGGAACCCAAGGTCATCTCTTCAGACACCTATTTTGCACATAATGAAGTTGAGACACAGACCATAATGATATCCAAAGACCAGCAACCAAAGTGAGGCAAAGCTGAGATTTGAACTGTCTTTAGATCTTCTGGGGAAAGAAACAAAAAGCATTTACTCCACAGGTTTATTTTTATTAGTTGGACTGCATATTGTTGGAAAGTTTTAGTTGGTTAGAGTGACTTCAGCAAAATGGTGGCACAGGAATTTTTACCCCTCATCCTCCTCATCCTCCACCAGAAACATCAATTTGAACAAGTATCTGTGCTTAAAAATACCTTCACAAGAGTCAAGGATTCCAGGTGAAGGATTTTAGCACCTGGGTGAAGCACAGAAATAGGAAAGGACATGTTAAAGAGGGTAGAATAAATAGATTCACACCACCCCCATGACTGTTCCCCTGAGCTTGGGCAGAGAGTGACAGAGAGACACATCTTTCCCACAAGAGGAGAATAAAGTATGCTGGATTTCATGATAGGCTCTAGATCCACCCAGCCCTAGATGACTCCCTGTAGGCTCCCATGGACCCAGGCTCCTGATCATCCTGGTGCTTGCTACCTCCAGCAACACCACTGGTACCCATCAGCTCTTGTGACCTCAGGCAGCTCCAGTGGCCCCAGATGGCATCCTTGGCACCAGTCTTTTCTCCCACCTGAACTTGTCAACTCCAGCAGCCCTAGGTGGCTCCTGCAACCCCTAGAAGTTCCCGTGACCCCAGGCTCCTGACAGCCTCCTAGGAACCCAGGGCTCTGGCTCCTTCTGGTGCCTATGGGCTCTAGCAGCACCAGGCAGTGTTTGTGACACCAGGCTGCTGGCAGGCCCCTATGAATCTGGGCCCTAGATTTTTCCTGTGGCCTCTGGCTCCTGTAGACTGCTGTGAACCCAGATGCCCATCTCAACCTGGCACCTGCCAGCTCACAGAAAACACCCTCCAGCTTCAGCCACATTGTTATCACCAGACTTTGGGGGCGGGGGTGGGGTGGGGAGGGCGTGCTGTGAATCTAGGTCCTTGGCTCACACTCAGAACTTCTGGCTCCAGCAAACCCACTCAGCTGCCATGGTTCCAGATGGCTTCTTTGGCTCCAGGCTCTCAGAAGACCCCTCTGAACTTTGGCTCCTAGCCCACCCAGGCATGGCCAGTTCCATCAGGCCTGCACTAGTGGCTTCCACAGCTCCAGACAACTTCCTTGGCTCCAGGCTCCTGGAGGACTCCCCTGAAACTTGCCTCCCAATCCACTCCAGTATCTTCCAGCTCCTACAGACTTAGGCAGAACCAGTGACCCCAGGTTCCCAGCTTACCTCACTATCACTGACTTCCATGGCACCAGGTATTTAAAGGACCCTGTGAACCCAGGTTCCTAACTCACCCAAGTACTGGGTGTGTCCTCTGACCTTGGGTGGCTCCTAAGGCCTCAGGATCCAAACCCATGCCCATGGATACATACATGCTCCAGGGGGTACTTGTGAATTCATGGTTCTGGTGGGGCCCAGCACCAAGTTGACTACTGCCATCCCAGGCTTTTGACCCACCCCAGACCCACACTGCCTAGGAACTTCACAGCAAGCACACCTGTGGACACCATCAGACTGCCCTCCCAGAATCTCTGGATGGGCTGACTGGTGAAAAGCTTTGTTTGTTGAAGGCAGTTCATAAAGACTGGAAGAGGAGCCTACATCCTCGAATGTATACAAACAAACACAAGGGCCACAAGGATCATGAATAATCAAGGAAACATGACACCACAAAACAAAACTAATAAAATTCCAATAACTGACCCCAAAGAAATGAAGATCTATATACTGCATGACAAAGAATTTAGAATAATTCTCTCAAATAAATTCAGTGCACTACAAGAAAATACAGAGAACTAAATAAAATTAAGATAAGAATGCCTCAACAAAAGAGGCATTGGATTCTGAAATCCAACAAAAGACAGCATTCAAAAAAAAAAATAATGACAACAACAAAATCAAAACAAAATAAAACAAAAAACAAGCATAAATCCTAGATTTGAAGACTACATTGACCAAACTGAAGAATTTAGTAGAAAGCTTCAACAACAGACTTCACCAAGCAAAAGAAAAAAAAAATAGAGAACTGAAAGATAGGTCATTTGAAATTATACAGACAGAGAGGCAAAGAGAAAGAGAATGAAAAACCTATGTGAATTATGTAATACCATTAAAGTAAAAAATAAACAATTTATGTATTATTGAATTCCCAGAAGGAATAGAGACAGAGAAAAAAAGCAGAAAACTTATTTAAAGAAATAATGGCTGATGGTGCACCTGGCTGGCTCAGTTGGTTGGGCGTTCGACTTCAGCTCAGGTCATGATCTTGCGGTTCATGGGTTCAAGCCCCGCATTGGGCTCTGTGATGACAACTTGGAGCCTGGAGTCTGCTTTGGATTCTGTGTCTCCCTCTCTGTCTCTGTTCCTCCCCTGCTTGCACTCTGTCTCTGTCTCTCTCTCTCTTTTAAAGGTAAATAAAGATTAAAAAATAAACAAAAAATAAAAATAAAAAAAATAAAGAAATAATGGCTGAGAATTTCCCAAATCTGGGGAGAGATTTTGGATACTTCTAGATAAGGTCAAGGAGCTAATATATCATTCTCAAATTTCAACACCAAAAGACCTTCTTCAAGATACATTATTATAAAACTGTCTAAAATCAGAGACAAAAAGTTGTAAAAACATCAAGTGAAATAAAATTTTTCACATGTAAGGCAAACCATATAAAATTGTCAGCAGACTGCCCAGCAGAAACCTTAAGGCCAGGAGAGAATAGGGTGATATACTGAATGTGCTGAAAGAAAAAAAAATGTCAATCAAGACACTTTACCCGGAAAAGTTGTCATTCAGGAGTAGAGAGATAAAGGCTTTGACAAATAAACAAAAGCTGAGGGAGTTCATCATCACAAGACCTACTTTATAATACATGCTTAAAGTTCATCAAATAGAAGATTAAAGAGCTAACTAGTGACAAGAAAACATATGAAAATATAAAACATGCCAGTAAGGCAAGTATGCCATCAAATTCAAAATATTCTAATACTGAGGCCAGTGCCCCTACTTCCACTCCAGGCAGAGGGGAATCTTGTATAACCAAACATGTAAATAAGATCCAGAGTATCATAACAATAACTGAAATTTCCAGGATGAGATTTTTTTTTAAATCACTTATACCAATAAGAATGAAAATCTCCATTTGAATGACAGAAGGTACTCAACAAATGTTAAGACCAAGATGACACCGATGTTGGAATTACCCAGCTAGGATTTTAAAGCAGTCATCATAAAAATACTTTAATGAACAATTATGGACACACTTGAATGAAATCTCAGCACATAAATAAAAGATGTAAAGAAGAACCAGATTCAGACCCAGCTGCCATGCTAAAAGGAAGCCCAAGTGTCCGTGTGGAGAGTTCTGCATGTAGAACTACAGCCACTGGCCGACGGCTGCAGCTCAGCTCACATCTGGTGGCCAGCACTAACTGCCATTCACATACTATGTAAATTTCAGATTTTCCAAGTAGCCCAGCCCCCATCAATAATATACCAAGCAGAATTTCACAAAATCCTGAAAAATTATAAAGTGTTATTTTTTTTACTACATTTGTTTATGCAACAAGAGATGGCTAAAACATACGCTTTATAGTTTATGAATCACAATAGAATCTAACATGTAAGGTTATAGCCCAAAAATGTTGTGGCAAAAAGAATAGGGAATATAGAAGTGTAAGCCAATGACAAAACCTAAAATATTATTCAATGAGTTGAAAGAGTTGTTATTCATATGTGCCAACAAATGAATAAAAATGTTACCAAAATGGGGTCATGCTTTACCATTTTTTATCAGGTTTTAGGAATGAAAAATTCAATAACTATAATAAAAAGCTCAATGGATGGGCTCAAAAAAAGGGTAAATTGTATGCAAAGTTAAGTTATTATCAGTGTAAAATAGACTGTTATATCTATAAAGTATTTTATGTAAGTCTCATGATAACCACAAAGCAAAAACTTATAGTAGATACCAGAAAGATAAATGGTATCTACTATTCCTTTCTCATAAAGAGAAAGGAATCTAAGCATACAACTACAGAAAGTCACCAAATCACAAAGGAAGAGAGCACGAGAAATGAAGGAACAAAGAAATACAACACAGAAAACAAAGAACAAAATGACATTCATAAGTCCATAACTCAATAATAATTTCACATGTATATGGACTAAACAAAAGGCATATGGTGGCTAAATGGATTAAAAAAAAGCAAAACCCAACTCTATGCTTCACATAAAACACTCACTTTAGCTTTAAGATCACACATAGACTCAAACTAAAAGGATGGAAAAAGATATTCTGTGCAAATGGAAAACCAAAGAGAGCAGGGGTACCTATGCTTATCTCAGAAAAAATAAACTTAAAGCAAACATATTAACGAGAGACAAAGACAGTTATTATATAATGATAAGGAGATCAACTCATCAAAAAGAATATAACAATTGTAAATGTATGTGCACCCAACAGTGGAGTACCTAAATATATTAAACAAGTACTAACAGATTTGAAGGGAGATATGGATAGCAATACAATAATATTAGAGGACTTCACTGCCCCACTTACAAAAATTTTTTTAAGTTTATTTATTCTGAGAGAGAATGCATGGGCAGGGGAGAGGGGGCAGAGAGACAGGGAGAGAGAGAGTCCCAGGTAGGCTCCATGCTCTGCACTTAGCCTGACACAGGACTCAGTCTCACAGACAGCAAGATCATGACTTAAGTTAAAATCAAGAGTTGGTTGCTTAACCAACTGAGCCACCCAGGGACCCCTTCAGTACTCCACTTTTAACATTGGATATTATATCCACACAGAAAATCAACAAGGAAACACTGAATTTGAATTATACCTTACAGGAAATAGACCTAACAGACACATACATAACATTTCATCCAAAAGCAATGGAATACACATTCAAGTACACAGGGAACATTCTCCAGGATAAATCATATGGTAAGTCACAAAATAAGACTTAGCAAATGTAAGAAGATTGAAATCATACCAAGTACATTTTCTGAACACGATGGTATGAATCTAGAAATCAGTAACAGGAGGAAAACTGGAAAAGTCACAAGTAATTGGAAATGAAATAACACATTCCTAAACAATCAGTAGGTCAAAGAAGAAATCAAAAGAGAAATAAAAAAATCATCTTGAAACAAACAAAAATGGAAACACAATGTATCAAAAAACTCATGGGATGCAGCAAAAGCAGTTAGTTATAAGAGGAAGTTTATAGTGGTAAATGCCTATATTAAGGAAGAAGAGAGGGGCACCTGGATGGCTCAGTCGGTTGTGTCCGACCTCAGCTCAGGTCATGATCTCGCGGTCAGTGAGTTTGAACCCTGCGTTGGGCTCTGTGCTGACAGCTCAGAGCCTGGATGGAGCCTCCTTTGGATTCTGTCTCCCTCTCGCTCTCTGCCCCTCCCCCCGCTCACACTCTGTTCTCTCTGTCTCTCACAAATGAATAAATGTTAAAAAAATTAAAAAAAAAAAGAAGACAGATCACAAATAAACTTTATACCTCAAGGAAGTAGAAAAGAACAAACTAAGTCCAGAGTTAGCACAAGGAAATAAATAAAGATCAGAACAGAAATAATTGAAATGGAGATTAAAAAAAATAATGAAAGATCAATGAAGATGAGAGCTGGGTTTTAGAAAAGATAAAATTGACAGACAGACTAACAAAAAAAGAAAGAAGATGTAAATAAGTAAAATGAGAAATGAAGAAGAAACATTACACCTGATAGCACAGAAATACAAAAGATCATGAGACCCCTTGGACAATTATACACCAACAAATTCAATAACCTAGATGAAATGGATAAATTCCTAGAAACATTCAGCCTGCCAAAACTAATCATAGGGAAATAGAAAATTTGAACAGACTAGTAAGAAGTGAAGAGATTGAATTAGTAGTCAAAACCTACCAACCAAGAAAAGCCCAGGATCAAATGATTTCATGGTGAATTCTGCCAAACATTTAAAGGAAAATTAACACCAACCCAAAAAATAAAGAGAAAGGAACACCCCCAAACTCATTTTATTGGGCCAGCATTACCCTGATACCAGAAGCAGATAAGAATACTACAAGAAAAGAAAATTACAGGCCAGTATTCCTGGTGAATATAAACACAAAAGTTCTCAACAAAATACCAATAAACAAAATTCAGCATTGTATTAAAAGGATCACCCTCCATGATCAAGGAGGATTTATCCCTGAGATACAAGAATGATTCAACTTATGCACATTAATAAATGTGATATATCACATCAATAGAATGAAAGATACCTCAATAGATGCAGTAAATGCAGTTGACTAAATTCAGGATCCATTAAAGATAGAAACTTTTATCATATTGTATATAAGAGAAATGTACGTCAACATAATAAAAGCCATATATAAGAAACCCATAACAAACATCATACTCAACAGTGAAAGGTTGAAATCTTTCTCATTTGATCAGGAACAAGACAAGGATGCCTACTTTCACCACTCTTATTTAACATGCTACTGGAAGTCCTACACAGAGCAATCAGGCAAGAAGAAGAAAAAAAAGGACTCCAAATCAGAAAGGAAGAAGTAAAACTGTCTGTATTTTCAAATGATATAATTTTATGTGGAAAGAATCCTAAAGACTGCACCAAAAAAAACCAAACAAACAAAAAAAAACAACTATTAGAACTTATTAACAAATTCAGTAAAGTTATAGGGTACAAAATTAATATACAAAAATCAGTTGCATTTCTGTACACTAACAAGGAACTATCTGAAAAAGAAATAAAGAAAATATTTTCATTTATGATAGTATTAAGAAATAGTTAGGCATAAATTTAACCCAGGAGGTGAAAGTTCTACATCCTGAAAGTTATGAGATATCGATGAAGGAAACTGAAGACACAAATAAATGAAAAGATATTCCATTTTCTTGGGTCAGAAGTTAATATTGTTAAAATGTTCATACTACTCCAAAACCATCTACAAATTCAATTTAATCCCTATTAAAATTCTAATGACATTTTTTATGAAAATAGAAGGAAAATCCTAAAATTCATATGGAATTACAGAAGACCCTTAAATAAGCAAAAGCAGTCCTGAGAAAGAAGTACAAAGCTGGAGGCATAACAACTCCTAATTTCAAGCTTTATTACAAAGCTATGATAATGAAACAGTATGACACTGGCATAAACATAGGCACATAGACCAATATAACTGAATGGAGAACCCAGAAATAAACTCTTGCATCTATGGTCAAGTAATATTTAACAAGGAAGCCAAGAAGACTCAATGGGGGAAAGGACAGTCTCTTCAATAACTTGGTGTTGGGAAACACCAAGTGTTTTATCCACTTGGTGTTGGATAACTACATGCCAAATAATTAAATTGGCCCCTTATCTTATACCACTCACAAAATTTAACTTCAAATAGATTAAAGTCTTAAATGTGGGACCTGAAACTGTAAAACTCTTAGAAAAAACTAGGGAATAATCTACTTGACATTAGTGTTGGCAAGGACTTTTTGTATTTGACACCAACAGTGCAAACAACAAAAGCAAAAATAAACAAGTGGGACTACATCGAATTAAAATGCTTCTGCATTTCAGTAAAAGAAACAACCTGCAAAATAAAAAAGGCAACCTACAGAATGGGAGGACATATTTGCAAATCACCTATCTGATAAGAGGTTAACATCTTGGGTTCCTGGGTGGCTCAGTGGTTAAGCATCTGACTTTGGCTTAGGTCATGATCTCCCGGTTTGTGAGTTTGAGCCTCGTGTTGAGTTCTCAGCTGTCACTGCAGAACCTGCTTGGGATTCTCTCTCTCCCTCTGTCTCTTTTTTTAATTAAAATAAATAAGCATTAAAAAAAAGAGGTTAATACCCCAAATATATAAGGAACTCCTATAACTCAATAGAAAAAAAAAACCAAAACCAAAAACAAAAACAAAAAACAGAACACACAAACAAACAAAACCTAAATAACCCAATCTGATTAAAAAATGGGCAAAGGACCCAAATAGACATTTGTCCAAAGAAGACAGAATAGATGGCTGACTGGTACATGAAAAGATGCTCAACATCACTGATCATCAGGGAAATGCAGATTGAAACCACAATGACATATTATCTCATACATGTTACAAACTATTGTCAAAAAGACAATCAACAAGAAGTCTTGGCAAGGCTGTGTAGAAAATGGAACTCTTGTGCACTGTTGGAAATGTAAATTTGTACAGCCACTATAGAAAACAGTATGGAGTTGCCTCAAAAAAATTAAAAATAGAATTACCATATGATCTAGCAATTCCACTTTTTGGTATGTATTTGAAGGAAATCAAAACACTATCTTGAAGAGATAACTATACCCTCATGTTCATAGAAGCATTATTCACAATAGCCAAAACATGGAAACAACCTAAGTATCCATCAACAAATGAATAGATAAAGAAAATGTGGTACATACAGGCAATGGAAAACTATTCAGCCATTAAAAGGAAGGAAATCCTGCCTTTTGAGACAACATTGGTTGACCTGGAGGGAATTATGCCAAGTGAAATAAGTCAGATAGAAAAACAAATACGTATGTTTTCACTTATATGTGGAATCTAAAAAAGCTGAACTCCTAGAAATAGAGAGTAGAATGGTGGTTGCCAAGGGTTGGGGGTGAGGGAAACAGAAGTTGGTCAAAGGCACAAACTCCCAGCTAGAAGATGAATTCAGTTTTGAGAATCTAATACACTGTATGGGGAACATAATAAACAATATTGTAATGCATACTTGAAACTTGTTAAGAAAGTAGATTTTAAAAGTTAACACCACAAAAAAAAAAGGTAATCATGTGATGGGATAGAGGTGTTAAATAACTTTACTGTGGTACTTATTTTGCAATATATATGTGTATCAAACCATCATATATGTACATTTATGTATATTACATGTCAATAATATTTCAGTGAAGCTGTGGTTGAAAAGAGAAAGATTTAGTGGTTGGGACTGGTCGTTCAGCACTGAAATGTGCTGAATAGGCAGTAAATATGATACCATGGGTCTTCTTCACATTTAGTGTATTCTGCCCGATACGCAGATCTTGGTTAGAAAAAGCAAAGAATATAGATGGTAAATATTGCATGCATGCTCTTATGTAATTTCAAGTAACAGGAAGATCCTTGGCTTAGTTAGATACTTTCATTTGAACTTGGCAAGAAATTTAGCTTTGGAAAACCTCAACAGCAGTGGTTCGTATCACGTAGTATGGGTCAGCGTGATAACAGAAGATTCCCAATTTGCTTCATGTAAAATTCTGCAGGCAAGTAGTGGAATAGAGTAAAACTGTTTTCTTCAACCAACCAATCCCTTATCTTTCTTATCTCCCAAGAAAAACTGCTTGAATATTCAAAAGTTTCTCAAGACTGAATGCATCTTGCAGACAGTTGTGTCTAACATTTGGCAAATTTTATGAGACACTAATTTGGAGACAAGTCCTAAATTTAGTCTTCAGATCTCAATGCTGCTTGCAGTTCTATTCTTCTGATATGCAAAGCCAAACTGTCAAAGCAGATTCTGAACATTTGGGAACTATTCCTGATAGGAGACAATCTTTTCACTTGAAAGTGGAACTCAAACTATATTTATAACATGAGATGTGCTATTTTTATAATAGGTTGTAAAAAAATAATAAACGACCTTTCCTTTGTATTTAAAAACATTTAAGAAGCCTCTCTCTCAAATAAAATATTTCTCAATATTAAAAAAATCAGATACTCGTTAGTGATAAAGCAAGCCACACAAATGGTTTCACTGTTTGGCAGTAGATGCCTTTATTTAAATCTGATAATGTACTGTGACTATCAAACAGAAACTGTATGTACAGCAAAATAAAATACTATTTTTCCTGTCCTGGGAATCCTTTTGTAATCAAATATTTTACTTCTTCACTGTATTTTCACTTCCATTTACCACTCTACCTAACAGAATCTGGAAAAAGAAATTGTAGAACTTAAAAAGCCAGGCAAACAGATACATGTAACATCAATTATGTCTATTAGATTACCCACCTTGTTTTGCCAATTGCAAATCATGCTTTTTGAGTTCTAGTAAACATTATTATTTTTCTGCCTTGTTTGCTCTGCTTCTATCATGCAGGTAGGAATCTGATATATTTATTGTACTTAAGCTCTTACTTCTTACTCGGTTCCAGGAAATTTGACTTTTGTTTTTGTTGTTTTCTTTGCTCCAAGATCCTTATTTTGGTTGCTTCGGGAGTAAAGCCTTAACTATTTCCAGTAGTAACATGTTTTTGCTTTAAGCTTTAGTTCCAAAAACTGAGACCCCCTGCTCACTTTCAACACTCCCAGAGGCTGTTAAGCTGCCTCCCTGTATTTAAACACTCCTTTGACACCTAACTCCAGCTTCTCCTCGCTGGAAGGGTCTGCACATGTGCATGCTTGGTTTTACTCGGGTTGCTCCTCTAGGCGCTTCCACACAGTCCAACCCTTCCATGTCGTGCTGTGGTGAACTGCGTGAAGATTTTGGCAGGGACAGATTTCAGATGCGTCAACTGCTGATTTTCGACAATGAAATCTGTTGTGGGAAGCTACTGATACATTACTTTTTTACTGTTTCCAAGGTAGGATTTTCAGGCTTCTTGGAAACTGCACTTCCTCCTCCTCCAGGTACCTGGATGTAAAGGGAGGAGGTTTCTGACAGGAGAGAGAGGTACCCTTGCCTTCTTAGGATGTGCTTTTTGTACCTGGTCCATTAGGACATTTTGTTTCTGGTCTCACAGCATATCCATGGACTCCCCCACTTAACCTTCCTCCCCCACCCCCTTGCAGATTACCAACTGTACCCCAGTGTCAAACCTAGATATTACTCACACTGCTCCTGCACTATTTGAAGATAAGGGTTATTTTTCTCATTATGAAATATTTTGTGCAGATGTGATGACATATATGAGAGGCCTAATAAATCATATCGAAATGGCCACCTGTCTCCTCACTGCATAAGTTTTAATAATAAACATTTCACGATCTGGCAACAAAATTCAGAAGAAACTCACAGTATTTTTTAAATCAATGTGATGAAGTACTTATTATAAAAGAAATAGAAAGCAAAATTAAATGTGTTTCGATCTGTAAATGTTTGAGAACATGTATATTATAACACTCATGAAGCAGTTACATTCTTGAATGCTTGAAATAAATTTGTTCTGACATAGAATAGATAAGATCAAAAACCATTTGATATATGAACAGAGTTAAGGATGGACACTCAAACAAACAAACAAACAAACAAACAAGTCTAAAGTTCTGTAAGTAATTATAGACCAAGGGAAAGAAGAGGTGGAAAAAACAAGTAGAGATAACTGGCGAAGGCAAAAGACAGGCTGCCAAAATGGAGAAGATAAGAACCATCGTCTCTCAAGTGATATTCTGAGCTGGATTGGAAGCTGCAGTGTGAAAATTACTCCATTTGTTGTAGCCCAGAATGCTTCCATAAGCACACTATATGCTAAAATCCTTTTCAATTACATATGTAGCTGGAAATGCTAGAATATATTGAGTGGGCAGAATGTGCAAATAAAACATTAGCTTTAAAATGTCTTTATTCCATTTAAACTTCCCTCTCTGTAAGATCTGTTACTTTACTGAACTTCTAAAATAATTTCTTAGAAAAATGTTTTAGTATTATCACATATTAAAATACTACCAATTTACATTTGTAAGGGTTTAGTTCAGCAAGACAGTTGGAAGACCAATAAAGCCAATAGTGTGTACCTAATCATGAATTTCTGAAATGCCCCAGTAGAGAGTGTTACTACCCACATTAACAACTCTGAAGTCCCTAGTGTCCCTTTTGCCACCACAGACTACTGCATTCTTGCCAAATACTACCCTGGACTTTATATTTGTAATTCCCCTGGTTTTTCACATAGTTTTAATATGCATGCATGCATTCCTAAGAATATAACTTGTTTTAGGTATTTATGAAAATCATATATATGTAATATCATACTACATATTGTTTTCTGGCATCTTGCTTTGTCATACAGGGTGTTGGTGAGAATCATCCACGTTGATGCATGTAGCTCTAGTTAATTTTGAGTGACAGGCTTCTATGGAATGAATATAACATATATATCTGTTCTCTGATCTGTGGATGTTTGGGTTGTTTTCAGGGTTCCTTTTTGTGTTATGAAAGCATTGTTATTAACATTCTTTTACATGTCGCCATTTGCCCATACACAAGAGATTCTCTAGGGTATATATTTAGGAACAAAATGCATGGGTTATGGAATAGGCTTTTATCTAAATTTAGGAGCTAATGCGAATATTTTTTTTTTCAAAGTGATTGTAGTAATTTAGTTTTACCAGTGTTAATGTATGTTCCTATTGCTATATACATCTTAACAAACACTTGGTATTATAAGAATTTTTAAATTAATTTTTTTTTGAAAAATAACTGACATACATTGTTGTATTAGTTTCAGGTGTGCAACATAATGATTCAATATTTATAGACATTACAGAATGATCACCACAAGTCGGGGTACCAGACTTTTATTTTTGATAATATATGATATGAAATGGTATTTCATAATTTAAATATTCATTCCCTTAAGGACTAATGACATTGTCTTTTAAAGTGAGTATGAAGTATTTGAGTTTTGCCCTTTTATGAAATTCCTGTTTGTATCTTTTGCTCATTTTTCTACTGGATTTCTTGCTGCTTTTGAATCCCTTATGTGTTCCAGACATGCCTCCTTTGTTGTCTATATGGGTTGCATATATCTTCTCCAAGTTTTTGGCTTGTCTTTTCATTATGATGTCTTTTGATGGAAAGAAATTCCAATTTTATTTAGTAGAATTGATCAAAATTTTAAAAAATGATTGCAGTGTTGGTGTTTTAAGAAATCATCCTCTTCTGCAAAATGATACATTCTTTCTCCAGTTTTAAAGTTTAAAAATTTTGGCCTTCCTGTTTAAACCATGAATCCATCAAGAATTGATTTTTGTACAAAGTATAAAGAAATCAATTGTGCCCTCACCATTCACTGAGTATCATTCTTTCCCTTCTGATGTTCCATCCAGCACTGTTATAAAATATTACACAGAGGGTGCCTGGGTGGCTAACTCGGTTGAGAGCCTGACTTTGGCTCAGGTCATGATCTGACCATCTGTGGGTTCCAGCCCCATGTCGGGCTCTGTGTGTTCGAGCCCCACGTTGGGCTCTGTGCTGACAGCTCAGAGCCTGGAGCCTGTTTCAGATTCTGTGTCTCCCTCTCTCTATGCCCTTCCCCTGCTCAAACTGTCTCTCTCTCTTTCAAAATAGATAAACATTTAAAAAAATGTTTAAAAAGATACTACACAGAAATAGATCTGTGTTTCTGCTTTTATTTAACTGTATTAATCTGTTTAGCTCTGTAAAAATGACACACACTTTAAATACTACAGGCTTTTAATATGTCTTGATATTTTCTAATCCCCTCAAATATTCCACTTGGGGAGTATCTTAGTGAATTTTGGAACTTTGCTCGTCTAAATGCATTTTATAATCCATTATTTAGGTTTAATCCTAATGTGTTTTGTTTAAAGAAGTTCTATTTAGCTCTTTTTCAGATCTGTCCCATCATATTTGATGGTCTCTTGTTCCTAGTTCATGCTTAGAATTATTTCTTTTATCTCTTTATATTAAACATAATTTTTTTGGCTGATTCCAATATCTGACATCTCTGTAAATCTGATTCTTTGTTTCTACAGATTCATGTTCATGCTCATTTTTTTCCCTTAGCTGCTTTGCATAGACCTAAAATAGGCCACATCCTTGTCCCACTAGCACAGAGTTGGTGAAACAAGATATTGCACTGACTCTTTGTGACTTCTCAGCTACTGGCTGAGGATTTCTTGGTGTGTGGTCTAGGTTTTATTTTGTATATGTGTTTATCTTTTGTTCTAATTTCTATGTGGCAATATAAGTTTAAAATTACATACCATTAGATATTTTGTTTTTCTTTCTCTTATTTACTATGATATCGTATAATCTAATGGTTAAGATATTAAATTCTATTACATTACTGTTTGAATTCAAATCCAGACTTTACCAATTACCAGCTCTTCAAAGAAAAATTTACCTAGATGATACTTAGTTTCCCACATTGTGTTAGCATAAATTTGATTGGTATATTGAGCTACTGGTAGTATTGAATGAGTGAATTAATGTAAAGAATGCACAGTGCCTATTACATAGCAACAACTCAATAGGTATACATTATCATTAGCTCTGTTTTCCTCCTCTAAGCCCCAGGTACTGAATCTTTCACAAACTTGATATTAGATAAAGGTGTAGATTGATTGACAGGTGCTGAATGTCTGGCTGTTAGACTACCGGTACCTGTAACCCACTCCAGAAATTGAAGATGTGGTACAGATGGGGAAGAGGTTCAGTATGCATCGTACAAACAAAGGAAGGCTGTGTAGACAGCACAGATATATCTTGAGTGTGATGGCTGCCTCAGGGCAGTCCTGCCCCTGTGATGATGCTCTTCTGCATTCCCAGGAGGTCTGAAGGCTCAGGGCAGTGGGGAATGCAGCAGGGAGAAAGAGGACCATTAGGTCCCCTAGAAAGTACGTAAGTTGTTGTAATTTCTACTAGGTTTTACTCTGAAATTTAGTCTCTAAAGAACAGATGAATCATCTTAACCATCTTTTCCTCCCTTTACTTCCAAAGAGATAGATTTACTAATTCAGGCTAGTCTTAGTCTATTTTGTTTAGAGTATTGAGAGATAGAGTGTATGTATTTTAAATGTAATGAGAAATGCCCATTTTTTGCTTTAGCCTAAATTTAAACATTTTATATGAAGTTAAATTTGAAAATGTAATTAAAAAACCTTTTTGTTTGTATGTTTTTAAGATATTTCTCCAGATATCCCCTTTCTTTTGATTGTCTAGGAGCCTCTTGCCTTGTCATTACTTATTTCCTCTCATGTTTTGAAACGATACATCCTCACTAAAGCCAAAAGGATTTTGCAGCTCCCACTTTCTTTCACATTAGCTCAACTGGTAATTTTCTTGTGGATTATCATATACTACTACTGTTAAAATATTCATTACACGTTGAATCAGACCTCAGCATAAAATTATTCTGAGTCTACTAATTAGTCAAGGTGAGACATTTAGCACATTAAATTACTTAGTTTTATTTCTATTAATGACTCAGCTTATTATACCTGAACATTTTTTTTAGATCCTTTAAAAAAATTCTGCAGCTCCTGAAGAATCTACTTACATTTCCTGACTTTGGGCTTCATTTGTTCTTCTTTTTCTATTTTCTTGAAGTGCAAAGTTAGGTTGTTTATTTGAGATGTTTCTTGAGGTTTAAGTTTATAATGTTTAAGCTTACTCTCTAGTTTATACTTAATGCATACATATTGCACACATTGCAAAAAGAGTTGCAAAATAAGTATTTTCTAAAGATGTTTTATTTGTGAACATAGCATTGGAGAAGACTAATTTTGTAGTAATAAATTGCCCAAATAAGTGTATGCCAGGGTTAATTCCTCACTTTTTACCCCATTAATTTGCTGATTTATTCTTATCTTTCTAGTTATATGAAAAGATCTTTTTAGTTCTCTTAGGACAAAGACTTTGAGATTAATGCTTAATTTGGGTTTATATTTGAAGGGGTCTGTAGCTTAGCAATGAAGAGTTGGTATCTTGGAACTCACTTCTCTTTTAAAAATTATTCTTAGATTTGAAGAAAGATAAAAATTGCTTTTAAATGAATAAATATCTTTTAACTCAATACTTAAAACTACATTTGCTAGCAATTGTAGGAGAAGTTTTTCAATTTCAATTTACTGAAATTCAGTAAAACCTTGGATTGTGAGGAACTTGTTCTGCAACTGCTAACGCAAGATGAGCAAACATTTCTAATAAATTTTAACATGATAAACGAGTGATGTCTTGTAATATGAGTAGTGTGTGATGATGAATGTCACATGATTACAACTGAGCCAATGGTTCTTCTCTCTCTCTCTCTCTTCCTCTCTCTATCTCTCTCACTGTGGGATTGTGGATGATTGTCTCCCATGCTCAGATGCTTGGTCTCCAGCCAAGGTGTTTGGCAGAAATCAGTGATTTTTCAGAATGTTGGAATGTGCCCATAACTGGCACTAGTGTATTTTTTGTCACTTCAAAGCACCTATGGACAGTCCTTTGCTTTTCCATACAAGAGTAAACTTAGGAATGCCTTACTTCTTTCTAGGTCAGGCTGCCTGCAGATATAGACCCTTTCCTCTGCTGCTTTATTGCCAGTTACATCAAATACAGTATATGACAAGAGTTTATGAATACTGTACTGTAGTCAGTGTATCCTGTACTGTGCTAGTGTGTACAATGGCCCCCATGTAGAAAAAGATTCCATTGAGTCAATAGATAGAAGTGATTCTGTTAGTGATAGTGAAAGTCGTCCTACAGAGTAACCCTCCTCTCTCTGTCTCCCTCACCCCAGCCATGAAGGTTTTCAAAGGTAAGTGCAGGTTAATTTGTTTTTCTTTGTATTTTGTATTTTCTTTATTATTTTATATTATATTACAGTATTGTAATCATTTTTTTATGAATATTTTTGGGTTGTGGAACAAATCATATGAGTTTCCATTATTTCTTATGGGGAAATTTGCTTTGACATACAAGTGCTTTGGATTACAAGCATGTTTCCAGAACGAATTATGCTCACAAACCAAGGTTTTATTGTATATCATTCTTGTTAAATGATGAGTAAATGTATTGTTCCTTATTAAGGTAAATATTTGCATACGGGTTAATCTTGAGATTGAGAGACCACCAACAGGAGGAGACAAATTTGTTATGGTGATTTCATGTTTATCGATTACAGTATCTACCAATGACTTCTCTGAGGTCTGTTTCCATTTCTATACATAGGTAGGAATTTTACCAAATTTGATCCTGTTTATCTAGTGTCAGTTCTAGAGCTTCACTCATCTTTCCCACAGTCTACATCAGGGCTTATGTAATCGAAAATGACATTGTAATTATTATTCCCACATACTCCAATGTGGTAAAGTAGTATATTTAAATGTTGACTGCAATCTGCTGTAAGAAACACATTTAACTTCCCAACAGTGGACACATGTATATGTGCACTCACCTACTGCAACTGAAACAAAATATCAAGAATCAAAGCATAGTTTTACTATTTAAAAATTTCTAGATACTTCTATTTTATTTCATTAAAAGTACTAGTTGGGACACACTAAATTTATGTAATGATTCATAGTTTGAAAGATGCTGTTCTAAAAAATATCTACATAAGGTAAATATAGCTTTATATGCTGATTTGTTTCCCCTTTCTTAATTAAAATTTATATTGTTGCCAGTCAGAGCATAAGATAACCAGTGTTTCTACAATAAGGTGATAAAACTCATTCTAAAACAAAGAAAGCTCTCATATTCATTTCGTTTATTCTCTGTAAAATAACAAAATCACCTATTGACCTAATACTTTCTCTCTAGACCCCAGGTTTTAACTATATCATTCTATACATTGGAGGTGAAGTATCTCATGGGTCTTCTTATACTTGGGAAAAATACATTTACCCAACATTTCTAGTTTACTTCCTGCTTCGTAAGCTTTGTGTGAGAAGTTTCTGACATTCAGCTGTAAGGCACACAAGGAGAAAAAGAAGTCTACAGAGGAAAAGTCATGAGGAAAAAAAATCCTTACATTTATATTGTGTGTATTAGTTTTCTTGGTTGTAATGAGGAAGAAAATACAAATCCATCTTCTGTGTGTTTTCGAGAGAGAAATTGCTGATGATTTGACAATGCTGCAGCTGCTATTACCAGCCAGGCAGACTCAGTTATTGGCTGTTTCATTCAAGTTTTGCTATTAGATGTGTTGAAATTGACCCTGGGATGGAAAGTGCTTCTCACAGTTAGGTCATGGGGTTGTAGAAAAGAGCAAAAAGCTATCATATAGCTTCCCATCTCGTGGCTCATCCAAGTACTCTTAGAACTCAAGGCAGGGAGTTCTGTCTCATTTTTCTCCTTTTTGCTTGAACTTTTTCAACAAAAAAGAAAAAGTGGATTTAAATGCCTAAGAGATGAAAAGCTTAAAACCAAGGCTATATTAAGAAGGTTCACATAGCGTCATGGCCCCATACTATTTTAGATGAAAACCAAAGAAATGATTGAAAAACTTACCCTTGACAAAAAATGATGTCACATGGAGTCTTTATTCAAAAGTTCCCTATCATAACCAGCATCAGCCCTTCAGTAGTTATATCTAGGATTAATTTGTTTGAAGAAATTCTATTTTGAAGGTGTAGAAATAAAAATAATAAGCATTTTTTAAATGTTTATTTATTTTTGAGAGGGAGAGAGAGACAGAGTGTGAGTGGGGGAGGGGCAGAGAGAGAGGGAGACACAGAATCCCAAGCGAGCTCCAGGCTTTGAGCTGTCAGCACAGAGCCTTACATGGGGCTCAAACTCATGAACCAGGAGATCATGCCCTGAGCCAAAGTCAGATGCTTAACTGACTGAGCCACCCAGGTGCCCCAGAATCTATTTTTTTAATGTTTATTTATTTTTGAGAGAAACAGAGAGAGACAGAGTGTGAGCATAGGAGGGGCAGAGAGAGAAGGAGACATAGAATGCAAAACAGGCTCTAGGCTCTGAGCTGTCAACATAGAGCCTGATGCAGGGCTCAAACTCATTGGTCCGTGAGATCATGACCTGAGCTGAAGTTGGACACTTAACTGACGATGACACCCAGGCGCCCCCAAAACAATAAGAATCTTAAAAAGTTATTAAAATATCTTACAAATTATAGATGGTATTTGGTTCAGAACCAGAATACCAAGGATTTTTTTTAGGATGTTTCTACAAAGCGTTTTCCTTTTTTTTTGGAATTTCTTGCAAATGTACAATTTAAGTTTGACATAATTGATATTGACTTTCTCATTCTATCAGCTTGGGTTTAAGAACAACTATATCATGCAATCTACAAAATACAGACAAGTTTTCTTCCACTATAATAGAAGTTTTCAGAGTTCCAGAATTGACTCTAAATTTATACATTTTCGAGTAAACAGGAGCTTCCAATGCTTCAATTTTGTAAAGCTTCATAAAATAGAATGCCCTTTCTTATAAATGAGAAAACAACACAAACATGAAAAAAAGCACACTAATCCCTTCCGAGGCATTGCAGATTTACTTTGCTGATTTAAGTAAATAGCATAAAGCACAGTCACTTTACCTGGTAGCCTCAGTGCAGACTCCGCATACTGAATCTCCTGGCACTCTGTAACTGCAATGGGGATTAACTTTGACACCAGAGGTCTGTTTCAGCCTTAAGCCTAGATAATTCCACGTTATTGCCACTTATAGTTATCATTTTAGTAGTACTGTTCTCCTATCTTTTGTTCTCTCTGGTGTTCATTCTTAACCCCATGATACTCTTATTTAATCTACCTTCTTGATATTCTTCTTTCTACCAAACCTTTCAGTTTTAGCTTCTAGAATCTCTATTTCACACTAAACAAAGTAATCTAATTGCTAAATCTTTTTCACTCAATATAAGTTTTATTTTTATTTTCCTAGATAAACCTTGCCCTTCCTTGTGAATACCAATGCCCCTGGAGCACTTTAGGTAGAGGTAGTCATTCTCTCAATATACCATATGTGGTAGGCTGAGTGACGCTCCCTCTTGCATGTCCACATTTTAATATCCAGCAACCATGACTATGTTACCTTAACATGGTAAGAGAGAGTTCGAAGATGTCTTAAGCTATGGAACATGAGCTGAGGAGATTATCGTGGATTATCTGAGTGGGGGCAATATAATCACAGGGTTCTTTAAAAAGGAGTCGGGGGGGGGGCAAGAAGATAAGAGTCTGAGAGAAAGAAGCTATGAGGAAAGAAGCAGAGGTCAAAGAGGAGAGAAGATACATGCTATGCTTCTGGCTTTGAAGATGGAGGAAAGGGACCTGAGGCAAAAAATGCAAGTGACCTCTATAAACTAAAAAAAGCAAGGGAACGGATTCTTCCCTAGATTTTTAACAGGATTAATGGCCTGCCAACATCTTGATTTTAGCCTAGTGAAACCGCTTACTTTGAGAACTGTAAAATAGTAAGTTGGTGTTGGGTAAGACACTTAGTTTCTGTGATTTTTATTATGGCATCAATAGGAAACTAAGGCATCATATTCATCAACTTTTGTGGCAAAACAACCTTCCCCTTTTGAGATTTAGACATCTGTTTATAAATCCTTAAACTCCCATTTTCTTGTCACAGTCATAGAAGATGCTGACACCTGGCTCTTATCCATATCTTGGTCCCCCACCATCCCAGAAGTCCCCCACCCTTGTTCTGCTCTGGATTTTGTCTCCAAGAACTACTATTTCACTTCTCTCTAACCTTACTTCATTGTTTATCCTGGAACCCATGATTGATCTCTTGAACCTCTCTTAATTCCCTTGGATCCTCATCTTTCTGTACCTCTATAAGTCCTCAGCCTAGAATTAATTTTACTGTCTGCCTCTTATATGTGAGCTGTTGAGATTCGCTGGAATAAAAGTTTTCAAATACTTAGATTACTTAATACGAATTCATGATCCTCACAGTTAACCAGGTCTCTAAAACTAGTCATGAGAAGTCATTAGACAAGTGGAATCTGTGAATTTGCTTATTGTCCAGTCAGTGCATGAGAATATTCTTCATAGTATCTGGTATCATCTCTTCCTGTTCAGGTCCAGCAACTATGGCTTCATATTCTTTGTCATCAGATGAGCTATTTTTGATTAATGTCATATCTCCCACCATTAGTAAAAGATAGCAGTACTGTTATTCTTCACAAAGTTGCTATTAAAAAATAGATATCTTATTGCTTCTTCAGTTTCTAGGCATCATTTATTTAATTCTGGCTACCAATAACTCATAATGCTAAATCATCCATTGTGTTACCCATGAATACTAGCTTCCAGTGACTCTCTTGTGAAGGTTGTTACTATGCCTTGTTGATGATGACCAGAAATCCAAATTTTACCATAGTATTCTGATTATGTTTACTGTTCAGAATCCTACAAACATAGAACAAGACATGTTCCAAGCATGTCTTTTTTTGAACTTTTCAGGTTATATTTATGGAATTCTAAAACTGTGATTCATTTCAATGTTAACACACCCCTGTTTTCCACATATCATCACAACTAAGGAGGATAAGCAAATGACAGTTGGATAAAGCAAGTAGAGAAGTCCATTTCATGCAGGGACTATCTATCCCTCTTCTAGTACAACTACACTCACCATGTCAATGAGAAGCAGGAGAGGCATTAATTTGATGCACCATATGGTCTTATGAGCAGTGGTCATGAAAGCCTTTAGAGGAGATAGGTGCAGCATCTCCCATGGATGGCTGGAAACGTGGCACAGAGACTCCTTCTGAGTGCTGTTGGTGGAAGGCACATAGGATAAAGGATCTCTGCTGCCAATCCCACAGCCTTTGGTTACATTTGCAACCAAAGCAGAACATGAATGGGTCTGTGGTTTGGGCTCAAGAGTTGATAGGGGACTACCCTCATTAGTAGCTCAGAGCCCCGACCTTGTCCCGTGTCTCATGTGAGTGTCACTAAGAATCACATGCTAGTGTCATTCTGGCAGCCCACTCTCACTCAGTTCCATGTAAAACAAAACAAAATAGATTATGTCAGCAAGGCAAGAGCAATCTGCTCACCTTGCCATCCTCCTGGAACTGGGACTAATGACAGAGGCCAGGGCAACCCCAGAGGCATGAGTTCCAAAGCTCTTCAGGGCATTTGGTGGATTTCATGAAAGGAGCATAGAGTCAGAGAGTGTCCTTGAGAGGATAAATAGGGCCCAGAGTCCACATCTTCTTAGATGGCATGGCCATCCCCAGTCCCAGGCATCCAAGGGGACTTAGACAATTTTGAGGAAGGTACTTCTTGACCAGGAATAGTGTGGAACTTGGTCCAGACCTGCTTGTTGATAGCATTGCTGTCCCTCGCCAATCCAAGCATTAGAGGAGGAGTTATATTTGTGGAAAATATGCCAGAACTTGGGATCTGCAAAGGCTCAAGGGTGGTACTTCCACTTTGCCAAGCCTAAGCGTGGTACTTCCTCCAGTGCCCATTTCTTCCTTTCAAAATGAGTTGTATTTCTGTCTCACCACTGCCCCATAAACATCAGGTGGTGAGATGTCCTTCTTCTGCTTCAAGGTCAACTGTTCCATCTGTGTTCTATTTATTTTTTCTTATCTTCTTGGAAACCTCACTGTGAGGTTTTTATCCTCTCTGCCATATCTTCAGTTTCTCCCTTTCTCCTTCCACTTTGCCTTTCTTTCCTAGCCAGAAGTGTTTTGTTGATTATTCTCTCTCTCTCTCTCTCTCTCTCTCTCTCTCTCTCTCTCGTTTTGAAAGAGTCTTCATGAAAAAAAAAGTCTATACTCATTTTTCCCTTTTGCTTTCCATTGTTTTCCTCAAGTTGTTATAGTTTGGGTTTCCTCTACCCTTACTGCTCTGACAAGTTATTAGTAACCAATGCATTAGTGAACCCAATTATTTTAGATACTATACTTGTATCTTTTGCAATTTAAACTGTTGCAAGGACTTTTCCTTGAGACTCATGTATGCTGTAATCTTTGTCATACTTCTCTGACTGTTCTTTTTTGGTTTCTTCATGGAATTCTTTTCCATGAATCCTTTGAGCCTCTGCATTTGCTGCATTTGCTACTTGTATTAGTTTTCTACTCTTACCTAATAAATGACCACAAACTTAGTGTATAACGAGACTCATTTATTATTTCTTAGTTTTGTAGGTCCCCTCTTAGGTTCTCTTAGATTCTCTTCAGATTCTCACAATCTGAAATACAGGAGTCGGCCTAGCTGTGTGCCGTTTTGGAAGCATTGGGGAAGAATCTGCATCCAAGCTCATTCAGTTTGTGGTAGAATTCAGTTCCTGTGGTTATAGGATCAAGGTTCCCATTTCCTTGCTGGCTGTAAGCTTGGGCCACTCCCACCATTCCTTGCTGCATGGACACTTCTATGCAAGCCATCAACAGAGAATTTCTTTTCCATTGAATCCCTCCCAAACTTTACATATCTTTCACCAAGGAGAGTCCAAATGATTTTAAGGTTATATTCTGCTAGGATATATCTCCCTATTTAAAAATCAACTGACTTGGAACCTTAATTACATTTGTGAGACATCTTGCCATATAACAATCATTAGAGTCACATCTCATCATATGCTTAGAACTAGATGCACTCAATAGATGAGGATTACATGAGGGAGTGGATCATGAGAGATTTTAGAATTCTGCCTACCTCACTCTCTTCCCCATCTATCTGTTCTCTTGAGATGGTTTCAATTACTACCTATATGCTGGTGAATCTCAAATCTGTATTGTCAGCCCCAATCTCCCATGATTTTAAGCTTCTATAAGCCAGCACACCTTCAGATGCCAGCTGTTTTTGTTTGCAAATCTCATCACCATTTTAAAAGTAACATGTTTCAGAATGAATGCATTCTTTTATGTTTATCCTTAATCATCCACTCCTCCTGCTGTATTCCCTGTCTTATTTAATTTATCAAATCACTGAAGCCAAAAATCTTAGTGTTATGCTTATTCTTTGCTTCCATTTATCCCACGTATTTATGCAGCTACATAATATGTACATTAAGATATGTGTGTATATATATATATATACACACACTATATATATATATATATATATATATATATACACACACACACACTACATATATATATATATATATATATATATATATATATATATATATATATATATAAAATCTTATATGGCCAATTTAACTTCTGCAGCATTTTGTTCAATATCTACAAACCTCTCTTCCATATTTACAATTGTTACTCTAGTTCAGGTTCTCATTTCTTCTACCTTGATTATTATAATACATTTGCATTGAAGTCTGACATACATACAGAAAAGCACACATATCATAATTATATGGCACAATTAATTTTACAAAGTTAATGTACTCGTGTAAGCAGTGCTTGTGGATATGCAGCTACACAATGGATATAGGAGAGACTGGATCTCTAAGGATTCTCTGGGATGCTTCCAACTATTTCCATCTCCATCTTAAAACTTAAAGGATAATTACAACAACTAAAGGAATGCAGGATCAAGGAGGATTCAGATACTTTAGATCCTTCAGGAATAAAGATTTAGGTCAACCTACAAAGGGGGTAAACATTGGCCACCTGAACATTGGTTCTGTGTGTATGTCTGTGTGTTAAGTGTTTTCTCTCTGTTTCTCTTACCTCTTACTATTTGATGTATCATTTTTATTGGTACTTACCTTTAAAATTTAGTTTTTTGGTAACAACATTCAGAGAGAACTCTAAGTTTGAGGAGCAATTAACAACAGAGATAGATACTTTGACTATCTCAGGGCAGTGGATACAGTCATTATTGGGACTTCATGCGTCTTCACTTTTGGGAGACAGTGGGAGGTCTTTATATATAGGGTAATTGTATCTTATTAGGTGAAATGAAGTTGTCTTGTTATTGAATAGATATTTAAATATATGTAAAAAGGTATGTAAAAGAGATCCTGAGTAGTCAAAGGGGTAGAACAGGCTGGTTATTATGCTGCTGTATCTCACTAACAAACTCATCTTTCTATGCTTAGTCTTGATGGTGCCGAAATAACCGTATTTCCTTTATATTAGTGCTTCCTCACTAGACTGTGCAAGTAGGGAGCACGAGAGGGAAACTGAATGGTTAGAAGAGGGAAAAGGGACCTCCTTCCTCTGCTTCTTGTTTCTGTCGGTATTGTTTCAACAGTGGCCCCTAGTCTGGCTATGACAATTCCATCTTGTAGCTTTGCCCATACTTTCTAAAAACAGACTGTGTTCCCCTCTCACCATCATATACGTATTCCCTTAGCCAACTGGCACTCTTTCCTCTTTGTGAAGTCTGTAAGGTCTCTTATTTCAAACCTGTATGATTTAAGTTGTAAGAATTTTAACCTCTTCCGTTTTCTTCTCTCAGTTCTTTGCATGAAAACTTTCAGAAGTTAATGCATTTGTCATACCTCCTTCCTGTTTTCTTGTTTCCTTCCTTCCTTCCTTCCTTCCTTCCTTCCTTCCTTCCCCTTTTACTGTTTTTCAAGTTCTTTTTTTTTTTCATTTTCAAATCAATTTTATATAGGTATAATTTGCATGCAGTAAAATTCATGCATTTTTACCGTGCGGGTGACTTCACTAGTTAATTGGTGCACCAGTGCCATCAAGATATAACATACTTCTAACATCCCCGAACGTTCTCTTTTGCCCTGGCAGTGAACTGCCATTCACTCAAAGCCCTAGGCAACCTTTGATTTTTTCACTACTGTATATTCATTTTGTCTGTTCTAGAACTTCATGTAAGTAGAATCATATAGTGTATACTTTTAGCATCTGGATTCTTTTACTCATAACAGTGTTTGAGGAATTTATCCATGTTTTGCAGTGGTTAATAATTGGCTTCTTTTTGTGGTTGAGTAGTATTCTATTTAATGAATATGCCTAAATATATTGTTTATTCATCTGCCTCTTGATAGACATTTGGATTATTTCCGGTTTGGTGCTATTATGAATAAAATTGCCATAAGGATTCACATTCGAATATTTTTATATGCATATATTTTCATTTCTCTAAGAGTGGGATGGCTGTATCATATAGTAAATATATGTTTAACTTTAGAAGAAATTGCTAAATTCTTTTCCAAAGTATAAAACGAAATGGATTTACACTCTCTTCAGCAAAATGTATGAGAATTCTGGTTGTTATGCATCTTTACCAACACTTCATCTTGTCAATTAAAAAAAATTAGTGATTCTAGTGAGAATTTAGTTGCTTATCACTGTGGTTTCACTTTTTAATTTTTCTAATGACCAGTGATGCTGGGCATGTTTTTGGTCACTATTAGCCATTTATGCATTTTATTTTGTGAAGTGTTTTTTTTAATGTTTATTTATTTATTGAGAGGAGGAGGAGGGGCAGAGAGAGAGGGAGACAGAGGATCCAAAGCAGGCTCCATGCTGTTAGCATGGTTCCTGAAGTGGGGCTTGACCCCATGAACCATGAGATCATGACTTGAGCTGAAATCAGAAGTTGGATGCTCAACCGACTGATCCACCCAGGTGCCCCTTGTGAAGAGTTCCTTAAAATCATTTGGCCATTTTAAACATTGAGTTGCTTGTCCTCTTATTACTGAGTTGTGAAATTTTCTTCTAGATATCAGTCCTTCTTCAGATATATGCATTGTGAATATTTTTCTTCCAGTCTGTAGCTTGCCTTTTAATATTTGAAATGGTATCTTTCCAGGAGCAGATGTTTTTAATTTGAATGAAACCCAGTTTATCAGATTTTCTTTTTCTTTTTTTTCATTTTATGGTTAGTGCTTTCTATATTCTAAGAAGTCTTTGCCTAATGAGGACTTTATCCTGTGTTTTATTCAGAAGCTTTTAACTTTGGATATATGATCCATTTTGAGCTTTTTTTCCCCCTCCTTCTGTGTGGTACAAGTGAGAGATTGAGTTTATTTTCCTAAAAAATATCCATTGTCCCTGTACCATTTGTTAAAAAAGGCTGTCCTTTCCCATTACTTTACTTTGGTGCCTTTGTTAAAAATTAATTGATTATATATGTGTGGGTCTATTTCTGGACTTTGTATTACTTTTCATTGATCTGTATGTCTATTTTAACACCAACACCATGATATCTTGGTCACTATAGCTTTGTAGTAAAACTTTAAATCAGGTAGTGTCAGTCCTTCAATTATTTTTTTCAAAATTGTTTTGACTATTCTAGATTCTTTGCATTGCCATGTAAATTTTAGTTATAGGATGTCTATTTTTATAAGGAAAAAACCCTGCTGAGGTTTTATTTGAGGTATTTCAAATCTATAGATGTAACTTGGGGGAAAGTTGACATCTTAACAATATTGACACCTCTAATTCATGGAGGTGATATCTTTATTTAGGTCTGCTTGAATTTTTCTTAGCCTTGTTTAGTAGCTTATAGAGTGTACAGGCTTTGCACATATTTTGTTAACTATTGCTAACTATTTCATGTTTTTGATATTTGTATCATGTGAATTGTCAAACCTACTTATTAATTCTAGTAGCTTCCCCCACCCCCAGATTCCTTAGAATTTTCTACATACAAGATCTCGTGTTGGCTGCAATTACAAATTGTTTTACTTTATATGTTCCAATCTGTATGACTTCATTGCTTTTTCTTGCTTTATTGCACTGGGTAGGACCTCAAGTGCAATGTTAAATAGAAATGATTATAGCAGACATCCTTGTCTGTTTCCCAATATTGGAGAAAGGGTTTTTATATTTTAATCTTTAAGTGCGATGTTAGCCATAGGTGTTTTATAGATGGTGTGTTAGTTTCCCAGCACACACACACACACACACACACACACACACACACACACACAAATTGGGTGCTTAAAGCAACAGAAATTTATTCTCTCAAAATGTAGAAGCTAGAATTCTGAAGTCAAGATGTCAACAGGGTCACACTCTTTCTAAAAGCTCTAGAAGAAGAGTATTCCTTGCCTCTTTCTAGCTTTTAAAAGAGAAAATGGCCATGTGAAGTCAGAGGCAAAAATTGGAGTGATGCATTTATAAACAAAGAAATTCCAAGGACTGGCCATTTTCTCTTTGTGTGTGTTTCCACATTGACTTTTCTGTGGCTTTACATGGTCATCTGAAAAGGACATCAGTCATTAGATGTAAGGTCCATCCTACTCCAATACAACCTTATTTTAACTTAATTAGTCACCATTGCAAATACTCTATTTCCAAATAAGGTTGCATTCACAGGTAGCAGAGATAAGGACTTCAGCCTATCTTTTTGGGGTAGAATCCAACCCACAATAAGTGTATTTTATTGGGTTAAAAAAGTTCCCTTGTGTTCCTAGTTTTCTGAGTGTTTGTGTTATAAATGGGTATTGAGTTTTGTCAAATGCTTTATCTGAATTTATTAAAGTGATCATATCAATTTCCCCTTATTTCAATACAGTAAAATACATTGGTTAATTTTTTACAATATATTATGGAAATTTTTTCCTTCTATTTTTTTTAACATTTATTTATTTTTGAGAGAGACAGAGACAGAATGCAAGTGGGTTAGGGACAGAGAGAGAGGGAGACACAGAATCCAAAGCAGGCTCCGGGCTCCGAGCTGTCAGCACAGAGCCCGACATGGGGCTCGAACTCACGAGCTGTGATATCATGACCTGAGCCGAAGTTGGACGCTCAACCAACTGAGCCACCCAGGCACGCCTGAAAATTTTTAAATATTCAGCAAAGTTGAAATAATTTTACTGTGAATATTGATATACCCACAATTTGTATTCTACCATTAGCATTTTACTCTATGTGTTTTGTCACATATACATCTTACTGCCTATACTTCTACCTTTCATTAATCCATCTTTTTTTTAATGCATTTCAAAATAAATTACACATACCAGTACACTTTTTACTAAATACTCCCTCATGCATGCCATTACTAAAGTTCAATCTTTGTGTAATCCTTTTACTTTTGAGATAGAGTTTACATACACCCAAATCAGTTTCAAGCAGATTGTAGAAATATAGTTGAAAGCTTAATACAATGTTTCTATAAGTAATATAAGATGCTTCAAGATATTGTGGTAAATAATTTTTTCTTTAACAGGATACAAAATATCCTGATTATAATTGAAAAAGATTGTAGTTAATTAGTAAACATTTCTTTCTACTCATTAGAAGATACTATTTAAGGAATAAAGGAATAAGCCACAGAGTAGAAGAAGGTATTTGCAATGTACTCAATGAAGAATATGTCTTATGATAATACGAGGATCCTCACTAGTCAATAAGTAAAAGGCCACCTAGTATACAACAACAACAAAACAAGTCTGAAACATCCACCACAAAACAGCATACCCAATAACAAGTGAAAATATTAAAACATGTCCAATGTCATTAATAATTAAAACCATAAGGAGAAGCTCCTAAAGTCCACAAGGATAAAGAAATCTAAAATAACGACTCCACTAAACGTTGGTAAAGATGCAGAACAATGAGAACTCTAACATGCTGCTAATCAGAGTATAGATTTTTGTAACCACTTTGAAAAACTGTTTGCCATTATCCAATAATGTTGGACACATGCATATTTTATGAAATGGAAGTTTTAGTGCTAGGTATATATCCAACAAAAATATGTGCCAATGTTCAAGAAAAGCTATATTTAAAAAGTTCCCATCAGAATTATTTGTAAGAGCCCCAAATTTGAAAAACCCAAATGTTCATCAATAATGGATTAAATAAATTGCGTATTTTCATACAATAGAATACTAAACATCAATGAAAGTGAAGTAATAACAGATACAGGAAACAACACAGATGAGTATCACAAACACAATGCTTAGTGGAAGGAGACTTACACAAAAGAATACATATTGTATGTTTTCTTCCATAGAAATTTCAGAAACAGGAAGAGGTAATCAATGGTGTTTGAGATGTAACAGAGAGAGAGATTCAGAGGGGACACAAGAGAGACTGCTCGATCAGGGGAACTGTTAATGTTACATTCTTTTAATATGGTGACAGTTACTTTATTCACATTGTGATAATCCATACAATTTTTGCAGTTTTCTGGAGCTATTTCATTCCTCAAAAGAGAATTAAAAAGAAATAACTTTATATCATACCTGCCCTTGTTCCTCCCCTTTACTAGCATTGGTTATGAAGACTTTTCACAATATGGCCATTACTTTTCAACACTTTTCTCTTTGTCCTTATGCTCCAGCCATACTGGGCAACCTGTCATCCTTGAACCCACACAGAATATTTCCACTTCTCTGTCTTTGCTCATCTTGCTTGCCCCTCTTCCTTCAGCCTCCAAACTGCTTCCGATCACTTTTCAATTACCATGCAAAATGCTACTTCTTTTTTAGTATATTTTAAATTAGTGGGGTGTTTGGGTGGCTCAGTCGGTTAAGCAGCCGAATTCGGCTCAGGTCATGATCTCGCGGTCCATGAGTTCAAGCCCCATGTCGGGCTCTGTGCTGACAGCTCAGAGCCTGGAGCCTGTTTCAGATTCTGTGTCTCCCTCTCTCTGACCCTGCCCTGGTCATGCTCTGTCTCTCCCCGTCTCAAAAATAAATAAAACGTTAAAAAAAAAAATAAAAACTTTTTTTTTTTTTTTACTTGAGAGAGAGTGGCAATGGGGTGGAGGGACAGAGGGAGAGAGAATTGTAGGGCTTGATCCCGTGACCTTGGGATCATGACCTGAGCTGAAATCAGGAGTCAGACACTCAACCAACTGAGCCACCCAAGTGCCCCTCAAATGCTACTTCTCATTCAAAATCCTTCCATTTCAGCATCCTCTCTTCTTTCTCTACTATCTTGTGCTATTTTCTACTTCCCTTTTGATCATTCCATTCCATTTATGGTGATAGTAATTTTAGCATTTGCCCTATCCTATCTCCCATCCAAATCCGAATTAAGGGAGAAAGTATGCAAAACTAATGTTTGAAATAAAAAATGTATGGATCTGGGATTTAGACTAATGGAGATTTATTATGGAGAGTTTCAAATGTAATAACATATAAAGAATAGTATAGTAAATACCCCTGGACCCATAAGCCAGCCTCCACAATAATCATAATTCTGGCTCAGTTCAGTTTTGAATCCTTTATTGACTGACTCACCATGGGTAATTGAGATGGAAATTAAAGTATTGCCTGTAGGATGGATATAAAATGCACAGAGACAAGGGTAAATTTGGACGTGGGCAGAGTTATATATTCAATAACATCTTTTTATTATGTACGTAAAGTTGCATTTGACTTGTTTTAACTTTAATATTATTGTGCTAATAGCTTGATTTTAAAGTTTCTATCCTTCCTTATAGATGAGAGTTCAAATGGTTTAAGTTTCATAATGGTATGAACATAAACTTTCTTCTCGATTTCAGAATAGCGTGATTTTTATCTTCCCTTTTCCTACCTGTTCCTCTCTTCATCCCTTCTCTTCTTCCTTCCTTCTGACATGTTCTCTGGGGCTACATTTTCAGAGCACTCAACTCCGAAAAACAACACCCAGGGGATTTCTGGAATGTTAGATAATAGGGCTTCAAAAAAAGTGAGTTTCCCACTCCCACCCCTTCAAATTGTGTGTGTGTGTGTGTGTGTGTGTGTGTGTGTTTATATAGTAATGGCAGGTACAATATGTATTATAAAAGTGGAAGGGAGCCCTGGGTTATTATGTGCTAAGAAACTGATTTCTAAATATCTATAAAAAGATGATTTTTCTTCATTATCTTATTGAGAATTACTTTCAGTGAAGACAGACAAATTAAAATTCATGTTATTTTAGAACTGGGGAGTTTAGAACCTAACAGAATGGACAGAGAACACTTTCTTTGTGAGATCTTTTAATTTTTAATTTAATTTTATTATTTTTAAAATTTTTAACGTTTATTTATTTTTGAGAGACAGAGAGAGACAGAACACGAGTGGGGGAGGGGCAGAGAAAGAGAGACACAGAATCTGAAACAGGCTCCAGTCTCCCAGCTCTAAGCTGTCAGCACAGAGCCCAACACAGGGCTCAAACCCACAAACCGTGAGATCATGACCTTAGCTGAAGTTGGACTCTTAACTGACTGAGCCACCCAGGCGCCCCTTGTGAGATCTTTTAAACAAGTTTTTCACGTATTTTTAAACGTATATATATATTTAAGAAATAAGAATGCACTATGGGAAGTATAAATAAGACTTTTGATAATTAGTAATGTAGAGTCTTAGTTTTTCTGTCTAGGAAAGAGTACTTCCATAAAGAAAAAAAAACATGAAAAATAAATACAAATCATTAAGGCACCAATCATCCTTTATTATATCTATTACTGAATAAGTGCACAAAGAAACATTGTTCTCACTTTTTTTTTTAATTTTAATGTTTATGTGTTTTTGAGAGAGAGAGAGAGAGAGAGAGCAGGGGAGTGGCAAAGAAGAGAGGGAGACCTAGAATCTGAAGCAGGCTCTGGGCTCCAAGCAGTCAGCACAGAGCCTGATGCAGGGCTTGAACTCACTAACAGTGAGATCATCACATGAGCTGAAGTCGGATGCTTAACAGACTGAGCCACCAAGGCAGCCCTTCACTTTTCTTACAGTAAGAGCTTATTTATTAAATAATTACAGCCATACTCCTGACAAACTGTGTGAGCAATAAACATCAGCAGCCAGTTATATAATAAACTCTGTGCAGTAATAAATAGGTTTAATTTTAAGTGATTAGTTCCTTTTAGGATTTAACTACAGTCCATACAGGTTGGTTTGGATGATGGGTGAGAACAGTATAAATGGATAGCCATGTTTCTTGTTAGCATTCCTGAGATGCTTTATTTGTTAATATTCACTTCACATAGACAAGCCTGTCTTTTCAAAGGTTTTTCATCACAACGTATATTTTTTCCACTCAAATTATTTGCATTTTCTGCTGAACCTTGCTGAGGAAGCTGACATTTTGTGCTACCCAGCCAGTGTGACTCACACATTTTGTTTGGTCCAGACTGGTTCAGTGACTCTTGCCATCCCTACTAACACAGTCATTATTGTGGCTTGCACTTAAATTGAATGGTTGATTAATGCCTGCTCCCTTCTATCTGCACTAAAGCAAAAACATTTGTACAATCATTTTAACAACCACATTACAGATCATAAAGATAGACTACAAATATGAAGGCAATATTTGTTCCAGAACAGCAAAAGATTTTAATGTTATATTGTTGCCAGGGAAAGGAAGGCTAGGGAGACAACTGGAGGTGAAAACCAGATGATTTAGTAAAGCCTTTTTAAAGAGCATCTCTGAAACATTAGGTATAATCATTTTGTATTTAGCTCATTTTATTAGCACATAGTTTTTAATGTCCTACTCCAAAGTTTATTTACTGGGTTAAGTTTAATTAAATGAAAATGTAGTTCTTGGTAGTCGTTGTTAAAAAAACAGAACAAAACAATTGTTTTAAATGACAGGAGAACAAGAAAAACCCTATACACTTGCCCCTTGAACAATATGGATTTGAACTTCATGGGTCTGCTTACATGAGGATTTTTTTCAATAAATACTCTACACTACTATAAATGTATTTTCTCTTTCTTATGATTTTCTTAAGTTTTTTTCTCTAGCATACTTTATTGTGATAATACAGTATTTAATACCTATACAAAATATGTGTGAATCGACTTTATGTTTATTATTAAGGCTTCTGGTCAACAGTAGGCTATTAGTAATTAAATTTGGGAGGGAGTCAAAAGTTATAGGTGGGGTTCAAGGTAGCAGTATAGGAGACTGAATTCACCTCCATCATAGAATACACCAAGTTACACCTAGTAATAGAATAGTTGCTCCTGAAGAAGAACTGAGTAAGGGCTGACTGCACAGCTACTGAACAACCAAAGACAGAGAGAACGGGGAAGAGACCAGCAACAGAGACAGAGACATGGTAATAAAGGGAACCCTTCTTCCCCATGCTGTGAATGGCAGTAGGTACGGATAGTACTGAGGGACTGGGAAGAGATCCCTCTGTCCTTGGGCACAGAAACAAAACAAAACAAAACAAAACAAAACAAAACAAAACAAAACAAAACATCACAGTTTAAAAGAGCAACTAGGCGTATAATAGAGACAACACTAGAAATCTGCCAGTGGATGAGCTGCAGGAAAGCTCTCCAGATCACAGTGACTGGAAATCAACACCGTTTACATTCCCATTCCACCTTCAAAGACTAGACGTGAGCATGGTCTGGACACCATAACAGGCAAGTCTGGTCATCTCAGTGAGCTTGTGACTTCAGTGAGCCCAGTGTCCACAAGCCCATACCAACCCTAGCCACACTGGGTCACAGAAGAAAAGCTGTAGTTTAGAAAGGCGGATGGGGTGCCTGGGTGGCTCAGTCGGTTGAGCATCCGACTTTGGCTCAGGTCATGATCTCACAGCTCATGAGTTTGAGCCCCACGTCAGGCTCTGTGCTGACAGCTCAGAGCCTGGAGCCTGCTTCAGAGTCTGTGCCTCCCTCTCTCTGTGCTCCCACCCACTTGCATTCTGTCTCTGTCTCTCTAAAAAATAAATAAAACATTAAAAAAATAATAAAAAGGCTGAGGAACTGCAGGAATGATCTCTTCCTCCCTCTACCTTAAAAGCCCAGGCTGGAGCGGGGTTTGGCTACTATAAGAGGCAGCTTCCAAGACCTTAACAGGCAGGTCCTGGTGCTGTAACTGGTGGGTCCAGTCATCACAGAAATCTTGTGACTTCAGCAAGCTCAGAACTCCAAGCCCATGCCAGCTCTGGTTGCCCTGAGACACAGAAAAATATACCACAGCTTAAAAGTTCCAAGGAACTGTGGAAACATGATCTTCCCCTCCACCCTAAATCAGAACAAGATCTGTTTCATGGTGAGCTTTTAGACCTCAGCAAACCCAGGGACCGCTAGCCCACGCCAGCCACCTTGTGGTGCTAGGGCACAGAGAACAAGCCATGGTTTTGTGTTTTATTGTTTTTTTTTTGTTGTTGTTTAATTTTTATTTTAAAATGTAATTCATTATTATATTTATTATTATTGCTTTTTAAAATGTCTTTTTTTCTTTTTAATTTGTTCTTGTTTTCTTTATTTCTTTCTCCTTTTTTCTTTTCTTCTTTCCTTTGTTCTTTTACTGCCATTATTTTTCCTTATTCTTTCTTAAAAAAGCCACAGTTTAAACTAGCATATATAACTAAAGCTCCAAAAACACACAGTCTGCATAAGGGAAACCATACACAAAACCTTCAGCTTCAGGAGATGTAGTCATTTTGCTTTTCCATAGAAACAAATATAGAAAGTCAAGCAAAAATGGGGACATAGAGGAATATGCTCCAGATGAGAGAATTAGAAAAAGACATCAGGAAAATAACTAAATGAAACAGAGATAAGCAATATGCCTAATAAAGAATTTAAAGTAATGATCATAAAAATAATCACTGGGCTGCAGAAAAGAATAAAAGAACTCAATGAGACTCTCAATAAAGAGATATAAAATATTAAAAAGAACCAATAATATTTGAATAATACAATAAATGAAATAGAAAACACACTAGAGAGAAACAACAGTAGATTGGAGGATGCAGAAAAACATATCAGCAATCCAGAAGACAGGGTAATGGAAAGCATACAAGCTGAACATCAAAAAGAGAAAAGAATTTTTAAAAATGAGGATAGATTAAGAGATCTTTGGACAACATTATGCGAACAAACATTTACATTCTAGGGATCCCAGAAGAAGAGAAAAAGAGACATTTTCCCTATCCTAGGTAAGGAAATAGACATCCAAGTCTATACAAACCTATAAGGCTGTCAGCTGCATTTTCAGCAGAAACATTGCAAGCCAGAAGGGAGAGACATGATATATTCAAATTGATGAAAGGAAAAAAAAAAGAAAAAAAACCTACAACTAAGAATACTCAGCCTGGCAAACTTTCATATTTGAAAGAGAGATAAAGAATTTCTCAGACAAACAAAAGATAAAGGAGCTATCACTAGTCAACCAACCTTAAAAGAAATGTTAAAGGGACTTCTTTAAGTGGAAAAGAAATGACCATAATTAGACATAAGAAAAATATGTAAACAAAGATGTAAAATATGACAAAATATACATAACATGTGGAGAAAGGAGTAAAAAGGGAACAGAAACTGAAAAAGAAAAAGATTTTTTGTTTTCTGTTTTCTTTCTTTTAAGAATGTGTTTGGACTTCAATGACCATAAAATTAACATGGATGATTATTTATTTAGGATGAAGTATATAAACCTTTTGGTAACCACAAACCCAAAATCTATGACAGATTTACAAAAAATGAAGAGAATGAAAGCCAAACAAAACACTATAGATGGTCATTGATCACAACTAAAGAGAGCAAAAGAAGAAGGAACAAAGAACTACAAGAAGAACCAGAAAACAACTTTTAAAAATGGCAATAAATACATACCTGTCAATAATTACTTTAAATTTATGTATTTTTTTCAATATATTAAATTTATTGTCAAATTGGTTTCCATACAACACCCAGTGCTCATCCCAAAAGGTGCCCTCCTCAATACCCATCACCCACCCTCCCCTCCCTTCCACCCCCCTTCCACCCTCAGTTTGTTCTCAGTTTTTAAGAGTCTCTTATGCTTTGGCTCTCTCCCACTCTAACCTCTTTTTTTTTTTCCTTCCCCTCCTCCATGGGTTTCTGTTGAGTTTCTCAAGATCCACATAAGAGTGAACACATATGGTATCTGTCTTTCTCTATATGGCTTATTTCACTTAGCATCACACTCTCCAGTTCCATCCACGTTGCTACGAAGGGCCATATTTCGTTCTTTCTCATTGCCATGTAGTATTCCATTGTGTATATAAACCACAATTTCTTTATCCATTCATCAGTTGATGGACATTTAGGCTCTTTCCATAATTTGGCTATTGTTGAGAGTGCTGCTATAAACATTGGGGTACAAGTGCCCTTATGCATCAGTACTCCTGTATCCCTTGGTCAATTCCTAGCAGTGCTATTGCTGGGTCATAGGGTAGGTCTATTTTTAATTTTCTGAGGAACCTCCACACTGCTTTCCAGAGTGGCTGCACCAATTTGCATTCCCACCAACAGTGCAAGAGGGTTCCCGTTTCTCCACATCCTCGCCAGCATCTATAGTTTCCTGATTTGTTCATTTTGGCCACTCTGACTGGTGTGAGGTGATATCTGAGTGTGGTTTTGATTTGTATTTCCCTGATAAGGAGCGACGTTGAGCATCTTTTCATGTGCCTGTTGGCCATCCGGATGTCTTCTTTAGAGAAGCGTCTATTCATGTTTTCTGCCCATTTCTTCACTGGATTATTTGTTTTTCGGGGGTGGAGTTTGGTGAGCTCTTTATAGATTTTGGATACTAGCCCTTTGTCTGATATGTCATTTGCAAATATCTTTTCCCATTCCATTGGTTGCCTTTTAGTTTTGTTGGTTGTTTCATTTGCTGTGCAGAAGCTTTTTATCTTCATAAGGTCCCAGTTAATTACTTTAAATTTAAATGGCATAAATGCTTCAATCAAAGACTTAAACTGCCAGAATGGATTAACACACACACACACACACATACACACACACACACACACACACACGTGTGCGTGTGCGCACGTGCACACACACAAGACCCATCTATATGCTGCCTATAAGAGACTCGCTTCAGACCTAAAGATGCATAGAGACTGAAAGTGAAGGGTTGGAAAAACATTCACCATGTGAATGGAAGTGAAAAAAAATTGAAAAAGCCAGAGTAGTAATAATTACATCAGATAAAATAGACTTAAAACTAAGACTGTAATAAGAGATAAAGAAGGGCATTACATAATGACAAAAAGGGATCAATTTCACAAGAATATATAATAATTGTAAATATCTATACACCCAACATTGGGAGCATCTAAATGCATACAGCAAATATTTACTGGACATAAAGAGAAAAATTGATGGTAGTGTAATAATAATAGGAGACATTAACATTCCACTTACATCACATCATCCAGACAGAAAATCCATAAGAAAACAATGTCTTGGAATGACACATTAGACTAGATGGACATAACAGATACACACAGATAATTCCATCTAAAACCAACAGAATACACATTCTTTTCAAGCACACATAGTACATTCTCCAGATAGATCACATATTAGGCCATGAAACAAGCCTCCATAAATTTCAGAAAAATTTAAATCATACCATGCATCTTTTCTGAACACAACAGTATGAAACTAGAAATAAATCACAAGAAAAAAACTGGAAAAAACACAAACATCTGAAGACTAAATGTGTAATAAAAAAAACAATGACAATGGATCAATAAAGCAATAAAAGAAGAAATAAAAAAATACATGGAGACAAATGAAAATGAAAACACAATGATCCAAAATCTCTGGGACATGGTGACAACATTTCTAAGAGGGAATTATATAGCAATAAAGGCCCACCTTAAGAAGCAAGAAAAAAAATCAAGTAAATAATCTAACCTAATGCCTAAAGGTAATTTAAAAAAAGGACAAAGCCCAAGGTGGATAGAAGAAAGGAAATAAAGATCAGAGAAGAAATAAATGACATAAAGACTAAAACACACACACACACACACACACACACACACACACACACACACACCAATGAAACCAATACCTTGTTTTTTAAAAAATAAATAAAACTGACAAACTCTTAGCCAGACTCGTCAAGAAAAAAATGAGAAAGGATCCAAATAAATTCAGAAAGAAGAAAAGAGAAATAACTATGGACAACACAGAAATACAAAGCATTGTAAGAGAATGGTATTAAAAGCATATCCCAGTAAACTGGACAACCCAGAATAAAGAATAAATGCCTAGAAACATTTAATCTTCCAAAACTGAAGGAGAAAAAAATAGAAAAGATTAACAGACAAATTATAAATTGCAAAATTGAATGGGTAGCCAAAAAACTGTCAAAAAATAAAAGTATAGGACCAGACAATAAATGAGTTCTACCAGAAATTTAAAGAAGAGTTAATACCTTTTCAAACCATTCCAAAAAATAGAAGAGGAAGGAAAGCTTCTAAATATATTCTACAAGGCCAGCATTACCCTGATACCCAATCCATACAAAGACACCACAAGAAAAGAAAACTATAGGCCAAGATCCCTGATGAACATAGATACAAAAGTCCTCAACAAAATATTAGCAAGCTTCACACATTAAATACATTATATATTGTAAATACAAAAATACAAAAAAGATCATTTACCACAATCAAATGGAATTTATTCCTGAGATGTGAGAAAAAGTATTTGACAAAATTCAGCATCCATTCATGATAGAAACTCTCAACAAAATAGGATTAGAGGAAACATGCCTCAGCATAGTAAAGGCAGTAGAGGGAACATACCTGAACATAATAAAGGCCATGTATGAAAAACCCACAGATAACATCATCCTTCAATAGTGAAAAACAGAGCTTTCCCTCTAAGGTCAGTAATAAGACAAAGATATCCACTCTTATCACTTTTATTCAACATAGTACTGGAAGTCCTAGCCACAACAATCAGAAAAGAAAAGGAAATGGGAGGAATCCATATTGGTAAAGAAGTTAAACTGTCACTTGGAAACAATATGGTACTATACATAAAAAACCCTAAAGATTCCACTGAAAAATTACTAGAATTCACAGATTTAGTAAAGTGGTGGGATAAAAATTAATACCCAGAAATCAGTAGCATATTGATACATTAACAGCAAAGTCACAAAAAGAGAGATATAAAGAATAATAACATTTATAATAACACCAAAAATAATAAATTACCTGGGAATAAACTTAACCAAAGAAATGAAAGACCTATACTCTGAAAACTATAAAACACTGATGGAAGAAATTTAAGATGACACAAATAGAAAGATATGCCATGTTCATGGGTTGGAAGAACAAATATTGTCAAATTGTCCACATTACCCAAAGCAATTCCTATCAAAATACCAACAGCATTTTTCACAAAACTAGAACAAATAATACTAAAATTTGTATGGAACTACAGAAGACCCTGAATAGCCAAAGCAATCCTGGTAAAGAAGAACAAAGCTAGAGATTTCACAATTCCAGATTTCAAGATATACTATACAGTTGTAATCAAAGTAGTATGATACCGGCACAAAAATAGACACATAGATCAATGGTACAGAATAAAGTTCCCAGAAATAAACCCATATTTATATTGTCAATTAACTTATTGCAAGGGGGGCAAGAATATACAATGGGGAAAAGATAGTTTCTTCAATAAATGGTGCTTGGAAAACTGGACAACAACATGCAAAAGAATTAAACTGGAGTATTTTCTAACACCATACACAAAAATAAATTCAAAATGGATTAAAGTTCTAAATGTGAGACCTGAAACCATAAAAATCCTATGAGAGAGCTGAGGCAGTAATTTCTTTGACATCAGCCCTAGGAATATTTTTCTAGATATGTCTCCTAAGGCAAGGGAAACAAAAGCAAAATAAAATTATTGGGACTTCATAAAAATAAATGGTTTTTGCACAGCAAAGGAAACCATCAGGAAAACAAAAAACACAACCTATGGAATGGGAGAAGAAATTGCAAATGATGTATCTGATAAGGAGTTAACATCCAAAGTATATAAAGAACTTACACAACTCAACACCAAAAGAAAAAAAAAAAAAAAACCAAAAACCAAAAAAAAACAGTTAAAAAATTGGCAGAGGATATGAATAGACATTTTTCCAAAGACATGACAGATAGTCAACAGACACATGTTTTCTGATGCTCAGTGTCCCTCATCATCAAGGAAATGCAAATAAAAATCACAGTAAGATATCACTTCACACCTGTTATAATAGCTAAAAGCAAGAAGAGAATAAACAACAAGTATTAGTGAGGATAAGGAGAAAAAAGAACCCTGGTGCACAGTTGATAGAAATGTAAATTGGTACAGCCACTGTGGAAAACAGTATGGAGTTTCCTCAAAAAATTAAAAATAGAAATACCATATGATCCAATAATTCCACTGTTGGGTATTTACCCAGGGAAAACAAAAACCCTAACTCAAAAAAATATATGCACCCCTATGTTTATTGCAGAATTATTTGTAATAATAGCCAAGACATGGGAGTAACCTAAATGTCCATCAATAGATGAATGGATGAGAAAAATGTGATAAACACACACACGCACACACACACACACACACACACACACACACACACACACAGGAATATTACACAGCCATAAGAAAGGATGAGATCTTGCATTTGAGACAACATGGATAGACCTAGATGGTATTATGCTAAGTAAAATAAGTCAGACTGAGAAAGACAAATACCATATGACTCCACTCATAAATGGAATCTAAAACATGAATAAACAAGCAGCAAAAACAGACCTATAAATACAGAGAACAAATTGATGGCTGTCAGAGGGGAAGGGAGGAGGTTAGGCAAAATGGGTTGAAGCGGAGAGGGAGATACAGTACTCTATTTACAGAATGAGTAAGCCACAGGAATGCAAAGCAGAGCATAAGGAATATAGTCAGTGATATTGTAATAGCAATGTAATGGGACAGATGGTAGCTCTACTTGTAGTGAACAGAGCATAATGTATAAACTTGTCAAATCACTAAGTTTTACACTTGAAACTAAGGTAACATTTTGTGTCAACTATACTTAAAATTTTTAAAGTTAATGAAATCAGTGAGAATTTTTCTATAGTTCAAATCTAAGTGTTTACTACTAAATGTTTAGCTTTTTGTAATTTATAAATTGTTTTAGATTTATCTATATTAAAAAGGTAATTGTAAAAAATTATAATAAAGAAATTTCTGCAGAAAAGGAGATGTTAGTTCAAGGATTCATTTTTGACATGTTCATTACTGTGAAGTGGCCTCACGTGTGCACTCCTATTTTACACTCCTTGGTAGACCTGTTTGCCTGCCCATTTTATCCTCTCTCTGTTATACTTCTAGGTGGAACACAGCTCTGTAGACTGACCCATAGTTTATATTTCCAAGAAGGTATCTCTGTAGGTGCTGCTAGATATAGACCCCCTAATTCCTTTTTGTTTCAGAATTATTTTGTAAATTTATTTTTATTTTTTATTATTTTTTTATTAACATCCAAGTTAGTTAGCATATTACAATAATGATTTCAGGAGTAGATTCCAGTGATTCATGCCCTATGTATAACACCCACTGCTTATCCCAACAAGTGTCTTCTTTAATGTCCCTTGCCCATTTAGCCCATACCCATACCCACAACCCCCTCCAGAAACTCTCAGTTTGTTCTCTATATTTAAGAGTCTCTTATGTTTTGTCTCTCTCCCTGTTTTTATATTATTTTTGCTTCTCTTCCCTTATGTTCATCTGTTTTGTATCTTAAATTCCACATATGGGTGAAGTCATATGATATGTGTCTTTCTCTAATTTCATTTAGCATAATGTCCTCAAGTTCCACCCACATTGTTGCAAATGGGAAGATTTCATTCTTTTTGATGGCCAAGTAATACTCCATTGTGTATGTATACCAAATCTTTATCCATTCATCTGTCGATGGATAGTTGGTCTCTTTCCATACTTTGGCTATTGTTGATAGCACTGCTATAAACATTGGGTGCATGTGCCTCTTCAAAACAGCCCACCTGTATCCCTTGGATAAATACCTAGTAGTGCAATTGCTAGACACCCCCTCATTCCTTAAACACAATGCCAAAGTGCAGATTTATATTCAATTTAATCAAGATAATAACATAATACTGTATATATATTCATATGACTATCACTTTAGAACCAAACAGCAATATACATGTTCTTACAGATATAAGGGTTATTTTTTTGATAAGTAAAAGCATATTTAATATTAGGATTATCTTTGAATAGCCAAAGGCTAGAGGATTTGAATATCATAGTGATTGCAGATTAGGATCCAGAGTACTACCTAGATAAGGTTTAGTTTCCAAATGTAGAATTACAAATTCAATTCTAATAACAGTCTTTCATTATATCATTATATCACTTAGACTCAAAGTGAATTATCATTTGAAAGCCTTTCTACAATGGAACTTGAGGACATTATGCTAAGTGAAACAAGAGAAAGACAATTACATGTGATCTTATATGTGGAATTTAAACAGACAAAAAACCAAGCTCTGTAATATAGAGAACAGATTGGTGGTTCCCAAAGGTAGAGGGTAGGGGGTGGGCAAAAGGGGTCAAATGGTGCAAGCTTCCAGTTATCAAATAAATAAATCATGGTGCTGTCATGTGTAACATGGTGACTATAATTATCAATACTGTGCTGAATATTCTAAAGTTCCTAAGAAAATAAATGTTAAAAGTTCTCATCGTAAGAAAAAATCGGTTACTCTGTGTGGTGAAGGGTATTAACTGGACTTGCTGTGGTGTTCATTTTGCAATATATATGCAAATACAGAATCAGTATGTTGTACATCTGAAAGAGGGTTGTATGTCAACTATACCTCAGTAAAAAAATAACAAAAGGCTTTCTGTACGAGTAGCTTTTAAATTTTTTTAATACTTATTTATTATTGAGAGACACAGAGCATGAGCAGGGGAGGGGCTGAGAGATGGTGAAACACAGAATCTGAAGGAGGCTCCAGGGTCTGAGCTGTCAGCACAGAGCCCAATGCGGGGCTCGAACTCACAAACCACGAGATCATGAGCTGAGCCGAAGTCGGACGCTTAACCGACTGAGCCACCCAGGCGCCCCTGTAGTAGTAGCTTTTAAACTTAAAAAAAAAGTTACAGGTAGACTTTCAATTGTTCAAGGGGTTGGCACCACTAACCCCCAAGTTGAAGGGCCAACTCTAATATCACATTAAAAGGTATACATGTGCTTTATCTGTAGATCTGTTTTCAGTGTGTAGTTTCTCCTCTTTTTTTTTCTTTTTATGAAGATAGGTTTAGTCCATTGTTTTCCCCAGATTTTTTAACACTATAATTGTTATTTAAGCTAACTTTGGACTTTTTGAGTGAATTAGCTATGATTTCTTTTGATTGGTGTCCTCCCTTGCCTAATAAAGTAAGGATGCTATTGTTGCCTTCATTCTCAATCTCGCCTTTACTCCTACTTCTCTTCCCCATCACTAGCAAGCTCTTACAACACATTATGTAAGTAGTAGCTTACTATGCAAACTATCCATTAAAACCCCTCTACTTCATGTCTGTTTTATTTTTTGGATTTATTGAATGTAGCCAGTAGAGTCAATCTATCGCATGTTGCATTTTATTATAATAATACCTATTATTTGGTACATATGTGCTGCATCTCCTGGCAGGTATTCATAGCACTTTAACTGGTCATTACCTCTAGTAGGTCCTTAAATAAGTAATAATGGCAATAACTGGTAGAAAATTATAGAAACATTTTTTCCAGGGTTTACTTATTTCCAAAGAATAGCAACTGTATAGATAACTCTATAATTGAGAGAACAGATTTACTTAGTGTTTTCATCAGTGCCTTACCTTTTTTAAACAGAGAGAAAGCAAACTTTCAGCTGAAGGAAGTTGCCGTGTCTCACAATTGAAGGTTAAAGAGATTGACCTTTCACTCGAATTAAGAATGAACAACCTGTGGTGCAAAGGTGAAATGAGAAGGTTCAACAACATATGAAGCAGCCCCAGATTATCCATAATAGAGTAATATACTAAAAAAAATTAGGCCATTTAAAATGTAATAAAATTAACCTGGCAGTATTCCAGCCTGTCTGTAAAAAGCAAATGATGATAAGAGAGAGAGAAAAAAAATGCATGGAAAAATGCCCTGTGAAAAAAGAAAATGCAGTTGGGACTCAAATTGTGTTTTTCCAGCAGATTACTGTTGACCTAGGTCGGCATTCTCCAGTTAGCCTTTATCACGTGTTGTCATTTCTTTATCCTGAGTAATCAGTTTACATCGTTTTCAATATATTGGTTTATGCTCTAATCCAAATAAAAGTGCTGTTATTGCAATTAGCTCAAGAGTCTACTATCCAATTAACCAGTTTTCCACGTATTTCAGACATGCTTGCAAAGTTCTGCTTCTTGCTTCCTAAGAGTTTTCTATTCAGTGAAAAGTGACTCACGAGTTCAGCCCCAAATAGGAACCTGCTCTAAATGTTTTGTACCATGTTCTTGAAGCTGTATTTCATAATTCACTGATCAAGAACTATTATTAATGGAATTAATGGAATATTTTTGGAATATTAGTGGAATATTTTTTGCTAGTGGATCTGCTTTGCAGGACCAGTAAGTGAGGAGAAGGGCAAATCCGTGGAAACTACCACTTTCAGAAAACAATGAAAATAATGTGGCTGACTGAGCAAGGGGCATTCCATTTTTCTGAAATGCTATTTGCAAATGTTGCATATTCTGTTTCTCTCTTGAAGATACCTAATATGCATTGTAATATTAAAGGCTCTGGTATTAAACTTTGTTTAGCCTAGGACTTCCCAAATTTATTTGGGCAAATAATGTCTTTTTTTTTTTTACCATGCACTTATTAATATATCTAAGACCTTTTGTTTGTTCCACACACATTTTGGGAAAGAGTATATATTATCACTTCCAAGAAGAAACAGTCACTGAGAAAGATGGCCAGAATGGAAGTAGAGGAAGTAACTGACTGGCTGATAGACTGCAACTGCATGGGTGGCATAGAGCACAATTTCTGAGGGTGTGAATAAGAGTGTTGGAACACAGCTCTGATCTAGGCAGAGTAAGAAATAGCTAGCTGTTCAAGCTACATTATTTGACTTTTGCCTATGCCCTGGGTGGAAGAATGCAATGCCTCTAGAGGACAGGTGTGGGAGCAAAGAAATAGGAGCCTGCTGCAGAAATCTGTCTCGAATCAGAGTTGGAGGGGTGCTTTTATAGCTTAGTCTCAACTTCGACCCTTTATAAAAAACAAAAACTTAGCACGAGGACATCGGTCATCCAAATCACCTCCCAGATAAGTAAGCATCTGAGAGCATCCATTAGTATTGTTACGGCCTCTCCCTTCAGGAGAAAGAACTTGTATGGAAAGAATAGGAGCTTCAAGGTTAGGTTGACCCTGGTTCGGTATTCTGTCTCACAATTTACTAAATGCAGGATCTTGGGCAAGATATTTCATTTCTCAAACACAATTTTTCAAGTGTAGTTAATACTGTATACCTCACTATACTCTCTTTTGCCCATATTTTCTTGATGCCCAGCCAAAGCAATAGAATGTTTCATGGAGGCACTATGCTGAATGTTTTGCCTGTGTGATTTTGTATATTTCTTGTAATGACCCTACGATAAGCAGGTACTATTATTATCTCTATTTTACAGAGGAGATAACTAACGCACAGAGAAATGTCACAAGGCTACCTAAATGTTAAGCGGTGAAGCTTGGATTTTGATCTGATTGAGTTTACTCTTAAGACTGCAACTCTGTCTAGATGCACAGTTGCAGGAGGGAGAAGGTGAAATGTCAAGCTCCTGTGTGTTCCCAGGTGTATGGCATTAACATATTAACAGTTAAACCAGGATCCTGATAGCTCTAAATCTCCAACTGCTTGGAAAACTCAAGTCTCTTAAGTACACTTAGCCTTTCCCAGGTGATCATTCTGATAATCGGCTGTTTTCACAGTACCTCTCTCAAAAGCAAGGAGACTGGCTTCTCCCCTGACTTACGTAGTGAAGCCTGCAGCCCATTTGATCCTGATGCAGATGCAAACTATTTAGCTTCCTTACTCTATCCTCTTCCCTGTCGCAAGTTAGCCAGGTCTAAATGGCTTTACACATCTGTTGTCATTCCGAATTTGACTAACACTATCAACTCCTCTCTGACTCTTAGGGTTTATTGCTGAATCAAGCTCATAGAAATCTTTCTTTTTGGTGATTTCTCTTAATGTCACTAAAGTCTTGGGCCTTTTTTTCCCCCTTCTTGCTCAGAGTTCCACAGATATATGTATATATTTCTGACCCAGTTGTGGATAAAACATAGTTCAATAATGTTCTCCATCTGAGGGTAGTTCCTCAAGTCCACTGTAAATCAGAATTTCCAAATTGATATATGTAGAGAGGTATGCCAAGGAATATGTTGGATGGGACTAAATCTTAGTTTCTACTGATCCAGGCAGGTCTCTGATACATAAACATGTTAATTTCATAGTGGGGTTAATTTCATAGTTAATTACATACTGGAATTGGCTCATACTGGCTCAGAAGATTGTTATATATATATTTTAAAACTCTACAAGCCAGGAAGTAGGCTGTGGTGGAGTAGGTACGATATGGAAATCAGCAAATGTTGCGAACCCGTGCTTCCTCTATCTTTCTTCATCCCACATCCAGAGAGCGTCTTGTTAAACATTTCTCAGTACTGGTCCTTCTTTTGCTGAGTGCTAGGGGAAGCTGGGGGCGGGGGCAGGCTTTCAGTAAAGAGGAATGTTGAAGGTAGGAAAAATAGAGTCACCCGTTTGTAAATCCAGCTGAGGAATTTCTGAGGAGCTGAGATTCCCTTCTAGCAAATGTAGTCTATCTTTTGATGCTGGTTGTATCAGGATAAGAATTTAGATGTTTTCTGATTCATTTAATACGGCAGTGGGCCAAAAAGTGTGAAATTAAGGATATAATTTTATTTTTGTTGCTGCGATTTCAGTGAGCTAAAACTAAAATCTTGTTTCCTAAGTAAAAATTAACATGATAAAGAAATTAACAACCCAAGATATTTCACTGTAGTTTGAATCAGCTTTAGGTTTAGAGCAGTAGGTTTTTCATTTGTTTATTTATTTTGAGAGAGACTGTGAGTGGGGGATGAACAGGGAGAGAGGGAGGAAGAGAGAGAATCCCAAGCAGGCTCCACACTGTCAACACAGAGCCCAATGTTGGGGGTGGATCCCACAAACTGGGAGATCATGCCAGAGGCAAAATCAAGAGTCAGACACTCAACCGACTAAGCCTCCCAGGCACCCCTAAAGCAGTTTTCATCCCTGTGTGCATAGTAGGACCACCTGCTTGCTTCATAAGCATGCCACAGTTACTGCCCTTCCCCAGATCACTTAACTCAGATTCCAGGTGATTGCAGTGTACATCAAGGATTGAAAACAGCTGTGTAGAGCTCTGGACTCTTCTCTTGCGATGTATTTAAGCATCTACCTATTTAAGGCAGGGTGTAGGCTGCTTTTCAGAAGTGGTGGTGTTTCCTCAGAGACGGGAGATGAACACAGAACTGTGAGTGGGTTGATTTTAATTTTTGCTGTTCTTGCAAGTTTTTAATAAAACTGGAGGCGTGACCCGAAATTGTAGTAAGGTAAAATTTGTGTAAAACACTGGGGAGCAGCTAGAAACTTCGGAAAATCAGTGGTGAACCAAAAGTATTTTGTTGTTGTTGACTGTAGAAATGAACCCCAACAGAGGAAGGGGAAGACTTTCTTTGAAAACATGTCCTGGATACTTCTCCACCTAGCTCTGTGATATTCTTTCATTTGGAGAGATTGTGTGTAGAAACTGAAGTAGTCTTATCCAGATTTGCAAAAACACACAGACCTTATCTAGAAGTGTATGAAATGCCCCCCCCCCTTATCAATCCCTCTTGTGGCCCTAAGTAGTGGAACAAATGGTTTCCCACCTCCAATATTCTTAAACGTAAAAACTAAACTTTAAGGTAAGTATGAGAAAATCCAAGGAAGTTCTGACTTTTTCCAAAAATATGTTTACTACATTTTAAAAACAAATATAAAACTCTTAAAAACGTTTTTGGTGCCCCAACCTTTTTCACAGGCTGCCTACGGGGCTGAGTAACATCACACTAGATCTAAAACGATTTCTCTGTTTTTGCTGACTTCTTTCCTGGAGATTTATTAACCATGAATTTCCAATTTTTGGTATGACACAGTGACTGAGATTACAGCCTGAAGATGATAAATTATCACATAAAAAATGATAGATTTTGAAAGGAAAAGCATGAAAAGTCAGAATAATATTAGAAACCTGGTCCCAATGACAAATGCTGAAATAAGAGGCAGCTTTGCCAGTTAATCATAGTTGTTTGAAAAGCCATAGAAAGGTTTTAAGTAATTTCTTTCCAAAAAGCATTCTGTGTTTTAAGAAACCTTAAAACAACTCCATGAATTTAACTTCTGTAAAATCTCAGTTCAAGTTTCAAGAGTAGGTTGAATTTCTATTTGATAGGCTTTCTCTAGAACTGACTTGTGTTTTCATTTTATCCCTGTATATGAGAGAATCCCACTTAGTTGACACACACACCTACCTCACTATAATAATCGTAAAAGCAAATGCATTTCAGTGTAGCTATGTTAATTTCATATTAAAGGGGTTAAAGTAAATTTAGTCTTTCAGTTTCTGACATTAAGAGGGTTTCTGTGAAGAAATTGGAAAGTCACATTGAAATTCACTTTTTCTGAAAAGGATCAGGAGAGCAGTTTCTGGAGAAAAGCTCATTAGAGGATTTCCGTGTCTTCAAAATTGTTTTCAAACTTGCTTATGAAGGAGATGAAAAATCTAAGTGGCATATGTTAAATGATATGGCTGATAGCTTTAATATGCAGATTTCTTCTGGTCTGTTTTTGAGCTCATATTGAATAATGAGTAGTTGTGACTTAATTAGGGAAGCTGACAATCCTGTGACAATTAGGTATCTAAGGATTCCTTCTAAAAGGACAAATACCACACAGTCTGATTAACAAGAGGACTTCAGCGTTGTTAGAAACTTAGGGTTCTGTGGCATCTTAGAGCATGGGAACGCATTTGAATGTTTAAAAAATTCTTTTGGGAGAAAGAGCACGAGTTGAGGAGGGGCAGAGAGAGAGAGGAAGACACCGAATCTGAAGCAGGTTCCAGGCTCCCCACGCAGGGCACAAACTCAGGAACCATAAGATCATGACCTGAGCTGAGCTCTGGCACCTAACTGACTGAACCGCCCAGGTGCCCCTTGAATGTTTAAACCATCCATGAATGTGTCCTGAAAATCTAAGTGGTGAGATTAAAATATAACCCCCCCCCCCCAAAGGGGTACCTGTGTGGCTCAGTTAGGCATACAACTCTGGATCTCGGCTCATGTCATGATCTTACAGTTCACGGGATTGAGCCCCACTTGGGCTCTGCACTGATAATGTGGGGCCTGCTTGGGATTCTCTCTCACACACTCACTTGTGAGCACGAGCGTGCTCTCTTTCTTTCTCTCTCAAAGTAAAAAAAAAAAAAAAAACCTACATAAAGGATAAACAAGTAACACTTGTCTATAGCTTAATGATAATACTAAGTGGACCCATCTGTGCATCCACCACCCATATGGAGATCCGGTGCACTACAAACACCCTAAAAATATCACCAAAGGTAATAGTTCTGATTTCTGTCACCAGAGGTTTGATTTGTCTGTTTGGGGCCTTTCTGTAATTGAAATTCTACTGCATGTCCTTGTGTTTACTTCTTTAGCTCAACATTTTATCTGTGACATGTAACCATGTTTTTCAATACTAGATAGTGCTCCATTGGAGGAGTATACCAGAAACTTAGGTGTCCCATCTATTGATAGAATTGTGGGTGGTTTCTAATTTGTTGCCATAATGCTAATGTTGCTATAAATAGTCCTGTATGTGTCTTTTTTTTTCCTTTTTTTTTTTTTTTTTTAATTTGAGAGACCCACAGTGTGAGCAGGGGAGGGGCAGAGAGTGAGGAAGAGAGAATCCCAAACAGGCTCAATGCTGTTAGCACAGAGCCTAATGTGGGGCTCGATCCCACAACTGTGAGATCACGACCTGAGATGAAATTAAGAGTCAGATGCTTAACCGACTGAGCCACCCAGGCACCCCTTGTATGGGTCTTTTGATGTCCATATATACTCACTTCTGTTGGGTGTATGCCCGGAAGTGGAATCCTGAGCCATAAGATAGATACATTTTTATGTTTTTAAGAGACTAACAAATACTTTCCAGAGGGGTTTTCCTAATTTACACTCACACCAACAATGTGCTTGCATTTCACTAATGAAGTCAGGAGAAAATGTGTGTATGGCAACCAGAGTCAATCCTATGTTTTACCAAAGTAAATATGATATAATGGAGGTCTGTACTGGGGCTGGAGATGTGGATTTGGAACATGTATGCTCTATGGATGGCACTGCGGGGTGGCGATGGTGGGAGAACCTAAGAGCTTTAGGAAGTGCCTAAATTTAGGGGAAAGTGGGGAAGGGCCATGAGAAACAAACGTCAGACTTAGAGCAAAGAAATCTCAATGTTAAAGCCAACTGGAGAGGAAGATCTGCAGGTAAAAGGAGGAGCCTACTTTATTATAGTATACAGGAAAGTGTTTGAAATGAAAGAATTGGTATTGAATTTGGAAATCTGAGTTGACCTTAAGGGAAACCCTTGGAGAGGGGGGAGGAGTGGATAAAAGTGCATTTGCAGTGGAAAAAAGAGAAGGGGGAAAGGAACTGGTGAATGTAGAGAGCTTTCCCAAGTTGTCGGTGCTAGAAAGATGGAGAGAATAAGGGGCTGGGCAGAAGGCACTGCATAACTAAAAATGATTAAATAGAAGGTATTTTAAGGAGTATTTTAAGAGACTGGCTTGAAAAACTACAAGTTCATTTTGGAGAGACTGGATTGGCTGATCAGTATATTTTCCTTTGGGCTAGGGGAATCTTGATGGGGTAGGATAAAGGAAGAAATCTGACCCTTGGGAGAGTTTAATATCTTTTTTTTTTTCTTTTTCCTGTTGGAGTATTTCGAAATACTGTGGGGGAAAACTAACATTTGAAATTCAACGAAAATGTGGATTGGTTAGTGAGGAGGCAAAATGATTCAAATATTCCAAAGTCTTCCCTTTTTCAGAAGCCTAATTTTCTAATGTTTTTCACATTCTGTTATCTTAAGCCAGGGTTTCATAATAGTATTGACATTTTGGGATAGAATTCACTGTACAGAGGGGCTATCCTGCATATTGTGGGGTGTTTGGCAATGTCTCAGGCTCCTACCTGTAAGATGTCGGTGGCCCTCTCTCCCCTCTGCCAAGACAACCAAAGGTCTCTCTGGACTGTGAAATGTCCCCTGGAGCAAAATTGTCCCCCTCACCCCTCCTAGGGAACCACTGGTATGGATCCTACTGTCCAGTGAGATGATTACACATTCTTCAAGTAAGTATTGGGGAGAGCAAGTAATCAGTCTCAAACAGTTGATAAGGTGTAATAAGCAGTGCCAAAGGAAGTATTTGAAAGGAAGAACAATGTTTATCCCACCTAACAGAATTTATTTCTTACTGCAGTAGAGCTGTGGTTGTTCATTTCTGAGCAAAGCAAAGATAGGAACTTCTATAGTGTTTGTGAAACCATGGAGTTGCATAACTGGTAAATTTTGAAGTCGAAAATATTCAAGGGTAAGTTGCTCCCAGCCAGCAATGTTGATGGACTTTTTTCAGAGGGGTGGTTGCTGAAGTATGTCACATTGACAGCTTGGGACTGATTTGGAACTGGTTCTGGTGGTTACTTGTATAAAGTCCTTTCCAAGTAGGGTAGGCATTACCTATGTTAAGCAGTATAATGTTCTAAAGTTTATAAAAAAACTTCAAAGTATGGAGCAAATGTTTCATTTTTTGCGGTCTCCAGGCTTTGGAAGACCATATTTAGGTAGCCGGATTAAATAGTGCCTCCCAAAGTTGTGTTTTTTATTTTAAGTGAGTATACAAGTTTTATGGTGCTGATCTTACTAAAGTGTTTATTGGGTTACACACTATATAAAAATACTGTAGAATGACGATTTCTAAAATAAGCATTTCCCCTTATTTTCTAGCCCAGCTCGTCTAGTCTCGTCTGTTGGGGTGTGCGTCAGGGGGCAGGTCAGGCTAAGATTATTTTATGACTGTGTCCTTACTTGTTTCCACCTGCATGTCTTTTATTCCCATGCTTCCATATTAAGCAAGAGTCCTTCATTGCCCTCTCCGACCACTCCTCTACTTTCTCCCCATCTTTGGTGGAAGCTCAGCATACAGGATCCCATTTCAGTAAGGAAACCAAGTCTACCAAACGCAATTAAAGCAAAGGCCTAAGCCTAATTACTGGCCCACTGGGCAAGGGAAAATGGTTAGGAAGCAGCCTAGTGGACACCAAGGATGAGGCCCCTTCTGGCAGATACAAGTTCTAAAAGCAGTGAATCTCCTGTGGCTCCTGCTGACTGGTGAGAGTGAAGCATGGTCAGATGGAACTGGGACCAGCAGAGACCAAGCCTATAGGGTGAGGACCCCTGTGAGTCCAGTTGACAACTGGAAAGGCCTACAAGGAGCAGATCCAGTCTCAAATTCTCTAAAACCCATTCCTTAGTCACCCTGAGTTTCACTGCTTTTCACCAAAGCATATTAAACTTGACAATGAGGACTTAGTGTCCTGCTGTGTTTTCTTAGATTGTCGTTAGCTCAAGGTGCTGTAACAAAATACTAGTGAGATCTGATAAATTAAATGAAATTTTGTTCTGGAGGCTGAGAAATCGAAGTCCAAGTACTATGTGGTTTGATCTTCAGTGAGGATTCTTTCTGGCTTGTGGATGGCAGCCTTTTATGTCCTTACATGGCCCAGAGTCAGAGTAGGCATGCAGGCTCTTTGGTGTCCTTCTTTAAAGGCACTAATCCCCTCATGAGGGCTCCACCTTCATGAACTCCTCTAAACTAATTTCCTCCCAAAGGCCTCCCCTTCAAGACTATCCTATTGGAGGTTAGGGCTTCAATATAGGCATTTTGGGGGATATAGTTTGTCCCATAGCAGACATTTTAAGATACGTTTTAAATATATATATCCCTACTAAACATTGTGCTATGGTAAGCACAGTAGGTAGTTAAATTTTTCTGGCTAATTGATCTCTACATCCTATTTATATTAGGCATTTAAGATTTTAGAAGTATGCTTTTCTATAAGTTTGGGCATACTGCCTCAAATTTCTGCTAGATCAGACATGTCAGGTAATTCATGGTGTCCAAGTTAGCCTTTGGAGGGTGGAAGAAGGCAAGAAACAGTACCACTGAAAGCAGCCTTGTTCAAATGGCCAGGGGTGTAGCAAGGTTACCTTGAAGATTTGCTTGCAAATCAATTAAAAGCAGATCCAGGGGTGCTGATTTTTAACTTAAAAGTCTTCTTTACTCGGGATCTAGCTCTATTCCTGGGAATGGATTCAAAAGCTGAAATAAGTAAAGAAAAACATCTACCAAGCATCATTGTACTGGATTCATCTTGCTACATGGATAGCTAGCTGGAATGACTTCTTCCAGAAAACCCAGTTAAAATTTCCATTTGATTAGAAGGCAGGTAAACAGGGGGGTTATTTTGGACCTATAGACCAAAACATACCCTAAGGAAAGAAACCAAGCTCTGCCAAGACCCCTTTCTCTAATTTCAAAGAACATAAATTTCCCTTTCTACCTGCTTGTCTGTTTCAGGATAAAAATACAAATTATCTTGCTTTACAGTGTGCACACTTCCTCCTGTAACAGGGCTCTGCTTTCCCTTTAAATGTGAACTATGGATTTTTGAACAAAAATCATAAAAATTCCATCAGATTAATACATAATTTCAGATTTTTCCCAAGGGCTTTTGCCTAACTTATTTTTATCAGCATGAAAACCTCCTGAGAATGTGGTGAGCTCTTTCTTCATGGAGATAGAACAGCTGGGAGTCTGGAAGCATTTCCACTATCTACCACCCACAGAGCCTGATTTTTAAGTTGTTTTCCTCAATAGAACGAGACCAGTGATTTCTAACCACAGTCACATCCAAGCTTCTTCTGGAGTTGTCAGCTATGTATCTAAATGTTCTGTTCCTGATGTTTCTTTTAAAAAATGCTGGAGTGTATTGTGCTAAGCAAAATAAGTCAGGCAGAGAAAGATATCTTATAACTTGACTCATATGTGGAATTTAAGAAACACAACAGATGAACCTAGGGGAAGGAAAAGAAAAATAAGACAAAAACAGAGGGAGGCAAACCAGAAGAGACTCCTAAATACAGAGAACAAACAGGGTTGCTAGACGGGTGCGGGAGGTGGGTGATGGGCCTTGAGGGCACTTGTTGGGATTAGCCCTGGGTGTTGGTGTAAGTGATGAGTCACTGAGTTCTACTGAAACCAATGCTAAACTGCATGTTAACCTGAATTAAAAGTAAAAACAAAGTTATATTTTGAAATTTAGATCTATGGAAGTGTTGTGAAGAAAAGTAATGTTTCTATGTAGGCTTCACTCAGCTTTCTGTAATGTTAACCATGGTACGTCTATTAAAGCTACAAAAATAACCCTGATCTAGTACTGCTAACTAAGCTTCGTGTTTGGGTTGGCCTTCCCAGTTTTTCCACTGATATGTTTTTACCTGTTCTGGGATCAAATCCAGGATGCTATCTTGCATTTCATCAGCCATCTCCTTAGTCTCCTTCAATCTGTAACAACTTCTCAATCTGTTTTTGACCTTGACACTTTTTTTTAAGCTCTTACCAAGTGTACCTTTTCACACATGTGAGATATCTTATAACCATTGACTAGAATACTTTATCATACATATTTAAAAATGTCGCCTTTTTTGATACTCAAAAGAACCTTGACGGGTAGGAGCAAAATACTTGAATGAAAACATGAATTCCCAAGGAAGACTTCACATGTTGGTATAAATACCTTTTTACTGGCTTTCCTACTTGTAATATCACAATAACCCAATCCAATGAAGGCTTCTCAAGCATTCTTAAACATTCAGAATAATCTGCTTAATGTGTGAGCTTCTTGTGTGATAATTGTATTGCATGTTCCACAAATGCATAAATGTTCTCAAGCATGACATTATAAGGTCTTTCATGGTCTGGCTCTCATTCATCCTTGAGATTTCCTGTCAAGTTCTTTGTTGAAGGCATCTTCTGAGATACCTCCTAATAACCCCCCTCTCTTTTTTATATGTGTCTCTGTGTAATCCCTCTCGTTGAGTATAGGCTGAATTTATTGACCAGTTTCTAAGGAATAGCATATGAGAGAAGTAAAGATGGTAAAGATTGTTGTAAGAAAAGACTTTGTGGCTTCTGTCTTGAGAGCATTCTCTCATTCTCCTCTTTGAGAGAAGCCAGTCACCATTTGTGAGCACCCCTAATGAGAGGCCTACTTGAGGAGGAATTGATGTCTCTGGCCAAAAGCCAGTGAGGACCTGAGCCAGGCCAATAGCCATGTGAGTTAGGTGTGGAACGGATCCTTCTCCAGCAAAGTCTGGAGGTGACTGCTGCCCTGGCCCACTGTTTGATCACAGTTTTAGAAGACCCTGTGCCAAAGGACCATGGTTGAGTCATGCCTGAATTCCTAACTCCTGGACATCATGAGTTAATAAATGATTGTTTAAGCCACTGAGTTGTGGCGGTGATTTTTAATATACAACTAACATGTTGTATCCAATTTCCTCATATCCTGGTGCCTACATGTTTAGTCAGTTATTTTGGGACCTAATGGTGACTAAGTCCATACTCAATGCAGCCCAATTGTATGCTAGGTGCCCAAATCAAAGACCCCAAAATGCAGTTGAAGGACTCTGCATTTAAGTAGAAAAAAATGTTGGCTACTAGTAAGTGCTGTAATTGAGGAATGAATGAATTTCTGTGAATTTAGAAGAGTAGCTCTATTTGACTTGAGAAGCAAATGAGTACGAATAAATTTTTGAACTAGAGTTTGAAAGTAAGCAGGGTTTCATCGAATAGAAGAGATAGCAGAGGGAAGAATGTGAACAAAAGTGTAGATCTACATACTGTTTAGGGGGGATGGCAAGTAGGACCATGACTGGGGATAGAGGAATGTAGGATGAGCTCTGTAGTGAAAGAAGACTGTTTACCATTTTCCTCCCTGTCTGTTGTGATATTCTTGTTCATCCCTCAAGACCAAGTTCAAATTTCCTTGTTTTCTTGAAACCATCTGACTATCCCTGCCTTAGTGATGTTTGCCCATTCAATTACTGCTGTCTCCTATTGTTCTTAAAGTGCTATGCTAGCAAACTCTTGGGAGTGGTAAATAGTATCTTTTCTTATGTGTATCCAGAACATTGCTGAGCACATAAAAATTTGGTAAACCCTTATTGATGATTAAAGATGGTGTTTAACTTCTGTGTTCAAGTTAAAATGCTTAATCCAAATATACATACACAGGCAACAACTCGAAAGCATCGCTGAAGTACATGCCTGCTGAGATGCTGAGAATGCAAATACAGGGAAATAATTAGTGAAATTTATACTGATACGTAGAAGCACAGACTCGAGGTCAGTAGGCAAATAGAGACTTGGAGATGGACAAAGCACAAGAAAATGTACAGACAAGGCCGAGTGCTCTGTAGATGGAAGGTGTAGCCTAACTGGAATAGAGTTTTGTTCAAGGAAGCCGTGTGAGAGGTGACTGGGTGGCATAGGTTAGCCCAACTGAGATGTAAGCCCTGCTCCGTGAAAGATAAACCAGTTTGATATTGGCCTAGGTGGACTGCCTCATATGTCGCAGAGAAGGGATTTATAGAACTGTGGCAACAAGGGTCCTTTACCCCTAAGCAAAGTGTACAATCTGAGGGTTACATATCACTGTAACCTACCTGTGAACTCTACTTTTTTAAAATTTTTAATGTTTTTATTTATTTTGAAGACAGAGCATGAGCAGGGGAGGGGTGGGGGGGGGGGACAAAGAATCCAAAGCAGTCTCCAGACTGTGAGCTGTCAGCACAGAATCTGACTCGGGTTTCGAACTTACTCACCAACTGCGAGATTATGACTTGAGCCGAAGTTGGATGCTTAACTGGCTGTGCCACCCAGGTGCCCCTTGTGAACTCTACTAATCCAGGGTCCTAAACCCCTGCATGTCCCACAGAGTGGAGATTTCAAGGAATCATAAGATTTTGTACCTGAACTCCTAAATTAGTCTTAAAAGGTACCTTGTGGCATCCATGTTTGTATTGCTTTCTTTCTTTCCCCATGCCATTCACCTCCTCCCTGGAATGGAACCACCACACCTTCTGGCCCCGACCAGCCTGCTGTTGTACCACCCCTTCCACAGAGCATCAAGAAGGTTTCTGCTGGGAAAGCTCTCCATGCAATCTCTGATGGATGGAGCTCAACGCATGGAAGCTTCTGGCCATCTTTGTCATTACAATCCCAAGAGTCCTGTTCCCTGTGTCATAGATATGTGATGCCCTTGTGTTAAACGAAAAGAAATAAGTTCCTTCAATTCAACTTGTGGCTTTACACCCTACTTGCCCCTCCTGCCTCCAAGGGCTTGGTCATGCGTCCAACCAGGAGTAAGCAGATCAGGGAAGGGTGCTGGACCCCAAGAAAAATCGTACTGATAAACATGATGTTCCCTTTATATTTTTCAATTCACTACCAAGGATGCATTACTCTATCAAGTGTATTGTGTCTGAACCTTTCCTTATTCAGGGACTCCATACTCCCTCATATATAGACTACTGGTGGGTTGACAAGATACTCTCAGGCATTTCTAAGATGGTGGGCATAACAGCTGGAGCTTAAGCCAGGACCACACCTATACCATACTTGTGTCTGAACAAGGGGTGGGAGAGTGGATAGAGTCAAGATAGGGACAGGACCAGGGAAAATAGGGAGACTGTGTTGGGATGGAGAAGGGGAGAGACCATCTGAATGGATCTTTGTAGACATGGGTTTGTTGCTTTTGTTTGACATCATTTTGTTCACTCTTGGCATGTAGCTGTATAGATAGGACCATTCAAAAGTGGGAGTCAAGGGACAAAAATTGTTAAAATGCAGGTGTATAACTATGTTATGCAGTATGACTTAGACTAGGACAAGCAGGAAGGTCATCTTGGAAATTACTGCTCGTCACTCCATGCCTGGATTATATCCTGTTTTCTACTTGGCTGCTAAGAAACTGAGTAAGTTCTGTGCTATTAGGAGCTGTCATTGATCCTGCTTTAGAATGATTACCTTTCATCTTCATTTCAAATCCTATATGTGCCCCTTTGGTCTTGGTGGTCTTCAGGTTTTATCTTACTTGAAATTTTTTCCTTCTACATTGTATCTTTAGAAGTAGACTATAAATAATAAAAATAAGTGAATGAAGAAATGTGTTGGCATTAATGGAAAGAAGAGGGATGCATGATACTTGAAGCCTCTATAAAGAGCTAGGAATTTTACAAGCACTGGGTTAAGAGATGTCACTGGCACCTTCATGCTGCTGGTAGTGGTGTGACTGGAAGTTGGAGAACAGGGTGAAGATGATACAGTAACTCTCAAACTTCAAATGGTGAGAACTGGGGCTAGGGTTCAGAGACTGCTGTTGAGCTCTAAGGATGTGCCGTGTCTCCATACACACTTTAAAGATCAATGATCAAAACTGGATAATGGGCTGAGTAATAAAGGGTTTAGTAAGGGTCTGTTCTTTTTAAAAGTTTTGGCAGGTAGAGGAACAGGAAGAATAGTGTAATCAGAGTTACCCGACAGTACACATGGCATGGATGTCTTTGTCATTAACACAGAGTAGCAACTACATGTGCTAGGTGTTAGAACTTATTAGCGAGGGCTCTTGATGTTCAAAAACTTTCAAATAGCAAACAGGCATACTTAGGAAATTCTAGAGTATGTAGCATAAGGCTTTGAAAACCCAAATGCCTATAGGGTCCAGGAAATACCTCTAAATGAGTAAGGTGGACCAGGTATAATACAAAAGTCAGGGTTGGGGGGTGGTCATGGCAACCTGGAAAGGATTTGATCCACCAAAGAAGGCAGCTTCTATCAGCCCCAACTTAACATACTCATTACTCAAGATAAGCTAGAAGATCAGACTTAGTTGAAAAAGTGGGGGTGGGGGGACTAATGAAATGTTGGCTTACAGTTGCAATACAACACATAGACCAAATGAAACACTTGTGTGACTGCATTAAATGTGTAGGCCATTGTTTTGTAGTCTTTGGAAGAAGATTGAGTCCTATTTCTCCAGGGATATGAACACATACTGTTACTTACACAGAGTAGTCTGGTTGGGAAAATTGAAGAGGAAAGATGGCACTTGGTTAGGTAAGTACCTAACCATCTCTGGCTGAGATGGCATGAGAGTAAAATCTAATTTCTGGTAGGTTTAGAAGGGTGGTGTGGGGTTTTCTGAAGTAGACCCCTTCATCCTGTGTGAATACAGAACCTCTAATAAAAAGATTTTTAGCAGAGGCCACTCCTCAGTCAATGTGGAACTGAGGCTATTGGTTGGTGTTGAGGAGTCTGGATTTACTGTAAAGCCATGAGTAAGCCTTTTGGTATAAGGCTAAAAAATGTGGCTTCTAAAGCTTTATTATGACAGCTAATCCCAAAGTGGATGAAATGTTCAGTAAAATACACATTATTTAATATTAACTGTATGTGAGAATGAAACCTCTAAAACCTTCCAAGCTTCCAAAGATTTATATATGAAATGTAAAGTTGGTTTGGGGTTTCAATCCTAGTTTTATTTTATGACCACAGTAAGAATACTTAGATGGTTACTATATACTTAAGGCATGCAGAAAATCCTCTGTACTTTTTATTTCAATTCTTTAAAATCCCTGAAAGTTTTTTTTTTTTTGAATGGGTATTCTTATTATCCTATGTTTGATACTTCATTGATACTTCAGGATACTAGTAACTTGCTCAAGGTCACATACATAAGTGGTATTGTCCGGTCCTAGAGCCCAACTGGTCTGATATCGGAGTGTGAGCTCCATTATGTAAACTTTGTCCGTTTGATTTGACTATAACAGCAGGTTTCTAATTTCCCCTGAGCTGTGAAAACAAAATGTGATAGGTTACACATTTTTTATAAACTGTAAGACTATTGATGATTTAGTTGACATTTACCCAGCACCTACTAGTTTCCTTGAGAGTTGCTAGGTGATTTTACTTTTGATGGCTGTGATCATTATTTAAAACTTTAACACTTATTTATTTTTGAGAGACTGAGGTAGAGCACGGGTGGGGGAGGGGCAGAGAGAGAGGGAGTCCAAGAATCCAAACTGGGCTCCAGGCTCGGAGTTGTCGGCACAGAGCCTGACACGGGGCTCGAACTCATGAACTGTCATTTCATGACTTGAACCAAGGTCGGATGCTTAACCTACTGAGTCACCCAGGCACCCCTATTTCTTTTTAAAATTATTCCTCATATGAAATCCTACCTGTTAATGTGTTCCCACTGCCCTCATTCAAAAGGGAAGACCCCTTGCCCTATTCATTTTGTTCTAGTACAGTTTACATTTTTATGTGTGCCCACTTTAACCTAATTATATGGTTTCCCTCTGGGACTGGCTAGAGATAAAGATGAAAAGATGTAGCCCACCTGAGGCTCCTGTTCACTGAAGGATTATATTCCCCCTGTGCCATGAGCCCAAAGCTGGAGAACTTTGCTTCTAAACGGTGAACACTTTTTTTCCTTTTAAAATAAAAATCATGGCCTGCTGCTGAGCATATATCCAGAAACACTTAGTTAGTGAAAACCACAGGAAGAACTATTGTAGAATGTGAAAACTTTGTCCTAACACCATTTCATCTGAAATGTTACATTCTTTGACTCTCCAGGGAGAGAAAGAAAGGAAACAGAAACAAATGAGAGAATAGGAATGGATATGAGGAGGAGTCCAACCAAGCAGTAGGTTGCCATACAGAAACACAGAGAATGGTTTCTACAAGTCCCATAAAAGCCTATCACAGGACCAGGAATCAGAGGAGCTGGACCTGAAGACAAGTACATCACATAATTTAAAAAAAAAAAAAAAAGATCAGTTTAAGAGAGAAGTAGGACAGCTGTTCTTCTCCCTTTCTAAATGGCTTGATACCGATGTTGGTCTGGCAAAGAAAATTGCTTCTTAGTATTGGTCAGTATACTGATAGCAGGTCGCCAGAAAGCTAACTCCCCTCCCCTTCATCTTTCTCCTATCTTGAGGAAGGAAAATAGATACTAGAGAAGGGGTGGTGGGGGGACAGGGATCAGCTGTAGCAGAAAAGAGCTATTTATTTTGAGCATTATTTTATACTAGACTATCAAGTTATTGAGAAATGACTTCGGAAGATTTTTACTTGACTGATGGAAATAGTTCAGGGCATCAGACCCAGGAATCCCTGGTCCATGATTACATCTCCTAATTAATAAAAAGCGTTCAGCAAAATTTTAAACATGGTAGGTACTTGTTTATTGCTACACTTTGAAGTTGAAGGACATCTTGAATGTGAAATGTATAGAAGTCGAATAGGATATTCTGCTTGTCAAAGCTTACTTACACGTGAGGCGCAGTGCTGGTACTAGAACTTAGATTATGTCTGTTTTTTAAAATATCTCAGTCTCTTACCATTGAACATTGAATTAAATCCAAACTCTGAGGACGACGGTGCCCATGGCCCCATGTGATCTGGCCTCTACACTTCTCCAATTTCATCTCGATGGCTCTGCCTACTACTAGCTGCTTTCCAGCTGCCCTGACCTTCTTCAGGTGTTGTAAACACTCCAAGCCCTTTGCCACTTGAGGTTTTTTCCTACTCTCTTCATTTTGCCTGGACTATCTGTGTGTGGGGGACAGGGAAAGGGAGGGAGACAGGGAGGGATAGGTGGCTCCTTGATACCCTTGAAATCCCAGCTTAATATCCTATTCTTGAAAGATCTTCCTTGATTCTCCTTCGTAAAATAGACTTGGCATCCCCGCCTCAAATCTTGCTCTCATTGTTTTGCAACATCCTCCTTTTATTGCTTTCATAGAACTTGTCAGTCTATGTTCTCGTTTACCTTTCTTCTTTAGCTATATTCCAGGCTTCATGAGGGCAGAGACTGAGTCATTCTTAATTTTTATTCTTTGAAAGTTTGTTTCTTAAGAAAGAAAGAGAGAGGAGAGAACCCCAAGCACTGACAGTGTGGAGCCTGATGTGGGAGTTGAAGTCACGAATCATGAGATCATGACCTGAGCTGAAACCAAGAGTAAGACCCTTAACTGACTGAGCCACCCAGGCTCCCCTCTCAATTTCTATTAGATCCTCAAATGATGGGTACACTAGATCTAGAATAACTTGCTAAGTGAATGAATGTGGGGAATGGAACCTCATTTTATGTCAAACATTGTGCTCAGTGTGATCTATATTTACGTAATGGGATAGTATATTTCCATCTCCCTAATAGAAAAAAGTGGGAACTTAGATCTTGTGTTGCAGAGGTCCTTAAAGAATGCCTAATCATTAGAGCGTGAGCTCATTGTATAATGGATCCATGTTTTGTGTTCTTCCACTATGACCTGTTGAAATCTATAGCAGACTGAATTAGCCCTGTTCTTCATGCTTCGTGTGTGTACGTGAATTGTACATGTGTGAATTGTACGTGTGTGTGTGTGTGTATGAATATATCTTTATAAAACAAACCTCTTTGGGAGCACAGACATGCTCTCTAGTCTCCATAGAAGTAAGAAATGCCCATTATGTCAACATTTGTAATCCTTTAATTATAGTTTATTACATTAATATAGCCATTTCAGAAGGAGTTTTCAGGCATGTTAGCTCCTTACGTTGCTTCTGGCCTCCAGTAGGCAAGCAGGGCAGGTGTTGTCTTTATTTTCCTGCCACAGATGCTGCTGCTCAGGTTACGTGCTACTAAATGGCTTGTCCAAGGTCTCCTGGCTGGGAGGTGATCTAGCATCCTATTGGCCTCCATCTTTTATCTCAGAGCAGAATTCTGTTGTCCAAGAGCTCTGAAATAACTTCTCCTGGTTCTGCTTCTCCTTCTCCCTCTCCCCACCCCAATCATCTTTTTCTCCTCTTTGAGGATTTCCTGAAAGTCGGTGTTGTGACATAGAGTTTAAACAGAGGTGACAATGAAGGGGTTCTTGGTAAGGAAAACAAATGAGCGAACAGATTTATCCTCCTGCTTTCCATCTCTCTCCAATGTCCCCCTGCTACTATCCCCCCAAAACAGGGAGATGGTCTCCATGGAGCCCTTACTTCAGAGTATTGCTCCATAATAATTTAATGGTAACAGTAAAAAAGTTAATATCCTTTTGATCATTTGACTAGATATGCTAATGAAGCACATCTACAATTCTCTTTCAAATAAGTCCTTCATCTCTATCCCCACTAGCCTAATTTCAGTTACTATCTTTTTTTTTTCTATTTTCCTGACTTGTCTCCTTCAGCCTAGCCCCTGTCCCTTCCATTCTATACTGCAAATAGCTTCCATTCTAGAGCACAGATGTAATTATAGTGATTTTTACATGTGAGGAGAATGAGTGGCTCCTCATATGATTATATCCTAACTCCACACACTGCAGTGTCATCTAAAGCTCTTGACACTGGATTACCTTGCTGTTCCAGCCTCCCCTCCTGCTATGTACTGTACTCTGATTTTACAAGACTGGTCTGTGCTTGCCATGCAGTCTCCTACCCTTGGGCTTTTTTTGTGTTGTTCCTGCCTCCTGAAACTTCCTGTAGTCACTTTTGTGTAAAGTTTAGCTCAACAATAACTTCACATTTGATGGTTGCCTGGACTCTCCTTTATTACTCCTATTTCCAAAAACAATTCTTCTTCTAGCCTTGCCTCCATGGCAGTTTGCTTAGACATCTATTAGAGCTCCAGTTACAGAACTGTTTTAAATATTGTTGGCATGGTCTGTGAACAGAATAGAAAGTTTAAATAATAATGGTAGCTACTTGTCATTATATTCAGCATCTTTGCTTCACAGATGGGGTTTCATGGAGAGCAGGGACTACTTTATTCCTCTTTGTGGCACTAGAACCTAGTGTAGCACATGGCATGCATTCTATTAGTGGATTAATGTTGGACTCCAGGGATTCTTCTAGGCACTTTACATAACATCTTTTTTTTTTTTTTTTTTTTTACTGCAGTTCTCTGAGGTGGCCATTCTGCTGCCATTTTGCAGGTGAGAAAACTGAGGTTCAAAGGAATGTTTTCATAGGGGCAGTATTTGAACTGATGTATGCGCCTGACTCCTAAACCGTCTTCTACATTATGAGATCTCCTTCTATAAATTGATAAAATATGAAATATCCTCTACCTGTCAATATGTAAAAATAATCCACCTTGTATTTTATGAAAGTTATTAAAAGTGAGTGGGAATTAAAGTGACTGAACATCAAAGCCAGGAAAAGGAGATAGGAAAGGAGTTTTGGGGGACTCGTGGAATTAGGTGACAGATTATGTGGGACAAATCAGAATTTCATGTAGGCAAAATAAAGTCCCTGATTTACTAGGATTGCTTTCTGCCACCCAAGTCAAAACTTCTCCTAAGACTAATTGCTTAAAAATGGAAAAGATTGCAGTTGACAAAAATATAAAATATTTTACAAACGCTCTAAGATGTACCCTGAGTCCTAATCGCCTTATAAGACTGGCAGAAAAGGCTAACTTCCCAGGCCTGACCTACTGTCTGTGGTTTTTATTCTTTACAACCCTCAAACCATGCAGTATTTGGCACAGTGAACAGAGAAATCATGTAATCACAGCATTTTCCACTGAACATCTGCAGCACCCTTACTTGGCAATAGGAAGTGCCAGAAAATTGTGGTGGGGCCTTGGATGAGAGGTCATAAAAACCCCTAATAAATTCTCTTACATAGTGACATTGTTAGAGGGTTATTGCTATACTTCCAGGTTGGTTTAGAGACTTTCAGAATTTTTGATATTTTTAAAAGGAACAATACATTTCCTTTTTGCAAGAAGGACCTTTCTGACCAAGGAAGCTGCAGTGACAAACTTTTCCGGAGATGAGAGAATAGTGGGCACACACATGTTCACCAGTAATTTTAGAAAAATGAACAAGATGTTGGGGCAAATGCTATGTTCTCTGCTTGAGAATGGTCATAAAGGGAACGGAAAAGGACTATGTCTTTAAAGGAAGCAAATTAGTTGCAGGCAGCCTCAGACAAGTTGAAGAAACATCTGGAAAGTCTGATAATAGATGGACTTCCTGAAATGTGGATTGACTATGATGACTTCAGACAGGAAGCTTAAGTTTCTTATGGTAACATTGGAAAAAGACCTAAAATTATAAAGTAAAACTGTTTAACTGCATATAGAATTGTAATTGTCTAAAAGTGTTTTATAAAGTCATAGAGGTTTAAAATGCTTTCAGTATGCTCAAACAGCTATCAGACATTTCCATGTCCTCTGCTTCAGAGGGAATATTTAAAGAAAAATATATGTACTTGTGTCTATTAAGTTCTAATATTATGATCTCTTCAAATTACCATATCTTGGAGGCAGTTTTAATAGCAATAACATTTCATTCCTCCAAACCTGAATTTTGATAGGGAAAGTTTTGACTATGATAAAGTTGAAAGCACTGACAAGGAGAAATTAAGAACTAAGAAAGAAATGAACCATGTTTTTCCAGTGAATATGGCTGTTGGCTTTCCAGGGCCTTAAGGTAGGGCTATAAGAATAATTCTGAGGGCTTAAAAAAATGTATGTACATTTTTTTTCCTTAGAGATTACATACACATGGCAGTACTACATGTGACATGGGAGTATAGATTATTTAGGGCATTCTCTGAGGAGATTAAGAAAAAGACTTTAGTACCATATTTGGTGATATTCTTAATTCCCTCATGGTTAATGAATTGCAGGGCCCTCATATTTTAAATGACACCTCACATACTTGGCAAAGTATCTTCTTTGATTGAAGGATATTTTTAAGTGCCTAAATGTGAATATTTCTTGGGGCTTCATGTTCGCTATCTCTATACATGAAAGTTTGGCTGCCTTACAATTTCATGTTAAAAGAGTAAGAGTTACCCATTGCCTTTTCTTATTGGGCAGGGACACAGAGTCTGGCCCTTTGACCACAAGTTGCATACAATTAGGAAAAAGCCACCATTCTTGTACAGGAATTGAATAATGAAGGATGCTTTTCTGTGAATGCAGAATATCCAATGTCCTTTCACATATGGCTGTAAATACATGCCTTTGAATCTTGGGAAAAGTTGACACATTAATGTCTTTCCAGCTACATTTTTACATAAAAATGAAACCTTCAGTTATTAATCACATGCAGATTTTCTTCTACATCTGTTCTATACATCTATTATCCCATTTGTACTCTGCCCGAACAAATTGGCCAGTCTTCCCTGATGGCCTCTACTTCCTGCTGTATATGTCTGGACTCTGCTTCCTCTCCCTGCAGCATGCTTTCTCATTCTTGTGCTTCTCAGAGTCTTTCCCCTCTTTATAGGAGTGACCAGCTCTCATGTAACCTCCCACTTAACGCTATATTTATCCCCTCTGCAATAATTTTTTGCCCTTTGAGTTAGCCTTTCTATAGTACACTTAAATCAGAAAGTAAATTCTTTAGATTTTTAAAATTTAGAGAGAGAGAGCGCGTGAGAGCGAGCATGAGCAGGGGAGGGCAGACAAGGAGAGAGAATCCCAAGTAGGTTCTGCACTGTCCACACAGAACCTGACACAGGGCTCGAACTAACAAATTGTGAGATGATGACCTGAGCAAATTTTAGGAAGTTGTGTAGATTTCATGGCATTGATACTTTAGCCCATGAGGGGATTTATTTATCTGTTGAGGTACCAACATGTTTACAACATGTCCCTTATTACTTGAAAACATAACAACTGTTTATTGTAAAATGTTTTAAATAATGCAGAAGCTTCTGGTGTAAAAAGGTGAAAGTTCATTCCTACTGGTACTCTTCATGGCTTACCACGTAAACAGTTCTGTTTTTTTTTGTTTGTTTTTTGTTTTGTTTTTTGTTTTTTGTTTTTGTTTTTTTTTACCTGCTAGAGGGATATACAAAGTACTAGTATATATGTATGGATATTTCAAAGTAGCAGAGCTGAGGTTTGAATTTAGGTGGTCTGGCTCCAAAGTCCATGCTCTTAGCAGCCACCTCTTTATATAGTTGTCTTTAAGTTTGCTCCTGAATGTCTAGGTAGTTTTCATTCAAATTTTAGTACCATTGTTCCAGAAACCCTCTGGTCCTCTCAATAAAAACCTGAAATGCTTTATCCAAAAAACTATTTGTCTTTTAGAGAATTCCACATTGTTTACCCGAGTTGTATAATACATTTAAAAACTGTCTTTAAGGGGGCACCTGGGTGGCTCAGTCGGTTGAGCATCCGACTTCGGCTCAGGTCATGATCTTGTGTTTGGTGAGTTCGAGCCCCTCATTGGGCTCTGTGCTGACAGCTCAGAGCCTGGAGCCTGTTTCAGATTGTGTGTCTCCCTCTCTCTGACCCTCCCCTGTTCATGCTCTGTCTCTCCCTGTCTCAAAAATAAAACGTTAAAAAAAATTATAAAAAAATAACTGTCTTTAAGGAGAAAGAAATGTCTGTCTACAACCTGGGCCTTTCCCATGACCCCCTGTACCCCGCCCCCACCCCCCTGCTACACCCCTTGCTGCCACATGAATCTCAGTCTTAATGCTGGAATTGGCACATTTGATACACTCCCCACCTCTGAGTCCCTTTTCCCCTCTAACTCCAGAGATAGAGTAAGGAGAGGTGGGCTTGGTTTCCCATTGAATCCTTCAGATGCACAAACTAAACCATGTGCATCTTCCTCTCCCTTCAGAGGGAGCAGAAGGTGGCAGAGCCCCACCAGCGGGGGCTTTTATTGGCATTGAGGACTCTCCCCCAAGGCAAACTTTGCTCTACAGGGTTTCTAATACCCTAAAACCCTAATGCATCTACAACCCTATGGTTACAAGATTGTAGTTTCAAGTGCATTTTGGGCACTTGTTGGCTAACCAGAGGACATTACAACTACTGAAAACAGTATTTCTGTGATAAGTGTTTTTGAGTCCAGATAACTGATCTTTGCGCAGAGCTTTGGAAATCGCCTATATCTGGAATACATATATAAATTACAGGTACAAATTAGATGCCCAACTTCATTTTGTGAAAATGTTCATAGTTGAGGTAATGCCAGTGAACATGGAGTTTCATTTTCAAATAACGCAAACAGTATTTGTAGAGTATATTCTTGAATACTGACTGATTTGTAGAAGGAACTGGAGGAAAGAGCTTTGCAGTCCAACAGTTATAGAGAATACCAAATGACTCGGCTAGTAAAATAACTATATCCTAAGCAGCTGATGTCATGTCTGTTTCTCCATTTATAAAACGGAAACGATAGTAGTATTTGCCTCGTAGGATTCGTGAATGATTAAATGAGTCAGTGTAGAAGAACCAGTTAAGAATGCCAAGCAAATATTAAACATGGTGATACTGATCATCATTAGCACTGACTGGTAATCCCCGAACCCTTATGATGGACAAATAAACTCTATAGGATACTGAGACACCAGAGAGCAATCTCAGGCTACCCTAAAAGTGCATTAGGCAGCTAGGTCTAAACAACTAAATAGTCTTTAAACCTTTTTTTAAGGGAATAAAGAAAACTTCCAAGTCTGCTCTTCTTGACTGCTACTGGGTATGGGTTTTTTTTTAAGGTGGAAAAAATGTCCTAAAACTAGATTGTGGGGATGATTGCTGGTGATGTACTAAAACCATTGAATTGACACTTTTGGGTGAGTGAGTTATATGGCACATAAACTATATCTCAGACTTTTAAAATCTGACATTTAAATTCCAATATCTAGAAAGACTTTTCCCTGTTAAAAAAGGCAAATCAGAATAACACTGACAGAGGCTTTTCAAAAGCAATTTTCATTACTTGTGAAAACTTACATGCAAGACATAAAGTCCGGGCATAAAATTCTGGTACCAGTTTTCTGAATCAATTAAACAACATGTGTCTGAATAATTGTAATATTACAGAGTTGACCAAGAAGCTCTCACCTTTGTGTTTCTAGTGGTCACAAGGTTAGGTTTCTAACCCAAGCACCAAGTTACATAGAAACTCCTTACCAGTCCTATTCTGAAGGAATAAAACAGTAAAATTGGATTATCAGTAACATCTTATTTACCAAGAAGTTTTGTTACATTTTTAAATACAGAATTTGCTCTACATCTTGTAAAAACTCCGTGAGAAGGTCTCCTCAACCCACAGTCAGGGAGATGAAACCAGGGATAATAAGCTGTTTGAGATCTGTTACTATGCCCCTATCTGAAGATATAATCCCTCCATAGTGGCTACAGGAAAAGCCCAACTTTATTTCTCTTATCAACATATTTAGCTGGTAATGATTGGTGTTGACACAAGCCCAACTGAAAAGCTTAAGACAGAGGACCTTCTTTTCACACTTGCTTCTCTGCAACTATGATCTCTGAAGCTCTATCTACTGCAAGGAGATACCGTATGGGTTCTGTTTTCCACTTGGTGAGCTTGGTCTTCTGATGATAAAACTTGTGGGAAAGCATACTACAAACTATCTATTTCCTGTTTTTAATCTTACATTTTTAGTGATTCTTCAAAGTATTCCAGAAACACATCACTTCCTGTTCTAAAAACAAAACCAAACCAAAAACAAAACAAAAAAACCCTATTGGAACATGAAAGTCAAGGATAATGGGGCTTAACAAAATAGTGAAAGAGTCCAATAGTGGCCCATTAAATTCAGTAAATAATTTCAGAATATCTCAAGTTATATAGCTAATGAGAAACAGGTTCAGTGTATGGCTATAAATGAAAATAACTGGATATATAAATAATACTATCCAGCCTTTTTAAATCAATGTAATGATCTGATTTCCTTTCCTCCCCACTCCTCCCTTTCTGACATACCGTCCTCCAACACATGAATTGAATCAAACAGTTTTGGGTTTGGACTTCTGTTCAGATGTTAATCTTGATTTCTTATTATCGTAAGAGATGGGAGGCCAGTGCCAGCTAAAGAGTATCTTTCTAGGAAGAGAAAATGAGCATGGTCACTAGGGCATTTTGGGTTGCTCATTTGGTTATTGATCCCCTTCCTTCAGCCATGGCTGCTGGGACTATGACTTCTGTTACCATTTCCAAACAAGTCTACTTAAGACTAACACAGCCAGTGTTGGGGAAAAGAAGCATGACTTTCCAGGTTCATTCCATGGAAAACCACTTTTATTTTTTAAAATCCATACTCAATGTACATTATTATGGCTTTTTAAATATTATTCATGGCCAACCCGTGGCTCTGATTGCTGTGGTAATTCTTTGTCCAGTTTTCTTTTTATCCCCTAGAATTAATAATTACTGCTGATTTGGGTTGGTGGTTTAGCTTTCTTCTTACCTATACTCAAATCCTAATATTCTATTAGTACTAAAAATTTGGTTCTACAAGATTCAGACGCCAAGTAATCTTGTGTGTTCTTTATCTTATTCTAAAGTTGTCTGTTTCTGTCTTCCAATGAGGATTGATGGATCTGTAGACCTCCTGTCCACTAGAAATCTCTGTCTACCATCATCCTGTGAGTTCCCTCATCTCTGGTTAGATTTCAGGTTTCCTGAATCTACTTTTATTTGGCTCCATTATTTTGATCTATCCTCTAGCTGCTTCCTAAAAAGGAAGATAAATTTTGACATACTATGTCTGGAGTAATTCTGCTCCTAATTGATCTTTTGTCTAGATACAGAATTCTATATTGGAAACATGACCTTCAGAGTTCTGAAGGCATTGCCCCATTTTCTTCTAAGTTCCATATTTAAGAACTGATGTTATTCTTAAACTTATTATATTGCATGTGACTTTTTTTTCTTTGATCTGTTATAGAAACTCCTAAGATCTTTCAGTTATCCCTGATACTTAAAGAATTTTAAAAGTCACTTAAATTATTTTCTTTTTTTAAACTGGTAATTCACATCCTTTGGGTAGGGGGACGGAGGGAATTGTGCAATCTGATTTAATCTTACTGGTATTATTTTGTTCACAGCCTCACTGAGTTGTTCCTGTTGCCAGAACTGTGTTCCCATTTCTCACCTGTTGTGATCTTGTCTCCCCGTTCTGTTTGACCTTGCAGATCTATATATTTTAAAAATTCTTATATTTAATGAATTTTCTAAGGTTCTTATCACAGCAGGTCATCGGCTCTGCTTTCCTAATTTGGCTGGCCTTTGTAAAACTCTGCCTAGTCAGTATACACGGCCTTTTGTGAGTTATCAAAGATTGAGAAGTTTATCAAGATACTTAAAGCAGATGTGCACGCCCCCCCCCCCGCTGTGTTTGTGTGTGTGTGTGTCCATAACAAAGAGTAGTTAATCATCTATCTATAACCAAAAGCATCTCTCACTTATGGATTTTGAATAACGGTTTTGAGGCTAGGACCTTAACTGGTGTGGCTAATCAGTGTCAGTAGCTGATAACTTTGAATAGTCTATCATTGCCTCACACTTTTTAGAATCTTCCATTATCCATGCTGATAGTATCTACTTACTAGGGATTGCAGGTGACCCACAATGTGTACGCAGGGTTCTGTATGGACCTTAGGTTTAACGGGAAGGAGGGTTAAATTAAATCAATTGGCTGGAAAATGTCAGTATCCTGGAAAGAAAAAGGCTTCCTCACAAATTCAAAAAAGGCAAGATTGAAGGAGAATAATGCTCTGAATGTGAACACATTCTATTTAATTCAAATATCAAAAAATAACTTATATAAAAAGAGCTGCAAGTTAACATCTCTAGAAATTGTGTGTTTGCTACTTTCAAAGTCAAATATTTCAGTTTTAGTTTCTTTACCATAGTTTGACTTGATCCCAACCTTCATCTGTTACAAGGTTGATAATTATAAGTTTTTTTTTTTAAATCATCATTGTATATGCCATATATCTGTCTACACTGTTAAGTGAAACTGTTTACAGGAAGGCACAACACCTAAAAATGGAATAGCCTAACCGGTCACGCTTTTCGTCTTTCACTTTCAAGTTACAAAGACACATAGCCAAATTATATATTAAAAAGATGTAACAATCACTTTTTTTTGAAAAATCTTTTAACATTGACTTACTCTTGAGAGACGGGGAGAGGCAGAGAAAGGGAGACACAGAATCTGAAGCAGCCTCCAGGATGTCAGCACAGAGACTGACGTGGGGCTCGAACTCCCAAAACCATGAGATCATGACCTGAGCGGAGGTCAGATGCTTAACCAAATGAGCCACCCAGGCACCTCACAATTACCTTTTTTGAATACTCGACCCCATGACAAAAACTTGAGCCCCATCTAAGGTAGTTTTATTTTTAAATAACCATTTGGTGTTTTTGCTTTTATTCAAGAATTTGTTAAAAGTGACAAAGTTGAACTGGATAAAATAAAAGATGGAAGAATATTAGGAAAGATTGATAATAGTCTTGCAGTAGTTAATAATGGTGTTTGGAGGTAAATTGTTTTACATCAACTCCAACACTAAATAGCTGTGAGTTTAATTACAACAATGCATAGTGCTCCTTTAGACTTGCTTAGTTTTGATATTCTTTGCTAAAATAGAGTCCCAGGAGATGGCCATGCCCACCAGCCAACTGCCATGCTGTCAGTTCCTAGGACAGCAATTTACCCTGCTGAGAATTAGTAGTTTCTCAGAGCAGAAACTCTGCCTTGTAACATTAGCTCATTATTTATCTTGATTTAAAACAGAACACTGGACTCTCAGAAGCAGGTGTTGGTGTGTCTAAAGTCCAGTGCAGGGAAAACAAGAGACTCCTCAGTGTTTGCCCTGGGATCGTGATACAGCCATCACTGCTCTTATTTTAAGGATTTTCCTCCCCATTTTTTAATTTTTTATGTTTATTTTTGAGAGAGAGAGAGAGAGAGAGAGAGAGAGAGAGAGAGGAGGAGAGGGAGCAAGCAAAAGAGAAAGAATGAGCTGGGGAGGGGCAGAGAGAGAAGGTGACAGACTCCAAAGCAGGCTCCAGTCTCTGAGCTGTCAGCACAGAGACCAATGTGGGGCTGGAACTCATGAACCATGAGATCATGACCTGGGCTGAAGTCAGAGGCTTAACCAACTGAGCCACCCAGGTGTACCGCCCCCCCCATTTCTTTTTTTTTTTTTTCTAATTTTTTTTTCAACATTTATTTATTTTTGGGACAGAGAGAGACAGAGCATGAACGGGGGAGGGGCAGAGAGAGAGGGAGACACAGAATCGGAAACAGGCTCCAGGCTCTGAGCCATCAGCCCAGAGCCTGACGCGGGGCTCGAACTCACGGACCACGAGATCGTGACCTGGCTGAAGTCGGACGCTTAACCGACTGTGCCACCCAGGCGCCCCCCCCCCCCCCCATTTCTTAATAGTAGTGGTTCTTGAAAGAAAGGAAGAAATAATACACTTTTATGTAACCTCAAGAGAAGCATTAGGTACTTGGGCACGTGGAAGCATTATTAAAACAAAATGGTTCTAATTGTATAGCAACCTGTAATTACATGTTACAATTAAGCCAAGGCAGTTCCAGTGTGATTCATTATTTCACTAATGCTGCTGTTTTTTTTTTTTTTTTTCCACCCCGCCTCTCCTCTCTCTCCCTGGGGAGATGGAGGGAAAAGAAATCCCAGCCAATTTTTCTTTTGAAACAATTTAAAAACATTAAAAACTGTTACAGCAAAAGCTTAAAGTGAGTTCTATTAACACTAGATTGGGCTAATAGGAGCAGAAGTATTTGTGCAGCCTATATAATTATTACCGGCACTATAACTAATAACAGCAGACATTCCCGTTAGCAATCAGAATGAGACAAATACGTACTTAATGCTGAAAGATCATGTAAACATAGATGCATTAAATGATCTGTCCCTCCAAAATTGTGTGCTATAATAACTGGCTTATGTTGGAAGGGCACAAGTGCCACATTTCCAGAAGTACCCCTCCCCCCCCCCCCCCCCCCCCCCCGCCCCATTGGCTTTATACTTTTAAAAGCCCAAAGGCAGAGAATAAAGAGGTTTGGTTGATAAAGATTTGAGATCTAATTCTGTCTTGGGAGAATGAGAAGGAGTGGAAGGGCATCAAGATTGTTGCGGGAGGGAGAAAAATGTAAACTGTTTTCAATTACATAAAACTGAAGGGGGCATATGACAGAGCTTAGCCTTGGAAAGGAATGTGATAGATGGAAAGCCTTATGAATACTAAAACTGTTGAATTCTTGCCTCCTCATCCTTTGGATGCAACGTGTTCCATAGTACACTTGGGTCACGTCTGCACTGCCTGGGGGAAATCTTCGTGTGGTGTTATCTGACTGCTATTGTTGAAATTTCCTACACAAAAATTTGCCGTAGGAACAGAGAAACTTCTACAGAGGTTTCAGTGGCAGTTCATACAGTTGGAAAACATTGTGAAACATTCTTGTTTTTTTTCTTTTATGTCCTACGATTATTGCCTGTGTTTCTCAAAAGAAATTCTTAGCTTAAAAGTCACAGATGAAGGAGCATTTCTGTCAGATGAAACTCCTAATATCGGAAATTTTTAAAAAAATCAACATTCCTCATATAGTAAAACTTCTGCTTTAACTTTTCCAAGCAGATGCAAAAACTGAAATACGAAGGTTTATAAAGACAGGGACAATTAGTTTAACCTTTTTAACATCTGCTATAAAATTCCCACCCAGTCACTGAATTACATATTTATTTATTTTGGGATACCTGATCACTTGACTGGCTATATTTAATCACAAAATTAAGAGATCTAGTATATAGGGCATGAGGTGAAAGGTGAAAAGTGATTGCCATAAAGTGTACCATGGGAGGTGTGGGTTTGCGCTGCAGGTAGGAGAGATTCCTCACTATAAGTAATGGTGCCTGAGAAGCTGGGTTATATGAAGGAAGAAGATAGGCCAAGACGTAGTCAGCTGGATAGGATGCCAGAACCAAAGAGGTCAGTCATCCTTATGTGACTGTGTGATGTGGATTTGTGTTGAACCTTCAGGGTGTTGCCTCCTGTCTTACTAGATATTTCCAGCTGCCTCTCAAAGCACTTGGCACTATTCAGTCACTGATGCTTTTTATATATAGTTAGATACTTCAATTAAAGAATGATCAAAATAGTTAAAATTTAGTGTTTAATTTTTGTTTGGAGAGCATGCACATGAGAGGGGGATAGGGAAAGAGGGAAGAGGGGAGGGAGAGAGAAAAAAGAGAAGGAAGAGAGGGGAGGGAGGGAATGGGAGGGGAAAAGGGGAGGACGGGGAGGGGGAGGAGGAAGGGAGGGTGAAAGAAGGAAGCTTAAGCAGCTTCCATGCCCAATGCAGAGGGCAACGTAGAGCCACTGCTGGGATCGTGACATGAGCTGAAATCAAGAGTTGAATGTTCAACTGACTGAGCCACCAAGGTGCCCTCCCAAAGCATTTATAACTTAGATCTTAATATTGATTACCAAATTCTTGTCAAGCTATAATAGAGAATTCCCCACAGAAAGGGGAACATCTGTGAATACCTTATTAAGTCAACTAACATATGCTTATATGCTTTGGGTTCTTGTGATCCTTGTTTTCTGAAATCTACTCATTTCTGTAGCTGTTTATAGTAGAAAAAAAGAACTGGAAAAGGAGGTAGAGAAATATGAAAGCAGAGTAGAATGGAAAGGATGTGATATGAAATATTTAAAATATTAACAAAAAGTCACCTTTCCTTTTTTATGGGAGATCCCACATTGGCTTTCCACTCCTTAGTTCCAGAGCCCCCTCTCTAATCAGAGGTGCTTTTCTTATGTACTCCTTAGCCACGGAAATCACTTTATATTTTGGAGATGTTCAAACTTGGTGGACACCCAGTGTATTTTCTGTATGTGATTAAGATGTGGCTTTAGATACTTCCTCCCAGGGTCTTAAGTGTTCTAGACTCGCAGCTTCGGTGGCTTGGGTTTCTGAGGACTTCAGTGAGTTTTAAGGATACAGCATGGCATGAAGCACCTTTTGCTTGTCACTTGAGATTGCAATAACCTTTTATTGGCTTTACATCCTTACCTGTTGACAGGTTGGTGTATGAAAACCCATAACCCGAAGTCTCTATGCTCCCCCAACCCAGAAGTAATAGTTTCTACTTTTTTCCTTGAAAGTTTTATTATGACCTTAAAATAAAAAAAGAAAATGGCACTATTAAAAGCCTACACGATATATGTAACCTTTGCTTTCCTAGGCTATTTATTGCTATATGGACTGTCATTCTCCTGTTAGTTTTTTCAAGTTTTCCTACTGGCCAGGTTTATAGATCTGCATGTGATTTGACAAGGAGGACAAGATTCTTTTTGGTTTTACTAGGTGACAAGAAGTTTCTTAGGGTTAGGGTCCTGTTCTGTTCCTCTTCGTTGTCTTTTGGACCCTAACATGGAGCCTCACATCCAATGGTGCTCTACTGATGAATTTGAAATTGAAGTGTGAATGCATTTAACAAAAATTATACATAACCTTGTAGATGATTGCCCACCTAGACCCTTTAGGCATTTCATACCAATTTCTTCATTGTCTTGGGGCAGGATTAGTCTCTGGGGTGTGTGTGTGTGTGTGTGTGTGTGTATGTGTGTGTATGTGTGTGTCGCAGTCTTCTTGCAATATTGAGTTGGTTAGTATTGAACTCGAACTGTGGTCACTACTCAAATACCTCATGTCTCCATTACAAAGGAGTTTTATCAGTTCGCCAACATGGAGAATGTCATCTAGTCTAGTTGGCCTACTTATTATGAAGTCTCTTACACTTAGACTAGTTAGTCCAGATATTTTACCTTGGTTTTGCTTTAGAGGAAACCCAATTTGTATAATACTTGAGGTAACTTAAACGACTGGAATAGATGGTACTCAAACAGTGATCTTAACTAGTGAATACTTCAATGATACTTGGAGATTGTGGATAAGCTTCCCTGCATGCAAGACCCAATGAAGTATAATTTTATCACCTTACATGCTTCAGTTAGTATTCCCCAGTTCAAATTTATCCTACAACATTGACAACAAGGATAATAAAGTTGAAAAATTAGTATTGCCTCTACTTTCTTCTTTCAGCCTCTCAACACCTTTAGAACTATCCATGTTGAGATACTATCTGCGAGTGGACAAGGAAGGCCTTTATTTTATTTTTTTTTAAATTTTTTTTTCAATGTTTATTTTTGGGACAGAGAGAGACAGAGCATGAATGGGGGAGGGGCAGAGAGAGAGGGAGACACAGAATCGGAAACAGGCTCCAGGCTCTGAGCCATCAGCCCAGAGCCAGACGCGGGGCTCGAACTCATGGACCGCGAGATCGTGACCTGGCTGAAGTCAGACGCTTAACCGACTGCGCCACCCAGGCGCCCCAAGGAAGGCCTTTATAGTTAGATCTAGACTTGAAACTGAACCCATAACTTGTCTACCCATGGAGACTTGGGAATCTGGTTCACTTCTCTTAGATAATCCTCACCTGTAAAACAGAGACAATACCTAATTATAGGGCTATAGACAAATAAAACTTGAGGTTTCCAGCACAGTGGCTCTCAAGGTAAGTTCATTGAGGGCAATAGATTACCCCTTCCTCAAATATATATATGGTTTTGATTTTAAGCATTTAAAATTAATGCATGGGGGGAGAAAATGTAAAATTACTTCATATGATGATTATCTTTTTGAATTGACCAAAATGTTAAGCATAAGAGGTGATTTAGAGAAGTGTAAAGTAAAATGAAAATGAGAATTTTTTTCATGGAAGATGATAAACCAATGGGGAAAAGTCTTTGGGAATCAGAAGAGATATCCGCCAGTTCTGTTTCTGCCCCACATGCAATTTATCAAGCATGAAATTTATCTCCTTGCCTTTTAACATTGTTCGTCATCCTAGCTCTTCCTGTGAGGCATTCTCAAAGTCATCTGTATTAGACACTATCGTTGCTTTCCTCTTCCTCCCTGTGTCTGAGTCATCAGTTTTTCTGCTTCCTGTTTCATGGCTTTGTCATCTATTTCTTCCTTTTTATTCCTACTGCTAGACTCTAATCTGACCCTTATGTTCTTTGCAAACAATTGCAATAGTAGCCTAACTCAGCTTCCTGTTCCATACCACCCCCCCAAAAAAACCACTCCAAATTTGTGCCTAGATTATTGAAATTAAGTATCTTTATTAATATCTGCAAAATTTTCTCTTACGTGATTAGGGTGGCCACATTATACAGCTCAAGCATATACCATGGACTACAATGTAACTGGAAATGCATGGAGTTGTGCACTGTATAACCTATGTGGCCTTGCACTGAGGTCCATTACATAATATGTACAAATCATTTGAACAATTCGTGGACACTGGTTCTCCCTGTTCATACAATAGGGTCCAGAGAATAAGAAAAGCCTAGGATTCAACATCCTTCATAAATTAGGTCAGACCTGCCTTCCCATCCCTATGTCCCAGTATTTTCTGGTAAGAATCTGCTGTGTCATCCAGAGTGGTTTTGCATGACTGTTACTCACAACAGACTACAGGGTACCTATGTAGTACCACTTGGAAAAGTAGGTCATGGGACTTCTTTCTAGGTATTCTTCCAGGTTGGGTTTTTCCCTAATGGAGAAAAAAAATGTATGAATGTTTAACTCTTACCTATAAAGAATCTGAATTGTAATATACGTTTATATCTAGGTATATAAAATCCAGGTATAAACCCATGCATTCACTAATCGTTTTGAACTATGTTAAAACACTACTACATAGTGTCTTTGGTATGTCTTTTTAGGTTTCAAAATCTTTGAATAGAGTATATTGCTTTTCATATTGGCTATATATATCTAGGAGTGCAAAAGCATAGCGAATATAACATTTGAGGATATAAAATCTCACTGAAGATCATTACATGAAAAGTGAAAAAGCAAAATCGAAAAAGCAAAACAAAAATGATTAAAGGCAAACTAATATGGATATCAAGTATTCATGGCATTTTATTCATTCAACAAATATTCAGTGTCTGCTACCTATTGGGAACTTTTCTAGACACTGGCCATTGGGGGAAAGACCATTACTTTTTATTATCCAATTACTAATTATTGAGAAAGAATTTTGCTGGAGGAGAGGAAAAAACCGCAGAAAATGGTTAAATACTTGCCATTTTAGGGAGGATTAAGAAAGATTTCTCAAAGTCCCTGGAAGTGATGGCTTCAATCCAGGAAGGAGAGCATTTTAGACAAAACAGCATGTACAAAGGCCTTAGGCAGGTGACACTCAAGGAAAAGGGAGGGGGGGAACAAGTTACAAATGGGCCTTGGAGACCAGTCAAAATCCTTGAACTTTTTCTGACAAAGAAGGAACTAATGGGAATTCTGAAGAGAATAATGGCCTTATGTGACCAGGATGTCATGATACTTCCCAGAAGAGGGTGGTGGTGGTAACAAATACAGTAGCAATCAAGGTGGTGAGAAGTGGTCAGATTCTAAATACACTGTGGATGTGAAGTTGTTTGCTGCTGGATGTGGGAGGAGGAAGAGAAGTCAAGGAGTCATTCAGGCTTTTTGATCTGAGCAACTGGGAGAATGAAGTTGCTATCGATTGAGATGAGAAGAGTTGTAGAAAGAGCATCTTGATGTGGAGGCAGAAAATTTTAAGTTCACTTGGGTGCATGACCTAGATAACCAAGTGGAAATACGGGATAGGCAGCTGAATATATGGGTCTGAAAATCAGTGGAGAGATTCAGTAAGGGATATGAACTTGGCAGTTGTCCTTGTGGCACTTCAACATCTAGAGATTAGGAAGTAGGAAGGAAGCAACAAAAGAAGACAAAGTGGGGCTCTAAGATTCAAATGACTAAAAATTTCATGGAGGGAGGGAGTGCTTACTATATCAAATGATCATTAAAATGAAGTCAGGAATTAACCAAGGACATTTGCTTCTATAGATGTTGTTTTGTCAATATAAATCTGAATCTTTCTAGATCTATTTAGCATTTTTGTGGTATGAGATTTCCTAATTTTAAATAGTAGCAAATATTAGACAACTATAATGCTAGTATTGTTCCAGGAAGCCTCTGCTGATGTCTCCACTGCTAGGAAGAGTTTCATGCAAAAGCACTTCTGTTGGCAGGCTTGTGACTGATGGTCTTGGAGGCAGAACATTGTATATTGTTTTTACATTTTCCACAGTTTTATGGAAATAGAGTTGGCATATAACATTGTATTTAAGGTGTGCAACATAATTTATGGATTGCAAAGTGATTACCACAATAAGCTTGGTTAATGTCCATAATCTCTAAAGTTACATTTGTGTGTGCATGAGAACTTTTAAGATTGACTTGTTTTGCAACTTTGAAATACACAAAATATTAACTATAGTCCCCTGCTGTACATTACATCCCAGAACTTACTAATATCACAGGTGGAAGCTTGTACCTTTTGAAAGTCTTCACCCATTACCTTAATTCCTCCACCCCCTGTTTCTGAAAACCACCAATCTGTTTGGTGTCTAGAATGTTGTTTTTGTTTTCCAATTTCACATGCAAGTAAGATCCTACAGTATTTGTCTTCATCTATCAAACTTATTTTGACTTAGCATAATACCTTCATGTTGTTGGAAAGGCAGGATTTTTTTTATAGTTGTATACAATTCCTATGTGTATGTATAGTCACACTTTTGTTATCCATTTATCTGTTGAAAATACTTAGGTGGTTTCCATACCTTGGCATTCACAGGTAAGTCTGTTGGGAACCTGGGAGTACAGATTTTCTGAGATGGTGATTTTTGTTTCCTTGAGAGAAGTACTCACAAGTGGAACTACGGGAATATATGGTGGCTCTATTTTTAACTTTTTGAGGAACTGTTTTTCAGTGTTTCAAACTGATTTTGCTTAGGCTGCACAAATGTATGTCCCCACCAACAGTTCACAAGGGCTCCCTTTTCTCTCCATCCTCCTCAATAGTTGTCATGGCTTGTCCTTTTGAGAACAGCTCTTCTACTGGGTGTGAGATTGTATCTTGTGGTTTTGATGTGCATTTCCCTGATTAGTGATGTTTAACATCTTTTCACATACTTTTTGGCCATCTTTGTGTCTTTGGAAAAATGTCTATTGAGTTCTCTTGGCCGATTTTCAATTGGGCCATTTGTCTTTTTTTGCTATTGAGTTGTATGAGTTCTTTATATGTTACGTATTAACCCCTTATCAAATGACTTGTAAGTATTTTCTTGCACTCTGTATGTTGTCTTGACTGTGCAGAAGCTTTTTAGTTTGATGTTGTCCCACGCATTCATTTTTTTGTCTTTGGTTTTGTCAAATCCAAAAAATCTTTGCTCAAACTTATGTTAAGGAGCTTACCCCTCTGTTTTCTTCTAGGAAATGGTTTATGGTTTTTCAGGCCTTCATGTTCAAATTTTTAATCCTTTTTAAGTTGATTGTGTGTGTGTGTGTGTGTGTGTTAGGTAGAAGATACTGGCTCAGTTTTATTTTACATGACTGTCTCTTTGATATTTTGTAAGGTTTTGACCCCTGTGCATTTTTAACTCCAGTAGGTGATTGTAAACTTTTAAAAAATCAGTTCTGGGCCACAGAGCAGATCTTGGTTAAGTTTTTTTTTTAATTTTTTAATGTTTATTTTGATTAAGAGAGTGCAAGTGGGTGAGGGGCAGAGGCGGGGTCGTGGGGGTGTGGGGGGAGACATAGAATTCAAGGCAGGCTCCAGGTGCTGAGCTGTCAACGAAGAGCTGGATGCGGGTCTCAAAGTTACCAGCTGTGAGATCGTGATGTGAGCCGAAGTCGGACACTTAACCAACGGAGCCACCCAGGCACCCCAAAGCTTGTTACATTAATATTGTTTTTGAGGTCAAAATTCAGTGTTCTGATACCACTTTAATCCCTGACCATACTTTATTTAATCCCAATAAACGTTCCTTACAATCAGAAAAAAGTAACACTAGATAATGAATTACTAATCTCTTCATTTGATTTATCCATGTAGTGCATGTCAAATTAAAAATTGTTTATTTTTGAGAGAGAGAGAGGGACAGACAGACACACACACACAGAATCTGAAGCAGGCTCCAGGCTCTGAGCTGTCAGCACAGAGCCCGACACGGGGCGTGAAACCACGAACTGTGAGATGATGACCTGAGCTGCAGATGGACACTTGACCAATGGAGCCACCCAGGCACTCCATATGCCAAATTTTTAATATTTTTATAGCCTTTATTCATTGATATAGTAGTATTCAGATAGTATCTTACACCCATGCAACAGATGTCCTATGACAGATGGCCATATATACATTCAGGATTAATGAATGCTAACATTGCTAGCATTTATTGTTCAAGTTTTTACAATTGATGAAAGATTGAAGATTTGGTGGGAGCTGATCCTTATTGATCTCTCATACCTCCTTGACGTGGTGACCACATGGTGGAAATCACTACTGTGTTGGTCTATTCATCTTGCTCAGTCTTCACACTGTACTCCAATAATGTGTCCATAGAATAGTTTTTATATATATCTTTAACTGCCCTTACTGTAACTTCTCATTCAACCTTACTTTTTAGAATTCTGTCAATCTGATGTGTAGGTTTCCTATATTCCTTTCACCTCTTACATAGTATTTAGTTGTATCATTACACTAACAATCCATGCTCCTATTAGTGACTCTTGAGGTTGTTGGTAATCTTTCCCCTGTTAAAAAAAACTGATCATGTAAGCATGACCACTTACAGGACCTGTATGAATGTTTTCTAGGATGAGTAACTCTATATCAAATTGAATTGAAATGAACATTTAACTTGATGATGAAAAATTGCTTTTAAGGTAGTAAGAATTTATACTCTCCCATTAAATCATAAGTTCCTATTTTCATAAATTTATCATACTTCATATTGTCAGATTATTGCCAATTTGATAAATGGTGAAATGTTTTCTAATATTTTTTTAGAAATCTACCCAACAAGACAGATCTGTCATGTTTTAGTAACCTGAGTTTGCTTGTCAGTGAATTGTATGTTAATCTTTGATAATTGAATTATTTTCCATTTTGCTATAGTACTTCTGTTCTTGATAGCATTAATCTGTGTGTGTGTGTGTGTGTGTGTGTGTGTGTGTGTGTGTTATGCATTGCTGATATCTTTCCCCAATCTGTGGCTTATTTTTTAACCTTGTACATGGGACTTACAAATAAGATTTTAAAACTATGAAGCTATTTTTAAATTTTTACCTCTTGATGCTTTTTGTTTCTTAAATCCTTCATTTTACTGACAGACAGTAAAAATATTCCATATTTATGTACACATGTGGAAAGAGAACTTTTAAAGTTTGATGCCTTGACTCGCTCCAGATTTTAAGTATGGTAAATTACTAAGCTGCATCATCCTTACCCTGTATGTATGTTGTCTCAGCATTGTAGGATATGCCACCCTTAGCCCACTGGCTTATGTCAGTGCTTTCATATAGCAAATTCTATCTACATTACTGTGAGCCTTTGGCAGTTCTCTGTTCTGTTCCATTGGTCCCCTTGTCCATTCCTGAACCAGTGGTTAACCCTGGTGTTGCAAGTCAACTCTTGTCATTCTTGTGCATCAATACAGGCCTTGGTATTTGGGACCTTGTGTTTCCTCAGTGAATGTTAGAAGGAACCTATCAAGGTTCATGAAAATTACAGCTGATAGATTGATACTAGATTATTGAGTGTGAAAATTTTAAGAAAATTTCCATCCTTCTAGTGTCTTCTCCACATTTTATATATATGTGATTTTTCTAATCCTTTAGTAAAGTTTTATCCTTTGCTCTATGTAGATGTTATAGAGTTATTTATAGCTACTTTAGAAATGACTCTTACCCTAATGTACATGAATTTTTGGTTACGTTTTCTATGTAACTTTTGCCAATGTATATATACTACATTGTATACAGTTCGCATAACTAGAACAGGCTTGCTAATTCTATTCAAAAATTCTATTTAAAAATTCTTTTGTCTTCTGATCTATCCATTGAAAGAGGGGTATAAAACTTGATGATCAGAAGAGTTATCAATTTCTCTTAGCAAGTTCCCGCAGTTTTTGCTCTGTGTATTTTGGAGATAAACTATTCAGTACATATGTATTCAGGGTTTCTAAATAATGTCTGACTTAAACTGAAAATGACTCACTTTATACTACGAATGGGTTTGCCAAAAGATGTTCTTTTTCCTGATATGGGCCTTTGGTTTAGAATTTGGCAAGTATTTGTCATGTTTCAATTTTATCTAAAAATTTGCAAAATATCAAGGCACACCAACATAAAGATTCATCAGAACATTTACCCATGCTGATGTAAAAATAACATTGCCAATAGAGCTGAAGTCTTCTTGTGTCCACTTCTTACTGCATCTCTCCTCTTCTCCCTGTGTGGCAGTGCCCTGAATTTGTTCATATTTTCCTCCTATTTCTCAGTACTTGTACTAGTATGTTTATATGTGCATACATAGATACACGTAAATACAATACAAGTAGAATGTGAAATATGTATGACCTCACTCAGGACTTGAAGAGACAAAACAGATTAACATAAGGGAAACAAAAATACAAAAACCGGGAGGGGGACAAAACATAAGAGACTCTTAAATATGGAGAACACACAGAGGGTTTCTGGAGGGGCTGGGGAAGAGGGGATGGGCTAAATGGGTAAGAGGCATTAAGGAATCTACTCCTGAAATGATTGTTGCACTATATGCTAACTAACATGGATGTAAATAAAAATTAAAAAAGTGAAATATGTCTATATCTAGATGTCTGTATACCCTATCTACTTAAGTATTTACATGTATGTTATTTTTATACTATTTGCCTTCAGAAAATTCTGTACTTCTATAATGCATTTGTTTTCTTTGAACATATGTACAATATTTATAATGTTTTGTTTGGCTCCCTTCATTTTAATCTGGATAGTATCTTGGATGAATTTATCAGTTCTTCTGATGCACAGGTTTCCATTTTTTTAATTGTAAACAATGCTGTTATAAATCTATCTTCTCTGTATTCTTGTGTATATGTGAGAACATCTTTCAAGAATATATACTCAGGAGGGAATTGCTGGGTCATAGGACTATATCAATTATATTCCTTCGAGGAGCATATAAATTCCAGTTAATTTGCATCTTTGTTAACACTTGGTATTCTTAGGGTGCTTGGGCGGCTCAGTTGATTAAGCATCTAACTTGGGCTCAGGTTATGATCTCATGGTTGTCAAGTTCAAGTCCCACATCAGGCTCTGTCCTGACAGCTCAGCCTGGAGCCTGCTTCAGATTCTGTGTCTTCCCCTCTTTATGCTCTTCGCCCGCTGTGTGCACTCGCACACGTGTGTTCTCTCTCTCTCTCAAACATTTTAAAGATTATATTCTCATAAAATGGGGAAAGTCTCATTTTTCTATTCTTTGAAATTTGCATAAGTTTTTAACATATATTTGTTAATACTCACCTGTAAAATCATCCAGTTTTTATTTGGGTACTTTTGGTTGTTTTTAACTACTGATAGAAAGCACTTTTTTTTTTTTTTTTTTTTTTTTAAGAAAACACACTGTTCTATTTTTTCAGTTTGATTTGGCAAGATAACTGCAGCAAATCTTAGATATTCTTTTCTCAGACTTATTGCCAAAGGATTTCTTTCACTCTTAGTGACTTCTAAAATTTCTACCATCTGTAGTCTTAGTACTTTAAGTTTTCATGCTTTACAGTTTCCTTAACTACTCTTTTTGGAGAATTATCTATTTTATTGTTTCAAAGAGGTAATTAGCTTTCTCAATACTAAATTTTGGGGTGTAGTTCACAGGGTTCTGCTTTTTCTTTATTGTCTTAAGATTTTTTCTGAAATTTAAACTGAAGTTATGTGACCATTTAGGGATACACATTTCCTACAACATGGTTCTCACTGTATTCCAAAAACTTTGTATAGGTTTATTTTTTAAAATTTTATTCCAGTATTCTTTAATTTCTTAAGGTTTTTATTCAAATTTCAGTTAACACTGCTTATAGCAGCATTACCTGCACTAGCCAAATCATGGAAACAGCCAAAGTGTCCATCAACTGAGGTGTGGATAAGGAATATGTGGTGTGTACACACACGTGCCCACACACACACACACACACTGGAATATTACTCAGCCATAAGAAGAAATGAAATCTTGCTATTTGCCATGATGGAGCTAGATAGTATTATGCAAAGTAAAGTAAGTCCTAGAAAGACAAATGCCATGATTTCACTCAGGCATGGTATTTAAGAAACAAAACAAATGAGCAAAGGGGGGGAAAAAGGGGCAAACCAAGATAGAGTCCTAACTATAGAGAACAAACTGATGATGACCAGAGGGGAGGTGGGTGAGGGATGAGGTAAATAGGTGATAGCGAAGAAGGGGAGGGCACCTGTGATGCGCTCTGGGTGTTTAATGGAAGTGTTGAAACACTATATTGTACGCTTGAAAAACTTTGTATAATTTTAACTCCTGTTTTATGTATGCTTTCCATTATGACTTGTGGATTCATTAGCTATTTAGAATTGTGTTGATAAAACTTAAAGTGGTCTGTCTTTATTTTGGTATGAATTTCTAACTTAATTGTGATTAGAGAATATGTTCTGTAGGTTAAAGATCAGTAAAAAGGTTTCTCTTGAGCGCTAAAGTCAGTTTTAGTAAAGGGTGTTCGGTGTGTTTGGAAAGTATGTTTTTGTTTTTCTGTAGAGGTCGACATATATTCATGAAATCAACCTTATTAATCCTCATCAATTTTGTGTCTACTTAAGATGTGAATTTAGAGTGATATATTGAAAGATTCCACTATAATGGGGGATTTGTCAATGTATCTTTATATTTTGAGGTATAAAAGATACTGAGATTATTTGTGCACACAGCATTATATTTTTAAATCAATATACATTGATAAGTTAGACATACAATGTTTAACAGGAATCAAACATTTATTGTAGTTGGTCTTACCACTCATAATTTTTGCCTTAAAGTCATTTTTGTCTCATGTAATTTTGCCAAGAGCTATTTTCTTCATTGCTGTTAATAATTGCTTGACGTATCATTTCCTATTGTATTTTCTCTTAAACATCTTTCCTGAAGTATAACTGACATTCAATAAACCACACATATTTAAAGTGTGTAATTTGGTTGGTTTGACATACATATATACTATGAAACCATCCCTGCAATCAAGACAATAAGCATATTCATTGATCCCCAAAGTTTCCTAATGTCCTTTTGCATATTTTTTTCTCCATTGTATCTTAAATTTTATTGGGGTCTCTTGTGAATGGTACAGTCAAGTTTTGTATGTCTCTCTATACAATCTGATAAACTTCTCTTTTAATAGGCTGAGATTATTTCTCCTAAACTACTCATTTCCCAAAGTACAGTTTCTATATTCCAGTATGTTGGTACAGATCTCCTTAAGGTTTCGTTTATATGAAATTGGAGTTATTCTCCTTCTTGAAAGACAAGTTTGTAGGACACATAATTCTAGATTGATTATTCTTTTGTCCATTTTGAAAATGGCTTTATTGGGGTTCCTGGGTGGCTCAGGTCATGATCTCAAAGTGGTGAGATCTAGCCCCATGTCAGCCCTGAGCTGACAGTGTGGAACCTGCTTGAGATTCTCTTGCTTCCTCTCTCTGTTCCTCCCATATATGTGTGTGTGTGTTCTTTCTCTCTGAAAAATATACTTAGAAAAATGACTTCCTTCTTTCACTGTTGCAGATGAAATGGCCAATTGTCCTCTTGTCCTTGTTCTCTTTATTTCTTCCACAGTTCCTATTTATACCAGACCTTGTTACTTGATTGTTTTACCCACTCTCAAATCACTAGATCTGGAGTACAACCATTCTCCCTTCATCTATAATGTGATATTTGCTCCACATTTTTTTTCCTTTGAAAAGTTCAATTTATGATTTCTAAAAGATGTTACTTTGCAAGTCTGCTTAGACATTTTTAATGTCTGCTTAGTTTTTTCTTACTCTGTCAAGTTCGATAAAGCAGGGCACCTGGGTGGCTTGGTTGGTTGAGCATCTGACTTCAGCTCACACCGTGAGATCATTTCGATTTGTGAGTTTGAGCCCTGCATTGGGCTCTCTGCTGTCAGCACAGAGCTTGCTTCAGATTCTGTCTCCCTCTTTTCTTTGCCCCTTCCCTGCTCACACTCTGTCTCTCAAAAATAAAAACATGAAGAAAAAATTTCGTAAATATTTTTCATATTCAGTATCCCAAAAACTTAAATGTCCAATAGCTGAAGATTACATATGTCAATTCTTGTTTGGCTGACTTTTCCTCAGTGGCTTATTTTTCTGTAAATTAGCCGAACTTGGAATTTTTAGACTCCATTGAGAACACTTTGCTCCAATGAGGGTTTTTCTATTTGTCTTTGCAATGTTTTTTACAGCTAAAAATATATTGAAGTATCCTAAATTCACATTAATAAGTGAAGGAGGTAAATCTGAAAAGGCCACATACTTCACAATTCCAACTACATGATGATGTGGAAAAGGAAAAAATAGGGAAACCACAAAAAGATGAGTGGTTACCAGAGGTTGGACAGGGATGAATGCGCAGAGTGGAGGTTTTTGAAGGCAGTGAATATACTCTGATACTACAATGGATACATGTAGTTATATATTTGTCCAAAACCCATGGAATGTAGAACCCCAACAGTGAACCCTGAGGTAAACTATGGACTTTGAGTGAGGATATGTATTAATGTAGGTTCATTGGTTTAAAAAAAATTCCGGTGAGTGATGTTGATAATGGGGAGACTATACATGTAGGATGGCAGAGTGCATATGGGGAATTCCTGTAATTCCTCTCAATTTTGCTGTGAACCTAATACTGCTCTAAAATAAAAACTCTTAAAAAAAAAATCAATGACCTTTGTTCTTCCTAAGCATTTTAAAAGTGGTATTCTCTTGTATTCTAGCATTTCCTGTTGCTAATAAGTAGTCTGCTGTCAGTCTATTTCATTCGTGGAGGTAATCTCCTTTTTCTCTTTGGTCTCTTACTTTTCTGTTAGACTTTTAGAATTTTCTTGCAATGTATCTAGACAGGAAGTTTTTGCTCTGAATTTATTGGGCTTCATTAACATGAAGCCTACTTTTTTCATAGTATTGGTAACTTCTCCATTAGTCATAGTCTTTAACTTTCTCTTTTTAAAATTCCTATTGGATGCAACTCAGACCTTTTCATTCTATCCTCTAAATATCTTAGCAACTTTCACTTTTCAACTTTATAGAACATTGTGATTGTTGCATCATATTAGTCCTCCAGTCTAGGGCTCTTCAACAATGAAAGTAACATCAGTGCATCTACTTTTTCAAAGAACAGGAAATACAGTTTTCCTTTATAAAGAGTACAGAGATTTTATAGACTTAGAAATTTTAAGACTTACAAATCTATAGAAAACACATTTTAGCATATATTTTTGTAAAACAGAATTCTCTTCATAAACATTATGACATAAAAATTGGTCTTTCATGTCATCAAGTATTTTGGGTCACTGTTTTCAAATTAAATTTTTAGTTTTTAGTTTTTGAAATAGGGTTAAAGTAAGCTCCATAAATGCAATTAGTTGATAGATGTCATAAGTCTCCATCTATACATATCACTCTTTCTGATGAACTTTGGTCATTGTTTGTTCCTAAGGAGTTTCTTAAATACTTGATTTGATTGTATCTTCATGGTGTCATTTAATGTTCCCTGTATGTCCTGTACATTGCAATTAGATTTTACATACTGTCAAATGAAAAATTCCATTATTGGAGAGGCAAGTTTATTTCACAGATAGTGATTTAGAATTTCATCAGCTAGAATGCCTGGTCTAATTTTCATAACTTTTAATAGGTATTCAAAATCATTTCTTGGTATTAGTTCACTGGAAGTTGCCAAACATTATGGTTCTAACATTTTTAATTTTTTATTGAGCAAGATATTTCTATAAAATGAACCTTGGTTTCTCAGCTCTTTGATTACCCTGAGGTATATTTGCAATAGGAAAGACACTTTATTATTATCTTTTAAATTGTTTGTTAGAGGGAGAGAAAGAAAGAGAAAGAGCATGAGTAGGGGTAGAGGCAAAGAGAGAAGGAGACACAGAATCCAAAACAGTCTTCAGGCTCTGAGCTGGCAGCACAGACCCTTGATGCGGGGCTTGAACTCATGAACCACGAGATAATGACCTGAGCTGAGGTTAGATGCTTAACAGACTGAGCCATCCAGGAGCCCCTAGGAAAGGGAATTTAAATGCTTGATTCTTTGCTTTAATCATTTAGAGAAATGGTAAATAAGTTTATTCCTTTTCCTCTACAGTTGACAAATGTGGTCTGTTTTTCTCTGTAGTGTTTGTTAAAGAGAATTCTTAATGCTCCAATTTTTCAGTCTTTGGCCATAGAAGACTAGTCAAAATCAGTCTGAGAGCTTTCTTGGTCCCTGTCCACCTCTATTTTGCCCCATAATTATAGTAGTTCTTAACCTTTCATCATGTCCTCACTTCTCTGAAATTTCAGGTTCATCTTTTAATTTTTCTTCCCAACTCTAGAATCAGCTAATTCAAGAGGCTGTTTCCTTTATTTAGAGATCCCAATCTGAGTGCTAAGTATATTCAGTGTATTGTTTTGTTTTCCTTGAGCAGAGCTAGGAAGTGTGTATTCTCAAAATGCATGAAGTACTCTAGTAATTTAAATTCAAATTAGGACCATTCATGGTTTTCACATAAACTCATTGATCTTACGTGTCCTTCCCTTTTCTTGTAGTGAAAACCCTGATCTTCAGAACAGCTGCTTTGTGCAACTCCTGTACAACAAACATTCTTAGTCTTGATATTGCTCTTCTATCACCAACAAAGTGAGTTTTGAAAACAGTATAACTTACTTTCAGTTCTTTTGGTTCTTAGATCATATGCCTTTAGAGATACACAGATTGTGATTGAAAGTCACCTGGGGCACCTGGGTGACTCAGTTGGTTAAGTGTCCGACTTTGGCTCAGGTCATGATTTCATAGTTTGTGAGTTAAAGCCCTGCATCAGGCTCTGTGCTGACAACTCAGAGCCTGGATCCTGCTTCGGATTCTGTGTGTTCCTCTCTCTCTGCCCCTCCCCAACTCTCACTCTGACTCTCCTTCTCAAAAATAAACATTAAAAAATTAAAAAACATAAAGTTACTTGAAATGATTTTATGTATAGTTATGCTACCAGTAGGATACACGTTTATGATCAGTTATTTCATTTTACTTTTTAGAAATCCCTTTGCTACATATTTAAACTATTTGCTGGTTCTTCAAATTTTCTCATGACCACCTATTAGTAATCCTGTATATCTCTTGTTTTTTAGGTCCACCATTTGTTCTGGTATGGTCCCTTCTCAATTCCTGCTTGGATACTTATTCCATATGGGTCTTATAGTTGTTAGTGGTTTCTTCCTGTCTTCCAGAATTTTTTTTTGGTCTTACGGTTTTTGATTTTTTTTTTTTTTTGAGGGGGTTATATTATTAATAGTGCTGTGTGTATTTTTTGGGTTTTAGGCTTGAGTTTCCTAGCTCCTGTTGGATTTTTGTTGTTTTGGCATAGGGGGAGGAGTTTGAGATGAAAGAAAAAATGCCATGGGTTGGTATATATGCAGTTTCCCTAGCTCTATTGAGGCTGACAGGTCAATGACACTCAGGAATAAGGATATTGAGATCCATATCTTGGATTCTGAATGCCATTCTCCATGTATTGGTTTGTTAGGATTTTAAACCCACTTGTTTATGAATTAAGGGAAGCTTTAAAGGTGAATTTGTTGACATTATGCAAGTTGTGTTGGGAGTGTTGTCACTGACATCTGTTTTTGATAAGCACTCAGTAGCCCAACCGGTAGGGGAGCCACTGGGGACTTAGCCATAAGAACATCTAGAAGAGTGGCTATAACATAATTGATTTTAAATACCAGGAATTTGTGAAGACTTGCCAAGAATGATCAATCTGGGCACAGCTACTCCTTACTGATCTAAATAGCTTTCTGCATTTTTTTGAGATACTTGATTCTGCTGTGGCCAGGCTACTCTTGGATGGCAATGGTGTTAAACCATGCAGCAGTCTCAGGAAGAGAAACAACATCTGTTCCTGCTTTGGCAAGACCGCTTCACATAAGCAGTGGTGCAAACCGTGTCATGGTCCCTGGAATAATAACCTTCAGAGCAGCACATCTTGACTGCCAACACCAGTGCCATTGCCTGCTAGCTACATGCCTGAGCAGCGAGGGACCTAAGCCAGCAGCTGATACCAAGCTTTCAGTTGGAAGGACTAACATGATCGAGAACTAGCTCGAACAAAGGTGCACCTCAACTAAATTTGGACTCTTTCTTTTCTCCTTGGCCTGGAACAATACTGCAATTAATCCATCATTGGCTTGAAGTATATTATTTAATAGCTTATTAAGAGACCTCCTGTATGCTATTGGCTTGTGAAAGATAATTATAAATTACAATTTCCACAGTGAACCTGTATTAAATTGGCAAAGATAATCGATGTATCAGAGTGTAATTCTCCATGAACGAAATGGTCTCCAATAAAAGCAAACAGGGGTTCTGGAAGTGGTACGTTACAAGCCTGGCTTATGTGATGGAAGTCCATCAAAGATGGGGGAAGAGTGCAAAAACATAGTAACCAATCTACAAGATGGCTAAATACAAAATAAAGTGAGAAATCTATATTATATCATCTATAGAATAATATGTCTATACTGATAAATAACTGAATGAATAAATGGGAGAGGGGAATGGGCAGTTCTTCCTTGCAGAAGAATACTAATTCATGTAGGAGGAATGGGAAGAATAGAAAGCCACCACTAGAACAAAGCAATAATCATGGCAGAAAACCTACACAATGGATGCTAAAAGTTAATGGGTAAGAAATAGTTGGAGAAGCAGGATGATGGCCTAGTCCCAAAGGATCTTCCTCAAGATATGTATTAATTAGCAAGGGAAAAGTAGTAACCTTGCAATGCATAAATGGATAAACAACAACTTGACCAATTGAAGTCAATATCCGTAATAAGATAAATTGACATCATGTACCCTTTGATCCTTTTATAAGAAAAGTATAACTTCTATGGTATTAACAGAAGTGATTAAAATTAATATGTGAGACAACACAGAAATGAAAATTGAAAGACACTTTTTAAATTGACCAATATTAAGTAGTATTTATACTATACTTAAATACTATAAGTATTTAGTATTTTCTTATAGAAAATGAAGGGCTATAGAAAGGAAGGGCTGCAGAATGGTCACAGATTGGAGGAGAATTAAGAAATGTGAAAACTAAGTGTGAAGTGGTATCATAGACTGGATTCTGGAACAGAAGGACAGTAGTGGGAAAGGTGCAAAAAAAATTGAGTAAAACCTATATTTTTGTTAATGATATTCTAATGTTAACTTGATAGTTTGTGACTCTACTATAGTTAGGCAATATGTAACATTAGAAGAAGCTAACTGAGAGCTTATAGGAATTCTGTGTATTCTTTGTATACCTTTTGTGAGTCCAAAATTTCTTAAGACCATTCTAGGGGCACCTGGGTGGCTCAGTCGGTTAAGTGTCCGACTTCAGCTCAGGTCATGATCTCACAGCTCGTGGGTTCGAACCCTGCATCAGGCTCTGGGCTGACAACTCAGAGCCTGGAGCCTGCTTAGGTCTGCATGTCTCCCTCTCTCTCTCTGCTCCTTCCCCCACTAATGCTGTCTCTCTCCTTCAAAAATAAATAAAAACATTTAACAAAATAAAAAAAAGACAACTTGACAGTCAACTTGTCATAATTTGCACTTGGTATTTGGGTAAGTAGCATTTGGTACTTAATTACTAACTTTGCATTTTCCTGATTATGTTTGGTTACTTTTTTTTAAGCTACCCATTGAGTTTTTAGATTTTTATGTTTCTGTGTCTTTTTTTGTTTTTCACTATTTTATATAAAGTCCTTTTAGATACTTATTTTTAGTAATGGTGCTAATATCCTATTAAATCAGATTCTCTTTCATGGTGTTTGATCTCCTCCTATGCTTTGTAATCCCAGGATATTTTAAGTTCACACCCCCTTCCAAATTCAGGAATCAATTTTGTTCCCCAACAGTGGTGAATAGACGGAGTTTGATTTTTTTTGTCCTGGGTCCCAGAGGGTCCAGCGGTCCCAGTTTAATTTTCCAGCTTCATGTTCCAGGCTCCTGACTTAAACTTCTTGTGCCCCTACTTCTCTCCCGGGGTTCTTCTCCAGTGGAGAAGTTTCCTAATTCTCTCTACGGGACTGGAAGGCTTTCTGTTTGAGCTCTTCCACCTTCCATGACCTGAGACCCAGTTTGATGTCTCTGTGTGGGCACTGGAAATCCAGGCCCGGGCCACCCAAGCCAAAATCAAAAACTAAAATCCCTGTGGCCGGCCATGCCTTCAGCTATAGATTGAAGTGTTCTGGCTTTAATTTCTTCATTTATAGGAGTGCCTGGGTGGCTCAGTCGGTTAAGCGGCCGACTTCGGCTCAGGTCATGATCTCACAGTTTGTGAGTTCGAGCCCCGTGTCGGGCTCTGTGCTGACAGCTCAGAGCCTGGAGCCTGCTTCAGATTCTGTGTCTCTGCCTCTCTCTGCCCCTCCCCTGTTCATGCTCTGTCTCTCCCTGTCTCAAAAATAAATAAAACGTTAATTTTTTTTCTTCATTTGTGATACTGGGGAGCGGGGGTGGGGGGTTGGTCCTTTATTTTGAGCTTGGTACCTGCTTGCTCTTAAATAGGCTTTTTTTCAGAATTTTTGTGTTTAGAACTAAAGATAGGCTTGTCCAGCCATCCTTGTCTCTTGTATTGACAGAAGTTTTTTAGCTTATTTCTTAAAGCTGTTCACCTGTGTTCCCTGAAAAACATAAATGAATTGTAACATTCCTGCAATTTAAGAAAAAAATAATTCAATGTTTTCTTTATGAAATGGTTCCTCCTTTACTTGTATGTAAGTAATTTATGTGAACATGTCTCTGATGCTGAAATAAAATGTAACTTTTGGGGAATTGTTCCCAATAATGAAGATTATTTTAGCAGAGTGTTTTTATTTTATTTTGTAATTTTAATTTATTTTTAATCTTTTATTTTTTATAGAGACACAGTGTGAGCAGGGGTGGGGCAGAGAGAGAGGGAGACACAGAATCCAAAGCAGGCTCCAGGCTCTGAGCTGTCAGCACAGAGCCTGATGCGGTGCTGGAACTTAGCAACCATGAGACCATGACCTGAGCCACCCAGGCGCTTCTAGCAGAGAGTTTTTAGTTGGAAGTAAGATGAATTCAAATGTTCTGTGGTCTCCATACTCAGGATGCCCCTTTATCTAACTTGGAGGCACGAGAGAATGTTGGATTCTTCTTTGTGAAAAATAAAACTTTCCTTCTAATATCACACATTCACCTTGTTTTTTTTTAAAACATAATGGGACACAATCATGCTTTTTTCTACTTCCATACAAGTCAGGAAATAGATAGCTTTACTCTGTAGGAAATTGTTATAGATGACATTTATGTTTGTAAATAGACTTTCATAGGGCTTTCTTCTAGTAAAATGACGTGTGTATGTTGGATTTGAATACTTAGGGGAGTTAATGCACAAGCAAATACCTCCGGGTGGTCATAATCTTGTTCACCACATTCTTGAGAGGAAAAACAATCTTATAGTTTCTACTAAGTGCTCCTGAGACTGATGCCTTGACAAAGCTGAAAATTATTACCAAATTCCTGGATCACCAGCTCACCATGTGAACCTGCCTGGGTGGCACCAGATAAAGAGACTTCGTGGCACATGTTTGCTTGGGGGCCTAATGATACCAGTTTGCTTGGTGGGCAGACCAACACATGTGCCGGGCATAAGGGAAATGAGCAATGCATTTTCAAAACTTCACCATGATTTTTGAACATACTTGTCTTGGAAACTTTTCTTTCTTAACAATGGAAAAAGTCATGTCTGTCAGATACTTTGTGCCAAAGAAACCCAGCTTTAGAACAAAGGTAGCCAATAGAAAAAGATGGGACTATCACAGAATTCCAGTAATAGGGGCTGAAATTAGATCCTCTGTCCCATGAGAGGCTAAATAACGACCAGAGGGATTCAGATCTGGGGAATAGGCAGGTACTTTCAGAGTTAAAAGAATACTCTAATACTTAAATAATTTAAGTTTATTTAAGAAAACCTCCTCTTATATCCAAATTAATAGGCTGTCTTTACATTTGAAGAAAGTTAAAAACACAAATAGCAAAAGAAATCGAAAATCTTAACTACATACGAATAATTTTGAAAAGTACCTTTATTCACTGTTAATTGAAAAAACAAATTGGAATGTAGGCTGTCTTTTCTTTGGTATTATATTATCTAAACCCCTTTTAGTTAAGTTTGGGCTCAACGGAAGTATGCCTTGAGGATGGTAAACAGGGAGAAATAATGTGGAATGTTTTATATGCGGGAAACCTGAATTCTTAAAATTATGTAATAAAGAAGCTACCAATGTCCTTTCCGCTGTGCAGATGAGGAAACCGAGGCACAGAGAGATCTAAATAAGTCTTGAAGTAAGTAGTAGGATCAGGATGTAGCTCCCCAGAATGAGAGTCACATTGTCAGAGTTAGGGAAGGTGTACAGGATTGATAAGGTAATAGTGACCTGGATTCCCAAGTGGTTGAAGTAGTGGATTTTAGCCAGGGATTTTCATAGCTAATTATAAAAGTGATACCACATCAAATAAACTTTCATTCCTCCATTAGCAGGCTCCCCCTGTTCTAGTTACATTTCTGGAAATTATTTAAAAAATTTTTTTAACATTTTTGAGACCGCATGAGCGGGGGAGGGGCAGAGAGAGAGAGACAGACTCTGAAGCAGGCTCCAGGCTCTGAGCTGTCAGCGCAGAGCCTCATGAGGGTCTTGAACCCCCAAACTGTGAGATCATGACCTGAGCTGAAGTTGGGCTCTTAACCAACTGAGCCACCTAGGTGCCCCAAATTTCTGGGAGTTATTTTAATAGAATGTAAACAAGGCTCACTATCTCATTACCAGCACGTAGAGTCAGTTTCTATTGTGGAAAAAAGCTGCTTTGATTTCAGAACTGGGTCATTTAAAACTGGCCCTTGCTGCAAAATACATAGTTGTGTAATCAACTGATTCTCTATATCCCTAAACTTTCTGTACAAAGCTCTGATTGCTTTTGGTGGGGGGTGGGAGGGGAAACAAAAACAACTTCTTCTGTGTAAATTTTCTTACCCTAAAGAGAACGAACATTGATTTTCTGAATTCACTAAATATGGTTCAATCCAAGAAACTCTGGCTAGGTATTATCTCTGTGACAAAAGCAATTACAGGGTTGTCTCTTTTTTTTTCTTCAGTTGCCACATTAGATAATAGCTATAGTCTAGTCTTTGATTTTAAAGGCATAGCATGGATCACCAAGTCTCATTTCCTTAATAGCCATATTTGTGTAATTGTTCATCTTTTCCTTAAATATGGAGTTGAAATCTGTTTTTCAATCGCTTTTATCGCATGGAGTTTTGCTCCTAGTATCATCAGATTCAGTCTGGCCTTTTTTTTTAACCTGAAGGGCTATTCGGATATTCTCAGTCTACTGTCAGGTAGCATCTGCTAATTATTTGTTTTCAAGCAAAACATCCCTAGTTTCTTCAATCACTGTTAAAAATACGGTTTTCTTACTTGTCAACTCCTTACTTGTCAATCCAGCCTACTTTGCCAATTCCTCAGTGAAGTGCTTCCCAGATAAAATAGAATTCTTCAGATTTGGTCTGACCAGCCAGAGTGCAGAGTGTTCTGGATGTTTTCTTCTTCTAATGGATTTCACTAAACTGGGAGAACCCTGAACAGACCATCTCTGTAAGAAAAACATACCAAAGAAGGGACCACATAGACCAGATGTGGATCTGACTTGCATAAAAGTGTATTTTTTTTTCTACTAGTCAAAGAAGCCAATATGAAGAAAGGTATCTTCTAAGCACTATTCACATAGCTTTGCTTTTCTCTGCATGGAATGTTCTGTCTCCTGCAACTACTTGGCAAATGGCTGATCATCTTTTTAGCTCATCCTTTGTGAGGAATTCTTATCTGCCCTTGCCTAAGTGACTCTGTCCAAAACTGATGTCACAGCTGATGGGACAAAAACACCTAACTTAATGGTGTGCATGGTGTTGTCCAGCTCAAAAAGCTGAGTGGGGCCTACCAGGCATTCTCTTTGGGGGATGTGTGAAACAGACTGGACCTGTAGCTACAGGAGCAGGCAGGTCATGGCTTGTGGCTATGCTGGCCCTCTTGTTCCATGCAAGCTGAAGTCCTGGGGATGACCGTCCATAAAGAAAATAGAGTAGGTATGTAGGCATAAACAGACCCCATAAGTAAGAGACCATGCCTCTGGAGATACTGTCCAGCTTCCTGTGGCTTTCTGGTTGCTACCATTTCTAATCCATGACCACATTTCAGTAAATCCCACTTTGCTTGAGGTAAAGTGAGGGACTCATCACTGTTTAAGGCAAGAGCCCTTGCAAAAGCATTTTCCACATGGAATTACCACTTTCAATCTGTGCTGTCCCACTATACATAGCTTTACAATAATACCTGCCACCCTTCTCCCTACTAGATGATGAAGCTTCTTGAGAACTAACATAGTATTACCACCTATCTCTTGGTATAATATGAAGTACTATTGGTCAGACTGTAGATGTTAGGTTATAATTTTCTACTTGAAATATAGGTTAAATTTTGACTGTTCTGTATTTGAATAAAGATTGTAAGTTTTTTTATGGAATTCAGTTAAGGTATTGGGAAAGAGTTTGATTTTCTTGGGACTTAGATTTAAAACTCATTATGTGGGACCAGAGCAATACCTAAGCGAGTGAGGGTAATTATTCTTTTTTAATAAAACAAAACAATTCCGAGTCCCATTGCCCATACACCTATAGGATTTTTCCAGTATGGCTATGGTCACAGTCAGGATTTTGGCCCCTTGTAGGTACTGCTCACCGTTTCCTCTAATCCTTTCAGAGGGTTGTTGTCCTGGCTTCAGTAGTTTCTTCCTATGTGTGTGCTAACAGTTCTCTATTGAATACTACAAAGGGACCTTCTGCAGATCTTGAGTTCTCAATCTGTGCTCCTCTCTCTTAAATGTCTCATCCTGCAAAGTTAAGCTGCTTTTCTCTCCTCTGACTGTGGGCACTGTCTTAGCAGGAAGAGCAGCAGGCTCTACTTGGCTCCCCCTTTGTCAACTCAGTGGCCTGGAAACTGGCTCAAGACCGTGCTGGAGCCATCTTTACTTCCTATTGCCTCCTGTGTCTCAGAGCTTACTGTCCTTCATTTCCTTAGGTCCAGTGTCTTAAACATTTTTTTAAGGTGTAATTTGTCTTGAGGTAAGATGGTAAACCACCTGTTCTATCTTGGCTGGAAATGGAAGTTTTATAACTTGTTGACTTACTTATTTGGGAAAGTTTGATAAATATTGCAGTCAGCATACTTGGTTATGTTTTGTCCAGTTGCAAGATTTTCCTTGATTAGTACCCCAAGGAGATATATATCATTCTCTTATTGTAAAGCAGATCCTTTGTGCTGTAAGTGTCTCTGACATCAGCATAACGTGTTAAATCTTTGGTTTCTTTGCTGCTCAAATCAAGGCTGAAGTTAAATGCAATGAGTTAATAATGGATTAAGATGTTATCACATTTTCTGTAGAGGAAATCCATTCCAGTGAACCATTTGAGTAAAAATAGTTTCCCAAGAGGAACTTAACTCTGGAAAGATAATGATCTGTTGTAGATGCCTGTAATTTACAATTATGTTTGGTTAGCTTCTGAACTGTGAATATGGGAAGTGTTGCAAGACTTAGGATATGTTGGTTGATATGTGATTCATGCAATTCATTTCTGAAGCTCAGGAGAGCCAAACCTATTCAAGGGAGGGAGTGTGGGCCTGCATGTAAGAAAGCCATTCAAATAGAAGCATGCATGGCTCTGTGAGCATGAAGCTACGTGAGAAATACTACTAACGTTGTCATCAGAGATGGTAACATACTTAGATTTTCATTAAAAATAAGGGAAATGGCAAAATAACTTTACCTCTGTCTAGAAGAGCATCCTCTTATTTCCTGAAACCAGGAAGGAAAATAAGGAAAGAAATCTATCTTCTTGCCAGGTGCTTATGCCTAGAGAATAGACAGTTCCTAAAATAACTATCCCTCTGCCACCAAGTAGAGCAGAGAAGCAAATCAGAGTCTTTGAACCTTGGGGGGAGTACCTAGGATCTCTGCTATGGGAAAAGCCCCTACCACTAAACAGGCATTGTAGAGCTTCCCTGTCTTCTTGCATTCTGGACTAAAAGGTTGCTGATACTGCAGGTAGTTACGCATAAAGGGCGTGGTTTCTCCAAGCTGCCCTACAGAGGACTGATCTCAGGCCATTCAGTGAGAGAAGAGCCTGGTGATTGGCAAATGATAAATAAAAACTATTTAGGGAGGAGGTAAGCAGAACTTTTCATCACAAATGACCGAATGGCTCCTGAGGATGAGGATACAGGGTGGTTCTGTCAGTTGTCAACCTCTGCCTCCTCTCACTCTGCTGTATCCTATCCCAGATCTTTGCTCTGGGATTGGAGATGCTCTGGCCTTCATTCTAGGGATCAGTTAAAAAAATGCATATAGTATATATGATTTATCTCAGCTGTAAAACTAAAAACCAACTACTGGTTCTAAAATGCTACTGAGTTAAATGCCCTTGATTTCTGGGGCTCAGAAATGAAATTTGAACCATTTTTAATATAAACAGCAGTTACAGAAGAGTAGATTAAAGGCTCCAGCATAGCCTACAGGCACTAATGTGTGCACTTAGATTCTCGGACCCAGGCCACCCACACTTGGACCTGAAAAATAGCCTTTTCCATGGACTCCAGAGGCCTGAGGAATGGCAGGGGCTAAGTGATTAAATTGTAGAGAGTGTAAGCTACAGGGATGGCTGATGTCTAAGGGATTTTTCTGACCAGTTTATACCGTGGGCCCAGAGAAATCTGGTTCTGGGCAGCAAAGTAAGATGTAAGGATTACAAATTGAGGATAAGGTAGTGGGCAGACTGTTGGCTTCATCAGATTAGTGACGTTGCAAGACTGGCAATGTCTTGTATGAATATGTTTCCCTGAAGGTAGTGCTGGTCATCCCAATCTGTCTAGGAGCTCTGTGTGGTGTTCACAGACTCAGGTGCACAGTGGATCAGTGGTCCATATCTTCCATCTTTTGCCTGAAGCATGGGGCATGAGTTTTGAATACAGTGGGCTCTGGGCTTTTAATGTGATGCTGGGCAACACCTTGCTATGATGCCCTGTTTTCACTGTTCAGTCTCCAGGCCTGTTGTATTTAAATCTGAACCTCTCATTCCCTGCCTGGTTGAACTTGCAACCTTGAGGTACCCATTCCAGCTCACTTTAATTCTAAACCCCAAGACTCTCCTTGGGATGGCCCTGTTCTCTTAACCTAAACTTACTGTCCTGCCACAGCTATCTTTTTGTTGTTGTTGTTGTTTTTCTAAATCCACTGTCAACTATCATCTATGCATTCAGAATGTTTTATTTACACAATAATTCAGAAGGGACTAATGCTCAATTCAGCATAGGGCTGGTTTTGCTTATTTGAAGTCAGAACCAATAACCCTAATGGGTTCTGATGGGCTGTGAATATTCCTCTGAACTCGGTCAGGTTAAATTGAAAATACTTGTGGAGAAAACATACTTGTACGTGGGTAAGTGTGTGTATATGTAGAGAGAGATCTAGAGTTACATAGAGAACAATATAATAAAAACTAAAACATAATAAAATACTGATGAAAATTTTTGTAATGAAAGGAAAATTAATGGGCAGCACAAAATGTAGTGGGCCCATTCTGAAGAAGCAGCTGGTACTTTAATTTCATAAAGAATAATGTCCAAAATAGGAGAAGATATTTTTCCTTGGTCCAGTCAAGGAGAACACATGATGGAGGAACCTGAATTAGAACACTTGTAACATAGGAGACTTCTTCCTTATCAGTGATGACAGAATTTGAAATGTATTATGATGGAATTAGGTCTTTATCTCTTGACACACCTACTATATTCTGTTTGTCCTAGTCTGTGTTTGATGTAAGCAAACTTTACCTATCTGTGGTGGGCTGGTTGGGTGGGTACAGTGGGTGTTACTGTTGGTTCCAAAATTTATCTAAGGAGTGCGTGGGTGTTCTCTTCAAGTTCACTAACTTGGTCCTTCAGTATTGTTGAGAGCCTACCACATGCAAGAAGCTAGGCTGCAGCAGTCTCAACTTACTTTCTCACATAAACAGACCTTTTATTTGGAATAGCCTTTCACGTACCTTCCTGGAAAGAAAACTACATTTAAAGCCTTGGTAGTAACAGGTAAACCTGGGGTGAGAATTCAGGCTGTAGACTGGGGTCCAATAACGTACCTAATTCCCCAAATTATATCTGAAGTTGAAGACCCAGAGAAACTGAATGGTTTACCGGCTGCCACCCAATGATGGAATCCTTTGTTATCCACAAAAGGAGAAATTTTATAGTAACAAATGAAGGCAAAAAAGACCAGCACCGTGAGCTTGCTAAAACATTTGGAACCACCATTCTAGGTAATATTTGTAGGGTATCTTCGGTCATAAGAACTATGCTGTGCCAAGACCCTACCTATAACAAGATGTTTTTCCAGCTGGGGTGCAAGTACACTGCTATTTTGTGAAGTATAATGGTGAATTTAAATGTATTTTTAATATGTTAGATTTAAAGAAAATGGCAGGTACGGAAGAGCTGAACCAAACTGAACATCCGTAGTCCATGAAGTAAGCTTACACTGTCTATATTCATTGAGCTTCAATGGCAAAGCTAGTATAGCATAGTGTTTTTTTTTTTTCCTGCTAAACAATAAACGTATCTACACAGATCCACCTCTGTAAGATGAAAACCCTTATCTCCTCTAATAAAATCGGTTTCCTATTGCAAAGAGAAAAGGGAATAAGAAAATAAAAATCAATAAAACTAATCCTGCCATTGTATCTGTAAACAAGTATGTTCAAATAGGAATTCTTTCAGCTATAACTGCTTGTAACTCTGATCATTTCATTGTGATCATACTCTTCTGTATCTAATACAAGTCTTATTATCTCAGCTCTTTTCCAGTGCTACCAATGGGTAACCCTAAGCAAATGGATGTTCTCGTTCTAATTCTTCATCTATAACCGAAGACAGGTAGACACACACAAAAGTGTCATTTTTTAAAATCAAGATAGAGCGAACAATAAACTTATCTCATGTTGGGCTTTGACCCATAACAGCAGAATTATTTGCTCAGGGCATTAATAATAGAATTTGAGTTGTGAAGTATTAGCATTTTATTACCTATAATCTTCCATAGGGGATAGAAAGTGCTAATTTATGTGGGCTAGTGAATTTTCCATTGTTACTAATAAGAATTTAAAAATTGCATAAGAAGTATTTTCATTTGACAATATGTAACTGAAATGAATGCTAAAGTACTATGCTGTTCATTGAAAATGCCAGGAGAAACGTTAATTTCTATCGGACCAATTTTCAGAAACTTCCTCAGGTGTTATTACCGAGTGTTGTTGATGCTTTTGTTCCATGTGTGTTCAGGTGCTACTGCTGTCCCCCCAACAGGAAGTGAATTAATCTCCTTATGAGACATACTATAGTTGAACTTTTTTCTATTATCTCAAGAATTAATTTTTTTAAAGATTTTTTTGATGTTTATTTTGAGAGAGCACAGAGGGAGCTGGGGTGAGTGTGGGCAGAGAGAAAGGGGGAGAGAGAGAATCCCAAGCAGGTTCTATGCTGTCAGTGCAGAGGCCCAATAGGGGCTCTCTCCCAAACCTTGAGATAGTGAACTGAGCGGAAATCAAGACTCAGACCTTTAACCAACTGAGCCACCCAGTGTCTCAAGAATTAAGTTTTTACATTTAGTTGATACGGACACTTAGCCTTAGCTTTCTAAATCACATAGTTTACAATTTTATATAGTGTTTTGGATTGTACAAATTCTGCTACCGTAGTCCTTCAGCATTGAGAACTTGGCATAGGATCTTTTGACAGAGCAATAATCTTTCATATTGTAATGTCTAAAAGTTGTATAAAATTAGACTGTTTTTGACAACATAAAGGTGTCTACTAGAAGCTTAATTCTGGCTATGGATGTCCTTGAACTCTGTGAAACTGAACAGCAGTTGTTATTTTAATGACTGTGGTGTTTGACTTCCATTTTAATATAGCCACATTTCTGAACTTGACTATAGAAAAATTTCTCCACAAATTCTGCCTCAAAGAAACCTCTCCATTGACTAATAGGTAGGATTAGGGTATTCCCCTATGAGTTTAGATACAGGAAAGATCACAGTAGGTGGAGTATTTGATTTAGCTTTGAAGGCCTAGTACAAGGTCATAGATGTATCATACTTATATAAATCATAAGGGCAATGGCCCGATTGAAACTAGCCCCTTTAAATCATAAGGCTACATAGCCACTCCATACCAGAGACCTGTGAAAGCCCATACAAAATCTACCAATGCCAGTTAGATCATTGATACATTATGTAACAGTTACTAGACAACAAGGGAAGACTGAAACAATAAAATGGCTTTAATGGGTAATTGACTAATCAATGAACATGTAGATAATTATAATCTAAGAGGGGCTGTGCTGAGTTGTCTGTGACCAGATGTGTGCAACATTTCTATTTCTGCCTAATGATTTTGTAAATCTTATCTACAGGTTTATTCCAACTAAATATTTCAACCGTAAGGAATAATCTATAGGCAGGATTCTTGAACCTCCATATTAATGGCATGTGGGACAGAGGACTGTTCTTTGCTGGGGAATTTTCTCAACATAGTAGGATGCTTGGCAACATCCTTGGTCTCTAACTACCAGATGCCAATTGCTCCTTCCCCCTCCCTACCCAGCCTGAAGTTGTAATGATGAAAAATGTGTTCAGACGTTGCTCAGTGTCCCTAAGAAGTAAATTTTTCCTGGTTGAGAACCAGTGCTATAGAGCTAAGAAGTGAAAAAAGGTCCTTTCTCTCATCTCCTTCTCTTTCAGTCCTCTTGGAAGATACTACCTCATGATTACTTGGCATTCTACATAGTTACTTTAAAATGCTTCTATTAAATACAACTACATTTTACTGAGGGCTCAGGAACCAAAATTTCCCTCTCAAGACTTTTTTTTTTTAATTAAAATATTGTCCCAACTGACTTTATGCAAAAACTAAATTTCCAGTGGAGTATACTACCCCAATAGTGTTCTGTACAATAATGGTAACAGCAATCTGTATGGAGGGAAAATAGATTTCTGCTCAAATTAACTGGTTGAATTCAAAATAGGGACACTAGATGGGATGCATGAGTGGAAGAGGGATAAATGGAACTAAAAATTCTTTAACATCTTTTGGAATACAGTGTGAACAGCTATTCATCACTTGCTTTTTTCTTGAGCTTTTAATACATGTAAAAGATAGGAATGTGTTTATTGGAGGTAACTGATAGCAACTTTTGTTTAAAGTCAAAGGCAGCACCAGTTTGGGGCCAACTCCATGCAGCAGTAGTATGGAGAATCACTGTCCCATGGCTTACCTCTGTTTTCTTGCATGCATGGTGTTGGTGTCTTTTCCCGATAGCCTTTCTCATACTTTTGAGATAATTGTAAGTTGGGGGTCTTCAGTTCCTTCAACTTTAGATCCAGGAGGGAAGAAGAGAGGGCATCTGCATCTGAGGGTGGCATCTATCTTACCCAGAGTTCTTGAACCATAACGGACGAGAAGGAATTAGTAGTACTTAGTTGGCTGGAAGAAAGTTAAATGATTTTTGAGGACAAAAATAACATTTTCTGTTCTCACTAAAAAATAAGGCCATTTATAGGAGAGATCATTTCTTAGACTTCATCCTACTCCCTTGAACTTCCATAAGGCTTTGTACTCCACCAACCTACAATGCAGAATTTGTAGGTTAAAAAGAGCTTAGAAATCCTATACCTTATTCTCACAAAGAGATCAAAGCATTTTTTATGTTTAAAACAAGGTGCAACTTTTAACAGAATTTCTAGGGAATAAGAGTGCCAGGGGAGAAAGAGGCTATCCTATTTTAAAGTAGTAATCATTCAAATGACTTCCCTGAGGTCGTAGATAGTAAGATGATAAAACTTCCAGTTATTCACACAATATCTTGAAGAGAAGGCAGATAGTTTGTAGGTAGGGGAAGAGAACACACCTATTACTAAGGATTTCTTTCCGTAACAAAGTTGACTTTACAGATATAATAAAAACATAAAGGGAAGCTCAATAAATCTCTGGATTCTAAGATACAGAACAAAATAATCTAGGTATTTACAATCAGATTAAATAAGTTTATTTACCTCGTGTACTTGGAAATTTATTTTGATAAGAAAATTAAGCTTAGGAAATGGGAAGTCTAACTTCATATCTAATTAGATACATTTAGAAGCTACATTGTTTTGATAACTACATTGTTTTGATACCCTTCTCAAAGAAGGGTAGCATGGTGACCCCATTGTGCTTTCTAATGACACATCTCCATATGTGAGAAATGTAATTGTCATTTCACAAAACACAGAGCACAAAACACAGAGTTAGATGAGGTCTTCTGTTCTTAAATCTTGGCAAAAGCAAGAGCATTTTTATTTGTACAACAAATGGGTTTAGTTTGAAAAGAATTTTTTTCTAGTGCAATGAAGACAAGATTTAAAGTAATACTGAAAGTTGTAAGTTTTTTATTTATGGAGAAATTGCGTAATTCTAAATTATGTAAATATGTTCAGATGCACTGTATGCATATATCCAAATGTGATTCATTGAAAACAATACGCTTAATTTTTTTTTTTGCCAACTCACACGATGAATCTGATCTTGTAATATTTCAAAAAGATTTCTTGTACAAGTTGGAGTTGATTACATGTTTATAACTTAAAGCAGCAAATACTGATTTAGCATAAACAACTTAAAGAATAAAACCACAATCAGAAATGTTAGTAGGAAACATTATAGAAGCACCTTTGGCATACTTTAAAGAGGTCTGATTTGTTGTTGTTGTTGTTGTTGTTGGATAAAGGCTATTCAGCTATGTTTGGCAGCAGGCATTAGTTAATCATCTGGGAATCCTTTCTTAAAAGATAATTGCTATGCTGAGTTTGAGTTTATATAGTTGGGTGATGTTGGTAGCCAAAAAAAAAAAAAAGTCACCAGTTCATTGAGCATTTACCTTTTAGAGAGAATTGTTGACCTGGAGTGTTCAGTGTTTGGGGAAATGTTCTGGCGGTTAGCCAGACATTTGTAAATTTTTTAATGATCTTCCTGTATACTTTTTATATTTAAACAAGCCTGAATAAAGGGTAGGTTAGTTATTGAGATTTCTGATATTTAGGAACAAGTTGCAAGGTATTTGGTCTCCCTGGTCCTTGACTTTTTTTTTTTTATCTACAAAATCAAAATAGGAATAGATACTTACAGAATTGTTTGGGGGATTATGTGAGAGAAAGGATATGAAAGAGTTGAGCATACAGCCTGGGACCCTGGAGGCTCAATGCATGTTTGATCTTTTACATCCACAGTACTGTTGTTTTCTTAGGTGACTTCCAACTTCTGGCTCTCTCTTGTTCCTCCCCAGCCTAAACCTACAACCATGCAAAATGACCTCTTACTGGAGGTACCTGTGGTTTTGCCTTAGACCAAAGATTTCAATGAAAAGTGTTATATTTTCTGGGTAGACTTTGTAGGCATTATATTCCCAAGACAGCTGGGAATAAGGGGGGGGGTAGGGGAGAGGATGCTGTCATTATACTGTAATATACCTAGAGCCAGAGAACAAACATCTTGTGGTATGACTCTCCTGAAACCAACTTCCCTCACATACCTATCTTCTCCACTGCCTTCATAGGGATGAATATCTTTAAGTTCAGTAGATGATGTAAAGGTGAATTTTTAGGGTAAAGGCACCAGTAAAGTGTTAATTTAGGCTATTTCCTGAAGGAAAGTAACTCTAATTGTGAATCAGTTTCCCAAAGAAGGATGATGTGGATAAAGATTCAAAAGTATAGGGTAAGGTACATAACTTTGACAATGATAATTGAATTTCAACTAATCCTAATGTTTTGAGGGTTTTTTCAATATTTTATTTAAATTCTCGGGGCATCTGGGTGGCTTATTGGTTAAGCCTCAGACTCGATCTCGGCTCAGATCATGATCTCACAGTCTGCGATCCAGCCTCCTGTCAGGCTCTGTGCTGACAACACACAGGCTGCTTGGGATTGTCTCCCTCTCTTCATGGCTCTCCCTGGCTTGCTTGCACACATGTGTGAGCTTTCCTTTCTCTATCTGTCTCTCTGTCTCTCAAGATAAATGCACTTTAAAAAACAAATTCTACTTTACATACAATGTAAGTGTTTTCAGCAGGAGAGTTTAGTGATTCATCATTTACATATAACCCCCAGTGCTCAATACACGTGCCCTCCTTAATACCCAACACCCATTTCGTCCATCCCCCGACCACTTCCCCCAATCAACCCTCAGTTCTGTTAAAAAAAAAATTATTACGTTTCTTTATTTTTGAGAGGCAGAGAGAGACGGAGCGGGGAAGGGGCAGAAAGAGAGGGAGACACAGAATCCGAAGCAGGCTCGTAGGCTCCAGGCTCTGAGCTGTCAGCCCAGAGCCCGACATGGTGCTCGAACCCATGAACCGCGAGATCATGACCTGAGCCGAAGTCGGACACTCAACTGACTGAGCCATCCAGGCACCCCAGTTAGTTCTATTTTTAAGAGTCTCTTATGGGCTGGAGCGCCTAGGTAGCTCCATTGGTTAAGCATCTGACTTGGGCCCAGGTCATGAACTCGTGGTTCGTGGGTTCCAGCCCCGTGTTGGGCTCCGTGCTGACATCTAAGAGCCTGGAGCCTATTTCAGATTCTGTGTCTCCCTCTCTCTGCCCCTCCCTTACTCGTGCTCTGTTTCCCTTTGTCTCTCAATAATAAATAAATGTTAAAAAAATAAATAATAAAAAAAATCTCTTATGGAGCACCTGAGTGGGTCAGTCAGTTAAGCATCCAAATCTTGATATCTGCTCAAGTCATGACCTCTGTCATGAGACTGAGCCCCATTTCAGGCTTGTGCACTGGGTGCAGAGCCTGCTTGGGATTCTCTCTACCTCTCTCTCTGCCCCTCCCCTACACTCTTTAAATAAATCAATAAACATTAAAAAAAGTTTCCTATGGTTTGTTTCCCTCTCTTCCTCCCCCTTCCCTATGTTCACCTGTTTGGTTAAAGTCCACATATGACTGAAATTCTATAGCATTTTTCTTTCTCTGCTTGAATTATTTCACTTAGCATAATATACTCTACCTGTATCCACATCCTTGCAAAAGGCAAAGTTTCATTCTTTTTGATGGCTGAGTAATATTTGCATGTGTGTGTGTGTAGATACACACACACACACACACACACACACACAAACACACACACACACCATCTTTATCCATTCGTCAATCAGTGGACATTTGGGCTCTTCCCATGTTGGGCTATTGTTGATAGTGCTGCTATAAACATCAAGATACATGTACCCCCTTTGAATCTGTTTTTGTATCCTGATAGCATAATTGTTGGATTGTAGGGTAGTTCTATCTTTATCTTTTTGAGGAACCTCCATAGTATTCTCCAGAGTGGCTGCACCGGTTTGCATTCCCACCAACAGTACAAGAGTGTCCCCCTTTCTCTTCATCCTTGCCAACCCTTGTTGTTTCCTGTGTTGTTAATTTTAGCCATTCTGCTAGGTGTGAGGTATCTCACTGTGGTCTTGATTTGTATTTCCCTCATCATGAGTCATGTTGAGAGTCTTTTCACTTGTCTGTTAGCCATCCAGGTATTGTTGGAAAAATGTCTATTCATGTCTTCTGCCCATTTCTTCATTGTATTTGTTTTTTGGGGTGTTGAGTTTGATCAGCTTTTTATAGATTTCAGACACTAACCCTTTATCAGACATGTCAAACAAATCCTAATGTTCTATAAATATTTTCTGTTACTAATAGGGATATTTGTAGCCTTCTCTAATAGAACTACAACAGTGACCAGAACAGTGGCTAATTAAAAGTTGTTTGATGGTAGGCAAGGAAAAAACCCTGCTATTTACCATTTGAAAATAACCTCTGTATGCAGATTCAAATGGAATAGTTACAGCTACTTGCCATAGTTTTAGTAAGTAATCATGAACTTTAGCAAGAAATAGTCAATAAACTAATGGCATATTGAATTTTCAGTTGTCACAGAAATCTGGAACCAAGTAGTATTAAAAACACATTATTTAATATAATGGTATACTTTCAAGGGTTTCAAAATGGAAATATGTGAAAGTATTTGAATTCAAAGTATTTCTTAGATACAAAAGGCTATTGTTTGCAGCAAATTTAGTAACAAACTTGATCTAACAACTAAAAGTAATTTTTTCCCCATACCATTGACAATTCTGTCTCTGTTTAGTGGATAAAGTCAATGAAAGCAAAATCAGAAATCTTACATACAACCTGACAGAAGAAAGCTCCATACATAGTGCTTCCATAAAAGGCAGAGCTAAAAAGAATCTTAAAAAAAAATCTTCTTCCTCACTTATATCTAGGACCCTGGAGGCATCAACAGAAAGAAGTTAATATTTTCCCAATTCAATGTGACCCTAGAGGCCCAAGCAGAGTTTTACTTGCGGTTATTTTTGTATTTCTAACCTTTTACGAAGAGAGAATTGGACTTCTAATAACTTAAAAGTAAACATACAGAAAACTGAAAATCTGAGGCTGTTACATAGAACTCTTTGATACAATGGACTACCAAATTAAAAAAAAATATATATATAGAAACCAAAGGAAACAAGATATAAAGACGTAAAGTAGAACACTGGAAAACTCTAATAAGGAGAAGAAATAAGGCCACCAGAGAGACTAAGATTGAAACACTATATTTTCAGATAATAGAAAGGAAGCAATGTCTCCCTCTGGGACTTCATAAAATGGGATTCTGACCTACTGTTTGTGGGCAATGAAGGTAAAACAGAAGTGAACGTATAAATAAATGTTCAAGGGTTTTTCTGATAGGAAGTATTCTCTCAAAAGGATAAAAAGCTATGGAAGAAAATATATAAGAAAAGTTCCCTGCAGACTCTCTAAGGGGTTATTCTAGTCCCATAGGGAAATAGGTAAGCATGGTGGATGTAAAGTTGAACATCTTGAGATTCTAGGAAGAAGAAGACGAAGACAAATAGCTAAATCCTTTCCTCCCTCATCATCTGCTGGCAGCTGTGAATGAATTGGAGGTGGGGGCAAGGCTTAAGCCTGGGATATCAGGTAAGAAACTGTTAGGACAGTCCAGACAAGAGTTAATGAACACCTTGATTGTGGTTTTGTGGATGCAGTGAAAGAAAGTGAGGGACGGATTACATGCCTATTTAGAAAGTTAAAGCCTCTGGGGCACCTGGGTGGCTCAGTCGCTTAAGCATCTGACTCTTGATTTCGAACAGCTCAGGTCATGATTTCATGGCCCAGGGCCTACTTTGGATTCTCTGTCTTGCCCTCTCTCTGTCCCTCCCCTGCTCGTGTTTGTTTGTATGTTCATATTCTCTCTCTCTCTCTCTCTAAGGAAAGTTTAAAAAGGTTTAAACACAAACAAAAGTTTAAAAACAAAACAAAAAAAAATGTTAAAGCCTCTGGATTTGGGTTTGCTAAGTAAATGGAGAGGGAAAAGGAAAAGAAAACTCCCTGGAAGAATCGAGCATGACACCCAGGTCTCTGGTTTGAAGAGGAACAGATTCTAACTTAAGCAAAGTGACTGAATACTCAGCATTTTGTATGCATTGTCGACCCACTGCCTTTGTGAAGTGAAAGCCAGAGATGCTGGGGATATTTTCTTAATTTCTTTGGCTTGTGTGATGCCTCCTCAGTAGGGCTCACGAATGTCCACATTGTTTGAAGCAAGAGACAGGGACATCCAGGGCAAAGTGAGGGATGAATAGGTGGAACATAGGATTTTTGGAGCAGCGTAACTTCTCTGTATGATATTATAATAGTGGATACATGTTACATATTTGTCCAGACACACAGAATGTACAACCCAAACAGTGAACCCTAATGTAAAAGTGATAAGCTTGGGGTAATGATGTGACAATGCTGGTTCATCAATTTTCACAGATGTACCACTCTGAGAGAAAATGTTCATAATGGGGGAGGCTATGCATTTGTGGGGACAGGAGTCTATGGGAAATCTGTCTTCTCAATTTTGCTATGAACCTGAAACTACTCTAAAAAGAGTCTTTTTTTTTTTTTTTTTAGGCAGCAGTTAGAGTCAATACAAAGTGAATAACCACAATTTAGAACCAGGGGAGATGGTCGGGGTTGGTGCAAAGTGGAAAATAAATTGTGACCTGTGTTGACATACTACAATGATTTAGGCAGCACACAATTTTGTTTAGGGATCAGAAAAAATAGTACAGAGACATTTTAGAAAAAGAATCCCAGGGAGAAACTGACTGGCATTATTCTTGATTCTTTTTATCTCAGTATAAATACAAGATCTGCAATAGTTCCATGGAGGAAGCTCCAATTCCTATGTCATAGAGAAACTCAAGAACACATAGACACTATTATTTTGCAGGATTTTTAGGTTTTCTTTTTTCTTTAAGGCTCTTTCTTACTCCCGATAATGTATTACATATACGCTGGAACGTCAACATGAGGAACATGTTTTCTGTTTTCAATCCCTACAGAATAATCTCTAGGAATTGAAAAATAATTCATTCCAACACATTTTTAATTGAACACCTGTTAGGTTCCAGACCCTGTTCTAGGCGGTAGGGATATACAAGTAAAGAAAACTTCCAGCTTTATGGAGTTTTCATTCTTCCTTGACTTGAATATAAATAAATCTATTTCCAGCTGAGATCACAGTACAAGGAGCTAAGAAGACTGACAAAGGAGAAGGGGCTAGAGAGTAATCAGAGAGGCACGTGGCTGCTCTTTTCCACAGAGTGGTCAGGAGACTTCAGTGAATGAAGGACTCCTGTGCATATTGGGAGGAAACTGGCTTCAGGCAAAGTGTGGGGGATGATTGCATGGTTGAGGAGAAGCAAGGAGGCCAGAATAGTTGAAATAGGGAGGTGGGAGATATCCAGTGGTCAGATCATTCAGTACCTTGTAGGCTGTATTAGTTATCTGCTGCCATATAGAAAGTCACACTAAAACCTAGTGTCTTAAAACAGTAATATTTCTGTTTTAAGACAATAATAATTCTCACAATTCTGTGGGTTCACCGGGTGATTGTTCTGCTGGACTTGCTGGGGTCTTTCGTAACCTGACATCACCTGGCAGCTTAGTTAGAGCTTAGGCTCTAGAATGTCCTCCCTCCCTTGTCTGAGGTCATGGCCATGATCTGAGGTCACTGTCATTTTCGTGTTGGCTTTCTTCACATAGTGGTAGAAGTATTCCAGGAAGACGAGAGTAGGAACTTTAGGTCTCTTGAGATCTAGGTTCAGAGTTTGCTCACAATGTCCTCTGACACATTTCAATAATCAAAGGAAGCCACAAACCCAGCCCAGATTCAGAAGGCAGGGAGAGACTTGACCCCTTGATGAGGTTAGTGGTAAAGAATCTGTGAGGCCATTTAAAAACAACCTCACAGGTTGTAGGGAAGGATTAGAATTGCATGGTAAGAGTCAGAAGAAGTGGTGGGAAGATTTTGAGTGGAGAAGTCATGTGCATGGATCTCTTTTTTCAAAGATCAATCTGGCTTCTGTATGAAGAATAAACAAGACACCAGTTAGGAGGCTAACACCAAATGGTATCTTCTCTAGCATCCGTAAAACCTATAGAACGATGTTGACAGCTTTTAATAGTGGTGATGGTCCTAATCCATGAGTTCCCTTATAGTTCAGCTTGCTGCAAAGTAGTATTAAATCTGAACAGGTAATAAAACTTCCTTTCCCAGAAAAGGACCATGACCTGACATGTGCTATCTGATCACTTTCAATTGTTTTTAGTTAAATTTAGTTTTCAAATTAAAAAATCAGGAGCTTTCGCCTAAATCTATATTCCTGGCTTCTCTTGAAAAATTTAAGTTGTCAAAAAACTGGATTTTTCACAGCCTTTTCCACCAAGCCTACCTCAGTCATTCCAGTCCTGCTTGAACTTTGACCCTTTATTGCAACCTCTGGGTCACACAGACTTGATGGCAGAGGTGAGGCCAGAAACTCTAATCTCTGTGTTCATTCTGGTTCATTCTTTGCCTTTGCAATTCTAGTTTTACTACTAGACCAAAAAAATAACTACTAAAATCTTGTTTTTCCAATAGGGTAAAGAAGTTTATAGATATCGCATCTTAAAAGGGTGGCAAATGGTTTTATGAAAAAAAAAAAAAAAGAAACCTATAAATCACTGAAAAGACAGGCCATTTCAGAATGAGGATCATGGGGGATCATCAGATGACAATGAAAGGACAGAATTTCCTCCCCACTGAGGTACGTGGTGAGGGTGACTCCAACTGAAGACAAGCCATCAAGAATCTTTGCATCATCCTGTCTTGTGCTTTCTGACTTAAGATTCCACTCCTTAGCAAGCATCACATCTTTTAACTTCTTATGAATATGGTATATAAAAAAAGACACATTACTTTATGTGTGCAGAGATGGCTTAGGCATACAGTGGAATACGATTCCTGCTGCAAAGCAACAATTTAAAACAAAAGTTGTCCATGTAGAACCTTCCCTAGCTTCATTGTTAACTTTAAAATGTAATTTTGGGGAAACAGTCAAAATTCCAAGGTATGGTTTCACATGTTATCCTTAGATATATTTACGTGGAATGCTTGCCACCTTTTTAAAACTTTATTTTGAATTAAATGTGCAGTGGTGCCACTCTGCATGTCACAAGATGGTTTGTGATTAGCAATTTCATTTCTTTGAGGCTTGTGTTAAAGAATTCAGAGAGCTATGTCATGCATCATGGAAAGGGAATGTGCAAAATAGCACATCTCTTCCACTGTAACTGAGGTAATTAATTGCCTATTTCTGTACAGTAGCACAGATCCACACACCTACACACTCAGCAGAACGTCTTTAGGTTTCTCCAGAAAATCACTAATTAGCACTTGAGCTATTTAAAACATATTATTCACTAAAAAGAATAGTATCATAAGAGGTAGTCGATACTTAGTCCGACAGAAATGTTTAAGTTCCTATCCCTGTAAATGTTAGAATAAAAATACTGTCTATTTTTGATTGCCTTTCTATAAATGAAAGGACTAATAGTTTGTGACTATCTGTTTCAGGATGTCTAAGATGTCTTTGGACAATACATGCATATATATGTGTGTGTGTGTGTGTGTGTGTGTGTGTATATGTTTGTATATGTGTGTGTGTGTGTGTGTGTATATATATATGCATGTATGTATATTATATATGTAAGTATATTTTTTGCCTCTTACTTGGCTTACAATCAAACCATGATGCCCTGGAGACCTTACCCATAGCTTCCCTTACCTATAGTCCTTGCCCTGCTAAATATGAAGCTTATAGTATTCTTCTGTACTCTGTTATCTGGCTGTTTCTCTAAGTATTGGCTATTGAATCAGTTGATGTGTGATAAATAGAAACATCTCTTGACCGTAAATCCTCCGGTAACTCCTAGACTATTGCTGAGGGCATAGAAAGTGCCAAGGTGTATAAAAGGTTAATGTGATGAAATTCCTTCAAAGGAGGATACTTGTATTTCTCTAGGTTACTAAACCAGACTCCTCCTAACCCAGGTTTTAAAACTGGCCTCTACTTGATCTGCTCTAGCCAGACTAGTCCCCCACTAAGCATTCCTTCAACTTTCCCCGCTTTCTTAGAGTTTGGGATTCATGTAGTCTATCTTCTCTAGTCAAATTTTACTCACCTTTTAAGACTTGGCTTCTGTCTCTCATACCTTCTTGATAAGGTCTGCCTCTGGACAATTGAGCTTATCTCTGAGGTGTCCATTCCATGCCCTGGGCAAAGCACTGGGGCTCCAAAGAGGGCAACTCTTGGCTCCCACCATCAGGGAGCTGGCTGTCCGGTAAGAGAGACTGTGGTCACACTGTGTGTCTAATGGTTCGACAGACCCCTGAGGGTGATGTGCTCTCAAGGAGAGGTGCTGTGACCGCAAAGTTGAAGTGAACTGAGATGATGCTGTGGATGATCAGAGGATGCCAGAGGAAGGTAGCATGTAGGGATGCTCTGGATGAGATGCAGGATGGGGCAAGGCTTTGGGTAAAATGAGAATGAGATGCCCTTGGACAAGTACAGATCCTAAAATGGGAGGAAAAAAACATGGTGAGAGATACAGCCAGATGGGTGAGCAGGAAGAAAACTGTCAGGATCCCACTGTGCGATATGGAGGAGTTTGAGTTTTACCCTGAGTTACCAGGGAGCACAGAGGTGACAGAACTCAATCTCTAAGGTGTCTTCCTGCTCTGAAATTCTGTAAGTTTTTTTTCTTTACCTCAATGCTTATACTTAAAACATTTGCTGAAAACTAACTTGTTGAGCAGAGGATTCTTCTTTATATCTAGATTATATCTTCTATAACAGACTGTATATAACAGATGATTACAAATTGCTTATGAGTGTTCCTTTTTCTTTGAAAAGTTTTGTCTGGGAGGCAAAAACTGTATCTCTTTCATGCCTGCAGCACCTAGTACTATAAATACTTATTGAATGAGTGACTCAAAGCTATGGAAGGAGTCCCCAGCCTGAGTCTGTTATCTTCCTTTCAGTAGTACCAAGATTTAAGAAGCTGGTTAAGACACATGTTGCTTCATTTTTTGCTGCACAAATACTGACTGAAAGCCTGTGAGGTACCATTACCAAGTCCTACAACACTGAACATGACAGTTGAAGTGTCTGAACTCTTGGGTTTTATATTCTACCTTATTTCTTGCCTTTCTGCCCTTAGCTCTGTGATTAAAAAGGTTCAAGGAAATTAGAAAATACTTGTCGTACATCGATCATTAGAAATAGTTTGAAAGGACCTGGAATTGTACTTGAGATTTAATGTCTCTTTATAGGACTTGTTCTTACTGCTGCAAAGATTTTTGGTATAGTGGAAGGAGCATGAAATGCCATGGCAGACTGTGTTTGAATTTTCATTCTGCCATTAGTAGGTATGTGGTCTTGTACAGTCTACCTTTATCTAAATCAGTTCATCCATCTGAAAAACTGAGCTCAGTAGGTTAACACATGACATTTGTTGGATGTGTAGCAGATGTTAGTTTTTCATTCTATTTTCTAGAAGTATGTTGACTTTATCCTGGAAGCGGAGTGATGAGAAGAAGTTTTAGTTAGGCCAGTGGAGGCCCTCATGGTTTCAGATGTTGAGGTGCTCCAGTTAACTTACACCACACTGCAGCCCTTACATCAAACTGCACAACAATGAGGAAATGTCAGCATGATCTGTCAGAGCAAATGGATGGCAAAAAATAGAAATCTTCTCTTACCTGCTGTGAGTTTTAAATGCCTTATATGAGCCCTGAAAGGAAGGTATTAGTCATCTCCATTTCACAGATGAGAAAAACTGAGGCTCAGAGAAGCTAATTTGCCAAAAGTCATACCAAAGCTGAGAACTGACTCAAAGTACATTCAACATCAAAGATCCAAAGCTTCTCCAAGAACCACAGCATATTGACACTGTGAATTATGAAAAAGTGCTGTTGTTGTTGGAGTCTACTACTTGGTTGTAAGAGATAAAAGGCAGAGACCTCTTTCCTAAAGTCTAAGAATATTGGAAAGAAATTGTGCCCCAACAGTCCTGCTCAGAAGCACAAATCCTTACATTGTTTGTGTAGGTTAAATTCTGATGAAGAAAACTTTTTGAACATTTGGGCTGAAGGGCATTGAGCAGGACAGTGAAATGTTAGTTGGGACATTGGATATATTTCTCTAGAAACAAAAATGTAATTGACTTGTGATACTGTATGTTCCAAACATTGTCCATTTTCATGTTTTTAAATATAATACATAAAGGGTAACATGCAGGTTCCAACTACTGTTTTTCATAATTGTCTCTCCTGATCTCAACTGCTGATGATAAAAGCTGAGATTCACACTCTTTTTAAAAATATTTTAACGTTTATTTAGAGAGTAAGCACGTGGGATAGGGACAGAGAAAGGAGAGAGAATCCCAAGCAGGCTCCCCACTGCCAGCACAGAGCCCAGTGCGGGACTTGAACTCACAAACCATAAAATGGTGACTTGAACCAAAATCAACAGACATTTAACCAACTCAGCCACCCAGGTGCCCCTGAGCTTCTCACTCTTTGCAAAATGTATAAGGTAAATGATACTGGAATTTAGTGTGCCGTTAGTTCTCCAAGAGTCTTGCTCATTTCCTGGTGATGCCTCTACTTTCCTTGTCCAGACCCCTATCCATATCTGAGATTCCTAGTTCTACCATGTTTCTCCGTATAAATTCATGATCTCAAATCCCACTCAGGTGTCCCTTCTGCTCACAGTGCCACCTTCTGCTGTAGTCTGGTGCAGAGTTGACCTGAATGAAAGTAATGTATCTTAAATTAATTCATTCTTTGGACAATAAACAGATTATTTGCAACCAAAAGAGAAAAAAAGACCATGGAGCAGTGAGAACTGGTGCATCAGGCATACTATGAGAGTCAGGTATGATTAAAAGTAAAAGTATGTTTGAGTGGGTAGTGAGATATTCTATGAGAAAATTCTGTATTAAAAAGAGATGAGGTAAAAACTATTGAGTTAGTTTTACTAGCTTTGTGTGTGAGGAAGGAGAGGTGAATAAAATAGATTTGAAAGAACCTGCAAAGTGTGGATCAGTGATCTTGTTTTCAAATCTAAAATATACATTCTTTAATGTTTATTTATTTTGAGAGAGAGAGAGAGAATATGAGCAGGAGAGGGGCAGAGAGAGGGACACACAAAATCTGAAACAGGCTCCAAGCTGTCAGCACAGAGCCTGATGCGGGCCTCGAACTCACAAACCAGGAGATCATAACCTGAGCCAGAGTCAATAGTCAGATGCTTAACCAACTGAGCCACCCAGGTGCCCCTGAAATACACATTTTAATAGCTGTTAAATGTAAAACTTTCTGTAATATCACTATTATCTTGACTGTAAAATGTGAAACTTCTCACATGTTCCAGGTGACTTCTGTCTCCTAGGTAGCATGGAGAAGTGTGCAGATCCCACAGCAGATCAACTTCTACATATCGGCCCGCTGCCCCATTTCTCCTTACCCCAGTACCTCTGACAGATAGAATTTTGCATATTACAAACTTTAGTTACATCCAGATATCGGTGTCCTCTTACCTCCTAACTGCCTACATCACCTGGTTAGTTGGGGCCCCATTACTACAGAGTGTTCAGTAGATTCCAGAGGGTAAGAGACCTGATCTTGAAGTCATCACCAGAACTCCAGGGCAATTTTATAGAGGTGGTAGCAGCCTTAAATGCCACAAAAAATGCTTTGCCACAGCTGTGCTGGAAGCCAGGAAAATAACTGAGCCATCACTCTGTTAACATAGGAAAGGCATCACTTTTCATGGGCTCACCCAACTCTGCCTCTCACTTAAGATTTCTGTGAGTTCAACTACTTAAGAATGTAGGAAAAAATAAAAGAAAACCCCAGAAAACTAAACACATTGCTAGTGTACTAGAGTCTTCTAAACTGCATAGCATACAAGGCACACTGTCTCCAGTGCACTTTTCTGTTCATCGCTGCCTCCAATTCTGCTCGGCATCACATAAAGTATGTGGGGGAAGCCCTGGCTCTATGTAAGCTTTGACAGGCAGCCATTCACAGGGCCTCCCCTGATGACTCTGGCTTCTGGATGCAGAAAAGTTTTCTGTCAGCAGGATTCATTTACATTCTAACTGACAAGGTTTTGGTCTCCGTATCTTTGTTTTATGCCATCATGTCTGTTCAAATTAACGCTAAGCTCAGTTGTACTCCTTTGACCCAGGGTCACATTCTCATCTGGTGACTTACTCTGGATGCATTACAACAAAGGCCATGACTGTTATTGAGCTGTCTTTTACAAGAGAATATCAGAATCTCCTTAGGTATAAAAATTAGTCCACTGATGTGTGTTTGTGAGCATTAACTTCACTCCATTTACAGCCTTATCTACATTCCTTTTTTTTTTTGTTTGTTAGATTGAAAACTCTATACAAGAGTGTGGGCCCATTAGGATGTGAATGAATAACTGGTTTCTCTAAAACACCATTCGTGGCATAGTGATCTACTTTATCCTATCCGATAGGACTTAGGAATCCCTGTGGCTTCAATTCCGATGGTTTTGATTCTGCCTTGTGGGCTAATGACTTTATATTATTCCCTAGTAGTATTGTAATTTGTGCCAGCATATCAGGGGTGAGTCTGGGCATATGAGGCCAGATATGTGTGTAGACAATTCCTGGGGCCGCTATAGTGAGGAATGGGGTAGATGGCTATGTAAGTAAACCAATGGTCTATATGTAACTTGATCCAGTTGAAGAAAGCCAAATCATCTGCAAATTAACAGAAGAAAATTCTCATGTTAAGCATCTTTGATTTGTAATTTAAAAACTTGGGCCATAGTAACCTTTTAGAATTTTAAACTGTAAACATTTTTTCATTTGCTAAGTGTCATATTAAAATCATTAAACTATTTTTGAGAACTTTAGATTTAATAATACCTTGGACTGAGACATGTCATACTGGCCAAATTTGCAAATGTGATGTTTCCTTTTAAAATGGCCATTTTCTTTCCATGTATGGGTCGATCTCTTTGTCAATTAGGATGGATATGGACGTAATGCTGTATATCATGTCTAGAGCGAAGTTTGATTCAGAAAGAACTTGTTTTGTTGAGGGCCATCATAGTAAATGAGTCTTTCAGCCCAAATTTGATAAATCTTTAAAGTTATATCAAAGAGAACCATTTCATCAACACATTTGCATTGTTACTATGGCCAAAAGAAAAAAAAAATTTTTGTTTTTTTGGACAAGCTAGGCAACATACCTCAACATCTTTTGAGTTGGGTATAGCCTTGACCCTCCATAAATGATGTACAGAAGTGATATGTTCCATTTGTGTGCTATGGAGAAGTTGCTAAGCTTTCCCTTGCTTTCCTCTTCTAGCAAATGGCTGCATGTGATTAAGCCCTAAAGTTTGTAGAGCCACAAAATGGAAAGAATTTGGTTGTCGATGATTGGGGGAGAACCATCTTTGCCAACCAGCTATACCATCTTGGACTATTAGATGAATGAGAAATAATTTTCTGTTGGAACTATTATATATTTGAGTGTGTCCCATCTGTCTGGAATTTACATATATGTTATTTAATTTTCAGGTAGGGTTGTGATGACCTAAATATTATTATTCCAAATTTTTGGATGACTGGAGATTACCAATGGTTATGAGACAACTAAAAATCAGCACTGGAATCTTCCTGTGGTTGAGAACAATTTTAGAATATTCTCAAACCTTTGGGAATTACGAATTTTTCTATAATCAGAATCCTTTTTAACCTTGTTGAAAACTTTCGTGAACTGACTGGATTTTGCTTGACCAAGTGAATTCCTTTAGCAGAAATGAATAAAATAAAAAATCTCCAGTCACCATTATTAGGAAGTTGTTATTTTATGTAGGTTTCAAACAAACTTCTTTATATTTCAAAGAATCTTCAAGATGTTTAAGGGTGTCCATCAGAGGCATATGTTAACTAGATTTCTTTTGTTCTGGCCATAACCAAACTATAGAACTATGAAACTACCAGGTTTAGTCAAGTTTGGTGAGCTATGAGAATTTTGTTTTTTCTACAACTCATCAGGGAGGTTGCTCATCTTTAGTCTACTGAAACATTTAAGGAGACCTGTTTTTATTTATTTTTTTTTCATTTTTTTTTTTGCAATATTTTAAATTTATTGTCAAATTGGTTTCCATACAACACCCAGTGCTCATCCCAAAAGGTGCCCTCCTCAATACCCATCACCCACCCTCCCCTCCCTCCCACCCCCCATCAACCCTTAGTTTGTTCTCAGTTTTTAAGAGTCTCTTATGCTTTGGCTCTCTTTCCCACTCTAACTTCTTTTTTTCTTTTTTTTTTCTTCCCCTCCCCCATGGATTTCTGTTAAGTTTCTCAGGATCCACATAAGAGTGAAACCATATGGTATCTGCCTTTCTCTGTATGGCTTATTTCACTTAGCATCACACTCTCCAGTTCCATCCACGTTGCTACAAAGGGCCATATTTCATTCTTTCTCATTGCCACGTAGTACTCCATTGTGTATATAAACCACAATTTCTTTATCCATTCATCAGTTGATGGACATTTAGGCTCTTTCCATACTTTGGCTATTGTTGAGAGTGCTGCTATAAACATTGGGGTACAAGTGCCCCTATGCATCAGTACTCCTGTATCCCTTGGGTAAATTCCTAGCAGTGCTATTGCTGGGTCATAGGGTAGATCTTAAGGAGATCTGTTTTTAAAGAGTTGTTTGAAGCACATGCTAGGTTGCCGTATATTACATGTCCTAGAGACTGCTGCAGTATTTGCCTACGTAATGACCATTTTCTTCTGGTAACAACACACTTTTGCTGTGGGGAAAAATCTCCCTCTTCCTCTCTCAGTGCATGTGTTTATGTGAGCTGCCCTTTCCTGGTACCCCACCCTCTATAGGCCTCATGTGCACATGCTTAAGGGCTCATGCTTTATCTGGCTGTTGCGTGTTTTCCTTCTCACTGACTGTGGTGACTGGTACAGAAAGAGGCAAGGATCTTGGTTGAGCCAACAGTATGCAATCTGGGACTTTTGTTGGCACCAGTGGGAAGATGTCTTCTTTATGCCAGGCTGTAAGCCCATAGCTCCTGTGGGCTGCCATGTGAAATGTTGGCCTGTAAGGGAGTGGTTGGTATGGAGGAGAAGGGAAGGAAGGTGAGTAGAGGGATATTGGGTCCTGATGGCAACATTTGCCCCTTGCCTGAAACTGAGCCATTCCTGGACCAGCCAGAGTGCCTTACCATTGCCAGTTGGGTTCTTGTTACTTGTTTCATGAACATACATAAAGACTGAATGCAAGATAAGTAAATGATGTATAAATCATCTCATTTCATATGCCACAGTCTTTTTCCTACATGCGTATCATAAATATTTCAATTCCTGCCAAGTAACTTACCCAAAGGAGATGGATTTACAAAAGCTAGAAATAGTCCAACAGGATTTTAGAGAGGTTTTTTTAATTAGCAATTCGTGACTCTGTTCATATCTAATTATCAGGGAGTTCTTCTGTAGAACCTTTTTTTTTTTTTTTAATCCCTGATTTTACCTGCACTTGAAGAGTCTACATAAGACATCACATGTGCATAACCCGTAATTCTACGGGTTGATTTGGGTAGTGAAACACATAAATCTTTGTGTAAAAAGGCAGAGATTATAGAAGATTTTTGCCAGAAAAGGTTGACAATAAGTTCACAGAGAAGTATCTACTCAAATTAAAATTGTATTTTTTAGTATGCCTGGATAGACTCCAACATTTGACACATCACTGAAGAAATGAAAAGGAAACCAATCCTTTCTGGGTGTTGCAAAATGCTTAATAGTTTTAAGCCAACTTCATTTTATTCAAACAATGATGTGGACTTCAGGCATGAATTTGATTTTTTTTTTAATCATTTCAGGGCCTTAGAAGAAAACCATATAGAAATCAGCATTGCCATTGTATATTTTTCATTCTATAAGTAAAAGTAAGTGAAAAGTATTTAAGACAATATTTTTGTAAGTTTAATTGTTGGGAGCATCTAATACTTGTGAAAACTGGCATTAAATAACACTTGTAAAATCTGTTTTAGGGTAATACTAATTAAATGTGAGAAACTTTTGTAGGACTTAAAAGATTAGGGATGGAAGATAGGAAGTGAGGTTTACATTTAAAAATGCAAAATAAAGAATAAAATTTTATTTAGACAAAATCCAGTTTCCTAACTATGATTCTGCATCTTAGGATAGCCACTGTCTGATGGAATATCTTTAAGTTAAAGTGGCCAAAACTTTATTTTCTGTATACACGAACTTCCAAGTTAAATATTAATATACAACTCATAAATTTCTACAACAGAAGATTTTGGAATTACACAAACACATATTTTAGGTCAATCCATAAAAAGATATATACCTGATTTAATCAAGCCTTAAGTTAGCAAGGAGTTAAAATCCACTCAAAATAAACTCTGCCATTGAAGCTTAATAGTATATTCAGACCCAGCTAAAGATAGAATTGTTGAACTGAAAAATAGATAGGACTAAAGAGTCCTGAATGCAACACAGGAGAGAGAGCTATGATAACACAAAATACGGAGATCAAGTAGGATCTAATATATTTAAACAGAACTTAAGGAAAAGTGAGACAAATGAGATATTTAAAAATGTAATACATGAGGGTATTCTACAATGGATGAAAAAATGCTAATCAAAAGATTTAAAAATACCAGTAAGTCCCTAGCGATATTAAAAAAAAAAAAAAGTCTATACCAAGACAATGTAGTAAAAGTGGCAAAACAAAGAACTTCAAAGTGGCCTGAAGAAAGGGTATTATGTATTAAGCTTACCCCTAAGATATCTCTGTCCTATGATCTTCCAGCCAATGCGCTGATACTTTGTAATTTCTAAGGTTGACTATTTTCAGGTCATCGTAATAATACTCGAGGACAACATAGACCAAGTCTAGGCTTCCTTCATGGGATAATCTGTCAGATATTTAAAGACAATTATCACTTACTGACAATATTTTTTTTCAATCTTCAGATTCTGTAATTATCTTACAAATGGCAGAAATTTAAGGGTTTACATTAATCTGTCGCTGTCTTTAAGCTGAATATTCTGTTCTTAAAGCACCCAGTACAGAACACAAGTGAACACCAGTTTCTTGGCAAGGTCTGGTCAGGGCAAAGGTCAGAGGGAAGAGCATCTTCTTTGCTCTTACCACTCTATTTCTATAAAGTCACCTTGAAAAGTTGGCTGTTTTGTGATAACCACATCATACTTGTACTTGTCACACTTGGGTCAAAGACAATTAAAGATTCTAAGTACTTTCCAGATAGGGTACTAAGTCATACCTTCTAGACTTGAGAGTTACCTTGGGGAAACAAGTGAAACTTGAGATTGTCAGTTTCCTGAAACAAATGAAATAATTACTTTCACAAGAATATAGCTCAGTGTCTGGCTTATGGAAAGTTCTCTCTCTCATATATGTAAATACATATATATATGTAAATACATATATATATGTAAATACATATATATATGTAAATACATATATATGTAAATACATATATATGTAAATACATATATATGTAAATACATATATATATGTAAATACATGTATATAGTTCTATTTTTACTTTTTAAAGTTTTCAGCTTATTTTGGAAGAGAGTGAGCCTGAGCAGAGGGAGGGGCAGAGATAGAGTGGGAGAGAAAGGAAATCCCAAACTGGCTCTCCATGGTCAGTATGGAGCCTGACACAGGAACTTGACCTCAGGAAACATGAGATCAGGGCCCAAGCTGAAACCAAGAGTTGGACGCTTAACTGATGGAGCCACCCAGGTGCCCCCAAATCACTCAGTATATAGGCATTATTACTGATTATATTTATGGTCCTGTCATTCTGCATTCTGCAGAGTGACTCTCATAATGTCATTTCACTACCATGTGGTAGGTTGTATCATCTTAACGTGGGGGAAGTAGAACTCATAATGGCTAAAGGAATATACCCAGTAAAAGATCTGGATTGACCGTCACCACCATATACCTTTTAACATCTTTTCTGATACAATCCATTTGCTATTCCTTTCGGCTTTGTAGTGAATTTATTTCATAAAAAGTGCAAAATTCTTGTCCAAGTTAGCAGGTAAAATTACCTTTACAATCCCCCCAAATCAGTAGTCAGAACAAAGTTATTTAGACCCTTTCCCCATATCTTCCATTCTGCTTCTACACATTGCAACAAATCCTTCTGGGTTTAAGCATGCCATACTGCTGTAAGTGAGGGGATGTCAACACATAAGCACAGCTGAACTTGAGCAAGGCATCTGCCAGAAATATGTCACAGTGTTGTCATTGATAACTAGAATAATTTAAAATCTGTGGGATCAAGCTTACTAGATGATAGTTCAGTTTACTATTCTCCAAGAGGTGTTACTGGATTTTTTTTAAAGATCAGCATTTTCAAAAGAAGCAAAATTTGAGGCAATATCATGGCCAAAGATACATGTTTTAAATAGGTAGGTCACCGTCACTCAAAAGGCACAAGTCTTCCTTAAAACAACTAGTTAAAGCTATATACATATATCAAACCAAAGAGAAGATAAAATTTTAGAATTCATGTTTTTAGTATGTCTCAAACTTGGTGTTACGGAAAGAGATCATTTGAATTGTTACTTGTTTTTAATAGTAAGATGGTTTGATAGGTTGTGGTGTTTAGCTTATTAACTATGAAAAATGAGATTCTGTAATTAATACGTATTCTTCAATATCACCTAAAGTTTTGAGCAGATTGTCACTGTTGCAAAACACGTCCTTTTATAATGTTCATTTTCAAAATTCAACTGGTATACAAAATGGGTGTGCTTAACCTTGGGTTTAATTGCTAATCTCTACCACTAATGAGACTAAAAAAAATTGTCCAGGGCGCCTGGTTGGATCAGTGGGTTAAGCATCCGACTTGAGCTCAGGTCATGATCTCATGGTTTGTGAGTTTGAGCCCCGCGATGGGCTCTGTGCTGACTGCTCAGAGTCCTGGAGCCTGCTTCAGATTCTGTGTCTCCCTTTCTCTGCCCCTCCCCTGCTCACACACTCTCAATCTCCATTCCCCGCCCCCCCTCAAAATATTAAAAAAATAAAAAGTAAACATTGTCATTATATTAAATATTCCGATTTGTGTGGTAACATCCTGGAATAGGTATATAAATGTCACCCAGGCAACTGTCTTTGCAGGGAATTCATGAAAGAGAGGAAAATCTTGGTGATAATTAGAGGGGCTTATTTTACAATCAGAAAAAGGGGATGCTTTCCGAAGTGACTTAGCATTATTAAATATTTCTAGGTGAAGAACAGTGAGGGAAGAAGCAAAGGAGTGAGAGATAGGAAGAGATGTTTGTGAGTTAGAACTTCTCTATCTCTTACGAGGAAGTAAAGCAAGAATAGTCATTGTTACTATCCCCTTAGTTTCCATTGGGACCAAATAAATGCGTGTAAGGCATTCAGAGTAGAATAGAAAAATCATTGGAACATTCATCCATGGAAGAGCAGCAAGGTGATGCTGCACCAGAAATCCTTTTTACATAAGGGTGACTGGTCATCCTAGTTCTGTTTCACTTCATGAAGAATCTGTAGATAAATGTTACATTCTAGAAAAGGTTTAATTTATGTAATTTGTGGCCTTTCATAATAATGAGTCACATATAAATAGGTTTCAATATGATTTATCTCCATTTAAATAAATGAGATCCATGAATTTAACCTTTAGTTTGTGCTTAGACAATGCTGATGTTTTTTCTGAGGACCCAAAATTTTCATTTGTCCTTTAAGTTACAATTTAATATAAAGCTTCTGTTATCATTTAGAGTTGTTGGATGCCTGAAGTTTTCCCTTGGTTGCCTTCTGCTTGATATCGGTCTCCTAATACACCTTTGCAAAACCCCGGTTCAACTCTGACACTTAAACATACATCCAATCTTGAAACTCATTTCCTTCTCAACTTGGCAGCAGGAAAGGCTGGGGTGAGAAAGGGATGAAAAGGGCACAGAAAAATACCACTTAGATGACTTGCCAGTTGGCGATGATTACCTATAAACCAGCCTTTGAAATGTCAGATTCCTCTATTTTCTTGTAGCTTCCCTTAAAACTTTAGAGAATGACATGATACTTTCCTGCCAAATTTAGAAAACACTGCTATAAATTCAAAACAATATCTTTTTCTACCAACAGGTAATCTTCAAAGATTATTTTTAACGGGAAAATACAATTTTTATTACTCCTTGTTAAACCACAGTTATGAACTATATGAAAGTTTGCCAAAGGAAAGGAATGGAGAAGTTGTCATCTGGAAAAAGCAGTTTTCCTGTCTAAATATTAAACATTATTGATACAAATAATAATCACCTTGCACATGATGCCAAGAAACAAAATCAAAATTTGTGTAGCTCATTCCTTTGCATCCTGAGAGGGTGGGCTTTGAATATGCAGTTAAATTATACTTTAGAAGACTTGTTCAACAAAAGTTTTTCAGACTAAGAATGTATTCTGTTTTGTAATACACAAAGAATTACCTTTGATATCAAGAATAGACTTCAAGATTCTTACACAAAACACTCTGGAAAGATGGATAGTTCCTTGCTTTTCTGAACAGACCATACAACTTCATTTTGAGTTTCCTGTACTCTTTGGAATTACTTTAAAAAAATGAAGTTCTTAAGACCCATAACCATCACCTCTGCCTTTTCAGTAGATGAGAAATGAGAATTATTGTTCAGCCTGGCATTCATGTAGACATATCTGCGCTGTTGTAGACAGGAAAAAAAGTTCCCATCAAAGTTCATTGAAATCTCGTTTAAAATGATCTGCACTTGGCAACAATGCGATACTATGAGAAGATCTGCAACATTTGAAGCATGTGCTAAGGGAGGAAAAAAGCTTAAATATTACACTAGTAATAAGACTTATAAACCAATTTTAATTTTGAATTTCATCTTAATTGTTAGAGCCTCAAAAATAAGTCTGGCTACCTGGCCCTTGATTTTAATAATTCATTAATTAAACTGTCATACTATATTGTTCTTCTCTTTCATTGGTCAAATGGTGAAACTGGAGGAAGATGTGTAGTTATCAGAATGATTTCCAGTCTATTTTCACTTCATCACCTCTGCTGCTCTATAAATCTGAAGGCTGTGGCAGGTTAGTTAAAATCTGATGTCTGAATTATTATGAAATCTTCTCACTCAGCTATTGAATTAATGTTTTTCCAGAAGTAATATACTCAAAATTGGACTATCTAGAATGGAAATAGAGTTGATAATTAAGATTTTTAAAGAATTTGCCAATAAACTACTCACAGGTTTAGTGGTTGAGAAGTTTAATTGAAGAAGTATGTAACAGGTGGCCTTATCATTGATTTCTGCATTTATGACCAGAAAATTAGGGGACATTATTAAATGATTCTTCTATTGATGAGTTTATTCAACACATGTGAAGGAAAAACTGAAATTAAGATACATTTTTGAGCACTGCTGGGAGTCAGAGGACCAGGATGGTACTTGTTTTTCAGATGCTTATTGCCTCTGTAACCCTTTGCAAGTTTTGTTGGTGGTGGTGGTGAATGCCTGTCCATGGTGACGCTTATCCCAAACACCTTTGCTCCAGATCAGCTGCACCCCGTTTTTCTGAGCTTCAGCTTGATCCAACTATGGTTATGTTGACATGGGTTAGAACAGTCCAAACGAAGGGAACTTCAAAAGTTCAAAGAGTAAAATGTCTGGGACAGTAGAGCAAAGGGTCTAAGATCTTAAGCTCCAGAAACAGGCCATAATTCAAATACCAAGGTGCCTTCTTTCAAACTAAGTGAACTGAGTCTGGGGGTCTTGGAGCCTCGGCTTCCTCTTGTTCGAGAGGAGGTATGGTGATATTAAAAACGAAAATGAGTAACAGATACCGGTGCTTATTATGTGCCAGGCACTATGCTAGATTCTTCATCCATTAAAGTACTTACCCTAGAGGTCTGTTGGGAAGTGTTAAATGAGATAATGAACCTGGAACACAGAGGAGGCACTTGATAAATAGTTAACCTTTTCTACCACGATAACGTCTTAGCTGGTGCTGTGGCTCTTCCTCCTCCTCCTTTTCTTCTTCCTCCAGATAATAGGTCTAACCGGAAATAGCCTTCTCAATAGGGTTGCCGGATAAAGTACCGGGTACCCAGTAAATAAAATTTGAGATGAACAAGTAGCTTTTTCGTGTAAGTATTGAATGGGATATACTGCTACTCTGTTGCATGTTCGCATGGGACATGAAAAATTTACCTGAAATTCAAATTGAGCTGATGAACTTCTACTTTCTTTTGCTAATCTGGCACCCCTGCTTCTCAAATATGTGTGTAACTTGTCTCAGTCGTGGAAGATTGAAGATTGTTAACATAATTTAGTCATCAGCTCTGTTTAAAAATACATACCAGAACATTTCCTAAGTTTGGGAGGGCAGTGGCGTCCGCTGAATCCCCAGGGAAGAGTCGGGGAGTGTATCTCATTGGGTTATGACCGGTTTATGTACAACGTATTTCCTGGGTGAATAGAACACCTTTTCAAGGATATAGACTCTATTCCTGGCTATCTGGGTCACTACTTCCATGCAGTAGTTTTATGTGGATGACTATGCATGAATCAGGAACGATAAGAAATAATTATTAAAAATAAATTGAAGGATTTAAACAACTGTTCTGAATTCATTAAGCATTTCAGAGAAATTCTCAACTTTTTATGTGGAATCCAAATTTTTACCAAACAGAATCTTGTGATTATAAAATGCACCTCTTTTAAGGAAACTTAATTCTTCTGCTAATTTCTAGCCTCATAAAGAGGTAATGCTGAAAGATAAACTTTAATGTTTTTTAAACCTTTTGAGTTTTTTTGTCTACTCTCCATCTTTTTCTAAATTATAATTCATGTATTGCAAAAAATGTTATATTCTTAGAGCACGGCAGAAGACTACACATGAGGAAAGGGTGCTGATTTTCAAAATTGAGACACATTTCTACCCATTCTTCCATGTCACACAATAATCTAAAGATAAGGCATTCCTCACACACTATTTGGAAGTTATTCTCCCAAATGCCAGAGTTGAAAATTAACATGATGTACTTTTATCTATAAAATCATCATTTTGAGCATTAATATCAGTCTAGGTAAGCACTTTTGAACATTGCCATGGTATTGCTGTTTTAATATTTCATTAATTTGTCAACGAGTTGTAAACCAAATGAACACTTTTTCTAAATAATGATAAGCTTAAAAAAATGACAAACTTTTATATACTTCTTAAAGCTCTTGATAAGAAAACATTTATCATTATTATCTCATGCTTCCCTTTTGGAAATTAGTAACATTTATGGCATTCTCAAATCAATTCCATCTTTATTCATTTGCATGAATGAGAGCACAATCACGAAGTGAGCTCTCATGACACTCTCCCACATATCTACGACTTTGTTTCTTCTCCTTGACACTTTCTCAAACATTGGTGAGAGGAATGAGCAAATGAATATTGAAGCAATCAGATGGCCACTGTAGAGACCATAAGTTTCAGGGTGACTGGCAGTGCATAGTATTTACTCTTTTGCTAAGACAACTGTCTAGGATGGACTGAGGGAAAGAGTAAAATATTCATCACTGGAACCTCTTTTGTCACCTCTAAGAACTGGCTGGGGGAAAGTATTTTCTATTTTTCTTTTTAATTTTTTTTTCAATGTTTATTTTTGGGACAGAGAGAGACAGAGTATGAACGGGGGAGGGGCAGAGAGAGAGGGAGACACAGAATCGGAAACACGCTCCAGGCTCTGAGCCATCAGCCCAGAGCCTGACGCGGGGCTCGAACTCACGGACCGCGAGATCGTGACCTGGCTGAAGTCGGACGCTCAACCGACTGCGCCACCCAGGCGCCCCAGTATTTTCTAAATAGTATAGGTTCTGTTTAGATTTCTAAAAGAAATTTCTTTGCTGCTATGTGAAGACATCTCATAGCAATAATTATTATCATCTGTTTGATATTTTATATTTCATAAGAACTTCTACCAAACATTTTGGGGGAATTATTAGCCAAAGAGCAAGAAAAACACCCTCTCCCTGTGAGACTCTGAATTAATAAAAGGTTTCATTTGCTTTGTTTTTACATTTGTTTTAAATAAGATAGGAAATGAGAGATTTAGAATCTCAAGGGACACAGAGCAGTGAAAAATGTCTTTTTTTATGTCTTTTTTAAATTTTTCCGAAGAAGATAAAAATGAGACACTTACCCTCAGTCCTCTGCTGATGTTGTTTTTATTTCAAAGAAAGAAGAGTGAAAAGTCCCTTGTTTCCTTCTCCCTTATTGGGGAAGAGTAGGAGGATAGAACAAGAAAATTCAGCCATTGATGTAATCTCTATGACACCTTATCACAATTTCCAAGGTATAGGGTGGCAAAATATTTCTTCTATCCCAGGAAACTGATAGTGATTATATTAAAAATTGGCTTATTTAGGAGGCACTTAAAGATGCTGTCTGTTACTCTTTAAAAAGAAAATGCTTGAAAGAGTACCATGTTTAATTTCTCGAGACAGGAAGTTAAAAATGTTAATGGAGCATCTCAAACTTCATGAATTAGGAATTGCATTTTAACAAGATTCCAGGTAATTTAAACTTTGAGAAATACTGTGTTAGCACAAACTGTATTATATTAAAGCCTTGCAACAAACCCATGAGGCAGATTATTGCTGTTATGCTTAGTGTGGTTTTAAGGGAAACTGAGGTATTAAGATGTTACTTAAAATAATCTGAAATTCATCAGGAATATAGCCTTTAGTAGTAATACAAAGAATAATACAACAGTTAAGAAAAAAGCAGTAGCAGCATAATACACAAGTGGCTAAGGTTCCTGGCCCTGGAGTCAGACTTCCTGGGTTCAAATACTCACCAAGTATAAAATCTTGAAGTTGCTCAATATATGTGTCTTGTTTTCTCAATAGTAAAGTGGGGGTTTTGAAAGCACCCACCTCATGGTGTTGGGGGGGGGGATTAAATGAATAAATTTAAATAAATTGTTTAGAACCATGCCCAGCATGTAGTACAAACTCTATATGTTAGTAGTGACGGTAGGAATCATTGTAATTGTAATAGTAACATGTTTTCCAGAGCTTACATATGTTTCATCAGATTCCTCTAAATAACCTGACTGTCCTCCCTATCCTGTGGTGGAGGGGCTAAGAGGCAGTGTGGCCTGAAGTCACACAGCTGGTGAATAGGATGCTGGCATTGAAACCTCAGGACCATAATGCTACTCGAGGAGTGCCTTAAATATAGGTCTTTTTAATCTAAGCTGTTTTTCCACCAACCTGTCTTCTCGCCAGTCATAAATGGGAAGAGCACTTTTAGATGACCAAGGACTCATTAATATTATTTGATTCAGAATGTAATTAGCAGAACTTTAGACCTGCCTCTCTGTTTTGCTCTAGCTCCTGTTCCTTCCCTCTTTGCTCTGGCCCTAGAGAACAGTCATTCTTTGCTTCCCTCAGGTTTCAAATCAGCATCAAAACAATATTAGAAGGTATTCGAATCCTGAACTTAGAGTTCCAGCGTCCCTAGGATTCTTCCTAACAAATAGCCTTGTAGCATGTCCCTTTCAGAGCTTTTTGAGGGAAATTTGCATTTTGATAGAGAACTCCTGAAGATGAAAAGCTTTAACTTAGGAATGACTACCTACTGACAGAGCACGGCCCTCTTGTACCTGATATCCCCTTGGATAAAACACAATTAAAGAGGAATAAAGTTTTTCTGGAGAGCCTGTGATCTCAGCCTGTAGGCAAATGGTGCCCCAGATAATAGCACACCTGCAAAAGGCTTTACAAAGCAGGGAAGTGGAACATAATAACCTACACATCTTGGGAGGTGGCGATTCTGATTATTTGAACCTCGCTGGTGGTTTTCATAACTAAATATTCACAAATTCTCTGTAATGGCCTACTAAGTTGAAAATGCCGCCTATACCTGTACATGATTGAACGTGGATGGACTTAAGCATGATGTGAGCATATGGTTAGGCGGGCAACATAGATACTACTTGTTACCTTAAAGAAAAGGTAGTCTGAATTGAGAAGGCAACACTCTGGGAGCCCAATACTGTCCCAGAATGGTTGTACAATTTTAGGAAATCTGGAATTATTGGCATAATGGAAACATACACACATATAAGTACCTTTTCTAATGTTTCATAATACGATGGACTTAGAGGTCTGGGGAAGTGATACATTTGGTTGGTCTTAACAAGTACATGTATAAAAGAGGCTTGGATATGTTGGAAGACTCACTTAAAAATTTATAGAGTATTAGTGAAGTACAAGCTTTTTGTTATGTTAGATTGAGGTCTTTGACCAGACTGAAATTCTAAGTCCTTGAATAAGATGGAAACATTATCTGTTGAATCTTGAAAATGAAAGCCATCTACTGTCTGGATACTTTTTTGTTAGAAAGGATGAGGAATGGAATTAGGCTAGAGGTCTTCGTTTTATAACTACCTCTTTTTAGAGCGTCAGAGGTTTCTCTCTCTTGGGTAAGGCAAAAGAGATACTATAGGTTGGTTAATGAGATGTATTGGCCTAAAATCAAAGAAATGAGTATGTGTGTGCCTTTAGGGGCCAATGTTCCAGAAAGGAATACTCCCCAAAAGGTCTAGAAGATTTGCAAAAATACCTGGCAACAAAAGAAAAAACAGCTCCTAACCAACCTGGTTAAAAAGAAAAAGAGATACTGGATCCAAGAGAATATGTAGTTAATTGATGATGCATTTTCACACAGTAGCTCAAAACTTGGAATAATGGAAAATCATGACTGGTTTTTTGTTTGCTTTATTTCCACACATTTTCCAATTTCTTTTGTGGAGCGAGTGGGAAGTGATATAGAGGTGGCTATTGGAGGGGCCAAGGACAGGCCACCCCAAGATGGGCCACTTTGGCATGAAGATTATTTTGAGTTAAAAGGCAATTGAAATCTGGCAGATTCAGGAAAAGCTTTTGAGCTCCCACTCAACTGCCTAAAATGAACTTAGATAGTTCCTTCCTGGAACAGGTTCTCCATCACCATAAATAAACTATATTATGTGATTTGAACTAGGTATGGTAGACAGTAACCTAGTAAGACCTGCTTGCTTGATCAAAGTCTTCTATGTCCCTTTGTTTCTGAGTGGCCCAGCAAACACTTGTTTACCAAGCATATACTCTTTTTGCATTTTCCCATGAACTGCATTCCTTCTCTTTGAAGTCTCAAACCCCTACTACCCCTTTCTCCTCAGGTGTGGATTCCCTCCAAGTTCACTATTATATTTGATTTTATCCTGTTACTTGGTTTCATGTCATTTTTTTTGTATTACTTTGAGGGAAGGAGAGAGAGAGAGAGACAGATAGAGGATCCGAAGCAGGCTCTGCACTGTGGAGAAAGTTCAATTTGGGACTCAAACACATGAACCTTGAGACCATGACCTGAGCTGAAGTCAGACCTTTAACTGAGCCACCCAGGTGCCCATTTCATATCCGTTTGATTCTTAGTCTGGCTATAGAAGGACCTTAATAGGGGCAAGAAGTTCTTGTTCCTCAACACTGTAGTTACTAACTTTTAATGAGTTTGGAGTCTGTTCAACCAAATAGCTCTTTCTCACTCAAAAATGCTAGAAGGTTGTAAAGGGGATATTTGTGACTGAAAAGTGACTTAACACAAATACAGATAAATCTTAAACAGGGAAGAAATAAAATGGTAATTCATTGAACCACAGTTTATTCAAATCTGTTTTGTACAGTGTATGACTCAACGACGTTTAAATAATACTTCTTGAGTAAAACGTATTTAATCCCTTAAAACTGCTTTTTTTTTTGGTGTTGCAACTGTATAACACTTAGCATACTTATTAATGATCAGGAGAACATCATAAAAAACGCCGTTTACAAAAGTCAAAATATACCAGCACTTTAAAAACAGAAATAGTCTGGGAATATTTAGCTCCTCAAAATTTCATACTACCTTTGTAATTAAAAAAAACAAAACACTAAAATTGACCAAATTATATCACAGGGTCAGGGTCATGATCTCGGGGTCATGGCATTGAGCCCTGCCTCGGGCACTGTGCTGAGCTTGGAGCCTGCAAAAGAAACTCTCTCTCCCCCTCCACCCCCTTCCCCTGTTGGCTTTACTCACACAGTTTCTCTCTCTAAAAAATCCAAGAAAACAACAGCAACAACAAAAAAAAACCACTACAGACTTGGAGTGCAGGAGTGAATGAAGGATGAAAGTGTCAAACTGTCAGAATCTTAGGAAACTCAAGGGAGGATACATTGAAGTAATAAGGATGATTGCATGTATCTTTTATGTTAATGACAAAGACACTCAGTGTATTGGGAGACCTACAGAAAAATTAACAAGGAAGACAAAATGAGAAGAATTTGGCCAAGATATATTTGAAATATTCATGGCAGTAGACAATAGCTTCTTAAACTGGATTCCTAGTACAACTCAGTAAATTCCATTTAATTATTCCTCTTTTAAAGTAAGCCCGACTGTAAACCCCACTATATTCATGGCTTAAATTAAGAATGCTTATGTACTAGTGTAACATGGAAATATTTCCATAAATATTCTATTGCTTAAAATGGTTCCAGAACTATGGTAACACTATAAAAATGACATTTAGGCCCACTTCTCAGCAAGGAACATTCTAAAACAGTTAAATGTAAGACAATCTACCTTAAAAAGTTAAAGAAGAGAGTACCACTTGTAGCAACTTGGGTTTGCTTGAAACCAAAGCAAAAAAAGTATATAATTTAAAATCTTCATGTACTTTGGTTTTATACAGAAAAGTATAGCCTTTTATAGGGGAGTTTAATTTGGTGAATGTGAATAAAGTTTTTAATGCGTATGCGTGTGTGTGTGTCTAAAACCTGCTTGTTTCTGATGTCAGAACTATGACATCCATGCAATAGTCACTAGTTACAGTAAGAAATGAGAGGTCCTATAAAGGCAAGCTACATACCAAATCACAAGACTTACTACTGAAAAATACATAAATATAAAATACCTCAGTTTTTATATCGATTACATTTTAAGTTGGTAATGTTTTGGATGTATTGGATTAAATAACCTATTACTCTCCTCAGTATCCTTTTACTTTTCAGTGTAGCTACTAAAACGGTCGAAATTAATATAGGTGGCTCAACATTCTATTTCTGCTATGTAATGCTAACTTAGACCATAGAAATTCTTAAATAAGAAACTCTTGGTTGCAAGGTTAGCTATTTGGACAGTTTTTTCCCCTCTTTGAGAAACAATGTTAGGTAAGTTTATGGGGTTCCTAAGAAAGTTGGGAAACCCTGCTTAGCCTTTATTGTACCGGAAGCATAATACCTCATGTCACTACCATAGAACAACAATTGATCAAGTTATTTATGTAAGAGCAAAAAAAACCAATAATTTTAGGTGGGACAGCAGTGGCACTCATTCCTGGGTTGGAAGTGTTTGGGCCATGGTGTTGTATGTAAATGTATGTGTCTGTGTGTGGTCACACATGTGTGTTAGGCATGACTAGAAGAGTAATACATGAATAGATGGTGGCATCTGGATTAATAAGAGAAGGTAGTTGCTACCTCTCCGTGGAACTGATAAGAAAACAAGTCTTGATACTTTTATTTCGCTAACACAAGTCTAAGATGGAAGTGATGGGTAGATCCTATAGGATAAGATTGGGCAGAATTGTTCTAGATCTCTCCCCCTTAATTTTTAAAAATGTAGGAGTGCTTCATACATTTATAATTAAGTATGAATTGCTGGCTTGATGAGGAATTACTTAGAAACCATTTTTAAGTTAGCAATTATCTACTTAAGTTCTTTGGCATAATGAACACCGCGAAGCAAAATTTCAGGGAATTAGAAAATGCTAATTGGCCTGAATGGAAAAATGTTACACATAAGAAATTTACATTTCTCTGATTATCTGTATGCACAGTAATTAAAGTTTATTGAAAATCTCTAATCCAGCGGGAAAGCTAAATCAGTAGTTCTCAGGGTTTAATGTGCATCAGAAATATCTGGGGAGTTTGTTAAAACATTGGCTACTGGGTTCTATGTCCAGTTTCTGACTCAAAGGTCTGGCATGGGGCCTGAGAACTTCTATTACTAAATTTCTCAGGTGCTACTCTGGGTATGGCAACCACATTTTGAGAACTACTAGGCTCATATTTTTTCACAGTGATCGAAAAGCATATCAGTAAAAAGTTTCCCTTTATATTCACCGAGTTTTACAAAAACCCATAAAAGATAATAGAAAAAAATTACATAAACACCCATTGTAAAACTAAACATTATTACCTTAAAAGCATTGCTGCTTAAGGAATTCATCTCTCAAAACAATGTGTATGTAGTTTTTTGTTAACAATCAGCCTGTTGTCTTTAAAAGCTGCTGCTTATTTCCAACAGAAAAAGGATGCCAAAATAATTCTTGCTGCATTACATGAACAAAATTAGTTTTAAACATCCTATGTTGAGAAAATACACAATTTTATCATCGTGTGAAAGGAATTAAATTTCCTAAAGCAAAAAAAAAATGCGATTTATATTAATGCCATTTTCTCAATTCATAACCAAGACTAATGACACTTTGCTTCAGGACTTCATCACCACTTTATTGCTTGAAATTGAGGTTTTTGTGTTAGCTTAATAGTTCTAAGGTAAAATCACTTAAATCTCTAAAACACATGAAGAAAATAAACCTGTCATTTTCAAAAATCGAATTCATGAAAGTTACAGTGTTGTGCATTTTTACATGCATTCCCACTGAATAACTTTTTTAGAAAATGATACTGCGAAGCCATTTTGCATTCTATATATGTTAGCCAAAATATCATTTTGACAATCATTCCATTTACATCTACTTCCAGTGCTCAATATTTAGTACTTAACTGTTTCACTTCACAGTTGTTAACATCTATGCTGCCAACATCTAAACTCACTCTTCTTATTCCAATTACTCTATGATCTGAACTCAATCCATTTGCTTGTAATTATTTCCTCAGTATAAACCTTTGTGAACTTGGTTTACAGACCTCGAAATCTGCCTTGTGTTTTCTTACCTCTGAGCCTCAGTATGAAATTTCCTTCTTTTTCCGCTTGTCATACACATCCTAACTCACCTTCCTCCACAAAGTCTTTCCTTAATAAATTTGGTCCCCTTGAACACCCAATATCGGACATGTACTATTAGCTAATTTTGCCTGTGTTAATAAATAACTACCGTTTGTGTTATTACTATTTACCAAAGCCTAAAACGAGTCATTGGTCTAGCATAATCATCCAAAGGATGTGTAGATACTATTACCATACCTGTGTTGATCTTGAAAATTCAAGCTCAGAGAGGTGAAGTAGCTTGCCCAGTCAAGTACCTATTAAGTAGTAGAGCTGAGTTTTTGCTCCAGATCTCCATATCTTGTAAAGTCAAGTAGTACATGTAACCAACCACCATCTTACGTTACATGGCAACTTCCAAATTAAATATGGGCTATTAAATTTTTTTAATGTGCAAGGATTATTTTAGTATACAGAAAAGCATATATACGATTACTTGTGCTTCAGTTGGAATTAAGCCAGTTAAAGTTTTATATTTAAGAGGTATATAATTCTTAAATCTTAAAGCTCAAACAATTAAGTCTCTTATTTTGTTTATGAACCTAATAATTGTGTGTTACAACTTACTTCGGTAAATACCAACTTAGTAAACTGGGTAGATGAAATTTCCTGAGATAACATTTACAATGAAGTTTAATTAAATTTCCTTAGCCATTTCAAATTATAGTACCAGATGAATCTGACTTTTTTTAAGACCTTCCAACAACAGGATAGATTGGTACATCTATACAGCTATATTCTTCCAAGCATGTAAGCAACTCTTAGAAATCTAATGAAGAAAACTTCAAAAGTCAGTAATTCATATCCTCCTGAATGTGTATCTAAACATGTGTGTACTTAACCCCCTGCCCCAACTAGTCATTTATCGGTTCATTTTTTTTCATCATTACATATTTTTACACTTGAAGGAGTTAACAAGATTATATATGGAGATAGCCACTTAGCAAAATAAAAAGGAGGTTTGGCAGGCAGAATGGCCATCTTGGCAGGACTGAGACCGCTTGATTGAAGATTCAGAACCATGATGGATTCAGTGATGCTTTAAAAGTATGGATGGGAAACAGGCTGGGGGAGTATTTCAGGATTGTTTGACCTGAGCTGGCACTAATGGAGCTGGATCTCCTATTTTGGAAGTACAAATCTTCAAATTCCCTGTGCTTCAATTTTTTTTTTTTTTTTTTTTTTTTTTACCATCTAGTATACTGAGTATCCTCATCTATTCACTGAACCATGTCTTTTATAGATTTTATTAAGAAATTTGAGTTGAGATTGTACACTACCCAACCACATTGTCATTTTTTTTTTTTATTTTGAGATAGGGAGAGAGCATGCAAGCGAGTGCCGGGGGAGGGGCAGAAAGCAAGGGAAAAAGAGAATTCCAAATGTGCTCCATGCCATCGCCATCAGTGCAGAGCCTGAAGAGGGGCTCAGTCTCATGAACCATGAGATCATGACCTGAGCTGAAATCAAGAGTTGGATACTTAAACAACTGAGTCACCCAGGCACTCCCACATTGTAATTTTTAAAATCTATGTTATGAGAGATTTTTTACCCTGAAGGGATTTGCAGCCTAGGTGTTTGTTTACAGGTGTTTAGAAACTCATTTGTGCCTTTTTTTTAGCATATCTCCTAGTACTTGTCATGATCTTACACAAAATTATTTCTCAGATTATCACAGTTCAACCGTGAAAATCCCTTTAACTCCTTCATTGCTTTATGTTAGCAAAATGTCCTGGAACTATTCTTATTTTCATCCCAGGGAGCTATGCAATCTGCTTTTCTCCAAGGAGCTCTGATTGTAGTTAAGATTAGCATTAGAGGCCAACATTTGGGTGCTAAAGTTGAGTACCCAGTGAGGGCTGTTGCTAGACTCTAGATGCCAAGGATACTCCATGTCAGTAACAGCTAAAGAAGGTAAATATTTTGGGGTGCCTGGGTGGCTCTGTCGGTTAAGCATCCGACTTCAGCTCAGGTTATGACCTCAATGGTTTGTGAATTTGATCTCCGCCTCAGGCTCTGTGCTGAGAGCTCAGAGCCTGGAGCCTGCTTTGGATTCTGTGTCTCCCCCTGTCTCTGCCCCTCCCATGCTCATGCTCTGTCTCTCAATAATAAATAAATGTTAAAAAATTAAAGAAGGTAAATATCTTATAATTTGAGTCTACATCAGCTTTACTAAGCTTTAGTCAAATCATGTTTTAAATTACAGTCACATTTATTTTTCCTCTTTTTTGAGCTAGTCGTCTCTGTTCTTTTACCAACTTGAACATATTATGCTACTTACATGACACATCTGAAGCTACATATTGATTATAAATGTTCTCTAGCCCCTCTTTGAAGTGTACTGAGATCATGAACATCTCACTGTGGCTGCAGTCACTGTTTTCTCTCTTACAACTTTTGTGTGTCTCAAGCATCGTTCTGTAGGCATTACATTGACAAGATAATTAAAACGGGATTTGTAAGTCATTTGTTCTTACAACTTATTTCCCAAACAGTTTTATAAATGGTTAAATTCCAAATATTCCATAAAGGGCTACTTAACCCATATTGTAGCTTTGAAGCCATGAGACTGTGTCATGAGCCACTGGGTTGGAGGGAAGAGATGGAAGAGGAAGTTTTATTTCTCTTCTTCCAGCTATAGAAATGGTCTTGAACACAATTCTGAAAATCCAGTAATGCTTTGGGTGTTATTCAGTCTTTAATCACTTACTCATTTAACAAGTATTCTTTAATATCTGTTAGACACTATGAAATTGGGGACAGAAGAATTGAGAAGTACTACTCTTTACCCTCAAAATTCCAGAATTGTCACTGAGGCATAATTCTGACCAGCTGATGTCCTTAAGCAGGTGAGAAGGACAGACACAGTGCACATGCCCAAAATGTGGTGCTAGACAGAAGTACTGATGTTCCGTCTAAGATAATTGCCAAAAAACAAAGAGGTGGGAGTGCAGATCGCTGTATGTGGGGTCATTGTAGCAGGAAGTAGTTCTTCTCCCCTGCTCAAGCTATCTATGTGCATAAAACTATTATTGGACTCTCTATTCCACTGTCATCTTTTTTTTTTAAATTCTTTTGCCTATATTGCATTGTCTTAAATGTTACAGTGTTATGTTTTAGTATCCGGTAGTGCAAGCTCTTCACTTCATTCTTTTATGGGCATATCTTGAATATTCTTGATTTTTTTTCTTTACATTTAAAAAATGTAATGTTTGTAATGTTACCATACTACAACGTTGGAATTTTTTTATTGGAATTGCCTCTCTAGATCTACTGGCAGAGAATTGGCTTCCCAACAATACAGAATCTTTCTATCTAGGTGATTCTCAAAATGGTTAAGCATTCAGTCATAGACGTCAACTCATCTATTCATGCCAGAACAATCAGAGTTGATAGTGCCTGTATGGAACTGGCGTTAAGGCATACTGAATGAATGTTTATCCTTGTTACTTTCGATAGGCAATGAATTTTTACTGTCCTTGAAAATAGCTTCTGTGCGTGCACAAGATTACTTAGATTTTTGCATTGATTTTTCCATTTATTAAAAACTCAGTTCTTTATTCTGTAGCTACATCTTGTAAATATGATTCTATTTCTATACCTAGGAAATACCTAAGACACTTTTGATTAATGTGTGGCTCTTCTATAAACTGAACCAAGTCATATAAACATTCTAAGTCTAATATATAGACTTTATATATTCTATGTAAGTATTTTTATAGGTTAACAATAAAAACATGCCTAGTACTTCAGTAATTCATACAAATCTAATAAATAGGATTCTTTTGTTTGCTGCAATGTTACATATACTCATTTCAAATTAAAACCATGAGTCTTAATCAACTGCTCATTAACACAATTGGATTGGAATCAGTATTGACTTGCTTACTCTAATAGACCAGACTTTCTTTAAAGGCAAAAATATCTAATTATCAAATACATAAAAATAATTAATATTAAAAAATTAAGATGATAGCTTTAATTACTTAAATTTGTTAATTTTGAATTATTCAGGGGTTAAAAAGGACTTACAACCATAGGGAAATTGGTTGAGATTATACCATAACCAGTGATAAAGATTATTTTCTCATATCTTCCCTGTTTCTTGCATCAAGATAACAGAAACCTCATAAAAGCCAGGTAGGAAGATCATCTGTTTGTATTCCTTGGAAGGCTTTATGTAATATTAAAATCATCTGAGTTTTTTTTTTTTCTTTAGAATACTTGGGAGAAGTCACTTGTACAACGTCCTACACCTCGTACCGTCTTTCTAGGAAGATGATAAATTACTGAGTCACTTCCTCTAATCATTTTAAAAAGAATTCAATTAGGATTTGCTGCATCTTTAAATAATTCTTTACAATTTAATATTGACAATTGCTTCTCTCTTCCTTAGTCAATATTTCCAGTTGATGATAACTATCAATTGTTTTCAAACTACCCATGGTTCAATTTGTTGTCCACTTTGTTTTCTATTTCAATGACTTCTGATACTACTTAAAAAAAAATTTAATGTTTACTTATTTTTGAGAGAGAGACAGAGACAGAGTGTGAACAGGGGGAGGGCAGAGAGAGGGAGACACAGAATCCAAAGCAGGCTCCAGGCTCTGAGCCTTCAGCACAGAACCCAACGTGGTGCTCAGAACCACAAACTGCAAGATCATGACCTGACTGAGGTCGGCTGCTTAACCAACTGAGCCACCCAGGTGTGCCGTGATACTACTTTTATACTTCGTGGTTATTCTTTTTCTCAATTTTATAAGTTACATGCTTAGGTCATTAAATTTCTGTCTTTTGCAAACATATAAGCCTTGTTAACCATGAAAATAGCCAGTTATTTTCCCAGCAAAAGAGGTTTATTTGGGAATAGAAGAGGGACTGCAATTTGGGACATGCAAGCTATGGCAAACCACAGCTTCAGGTTAGTCTGGAGAACAAAGGAGAGGGAATGTTATTTTATGGAGAAAAAGGTAGAAATTTGAAGGGCTGTTTTGAATAGAAGTCTGTTGGAGTCAACTGGGAGTTTGAAATATGGTGGCTTTTCTTTGGCTGAGTTATGACAGTCTTTCATTGGCTGGAGTGTTACAGGGCAAGGAGAAAAAAATCTACCTTCCTTCTGAGTGGGTTGTAGAGGTGTAGGGTTCTTCCTATTAGGAATTCAGGTTATGTCTCTTCCTGGTGAGTCTGCAAAGGGCTGCAACAAGGGGTACGTTGTGAGAACTTTGTCTTCTGGCCTCCTGACTCCATTTAAATTTTTTTTTAATGTTTGTTTATTTTTTAGAGAGAGGGAGACACAGAGTGTGAGCAGGGGAGGGGCGGAGAAAGAGGGAGACACAGAATCTGAAGCAGGCTCCAGGCTCTGAGTTGTCAGCACATAGCGTAAGGAAGAGTTCAAATTCACAAACCGTTGAGATCATGACCTGAGCAGAAGTTGGACGCTCAGCCAACTGAGCCACCCAGGCGCCCCTCCTGACTCCATTTTTAATGAGGTTTCCTTGATTCAGTTTCACAGCCTTTACAGCTTTACTTTCTGTATAAATATGTTTAGTTTTAATCCCACAGATTCTGAAATTATTTATCATCCCATATTAAAAATTATCTTTTTTGATACATGGATTATTTGGAAATATATAGGTCTATACCTGTTCTCTGTGACTCACATTCCATCTGTACTCCTCTATGCTTAGAGAACATGGTCTGTATTCTTCTATAATTTTTTAAAATATATTGGCAAATGGGGCATGTGGGTGGCTCAGCTGATTAAGCGACTGACTCATGATTCCAGCGCAGGTCATGATCTCAGGGTACGTGAGATTGAACCCTGTCAGCACGGAGCCTGCTTGGGCTTCTCTCCCTTGCTCATATGCATGTGTGCATGAGCTCACGTGCTCTCCCTCTCAAACTTGGTAAAAAAAAAATGACAACTATTTTATAGCCTACTACATAGTCCCTTTTCATAGGTATTCCATACCTGATTGAAAATGTTTATACTCTATTATTGGAAACAAAATTCTCCATGTGTTCCCTAGACTAGAACTGTAAAAGATGGTAAGTTCCTATTTTTGGAGGCAGAAAGTAGAAAGCTTTTTATTTATCCTGACTGTAAGCATTAGGTTTCTGAGTAAGAGATGGATTACTTACTTACATAGCAAATTTTGTGCTAATTCTCCAATGCCTCATTTCCCTTTTGGGGCAATATGGTGAGTGTGCATATCACCTTACATATTAAAGTAGGGGCTCTTTAGAAGACCATTGGAAAATTATGAATCTTGGGGCTTGTATAGGGACTAGTGTAGAGGTGGTTTTCCTCCTCTGCTGAAGGGGGAGAGAAACCTTTCCTCTCTGGGAAAGGAAATGGGGGAGGTCCCTAGGTTGTTAGAACCCTTTGCAATATGAACAAGTAAATGGCTCCAGGAAAGAGAAATTGAGAAATATTTCCTGGATATTTCCCTATCTTCAAGGCTTGTATTTCTATTCATTCTTTAAGGCTTGTTTTCTATTTCTATTTCTTTAACACAAGTTGCAAGTCATGTTTACTCAACAATTCTGACCATGCAGAAATAGGGGAATATTACTTTCCCACCACAGAAACCCTGCCCTCTCTTGATACCTGCCTTGGAAACCTGAACTTAGGTGGGAAACTAACCCCAGTTGCAAGTTGCTGGTTATTGTTCAAAAGGCATGCCTTCAGGACTCAGCCATGATAAGCTTGGGGATTTCAAATGGATCCCTTACCCCACTACTCCACAACATGTCCTCCTTTTAGCCTCTTCTCTGCTCATGAGGACTGGAAGGGATGACACGGAATGGTGTTTAGGCACTCCCTCTACATTTTGGAAGCAGGAAGTCAGCGCTCTCTTGACTGTACTTCGACCTACACCATTCCCTGCTAAAATACCGTAAAATTTTAGGTAGTAAGTAGAACCTTGAAAAATAAAAACAAAGTTTAGTGATTGAACTGACGTTACGCAAAGCTAAAATAAATGAACTGCTTAAATGTTTGAATTGATAAAGGCTGATGTTACATTAGCATTTCTTTTAATGACATCTTTTTAATGTGTTTTTTTCCCCTCTGTAGATAAGACAATAAGCACAAACTGAATAGAAACTGAATTCAAAGGCATAAAGTTAGACACTAAGAACAGGAAGATTCAGTGAATAATGACCAAGACCATGAAGCTACAAATCAGTGAATAAAAATAAATTCTCTCTGAAAACAATAAGCAACCAAACACCATTTTATTACATTGACACTTCTTTCCTAATCTGCATTTCATGATAAACACATAAAGACACCAAAAAACTCCAATTTCATAGCATTCCAAGCAACACAGGTATAACTCTAAGAGATCCACACAACTGGATTTTTTAAATCCCATTTTATATGATTTTTAAAAACAAAGACAATTTGGGTGTTCATAAAGTTTTAATTTTTTCTATTATGTATTCATGGAACAACTATTTAAAGTAAACAGTTTAACATCAAGATTTTTAATTATACTGGAGAAGTACAGCAGCTTAACTGTATTTTTCTTGTGGAAATTATGCAATCAAACAGCACTTCTGTTGAAAGGTTTAATTGGTTGTTAGTAATATATAGACAATCCATTCACTTGAGTTATAGGTCACATATGCCTGATGTATTTTGGTCAGACTTATGTATTCAGACCTAATACTGGATTTTGGTAAAAGGCCTGGATGCTTTCTCAAATGTTTTATCTGAAGGATAACATTTTTCTCGAAACCTGATAAAACTTGTTATTACTGTTTTTATGTGTATTAAATTTGAGTTTATACCCAGCAGATCCCGAAGCAGATATGTACAACTGAGGCATTAGGCAATAAGTCAGTCTATATGTATTTGAGAATGACATCAGTAAGAACTTGATGGTACTTTAGGTTAATATGCTTTATGAAAATTCTGTAAAATTTGTGGAACGTATTTCTCATTTTTTTTTGGCAGCCACAACAGAATCTTCTTTGACTTCCCTTTTTATTTCCATTAGATTATGTGAAGTGAAAATAATTCATCACCATGTGTTATACTTCAAGGGAAGATCTGTGACTGATAGGTGACAGAATAGATACTAATGCATTCCACCTTGGTTTGGTTGATGTAATAATGTTTTAATTAGTATATAATATACAATCATGTCCTTTATATATATTCAAAAATATATACATATTTAAGCTATTAATACATGCTTGGCAAAACAATCTTTCCAGAGTCATTGGACTAAATTAGTGTTCTTCAGACTTGTAGCCTACATGAGAATCATCTAGAGGGCTTGTATAGATTGCTTACAGAATGTTAGTTTAGCCAAATTTTATGTGAGAAAGGGACAGTAAATATACCTGTGTAAAATTTTGGAATCATGTGTGTAAAATGGAAATTAGATGCTAATGAAAATCTAAGATTACATACGCTAGGGAGTCAGAATTTACTCTCTAAGGTGTAGTAATTATACCTATCTAGTAGTAGTTGGTGTGTTTTCCCATTGACGTGTGTTTTTACTTGAGAAGCATGCACCTGTCACTGTTGTTAAACTCTGAAGAATCTTGAGAAATGTTTTCCTTCCATTCCATTTTGATTGACTTGGCACCCATAGGAACATGTGGAAATGATTTGGAATTGATGAACTGATTGCTCTGTCAGTGAACTACTCCCTAATTGGCCTCATTTTTTCAAATCTTTTTCTATATATTTGTCTTTAGCAATGATGTGTCCTTTAGATATATCTGATAAAGTTCTTCTTATCCTCTTACTCTTTAGAGGGAAAAGGATGGAAGATTAAATACATAGAGGAGTTTTCAAAATATTAAGACAATTTTTAAAATTATCAGTACCAATTGTCCTTTTAAAAAGATAATTAGCTTTATAAAAGTGTGCTGTCCTTTGCTTATAACAGGTTAGATATAATGTGATGGAAAGAGCTAAACAAGATTAATGAGAAAAAATTGAAAACAATGAATTGCAAAATCTTTCGTTTGTATATACATGTAATCTATATTTTCTTCGGACTTCAGCTTAAAATTACTCTAGTAGTGACGTGATTAGAAATATTTCTGGAAGAAGCAGTTAAGAAAGCCTGTCAATTAGCAAGAACATCAACCCAAGAATCGTGATCTCAGGGGAAAAACATCCCTTCCTTAACATCAGATAAAGTGATAACCTCAGAAATAGAATGGGAGTAAGGTATAAGGAATCAGGATAGATAGGAAACATTTCTTGGAGAGAGGTTTGTTGGATTTTGCCATGGTGAGGCTGTGAAAAATGTACATCTGAGATTATGTCAATTTACAAAGATCTGGCAAGGATAATTTAGTCCTTGTTTGCTCTGGTGGCAATATGGCAGAGCTTCCCAACTTGGGTACCTTGGCACACTTCAGTGCCTCAGTGGTTACAGATGTGTCAGCATAGTGATCTCTTCAGCCTTGGCAGTGCTTGTGTAGATGTGGGACAGCTGACCTCAAAAGCTGTCTCCATTCTTGAGCTGGCCCTGCCATAACCTCAAGCTGCCTAAATTATTACCATTTTCTATGTCTGATACACACAGACGCGCGCGCGCACACACACACACACACACACACACACACACATACGTTGAAAAAGTAGATAAGGATGTGAGGGCAAACTGGCTGTGGCATCTGTTGAGGGAGCTGATCTGGCTGGCTAGGCATGTGTTCCCTTCCTCCCTCACCACTCTACGTGCATCCCTCCTGCAGCTACGACCTTCACTGATGGAAGAAGTCTGTTCTGTTAAGGGTCTGTCAGTAGCTGTGCTCCCTGCTACAATTTCCAAACAAGCTCCCAACGTCCATTTATAAGATAATGTAGGGTAGTCAAGCTTCCCAAACTCCAGACATCCCTAAATGAGGTGCTGTATGTGGCAGTCTTCTTTTCTTAAAAAAAAATGTAAGTAAGGTGACTCCTTGAGTTCCCTTTTCTTGAAGTCAAGCCAGTCTACTTGCTGTCTCCTGCCATGCTAATTAATTTCTAGTTTTGTGGCTTACATGTCTGGACTGTCCTCTTCTCTCCAAACTACTATGCACAGAGTATTTCTTAAATAACATCTAAGAAATGTGAGCCATACAGAAAAAAAGACTTTAACTGAATGAACTAACTTAAAACTTCTGTTCAACGAAAGACACTAAGAACAAAGTAAAAATACATGCCTTAGGCTGGGAAAAATCCACGAGGAGAAGAAAAACTAATAAAATGGACAAAGGAAAGGAACAGACAGTTCACATAACAGGTAACTGAGAAGCATCTAAAAGGTGCTTAACTTTAAGCAACTTAAAACAATAGTGAGATTTCAGTTCACAGTATACAATTGGCAAAATTGATACAGTTACCAAAAGTAACTGAGGATGTGAAGAAATAGAAAGTTTTCTATATCCGTACAAACAGATTGGAGGATGATTTGACAGCTGGTAAAGTTGAAGATGAAGACAGTAACAGTTTCACCTTTAGATGTCTACTCTTGAGAACATTTATACCTGTGCAAAAAGATGTTCATTTAGCAAAAATCATAAACAACTGGACTATTTAAGCATAGAAATGAATTAACCTAAAACTCTTAGGCCTTTAAAGTGTTTGAAATTCAAGTGTATCAACATACATAAATACCAAAACAGAAGGAAATGGGAAAAAACACAATTATATGTACTGCATGATACTACTTACGCAAAGTTTTGAAACTCCCAAAATACATAGATTTTGTAGTAATGTAAAACACATGAGATCCAAGGGCATAATCATGTATGGGAATGATACACAGTAGCTTTGCAATACTGTTTACCTCTGAGGAGGGAGGGTGGGGGGAAGAGAGACCTGGGTATTAGCTAAAACTATAACATATCATCTTTTTAAAAAAAAAAAAACTAAAAATATTCAAAGTAAATATTTAATCTCCTTGAGCATTTTACTGATACTGTATTCTATAGTTGTCTGTATGTTTACAATGTTTCAATTAAACATTTTTTAAAAGATAGAAATCTAAAACTAGGCTTAATATTAGTTGATTATAGATACAGATATGTATGAACACAGATCTCTCTACATAGATACATACCTGTTTCTAGGCAGACATCTATAGATATCTTTGTACATCTCTGAGGCTTGGTAATTTCCTTTTTTTGATGTAGGTGTTTTTTTAGATTAACTTCACCATGAAAGTATATATCCTTTAAAGGTTGAGGGTGTGATTTCTAGTTCTCTTCTTTCCTCTTCAGTGAGCATTGAAGTGCACTAGGCATCTTGTATATATATAATAAATGTTAACTGTACAAAATGTACTCATTAAACTGGAAATCCTCATATGCTAAACAAAAGAGTAACAGGTTTGCCACCTTGCCAGTTCCCAAATGTGTTAAGGTAAAGTTTCTTTAACTTTCTCCTTTTAATGTTCTTTCTCTTCTTTCCTAAACCACTGTCTCTTTCTGCCCCTCAAACATCCATCCAAATCCGTCAAAATCATGTAAATCAGGGTTTCATTACAAAACCTCTCTGTTCCACCCTCCAGCTTAATAAATAAAAACTCTTGGGATGAGCATAGAGGAAACCTGTAAATGTTGGTTTTGACCCAGAAGCATGTCAGATCCCTGTTTAGATGTTTTTGCCAGAAGGAGTAGGTAGGAAAAAAGAAAAAAAAAAACAAAACACCCTGAATTAAGCACCTCATTATTTAGGTGTAGAAGCTAAACAACTTGAAGGACTATCTAAGAAAAATAATTTTTGAGAAAAAAGACTAGAGAAAGTCACAGTTGTCTGCATTGAATTGACATCTTGCTGGTAAAGTTTGAAATCTTCCAATTTATAATCCATCAATGTTTGGAGTTCTATACTTTAAGTAGTTGATGCATTGTTTTCTGTGAAGCAGGTCAAAGACTTTTGGGAGAGTAAGAATCAATTTGAGAATCTTAAGGTGTTGCTAGACCCTAGCTCCAGAAAAAGAGACACAAATATATGAATTTTCATATAACTTTAGGGAGGCTATAGACCAGCTGAAGCTTATCGCTGGAACCCTTAAGATTCCACAGACTCCAGGTTAACATACTTGTCCTAAACAATTTGAGTAAGTGGTTGTTTAAAACGAATCTAAATATATGTTCTTACTAGAGAAATACTTAGAAGATTTAAATAAATTGTTTTTCATTTACTGGAAAAGATTAAATGATACTATAATTTCTGCAGATTGTCCTGTAGTTGTAAGTTATAGAGGTTCCTAGAAACAAAATTCTACAGATAATTGTACAAAATTTATACTCTTTCAACTAGATTTCTGATCTTTAAAACTTTTCTATTTACTTATTAAGACAATTATGCCCAAGTAGAAACACAGTGCACTGAATTCTTTTAGGCTCATTGCCTGATTTTACTTAGACTTGGGATACATAATGGTTAGCGATATTGAATTTGAATGAAGACAATGCAGAGGAAAATAACTGGTTTTTACTAATAAAGCCACTATTTCCTTGGCGGGGTCCCTAATTAATGCAACTATATTGTAGTAAAAGCAAATGACCCTTCTAAGCTCAGACTTAAGCATCATTGTACCCTCTTCCTGCTCATCATCTTCTGGAGAACATCTTTGCTTAGTCTCTGGCTCCTCCTAGCTCCCTTGTCTATAGAAGGGTACCCCCTAAACTCCTTTTCTGTTTTCTATGTGCCTTTCTGGCTTCCCTTCCACTGAGATGCAGGTCTTTGACTCCTGGTCACTTACTTAATGTAGTCTATGGATCAGTTCCCCTGATTTACTACTTCTAATCAAGGGCTCTGAATCAGTGAATGACTGAGATTTATATACATATATACATATACATGTATATATGTATAAATCTAAAACCTTGTGCTTCTACATGTAGTACAAATGATTTAAAAGCCTGGATCTTATGGTATTACAATAAACACAGCAACATTAAAATAAAAACCAAGAAATTAAGTGTGGAAAAGAGATATGGGCCATATGGCTGGTATCTATAAGTAACTGAGGTCTATATAAAAGAGAACATGAAGGGGCAGAAGGAAACTGGTGCTGCAATGTGTATAAAAACTTGAGTTGCTGTTTACCACTTTTTTCTATACTCTGAGCATTAGTATTTACATTATGTCTTCCCATAGAAGTTGTCACCTATCCATGATAGTGGTGATTATTAGTATTTATTGAGTAGTTCTATGTTAAGTGGGTTTAGGTCATTATTTAATCTTCACCTTAATTCTATAAGTAACTGTAAAACTGCCACTTATCTATGTTTCATGGTCAGAGAATCTATCCATGTTGCCATGTTGAAACTCAGGTTTGAACTCAACAGAGTTCACACTCGTATTTGCTATGCTCTGTTATCTCTCTCACGGGGAATCAGTTCCAATAGTTGCACCTCCACTCCCTCTTTCTATTCTCCATATGGTTTGACTTCTGACAAAATCTTACCCATCTTATGGATTTGAATTCCATCTATACCTTGACAATTCCAAGATCACTTTTCCAGCCTGGATCCCCCTCCTCCTTGAGCTCTAGACTGCTGACTGCTGTACTAATAATTCCGATTGGATTTCTAATAGACATTTCAAATTGATGATCTAAAAACAAAAAACAAGCTCTGTTTCCCAACCCCCCCCCCCCAACCAGCTGCTTCTGCAGATTTTCGTGTCGGATAAAATGGCAAATCTGATAATTTATCAGGCCAAAAGTGTTAGGATCATCCTTGACCAAGTCTTTTTATATACCCCCAAATAGTACTTCCAAATATATCTAGAATTTGACCACTTCTACACCACCATTGCTACCCCTGCTGGTCCCAGCCACTCTAGTTGTCTACTTGGCTGATTATAATGGCCTCCTAATCTATGTCTCTGCTCTCAGTTTTGCCCAAATATGCTATACAGGGGGAATCTTTTAAAACAAGTCCAATCACTGCTATTTAAAAATGCCTCTAAAACAAAATGCACAGGCATTCCATTTCTCTCTGACTTGGACCCTGGCATCATAGGCTCTCATTTACTCATTCCACTTGGCTTTCCTATACTTGAGGCTTGCTTAGATCTCAGAGCTTTAGCATTTCGTTCTTGTATCTTGAGTAATCTTTCTCCAAGGTACAGTCTTTCTCCAAATATCTGTATGGCTAGTTTTTCTTCTTCCTTTACAACTCTGTTCAAATGTCAGATTTTTCCTAACACATTCAAATATCAAACCCTCTCCTCAAACTCAGACACCCCCTTCTCCTTAACCTGCTTTATTTTTCTCTATAGAATAAAATACTCATATATATGTGTATATATATATATATATATATATATGTATATGAGAAATGTATTTAAATATTAAATGTATATATATGAGAAATGTATTTAAATATTGAAATGTAAACTCCATGGTGGTGGGGGTTTTCTTTGGCACACTTTGAAATCCCCAGCTCCCAGAGCCATGTCTGGCACGTAAGATTTGTTGAATTAATGAATTTAAACTTCCACCTACCTGCACGAGATGGCCCATGTTACTGACTTCCCAGGAGTATGTTTGTGTATATTTTTATTAACCACAAAAAGTGATTCACCATGGAAAGCAATTCTTCAGATGAAAACAAGAAATTCAGATAAATATATGAAATGACTGTTATTTTTGACCAAATATTAATAATAATTAGAATAAAGTGTGGAAAAGTTGAAGCACACTATACTTTTTAAAAATTCAGCAATGTTTCTATCAGTCACTGATAATTCTACCTGCTGCCATTGTCACACTGATGCTCTGGGCTGCCCAGGCCTCTTGCTCTCCTGCCATGACGACGGATGCTTCAGGTGGCTGCAGTCTGACACTGCTCTGCAAAGAAATCTCTATTTCAGTTTCTCCCAGAGTTTCCTCTCCTATATGGTAAAAAGGGGCCTCCAAAAGAATATTAAAGGGAATAGAGAAAAGCAAGTACAAATGATACACACTCCTTAATGCTCAGAAATAGCTTTCCCTATCACCCAATCTGTGGTAAGGGACAACCAGATACATTTTTCATTTATTGAGTATTAATTCATTTTTAGGTCCCCAAATTTTACAGTTGTGAAGAGGGAGTGGAAGTTGTTCAATCAATATGAGAAATAATACCTGCAAAGTTACATCCTCTTGGGGAAAAAAAGTGTAATAATGGTAAGAGATCATACTGCTAATACTTACCTTAGAAATTTGAGTAACTCTTTAAAAGAATATTGACTCCTCACCATACACCAAGGCTTGTTCTAGGCATAAGATCAACTTCCTGCCTCGTGGAGCCAACAATTTAGCAGGGAAGACAAAAAAACATAGTTATCCCAATAATGGATTCAATTTGAAATAAATCACATTAAGACGTGCAGGGATAAATACTAGCTTTACCAGTAAATTATGTTGTCAGACTTGTTGAATATATAATTCTGAATGAAAAGTGGGTTGGAATAACCTGTAACTTAAAATTGACAACAAACAGATACTCAAATATGGTACATATTAAATGCATTAAATCACTTCTTAGATCAATAACAGACTTAGGAAATATCAACACAGGGCACAAGGTGAAATCTATACACACTGTGCTATTAGAAAAGCACATCATGATTATAAACATTGCTTCCTCAGAGGGCCCTTTTTCTCCAAATTTCTAAAGCTTTTTGCTTCCATTATTTTCTATCACAGCACTCAATTTCAATCCAGATGCTAATCACTATCTATTCTATCATATATATATATTTATATATGTATATGTGTATATATATTTATAAATATATATGATATGATTTATATATGATATCTTATATATGATATCTGATATGATACATGATATATATGATAAATTATTTATATATGATAAATATAAATATATATGTTACATATATATAAAATTTGCTATCAATTTTTTGTATTGCTTACCTATTGATTATCTCTTCCTGTATTAGTGTCCACTTCTCAAAGGCCGGAGGATTGGTCTCTTGTTTTCCTTTGTATTTTCTTCAATCCTGAAGAACAGGGTGTGGCATGTAGTTGTTGTTTAATATTTTTTCAATAGGAAAATTATAATAAAACATAAAGCAAGCCATCCTGTTATATTCCGACTATGTATATATATATATATTGCTGTGTGTGTATCAAACATTGAATGCCCAGTTCAAGGAATTTTTGTTCCTATAAAACAGTGTACAAAAAATTCATAAGTATCTACCAGAGTTAAAAGGCTGTCTTCCACACTTAAACAGTCCAGTAGATTAATCAGTACCTTTACAGCACCTGTTGGTGGAAGTAACTGTGTTTAAATAGTGCATAAGACAAATAAAATCTCCCGTACAAAATTATATCCAGTTTTTAAAAGCAACATTTATACTTATCACAATTTTTTTGCATTGCAAAAGCAGCTTGAAGCTGACCAGTGAGCCTCAATACTAGAAATACATATGAGGAAAGATCCACCTGAAAATTCTTGAATAATGCTCACTGAAGTTAGATTCTTACTCTTGGTGTTCATATTAAACAAGGCCATGGGCACTCCTGACCTTCTGTGCTTGACTAAATGGCAGGCTCAGAAGAATGAGCCTTCACAGGTGTGCTCTTGATAAAGTATCGTCACGCTACATGCAGCCACCAAGCTGTTAGCCCAGGATCCAAAAACTATGCCAAGTACACATGGCATACGGTTTTGTGACGTTACCTTGATAAATTAAGGGAAGGTGTAGGGTGGAGAGATTACTGATACTTTACAAGAAAATACCAATTTTAAGTACCTTTAATAGAGTGAATATAGCTTATAAGCTCAATTTAGATTGTTTAACCAAGAATTCTTTCTTCCCAGAAATACTGTGTAAAACCTTACATAGGAAGATTTTCTAGTTTACCTTTAAAGAAGTAGACACACACTCATGTTATAAAACAAGATTATATTCATGTAAGTTTCCTGGATCACCCCTATTCTATAAAGTTTATAGCAATAAAATGTAGCTGTGCCATTTCCTAATGTCAAAGATGTAATCATGTTCTAAAGCATTGGTATCATTTTGTGACCATTTTCATGAAAGCAAACCTTTGTGTTACAAAACAAAACAAAACAAAAAACAAAACAAAAAAACAAACACTGGGGGAGCCTGGGTGGCTCACTTGGTTAAGCATCTGACTTTGGCTCAGGTCATGATCTCATGGTTTGTGAGTTCAAGACCCACATGGGGTTTCTGCTGTCAGTACAGAGCCTGCTTAGGATCCTCTGTCCTCCTCTCTCTCTCTGCTCCTTCCCCCCACTCAAAAAGGAATAAACATTAAAAAAAAAACTAAACATCTTAGAAAAATATTCATAGCAGCTTTTTCATGAAAGCAGCTCAGTTCAAATATTCATCATCTGTAGAACAGATGAGTAAATTACGATTTATTCAAAGAATTTGGATACTCTGCATCAGTAACAATGAAGCACAGCTCATCCATAAATTTTGAAGAAAAAGCCACAGAAAATGATGTATTAAAAAATCATATGGGTGAAGTACAAAAATATATAAAACTAAACCATTTATTGCCTAGAAATACATAAACATGTGACAATACTATTTTTAAAAAAAGCAAGAAAATGAGTAGCACATATTAGGTTAATGGTTCCAGAGGAGGATAAAAGGGGATTTAAATCAGGAAGGGGCAAGTAGAAGGGTTCTCTGACTCTAGAAATGTCCTATTTCTTAAGCTCAATGATAAATATGTAGATGTTTATTCCATTACTATCCTTTAAACTGTACCTCTATTTTATATTCCTTGGAATATATGCTGTAACTCAAAATAAGAAGTAGATAAGAAAAAAGAACTCTAGTAAGAGTAATATGAACCATAAAAAAATGACACTGTTTGTAAACTTTAAGCATGAACAGAAGTGGCCGTTAGTCCCTGTTTATCTTTGTGGTATAATACAAGTGAACAGTTAACAAACAAGTGAGAATGATTTTTTGGAACATACAGTTTCATAGATGTGTCCTTTGATAGTTATGTCATTTGTTAATCTTTCATCTTTGCTAGGTTTTTTAGCAGGCTAGCCTGTGAACAGAAGGGAGAGGATGTGGTTTTAAACTCCTCTATAACTGCAGCAGTATGTAAGTTTTCAGTTTTCATTCCATTTATTTTTAAAAAAAACATGTAAGATGGGGTGCCTGGGTGGCTCAGTCGGTTGAGTCTCTGACTTATGCTCGGATCATGATCTCACAGTTCATGAGTTCAAGTCCTGTGTTGAGCTCTGTGCTGACAGCTCAGAGCCTGGAGCTTGCTTCAGATTGTGTGTCTCGCTCTCTCTCTGCCCCTCCCCTGCTCATGCTCTGTCTCTGTCTCAAAAATAAATAAAACATTAAAAAGTATTTTAAAAAACATGTAAGTTACTACCAATGTGTATACATCACTTGAATCATAGACTTGCATAATTTTGTCCCAGCATCAGATAAGATGAACAGATTTTAGCCTGTATGTTAAGCTCTATAAGTTGAGAATGGAAAACAATGTAGCTATTTCTTATATCACTTAGCATATCTTTTCACTATACTGAGTAAATGTTTCTAAATTATTCAGAATTAAAATGTACTTAATTTTTTATCTGTTCTGTTAGCATTTAAAGTAGACTTACTTTCATGGCTTGCAGGAATCTCTGTAACCTTTATATACATAGCCATTTCACTCAGCAGAAAGTATCCTCTGGATAATAAAGCTCTAGAAATGAGCTTGGGAAATCACAGGATGATATATCCACAACATATCTAATATATATAGCACAGCAATTTACACATAATAGGTTATAAATAAATAACAGTGGAGTTGGATGTATTTGAAATTTATACCTAAATAAGCACAAGTTTTGTTTAAACTCTGGATGAACTTAGAAAAATGTCAGAAATGCATATAAAGCTTGAAATGGTTTTCTACAAAAGTTTCTATTTTTCTTAAAAAAAATCTCAGGAATTTTAAGATTACAAAAATTTTAAAAGACCTGCCCTCACTAATAATTAAATGTCAAATATAGAAAAGTAAAATGAAGAATTAAAATCCTTTCTTAGGGACTCTGGAGTTGAAAAATTTGGATTTTAGTCCCAGCTATTTTGTCTTCTTGGGCAAGATAGGTTTTTTAATCTTTACTTTTTACCTTTCATTGGGGTAAAAAATAAGGGGGATGATTTTCAAACTGTCCCTAAAGTAGACTGATGGTATGACCAATGAGTTGAGTTAAAAAAAAAACCAAAAAACAAAAAACAAAAACAGCTGGATTTAGTTCTTGCTCCATTATTTATTAGATGTAGGTTACTGATTTAAGCTTTTAGTTTTCTGTGAAAAACTTAAATATTGGGAGATTTAGATGAAATATATAGAAGTTGTGGTTTTGTTTTTTTTTTTAACTAAAATTCTGTATAGGTATGGGCTGAAACTTTAAGAACCTTAGCTACATTTCTCACCCACTTGTGGTCCAGACCACCAACACAGATCACTTTTCATGCTGATACTATAAACGTGAGATGAGCCTTTTATGCAAGACACTGACTACAGGTGACTTAATAACCATATGCTTTCAAGATGCCTAAATCTTGTGAGTTTGAGTTTTGCCATTTTATATTTCTTATTTGGCTGTTTCTTGCTGTCTTAATGTGTACTTTTAAAATCTTAATAGATCTTTCCCAACTTCTTGATGTTGCTTTACTCTCACAGTTTAGCTTACTTCATTGCATCCACAGGGGCTCCTACCCTGAAATTAGGAAACAAGAAATACTGATCAGGATTTAATCAGGTAGAGAGTATGGTATATCCGTTGAAATTCCTCCATTTAAAATTCCTCCTTGCATGTTGCAAGAGAATAAAATGCTTGTGCCTGCTACAATTTGAATGATATATAACTATCTGCTTAATTTGAGATTAATTTTAGCTTAACTCTTAACTCTCAAACTGTGGACACAATCCTACAAAAACTAAAATCTGTGATCCCGAAGAATTACCACTCTCTGCCTGATACCCCAGTGCAGTGTTTCCCAAAACACAACTTACTTTAAAGCTCACATGTCCGATTGTTGATGTCTGTCTCTTTTCTCATAAAAGCTCATCAACCTAGAACATCCTGTCTTTTACATACCATTCCCAGAGTATTTTTTTATGTCCAGTTAGCTGTACCTACCCTTTAACATAGTCAGGGACACTCCCATATATTGGTAGTGGGGAAATAAACATGTACAGGCAGGTATAATTTTCAGGACAGTAGGTGATCAGTGAAGTCTGGCCTCTGCCTCCCTTTCAGTTTCCATCTCCTACCAACTACCCATGTTTGCTAGACCTCTTGCCTTTTTTTTTTCTTATTCAAACAGGTAGACTTTATTTTTCTTTATATATATATATATATATATATATATATATATATATACACATATATACATACATGTATGTATATACATGTATACATATATGTATACATGTACGTATATATGTGTATTTATATGTATGTATATATATGTATGCATATATATAATTATATATAATTTGTCAAATTGGTTTCCATACAACACCCAATGCTCATCCCAACAGGTACCCTCCTCAATGCCCATCACCCACTTTCCCCTCTCCCTCACCCCCAATCAACCCTCAATTTGTGCTCAGTATTTAAGTCTCTTATGGTTTGCCTCCTTCCCCCTCTGTAACTTTTTTTCCCTCCCATTCCCCTCTCCCATGGACTTCTGTTAAGTTTCTCTGGATCCACATATGAGTGAAAACATGATATCTGTCTTTTTCTGCCTGACTTATTTCACATTGCATAATACTCTCTGGTTCCATCCACATTGCTACAAATGGCCAGATTTCATTTTTTCTCATTGCCAAGTAGTATTCCATTGCATATATAAACCACATCTTCCTTATTCATTCATCAGTTGATGGACATTTAGGCTCTTTCCATAATTTGGCTATTATTGAAAGTGCTGCTATAAATATTGGGCTACACGTGCCCCTATGCATCAGCACTCCTGTATCCCTTGGGTAAATTCCTAGCAGTGCTGTTGCTGGGTCATAGGGGAGATCTATTTTTAATTTTTTGAGGAACCTCCACACTGTTTTCCAGAGTGGCTGCACCAGTTTGCATTCCCACTAACAGTGTTAAGAGGGTTCCCATTTCTCCACATCCTCTCCAGCATCTATAGTCTCCTGATTTGTTCATTTTAGCCACTCTGACTGGCGTGAGGTGATATCTGAGTGTGGTTTTGATTTGTATTTCCCTGATGAGGAGTGACGTTGAGCATCTTTTCATGTGCCTGTTGGCCATCTGGATGTCTTCTTTAGAGAAGTGTCTATTCATGTCTTCTGCCCATTTCTTCACTGGATTATTTTTTGGGTGTGGAGTTTGGTGAGTTCTTTCTAGATTTTGGATACTAGCCCTTTGATATGTCATTTGCAAATATCTTTTCCCGTTCCATTGGTTGCCTTTTAGTTTTGTTGGTTATTTCCTTTGTTGTTTCCTCCTTCATGAGGTCCCAATAGTTCATTTTTGCTTTTAATACCCTTGCCTTTGGAGATGTGTCAAGTAAGAAATTGCTATGGCTGAGGTCAGAGAGGTTTTTTTCTGCTTTCTCCTCTAGGGTTTTGATGGTTTCCTGTCTCACATTCAGGTCCTTCATCCATTTTGAGTTTATTTTTAGTAAATGGTGTAAGAAAGTGGTCTAGTTTAATTCTTCTGCATGTTGCTGTCTGGTTGTCCCAGCGCCATTTGTTAAAGAGACTTTTTTCCATTGGATATTCTTTCCTGTTTTGTCAAAGATTAGTTGGCCATACAATTGTGGGTCAAATTCTGGAGTCTGTATTCTATTCCATTGGTCTGTGTGTCTGTTTTTGTGCCCATACCATACTGTCTTGATGATTTCAGCTTTGTAGTAGAGGCTAAAGTCTGGGATTGTGATGCTTCCCACTTTGGTCTTCTTCTTCAATATTACTTTGGCTATTCGGGGTCTTTTGTGGTTCCATACAAATTTTAGGATTGCTTGTTCTAGCTTCAAGAAGAATCCTGGTGCAACTTTGACTGGGATTGCATTGAATGTGTAGATAGCTTTGGTAGTATTGACATTTTAACAATATTTATTCTTCCAATCCACGAGCATGGAATGTTTTTCCATTTCTTTGTATCTTCTTGAATTTCCTTCATAAGCTTTCTATAGTTTTCAGTATACAGATCTTGTACATCTTTGGTTAGGTTTATTCCTAGGTATTTTATGCTTCTTGGTGCAATTGTGAATGGGATCAGTTTCTTTATTTGTCTTTCTGTTGCTTCATTATTGGTGTATAAGAATGCAACTGATTTCTGCACATTAATTTTGTATCCTGCAACTTTGCTGAATTCATGTATCAGTTCTAGAATACTTTTGGTGGAGTCTGTCAGGTTTTCCATCTAGAGTATCATGTCATCTACAAAACATGAAAGCTTGACTTCATCTTTGCCAATTTTGATGCCGTTGATTTTCTTTTGTTGTCTGATTGCTGATGCTAGAACTCCCAACACTATGTTAAACAACAGTGGTGAGAGTGGACAACCCATTGTGTTCCTGATCTCAGGGGGAACGCTCTCAGTTTTTCCCCATTGATGATGATATTAGCTGTCGGCTTTTCATAAATGGCTTTTATGATGTTTAAGTATGTTCCTTCTATCCCGACTTTCTCATGGGTTTTTATTAAGGAGGCTGAATTTTGTCAAAAGCTTATTCTGCATCGATTGACAGGATCATATGGTTATTATCTTTTCTTTTATTAATGTGATGTATCACATTGATTGATTTGCGAATATTGAACCAGCCCTGCAGCCCAGGAATGAATCCCACTTGATCATGGTGAATAATTCTTTTTATATGCTGTTGAGTTCTATTTGCTAGAATCTTGTTGAGAATTTTTGCATCCATATTCATCAGGGATATTGGCCTGTAGTTCTCTTTTTTTTGCTGGGTCTCTGTTTGGGAATCAAAGTAATGCTGGCTTCATAGAATGAGTCTGGAAGTTTTCCTTCCCTTTCTACTTTTTGGAACAGCTTGAAAAGGATAGGTATTATCTCTGCTTTAAATGTCTGGTAGAATTCCCCAGGGAAGCCATCTGGTCCTAGACTCTTATCTGTTGGGAGATTTTTGATAACTGATTCAGTTTCTTCACTGGTTATAGGTCTGTTTAAGTTTTTTATTTCTTCCTGTTTGAGTTTTGGAAGTGTGTGGGTACTTAGGAATTTGTCCATTTCTTCCAGGTTGTCCAGTTTGTTGGCATGTAATTTTTCATAGTATTCCCTGATAATTGCTTGTATTTCTGAGGGATTGGTTGTAATAATTCCATTTTCATTCATGATTTTATGTTTCATTCCTCTCCCTTTTCTTTTTGAGAAGCCTGGCTAGAGGTTTATCAATTTTTTTTTTTTTTTTTCAAAAAACCAACTCTTGGTTTCATTGATCTGCTCTGCAGGGTTTTTTTTTTTTTTTTAGATTCTATATTGTTTATTTCTGCTTGATCTTTATCATTTCTCTTATTCTGCTGGGTTTGGGGTGTCTTTGCTATTCTGCTTCTATTTCCTTTAGGTGTGCTGTTAGATTTTGTATTTGGATTTTTCTTGTTTCTTGAGAAGGCCTGGATTGCAATGTATTTTCCTCTCAGGACTACCTTTGCTGCATCCCAAAGCACTTGGATTGTATTTTCATTTTCATTTGTTTCCATATATGTTTTAATTTTTTCCCTAATTGCCTGGTTGACCCATTCACTCTTTAGTAGGGTGTTCTTAACCTCCATGCTTTTGGAGGTTTTCCAGACTTTTCCTTTGGTTGATTTCAAGTTTCATAGCATTGTGATCTGAAAGTGTGCATGGTATGATCTCAATTCTTGTATACTTATGAAGGGCTGTTTTGTGACCCAGTATGTGATCTATCTTGGAGAATGTTCCATGTGCACTTGAGAAGAAAGTATATTCTGTTGCTTTGGGATGCAGAGTTCTAAATATACCTGTCAAGTCCATCTGATCCAATGTATCATTCAGGGCTTGTGTTTCTTTATTGTTCTCTGTCTAGATGTTCTATCCATTGTTGTAAGTGGGGTATTAAAGTCCCCTGCAATTACCACATTCTTATCAATAAGGTTGCTAATGTTTGTGATTGTTTTATATATTTTGGGGCTCCTGTATTTGGCATATAGACATTTATAATTGTTAGCTCTTCCTGATGGATAGGCCCTGTAATTATTATATAATGCCCTTCTTCATCTCTTGTTATGGCCTTTAATTTAAAGTCTAGTTGGTCTGATATAAGTATGGCTACTCCAGCTTTCTTTTGACTTCCAGTAGCATGATAAATAGTTCTCCATCCCCTCACTTTAAATCTGAAGGTGTCCTCAGGTCTAAAATGAGTCTCTTGTAGATAACAAATAGATGGGTCTTGTTTTTTTATCCATTCTGATACCCTATGTCTTTTATTTAGAGCATTTAGTCCATTTACATTCAGTGTTATTATAGAAAGATATGGGTTTACAGTCATTGTGATGTCTGTGGGTTTCATGCTTGTAGTGATGTCTCTGGTACTTTGTGGTCCTTGGAACATTTCACTCACAGAATTCCCCTTAGGATCTCTTGTAGGGCTGGTTTAGTGGTGATGAATTCTTTCAGTTTTTGTTTGGGAAGACCTTTATCTCTCCTTCTGTTTTGGATGATGGACTTGCCGCTTGGCTGCATATTTTTTCTGTTCATCACATTGAAGATTTCCTGCCATTCCTTTCTGGCCTGCCAAGTTTCAGTAGGTATGTCTGCTACTACCCTCTGTGTCTGCCTTTGTATATTAAGGTACATTTATCCCTAGCTGCTTTCAGAATTCTTTTTACCGTTGTATTTTGCCAGTTTCACTATGATATGTTGTGCAGAAGATTGACTGAAATTACATCTGACGGGAGTTCTCTATGCCTCTTGGATTTCATTGCCTGTTTCCTTCCCCAGCTTGGGGAAGTTCTCAGCTATGATTTGTTCAAGTACACCTTCAGCCCCTTTCTCTCCTTCTTCTGGAATTCCTATGATACAGATACTGTTCCATTTGATTGCATCACTTAGTTCCCTAATTCTCCCCTTGTACTCCTGGATTTGTCTATTTCTCTGTTTGTCAACTTCCTCTTTTTCCATAATTTTATCTTCTAATTCACCTATTCTCCCTTCTGCCTCTTGAGTCCATGCTGTGGCTGCCTCCATTTTATTTTTCACCTCATTTTTAGCATTTTTTTTTAATTCATCGTGACTATTTTTTAGTCCCTTGATCTCTGTAGCAATAGATGCTCTACTGTCCTCTGTGCTTTTTTCAATCCCAGCAATTAATTTTATGCCTATCATTCTAAATTCTTGTTCAGTTATGTTGCTTAAATCAGTTTTGATCAGTTTGCTAGCTATTGATACTTCCTGGAATTTCTTTTGAGAAGAATTTTTCTGTTTTGTCATTGTGGCTAGTTTTCTGTCTCTTATGCATTTTATTTTATTTAAAAAAAATTTTTTTTTCAACGTTTATTTATTTTTGGGACAGAGAGAGACAGAGCATGAATGGGGGAGGGGCAGAGAGAGACGGAGACACAGAATCGGAAACAGGCTCCAGGCTCTGAGCCATCAGCCCAGAGCCCGACGCGGGGCTCAAACTCACGGACCGCAAGATGGTGACCTGGCTGAAGTCGGACGCTTAACCGACTGTGCCACCCAGGCGCCCCTCTTATGCATTTTAAAAGCTTGTTGTGTGCTCTGCACCTGTGAGCACTGGTATATTAAAGGAGGGTCATACAGTGTCCAGGGCCTGGCGCTTCAGGAGGTGTTTTTTTGGAGATTGTTACTTATTCTTTGTTGTGTGACTTTGGTTATTTTATTACCCTACTCGTAGTGATACTTTAGACCCTCCACCAGGTGTGCTTTGATTTGTTCCTTGGAATAGCCCCAGAATTAATCCAGGCAATGCTGCATTGCTTATCAGTAGTAGCTGTCCACAGGGTCTGAGCTGCTCTGGTGGATACGCAGTTTCTCAGTGCAAAGGGGCGTGGTTTGGTGTAATCTGGACCCACCTCCACTATGGGCCCCAGGACTGATCCCTGAGGCCCTGCCTTGGTGGTGGTGGGGGCGAGGAAGGGGAATGGTGATCCCCCAGTCTCCTCTCCATGGCTGGACCTGGTGGACTCTGTGTGAGTCGTCCTCACTGTGCTCAGGCACAGATGGGGCGGTCCTTCTTGCTCCGCCAACTCCCCTGACCCTGCACTTGGCTAGGATTCAAAGACCTGATCCGTGTGCTATGGCAATGGGGAAGCGCCTCTCAGTGCAGCCTGATATATGGGCCCAGCTGGCTTTGTCTATGCCACCACATTCAGGGAGGACTGACTTCTGTTGCAAACTGAGAGCCGTCACCCTTGCTGGGAGTCCCCAGGGTGGCAAACGCAGGCAGGCTTTGTCTTTTTCCACAGCACCCCAGGGAGACGGCAGCCTTTTCCTCCTCCAGACTGTGTCCTTGGCCCAGTCATTGCACCTGGGAATGGTGGGCATAGGCAGGTTCTGTACTGTCATGCAGCCCTCTGGGGAGGGAATCAGTTTTTCCAACTGCGGGCTGAGCCCCTGATCTACCACCACACCCAGGTGCCTCTCCTCCCCAGGTGCACGAACAGGGAGCCAGCTCCAGTGCAAAGAAAGCCCCACAGTGTTAGAGATCAGATCCCTCTCAGTCTCAGTCCCAGGTCTTTCTCCTGTCCAGATAGAGTCCTACACTTGACTAGCTGCTCTTTCTCTTCCCTTTGTCTCTCTGCAGAAGGGGGTTCCTCCCCTCCGTGCCCATGCAGCCGTTTTTTATCTCCCCCAGTTCTCAGTTACCCACCTATCTTCTTTCCAGCTTCCCCGTTTTCTTCCTAGTATATTCAGTCTCTTTTCCTCCCAAGTTCTGGTGTTCAAAGTACTTTTTGGCTTCTGCACTTCTTTGAGAGTTGTGGGAAGTATGGATCCCCCTACTTCTCCGCCTTGTTGGCCCCTCCTCTGCTATTTTCCTTTCTTCGTCTTTGTACTTGCTGTTCTGCTTGGCTGGCCCATTTTTTTTTTTTAAATAAACTAGGGTTCTCCACAAAAACAGTACACACACACATATACACACACATATTTTCATGCAATTTTTTTCAGAATTTACGTGTGTGTGTGTGTATAGATCTATAGATAGATGAAAGACATTTATTGTAAGGAATTGGCTTACATGATCATAGAGGATAAGTCCCAAGATATGCACTTGGCAAGCTGGACACCCATGACAGCTGATGGGTAATTCAGGTCTGAGTCTCAAGGCCTGAGAACCAGGAGAGCCAGTGGTGTGAATTCCAGTTGAAAAGCTAGTGGGTTCGAGACCCTAGAAAAACCAATGTTCAGTTCGAGTTTAAAGGCAGGAAAAGACTGATGTCCCTGCTCAAACAGCAGAAGGAGTTCCCTCTTAGCCTTTTCATTCTGTGAGAACTTCAGGTGACTGGATGAGGCCCACCCACATTAAGGAGTGCCATCTGCTTTACTCAGCAACTGAAATGCTTGTGTGATATTTTTTTGTACCATTCACATTCAGTTTTTTCTAATTGAAATGTAAGTGACACATAGCTGACATAACTTTGTATTAGTTTTAGGTGTGCAGTCGAATGATCTGATATATATATGCATGCATGTGATCACCACAGTAAGTTTAGTTATCGTCTATCGTCTATCGTGTATTTTTTTTCTTGTGAAGAGAGCTTAAGATCTATTCTCCTAGCAACTTTCAAGTATACAACACAGTATCCTCAACTATAGTGATCATGCTGTATGTAATGTTACTAGGATTTATAACTAGAAGTTAGAATCTAACTGAAATGTTAATCTATCCAGAAACACGCTTCTAGACACACCTAGAATAGTGTTGAACCAAGTGTCTGGGCATCCTAGGGCCTAGTCAGGTTGACACCTAAGTTTAACCATCCTAACACCTCAGGTAAACACCTCTTCCATGAAACCCTTTCTGTCTCTCCAGCCCAATGCAGCCATTGCTTTCCCTTGAGATGCTTAGGAGAACATTATCCTGCTTTGTATCCTTCAGAACCCTTACTATCTGAAATTATTCTGTTTAAAAGTAAAGTGTATTGATGTAGAAAATGCTAATGATGCACAATGTTAAGTAGTAAAATGCATACAAAATTGTTCCTAAAATATTCAAAATGGTAAATGGTAATCATGTATTTATAGAAGCAGAGAAGACTGAAAAAATATATCAGTATTTTATCTTTATGGTGGACTTCTGGATGATTTTTGTTTTTATACGTTTTTCTGTATTTTCCATTTATATTCTAATAAACTATTAAAAATAAGTTATTTTTAAAGATATTTCATTCATGTCTCATTTGTGTCTTTAAAATGACCTCTCCTATGTGTATTTATATACAGTACCACTTAGCAAGCACCTAATAAGCGGTTAATCATCAGGTGAAAAAAATATGGGAAATAATCTAGATTTTTTTGGGATAACTGTTTTTTTTAAATAAAATTTAAAAGGCACAATTATAGTATCATATTTAATACTCAACATGCAATTCTGAGTATATTATATGGAATTGAAAATTACAATTACATGAATCATTAAAATATTTACAAAGATGTCTAACAATTCTTTTGCTCTGTTAAACATACATGTTTTACTAAGTACTGTTCTCCATAATTTTATAAGCAAAGAAGTATTTTAAAATAGTAATCAATTGGTATAATCATACTTAATAATTGAGAGAATAAAAAATAAGGATAGTAAAATTAATAGAAAAACCTACAACCTACAAAGATAATAAAAAATCTATAAATAGGAATATCAAAATATGGATGAGTCAAGACCCCCAAAATGAATTTCAAGATGATTTCCAAATCAGTTGAAAGCTTAAAACCTTCTCATACCTAAATAATGCATAGTGTATTTTAGGCCACAAAAATGATCATTTGATTTTCAAGACACTTAATTATGAATCCAAGTATATCAATTTTGTTCAACAAACAGCAAAATGATTACTTTTAGATATTGTTCCTGTAAGTGACCTATTGGCATTTCTAATTTAGATTTTAGTCCAGCTGATTTCCAGATCTTCTAGACCTGTAATTTCTGGCTCATGGCCTAGAGCAAATAGAAGAGGGCCAACATGTATTAGTGGAGTATCTCATTCGTTTCCCAACCTTAAGGCAGGTGTTCAGCCTGGCCTCCACTGTGCTCAGCAAGTAATGGGCAGAGAGGAGAAATCAACGTGATCCACCTTGAGAGAGGCCAAAAGTGTTGAGATAGAGAAAGAAAGAGAAATGTCCAAACTGACAAGCCAACAGGCAGAGAGAGACAGGAGCTGGTGCTGGTTGAGAGAGAACTATGGAGAGGAGAGAGAGGAGGCTGGGCACCTGTTAAGCAACCTAAGAGACAGAGAAGACGGTGAAAGGGGATTTTATGACAATTGGTTCTGTGACATGAATAATCTCCTGGGGTATTTTCCAAGAGAATTCAATGAAAGTTTGAGTTGCTTACCATGTAGTATTTAGAATGTTACATTTTGCTTCTTTGAATGTGATACTGTGTAGGAGATGGGCCAAAAGGACCACCTTTGTGGGACAGGATGAAAGCTATGACCTCCATTTCACACAAACTTGTATTAAGAGTTTTATAGTTAAAAAAAAAAAAGAGTTGTATAGTTTAAGCACTAGGCTAATAATCTAGAATACAAATAACATCATAAAATACTATCATCTTTACATGTAAACACAGCTTAAATCTGATCACTTTGCATCCCTTCTAGGTGGCCACAAAGCCTTGACCATTCTCCTTGATACCCACTTGATCTACTATAAAAGAGCCAAAGTGCTTCTTTTAAAACGTAAACCGTATGACATCATTTCTCCGATCATAACCCTCCAGTGCTTGTCATCCAGCTCCGTAAAATTCTCACCAAGATTCCACGTGCTGCTTCCTTGAGACTTCACTGACCTCTCTTGTGTAGGCTTTCACAATGAACTCTTGTCTAAAACAGGTCCCTGCCCCCATCATTCTCTCAATCCATACTTTTTTCTTCATAATATCAGTAGCTGAAGTTAGATCTTCCCTTTATGTATTTAAATCTTACCTATATCCCCTTCTAGCATGTGAGCGCCATAAAGTTAGGAACTTTGGTCTGCACTCACCTAAAGCCGCACTGCCAGACCAGTGTTTTTTATATATGAAGTTGAATGGGTGAATGACAGATGAATGCATTTCTAAGAAAACTTCCTGTCCACAGAAGTTGACAATACCTACCATGTGCTAGGTACTGGGCTGGTTACCAGGAATATAAAAATGAGGTAGAAATGGCCCTCAGAGTGCTTAGTGTTAGAAAAGCCAGAAATTACATAAAAGGCTAAATAATCACAACTGATTACATGTGTAAGCTAGTAAAAATCCAAGAAAAAACAATTTACATTGAACGTAAATTAAGCTCTCCCTTGAAATTTCAAGGCTATATTTAAACAAAGCAGATTGATGTTTCTGTAACATTTGCCATTTTTCTCTTTGGTGTTCTCTTTTAGGAAGGAAAAGAATAAATATACAGTGGTGAGATCAGGGCAAAAAGGGGTTAGAATCCTATAGTGTGCAGAGAAGTTGAGGCGGGAAGTTTGTGAAAACAGAGAAGCAGAGCACGAGAAAAGAGGACTTATGGTGTGTGGATGGGTAGCTTTTCAATTGACCATTTCTATATGCTCCATGGAAACACAGTTCAAGGACCTTGGTTTATGCAGTCCCCTACTGTTACCCCCCACAATGATTGTGGTCTGAAATGCTCTAATGGCCCCAAAATAATGACTTCCTAATGTATAACATCTTATTATTTATCAAGTGACTTGGAAGGTTTAACAGTCTTGATGAAGATAAATCATTCTCACATAACTTTTAAAATGTCAAGCTTTCACACACAAACATTTATATATTTTTATGTAACTACTCTTCCTCAGAACATCCCTCCCTCTCCTCATATTTTATTCTGAATAGAGAAATCTGGGATTGACCTCATCAGACACACTTCTCCCCTACTTTGCCTATTACCAGATGGTTTATAAAAATATAACCAATTCTCAGAATATTTTTTTCTATTTAATGTTTAAAATTTCCTTTTAAACCTGTTTCTTTTTTTTTTTAAGATATTTAATGAGGTTTTGGCAAGAACTTCATAACTGAGAACTCTTAAGTGAAAGTTGAAATTAGAAAGATAAACATACTTGAGAAAAACAATACTTTATATAATATGCATTGTGGATTTTTTGTGTTGTTGTTGTTTAAGTGCTTTATCTAATTTTGACAACTCATTCTAGGTAAATTACAGCAATTAAATGTTTCTTTGACAGTGTCTGAGCCCTGCTCTTGCTCTGTTTCTGGTTCTGTTGAAAAGCTCAGCTAGAAACTCTTTTGATCAGTGTCTTCCTGTCATTACTAGGGTCTTGCCATCCTGCAACCTCTTCTAAATTTACTTTCCCTTTATCCTCTTTCTTTCTGTAATAGCTTACCTTGCCTGTGCATCTCCACTTTCTGGAAGTTGCTTATGCTTTGCATATCTAACCACTCTCTGGCAAGTCTCCTGCATGTGGTCACAGCACCCTTGTGCATTTCCTCATCCGGTTAGACTCTCAGCATCCTAAAACTCCCTCCTTACCATTAAAGCCATATGCATCTGTGACCCCTACCATGAAACCTCCAAAAACATCACCAGTCAGGGAGGTCTCACTTTCTGCCCAGGATCAGGGAGAGTTGTGTCTTTTTCTAATGTAGTTTCCTCCTGGATGCCATTAAAAACATATTTACTAGGCATGTATTAAGAATTTACCATGTGCCATGCTCTATTCTGTCTCTTTTCATCCTCACGATAATCCTCTGAAGGAAGTACTATTATCAGCATTTACAAATAATTTGTTTTTCAGTAATTGTGGCTAGAATGGACCAGAGTAAAATTACCCCCAAGTGTCTTGGTTAACTGACTTCAGAAACCAACTGAAAAGACTTAGCATTTTTTACACTTTTGTGCTTATTTTTTAAATTTCAACTTTAAAATTTTTCAGATATATTTTTTGAGAAATGCAAAGATTCAAAATGACCTCCCCCCAAATTTGTGGCTTCTCTTTATTTAACATGTTATTCTATAGCAAAGTAAGTTCTCCTTAATTTAGAAGGTGTACATTTCAAAAAAAAAATAGAACTAGTTTTAACTTATTGAAGCAAACGACTAAAAAAGTAAATTTAAATACATATGTAGGGGTGTCTGAGTGGCTCAGTCGGTTGAGCATCTGACTTCGGCTCAGGTAGTGATCTCACAGTTCATGGGTTTGAGCCCCACATTGGGCTCTGTGCTGACAGCTCAGAGCCTGGAGCCTGATTTGGATTCTGTGTCTTCTCCTCTCTCTGTCCCTCCCCCATTCATGCTCTGTCTCTGTCTTTCAGAAATAAATAAATGTAAAAAAATTAAAAAAAATACATATGTTAGGCATCTGTATAGCCTGATTCATTGGTAGGCAAATAACAAATGATTTTTACTTATGAGGAAAAAATATAAAATCAACTGAATCACCTGTAGGAAGCCTAGTCTGGGTGTGTGAATCCAACAGTGGGATTGGGGGAATGGCTGAAAGTTTAAAAATTAATCCTTTTAATGTTGTACTAAAAGCTTTAGCCTTAATTAACTAGAACTGAGTTTTCACTACAGCAGTGTTTAAGATTACAATTATAATAAAAACAACCAAAATGAAATTGCATGTAAGTAAAAATGTTTTGATATAGTAACTGCTATTATTTTCTCTGTATTTTAATTGCCTTTCCTCTTTCAAGCAGTAATAAGCAGTAAGGATATGCAGCACTTACTTTCCTCTGGGAAGGGATGACTTAGCAAAAGCAGCAGGTGAAGCAAATTCTTGACTTTTGAAACTAAAAAACCAAGGACCAGCCATAAAATAATCTAGAAGGATGTATGATCAGTTCAAGCCTGTTTTTACTATCCGTAAGATTAAATCAAGTTTGCTAAATGAAACATAAGAGAGGGCAAACAGGGAGTTAGATGTTGGTCAGCAAGCATACTGCTTCTTGTCCCCCATTTTTGGACAGATGCAGGTCTGGTGCTGTAGAAGGTAACAGAAGCTTTGCATGGGTTGAGCTCTTGGTTTCATCAACCTAATACATGTCAGGGTAAGGGTCAGCCTGGTAGCATTCCCTTAAACTTAGCCAAACAGAATTGGAGGAGAAATGGCTTTGGAGTGTCCAGCAGAATAGCCTGAAGCAGCCTCAGGAGTTGCTGTGCAGCCCAGGGTGGTGGGAAGAATAGCAGATTCTTTTCCGACATGGTCAGGAGTAACACAGATACAGTGTTAGCAACCAGCAAGGACAAGGAGGGGGCAGATGTGATGTCTGTGGAACAGTTGCCTATTATGGGTGAAGAAGGGTCATGTTTATACCCCTTGTTTGGGAGAACTGGGCTGCCCATTGGTAAAATTTCTGGTTCTGTACATTTTCCCAGGAAGCCAGTTCATTCTTTCTCACTTATTAACTCCTGCCACCAACACTGCCCTCTTTCAACGTTCCCAGAATTCTAATTCTGTGGAGAGTTAACCAAAGGTATCTTAAGATTCCAGACACCACAGAGACCCCGAAGGTTTCAGAGAGCTATTCATAGCTGAATGAAGGCACACACCTTGTGTTCTGCCGCAGAGAATGTTAGAAACCAACACACTGAAAAAGTAAAATTACATTAAGTTAAAAATCAGGTTTTATATGCCAAATCATGACATACTGGCATATCCAACTGACTGTGTTATTTACGCCTAGTGAGGAGTAGATGGATGACAAAACTGCAAATGTGTCTGAACATGAACAAGATGCTCAGGGGGCACCGGGTGTCTCGGTTGAGTGTTTGACTTTGGCCCAGGTTATGATTCCGCGCTTTGTGGGATCGAGCATCGCGTGGGGCTCTGTGCTAATAGCTTGGAGCCTGGAGCCTGCTTCAGATTCTGTGTCTCCCTCTCTCTATGCCCCTTCCCCACTTGTGCCATGTATCTATCTCCCCAAAATAAATAAACATTAAAAATGTTATTTAAAAGATGCTCAGTATGCTGATGACATCATATGTGTAGAAGATACCATGAAGGAATTGATTTTATTGAATCTACCCATTTTAAAGAAATAAAAGTCTAATATCTTTCAAGTGGTTCACAAGAACTGGGACTGATAGATGCTAGGTCAGTTGCCTTAAAATGTCATTTGGAAGTCAATGAAGAGTTATAAATCCTAGAAGGTAGACCTCCCTGATATCCTAGGCCAATTACAAGTCATGTGCAGCCATTTGGTTCTTGCTGTTTTGTTTCTAGTGCTGTGCCTACAAACTACCTAGAATAGATTTAAAGTAAAGAAATGCACAAGCAAATAGTCTAAGAAATTGAGATGAATACATCTATATAGATGGCAAACACCTTAGTTACATAAAGGAATATTATTGAATTTAAAATTCACACACGTGTGTAGCCTAGCACTACGGCATATTGATTCAGCTGTAATAAGAGATAAGCTAATACTTGTGAAACCTAAGACTAAAAGGGACAGGAAAAATCAATGAAGAGTTGCAAAACAGTATGATAAATGTTTTCTACAAGTGTGCTCCATAAAGGGAGGGAAGGATATCATGATCAGATACACATGTTCAAAAACACCCTATAATTGACGTACTATTAAACTTGAAGGGAGACTAACCATTGCCACAGGTAGGACTGTAGGAATTTAAACTTGCACACATGAGAGACTTTGGTAGTGGTGGTAAAGGGAAGAGGCTAGGTGTGAGAATGAGTCCATAAGTAGCAATGACTGACCCTGGTTATTAGCTTGAAATGGAGGAGTCCAAGAAAATACGTAGAATTTTGGCATGGGCCACTGGGCAGTGTGGAGGAAGATAATAAGGTTTCTTTCAGAGATGTTGGATACAAGTCTGCAGGATATCCCAATGCAGCTGTCCAGGAGAAAGTCATATATATGGGTTTAGAATTCAGCTTTATGTTTTGGTCAATAGGTAATAATTTGGGAGCATTTTGCAGTTCAAGGTTGGGATGTGAATTTAATTATTTTCTGTGGACTAAGTATAGAGTAAGTGTATTCCAGGGTTTGGATCCTGGGCATCAGAACCAGAACTCCCTTGTTCTCAGCCCAGCTCCAAGACTTCCTAGGAACATTTCTGAACCCGTCTGTGGATTATTTTTGTCATCTGTAAAATGGAGACTGCTATGATACCTACCAAACAGCTTGGCTTAGAGAATTAAGTGATTGGATACATGTAAAATTCTTAGTGCTTAATAAATGTTGACTATTAATGTTGAACAGCATGAAATTGCCATTTTGAAAGTCAAATAGTCAAATATTAACAATTTTATATTATTTAATTTTATATCTGTCAGAGCCCAAATCTAGTATATTTCGGCTTCCCTAATATAGTCCCATTTGAAGTAACTCCATTTGATCTACCTTTAATGATGTAAACAGGTACCACAATCATCTGGGACTATGATTGGCTTAATGATGTAATTCTTAGAGTAAAATTTAAAACTTCTGTCTGACTTTGCCTATAATCTCCAAATTTATTTCAGTGGTAGAAGCCGAATGGTGTCTTACTTATTTCCACTAAGAAATAACAACCAAAAAACTTGACAACCGTTACTGAAATAAATGTTTTGTTTAAACACAGTTGTATAGTGAAGATAATCATTAGTATCAGCACCTTTGGAAAGGATTCAGATATGCTGTCACTGTTGGGGGGCCGGGAACCCAATTTGCCAACTAATCTCTGGGACTTAGAAAGCTAAATTATTATGGAATTGCAATTCAGGTCTTTATTCACCCACTTACCATCTGCTTCCTTGAGGCCACATTCTAAGTAATTCAATCAAAAGATGAAAAACATGAACCCAACATAAAAGATCAAGCTGTCTTGAAGCAGTATGCGTTGCAATATTATATTAAAGAGTGAAAGTGAATTTGTGTCCTGGTGGTATTTGTATAAATCTGAATATTGTGATGAAGTCATCCCAAATCCCTTGTGTAATAAAACACTGAGGCTTGAGGTTCTATTCATAGGAGAGATCGTATAAAATCAAAATTGGGAAGCTAATCCAAGTCCTCTGTGTCATCAGATACGTGTTGGAATTCTAGCTCAAAGGGCCCACAAATTCTGAAATGTGTTTAAAATACCACAGGGGGTGCTTGGGTAGCTCAGTCCATTAAGTGTCCACCTTCAGCTCAGGTCATGATCTTAAGCCTTATGAGTTCGAGCCCTGTGTCAGGCTTTATGCTGACAGCTCAGAGCCTGGAACCTACTTTTGATTCTGTCTCTCCTTCTCTGTCTACCCCTCCCCTGACTCATGCTCTGTCTCTGTCTCAAAAATAAACATTAAAAAAAACAAGCAAACAAAAATACCGCAGAAAAGACCTGTGTGGTCGGGCTGGATTTTAAGGGAAGGGGGTTGCAAAATATTTGCACACAACATGAAAAGTAAATGTTAGAATACGTGTTTAATACTTAAAGATGGTTGACTTCTGAAAAGGAATCAAAGATAGGTGCTATTTGGCAGTGAATATAACAAAAGAAGGTTTTGGAAAAATAACATTTTCCTACTGACTCCTCTTCGGAGGATTTGATAATTCTGATCCCTCCTATTCTTCATGTCTTAATAGTTATTAATGAATGCTACTTTTCCCTTTAAAGGCAGTGGCTTCATTATATTTATCATGTGACTTGGAATTTTTGTGATTTTTGTTAAATTATCTAGCCTTTTAATTTTTAAAAATGTTTATTTTTGAGAGAGAGCATGTGCACGTGTGTGAGGTGGGGATGGGCAGAGAAAGAAAGAGAGAGAGAATCCCCAAGCTGACGCCCAGAGCTGGATGTGATAAGGGGCTTGATCTCACAACCTTGAGATCATGACCTCAGCAGAAATCAAGAGTTGGGACGCTGAACAAGTTGAGCCACAGAGGAGCTTCTCTAGCCATCTTTATAAAAGCAAAGTACAGAAATCTAGAATTAAAAAGTAAATGCTGAACTGAAAAAATCTTGTTCATAAGAGGAAAAAATACCGTTCTTTATTCTACTAGTGCCAGGTAATGATTAGAATGTCAATTGGAAAGGGGCTTCTGGGTGACTCAGTCAATTAAGCATCTGGCTTCAGCTCAGGTCATGATCTCATGACTGTGAGTTCGATCCCCATATAGGGCTCTGTGCTGACAGCTCAGAGCCTGGAGCCTGCTTCAGATTCTGTGTCTCCCTCTCTCTCTGCCCCTCCTCTGCTCGTGCTCTCTTTCCTTCAAAAATAAATAAAATAAAAAATAAAATTTTAAATGTCAATTGCAAAGTAACTCTATGAATTCTCGGACGTGAGTTATAATTGTCAGTATTTTACTAATATAGCAAGGTTTAGTTACATGTACTTATGGATTTCATTTGTATTATAAATATCCCTGTTATGTATTTAAAACTGTTTACAGAAAAGTAGACTTTTAAAGCTTATGTACGGTCAGTTTTAATTTATATAGCTCTTTATGAGCAGCTAATGGCTACTTCTCTGGTTTAACTGGGGTGAAGTCTAATAACGACTCTTTCTCCTCCCTCAATAAGAAAGGATAGCTACAGAAACTCTAGCAAATATCACACTTAACAGAGAAGGTTTTGATTCATTACTATTAAAGTTAAGAACTAGAACAGGAGGACTGCTATGAACACTATTATTTAATATTGTGCTGAAGGTCAAAGACAATGTAATAGCCCAAAGAGAGCACATACAAGAAATATAAAATTTATCCATCATGATTAGCCTTGGTAGCATATACAGAAAGACCTCAATACCTTTAAAAAGGTGGTTTCTCTCCCTTATAAAAATAAAAGAAAAAATCAGAGATAGTCAGGGGTAGTCAATCAGGACCAGGGTAGCAGTTTTACAGAGATGAGAGATCCAGACTCTCACTTTTCACTCCTCCAATGTTGCGTATTGCTTTGTAATCCAAGGTGTAATTGCTGAAGGCCCAGCCATGATGAAGGAAAAAGTGGAAAAAAGTGCTCACCTCTTCCCATTTAAGGAGGCTTCCCTGAAGTCCACAGAAGGCTTTGCTTTAAATCTCAATGGTCAGAACAAAGTCATGTCTGCACATTTAGTTGCAAAATTGCCTGGGAAATGTCTTTTAGAAGAGTGACAATGTGCCCAGATGAAAATTGTGATTAGGATTGTGACAGAGAAGGGAGAGCAAAGAGAAGGGAGGCAGAGAAGGGAAGCAAATGTTCCATTCCTTCTCAACGTTAGGATTGTCTACATAGAGAATCGCAAAGGTACTCTAGTGTGTTTTCAAAACGAAGAAGAAACTTCTTCAAGGTTGCTATATATAGGGTCAACATGTGGTCAATTGCTATATAAGCAGTTAGAAGAACAGCAAAACCAGATATCATTCACAGAGACAAATTATACTACATATAGAAATAGCTATTGAGATAGATAATTTTGTGGAAAATTACAAATATTGAAGAATTAAAAATAGCTTAAAATGGTGATATATTTTCATGAATAAGAAAATTCACCATTATAAAGAAACCTATTCCCACTAAATTTATCTATCAATTTGAAACACATTCAGTAAAAGTGTCAACAGTGTTTCCAGTGTTTCATGAAAATTGAAATGGTCTTAAAATTCATTTGGGAGAATGAATGGTAAATAATATCCAAGAAAAATTTGCAGAAAATAGAGTATTTGCCTAATAGATATCAGGAATTACTGTGATATTAAACCCTGGTATAAGTTATACATGGAATATCAATAGTGAATAGCAGCCTAGAAACAGACCTTTATACAAACTGAATCCTGGAAATACAACATAGCTGATGTTACAAATCAGTTAAAAAATGATGCTGGGGCAAATGATCCAAACAGAAGAAGAAAAGCTGTTCTATAAACTATACATAAAGTAGATTAAAAATATAAAATTAAAAACAAACCCTGAAGTTATAGAAAAAAATTTAGGAGACCATCCTTCGTATACCAGGACATGGAAAAACTTATTAATGACCCACAAAGCATTAGCCAGGAAGAAAAACTGATAAATTGGACTACGCTGAATTTTTAAAACTTAAGTATAAAAGAAAATCACACAATTAAAAGATGAGCAATAGAGCAGAAGACACTAATGGTGAACATTAATAACTACAAATCTATAGGAAAATGGACATCAACCTAGTAAAAAATGTATTTGAACAGGTTGTGAACAATTGGCCAAAGAGAATTCTATGAAAACATGTTTTTTTTTTTTTCCCCCTGCTAATCAAGAAAGGGCAAATGAAATGATGCTAGCATTTCAAACCCATCAGAATTTGGCCAAAAATTAAATATTTTTCTGGTTATTAGTAAAGCCATGAGGAAGAAGACTTCTGTTGAGAGGTACGTCTGTGCAAACATTTCAGTCCTCTGAAAATAGTTAAAAAAAAGTGAGCTTATTCCATAACCCGCTTCTAGATATGCGTATATCTGGATATAAATCTGTGTCTAAGTGCACACTCTACAGATAATCTCGTGTGTGTGTGCACATGAAAACCTCTGCAATGATTTATTGAATAATTTTTCATAAAAATGAAAACATACTAATGTCTATCATTGGAAGACTAGTTAAATAAATGATTGCATATTCCACGTTTATGAAATCAAGTTCTTGGTTGTAATTGTCAAAATGAGTGAAACAGATGTAATATGTGGTCACATTAAATTTAGAAAACAATTAAAAATAAGTCACAGGTAGTATATAGTACATACATATAAATACATATAAAAATAAGTACATATAAATAAAATTGGCTGAGGTTTTGAAAACCTACCTAACAGTTCTATACTGTCTTTATAGATAGGTATGTGACAAAATTTAAAGGGTTCTAAAGTTAGGCAGACCTAGGTGTAAATTGCCACTTCTTTCACATACTTATGCGACCTTATACAAGTTAATCTTTGTTGTGCAAGCTTTCCCATTTGTAAAATGGAGTGGGAGCCTATACTTGAGATGAAATTGTGTAACCCAAGTGAAGTGTTTGGCACAGTTGCCTGCTGCATAGCGAAACTGAATGCATGGAAGCTGTCATTACTTCCTGCCGTACGTGTGTTTGAGGTCATTATAGTATCCAAGAATGATCTAGACTGGGTCCTCACTCAAAAAGCTTTTCCATGGGGCTCTTCCAACACTTGAGGTGAAGTCAGAAAGAGTAGAATTGTTTGAACATGCAAACCCAAGTAAATAATCAACTGAAATCTGTATTTCAACATATTAGGTGATTACATAGCATAGTTCTTTTCCTGCAAACATATCCTTTCAGAAGGAATTTTTAGTCATTTTATTTGGGGTAAACAGAAAGGCTAGGAGAATTTGTCACAACTGCTGACACTGATAAAGGCCCTGTGTTCAAATGTAGTCACATTAAGGATTAGGTCTTCAATAGAAAAATTTAGGGGTGGACACAATTCACTCCATAACAGATTATAAACTAAGCCAGGGAATGTCTGTTTTTGCACCCTATTATACATTGGGTATTTTGCATTCCGTAGATGAACAGCACCCCCCCCCCATTAGCCCCATTTTAAAGATGAGGAAACCTGGACTCTGATTAATGAATTTGCTCAAGGTTCAAACTGAGAATTAAACTCAAGCCTGTCTGATTCTAAAAACTCTAAGGGGAGCCTGGGTGCCTCAGTCAGTTTAGGATCCAACTCTTGATCTCTTCTCATGTCATAATCCCAGGGTGGTGGGATCAAGCCCCATGTCATGGAACTTGCTTAAGATTCATTCTCATAGTCATTCATTCATTCATTCTCTCTCTCCACACACACACACACACACACACACACACACACCTGTGCTCTCCCCCACCCCTCTTTGTTGTGCGCTCTCTCTCTTTCAAATAGAAAAAAATAAGTGAAAAAACAAGTAACTTCAGGAAGCAGAATTTATCTCTGTTCCCTGCCACACATCTTCCATCTCTAACAAGGTGACCAACTACAGCATCAGTTTAAAATTTTCCCTGATAATTTGCTGAACTGAATAAATACAAAGATAATATTAGTTCAGTAAAATTTCACAAGGGTTAAAAACCTCACAAGTCTGTAAAAAAAATGGCAGGTATTTATGAAATGGTTCTAAACCATTTAAACATAGAAAACTTGAGATTGTTCAGAGAAAGTGTTTAATAGGAAACTTCTTTTTACAGAAATACAGTTGAAAGAGGCAGGGATAAAAGTATAAACGTGAAGGTGCCTGTGGATCTCAGTAAGCAAAGAACATCCAGTCTAGAGGCTGAATCGATGTTTTTACCTTGCAAAGCAAACACTATTTCTCTTGGATGAAAGCTTGGGAGTAGCCTGGATAGGGCAACTGAACATGTAGGAAAATAGAATGAATACAGTTTGGATTCTGATTTGCTTCTGCAGATTAGAGACCTGAGCTTGTACTTCCCAGTGATTTTTCTGCTCCTGCAGAGGCTTGAGACATTCTATAGGCCTGTCTAAATCCAACAAGGCCAAGTTGAACTCAAAAGACTGTGAATCCTTTAGGGCAGAAACCATACCACTCATCTTTGTTTTTCTAAAGCCTAGGTTAATTCAAGGCATCAAGTGAGTGCTCAACAAATGAATGAGTGGATAAATAGGCCCCTAATCCAAGTTTATTTCATCTTCCGAACTTTTAGACTACTTATGTTTCAGTGCAACTATATATCCAGAGGACTTTGCATCCATGCAGCTAGGCCACTCAATGATTTTTAACTCTGTGCTCCTTTTTTTACACCCCACAGCCAGTATGTTACATCTAACTCCTTTTCGCTTCCTTTGATTTTTGCTGATTCAGTCTTCTCCTACCCAAGACGATTGCAATAGGGCCATATGTAATTTTTCTGTTTTTAAAAATACTTTAATGCTCCTTTATTTTAGAGAGAGAGAGAGAGAGAGAGCAAGTGGGGGAGGGACAGAGAGAGAGGAAGACACAGAATCTGAAGCAGGTGTCAGGCCCTTTAAGCTGTCAGCACAGAGCCCAACGCAGAGCTTGAACTCAAAAACTGTGAGATCATGACCTGAGCCAAAGTTGGACGCTTAACCGACTGAGCCACCCAGGCACCCCCGTATGAATTTTTCAATCTCTATTCTCTCTGTACTTATTCAACCTCCACACTAATAGAAGGGACTTTTTTATTTTATTTTTTAAAGGTTCCCAATGGCATCCAATGTCTATAGGTAAGACTCATTTCTAGCATGGGTATACTACAGACACATTAGCTTCCTCTCAGCACAATATTCTACTTTTCCATAGAACTTTGCCTTTGCACATGCTGGTTCTATTTCTTTACCTAGCAAACTCCTCCTAAGTCATTAAAGCTCAAAAGTAGCTCCTCTGTGAAGCCTTTCCTGATTCTCCAGACACAGCTTTTTCTCGTCTTCACAAGACTTTGTATATACCTGTTTTTTAGGGGTGATCACACTGTAAATTGGCGATTTTTTCCTTACAGTTTTAGTATGATATGATTAACATATAATACTATAGAAGCTGAGGCTACAAAGCATAATGACTTGACTTACACGTATTGCACAATGGGTACCACAATAAATTTAATTAACATTTATCATCCCTTAGATACAAAAATTTTTATCTTTGTGATGAAAGCTTCTAGGATTTACAGTCTTAGTGGCTTTCAAATATACTGTATAACAGTGTTAACAATAGTCTTCATGTTGTATATTTGATCCCTACCATTCATTTATCTTACCGTTGAAAGTTTGTACCTTTTGACCATCTTTGTCCAATTTCCCTTCCCCATCTCTGGCCTCTGATAACCACCAATAATCTGTTCTCTGTATCTGTAAGTTTGTTTTTTTAATGACACATATAAGTGAGATCATACAGTATTTGTCTCTGCCTTATTTCACTTAGCATAATGCATTCAAGATTCATGAATGTCAACACACATGACAGAATTTCCTTTTTTATGGATGAATAATTTTCCATTGTATATGTATTTATACACAGACACACACACACACCCCATATTTTCTTTATCCATTCAAATGTGAATGGACACTTAGGGAGTTTGCATGTCTTGGCTATTGTAAATAACACTGGAATGAACATGAGAGTGCAGATATCTCTTTGACGTAATGATTTTCTTTTCTTTGGATGTATACCCAGGAGTGGATTTGCTGGATCATATGGTAGCTCTAGTTTTAATTTTTTGAGTCTCCTCCTAAAGTTTTCCATAATGGCTATACCAATTTATAGTATAATCAACAGTGTACAGGAGTTTGCTTTATGAACAAGTCCACTTATTTTTTTTATTTTATTGCTTATGCTTTAAGTGTCATATCCAAAAACTCATTGTCAAGACTCATGTCAAGGAGTTTTTTTCCCCCCCTGTGTTTTCTTCTAGGAATTTTATGGTTTCAGCTCTTAAATTTAAGTCTTTGATCCTTTTCAAGTTACTTTTTAGGAGTGGTGGAAGATTGGGTCTAGTTTCATTCTTTTACATATGAATATCTGATTTTCCCAGCCCCATTTTTTTGACCAGACTCTCTTTTCTTTAAGTATTCTTCACTCTCTTATCAATAACAATTGACCATACATGTGTGGGCTTATTTCTAGGTTTCCAATTCTGATCCTTTGACTAGATATTTGTTTTTATGTCAGTACCCTACTGTTTTGATTACTATTCCTTTATAATATAGCTAGAATCAGGAAGTATGATGCCTCTGATTTTTTCTTCTTTCTCAGGATTGCTTTGTCTATTTAGAGTATTTTATGGTTCTGTGTAAATTTTAGTCTTGTTTTTCTACAGGCTTAAAATTTCTGTTGGAAATACAAATTTTAAAAATTGTAAATTTTCATTTTAAAAATGCCCTTGGAATCTTGATAAAGATAGTTTTAAATTTATAGATGGCTTTGGGTAGTATGGAAATTTCAACTATATTAATTCTATTCTGGGAGCATGGAGTAAAACCTTTCCATTTGATTTCTAGTCTTCCTTGATTTCTTTGATTAATACCTTGTAGTTTTCAGTGTAAATACCTTTTACCTCATCAGTTAAATTTATTCCTAGATATTTTTTTTGTTTTGAAGCTATTGTAATGGGATCATTTTTTTCTTTTTCAGATAGCTTGTTTGGTGTACAGAAATGTTATTTATTTTTGTATGTTAGTTTTGTATCCTGCTGCTTTACTGAATGAGTTGATTACATATTATGTTATTTTTTTGGTTGAATCTTTAATTTTCCATACATAAAATCATATCATCTGCACATGGAAACAATTTTACTCCTTCCTATCCAGTTCTAATTTTTTTTTCTTCCTTGATTACTCTGACTGAGTGTTCCAATACCATGTTGAATAACCATGAGGAGAAGGGCACCTTTGACTTGTTCTTGATCTTAGGGGAAAAGCTTTCAACCATCTACCATTGAGTATGATGATAGCTGTTAGCTGAACATATATGGGCTTTATAATGCTGAGGTACATTTCTTCTTTACCTAATTTGTTGAGAGTTTTGTTTTGTTTTGTTTTACCATGAATGGATGTTGAATTTCATCAGCTGCTTTTTCTGCATCTATTGAAATAATCATATGACTTTCTCTCTTTTAATATAGTACATCACATTTATCGATTTATAAATGTTGAACCATCCTTGCATTGCAGAGATAAGTCCTACTCGATCATAGTGAAAGATCCTTTTAATGTGCTACTGAAATCAGTTTGCTAGTATTTTATTGAGAATTTTTGTATCTATGTGCCTTAGAGATATTGGCCTTTAGTTTTATTGTAGTGTTATTATCTGGCTTTAGTATCAGTGTAATTCTAGTTTCCTAAAATAAGTTCAAAAGCATTGCCTTTTCTCTTTTTGGAAGAATTTGAGAAAGATTGCTATCAATTCTTCCTTAAATGTTTGGTAGAATTCACCAATGAAGCTCATCTGGTTCTGGGCTTTTCTTCATTGGGAGATTTTTGATTACTGATTCAATCTCCCTTCTAATAATTGGACTCTTCATATTTTCTCTGTCTTCCTGATTCAGTCTTGGTAGATTATGTTTCCAAAGTTTTATCCATTTATTCTAGACTGTCCAGTGTGTTGGCATATAATTGTTCATAATTAGCTATTGTGATTGTTTTGTATTTCTGTGGTATCATTTGTAATGTCTCCTCTTTATAGTTTTGTTGATTTTCATCTTCTCTCTCATTTCTCTTGGATAGTCTAGATAAAGTCTTATAATATTTGTTTATCTTTTTAAAGAACCAACTCATAGTTTTGTTAATATTTTTATTGTTTTATTATTGCTGCTTTCATATATTTGTGTCATAATGTTTATTATTTATTTCCTTCTACTAACTTTGAGATGACCCTCTTTTTCTAGTTTCTGAGATAAAAAGTTAGGTCATTTGATATCTTTCCACTTTCTTGATGTATAGGTTTATTTAGCTATAAAATTTCCTCTTAAAACTGCTTTTGCTGCATCCCATAAGTCTTGGTATGTTGTTGCCCTATTTGTCTGAAGATACTTTATAAATTTCTTTTTTAATTTATTTTTTGATCCATTGGTGGTTCAGAAACTGGCTATTTTTTAATAGTTAACAACCATGGAAGACATTGGCATAGTAGATTAGATAGCTTGGTGGGGTTTATTGCTTTTCAATTGAATATGCATACTGATTTGACCAATAGATTATGGTCGAAGGAACACTGTACCAGCTTGGGGCCCAATCATTAAGGGAATGGCAGCTTCTAGTTTGGCCTCTTGGAGGTTCAAATTGCCCTATAAGATGTTTGACTACCCTAAGACTAGTCTGTTATGAGAGTTAAAACTAGCATGTAGAGAGGCTGCATAGAGAAAAACTGAGGCCCTAAGTGCATCAGTTTCACTTATTTGAGGCACACCGGCTGAAGTCCCAGACATGAAAACCCATTCCTACTTAGTTGTGCCTCAATTCCTGACCCACAAAATCATGAGTTTATTAAATGTTGGTGGTTTTATGCCACTAAATTTTTGGATGGTTTGTTATGCAACAATAGATAACTAAAACAACCTTCAACATTTATGGGTCTTTTCTTAGTTCTCCTACTTCATAAGTTGCTACGATGCCATATTTTCCCATTGTTTAAACACTGAGGCCTCAGACCTCTAACCATTTGTTACCTGCACTCATTTCCTGGAAAAGTTTCCTTCAGTCTTAAAGCTTTAAATGTCCTCCTTACACTATGTTTCTCTAACCTCTATCTATAGCTGTTACAGTATACCCAGTAGTGTCCTTGATATCTCCGTTTTAATGTAGGCATCTCGAGCTTAGCACATTCAAATTTAAGTCCTGACCTTCTTCAGCAACACAGTATTTTGAATAGTGTTTGCCATCTGGGTGTATGGTACACAGATGCAATAAATCTCTTAAATCAACATCAGAGAGGTTACCTTTGATTTCTCTTTTTCTCCCAAATCTCATGTCATACCATCAGTAAACACTGTTGACTCTACCTTAAAAACATACTCCAAGATGAGTGATACTGTAAAACAAGGATGAGGACATAGACGTTCCTGCTCTCAACCTGCCAGTGGCTTTTCATCATGCTTATAGAAAAATCTACCATAACCTTTACCATAACCCTAAATAATCTAGTTCAAGTTGACTTCTCCAACCTCACAGCCTTTTCATTTCCTCCCTTATTCACTTTGTCTACACATTGGCCTTCTTGTTGGGCTCAGGCATCCTAACAGGATTCCTACCTAAGGGCTGGAACTCTTTTTCTTGTGTTTTCCCATGGCTATCTCCTGAAATTCATTCAAGTCTTGGTGAAAATGTCACACCCTGAGAAGGTTGTCTCTGTCAGCCACAACTTCAATAGGAACCCCACTCTCCCTTGAAGTTGCTTTAATTTTTCATCATCACACTTTTTACCACCTGCAGCTACATGTTGCCAACATTTATTTATTTGCTTGTTTATGCCAGCACCATTATTCTGTAAACGCTTTGAGGCCGGGTACTTTATCTTGTTCGCTCTTATGCCCCCGACACTGAAACAGTGCCTGGGGACCCTACACATTAATTGACTGATAAGCTCCTTAAGATTAGAGACTATTTTATTCATCTTTAAATTCTTCCACCCACTGCCATGAATAGTTCTTGATACAAATTAGATAGTCCAAGAATATTTGTGAGCATGTTGAAATTAAGTCTGGATGTGATTCATAACAACTTCTGAAGCAGTCTTCTTTTGATTAAAGTCTTTAATCAGGTAGTTTGTGAAAATAAATTTCCATAATTTCTGGGTAGCAAAGGTTCTGGTTTCCATCTTCCAAAGTGTCCAGCAAATCTGAATGTTTGTTCCTGTTGCTGACAGGCTCCTCGAATAAGGTTTACTTTATTTGTTTTGATATTGTGATATTTGACTATCTTTGATTACTTTTTTGTAGTCGTTTGGGAAGATACATGAGCCATGCATGCAAGTATTCTGAGTGAATCATTTCTTACATTTGAGATACAAATCTGAGTTAAAATAGAACGATGAGGGAAGGTGTATTCTCTTGAGACATACTTTGAGCATCTCATCTAATTGGTAAGGCAAAAGCAAGGCACATTCACGTATTCCAGACTACATAATGTACTGGAGAAAAGTATATTTTAAAAATGAAAGAAAAAATTGAACTTCTCAAACACGAGCAGAGCTTCTACATGCCTCTTTTGAGCCATATGTATATTTTTAACTTCTTTCCAGATGAAATGAAATCTTTTTTTCTAAGCATTTCTTAGTACTCTAGAGACCTGGGGATGCTCTTGATAGGCCTGTGATAGCAGAAACACATCAGCATGTCTGGGTCATTACTTTTCACTGATAGAGTTGTCAGTCTTAACCACTCTATCTCCTCTTTTGTATTTTAAACACTGCAGAAATAGGAATGCTAATTTGTCACACACCCCTTTTGTGTGCTCCCTTTATTTTGCCAACTAAATTATTCAATCAGTTTTGCATAGGGTTTGTTAATCCTCCCATGTATGTATGTCTTAATTTTTTTCCTGTTAGAGGTAAAAATATGGTGTGCTGTATTTCTAAATAAAGAGCCTTTTTGGCTGTTCAGTGTGCCCTTTCCCTGAGGTATATAATTGGCTTCTTCAATCATAGATCTCAAAATATACCCCACCTACTGAGTCAGGAAAATGTAGCATTGCTAAGTTTAAATGTAACAATTCTATGCATTCGAATAAAATATTACACTGAGAAGATGTATTATCTTAGTCTGCCAGAAAGCCACTTTAGTGTTTCAGACAACAAATTGCTCATGGTACATTTTCTACTACAACATATTCCAGAACTGAATAAAAATAAAAGGTACGATTCTGACTGCTATCACTAGCAATTTGCTTCTTTTTATGGCACATTTTAGATTTTCGTAATGTGGGTGATTTAATTTCACAAAGAACGTTTCATCTCCGTGTCTGGGTGTACCTTACCTATCATGTTTCTGCGGTTATGAAAAAGAACAGATGCCAAGCATAAAGGCTCATATTTTTGAATCCATGAATTATACTGAATTATGACTAGCAGCTCTCTGAAGCAGTGTTGCTTCGTGTTAAGGGCAGGTATCCTGGAACTAGATTGTTCAGAGGCACATCTCCACTCTGCCACCTACTAGGTTTGGGTAAATTATGTAACTACCTTGTACCTCAGTTTCCTCTGTGAAATGGACATGATAGCACTAAATTTATGGAGATGTGTTGAGCTTTACAAAAATAGGTGTAGTAGGTAAGTAATAACTAGTTTTATTTCTAAAACCTAATTTTCGGGGTGCCTGGGTGGCTCAGTCAGTTGAGTGTCTGACTTTGGCTCAGGTCATGATCTCATGTTGGTGAGTTTGAGACCTGTATTGGGCTCTGTGCTGACAGCTCAGAGCTTGGAGCTCGGATTCTTTCCCTCTCTCTCTCTCTGCCCCTCCCCTGTTCATGCTCTGTCTCACGCTCTCTCTCTCAAAAATAAACAAACACTAAAAAATTAAAAAATAATTTTCTATCCAAAATATAATATTAGATCCTTACTATATATCCGAGATTGTATCAGGCACTCAGGGATACAACTGTGGTCGTGATAGACATGGTCTGTCTACTTTCTAGAAAATCTGATTGAATTTTAAAACTGTATAAAAGGTACAAAACCTTTGTGGATCCCTAACCACTGCTTAGAACTACAACTGCTACCATCCTGTTCCATCATCTCTTGCCTCCAAACTGACCCTGCACTTCTACCTTTGACCCTACAATCTACTCTCATTGTAGCAGCCAGAAGAACCCCTTCAAACAGTGAGTCTGATCATGTCCTCTCTCTTTTAAAACACAGCAGAGGCTCCCTTTTCACACAGGGTAGAAGCTGAATTCCTTAAGTGGGTTTGCAAGGTCTAGCATGACCTGCCCATTCTTCTCTGATTTCTTCTTCTGCTTCTTCATATTTCACTTACTCTGTCCCCACCCTAGTGGTCTCTGTGCTGCGTCTCAGCTCCCCCAGACATTCACCTCAGGGCCTGTGCACTGGGTGATCACTCTGCCTGAGACCCTCTTCCTCTAGAAAGCCATATGACTAATATCCCAACACCTTCAAATTTTTGCAAAAATACCTTCTTAATGAAGCCTACCCTGACTGCTCTTTCTCTTTTCCCATAACACTTAGCATCTTCGAGCCTAAAATATAGTTTATATATTTGTTATATTTTCTGCCTCCCCCACTCTCTCACCAGATTGTAAGCTTCACAAAAGAAGGGATTTGTTTTGTTTACAGACATATCCCAACAACATAGAACAATGCACTCAGTAAATATTTGTTTAAATCAACTTTTTCAAATATGCTAAGTCAGACTGCTGAAATGATAGGTTCTTTTCAAAATAAACGGGCAGGAAGAAAGAAGGAAGAAAGGAACTTTATACCTTTATTCTAGAGTCTACTCATCTAGATGTGCTTTTTAAGCCTATATATCTTCTTTTAAGTATCTTTCAAGTTGCTATTTATCTAGTGTGGGATGATGTCATACTTTGGAAACAATGTGAATATGGTAAATGAATAAATTGGTTAAAATAATATTTTTAGAAAGGAAGCAAGGGAGGAAGGAAAGATGTGACTCAAATAATGAGACCAGTTGACTTGAGTCACTGGTGAGTTGGCAATTTCAATGCTCTGGACAATGGAATCAGGACACTCACTGGCTAACCTCACATGAAGATTACTTTGAGCACTAACACTTACTTTCATATGTAAGACTCATTATTTTCCAAAATCAATAAATGTTACTTATCCATAATAAAAACCAATGTATAATTCTGTCATGCAAATTTACCAACTCAAAGTTAGTAATAAACGTTTTAAGGCTCTCACATTTGGATTGGAGCCCAAAGAGATGCAGTGTAATACAGCAGAAAAAGCATGCATTTAAAGCCATGTGGACCTGAGGTCATTTCCCACTTACCTCCTTATACTGTATGATGTTGGATAATGACCTTAAGTTCTCTGAGTAATATGACCACAAAAATTCCCATTCCACCATAAAAATCATTGGCAGAATGAAAAGAAATAAAGTGAATATAGTAACAAGCAATCACGGTCAGCTCAGGAAACTCCTAAGTAAGCCATTAATACCTACCAGGTATTGGGTAGAGGACTTGACTCACATCATCACAGTTAGCCCTTATAATAAGCCCACGAGATAGCAGTATTTTTTTTTTCCCCTGTCTTGTGGATAGGGAAATCGGAGCTTAGGGAGGCTGAGGGAAACAAGGGCTCATTCACTTCACCCTTTCCCCCCAATTTTTTAAAGCCTTCATTAGATTTTTATTAGCTTCAGGAGTACTATAAGAGTAGGCTCTCAGTACGTCTGTTTTTCTTGAACAAAAAATAAAACTGAAGAAAGCTGTTGAGTAAACTTAATAGAAATCTAATCCACAAATGTTATGTTTTAATTTTTGTCACTGTGCATTTTGTGTTTATAATGCTTATAACTTGAGCTTCTCAATTTATATCTTCAATTTTACATAGGTTACTTTACATTTTGGTGTTTACCTCTTTAGTTCTGCAGACTCGGAAGTTACTCATCACTCCCCTTAAGATGTCTTATGGACTGAAAGCAATTATAAAATTCACTAAATTATCTTGGAAAGGGGTATGATAGTGTTTTGTCCATTCTGCAAAATAATCAGAAGTCAAGAGAAATGACTTCTGTCAACATAAAGAGCAGAATAGTTGAAAATATGGTTGTGTAAGGAAAGAAACACTTAGATTCAACTCCTATTACCTTAGAAACACTACTTTTATTGCTCTGTCTTTTGATAATGAGAGTACATGTGCTTTGAAAGTGATCCAGGTTTCTTTGAAAAATATTCAAGTGTTTGTCCCTCAAGGTAGCTTTGAAATGATCTGGTCCAAACTCCTCGTGTTAGAGATGAGAACACGAGGTTCAGAGAACTGAAGTGTCATTGCAAACACCATCCAATCAGTAAGTGGTAGAAGAGAAATAAAGCCAAGGCTCTGGCCACCCACCTACCCACTCTTGTTTATTTCTACTTCCTGTAGTTTTCCCTGAAACATTGCTCAATATAACTTAAAAATACAATTCTTGGGCTCAAGGCAGGCTTGTAATTGAACAGAACAAGCGTGATGGACAATGTCAGAATTCTGAAATACAAAATAAGGCCATTTTTCATTTTGGGGGAAAGGAAAAAAAAACACACTAAAGGTTTGGAAATACCTGAGAAACACCTATTGACTCTGACCAGCACAGATAAGATATTCAAAGTTTAAAGGACACTGAAAACTCAGGGACTGGTGTTTCAGAATTTGCCTGAAGGTGAAAGATGCCTAGATGCTGGCCCTGTAAAGAGAGATAATTCAGCCCTAGAAGGAGTTCACTTCTTGTATTTAAAGATTTTCCAAATAGAATCAAATGCTTTATTTAGTCCCTTTAGTCTGTGAATCTTTGTGGAAAGGGACTGGGGGCTTTCTTGTCCAATCCTAACGGCCTAGCATGTGTGATGATCTCCCCCTCACAGCACCTAATAACAATTTATGGATTAAAGGCATGGTGAGGCATTGCCTCTAACACTCAGGTGGCCTGTGTTGGAAGTTGTCCCAACAAATGGTAATATCACAGCTGTTTATTACGGGTCTTCATTACATCTTCAACCATCACATTTGCCCTTTGGCCTTTTCCCCAGGAAAAAAAAAGCCCTGATGCAGAGGCCATGGGTGTAACTTCTCTGCGGGGTGCTCTCAGGCTGTCCTCGTTTTGCCCCCAATTTGTTTCAGAGGAGTCAGAAGAAATTACAGGCTGCCATAGGGTTCATAAGTCTGTAAATATTCTCTTTCAAGAAACTCCAGTGTATCAGCATCCAAATAATAAGTTGTGGGTGGGTGTGTAAAATAATTACTGTCCAAGGATATTTTCCAGATGATTCATTTAAATTTTTTTTCTGATGTGATGGTGTGTAAATGAGAATACCAAGCCCATCAAATTAAGCCTGGGAAGAACCCCATATCTGCATTTTCGATAAGCACCCTGGGATTCCAGTGCAGTTACTCTGTCCTTAAGGTATTTAAAATATATGATCCAATACGCACATATTTAATTAAGTGCTTTACTCCTTTCTCTTTGCCATTTTGTATCATAAAATCTTGTTCTCTAAAACATACTTCCTTGACAATAGTACAGTCGAAGCTTTAAGAGCTCATTGTTAGCTGTTTGGTTTTAGAAAATGAAATGTGCAAATGCAAGATTAATTATACCGAGTAAGAAAAGACTTGTATTATAGTTACTGTTAAAATGGTTGTCAGGGACAATTGACCGGAAGAGTTAGGATATTACAAATGAAACCTGACAAATGGTCTCTTGAGAAAACACAAGAGCAACAGAAAGAGAAACCTTGGGCTTATGTGGTCATAAAATCAAAGTGAGATTTCCTGAATGTCAAGTCAACAAAGCAGGCAGTAACATTTTTATGGTGGATACATAATCAGGGATAAACCTGCATATTATCTGGAATGATATAATTTCCTTTGATCATTGAGTTCTTTTGGCCAAATTTATATGTCAATAAATGCCTCATGTGAATACTGTGGGAATTATTATTAAAAGGATTTAAAAAAATATATAATCAGTTTTGAGGTAGAAACAAACTCATGTCAAAATCATTGGTATTGTTGCTGATACTGTTCTGACATTGTTGATATCACTCATTGCTTCTGAAAACTCTTTATATTTATCCTGAGTATTAGATAATTTAGGGAATTTTTATAACCTTAGACTATACTGAAATTTGTTATAACTCCTAGCTTGTGTTTCATATATAAAAGTCACCCTCAGGGAATGTGGGAACAGGTGAAATCAAACTTTGTTTTGAGTTCTTCAGGGAAAAAAGATATAAGAATTGATTCCAAATTATGGGGTTTTTTTTTAATATTTTAACTTTATTTTTGAGAGAGAAAGAGACAGAGTGCGAGAGGGGAAGGGGCAGAGAGAGAGGGAGACGTAGAATTGGAAGCAGGCTCCAGGCCCTGAGCTGTTGGTACAGAGCCTGACGCAGGGCTCAAACTCATGGACAGTGAGATCATGACCTGAGCCGAAGTCAAATGCTTAACTGACTTAGTTACCCAGGCGCGCCCCGCCCCCCCGCCCAAACTATGTTCTTTTAATTAACAACCATAATATATACGAAAAATCCTAACAAAAATAGGACAGTGTAGTTGACGTTAATTCTAAGCAAAATTCTACAGCCCATTATTCAAAAAATGATTTTTTGCTTGTTCTGTCAAAAAAAATTGCTCAGTGGCACCTGGGTGGCTGAGTCAGTGAAGCATTTGACTCTTGATTTTGGCTTGGGTCATGATCACACGGTTTGTGAGTGTCAGCCCTGTGTAGAACCCCACTAACAGTTCATAGTCTGCTTGGAATTCTCTCTTCTGCCTCTCCCTCTGCCCCTCCCCTGCTTGCTTGTGTGTGTGCATGAGAGTGCGTGCACATGTGTAGTCTCTCAAATAAACTTAAAAAAAACAAAAAAAAAACAAAAAACAGGGGAAGACAGCAAAGAGTGCACCAAAACCCATCTCTTGGGTTTTTCACTTTTGTTTTTGTTGCTAGGGTTACTAGAGTTGTAATAAGGGAAGAACATTAGCTGAAGTGTATCTTGATTTCATCTTGAAAACATCACTCATTCATCTGAACATGACAGAATTGTGAGCTAGTAATAGCAGAACTGGGTAGATTCACCACTGGACAAAAGTTTGTAAATACCAACTAGTCAGTGAGTGTCAGAAAGGTGTCTCTAGACGTGGCCTGCTGGACTGTGCCTTTGGCTTTTTCCAGAGTGATCTAATTACCTGATTAGCAAATCACAGAAAATGGAAATGGAGATCTTATCTCTCCATTGACAGAATTTGAGGCCAGTAATTCTTAACAGAAACAACAAGCAAGATTTAATAACCTGAAACTGACAAGATATGTGTAAAAACTATTTTGAAGCCAAAAATCATCTAAAAGTAGGATGGAAATAGCATTTACTAGCACAGTGCGCACAAAGGGCAGAATAGTTGTGCTCTGTGGTTTCATAAAAGTTAATGGTGTCCTCAGTTGCATTAGCAGAAGTAATAGGGAAGTGATTGCCTAGTTATACTTAATTGTTTTGGAATCTCACTTATACTTTAATCAATGCTGGGAAGCAGATATCAAACCTGAGTATGTCAAGTAAGAACAGCCAAGGTGGTAGGTAAAACCCACTGTTTCACACTATGGATGCCTAAAGGAAATGGGGAGGCTTAAGTGGAAATGATTCAGTGTAACACAATAAATGTGGATTTCAACTCTTCTCAATATACTCTAGAAACCGACAGACCTAGGGCTCAAGGGGGAGTTTATTAGGGTGGATTCCAGTTCAACAGAAGGTAGCATTTTTAAATGATGCAGTGTATCTGAATAGAGCAAGTAAAGGAGATCAGGCAAAGATTGGTCTGGAGATGAAGACAATGGTACTGAAGCATCACATCATGTAAGGTTCTAGATTAGAACCTGGGATTTTAAAGTGGGCTCTGTGCAGCCCTCAGGTTCAGGGTGTGCTTTGACAGGTAGTAGGAGATAGGAGATGCTGATTGGGTGGATGCCTGGGGCTTACAAACCAGTTCTGTTTGTTTGGATTTGGGTTCCTTGTAAGAACTTCTAAGCTAAAAGTTTCAGTGGCCAAAAATCAAAGGGAAAAAGAAAAGAAAAAGGGGGGAAAATACAAAAGGCAATAATTTAAGTTCTCTTCTTAAAGTCTCTGTCAGCTTAGGATTCTATGTAACAATAACATATATTTGAAAGGTGTTAAAAATACCTGAAAAATATACTTTCTCCCTAGAGAGTTTCAGAAAATTGTGTTCCCAAGGTTAGTCATGTATCTGTGCGTCCAACACTCTCGTGTGCACTCTCTTGTATTCTCTCTGGTACATAAATGTGCATTTTAAGTGTTTTTGTATTTCTGAAAGGGAGAGAGAGAGAGAGAGAGAGAGAGAGAATGAATGAGAATATGAGTGGGGGTAGGGGCAGCAAGAGAGGGGGACAAAGGATCCAAAGCCAGTTCTGCTCTGACAGCAGAGAGCCTGATATGGGGCTCAGACTCCTCACAAATTTTGAGACCATGACCTGAGCTGAAGTTGGATGCTCAACTGACTGAGCCACCCAGGCACCCGCACAAATGGGCATTTTAAGAGCTCTCTCAGGGCTAAGCTGTGGATATTCTTTACTGGTTTGTCTCATATATCCAACACTCATGACTCTGATCTTCCTGCTAGTGTAAAAACTAATAAAAATAGTTTCTCGTGTAACTCAGAGATCTAAGCACACTTTATATACGATTAAGCTGAATATAAAATATCCAGTTACCCTTCTGGGGGAATTGGAAGAGTGTCTTTCTTCATTCATTAGTGTGGTTCCTGGTCCCCAGATATAGAGTCTACCTAAGGAGGCACTCAGGTGAACCTAAAGCTCTGAGTAAACTCTTTGAGGTCAAGACTGTATGTGTATATACATTGCCGTGTTACAAAGCTAACTACTATATTTACTTACATATGTTGTGACATGTCTGTAATTAAATAATGAAAGAAATCAATTATTACACAGTAGGATTATCAAAAATAGAACTGGTTAAGAGTACCTAAATTCATATTCTTTCAACAAATATTTGTTGAGCACCTTCAATGCGTCAGGCATGGTTCTAGACACAAGGGACACCACAGCAAAACTTGATCTCATGACAGTTACATTCTAGTAGGGAAACTTAGACAATATACAGATAAACATGTTAGGTGGTGATAAATGCTATTAAAGATAGAGCAGGGTCAACGGATAGAGAAGAGTGGGGCTGCTATTTTCTATAGATGTATGAAAATACAAGGTTTATGCAGCAAAAAGGGCCTCAATGTGGATGCTCATAAAGAAAAACTAGGAGGCCCATTTTCATAATGTTGATGTTTCAAAGGTTTTGTGTAGAGCTGGTATCATCTGCCAACTTTAGCACCTCTCTATCCTTGGTGTGCATCTTTTACTTCGTGGTTTGTTTGGTTTCCCTTTGACTTCCTCGAAATGTCCAGGGTTCTGCAGGATTGTGTTACTTGCAACTTTTCTCCCCTTAGTTGATCTGCTAAAAATAGACTTCTACAGTAGTTTCACTTCTTTTTTTTCTTTTCAGCCCACATGCATACTTTCTCTTAAATTCTTTTCCAACATAGATGCATTTTTCTACTTATGTACATTACTCCCATATTTTCATTTTTATAAGTATATCAACTTTGTCATTGGCATATGACTTTCTTTTCTTTCTCTGCATAATATTATAATAATAAACAAAGACAGCATCTGCTTCCTCAAGAAAGAGTTGGAGATCAAATTTGTATTTTCATATTTTAACTAATTTTTTTCATGATAAATCCAAGAAATGCTCTGTTTACCATAGAAAAACAAATATATTAGTTTGGATTTTCAAGTAAACACTTCAAATGTTACATTTTATCAATTAAGAAATCCTATAAAGAGTGGTTATTTCATTGGGAGACCCTTGTGTAAATATAAAAAATGTATAAATAATAGCATTGCTTAAGCTATAAAATAGATTCTTGGCAAGATTTGTATTAGACTGTGAGGCTTATATGCATCTTTATAATTTTTTTTAATGAAGCTATAGTAACCTTTATTATTTATTTTGAGACAGAAAGAGAGGATACACAAATGGAGAAGGGGCAGAAAGAGGGGTGGGGGGAGAGACGAATCCCAAGCAGGCTCCACTCTCAGTGTAGAATCTGACACAGGGCTCGATCCCATGACCATGAGATCATGACCAGAGCTGAAACCAAGAGTCGGACACTTAATTCGCTGAGCGGTCCAGGAGCCCCAATAACCTCTTTCTTGCCCCATACCCCATATTGTTAAGTGCTTATGAATATAGTGTCTCTGTCCCACAAGTAGAATTTATTTTTATTTTTATGCATCTGGAAAAGGTGAAGGGACAAAGTGATGAGTTGGAAGCCTTTTCTTAGGGGTTAGAGGGCCTTTGATAATATTTTAAAGCATGATCCAGTAATGGTTTATACAGATTAGGGTTAAAGATCCCATCTGGTATAACAGTCTTATAAAATGTGTTCGGTGGTTGTTAGCTTATTACACATATCTAAATATTTTATGATTGTAGATTCATTCTTCTGCATTCCTATGGAAATATCTTTGAAAGTTTAACCTATCAAATTATATATATATATATATATATATATATATATATATATATTAGAAGCAATATGTTACAATTTATAGTGCATACTGTGTACTCACAAATATCCCTATAACATCTCTCATTTTGCAGCTTCATTATAACTGAATTTGGGTGCAGAAAGCAGTTGACATATAAAGAGTCTAAAGGTTAAAAACCACTTGAGGCAACGTGGTGAGATTAAAGTGTTCTGAAAAAATAAAATAGATAAATTAAAAATAAGGCCTTTAGGTTAGGCCTGGCTCTGTCATTAAGGTAATTCACTGTCAATTCAGGCAACTGAGTGAAGGCTTCTGGAGCATGCTCCCTTACAGATGTCAATCAGAATGATAGCTGTGGGTGTCTCAGACACCAAATAATTGTGGAAATGGCCAGGGTTAGGCAAAAGTGATGTGGAATCTGGTGAACTGGAGACCACCTGCCCTGCCCAAAGGCATTACATTAAAAATACTGGGGCACCACCAAAGAGTCGAACGCTGTGCGCTGGGTCCAGGATGATTTGCACGCCCTGTTCGCAGCACAGTTTCCAGCCACCACGGACAGGAGGGTCCTGGAACATCAGTCTCACGCGATGATGCCGCATGTCCGTGCTCACATTGATAGTAAACAGGGTAAATATTCCCATGACAATTGGAATAAAGATGAAGTTGAGGGTAGTGACCTGTAGTAGGCAGCAGTCCTGGTCTGGGTTGGTATGAACATCTTCGTACTGAATGGGAGGCTGCAACCTTCCCATACACTTGCTCTTTAATCTAGGGGACTGTTTTTTGGACTTAAAGTTGAATTCCCACATTGGTTCCTGTCTGTTCCCAACAATCCTTCTGCACCAGAAAAGTAAGCATTTGGAATTCTTTAATGTGCTGGGAGTGCTTTCTGGAATGGCTGGATTCTTGGAGATTCGAGCAGCAAATGGCTCATACGTATGGTACAGAGATCGGATCACACATGCCCGGAGACAGCGCAGCTTCTCCATGGACTCTGGTCGCAGGCGCAAAGGCAGAGAGGCATCCAGCATGTAGTGCCTTCGGTACAACCTGGTCCAAAAGGCAGCAGTGCAAGTGACAGTCCAGGCATTCTTACAAATCAGGGAAAAATTCACAATGTCCTCAGGACGGATATAGGAGGCCAGCAATAGCCAAATATCCATGGGATACTCTTCTCCTCCAGCCCCGTCCAGGTCTTTGTGCCTCTTCCTCTTTTTTTTTTTTTTTTTTCTGGAGACAGTTCTCTCATGGATGCACAGCGTTCGACTCTTTGACTGGTGGCATCCTCAGTACCCATTCTTCCTGAGAATATAGTTACTTCTTCTTGTCGCTGAGGGCAGCCCTGTGCTGGGCCAGGCCATTAGTAATCAGATTCCGGTTTGGAAGGGGCATCCGGATTGTATATCTGGTCAGTAACGCACGTGCTCTTCCAGTTCCCCGGGGTTCCTGGTAGGGGAAGGAGAAGGATTGAATTGAGAGGAAAAACAACTATGATTTAGAAACATATTTTAATGTAAAAAATGTGCATTTGAAAGGAGAAACCTGGCCCCATTTTCTGTGTTAAACCCCATTTGGTGCTATTGAGTTTGTTGTTCTTTACTCTTTTATCCCAGCAAAAATGGATGATCTTGCTCTAGGGAAAAATTAAACTCTTAAATCTCCAAACAAGGAAGTTTCAGCCTTCCCTTGTGATCAGAGAGGAGCCTTAGAGGCCTAAAACTGTTGCTATTATTGCTTCCCATTAAGCTCCCCCTCAAATTCAAGTGAATATTTTCTCTTCTCCCTTTACTCTCCTCCAGAAATAAAGCAGGTGACAGCGTTTTCAGAAAAAAAATATTGGGGCACCTAGGTGACTCAGTCAATCAAGCGTTTAACTCTTGATCTTAGCTCAGGTCATGATCTTGCAGTTTGCATTCAAGCACCACATCAGGCTCTGCGCTGACAGTGCAGAGCCTGCTTGGAATTCTCTCACCCTCTCTTTCTGCCCCTCCCCCACTTGTGCGCGCACGCGCGCGCACACACGCCAGCTTGCACTCTCTCTCTCAAAATAAATAAACTTAAATACGTTGAAGCATGGTGATAACTAAAGTATCTCTTTTAGCTCTAACATTCTGTGCTTTTGTATTGAATTCTCAGAATCAACATGTATTTATTAGGTACCTAATAAATTTGTTATGACTTGTGAGGGACAACATAAAACTATGGATAATGGTTTCTGCCTTTGAAGCATATAATTTAGCCAAAGAAATAAAACAGGTTAAGGAGATGAGAAGGCTAGTTCTTCAAGTGACCCAAGGAAAGCATTCTAAAAATAGCTTTCCCTCCTCTCAAAAAAACCTTGGGTGTGCTGTCATCACATGCTGTAGGCACTTGCAGAATGGAAATACCCTGTAGTGTGAGGGACTAAAGAAAGACCATTAAGGAGGTAAAGTTTAAGTCCAAGATTCAGATGTAAGATCTGGACCAGGAGAGAGTGACATGTCCTCAAAAGCAGGGAGTTTAACTTCAGGAGACCTGCTATAAGCCCTAAGGAATCTGACTGTTTTTGTTTCTTAGATTTTTGTTAATGGAAGATTCTTGTTGGGAAAGTTACTACTAAAATTGTCACTTAGACGCTGAATATTTTTGATACATTCTGGTGTTGGTTGTGCTATGTACATTTCAACGTTGAAGCTAGAGAGTTGGTGAGTAAGAACAAACGTGGTGAATAAACACGTTCATTTGATCACAACAAAATAAATTTATCGCCATTGTATTTGCATTTTTACCCTACTAAGCATCTGTTTTCTCTATATCGTTGTCTCTAGATATAATCTTTTTCTTCAGCAAAACATCTTTCACCATTGTCCCCAAATGCTAGGAAATGTGGAATGATGAGGCAAGATGTATCCAGATAGATGGCCTAATAATGACTAACTGACATCATGCTTTTAAATTTATAAGCATTTTTGCATGTATTTTAAACATTTGTTTAAAGAATTCCATAGTACACATTGCATTATCTTTCATTTACCATAAAGAAAAGATACAAAAAAGGATTTAAAAGAGAAGCCATTTGCATGTGTATTAAGTATGATTAACACTGTCATGCACACAGTAGGATGCAACTATAGAAACCGTTATTAGACCTAGTAGATCGCATAGTCTATGCCTGTGATGACATTCATTTCTTCAGTAACTATTTATAGAGCACTCAGTGTGCCAGACACTATTCTAATTTGTGAGCATACGATAGTAAACAAGACAGACAGGTTATTCCTTTCTATATTCTACAAAGATAGTTTGCCCATAGTTCACCAATCTAGGACTCAGATCTTCAGATTGCCAGGCTGTGTTCTTTCCACTAGAATGACTGTATCCATATATATACTTGAATATTAAAAAAAATTTTTTTAATGTTTATTTATTTCTGAGACAGAGACAGAGCATGAGTGGGGGAGGGGCAGAGAGAAAGGGAGACACAGAATCAGAAGCAGGGTCCAGGCTCTGAGCTGTCAGCATAGAGTCTGATGCGGGGCTCGAACCCACAAACCGTGAGATCATGACCTGAGACGAAGTTGGTCGCTCAACCGACTGAGCCACCCAGGCTCCCCTATACTTGAATATTTTTAATGGTAGTTAAGGAATCTACTCTGATCCAGGGTGGGTAAAAACAAAAATGTTCCTAGAGTAGAATGAGATATCCGAAATATGTGTCGAATGTAAGTGAAATCACCAAGATGTTTATGACAGGAATAAATGCTCAGGGCAATTGCAGCTGCCAAGAATGGATCTTATTTTGCCTTTGTGGTTGTGTGACCAAAGAACTATATTCTCAGATGTAGTTTGCTCTGTCTAATTTGGGAGCCCTATGTTACAGAAAGATGTACTGCAAGAATAAAGAAGACCATGTATTGAGCAATATAAAAACTTAAGGGAACTTCTCTCTCTATATGTATATCTATGTATATGTAGAGAGAAGCTCCATATATATATATATATATATATATATATATATATATATATATATATATGTGCAACTGTCTTTTACAACAGTGATTCTGGATACATCCTTATCCTTTCACTGTGATAATATAATGGGAGCCAAGCATTATTCAAAAATAAATGACAAAACCATCTTAAATAGAACTAAGGTTCACTGAGAGATTATTTCTGCTGACTAAGCATATGGAAAAGACACTTTATTACTTCAATTACTCCAGCAAGATCACACCTGGTGTTAGATGCATGGTTCAAGAACTTCAGTGCATTAGCTTAACAGTTAGGTTATTAATCATGGGTGTCAAGCCCGTTCTGCTAATTAACCTTAATTGAGCTCTCTGTTATGGAAGCACCATTACCAATGAAACAACTTAGCAATGATACCGAAATAACAGAGCATGGTAAAACTCAGGATTAACATTACTTCCTGTGCTTGAATACCAATGCCCAATGCACTTTGCTGTAATACAAAATCTTGTATCTTCTATAAAAGCTTAAAAAATACATAGAGTAAAAATTGGTAGAATATGTATAAAATGTGCATAATAAGGTGACTTGGAAAGCATTTTGAAAACAACTTATGTGTTTGCATCGAATATTTAAAAGCAAGTAGAATATAGCATTTTTAATAAAAATAAGAATTTTTAAAGAATCAAAGATTAAAATCTCATATCATCCATTAGTTAATGTGACTGTAAACCTAGTCATGCTTGAAACCAAATCTTTATTTCATTTATGTTCAGTATTACTTCCAACAGTGCCACAAAATGTCCATTAGAATAGAATTCTTCAATAGGCAGCGTTATTAATCTGCCCAGAGAAATGCAGTGCAATTAATTCTAAATTTGATAACCAGCAAGCACTTTAAGTGCTCAATAGGTTATTTATTAAAAAGCAAATCAAAAAGAAATAAGCTTCACTGCCATTGAACGGAATGCTTGGATTTAAAAATGGCCAGAAGGCTATTGGTATTAATAAGCTTTGTCAAATTCATTTTCAGACATGCATGGAGGAATTCATACTATTTTTCCATTCATGTCACAGTGTCTGTCAAGAGGAGAGTTCAGATACCTTGGGGAAAGCTTTCTATGTGCAAGTATTTGAAAATAGAAAGGCAAAGACAGACATTTAGCAGATTCACAAGGGAAGGGAAACCCCTGAAGAATCTTGAGGAAAATTAAAGCAGCAACAATGGAAGTGTTAGAAAAAGGTTTAACCATTGATACACATTTGGGCAAGAACAACGAATACAAATACTGGTGATACAAGTGCTAGAAACTCAAAATCAGCATAAATAAAGATTTACATAGTATGAATGAGGCACCTCAGGCCATGGGTGAATATCTTATGGGCCATTCCTTTATGCTATATTTACAGAGGTAGAATGTAAACATCCAGGAAGTGGCCCAATTTCACTGGATAGTTATACAGATTCTTAACATTGACCACAGGGATTTAATGGAATCTGAAAAAAAAAAAAATCTCCACTCCTCTAAATGCCTAAAATCTGTGTTCAGATAGTAAACAGGTGCAACTACAGATAAATTACTTAAGTTCTGATCCCTCACTGGTGCTATCCAATAGACCTTTCTGTGATGATGGAAATGTTCTATATCTGTGCTGTCCAATAAGGTAGTCACTAGCCACGTGTGCCTATTGAGCACTTGACATCTGGATAGTGCAACTGAGGAAATGAGTTTTTAATTTTGGTCCTTAATATTAAATATCCCCATGTGGCCGGTGTTGGGCAGTGCAAACCAGCCTCAGATGATTACTTTTATGACCTAGCAGGAGTAATAGATCTGATTCAATCACGGTTCTTTCAGTTGTGAGGGACAGAAAACTCAAAATGTGAACAATAAGGAGAATGTATTGGCTCATTTTAACTGAAAAGTCTGAATGTAGGCAGTGTCTGGCATAGTTCATTCAGGGCTATTTTTACCCCAGTATTCTCCTTTATTTTTGTGGTTGGGCAATGTCTTTATGCTAATTTTCCTGATGGTCACAGTCTGGCTGTTGGAAGCAACAGGAGTTACATGCTCCTTATTCATGTCTAATAGGAGAGGGAGAGAAAGAGCATTCCCTCCCACAACCGCTTAAAAGGCCAGAGCCTTGCCCTAAAAAAAAAAAAAAAAATCAACGTGTAGAGCCAGGAGAATGCTGTGTATTGCTTGGCTTACACCTGGTTTTCTGCCCATTCCCAAACAAGTTAACTTTGGCAAATGGAAGGAGATTTTTGATCAATGTTGCAACTAAAAGTTGGATTGGGGGAATGATGTTTTCTCAAAGAAAAATCTAGATGCTATTAGGATGTAGAAAGATAGGGAATGAATACTGATTAGGCAACTGATGATTTTCATCCAGTTACCTCCAAGAATTACACTCGATGATGTAATGTGGATAAAGCACCTAACAGTGCACCTCGTATGTTATAACCCTTCTTGTTCACATATCCCACCTTCTCTATACTCCCTGGGCAACTATCTTAACGCTCTGGTGTCTTATTTTTTTCAATAGAGAATGTATTATTGTTAAGATTCCTTTTAGCGCTAAAAATTTGTTACTGATACCTACTGGTGATATGTCAACTCAGGGCATAGGAATAGGTGTGTCAAAGGAGAGTTAATTACATTAGAAGGCAATGAATAGCTACAGCTAAGAAAATGCCATTGGATTCTCTGTAACCCTGTGCAAGTGGCCCTGGTGATGGTCTTTCAATGAATAGAGAAAAGAAGAAACAACGGCGCTTATTTCTCATCTCCAGCTCCTCCTCGGCCCAGCTCTATTTCTACCACCCTCAAAGAGATGAACAGAAAATAAAAACCAATGATATCTAGGCTTTAGCTGAAGAGCATGAGACTCACCTGAGGCTCACCTTGAAAACTGACATGGAATTTGCTAGGCTGGGACTCAGGCACCCCCTCCCTTTCCTTAAGTGACTTTAATGTATACTATGGTTGAGAAGCTCTAAAATGATTTTCAGATAAACAAGAGGTGGAATCAAAAGACTATACTGTACTATTCAGGGTCAAGTAGCAGGTCATAACTAAATGATAGGTAAAATAGCAACATAACTAATAGTAGAACTATGCAGCATTTTTTTCAAAAACGTGTACAAAATACATTTTTCATTTGAAGAGAAAACAGTCAACTGGTTTCTCACTCTCAAGATTTTAAAAGCCTATGAATTCTATGAGAGATAAAGATTAAGTGGTATATTTCACTAACATAGCCATAACAGATATTAAAACCAAATTAGACGAAAAAAGAGAGCAGATCTGACAATTAGAAAATCAAGTCAGTAACATGACAAGAAGTGTATGAAAAGAGCAGAGAAGACAAGAACAGCATCCAATGGAAGCTATTAGAAAAGAGGAGATTGGAAGAACAAAGAGAAGCTGTGTATATGGAGGGAACAGAACACTCTGAAGAAACAAATTACATTATCATTGAAGATGATTTCGTGAAATGAAAGCAAGCATGAATCTTTCAGGTTAATTGGCCCACGCTGTCTCAGAAAAAATAAATGATTTTAAAAATAGTGAATAATGAATCCTATCCTTGTGAATTTAATATATTTCAATGACAACCAAAAAAATCTTAAAGCTTATGAGTACCTGTTCTCTATTATATTCCATTCACCTAAGCAGATGATACCTTGTAACAAATAGGTAGCTGATGAATATTTTTTAAATAAACAGATCTTTCATTAAAATAACTGACATATTATGTCATTAAAGATAATGATGCATTTTCTATATTTTGGAGGACTAAATGTCATCTAGAAATTTAGAAATTTTATTTTCATGTTTATGTTAAATACATTTTCAAATAGCATATATTCATGTATATATATTTAGTATGCTATATTCACACATAGTGCTCACCCATGTATTTTTTTGTAAAATTTATTTTTAAGGTGTAATCGATCTAAAGAAGGAAAACAAGGGTGGCTCAGTTAGTTAAGAGTCTGACTTATGCTCAGGTCACGCTGCCACAATTTGTGGGTTCGAGCCCCGTGTCAGGGTCTGTGCTAAAAGCTCAAGCCTGGAGCCTGCTTCAGATTCTGTGTCTCCTTCTCTCTCTGCCCCTCCCCCACTCACACTCTGTCTCTTTCTCTCTCTAACATAAACATTAAAAAAATTTAAACAAGGAAAACAATACATAGTTATGATTAAATTTTATAATCAGAAAAATTGAAGTTTTGCATAATTTGTATTATGCTAACAAGTATCATTTCTACTTTATTAAAAATTCAAAGGAATTAACTCTTATTTTTTTCTCAATTCATAATTGACTTTGTTCTGCTATTCTGAGGTTTATCTCGTCTTCTTTTTTCACACTTCTTGAGCACTGCTTTGATTTTAATCTTGTTTCTTCAATGTAGACCTTCACTCTGACCTCATAGGTTTTGTTTGATATGAAATATTTTTTTTGTTATTTATCATGATTTGCAGTAGCAGTTTTAATTGCCTTGATCCAGTAATGGTTTAGGGGAGAGGTTGTTTTAATTCCAAGTATTGCCACATGGATGAGTCTGTGGTTGGAGGATACTGTAGTCTCTGTTTGCATCAACTACAAATAAATCATAGAAGAGCTGGTGAAGAGTAGATTAAACATTAACAATTTATTATCTCACTTAAGTTCAGAAGCCTCCCATGCGTATTCCCTCTGATCTCACACACCCATCAATTACTAAGAAATAGAAATTGGATTATCATCTTTGATTCAGATTCATCATGGTTTATACCATGATGTTAAAGATGCTCAAGTTGGCTTTTGATTTCCCAGCAAGAAAGGTGGGTTATTGCTGGATGTGTGGACAGCCAACCATATCTGCCTTACCAACAACAAGCAAGAGACTGATAGATTTATTCTCATTGTCTATAATCATATATAATCTTATTACATATAACATAGGATATGTGATTATATTTTATATACAATAATATAAATGTTACACATTATATACATAAAATTTCATAAAGTTACCTTTGGTTCCTCCAAATTAATTTTAATCTTTTGATCTACTCTGAAGAGATCAGGAAAAGGTGCTAAAGGTATTTTTTCTTTTTATTATACTGAAATATTTCCTTTATTTTCTTTTTTGTTGTATGATCTTTTTTGCTAAGGTACACCTCACCCCTAGTACTTTGGAGTGTATTCTATTGTTTTACTGTTAGTTGCTTTTATACATCATAATGACCTACTTCCATCCAATTTTCTCAATTTATTGGCCTTTGAAGCAATAAAGAGTCTGTTGATTCTCCTCCATGGAAATGCAAATAGAAGCCATATGAGCAAATGACTCAAACTGGTGACTGAATGGACAAAACAGGCACTCCCATGTATTTCTCATAACAGAGTAGATGTCCAAAGCCTTTTGGAAAGCAGTTTGGCTGTTCATGAAGTATTCATACTCCGTGGTTCAACAATCCTACTTCTAAGAATCTAAAAGAAATGCAGAAGGGCAAAAAGATGTTTGTACGATAGTGATTGCATTATGAAGAACCTTGTGTGTCATGGCAGAAAAATAGAGAAACATATAAATGCACATCCACTTGAATATTATATATAATATATAATTTGTTTATATAAAGGTGTATGTCTTGATAAAAAAACATAAGTCTTAAAATGAGGAAAACCACTATGTGTTGACATAGAGGTCTCTGAAATGAAGTTAAAGCGACTCAAAAACAGTAATGTATGATTTCATTTGTGTTAAAATGTGTACAAAAGCGTAATGTCTAAATGAATAGAGAGTATTTTAGAAACATACACAGAAGTGTTATCCATCATTAGTCTTGGGGAAAGGAGTAGAAATATGGGAAGTAGTAAGAGAAAATAGTATTTTATTAGATATTCTTTTTTAAATGTTTGCAATGAAAATATATTCATATAAATAATTGTAAAGAGTGGTTTTTAAAACCCATCTGGAAAAATAAACATGAAAGAAAAATAGAAAATAGCCAGGAGAAGTCTAAAAATGAAGAGCAATAGGGTGGAAAAGATTCACCCTAATACATATTAAAATATTCTTGACAGAGATCATTTTGTAAAAGATTTGATCATTACCTCATACTATCCACCTAAATAAATTCTAGATTTGTCACACATTTAATTGTAATGACAAAACCAGAAAATCAATAGAAGGAAATCCAGCTTGCTTAGTTATTTTGGGTTTGGAATGGTCTTTCTCAACATCAAACTCCAGCCAAGAACCAGAACAACAAATACTATATGGTTTGACTACATAAAAATTAAAGCATTCTGTATGGATAAAGACTGTAAAAAACGACACAAATTTAAAAGTATTTACAACATGAGTAATAAAGTATTAATAGCCTCGTATGCAAAGAGTTCTTACCAAGTAATGGGTAAAAGATAAATGTGCCAAAGAAAAGGGCAAATAGCATGTGGGTAGATCAGGCTATTTTTCCTGTCTTGGAAATGACAAATTGCAAATTTTTCCATAGCTGATTCCAAAAAGACTGTGACACATAAACCACCAATGATGGTGTCTAGAATTCATCCCCAGTAAAGATTTTCATACTTCTTTTTTCAAGAGGAAATTAAACTTCAGAAGCCTTTGGCTTAACAGACATTTGCCCTTCCTTACACGAAGCTTACCTTAGCAACTGAATTTGTTTCAAGAGAAAAGCAAAACCTGGCATTTATTTAAACAAACATTGCCAGTTGCTATTTTCATATTTCCTCTGTTCGCTGTAGATAGCTTATATTGGAAAGTTGAAGACAAACATTTTTTTCCTCGCTGATGAGTTCCTGTATTTGGCAAGCACGGATGCTGCTCTGGGATTCTGGGGACCAGTCAAATTTCATTTTACTAATTCCCATTTGGATAGACATTTCACAGGAAAAAAAAAAAGTCTACCTCTGTTCAAAACATTCATTTATTGTTTCAGCAAAATAGCTCATGAAGCTTGTTGATATCTGGTAAGTTTGGTCAAATGTTGTTCTTAGCAAGTCGACAAATCAGTGAAAGCATAGAACTCACACCCCTATTTTGAAATATTTGCTGGAAGTGGTTAGGGATTACCACTCAAGCATTTATTATAGTGGGAAATACTTTAATCAGTACAAGAGATAAGCACCGGCAGAAAGAAATTATAATTTGACAAACATATACTGAGTTCATACTGTGTGCTAGATTCTCTTCCAAATAGAATGGGACAAAACTCCCAGCAGGTGTTGAACTTTATTTCATTGAAGAGAAACAGACCATATATAGAGGTAAGCTTATGAGCAAAGATGATGTCACATGGTGTTAAGTGCTCTGGAGGTGTACTGAGGCCCAAGAGAAAAATGCCAGTTCTCAGTCAATAGCATTTGTTGCATTTATCCTTCACAATAAAATGAATATATGTGTATATGTGTACATACACACATATGTATATACACATATGTAAATATTTATGTGTATACATATGTGTATTATGTGTACACATATGCGTGTATGTGTAAACACACACATATACAACACATGTAAACATTTTAAAGAGTTCACCATGTGCCAAAAATTTTAACACTATATGCGTATTATTTTATTTGATCTTCATACTAATCCTAAATTGATAGGTATAGATCTCAATGTAGATGGATGCTTGCATACATATGTTTTTATGACTTGTTTTAGTGCCCATTTGGAGAAGAAATCATGTACTGCTATTTGTGTTTTGTCTTTATTTCTTTGTTCTTCTTTTACTTTAATCTCTACCCCTTCCACTCATATTAAACAGCCCTTTTTCCTCACACTCCTCCAATTTCCAGCAACAAGTAGTGGCAACTTTGGGGTGACAGACAGCCAGTTAAATTTCTATTCATTTACATAATATGTAAATATTATTTATAGAGATGAGTACACTAACGTGTAACATACCTCTTTTAATAGAATTCGATGGCTTTATTTCTCTATCTCAGTTTGTATAGGACAGTCTCATTCATTTCTAAGAGTTGCTTCATTTTCATAGAATGAATGAAAGGTGTTTATCAAATTGCAACCATGGAGTGGGTGCTTACGGCTTTTAAAATATTTCTCTGTCATACAGAGATGCTGCGGAAAACACCTTTAAGTCTTTGCACATATGTGGACATATTTCTACGAGCTGTCTTCCTACACATGAAATTGTTATTAATAATGGAAGACCATTTGCATTTTACACATGCATGAAGTTTCCTTTCAGAAGGTTTCATCAACTTACAGTCCTACTGACATTTCTCCATATCTTTGGCAACATTCAAAAACATAAACCGTTTTCATTGCCATTTTGAAAATGTTTACATTTCGTATATTTTCAATGTATGTGTATGGTCGCATACCTTGTTCTTTGAACTGTTCATGTTTTTAAGCTATATTAGGAATTATTTGTAATGACTTGAAAGGGTTCTTTATGTATTTTGTAACTTGATCCTATATGTTTAATGCAAATATATATTTTTAATTTTTGTTTTTAATAGTAACAAACAGCTATGTAATATTTACTATAAGCCAAAGTCTGTCTTCAGTGCTTTATATATTCACTAATCTATTGCTCACAACAGTCCTGTGAGGAAGGTGCTATTATTCTCTTCATTGTACAGATCAAAAAACTGAAGCCTGGAGGTTATTACATGCCTTACCTAGGCTATGTAATCAACTGGTAGAACTCTTTCGGAGCTCTAATTCCAAAGTCAACTTTCAAGCCCTCAGTCATTCTCATGATACCTGTTAGAAAGTTCAAAAACTGTATGTAAAATGAACCAATATCTTTTTCTTCCTTTATAGCATCCGGTTTTTGTATCTCTAAGAAGTCCTTCACCACACAAAAGTTATAAACATATTTTTATAACTTTGGGTTATTTTATTCTTAGCCATTTAAATTATCTAGTGTCTGGTGGATGAGGTCAAGTCTACAGATGACATTATTTTTTCCAAGTAGGTTGCTAATTGTTATAAACCATTTGAGTAGGCTCTTTTTCCTATCAATTTGTAATTGGCCTTATTAAAAACTAAGAGTTTATCTTGCATGGGTCTACTTAGATACCTTATTCTGTACTTTGGCTTTATTTGCCTATTCCTGCCTTAGAACTATATTGTTTTTATTACTCTAGTTGATACTGTGCTAGAAACTTCTAAGGGAAGACCCCTTACTGTAAGAATTTCTTTGAATTTCTCCTGGCTATCCTTATACTGTTTTGTTCCTTTCAAATGAATTTTCAATGCAGTCCATGACATTTCTTTTATGAGACCTCTCATTCCAATTTTGGCAGTTATACAGTGATTACATAGACTAATTTGGAGAGAGCTGTTACATTAGGTCTTTCTAATTAAGAACCTGGTATAAATTTCTTCTTTTGCATCGGTTATCCTTCAGTAAAAATAGATAAAATTTATTAATATAGGTTTTTCACATTTTATTCCTTACTATCTTTGGTGGTGTTATTATAATTGAATTTTTCTGATGATAAGAAAAACATTTTCTTACTGTACTTTCAAACTGGACATTGTATTTGGAAGAACTACATGTTTCACTTTTAGTACTAGGAGCGTTTGATTTAATTTTTCTGGATTTTCTGGATCAATTACTGCATGAAAATAGTGACAGTGTTATCTTTTCCTTTCAAAACTTTATGCAGTATTGCCTTACCTTAGTTTTATTGTATTAATTAGAATCTCAACCTATATCATTGAAGGGTATTAATGAGACTAAATGTCTTTGTCACATCCCTGAATTTAATGGAAATAGCTCTAAGGTATCAAATCATTAGAAACCAAGTTTCAGTGTACAAGTTTTAAAATACAGTATATCACAATTAAGCTTATTGTTTCTTACAGATTTTTAGAAAATACCCTTTATCGAACGGAGGAAGTTTCATATATATATATGAAGCTTTATTAGATAGACTAATTGAAGCATATGTATTAAATTGTTTATTTTTATCAGATGCCTGTTCATCAAATTTGATTACCCTATATATATTCTTAATCTCTTAATGTTGTAAATCATAGTCTATTTCTTAAGGTTGAGTTGTATCCATTCCTGGGATAAACCTTTCTTTAATGCATTATAGTAAAAAAGCTAATACCTAGCTAGATTTAATTCTCATTTTTTGTTTACAGGGTTTTTTTTTGTTGTTTTTTTTTTGTTTTTTTTTTTTGTTTTTTTGCGTTTATGTTTGTAAGTGTGGTTGTAACGTTGTTAGGTTGTAACATTGGTTTCCATTTTTATTTATTTTGTGGATATATTTTTGGACCCCAGTTATGTAGAATGGAGTTTAAATGCCCTTTTTAGTTCTTGGGATAGTATTGGCAAGGGTCTTTACAGAGCCCATATTTCACTTCTCAATTTTAGTTGAGAATACATTTAGTTGAAAATACATTCTCCTCTCCCATAGCCAAGACTTTTATTTTTTGTGTATCTCTGAGTATTTATAAAATGAAAAGTAACCATAATGTTTTTAAAATTTAAGAGTTTACTGTCTTTTTGATATCTCATTAAAGAGCATGTTATTGGGGTGCCTGGGTGGCTCAGTCGGCTAAGCGGCTGACTCGATATCAGCTCAGGTCATGATCTCATGGTTCCTGAGTTTGAGCCCTGCATCGGCTCTGTGCTGACATAACTGAGCCTGCTTTGGATCCTCTGTCTCCCTCTCTCTGCCCCTGCCCGACTTGTGTGCGTGCTTGCTCTCTCCAAAATAAATAAATGTTAAAAAAAATTTAAATCATGTTATGAATGATAGTTTATGTGACTGTTTTGCACAACTTACTGTTTTTGAGGTTCTGCCCGTACAGTCTAATTCATTTTTTCTAGTGTTTCATGGTATTACATTATTTGCATTTACTATATTTTACTTAATTTGTTCTAATACTGAAGAAAATCTATATACCCCTTCCATCTATTTATACCATGAACAGTGCTTCAGTGAACATACCTACCTACCTACCTATTAAATAGTGTCTCTAGGATGTATGCTTAAGAGTTGATTTCCTGGCATATTATTTATATACTGCTGGTGTATAACAAATGTTTAGTAGTTTAAAACAACAAACTTTTAATCTGATAGTGTCTGTGGGAACTGAATCTCATAGCAGATTAGCTGGGTAGTTTGGTTCAGGATCTCTATAAGCTTGACGTTCTGCTCTGGGCTGGGCTACAGCTGTCTTAAAGCATAACTGAGGAAAGATTAATTTCCAATGTCACATGTCCAGAGACTTCGATTTCTTGCCTCATAGTCCTCCCCACAGGGCCACTTTTAGTGGCAGCTATGTTCCCCCAGGGTAAGTCGTTGCTTTGTGAGCCATGAGAGAATGTCCAAGATGGAGGCCACAATCTTTTGCAAACTAATCTCAGAAGTGCTGTACTATTACTTTTGCTACATGCTATTGGTCATTTAGACCAACCACGGTACCAGGTTAACCAACTGTCCTGGCTTGCCTTGGCCTTAGGAATTTCTCGGGTTTAAAATGTGACTTGCAGGTTTTAAAAATGAGTCCCAAGCACATCTAGGAAGTTGATCACCTTACCTGGTACAATGTGGATGGCACTTATACAAGAGTGTAAATACCCGGAATGGGAATCACTTGGAGTCGTTGTAGAGGCTGACATACTAGGTCATTGATTACATCTAAATACAGTTTCAAAATTATTTCCATGGTTTATGCCTCAGATTGGCCACCACAGGTTTCTACTCCCACCACTTGTGCATGAGGGTTCAGGATGCAAAAAAATTTTTTCTCTCAAATTCTCTGAAAAAATGGAGTTTCTGGATTCTTACCTATTAAATTGTATCTCCTACTTCCATCATTAAATTCTCAGTGCATTCTGGGAGAAGTTCTCTTCTTGATAGTCCAGCCTAATAATTCACCTTTCATTTTTGTCTTTTCTGCTATTCAGATATTTTTTTGCATAAAGATCCAGCAAAGCTTACAACTCTGCCTATTTTCGATGCATAATAAGTAAAATGTTTAATAGTATTCTAGAATTAGAAGCCAGATGGTCTCAACATAAGCAATGAGGGAGAGTTGGAGGGGAAGTGAGCTTTGAAAACCTTTATGAAAAAAACAAATACTGAAAATAAATGAGTTGAGCTTTATGTCTGATGAAGTTAGAAAACATAAGAGAGTAAGCTCAAATAACCAAGAAGAAAAAATGGTGAAGATAATTGCAGAATTCTGTGACATTAGGCTCTGTGACAGAGAGAGAGAATGATGAGAGGAAGCCATTTACAAAAATGTGGAAATTTTAGGTTTGTAATGCATTCTCCTTTGCTCACTCTCTGACTCTTTTACCCCAACAACTGTGGGAACATTCTACTTAATGCGTATTTTTGTGTATATTCTTTTGAATGTGTGTTCACATTTTATCAGTTTATTTCTCCCAGTTACATCTACTTCTCCACCTCTAAAAATATCAGTGCAAGGAACATGTCGCCAGACGAAGTCTTTTCTCTCTCAACTGTTTATTAAAGGGGTGTGTGTGGGGTTATACACCCAGAACTAGATTGCTTGGTCATAGCATAGGTACCTGTATGGCATGGTTGCATAATTAGTAACACTTTGGTCACCAGAAGGGCCACCCCAGCCTGAGCTCCCATCAGTGTTTGAGGTTTTCTGCCTCCTCATTCTAGTCTGTATTTGGCATTGCCCAGATTTGTGAGTCTAATTGCTGTACAATTGTACCTCATTATTAAATTAACTTGCATTTCTATGATTATTAATGAGGCTGAGGATCTCTACCTGTTTATTAGCTTTTGGGATGGTCCAAGTCATTTCTTTTAAGACAGTAATTAAAACTTCTGGCGTGCTTAATCAGGGTAAAAAAGGTTAAAACAAAAAATACACAGAGTAAAAAAGATGTAATCAATCATAGGGAAAAAGAAAACAAAATTCTACATTTCCAGAGAGTAAAACAAATAATTACCACCCCCCCAAAAAACATCTGTTCCATGATACTTCTCCTCACCAGCAGATGCTAGAAGACAACATAGGAACACATTTCTTTTCTCTCTCTCTTTTTTTTCTTTTAACGTTTATTCATTTTTGGATAGAGACAGACCGTGAGTGGGGGAGGGGCAGAGAGAGAGGGAGACACAGAATCCGAAGCAGGCTCCAGGCTCCAGGCTCTGAACTGACAACACAGAGCCCCACGCGGGGCTCAAACCCAGGGACCGGGAGATCATGACCTGAGCCAAAGTTGGACGCCCAACCCACTGAGACACCCAGGCGCCCCATAGTAGGAACACATTTCTGATGAAAAACTACTTTGTATCTAGAATTCTATACTAGGTCTAATTATCCTTCAGTTGTGAAGGTGAACTAGCTCACAGCTCCCTGTATGTAGGGAGCTATTACTGTGTCCCCAACCCCTGCCTTGTACTTGCCTGGAACCCTTCGTGGATAGGAGCAAGGGAAGAGCCAGGGAGTTTCTATAGTTTCAGAGCATACATAGCAAGGTCCTCTACCAAGTTAGTTTTATTCCAAATATGTTTGGTCTCTCAGTGGCAGGGATATGACCTAATTAGAAGATTTTGCTGTTAATTTTTTTTTCTGTTCTTTTAACTATTCCAGAGTGGGACATCTGCTTGTTTGTTCTTATATTTTTTACCTAAAGCAGTATTCCCAAATAGCCCTAACTCTGAGCCGGCTGGCATCTTTCCTAGAATGTTCCACACAACAGGATGTGACCACGTTTGAAAACAAAATGTTTTGAGGGGTGCTGGGTGCCTCAGTTGGTTAACCATGTGACTGTTTATTTCGACTAAGGTCATACTCCTCTTGGTTTGAGTTCAAGCCCCACATTGGGTTCTGTGCTGACAGCAGGGAACCTGCTTGGTCTTCTCTCTTTCTCTCTCTCTCTCTCTCTCTCTCTCTCTCTCTCTCTCTCTCTCTCTCCGCCTCCCTCCCTCTCTCCCCCCTCCTCTCTCCACCTCTCCCCCCCCTCCCCTCTCTCTCTCCTCCATCTCTCCCCTCTCTCTCCCTTTTCTCTCTCTCAAAATAAATAAAACTTAAAAAACTGTTTTGAGGTGGACAAAGCTAAAGGGATTTTTCCTGTGGAATTTATCAGCCTTTGCTACATTAGTGTGCACTATGAATTTACCTCTAACGAGATATCAATGCAGTATTACTTAAATGAGTTTAGCCACACAGCCCTTTAGGGAATAGGGAGTATTTTGCAGGATTAGTGCTTTAAAGCACCACTTTGTAAAACTGTTCTGGAATTTTGTGTCCTTGTGTTTTACTCTATGATCTCTGAGGTCCAGTATCAAAATGTATCAATTCCATGCTCTGTTCTCCACCCAGTGCCTAGTAAGCACTATACATACAATAAATACCTGTTCACTAAAAGGATCAGTGAATGAAATAGTTCATTATTATAAAATGCTTTAGATGTTATATGTGAAATCTGTGATAAGCTCCTCTGGACCACAATTTCAAACTCAGTTTCCAAAGAAAACAAAAATATTAGCCTACTTCTAATTACATGATGCACCATCTGTGAAACAAAATTCATCAAAAGTGCTTCATCCTGTAAATGTAGTAAAAGATCCTCCTCTGTGTATGCAGTGTTGTGTTGCAGAAGCCAGTGGCCGTTGTCTTCAACCAGCTTCAGGCATATCATCCATCTAGACCCTTGGGCCTTACCTGCAAAACAATACATATTGATTTACCTTTGTATTGTGCTTCATGTAGAAGACTTAAATGTTTATATATTTACTAGTTTTACCAGGATCAACATTTAGATTTTATGTTTGGAAGGGTCCTTGTCCATGTTGTGCATTTCCTCTCTGTCTTAATGTGCAGTCTTTTACTCAAGTTGGGTGTGATCTTTAAAATTGCTCACATTTGTGATGGATTGGTGTTCAATAGCATACAAATAAATGTGATTGTAAAAGGGAAAATTATACTCAATAGATTGTAATAAAATGGAGGGGATGTTTTGAGATTTGGAGGATGATTCTAACAAATACTTGTAATATCTTGCTAAAAAAAAATAGAATTCCCTGGTTATGTGACCATCGGAATACCTGCCTTGTTTTGTAAAACATAGTGACAAAATTAAGCTAACCAGGCAAAATTAATGAATTTCCTCTGCCTTTAATTTCTCTTTCTCTGCCCCCTCTTTAAAGATACTAGAAACTTTTGTTTTCCTTATCAGCAAGAAGCAGAGAGTAGGGATGGGGTCCTACAGAACTGACTTCAAGGGTTATACAAATGACTTCTCTCTTCATCTGTAAAGATGTGCACACCTCCTTGGGTTGATATACATAGGATTACATGAGATAAAGCCAAGTGTAACCCAGTATGAGTGCTCTACAATGATGAATTCTTCCACATTCACATAGTGTGTATCCTAATAGTTCGTACTATAGAAAAATTTCTTGACAAAGTGTCTGCTATTTATGTTTAGAGATAACTTCTCTTGCTCTGAAGAAACCTTATGTGCATTTGACTTCCTTTTTACACTTTTTTTCTATTACTTGAACGTCATCCAGAGAGAAAAATCCTTATGTAACATCAACATACCTTTATGTTCTCTATCAGCAGACCGTAATGTGAGTCACTCCAGCCTTTTCTTCCACTTTATTTGCAGATTTCACAGTTTGGTAGTTCACAAAGGATTTGGCATGCTAACAATGGGGTTAGAAGTTAGAAATTTGCCATTTTCAAATATTCTCACTTCCCTTAAGTCTATTTTTTTAAAATTATTTTTCTAGCCTTACTTGGTTGAAGCAAGAAAGGAAATGTTCACCAAAGCGCATTTCATCATAGTGAGTTAGATTTGGATAAGTCTAATAGGAAAAAATTGCAATTAAGAAAGCTCTCCATTTGCTTTCCTTTTTATGAAAGATTTTGAAATTGACATGAGCTCTTAGAGAATGTTCAGCTGTGGTAGTTTGAATTACGCTGCCCAGTTTCAGCTCACTGCCTCCTAACAACTGAAAAATTCATGGGCCAAAGGCTTTCAACTCCACTCTCGGACTTCAGTTACCCCCCATATCTCTTCTAGTACAAATTCCAGACACGTTTAGCTTTTCTGCATCTGTATGTATCTTTTAAGGGAGGTAAGGGGAGCAGGAAGGGCAGGTTGAGGAAGGAAAGAGATAAGATGGAAGGAATGGGAGGAGAGATTTTTTGATGAACCAAATAAATTATTAAAAATGTTTTACCCTTTGCACTTGTAGTGAAATGAAGGATCCTTTATGCTTTCTGCACCCAACTTTGGCTGGGATAGCTAAATGAAGACATTTTCCTTTAGAAAAGCCACAAATCACTTTTTCAAAGCTTGAATTAATAAGGCCCTTTGCAACAATGTTTCTCTGTGACTGTTCCGTTTTCAAAATGGAAATCTGTAGAATGTCAGTTCCTTTTTAGTTGGAAAAAAATATGACCATATGAAGCTCCTTTTAAAACATTCCTCTAGTGCAAGCATTTTAAATAATTTCTCAAAGGAAAGTACTATATTCTGAGTGAATAGCATGACATTATGAACTACATCTAACATAAGATTTTGCTTCGACAGGCCTGTCAATGCTCCTTAGTTCCACCGTAATGAAATGAAAATCATGCGAGCTTGGAAGAAATATCTTCCTCACCCTGATACTCTTTATTAACTGTGGAATTGTAGTATTTTCTTCACCATGGCAACAAAAGCACACAATAGAGTTGGCTCTCACCTTCTTCGCACAAGGTGATCTGGAATAACAGTAACAAAGAAAAGTGAAGCAAACACAGATGTCAGGAAACAAGGAGTTAAGGACACCGTGAACCCAGGGCACTATGAGCTCAATGAACAGCATTAAGGGCCCTGTTCCAAACGGTTTACTAGAGTAGGTAACTCGACCCAGAGAACAGACTTTCAGTTGATACTTGATTAAATCTCAGAATGAATGACTTAATGTCAGCCAGTCAACTAAAAGACCAATTTAAATGATCTCATTTTACAGTAAGGTTAATGTCAGTAAAAGGCATAGATTGACTAGTAATCTTGAAATAAGGCTCTGAATTACTCATATTCAGTGTCCTTTAAAAGCAAAGAATTTGTTGTCATCGGCACATAATTCTTTCAGTGATTTTGAGAGAATCAAGGCTCATTTTCTGTATGAAACGTTTAACCATAACTTTTTTTCCCCCTGAAAAGAATTTGGTTTAAAATGTCAGATATTCTATATTCTGTTCAGTTTACATTGTTCAAAATATTCAAAGCCATTCATCTTCCTCTGACATTCAGAGGTTCATAATGGGATGTCTTTCACTAGGACATGCTGTTAGAGGCAAAAATACCAAAATTGGGCAATTGACTATTCCCTGTTCAGGGAAAAGGGAGGGAAAAAAAATCACATCAGAGTTTTATTTTGTCACCTGTGAAGCAATGAAAGAATTAATAAAAATGTAAGTCCTAGCTAAATAGAAATCAAATTGTTACTTTGCAGCCAGGAAGCCAAGAAAAAACATTCAATTGAATTATGGGATTTGACTGTGTGAGATTTTAAAGATTTAAAAAAATAAGTTTGGCCATCTATTTTAAATAAGGTGGTAAATACCTTTTGTTCTTGCACCCAGATAGTTTTTAGTACTATGCTTTATTAAAAACAAAGCTGGCACTTACATTCAGGGAAAAGGTTCAAAATAATGTTTAAAAAAACTAATTAGAAAACAAATTAGAAAATTGATTTGGGAGAAATTTAGGAAAGATGATGGAGAGCATGCTTATTTAAATGACTGCTTTCTTTGAAGCCCAGAAAAATGAATAAAAATAGCTGAAAATAGCAAAAAGAATCCATTAATATTAAAACTAGACAGTTGTACCAACGTTATACTATACATGTCAAAATCACGCTGACGGTTACAACATATTTGGAGCAAATTGAATGAGCATGTTGAGTATCAGCACACAGTTCCCATAAATGAGAATGCAGTCAATGGGGAGTTAGTGAAGGAAAGCAAGGCTCAGGGTTACTGTTGTTGGGCACATACCAGGAACCGTGCTAAGGACTTTACCTGCAACATTTCAATGCCTCCTCTCGTTAAGTTGGTGCTATTATCTTCATTTTATAAATGGTAACACTCCAGTTTTTGCCTCTGGTCACATAGCTATGTTCCTAGTATTTGGGTGATCTGGGATTTTAATGCAGGGTTCTTTGACTTTAAAATGTCTCCTCAGTGACTAAGCAATCAATGCAGTCTACCAAGGAGGAAGTTCTTGTGTGCCCTGCTGATAATCCTCAACTTGGAAGGAGAAGAGTTGGAAGCATGGTACACTATGGAAGAAGAAAGAGCACCCCAGAAGTAGCTGGTACAGGGCAAAGAGGGATACAACAGCTTGGGGCAAGTGTAGAAGGAAGACAGAGAAGAAAAAGTTATGCATGAACCGTTTTTGTTTTTCATGAGGATTATTGTCTAACCAGGAGACATCAGGTCTGGAAGCAAGTCTGAGCTGGAGAGAGATGCAGAATCATAGGTCAGGTCCCACCTTTTAAGCCATAGACCAACATGATGTGCAAAGAAAATATAAATGGAGCAGCCAATTATAAAATGGCTGATGCGTGAGACATTAAAAATAGGTGGTCACTCCCAAAGATAGGTGGCCTGCCCAGAAGAAAAACGGGGGGTCAAATCTGAGGGGATACCCACAGGTTAGGTTGTGTGCCCTAATCTGATGGAACCATCTTGTTTTTGAGGTAGTTTGCAACAGATGAGGAAAGTACATAAAGAAGTCCTTAGATTTTAATTACATTAATTCAGATTCTAGGTTAGGTGGCTCAAGGAGTCTCTGAATCTCTTGCAGTGGGTCCTATGAAGGCTGACTTGGGTCTTTATTTATGAGAAACACCTGAGTGGGATCTGTCCAGATTTACTGTGCCATTAATTCACATTACTGCTTAACTCACGCCATTGATCTAGGCTGTATTACAAGTAAGTTACTTTTAAGCTGTAAACCTCTTTATGGTCAAAAGTTCTATGATTCCCTTAGGGCTAGTAAAAAATTTATCAGAATCTACAGCCAGACTAAAACAATATCCCCTTCATGAAAGCCTAAAGATTTGAAGTTAGGCCTAGACTAGGGAAGACCTAACAGCTTTAAATTAAAGAGGTGACTTATACACTACTGATTCTGAGAATTAAGAGACAAGCTTTCAACTTGAGGTGACTATTGGATGTGCTAGGTGGCTTAACTAGCTTGTTAACTTGCACCAGTTAGGTAGCTTAAATAGAAATTACAAATGTTTCTACTTATAAGAGTTAACAGGTTCACTGTATGATATTTAAACATTAGTGTACTGAATAAAAATATAAATTGCTCAGCAGTATCCTCTAATAACTTTATTCACGTTTTGGTTTGTTTCTGCACAGTTTGGATACTTCCTGACCTCTAAAGAGTAAACAGTAAACATCCTCATTACTGGGATTTTCTTTCTTTAATCCTGATATTCCTGATGCTGGCCAAAATGTTTTATAAATAAAGATTTTTCTCCTGTAGCAAAAGTAAAGAATGCTCTTTAAAAAGTTCTACCAGTTTTCCAACAATAACTTTTTTTCTTGATACAGCTGTTTTTACCTACAATCACCCTAAGTAAAGTAAAAGCGTGCTCCTTTGGCAGGGGGAGGTGTTTAAACACTATCTTTATAATGCTGTCCACCCTTTTCAGTGATTTCCTTTATATATTCAAATTCTAGTTCCACTGTGGGTCCATGTCATCACACATCGTGAATGAATGGGGTCTGAATTCATTAATATGAATACCGTAAAAAGGAACACATGTGCCATGTATACTCAATGTGTTGGAACTGGCTAATTGGAATGGGATGCATCCGAATAGTTTCCATTAAATTGAATGAGAATTTTATGTAATGGCTTTTAACGTAGGGGTAGATTTTTCAGGAATGAATTAAAGTGGATTGGTGACTTTTCCTTAACTAATTCTATCAGGAGGACACTGGCCTAAGCTAAGAGTTAGACATGTTGGTACCAAAGGGCTGACTGCACTCAAGCACTTAAGTGCATGAGCTGATTTTCATAGCAGAAAGAGAGCCTACCAGGTGGAAGTTTTGTGTGTGATTATCCACCTGCAAAGATGAAATAGAGTGAATGGAGAAGAGAAGATGATGAATAGCCCCAGCCCAGGCCTATAGAATACCTTAAAGCTCTTGGCTGAGGGGAGTGAAAGTAGAAGCTGAAGGGCTGTTCTTACAGGATTTTGAAGAATGTGATTCTGAAGTGTGACGTCGAGTGGGCTGATGCCTGCTCCCTCCACCCCGGTCCTTTTGTTTGGTACCCAGCACTATTCCTGCACTGTGACAATTCTAGGGCATTGATGGTGACACTTGAAAGGGAAGCATCAATGTATGAGCAGATAACTTGTGTAGTAGGCTGAATAATGGTCCCCCAAAGATGTCAACAGCTTAATTCCCACATGCATACTTCACTGCCTCGTACTGAATGTTTGTGTTCTCTGAAAATGTATATGTTGCAGCTGTCATTCCCAGTGTGATATTTTGAGGTGGGACCTTTGGGGGCTTAGATGAGGACATGAGAGCAGAGCCTACTTGATGAAAGTAATGCATTACAAAAAGAGAAAGAGACAGGAAAGTTCTCTTTCCATCATGTGAGAATCCAGTTAGATGGTAGCCATCTATAAGCCAGGAAGAGGACCCTCACCAAGATCTGAATCTGCTGGCACCTTGATCTTGGACTTCCCAGCGTCCAGAACTGTGAAAAATAGATGTTTGTTGTTTAAGCCACTCAGGCTGTAGTAAAGATCTGCCTAGACTTATGATGGGGTTACATCCCAATAAATACACTGTAAGTTGAAAATATTAAGTAAAAAATGTATTTAATAAACCTAACATACTAAACGTTATAGCTTAGCCTAGCCTACCTTAAATACCATCTGAACACTTAAATTAGCCTGCCGTTGGCTAAAATAATCTAACACAATAATAAAGTCTTGAATATCTCATGTATCTTATTGAATACTGAAAGTGAAAAACAGGATGGTTGCATATGGGTAAAAATGGTTGTTAAGTGTTTCGGTTGTTTACCTTCATGATCATGTGGCTGACTGGGAGCTGTCGCTCATTACCCAGCACCACAAGAGAGTATCACACAGCATATTGCTAGCCCAGGAAGTGATCAAAGTTAAAATTGGAAATATGTTTTGTTTTGTTTTGTTTTGTTTTTGTTTTTTTTCTGAATGGGTATCTCTTCCACACCAAAATAAAGTTGAAAAATTGTAAGTCAGACCATTTTAAGTCAGGGACTATATTTGTTTTAGCAGCTCAAACTCACTTAGTACAACTTATCTTTCATGGTAAAGGGATTTTGCAGATGTGACTTAGTTGAAGATCTTGAAGTAGAAAAATTATCCTGAATTTTCCAGGTGGGCCTAATGTAATCACAAAGATCTTTATAAAGAGGAATCAGAAGATCAGAGTGAGAAAAGGATGTGACCACGGAAGCAGAGATTGTAGTGATGCATTTTGAAGATGGAGAAAGGAGCCATGAGCTTCTAGAAGCTGGAAGAGTTGAGGTAATAGATTCTTCCTCAAGATCCCAGAAGGAACATCTTAATTTTAGCTCCATAAAGCCCATTTTGTACTTGTAACCTCCACAGTTATAATTTTGCATTGTTTAAACCACCGAGTTTATGATCATTTGCAAAAGGCAGCAATACGAAACTAATGCAGCTTGTAATGACAGACACACGTGGGTAGTGGTCAGCGGACTTGGAAGTACCCACTGGAGCCTTGCAGGAAAGCAGTAGTACCCAATAGGAGAGCACATGTGAGAACTACCCAGGGGCCTCCCCAAAGTCTTGTTGTGGAGAGACTTTGCGGGGATTTAAGACTCTGTTGCATTTTGGGACAGGGAACCATCCATGTTATTAAAAATCTGGCCTTATTTGTACATATGGACCAGTGAAGGCTGCGGCCACTTGCAGTTACAGAAGGATTCACACAGACCTGACTTGTCAATAAACCTGTCTTTCACCAGCTTCAGCCTGAAGAGTTTATCTGTGGTCAATAGAAACAGTGTGGCATCGTTGCAGCCTTCCACTTCTTCCTCTCAACCCTATGATCTGAGTTATTCACTTACCCTATAGGGCAAATGAAGCCTGAAAAGCTCAAGTACAATCAAAAGCAGCCTCGCTCAAGGGAAAGGAAGTTGGTTTTCTGACCTTGTTGCTGGTTTGAGGAGGGACCATACACCAGCAAGACACCCGAAACGATGGGGCACTCATTCTGAGTGAGAATTGGCCTGAGTTACATTTATTTGAGGTAGATGAGGGTAGAAGGAAGAATATGGCCCTGTGTTGTCACTGATAGTTATATCTCTTGCTCCCAATGTAACAGCGACTGGGGAAAAGTTAGAAAACTATGGCGTCTTCCCTTGAGAATGACCTATGACTCAGTGTTCTCTTCAATACCTCAGTACTATAAACAGACATGCCATCATTTGCAAGGGTAAAATTATACTCATGAGTGCAGTAGTACTCCAAATATTGCAAACTCCACAACACTTGATACAACTTGGTAATTTAACAAATATCACCACTGTGTAGAGAAAATATCTTGAATTACTGCTCCTATCCACAGTGGCCCATATAATTGCAATCACTTGACGTTAACAGTACTGTAAGTCCCCACAATTATTAAGAAGATTGAGAAAAAATTGCATTAGTCATGCAAATTATTTTATATACAATTAGGATAAAAGTCCCTTATGTATGGTTTATTATGCATCCCATTTTAATAACACATCAAAACAATGACTGTTCTATTGTGCTATAAATTCTTCTCATTTGGCTTACAAGTTCCAAAAATAACATATCAAGATTCAAATGAGTTTTATTTCTAAGTTTTTTAATAATTGTAATTAAAGGGCTAAATTTTTAACTCTGATTTTCCGTGAAGATGCATAGATTGGCCTTGGTACAGGGCCCAATACTGTCAAATTAGGGCCAATTAAGGTTAAGTGGTGTTCTGGTAGAATCTTGGTCTAGCTCTTATTTTTCTTTTGAAACTACAAGTACTTGCTACTTAGGACATTTGACATTATAATAACATAAGTACATTAACACCCTTTAACTACTTGTGGGGTCATTAAGCTTGTCCACACATCAACACCCCCAAGCACATCTGTAAATGGGAACAATGTTTCTCTCTTTTTTTCTTTAGAGACTTCCCCTTCAGGGTTTTGGACTCTTCCATTGTACCATACAGAGATAGTGATACTCAGGTCTGCCCCTGACCCTCCTGGGGCCCTATCTGAATTTTCACAAAGCCCACTCTATGTGGTTTACACCATGACAGCAGGGAGCACAGCAGTTGAAAAGCACATTGACTAGCATAAACTTAGTTCAATGTACATGTATTGAATGAATGATTGAATAAATATGAATGTATGCATAAATTATGAAATGAATAGGTTTCCTTCCCAAGCATCATCTCATACTTGGGGTCCTTTTCTTTACTGGATTTTCTTTTGAATTAGTATTCAAAATTATTCCGCCCACCCACTTGCAGTTATACTATACCTGGAAAGTGTGTGTGTGTGTGTGTGTGTGTGTGTGTGTGTGTGTGTGTCTGTGTGTGTATGGGTATGAATACACACAGACATACACACTTGACCTTGAACAACAGGGGGAGTTAGAGTTGCCAACTACCCACACAACTGAAGATCCACATAAAACTTTTGACTCCCACAATACTTAATAGCCTACTGTTGACCAGAAGACTTACCAATAATACAATCAATTAACACATTTTGTTATATGTATTGTATACTGTATTCTTACAATAAAGTAAGGAAAGAAAATGTTAAGAAAAATAAGAGAAAATACATTTACAGTATTGTACTGTATTTGTCAAAAACACTACATAGAAGTGGACCCATGTAGTTCAAACCCGTGTTGTTCAAGGGTCAACTGTGTACAGTAAAACCTTGAATTGCTAGTAAATTGTTCTGTGAGTGTTCTGCAAGAAGAGCAGACATTGCTAATAAATTTTAACTTGATAAACAAGCGATTTTTTGCAATATGAGTAGCATGTGATGCCAGTGTCCCATGAACACAACTGAGCCAATGGTTCTTCAAATTTGCTTTCATATATGAGTGCTTTGGATTATCAGCAAGTTACCAGAACGAATTATGCTCACAACCAAGGTTTTACTGTATATGACAGTATATGACAATAAGTGCTGTTACGTCATTTGGTGGCTGGGAGGGAATCAAAGATTCACTAGAATATAAAGGAACACACGGGTTTCACAGTCTGCTCCTGGTTTACACCCAACTATGTCCTTTATTAAGTCTGTAACATGGGCAAATTCTTTAACATTTGTGTCTCAACTTCCTTATCTATAAAAATGGGAATAAATATGTGTCTTCAAGAAACTGTTATCAAAACGTTATTTGTAGATGAATCCTAAATCTAGCAGTGAGTCCTGTTGGAGTAGGAGGCTCATAAGCCTCTCCACACTCATAAGAACAAAACTGCAGGGCATAGCTATTTTTGGAGGAATGACTTGCTGAGAACAGGCATCTGGCAGACCAGATTGAAAGGAACCTCTTCTCAGGGATGCAATTGCTAAACAACTGTGGGCAGAGGCTGGAGATCTTGTCCTATTAGTAATGAAAGTTTTGTCTAATGAAAAGATTCATGGGCACAATTTAAATGGGACATTAAAAGTTCAGCAGAGTGTGGACAATACAGTGAATTTCTGCCAGAAATAAAAGCAAGAGCTCCTTAATTCTATTTGGTAAAAATCTTTATTTAAAAAAAATTAACATTTCAGACAGAGACAGAGCATGAGTGGGGGAGGGGCAGAGAGAGAGAGAGCGGGAGACCTAGAATCTGAAGCAGGCTCTGAGCTCCCAGCTGTCAGCACAGAGCCTGACATGGGGCTCGAACTCACGAACCACAAGATCATGACCTGAACTGAAGTTGGACGCTTAACTGACTGAGTCACCAAGGCGCCCCGGTAAAAGTCTTTATTAATTTCTAGTGAGTAAATACTAAAAAAAGAGTCATAACACCATATATTATTTTTACTTCTAGAATTGATATTTCACAAAAAGTCAGAATTCCTGTGGATTTGTTATTTAAACTAAGTTTGTTTTCAACTCAAAGCTTAAAAAAAAGGTTTTCCTTCTAAGAGTCTCCCACTTGGTTGCAGCTCTAGCATCTCCAGATGTGTTGGCCATTCCTAAATCGCAGGGGTGTTTTTTTTTAATACGCTACGCAAAGAATTTCTCTGTCTTGTCTCTGTCTTGTCAAGATTGGCTTTTACCTTAAAAGTCTAAAATCTAAAAGATTATTAGTGCTAACCCCATGTTCAGATAAAGTCTGGAAACTTCACTTCAGCAACTTTAACCTTCCAGATTCTAGAGTCAATAGTCAAGTTACTGAAGAATTAAATCTCCAGTTTTCCATAGTTTTACTCAGTCAAAAATACATCCAACACTGGTTCTCAACAAGAGAACCCAAGGGGCATTTGGCAATATTGAGAGGCATTTTTATTTGTCACACCTGGGGAGAAACTACTGGCATTTAGTGGGTAGAGACCACGAATGCTACTAAAATTCCTAAGGTGCCTACAATTCCCACACAGAAATTTTCTGGTCCAAATGTCAATAGTGCTAAGTTTGGAAATCCTGCATTACAGTGATACATGTTGCAATTAATTTATACTAATTAATCAGAGGCAGAATGCCATATTATAATATGGTGCTTGAGTGGGTTCCCTACTTTTTCATTGGAGACACCATATCTACAGGAGTAGATGATTGTTAGGATTCTTCATAGTTAGAAACTTATGTAAATGACTGTTACTTTGAGACTCGGTAATTTTAAATGAGCTTCAAAATATTTTTAAACAAATATTGCATTGGAATTTTTAAAAGAATTTTCTGAAAGCTAGATTTAAAATCTCAACATCTAGTATGCAGTCCCACCTTGCAAACTAACTGCTGTGTAACCTTAACAGACTTTTAACATCTATGAACTTTAATGCTTACATTTACAAAATGAATTAAAACATACACCTATCTCATAGCAGGTTTTAAGCAAAAAAAAAATGTATGTAAAATCACTTTCATAAGTGTTAAGTAAATGTAAGGTATTATTGTGCCTTTTTAAAATATAAATTTCCTTTTGAGTAATCAACTGGTTTTATGACCTTTTATTTTTAAAGAATAATTTTATCAGTTTTTCAGATAGAGACTCTACATATTTCTAAAATAAATATCATATTCCTTAGCATCCTGGCACATGCCTCCAATTTTACTTTAATGGAAAGGGAACATAAATACAAGTTTTAAACTAAATCTGATTGAGTAAGCTCGATTAAGCACAATTTAAATTTAGATAAATGCCAACTTAGCTTTTATTTACTGTTTTACCCATATATATATATATATATACATATACACACACATATATATTATATATATATACATATACACACATATATTTTATATATATAATATATATATGTGTGTGTATATGTATATATATACACATACAGTATATATATGTATATATATACATATACATACATATACACACATACATAAATAGCTCCTAAAGTCATATAAATTTTAATTTTCCAGAAAACATGACTGTCTTTGAGACTTCAAGTACCATCTCTTATTATACAATCACAAATACTGGTTAGAGAATTAAATCTATAATCACAATATACAGTGAAATGACAATGCTAAGTCTATATTATATCCGGAGTTGAGTTGATGTATTAAATAAGAAGTTTTCACACTCAAATGGCTATAGAGGGACCGGGCAGATAATTTAAATGAAGCAAGTATAAGAAAACAGGGAGCCTGGGAAAGGCACATACCACCCCCCTCCAAACTAATGTTGACATATAGGATTATAGGTCTAGTGCCCCCAGATCCTAGAATTTTTTGAAGATAAATCAGAAATTCTGATGTTGATGTGAAACTTCTGTATTTTTAAAGCCTCTGTAGAGCAAATTTGCTTAAGGGCTGTCAGCAACCACTATTCTAAAAAAAATAGTGTAAAGACAGTACTTTTTCACCAAAATGTCTCAATATTTAAAAAAGAAATGTTTGAGCAGTGATAATTTCCACTGTTTTTTAGTAAAATTCCCCTAAGGGACATGGACAAGAGAAACCATGGGAAGTCTGCACAGTAGTCCAGAACCCTTCAAGGCTCTGATGCCTTGGCCTTCTCTTCTTACCTGCTCCCTCAGGACCTTTAGGTGAGAAGACCAGGATCTCACAGAAGTCTGAAATCAAATCTCATAGAATGTAGTCCTACTCTGTAGGAATAGAACGCTTAAATCATATTTATATCAACTCCAGAACCAGTCCCCCTTTTGAGAACGATTCAGGTTTCAACTCAAGATAAATAATTAGACATACTCTGGTGTGGGATAAGAAGAAGTATTACAAAGTTACTCTAACAATGTCAACACGAACATTCAAATAGTCTCAAGAATGCATTGTTGGGGCGCCTGCGTGGCTTGGTTGGTTAAGCATCCGACTTCGGCTCAGGTCATGATCTCACGGTCCGTGAGTTCGAGCCCCGCGTCGGGCTCTGTACTGACAGCTCAGAGCCTGGAGCCTGTTTCAGATTCTGTGTCTCCCTCTCTCTCTGCCCCTCCCCTGTTCATGCCCTGTCTCTCTCTGTCTCAAAAATAAATAAACGTTAAAAAAAATTATAAAAAAAGAATGCATTGCTTACTAAGCTATATGCACATACGCACAATTTCAGTAATCTATATAAAATTTTCCTAATCATTTATTTTCTGTGTAATATTTCACTCTGCTGTTAGCACTTTAGCAGTTCTGTAATATATTGAACATTTCAACCATGTGATATCCAATCAATCACAACCTGTCAGAGGTATGATTTTGATTTTAATATTGACATATTCTCAAATTTGCAAGAATTTCCTTTGAACCCACATTTGCTAATATTCAGTGCACTTTCTCTTTGTCCTACGTCCAAAAGCAGGCCTTTGAAATATAATGGAAACTTTTCATTCTGTTGTACTTTGTCATCTGAAGCATTTGTTGATAATAAATCTTGAATTATTCAGCTTCATTTCAGATGGGCAGTCAGCAGGATTAATATCATATCATCGTGGTTTTTAGGAAAAGAAAACCCTTAAATCTCCAAACCAAAATGTAGACCCCTGATACCTTTTCAAAATGTGCTAAAATGCGTACAATGCAAACCGAGAATTTCAAGGCTTGGCATGTTTACTGGGCAAACATATATACAACCACACAACCAGTTACATCTTTCTTCCACCTAGATTCATTTCTCAAACCATCATCTTTAAGTCTTAAAGCTAGAAATTCCAAACACAATTACAAACAGAGCAATAGACATCATTTTAAACAGTCCAAGAGTCAGTATATATTATTGAAAATTTATTGAAAAAAGGCACGGTAGAGGATGAGAGAAGAGTGGGAATCATGATCCTTGCTTTCACAGAGACCTAGAGAAAACTAAATAAATATACCTGAATCAATCAAGGATCTATTCATTGTGCTCTAACATTTACAGGTAACAAACAGCCACAGAAAGGGGGATGGGTCTAAAAGAGAGACAACTTTTGGGGAAATGTGGAGGTTGGTGTTTACCCCTAAAAATCCAGTGTATAAGTGCTTTATTAGTTACAACAAAATTCTGGGGTGTATTCTGCATGACAAAATTAGCCATAAATGATAAGATGTATCTGGCTTTCAAAAATCTGTGACTCTGAGCTTAGATTTTTGCTTTTTGCTTTAGTGTTGCAAGGGAGCCACATTATTCTATTTTATTGTCATTTCAGTTAATATAAGGCTTATACACATTAAAGAATAGATACTCTAATGTGACTCAAACATGTTCTATGACATAGATTCGGTGGGATCAAATCCCAATAATGTAGCTACAAATTGAGCTTCAATTTAATCTCTAATTTCAGTTACCCTGTAGCAGCAGTGGACAGTGGGTGGATAAAACCTACTGGTTCATGTATGCTACTGAATAGTCAAAAAATAAGATTTAATGGTTATTTTTACTGTTGATAGAACCATCAATGGGTTTATTTTGGGGTGAGCCAAATCATTGCCAGTTAAGAGAGCAACACCAGAGCCTGGTATTTATTATAAACATGCCAATATGGCATGGCATGTATATGTATACATACACAGACACACACACACACACACACACACACACACACGAAATTATTAAGAGAACCTTGTTTTCTGATTTCTTCAAATAAATAGTTGGCATATATGTGGGTGTATGTGAGTGTACACACACATGTAGCGGCCATGTGTGAAAATCTTAGTATAATGCAAAATACTTTATTTAATCCTTTGTTAGGGTAAGTGGAGGACAGGATGAAGAAGAATTGAAAATAACCAAAATATGAGGAATTCTATCTTCTTTCCATGAAACAACAATTGAAAAGGGAACCAAAATATATTTTATGCATGCAGAGTTTGACATTTACTGAGTGTTTCCAGAAGGGAAACAATTTTAAAAACCTGCCATCATTATTTATAATATAAATAGCCAAATACATAAAGCACAGATTTCCCACCTCATTTTAATAAATATCAACAATATTAAAGCATTGATAGTATTGTTCATAGCTTCTGTCTTTAATTTTTTTGTCTAGCTTACTAATTGCTGAGAGAAATATTAAGATCTCCAATTGCTTGAGAAATTTGTATTTCTGTCCTTAATTTTCTCAATTTTTATTTCATGTACTCTTAAGCTCTATTATTAGATATACATTTAAGGTTGTTATATCTTCCAAATGAATTGACCCTTTATAATTTTTAGATTTACCTATTGATACATGATAATATGGTTTCTCTTGATATGTTCTTTGTCTGATATTAATATATCCTTTCCAGGCTTTTTATTATGGCTTGCATGGTATATATTTTTCCATACATTTAATTTAAGCCTATCCAATTTAAGCTTATCTATATTTTATGTTTAAAGTGTATTTCTTTTGGAATATAGTAAAGTTGGGTCTTGCCTTTGTTTCCCCCCATTCTGACTACTACAACTTTTTAACTGGAGCATTTAGACCATCAACATTTAATGTAATTTTTATATTATTGGCTTATGACCTATAATTTAATTTGTTTTGGCAGCTCTTTTTTTTTTCTCATTTCTTCCTTTTTTACCTTCTCTTGGATTAACTGAATTTTTTTTTCCAAACTCCATTTCTAAGCACTAGCTTTTTAGCTATACATTTTGCATGGTAATGGCTGCTTTGTGTATTACAGTACACATTTCTAACTTTTCAATTTACATAGAATTGTTATTGTTCTGCTTATGTAAAAATGTGAAAATTTCACAACTTTATAGTTTAACACCTCACCATCATGTTATATGGCCATATGTATTATGCTATGTATGTTACAAATCCCACAATTCAATCTTATCATTTTTTTATTAATGGTTTTGTATTTTAAAGAAATAAGAGGGAGCAACAGCCTTTTACCTTGTTGAACACTGAATATTGAACATGGAGTTGGGAAGAGATGCACATAACCAGCTGACTCTAGTACACAACTGAAATCTAAAGCATTTCTTATTTCTAGGGACGAGTTCTTACTTTTCTTTACAGTTCTGAGTTTTTAAAATTACCCAACATCTTCTGTCATTAGTATGACCTGAGATAATATATTGGTTATCCTTCCTGATAAAATTTTTGGCAAACCTTATCGCTTAAAATTCTATTTGAGGTCCCTGGATCCATAGAAACATAGACTTGTGGACCCTCTAGATCAACCATTTGTTTAGAGTTGTGAAAATTGAGACCAGGGGAACTTAAATGATTTAAATAAAGCTAGGCAACTAATCAATAGGTAAACTTAGATTGGAATATACATTTCCTAACTTCTAGAGGTCAAATCTTGCCTGAAATTCAGGTGCTTTTCACCCAGCAAATGTAGTATCTTATATTCTAGTGACTCTTTATTTCCCACCAGACTGTAAAAGCCTTGAGTGCAGAGTATGTTAGGGTCCATTTTATCTTTGAATCTCTAGCACTTAGGACAGTGTCTAAGAGAGCAGAGGACCACAGTGTGCAACAATTGTTTGGCCCCACTTAAAAAAAGAACAAAACAAAACTGAATTTGAATGTCCTTGAAATGGGACACATATATTCTATAGAATAAGATATATAGGGATATCTCAGTGCTGCCCACCTTACTAATTCATTTATGGGAAGCAATTTATATACTTGTATATCTCACACATCACTTAAATTTTTAAGTACCCAATAAATGTAAAATGAAGAATCAGGATATTAAATGCTTATTTTTTTTTTTCTTAGATAGGAGGGTCATCAACTGTCTTGGTTTGCCCAAGACTGTGTTGATTCTAGAACTGAAAGTTTTGCAACTCTAGGAAAGCCTTAAATCCTAGGCAAGTCAAAATGGTTCATTACTCTTAGCTGGCTGATTTTTCTCCAGGTAAAAATAATTTTTTATCAAAACATTAGCAAAGTATCAATGACTTATAATTCCATCTCTCTGGGAAAATAAAAAAAAATAATTTAACACTGTATTGTGTAATTAAAATTTGCTAAGAGAGTAGAACTTAAGGGTTCTCACCAAAAAACAAACAAAAAAAAACAAAACAATAAAAAATAGAAATATGTGAGGTAATGGATGTGTTAATTATCTAGATAGGAGGAATCCTTCAAATGTATACATAATTCATCACAGTGTACTCTTTAAATATTTTAAAGTTGTATTTGTCAACTTTTTACCTCAGTAAAGCTGGGAAAAATTCTGGCTTGTCTGGAAAAAAGAATAATTTGATTAGTTACAACATCTAGGTGAACTCTGTCTGCCTTCTCTCAAGGAACTTGTAATGTGATAAATCCTGATCTAATCATACCTTAGGTTCATTTCTTCATGCTGAAGTGTATTCATCATAGTCTTTTCTTGAGAATAAATGGCTACACTTCCTCTGACTCCAGTGATATATCAGTGTTTATAGACAACCTTCACAAAGGACCTGGTGCACCTCAAGTTTTAGTAATAGTTTCCATGCAAGAAATCCCATTGCTTCCTTAGTCCTTATGATAAGTGTGCCTCCCTGCAAGACTTTTTTTTTTGTGAGAACCTCTCAGTTGATGCTCTTCTAGGTGGTCTTGCTTCCTACAGAACCCCCCTCTCAGAGTCTAAACCTAATTTTTCTCAAGGAAGGCCAGTTGATTTCATAATTTGTTTTGTTAATTTGTCTCAATTTGGTGAGGTGGCTCTAGCTGCAACCACTCCCTCTTTCTTAAGTTTCCAGAATTTAAGATACTCATGAATTACTTATGTGTCTATGTAATGAAGTCTTCCCTGCAGTTTTGCCTATTGCCTTCCCTTCCCTCCTCTCCAAGCTAGTTCAGGTCTCCGGTATGTGTTTGATTTTACAAGGCCATTTTGTGCCTCTCTCCATCTCTCTCTCAAATATTTGAAAACATATTTGGAACAACAGAAAAAAAAATGGTTTGTTTTTTACTATTTAAAATAGTAGTGGCTCTAAGGATAGATTTGGGGGAAAAAATGAGATAATATGGATAGGAATTATACCAGAAAGGGGCGGTGGGTGTTGGAGGAGGAGGAGGAAAGAGCAACATAGAGATGGAGACTAGAGGAGAAGAAAATAACCTTTTTCTTCCCTATCTTCTCTGTCTTGACAGAAATCTCTGATTCTTTGTCCACTTCTCCATTTGAAATCTTTTCATCTGTACTTGGACCCGAACAATCTAGCATATCTGATAACACGATAAAATTGATTTTTAAATATAATTTTTCTTTTGTGTACCATAGCCTGAATATTGGAATGAGATACAACAAAAATTTATATTAATTAAAGCTCTTTTAAATATTTGAAAATAGGATTTCTAAATTATCATGTAAATTTATGCAGAAAACACAAATCAAATGGTTCCTGGTTTTGATGTAATAAAATCTGGTACTGTTATTATAAACTTCTACAACTTTTTTCCCAGCTCCATTGAAAGATGAAAGTGCCAACCACTGTCGTTTTTCAGGCCTTCCCCTTGGAATTCCTGTCACTCTTACTTAGTAGACCTTATTTCTTCATGGAAATAGCACTGTTTCATTTATAAAAAATTCATGGGACACAATTTTCTCTTGAGTACATAGGGCCTAAGGCTTTCAACCATGTCTATACTATTGCCTAGAAACTTGCCTATATTTAAAAGATTCATGAATTTAGAGTTACTATTGGTCAAATGTCAGCAGTGCCTTTTTTAGAGTTTTAAAACAGAGGATTAGAAAAAAATCTATAAGAATTCATTCATTTGGTCTTTACTTATGGAAAAACTTGCCCTACATCAGTCAAAACAGACAAATAATCTTATTCTTAAAAAAAGAAGAAGTCACCACTTACCTTAGTGTTTAGATATTAAAATGAAAGGCCTTGTTTCTTGTGGAATGTAGCATTTTGTTACAATAGCAATCTATTTCTCTTACCAGATAAACTGAGGTTTTTTAAAGTTTGTTTATTTTGAGAGAGCAAGCACGTGCACAAGTGGGGGAGGGGCATAGAGAGAGGGAGAGAAAGAATCCCAAGCAGGCTCTTTGCCACCAGTGCAAAGCCCAACACAGGGATCGAACTTAGGAACTGTGAGATCATGACGTGAGCTGAAACCAGGGGTCAGAGGCTTATCCAACTGAGCCACCCAGGCTCCCCAATATATTGAGTTTTTAAATTGCCTCTGTGCTTCAATATTCTACTTTTTCAAATTTTCATGATTATGTTTCCTGGTTAAAGTTTCTGTATTTCTCTTTAATCAGCAACCTAGATAATAGTTGACATCTTTGATCCTGCAGCTTTCAGCATATTATATGGGTTTTGTATTCTGTATCTTTCATTCTATAATCCAAACACCTAGCACAGGGTTTGCAAGTCAATATGTATTAAAGATCAAGGACTCCAATAAACTGAAGATCTGCAAAAGGAGTCCATCAGAGTTTGGAGCCTGAAAGTTTGTGAAATGGAGCTGAAAACCCAATCTGTACTAGTGAGAGTTAGATTTCATATTGTGATTCAAATCTACTATTACTAGTATTGTCTCGTGATTCAAACACTTCATTTATTAAGTGCCTGCTCAATGGTTCTTAAAGCTAGATAACATTATTTCCCTGGTGACAAAGTCACTCGGCTATTTATTACTCACTTACATTATTCTATCCATTTCATTCCTTCAGGGCTACAAGTCTGTCTAGAAGAGAATACATTAAGATGATGAAGACTTTTACCTAGATCTGAAGTCATGAAAGGAATTTTTTTTTTTTTATTTTAGCACCTGACATGTCTAAAATTAATAATTATAATCACTTATCAAGTACATATTGTATTCCATGGACTGTGCTAACAAGTACTTTGTTTGCACAGTCCATTTTATATAATTGTCACAACAACCCTGTCTGGTACTGATATCACCTTTACACATGAGGAGAGTAAGTTTTAGAAAGATTAGATGGCTTACCCACATTTGAAAAGTTACCAAGTGGCAGAAATAAGATTTTATCCGTCGTGTTTGATTTCAAAGTCTTGTTATTTCCTACTATGCCAATATTTCCTGCAAATTGAGGACCTACAATTCACTTGCTAATATTGATACAAATGATGCTTTAGATAAGCATGGAAATGAAAGCTAATAAACTTATAAAATAAATATACAGAAAGGCATTAGTTAAATTGCAACAGATAATTTGATTTGTAGAGACATTTCAGTGTTGTGCTCAATCTTAGAACATAGAGAACCCATATGATTATATGGTGGATTTCGTTGTCATTAAGGAGAACCATGCTTCCATCATTACAGAAAACTGACAGTGGATCTTTAAATGTATTTTTGGTATTTATGTATAATTTATGTTTTATATTTTATACATTCAATATACTAATAGAATTACATGTTAATATTTTATATCAATATTACACTAGGTATTTGGAAGAGGAGATTGCATAACCATCTCCTTTACAAATAGAATTATATTAAAAGTATATAAGCAAAAATTTACCATCTTACCCATTTCTAAGTGTACCGTTCAGTGATGTTAAATATATTTACATTGTTCAACCATTTTCTAGAATTTTTTCATTTTGCGAAAGTAAAACTTTTTACCTGGTAAAAAAAACAACTCCTCATTCTTGCTCCCCTCAGTTCCTGGGAACCACTATTCAACTTTACATTTCTATGAATTTGACTACTCTAGATACTTCATATAAGTGGAATTCTATAGTATTTATTTTTTTGGGTGTGAGTGGCTTGTTTGACTTGGCATAATATCCTTGAGTTTCATCCATATTGCAGCATGTGTCAGAATTTCATTTTTAAGGCTGAATAATATTCCGTTGTATGTGTAGACCACATTTTGTATACCCATTAATCTGCTGATAGACATTTGGGTTGTTTCTACCTTTTGACTATTGTGAATAGTGTCGCTGTGAATGTGGAGGAACAAATATCTCTTCAAGAACTTGCTTTCAATTTTTGTGTGTGTAAATACCCAAAAGTAGATTTGCCAGGTTATATGGCAATTATTATTATTTTTTTTGAAGAACCACCATTTTGTTTTCCAAAGTAGCTATACCATTTTACATTCTTACCAGTAATTTGCAAGGATTTCTATTTCTCCACATCCTCACTAATACTTGTTATTTTCTGTGTTGTTTTGTTTTGTTTTTATAATAGCCATCCTCTTGGGTGTGAGGTGATATTTCACTATGGTTTTGATTTAAATTTCCCTGATGATTAGTGATGGTGATGTTTTCATATTCTTATTGGCCATTTGTACATTATCTTTGAGGAAATGTCTATTCAAATCCTCTGCCTATTTTTGAAACTTTTTTTTTTTTTTTGCTGTTGTTGAGTTGTAGGAACCAATTTTATTCTTATTACAGTTTTCATTGCAGTCTCTGACAATCTTTAGGTAGGAATGAGCCATAAGATAATTCAAGATAATTGGGATCAAGCCCTACATTGGTCTCCGTGCTGAGAATGGAGCCTACTTGGGATTCTCTCCTTCTGCCCCTCTCCCCTGCTGGTGCATGCTCTTTCTCTCAAAATAAACTTAAAAAAATCGTAGACTGATTTAAGGTACACAAACATTTGGTAAACCTAAGGAAGCATTTCACTTAATTCTGATTTTTAATATGTTTTTGAAAACACATGAATGGGTATTAGTACAGCTAATATTTGAGCTAGAATAGAGTTTAGATATAGATACCATTTCATCCAGTTTCCTCATTTTACAGATAAGGAAACAATAAGGAAGAAAGTATTTGTTACACGATTAGTTAATGCACAACTAGGCTTGGAAGTCAGGGACCCAGGTCTCAAACCCCTGCTTCTTTTCTACCTCCTGCACTGTTGTCGTGAGTAGACTCCAGCTGAAGAAGTTGTCTTTGGAATTTATTGACCTAAGATCCCAAACACTCCAGTTCTTGCTACTTAGTAGTTATAATATCTTTAGCAAGACACTTAAGTATAGTGATGTTCAGGATTTTCCATTAAACATAAAAAAAACAAACAAACCCTGTCCTCTAATATCAATGGTGGTTATGATATTCAAATGAGATAAAATATGTGAAAATCTGAAAATGGACAGTTACATGTAAGTATAAGGTGGTATCACTATTAACATAAAATTTTTGTGACATGATGTATTAGGATGAAAAGAAAAAATTGAGTATCTAGATACATAAATTTTGATCTTATATATTCCTCTCTATGTACTTGTCCCCATAGATACAGTGGCTAACTGTATGTGACACATACCAAATCTCCAACAATTCTTCCCTTTGTCATTTCTGGATTTTCATCTCCTTATTTGCAAAAGGAGAAGTCTGGGCAAGATGATGGCTACAGATCAATTCAACTAAAATACCTATGATGCTGTGATACGAATGTCCCGTTACAATTAGCAGCAACTGAAAATTCCTTTGAGTCTATTAAGTGTATACTGTGGGAAATAGTACTAAGCCAAAGACTATAAGCTAGACATTGTCCTTATGCTCTATATGTAGGAAAGCAAATAAAATATTTTTTTATAAAGTTTTGCTTACTAGCTCCTGCAATTTCCTTGTGTCTCTTCTTCAGAGGTCATCTTCTCCCAAATGTAAAACTAGAATAAATATTTTTTTCATTTCCTTATTCCCACACACACAAAACAAAGTCCTTTAAAGAACATATACTTTGAGGAATGCCTGGGTGGCTTAGTCAGTTAAGCGACCAACTTCAGCTCAGGTCATGATCTCATGGTTCCTGAGGTTGAGCCCTGTGTCAGGCTCTGTGCTGACAGCTCAGAGCCTGGAGCCTGCTTTGGATTCTGTGTCTCCATCTCTCTACGCCCCTCCCTCACTAAGGCTCTGTCTCTCTTTCCCTCAAAAGTAAATAAACATTAAAAAAATTAAAAATAAAGAACATACACTTTGAGTTTGAATCCCAGATCATCTGATCACGGCTGAGTTAGTTTGTACAAGACATTAAACGCCTTAAGACCTCAGTTTAGTAAATACATCAAGTAAATGAGAGTATTAGTCCCCCTCCTCCAGACTTATGTTCAGGACTGAGTGAAATATACTACATATGGTATGTAGCACAGATCCAGATAGAGAGCAGATGTTCATTAAATTAAGGAATTTGGGTCCACAAATAAGGCCCGACTCCTTATAATGGGGATGCTGTTCATGAGAGTTACTTAAGAAAGTAAAGCATCTAGCAATAGTTCAATTTATAGAAAGATTATTTCACCAACTGATGATTCATGGAAATGTGACCAAATGGTAGGATGAGATCCTAAGGCCAAATCAAACAGACACCTTGAATTAAGGATGTTACTGAACATGTGAGTAGGTAATATAAATGAAACCTGAGCATTCAAATCTTTTATCAGTAGACCAAGAAAAATGAATTTATTCACAGTGGAGTTGCTTTACATTGAATGAGGTCTGGTGGTTCAGAATCTAAATTCTCAAAAGGTAGCTCTGTGGAAGTCTTTTTTTTTTTTTTTTTTTTTTTTCTTGAGGGTGAGGTGTTTCTGACATGGCTGAGGAAACTTTTTTGAAGGATTTAATCTGAGTCCAAAAGAAACAAACTACAAATATAAACTTGAAAAGAAATCACACACTTAAAGGAAATCTTTAGAGGAGTTGTATTTGTGATCATGAGGCTCTGTTAAAATGTTAAGTGGTATTTGACCTAAATCCATAGCCCTTCTCTCCATCTCCTTCTCTGGCTAATCCATTAATGGTGATTTCTAATTGGTTTTTATTTAGAAAACAGGCTATACTAAATCGTATCTGAACTGAAATGTTGATCAAGATACTTGGATCTTTGGTAGATTCATATTGAGCTGGGACCCAGGCTGACAGAATTCCAGACCCTTTCACTGTCTATTCTGGGTGCTGGTTCTGCAAATCTTTCTATGACTGGACAGTGATAAGTTTTACTCTAAATGCAGGTTTCTTAATTACAGCTCTATAACATTTTGGACTGGATAATTCTTGTTAGGGGATTGTCCTATCCATTATATAATGCTTAGTATTCCTGGTCTCTGCCCACTAGGTGCCTGTAGCACCCAAGTCACCCTATTGTGACAATCAAAAATGTCTTCAGTCACTGTCAGATGTCCCCTGGGGAACAAAATCATCCCAGATTGAGAACCATGGGCCCTAAGAAAACAAATGTATGCTTATTCACAAGCATAAAATCTATTTAAGTATTTATTGTCCTACACAAGATGCTCAGTTTTCAAAAAAATCATGAGACATATGTAAAAGTTGGGGACAGGGAGGGACCATTTTGAACACAAAAGCAGGCATCAGAGCCAGACTCAGGTATGACACAGATGTTGGAACGTTGAGATAGGGATTTAAAATAACTATAATTAATATATTAACAGCTCTAATGGAAAAGGTATACAACATGCAAAATGAAATGTGTAATTTCAGGAGAACAGTGGAAATTATAAGAGGAATCAACTAGAAATGCTAGAAATAAAAAGCAGAAATGAATAATGCCTTCAGTGGACTCATCAGTCAACTCAACACAGCTAAAGAAAGAATCAGTGACCTTGAAGACTAGAGACCGAATAAGATGGAAAACAGCTTGTGACAAAAATTTTTTTTGAAGTTTGCCACTTAAAGAACAATCTTCTAAGTGCTATGGAGTAATGGATTCTCTTCATTTACGTTTTAGTTTTCTTCTCTGGGTCATACCAATCTATTACCATTTTATATGCTTTATGACCTCCTCTTTGATTCCTTCTTGACTTTTTCAGAGTGCTTCTAAGTTAATTTTTTTTCATAAACAGGGTTTTAGTGGTTAAAATTTTATATTTGCAATATTGGCTTTGGTTTACCTCTACACTTAATTGAAATCTGAGTTCCAAATTTTGAAAATGTTTCTTCAGTGTCTGTTATATCTTCCAATATTGCTTACAAGAAAATAATTATCAGATTATCAGAATATCAGATTTTCTTCTTTTGTAGATAAGCTGTTTTGTTTTTCTGCATAGTCTTAGAAATTTCTCTTTTTCCCTAGTGTTTCTGATTTCTACAGAAATTGATGAGGTATAGGTGGTTTTGTATCAAATCTATAGCACTTCTGGTGTGAGCTCTTTGAATCCAAAGATTACATATTGGGAATTATTCTTTGGCTTTTTAAAATCTTATTTTATAGGGGCGCCTGGGTGGCGCAGTCGGTTAGGCGTCCGACTTCAGCTCAGGTCACGATTCGAGCCCCGCGTCAGGCTCTGGGCTGATGGCTCAGAGCCTGGAGCCTGTTTCCGATTCTGTGTCTCCCTCTCTCTCTGCCCCTCCCCCGTTCATGCTCTGTCTCTCTCTGTCCCAAAAAATAAATAAACGTTGAAAAAAATTTTTTTTAAATCTTATTTTATTTATCCTTTTTTTTCTCTCTATAGTGTCTGTATTCTCCTTCTTGAGCTTCACTTATATGTCTTTTCTAACTCTGGGCCTAATTTCAGAGTCTCTTCAATTTTCCTTAATTTTCAGTAACTTTTTATTTAAACTATAAATTCTGGGAAATTTCTTTTATTTTCTAGATCATGAACTTGGTGATAAGGCATGTTCAGTTTACTGTTTACTTGGTCCATTAGATTTATTAGTTCAGCTATCAATTTCTTTAAATTTCAGGTATTATTTTTTTCTAATTTTAAGGGAACGATTCATCTATATTTCTTATTTATAGTAGTAGTTTCTTGTATTATAGATGAAAATTCTATCCACTTTCCATAAATGCATTAATTTAGAAAAGTGTGAAGGTTCTTTTCTATTCCCTAATTTTTTTTCTTCCTCTGAAGTTAGTTATTATGTGCGCTCTGTTTTTGTTCTTCTCATTTATGGGTTTGGGTTTTAATTGTGGTCATTGTACAGTTTTTGGCTTCCCTGTCTTAAAACATTTTGTTTTTTTGAATTTTGAGAAAATCTCAAAACAGAAGGGAGAAAGACTTACCTCAATATAAGATTATGGGTGGATGGTGAAAATTCTCCCTCCTTTTCTGTTACCTTATATGTGGTAGTTTGCATCAGTGCATCAGAGGTGAATCTGTTGGCTTGATGGTATATGTTGAGTGGAGGTGGAATGAGATGCCATTGGTCAGTGAATAGTGTAGGACTATTGGTTCCTACACTAGTGTAGGAATAGTGGTTCCTAGCATGCCAAGGTTCTTGACCATTCTCTGAGTCTGGTTCTTCAGACCCCCTGTTGATTCTGTGAGCTAGCTAAAACCCTTTCACCAAAGTCTTATATTGTTTAAGGCCTCAGTTGCCTTAAAGAATTCTAACAAGTATGGCAATCCTTCATTGACCTTCATAGAAATAAAGAAGGACTACGGGGAATCCCTCATTTAAATGTGTTTTGCAGAATTTGTGTATTATACACATTGACAATTAGTGGCAACCCTACCTCAAGCAAGTTTATGGGTGCCATTATCCAACAGCACTTCCTCACTTCATGCCTCTATGTCACATTTTGGTAATTCTAACAATATTTTAAACTTTTTCATTGTTATATTTGTTATGATCTATGATCAGTGTTCTTTGATGTTAGTACTGTAATTGTTTTTGAAGTACCATGAACTATGCAGATTCTATAAGACAGCAAACTTAGTAAATGTGTGTTTTCTTATTGTTCAACTGACCAGCCACTCCCTCATATCTCTCCCTCTCTTTGGGCCTCCCTTTGCTCTGAGACATGACAACGTTGAAATTAGGCCAGTTAATAGCCCTATAGTGGCCTCTAAATGTTCAAATGAAAGGAAGACTTGCATGTCTCATTTTAAATCTAAATCTAGAAATGATGAAGCTTAGTGAGGAAGGTATATGGAAAGCCAAGATAGGCTGAAAGCTAGGCCTCTGGAACCAAACAATTGGTAAAGTTGTGAACATAAAAGAAAAGTTCTTTAAGGAAGTTAAAAATGCTACTCCAGTGAATGATAAGAGAGCAAAATACCCTCACTGCTGACATGGAGAAAGTTTAGTGGTCTAGATAGAAGATCAATCCAGCCACAACATTTCCTTAAGCCAAAACCTAATCCAGGGCAAGGCTCTAAGTCTCTTCAATTCTGTGAAGGTTGAAAGATGTGAGGAAACTGCCGAAGAAAAATTTGAAACTCACAGAGATTGGTTCATGAGGTTGAAAGGAAAGGAGACTGCTCCATAACACAGATGTGCAAGGAGAAGCGTAAGTGCTGATGTGGTAGCTATAGCAAATTATCCAGAAGATCTAGCTAAGATAAGTTAATGAAGGTGGCGTATAAACAAGATTTTCAGTGTAGATGATGTAACCTTTTATTGGAAGAAGATGCCATTTAGGGAGGTCAATGACTGTTTTTTATTTTAATGTTTATTTTTTAGAGAGAGAGAGACATTTTTTTAATGTTTATTTTTGAGTGGGGGGGGCAGAGAGAGAGAGGGAGACACAGAATCCAAAGCAAGCTCCAGACTCTGAGCTGTCAGCACAGAGCCCAACGTGGGGCTTGAACTCACCAACTGTGAGATAATGAGCCAAAGTCGGACACTTAACTGACTGAGTCACTGAGGCACCCCTGCCTGGTTTAAAAGGGTTATAGGATAGCCTGACTCTGTTCTTAGGGCTACAGTAACTTGAAGTTGAAGCCAGTGCTCACGTACCGTTCTAAAAATCCTAGTGCCCTCAATAATTACGCTAAATCTATTCTGCTTGTGCTCTAGAAATGGAACAACAAAGCCTGGATGACAGTACGTCTGTTTACAACGTAGTTTATCAGATATTTTATGGCCACGCTTGAGACCAATCTTCAGAAAAAAATATTTCTTTCAAAATATGACTCCTCAGTGACAATGCACTTGGTCACCCAAGAATTCTGATGGACATGTACAAGATTAATGTACTGCTAGTACAACATCCATTCTGTACCCCGTGAATCAAGGAAATATTTTGACTTCCAAGTTTTTCTGTTTAGGAAATGCATTATTTAAAACTAGAGCTGCCCTAGATAGTGATTCCTCTGATGGATCTGGGAAAAGCGAAATGAAAATCTCTGGAAAGTAGTCACCATTCTAGATGCCATTAAGAATATTCACATGGGAAGAGGTCAAAATATCAACATGAATAGGAGTTTGGAAGAAGTTGATTCCAACCCTCATGACTTTGAGGGGTTCCAGACTTCATTGGAGGAAGTAACTATAGATGTATAAACAACAAGAATTAGCAACTAGAATAGAAGTGGAGCCTGAAGGTGTGACTGAATTGCTGCAATCTCATGATCAAACTTTGATGGATGAGGAGCTGCTTCCTATGAATGAGCACAGAAAGTGGTTTCTTCATATAGAATATATTTCTGGTGCAGATGCTGTGAAGATTGTTGAAATGACCACAAAGGATTTAGAATATTACATAAACCTAGTTGATAAAGCAGTGGCAGGGGTGGAGTGCCTTGGAGAGACTGACTCCAATTTGAAAGAAGTTCCGCTTTGGATAGATACTATCAAACAGCATTGCATGCTACAGAGAAATTCTTCATGAAAGGAAGAGTCAATTGATGTGGCAAACTGCACTGTTGTCTTATTTTAAGGAATTGCCACATCCACCCTAACCTTAAGCAACCACCACCCTGATCATTCACCAGCCATCAATACTGAGGCAGGACCTTCCAACCAGCAAAAGATTATGACTCACTGAAAGGTCAGATTTTATTTTAGCAATAAAATATTTTTAAATTAAAGTATGTACATTTTTAGGTATAATGCTGTTGCACACTTAATAGACTACAGAATAGTATAGACATAACTTTTATATGCACTGGGAAACCAAAGAAATTCATTTGACTCTATTATGATAGTTGGTTTATTATGATGGTCTGAAACTAAACCTGAAATATCTCTGAGGTATGCCTGCAGAGTGTGTGTGTGTGTGTGTGTGTGTGTGTGTGTGTGTGTGTGTGTGTGTTTTAGCACAGCTCTGGAAATATGGGTCTGTTTCTCCCAATGACTCTCTGTGGGAGGGATGCCTTTAGTTTTTGTGTATGTAAAAGTTGGGGAGAAAAAGCTTTCTTATACAGGAAGAAGCAGTGAGCCCTATTTTTGGCATAGTAAGGAAGACTTCACACTGAAGGTTAAAGTTTTAGTCAATTTCACTTCTAAGGCAAAAGTGCTTTTCTCTATCCACCCTAATCTCCTCCATTCACGTCTTATGTGTTTAGTACAGATCTGGTAATAGTTGTAATTCTGCTCATTTCTTCAAGTCTCTGTTTGCATCCCCTTTTATGTAATAAACAGGAACTGGGAAGGACCCAGCCATCCCATTTGTTAGGAATGTAATTCTTTCATCATTGTGTTGGGTGAATCTGAACTTGTAGCTCTCAGGCATTTTGCACTGTGGTTTCCACTGCTTAGATTTCATCATTAATTAATTACGTCTGTTTTGAAAAAAAATTTTTTTAACGTTTATTTATTTTTGAGAGAGAGAGAGAGACAGAGCATGAACAGGGGAGGAGCAGAGAGAGAGGGAGACACAGAATCAGAAGCAGGCTCCAGGCTCTGAGCCATCAGCCCAGAGCCCGACGCAGGGCGCGAACTCACGAACCACGAGATTGTGACCTGAGCTGAAGTTGGACGCCCAACCGACTGAGCCACCCAGGCGCCCCTAATTATGTCTGTTTTGTTTTATAAAGTCTCTTACAATGCTTGGGCTTCTGATGTCACTTCTTTTCCAGAAATGGTAGACTGCTTCATCATTTTTTAAGAACAATTTTCTATTTTCCAATGGGAACTTGGGAGAGGAGAGAGAGAAATAGATGTCCTCAGGTACCATCTAGTTTTGCCATTCCATAAAATTTCCAATAATTCTCAATCTGGCTGTACCTTGGAGAATTTTTTTTTTAATTTTTTTTAATGTTTATTCATTTTTGAGACAGAGAGAGACAGAGCATGAATAGGGGAAGGTCAGAGAGCGAGGGAGACACAGAATCTGAAAACAGTCTGCAGGCTCTGAGCTGTCAGCACAGAGCCTGGCAGGGCTCGAACTCACGGACCGCGAGATCATGACCTGAGCCGAAATCAGATGCCCAAATGACTGAGCCACCCAGGCGCCCCGAGAATTTTTTTTTTAAATACCATTGCCTGTGGCTCATTCCCAAAGATGATGATTTATATAATCTGGAATGGAACCCAGGCATCAAGAGGTTTTTAAAGCTCCCTAGATGATTGCAAAGTGGAGTAAAGTTAAAGACTCTCTAAGCCAAATATGTGGCCATGTTTAAGTATAGGGGTGAATTGTCAAACTTTAGTGTCTATAAGAATAGCCAGAGGAGATAAGACACCTGGGTAGCTCAGTCGGTTGGGTGTCCGACTTTGGGTCAGGTCATGATCTCGTGGTTTGTGGGTTCGAGCCCCATGTTGGGCTCAGTGCTGACAGCTCAGAGCCTGGAGCCTGCTTCGGATTCTGTGTCTCCCTCTCTCTCTGCTCCTCCCCTGCTCACACTCTGTCTCTCTTTTTCTCTCTCCTCTCTCTCAAAAATAAATAAACATTAAAAAATAAAAAAAAAAAGAGAATAGTCAGAGGAGATTCTGGGGCCACCTACTCAAGATGCTGATTAGGTAGAAGTGTTACGGTTGCTTCTGCTTGAGATATCCTCAAGAGGAGCAGAGAGCTGAAATTTCCTTCAGCAGTTTGTGAATACTTCTCTTTCTTTCTGTCTTTATTTTCGTATAGTTTGAAAGGCCTTCACCCTTCTACTTACAAATAACAGGTAAAGATGATCTGACACAGCTTCAAAATCCCCAGTCTTGTAAAGCAGGAAGCCACCCACCAACACTGAAGTGAACTTGAAATGTAATATGCATCCTGCATGTTATTCCCAAGCTGGCCCATCTCAGTTCTTAACACTAGCTGGTTTATCTTCCTAGGACCAGTTTAATGGCCTATTCTGGGATTCCTTATTTTTCAAAGGCAGTCAAACAGTTTTTCAAAATTAATGATCTATCAAACAATAGTAACAATCTCAGACATAATTTTAATCAATAAAAATAGGGCAGTCATTCCTTCATATTTGAAAAGCAACATTATATTTTGCCTTTTTTTAAGATCAAAACAAAACAAAACAAAAAAAACCCAAGGGCTCAATTTGTCACTCTCTGGAGAGAATACGAATTCCTCAAGGTCAAAAGGAAGAGAACTGATCTCTATGTTCTGGTATACCATAACTGAGTTTACCTCTTCTCTAAAACTAAAATACAGTTACAAAATTCAAAGATTTTCAGAAGACTTTGTGGGACATAACTAAAAAATATTTTGCCATTCTGATGATGAGGACCTCTGCATAGATTTTTAACCATCATGGAAGTAAAGTGCTTCCACATAGTCTGCCATACTAGAAGAGGAAATATTTTAAAATTTCATAAAAACTTTAAAGACATTAAATTTACAGATATCTGGGAGTCCACTATCCAAGAGACTGTATCTTCCACAAACTAAAATTCTAATTTTTCTCTAACACAGTTTTAATCACATAACCTTAAAATCAGGAGAAGAAAAATGAAATTAAAAATTTAAATACAAATAATTCTTTTGTGTATACATTTGCCTTTTGAAAAAAGTAGAATGTTTGATGATCTAATCCCAGTATGAAATATGCATTTAGATTCTACATGAAATGTGTAGTCCCTTTTAATGATAATCTATTTAGCATAACAGCACATCTGATTTATTAACTCTTAATTACGTATTCTAGAAACAACCAAAAAAATCTCTTCTGTTTCTTACTGGAGGTTTTTACCATAGAAAAACAGAACATTTTGAGTGTAGGTAATTAAGAAATCAGCATCTAAAATTTCACTTAAGTAAAATGTAAGGTAAAGGCATGTATTAATATTTCTATAAGATTCATAAAACCTTGTCTGGAAAACCTTTCTGGTGCATTGCAAGGTGGGAAGTTGAGATGAATTTAATTTGCATCATAATAGCTAGATCAAAACAGTGTTTCAAAAAAAGAGGATAGTGACTGAAAGATTGGGTACCAAAATATAGGGAAAGAGCTTGTCAAAATTTCTAGGGATAATATGTACTATGTATATATTGTTTTGGAAGAACAAGAACACCAGGGATTTGTTCACAAATTAAGATGTTTCAGATGTTTATCAAGTAACTACTAGAATCTAGGCACTGCATTAGATTCTAGAGATGTAATAGTGGGCATTAAAAACAAAACTCTCTTTAGTCATGTAGCTCTTGATCTACTGGAACATGCATACGTGGATTAAATATATATATATATATATATATATATAAAACAGTAAGTTAATATTTTTAGTAAAAAAATAAAGTTCAAATTCATCAAAATCCATTTGAATGTATTTAATCAACATAATACTACTGTAGGTGAATTAAGGAAGAAACAACTTGAAAATTCCCCATAAGTCATCATGAGAAACTATGGTTAGTATATATGGAAATGCTATAAGCTTAGACATCTGTTATTGATCCTAGAGTTGACTTCTGAAGGGAGTTTCTGTATCTGAAGTTGAATCTTTTAGACATATTTAAGTTCAAGGAAAGAAATGAAAACTTGATAAGAATGTAATGATAAAAATTTAAATAAGCTTCATCTTGGAGGGAAACTCTTGAAGCAGAGTAGAAACCTGACCATAAACTTTGGGCTAATTGTAATTATTATCTGGGCTGGTACAATTTTTATTCGTTTCTAATGAGTAAGATAAAGTTGAGTTAAATCATGTGTATCTATTTTCCAGAGCAGAAGCGTGTATATGATACAAAGTAAAATATCTAAGGTACTCACATCTATCACTATTTTCCGTAATAGTGAACAAGTTAAATTACTCATGAAATATGTTAACATGGGATATGTTGACTTAAGTGTTCTATCTCATGAGAATATATTGAAAGCTATCAATCATTAAGCTTTTTGTCTAATGGATAAAAATAAAATTCAATTTTAAAACTGCTTTTTGATCTTTAGATATTTTAAAAATCTACAATTCAAAGGAAATTGATAAACAACTTAACATCATATAAATGCTAATTATGTAAATTACAAAACTAAAACAATGCATAAAAGATATATATACTTAAATTATTCATTTTTAACCAAATCTTTGAAACAACCAGTGTTTCGTTTGTTGGCCCTCAAGACAGTGAGCAGTATTCTTACTCATAAATAAAAGACCCTCTCTACATTAATTATTAAAAGGGCAAGAACAGGAAATCTTACAAAGATGAAAAAAAAAATCAGACAAAAACAACCTCATGAATTTTCAGCAGAAGTTACTACCTGTGGCTAATAAAGTTCATAGCCAGAGCAAAATCTAGCATCCCTCACAAATACTTCGATCTCCTTAACCATTTAAAGGCTGTTTTCCCATTAGTCACGTCATTGCACTTGGAATCACTGGGATTCTGAAGTGCATATATGCAATAAATTTATATATGTTTTCTCATTTAGAGAGTGTCAACTCAATTCATGGAAAGTTATGAATGAGTGTTTCTGTATCTATTTGCTTTGACATTAAGCTAACAAAAAGGGTGAGATTATGCAATTCAGTATTTGGATTTTTCTGTCTTTAAATCTGATAATGAGAATGTAACAGCATTTGAAGTTCAAAACACAGGGGCATCTGGGTATGTCAGCAGGTTAAGCATCTGACTTGGGCTCAGGTCATGACCTTGTGGTTTATGGGTTTGAGCCCTGTGTCAGGCTCAGCTCAGAGCTTGGAGCCTGCTTTGGATTCTGTCTGTCCCTCTGCCCCTCTGCCACTCACACTCTGTCTCTCAAAGATAAATAAACATTAAAAAATTTTTCAGTTGAAAAACACAGAATAAACAACATCCTAAAATTTACAAATTTGATAATGCCACAAGGTATTGACAAGACCAGGAACAAGAAGCCAATTCACTTTATCATTAAATATGATAAAACATTTTAAATTATTGTGACTCTAATGTAGAGAAAGATACTGTTTTCTATGCTAATTTTTAACAAAATACTTGTTTTATATTTATGCATGTAAATTCAGAAAAATAAGAATATCTGTTAATGACTCAGATACTTTTTATCAGTTCGGTGGAAATTACTATGATATTTTTAATTACCTAAGGAAAAATAGCTGAGTAGGTATATTTAGGGATCAACTATAAATTACCAATAAAATCTACTAAATATTCAGGCATGTTTCATGAGGAGAAAAATAAACATCATAGGTCAAACAGCAAAAAATACCCCTATGTTCTTAATGAGAAAATAGGAAAGAAAACATCTTCCTTTAACCACTGAAAAACTTGTGTGGTTTGTTTTAGATTTGAAATTTAAACTTAAGAACTACCATTTTGTCCTCTAGCTTTGTATTTACATTTATTAGCAAATTTCTGAGACTGTCAAAATACACTAATCAGTATCATCAAGGAATAAAACATAATGTGAAAAAATAGTGAGTTGAAATAATGGAGATTAAACACCTCACTTAATATGAGGCAGAGTGAATGAAAAGGGAACAATGCCTGGAAATATCCTGGTATTGCAATTTACTAATAAAACCACCACCACAAAAACACAAAGTATCTTAGACATTAGGACAGGAATATTCTGGTTATAGGTTATATGGTATTAAGCATATCACAGAATACATAGGAAACAGTAAAAAGGTTTTACTTGAATGAAAACTCTTAGATTTAAATGTCTTATAAAAATGTTAAGGATTTAAAATGAGTGATTTATAAAGCCTTCAACTCAAAATGATTTTAAAAGGCAAAAAACAACAACATAGAATGAAGAAACTAAAGATAAAAAACCGAAAGTGACGAATGGAAAGCAAAGAAACTGAATTCATAATAAATCCAAGGTCTTTTTTTTTTTTATAAAAAACAAACAACAGCAACAAAAAACAAAACAAAAAACCCAATAGGGGTGCCTGGGTGACTCCATAGGTTGAGCATTTTACTTTGGCTTCTGTCATGATCTCACAGTTTGTGAGTTCAAGCCCCACATCGGGCTCTGTGCTAACAGCTGGGAGCCTGGAGCCTGCTTCTGATTCTATGTCTCTGTCTCTCTCTCTGTCAAAAATAAATATTTACAGTAGAGGCTAAAGTCTGGGATTGTGATGCTTCCCGCTTTGGTCTTCTTCAATATTTCTTTGGCTATTCGGAGTCTTTTGTGGGTTCTTAAAAATTTTAGGATTGCTTGTTCTAGCTTTGAGAAGAATGCTGGTGCAATTTTGATTGGGATTGCATTGAATGTGTAGATTGCTTTGGGGAGTATTGACATTTTAACAATATTCTTCCAATCCATGAGCACGGAATGTTTTTCCATTTCTTTATATTTTCTTCAATTTCCATCATAAGATTTCTATAGTTTTCAGCATACAGATCTTGTACATCTTTGGTTAGGTTTATTCCTAGGTATTTTATGCTTCTTGGTGCAGTTGTGAATGGGATCAGTTTCTTTATTTGTCTTTCTGTTGCTTCATTGTTAGTGTATAAGAATGCAACTGATCTGTACATTAATTTTGTATCCTGTGACTGTGCTGAATTCATGTATCAGTTCTAGCAGACTTTTGGTGGAGCCTCTACTACAAAGCTGTAATCATCAAGACAGCATGGTATTGGTACAAAAACAGACACATAGACCATTGGAATAGAATAGAGCTCTAGAATTGGACCCACAAATGTAAAGCCAACTAATCTTTGACAAAGCAGGAAAGAATATCCAATGGAAAAAAGACAGTCTCTTTAACAAATGGTGCTGGGAGAACTGGACAGCAACATGCAGAAGGTTGAAACTAGACCACTTTCTTACACTTTCTTACACAAAAATAAACTCAAAATGGATGAAGAACCTGGATGTGAGACAGGAAACCATCAAAACCCTAGAGGAGAAAGCAGGAAAAAAAAACCTCTCTGACCTCAGCCACAGCAATTTCTTACTTGACACATCTCCAAAGGCAAGGGAATTAAAAGCAAAAGTGAATTACTGGGACCTTATGAAGATAAAAAGCTGCTGCACAGCAAAGGAAACAACCAACAAAACTAAAAGGCAGCCAACGGAATGGGAAAAGATATTTGCAAATGACATATCGGACAAAGGGCCAGTATCCAAAATCTATAAAGAGCTCACCAAACTCCACACCCAAAAAACAAATAACCCAGTGAAGAAATGGGCAGAAAACATGAATAGACACTTCTCTAAAGAAGACATCCGGATGGCCAACAGGCACATGAAAAGATGCTCAGCGTCGCTCCTTATCAGGGAAATACAAATCAAAACCACACTCAGATATCACCTCACGCCAGTCAGAGTGGCCAAAATGAACAAATCAGGAGACTATAGATGCTGGAGAGGATGTGGAGAAATGGGAACCCTCTTGGGAATTGGTGGGAATGCAAACTGGTACAGCCACTCTGGAAAACAGTGTGGAGGTTCCTCAAAAGATTAAAAATAGATCTACCTTGTGAACCAGAAATATCACTGCTAGGAATTTACCCAAGAGATATAAGAGTGCTGATGCATTGGGGTACTTGTACCCCAATGTTTATAGCAGCACTTTCAACAATAGCCAAATTATGGAAAGAGCCTCAATGTCCATCACCTGATGAATGAATAAAGAAGATGTGGTTTTTATATATGATGGAATACTACGTGGCAATGAGAAAGAATGAAATCTGGCCATTTGTAGCAACATGGATGGAACTGGAGAGTGTTATGCTAAGTGCAATAAGTCATACAGAGAAAGACTGATAGCGTATGTTTTCAGTCTTATGTGGTTCCTGAGAAACTTAACAGAAGACCATGGGGGAGGAGGGAAGGAGGAAAAAAACAGAGAGGGAAGGAGTCAAACCATAAAAGATTCTTAAAAACAGAATAAACTGAGGGTTGATGGGGGGTGGGAGGGAGGTTAGAGGGGGTGATGGGCATTGAGGAGGGCACCTGTTGGGATGAGCACTGAGTGTTGTATGGAAGCCAATTTGACAATAAATTTCATATTAAAAAATAAAAATAAACCAGCTTTAAATCTTTAAAACCAAAAAAATTAAAATAAATATTTAAAAAATTTTAAAAACCAAATAGTAAAATAATCTCATCAGGGCTTATAAAAACAAAAGAGATGAAATATGGACACTATGGACACAGAGACAACAAATGAGAGGTCATGAGAAGGAAGGGGTGGGGAGATAGGCATATGTCCAGATGTCTACCTCAAAAACTGAGGTGATTGCTATTATGTTGCATGCCTGCCATCTTTTCATTGTGGAACCACATACCTCACTTAATGTGATTCTGTTGACACAAACAGCACTGAACCATGCACTCCTCACTCCAGTGTGTATTCTGTGACCTGTGCTCCTGCAACCATACTCCTGCCCAAGAAGTGTTATCCTGAGTGGAGACATACAGGGATGAAAAGTATAGATTTTTCTCAACTTAGGATGGGGTTACTTCCTGGTCAACTCATCATAAATTGAAAATATTTTGAAAAGTCAAAAATGCATTTAATGTACCATAAAATTGCATAAAATTTTATGCAAATGTATCACAAACCATCAATCAAGTAGATGATTCTCTAACCAATTCAAGAAAGAATGTATTTGGAAAGTAAGGAAATGACTAAAACATATTTTAGCTAATAAAAGAGTATAGGAAAACACAATGGCTCTGCATGGGAAGACTCAATATTTTTATTCTCTTCAAATTGATAATTAACGTAACAAGAAATTGAAGTAGGTTTTTTTTAAAGAACTTGAGTGAATGATACCAAAGTTCATCTGGAAAAATGACAACAGCCAGGGAAATTTTGTAAAAGGAGAATAAAAAGAGATCAGTTATCCTGTTCTATGTTTAAAATGGATTATAAAGCTTTGTGGAACTCATGAAAAAAAGAAAAGCCATAATCAAAAAGCCGTATTTGAAACAAAACAAATTTCAGAAATAGATCTAACTAAATATAAAATTAATATCAAAACTTGGAATTCACACCAGTGGGAAATTACTCAGTAAGTGGTACTGAGAAGGCTTATCATTTAGGAAAAAAGTAAATCCCTATCTTATATTGCAAAACCAAAATTCTAGTTAGGACAAAAATTTAAAAGTTAAAAAGATCAGTGTTTAGTAGTATACAGATGAAACATTCTTTGTTAAAAACGTGAAAAACCTATGTTTGTGATTGTTTGATTTATATATTTGGGCAGTCACATTGGGGGCATAAATATTTACAAACGAAATGGAGAGCAGGTTGGGGTTACTAGGTATTAATAAGGAAGTAGGGGCAGAACAAGGTGGTTATGGCTATAAAAGGGTAATACTAGGGATCCTCATGGTGATAGAAATGCTTTCTTGACCTTATCAATATTAGAATCCTGCTTTTGATTTGTACTATAGTTTTGCAAGATGTTACCATTGGGGGAAACTTAGAAATATGAAATCTCTTATAGTTTTGTCTTATATCCATATGAGAATCTTTAACTCAAAATTAAAAGTTGAATTAAAATCTTAACAGCTGAAAAAAAACATGAAAAACTAAGCTAAAAGAAATTAACACAATAGGAAAAACTATTTGCAACAAACTTACCAACTATGAATCTTAAAATACAAAAACCTCAAACCATTCTAAACCATATCTAACATTCCAATAGAAAAGTAGTCCCAGAACTTCTATAGGCAATTCTAAAGGAAATGACCCAAATGGTCAAAAATGTGAAAAACAATGGGTGATTGCCATTGTCTTTGTATGCCTGGTGTCTTTTCATTGTGGAACCACATCCCTCACTTAATGTGATTCTGTTGACACCAACTACAGTGAACCATGCACTTCTCACTCCTGTGAGTACTCTTGTGACCTATGCTCCTGCAACCATACTCTTACCCAAGAAGTGTTATCCTGAGTGGAGACATACAGGGATGAAAAGTATAGATTTGTCTCAACTTAAGATGGGGTTACATCCTGATAAACTCATCATAAATTGAAAATATTTTCAAGCCAAAAATGCATTTAATGTACCACATCTACTGAACATCATAGCAGTTGAACTAAATAATACAAAGCCTTTTTTATAAAGTATTAAAACTCTCATGTAATATACTGAATACTGAACACAAAAACCAGAAAGGTTGTATGGGTACGGAAGAGTTGTAAGTGTACTGCTTGTTGATACTCTTCATTCGAGGCAGACAGGAAGCTGTGGCTCAGTGCTGCTGTCCAGCATCATGGGAGAGTATCCTACCACATTATCACTAGCCTGGGAAAAGATAAAAATTTGAAGTATGGTTTTGAACGCATAATTACTTTTGCACCATTGTAAAGTTGAAGAATTATAAGCTGAAAAATATTAAGTCAAGGCCCTCCATAACTGAAGCCAAATTATTAGGAGGCAACACTACTGAAGAAGAGAATGTTCACAACCGCATGTTGCTTTTCTCACATTCCATGGGCTATCCAGTTTCCTTCCAATAAGCCACCCTTTAGTGAAGGTAGACACAATCTACCTCTTGAAATCAAAAAACCCTTAAGTGATACAAACTGTTGAATCTCATCAGTGATCAAAGAAATGTAAATTACAATAACTATAATCTTTTCGCCCAAGTTAAGTAAACATTAAAACAAATGGTAATAAGCAAAAGGTTTTATGGGCAGCAAAGTAAACTATACAAAGCTTTTGGATGCATTTATTTTTTTCCTTAAATTTTATTTTTTAAAAAATGGTAAAAACATAAAGTGAAGGAAAGAGATGGGGTACCTGGGTGGGTCAGTTGGTTAAGCATCCGAATCTTGATTTCAGCTCAGATCATAAGCTCATGGTTTATGGGTTCGAGCCCTGCCTTGGTCTCTGCACTGACAGTGCAAAGTCTGCTTGGGATTCTCAATCTCTCCCTCTCTCTCTGAAAATAAATAAATAAATAAATAAATAAATAAATAAATAAATAATAAATAAATAAATAAATAATTTTTTTTAAAGTGAAGGAAACGGGTGCCTGGGTGGCTCAGCCTGTTAAGCATCTGACTCTTGATTTCAGCTCAGGTCATGATTTCACAGTTCATGAGTTGGAGCCCTGCATGGGGCTCTGTGCTGACAGTGCCCGCCCTAGTCTGCTTGAGATTCTCCCTTTCTTGTCTGTCACTCCCCCACTTGTGCTCACTGAACACTATTTTCCCCGTTAATTTTACAAAGAAAATATAGCATTAATATATATTTTACAGCCTGACAAAGATGAGGTAGTAGTTAGGTCGCTGCAGGGAAGAGATGGCAAGCCAAGTTTAGGTAATTTGAGGTTTACAAGAATATGAGCAGAGTTCAGGGAAGTCAACAAGGGATAGTGCAATACCCTGGGGTTAGAAACAACTGGAAGCCTTTACCTCCTAGGCCTGAACAGAGGGAGGGAAGGTTACAGAAATGTGGAGAGTAGCTGTTTGGAGCTGTGGACTTCAGTAAAGTTTTGCCACCATCCCTCAAATACTAAAACATTTTGAAATAGGCAAATATAAGGTGTCAGACTTAGATGAAAAGGACTGAGTGCTATTTGGAAAACTGAAAATATGTAATTAAATGCATATTCCACTCTGAAATTAGTTGACCCTTTCTAGTAGAGTGTTATTTTCTGAAATCTATATATATAATTTATAATATTTTTAATTTATATATATATTTAATATAAATGTACTTTTAATAAAAATGTAGAATGAAACTAATATAGCACTGTAGGTTTATTATACTTGAATAAAAAATAAAGAATTCAATGCTATATCAAAGCCAGTAACTCATAACCACAAAATATTTATAATATATATAGCAAACACTTGTTACTGTTTTTCATAGATTTATCCTCAAAGGGATAAATTTCCTTTCCTCTTCAATTAAACAGTTCTGGGTCTTTAAGTAGACTTAGGTAAGAACTTGAATTCTTACCAAGGTAGGCCAATTCATATTTTGTCTACTATACCTATACTATAGGTATAGTATATACCTATATATACTATATATATAGTATATATATAGTATATATATATACTTACATGGTTATGCCATATAAATTATGGCATCCCTAAGGAGCCTGATTCCATAGCTATTGCCACAGATCCGTTCAAGTCAAAGGTCTTATTCCATCCTTCAGACTGAAAGAAACTATACCCACCTTTACCTTGGTAAATAAATATACAAAGTAAAATATGTTAGTAAGCATATGTAAAATATCTAAATATGTAAAATTTAGGATGGGGTTGGCCATGAAAAACGTAAACAAATGGTTATGCCATATAAATTATTTGGTTATGCCTTACCAAATGGTTATGCTTACATGGTTATGCCATATAAATTATTTCATCCCTAAGGAGCCTGATTCCATAGCTATTGCCACAGATCCGTTCAAGTCAAAGGTCTTATTCCATCCTTCAGACTGAAAGAAACTATACCCACCTTTACCTTGGTAAATAAATATACAAAGTAAAATATGTTAGTAAGCATATGTAAAATATCTAAATATGTAAAATTTAGGATGGGGTTGGCCATGAAAAACGTAAACAAATGCAAAGAACAATTTAAATTCTAATTTTGTGTTCTGTGGAGAAAATTATTTTAAGTCATAGGTATTTTGTAATTCAGATTTTTTATTTTTATTTTTTTTCATTCAGTGTTTCATTTTGGCAGTCAATAAAGGCTACCTGGAGACGGTAATGTCTGAACTAAGATTGTAAGGTGAAAATCAATTAGTCAAAATTAGTCTGTCCAGCAGTGTATTGGAGCTGACTAGTACTAGGTCATGAGAGTTGACTATTTGTTTTTTTAGGAATTTTAAAAATAGGTTGCTAAACACAGTTTTTGTTAACAATTATGTAAGGTAATAACTAAATATATTATATATAAAGGCAATATGCAAAACTCATCACTTACTAATTATTATACTGTGTTTTTGTCTATACTCTTGAGGTTATTTACATCTAATGAATATATATGATAGAAATACTATATAGTAGCCCTATTGCTTCTTTTCCCAACTTTACACCCAATAATGTCATATTGGTAACTTGAAATCAGCTATGATGAAAGTATTTATGGTGTGGAAATTGGCAACCTTTAGAAATCAGAGGGTTGGGGGGGCGCCTGGGTGGCTCAGTCGGGTAAGCGTCCGACTTTAGCTCAGGATCTCACAGTTCCTGAGTTCAAGCCCCACGTCGGGCTCCCTGCTGACAGCTCAGAGTCTGGAGCCTGCTTCAGATTCTGTGTGTCCATCTCTCTCTCTCTCTCTCATGCTCTCTCTCTCTCAAAAGATAAACATTAAAACTTTTGTTTTTAAATCAGAGGGTTGTTTTTCTTAGAATGTTTACCAGCACACTGCTGGAAAAGTAAATAATGGACTGGGAGGATGAAAACATGCATATTCTAAGCAGAAAGACCTGCACAAATAAAGGGGAGAAAGGTGGCATGGTGGCTCAGCTTTGGTAGGGGTAGCCGCAGTGGTAGTAGTGATAGTGGAGGTAGTGGTGGTAGCAGCTCTGAAAAACTTTACTAAGTGCTAGGCTTCTATTAGATGTGGAGTCTCACTCATTCTTCATAATCGCCCTATAAGGCAGACTATTAATAATTTCCGTTGTGCCAATGAGAGTTGTAGGCCCAGAGAGGTTAAAGAACTTGCCCGTGAGCTCACGGTAGCAGAGCTGTGCTATAATCCTGAGCATGTTGGGCAGATAGTTGAAACTCTTAATCACCACCTTGTGTGACTTGGGTATGATATACCAAAGCATCAGTGTTAAAGTGGGCAAAGATGATAAATTGACTGGAGAAGTTAGCAAGGGTCAGAACATAAAGTACTTACAACAAAATGAATACTAATAATTATTCCAAGAGTCTGTTACATGATGAGTTGTAAACCACGAACTTAATTCGTTTCACCACAGGGCTCCTCACGATTAGCAGTTAGAAGCTACTCTTCACTATTTAGCACAACACTGGTTTTCTAATAAAATGATCACGTTCATTATAATGAAATAATGAGGAAAGTTAAAAAATATGCAAGTACTCTGAGCGCATGGGTGGCTCAGGCAGTTAAGCGTTTGACTTCGGCTCAGGTCATGATCTCACAATTTGTGGGTTCGAGCCCCGTTTTGGGCTCTGTGCTGACAGCTCAGAGCCTGAAGCCTGCTTCGGATTCTGTGTCTCCCTCTCTCTATTCTCTTCCCCTGCTTATCCTCTGTCTCTTTCAAAAATAAACATTAAAAAATAATAAAAAAATATGCGAATAACCAACCGTGATATGATCATCTTTGTATATGTCAATATCATTCTAGACATCACTACATGCATACATAGAAATAATAGGTGTTTTATAGACTGACACATAGATGATTATATGGGTGTCATTCTGAATCTACATTCTCAATGAACTTTTGATTTCACAGTATTTTAGATGTATAGAAAATTTGCAAAGAAAATTTGCAAAAATTTACAGAGTGTTTTAATACACCTCACACAATCTAGATGGTTTCACTGGTGAACTCTACCAGAAATTTAGGAAAGAAATAATACCAATGTTCCACAAGCTTCCAGAAAATAGCAGAGGGAACACTTTCTAACTCATTTTCTGAGGTCAGCATTTAGCCTAATAATAAAAGCAAAGAAAGACATTAGAGGAAAGGAAAACCAGTGTCTCTCATAAATGCAAAAATCCCTGATAAAATACTAGCAAATCAAATGAATAAAAATAATGTATAAGAATTGAGAAATTGATAATACATACTAAGAATTATATACCATAACCAAGTGAGATTTATTCCCGGTAAATAAAGCTGGTTAAAAAATTAAAAGACAATCTACCATCTTCACAGGATAAAGAAGAAAACTCACATGATCATATCAGTTGTCACAGAAAAAACATTTGACAAAGTTCAATGCTCATTCATGCTAAAAATACTCTCAGCAAACTAAACTTGATAAGGAATCTCTTGCAAATAAATTAGAAAAATAGAGATACCATTATATAGTACTATACCTATTAGAATAATTAAAATCCAAAAAAACTGAAAATACCAATTGTTGGCGAGAATACAAAGCAACAGGAATTCTTATTCCTGGGAGTGCAAAATGGTACAGGCACTTTAGAAGACAGTTTGGCAGTTTCTTACATATTTTGGTACCGTCCACAGTTCTTGGATGTTCTTTTGGGGGGAGGTTGGGTCTTTTTGCCATTTTATTTTCTCTTTGCATTTCATTTTGCAAATGAAGTTTGCAAAGTTTCTGTGGACGTGTCTTCAAGCTCACTTAATCTTACATCAATGTCAAGTCTGTTGATCCCACTGAAGATATTCTTCATTTCAGTTTTTCATGTCTAGCATTTTCTTTTCATCCCTTCTTTGGGTTTCTACCTCTGCTTACATTACCCAAATATTCTTGTATGTTCTTTACTTTTTCCATGAGAATGCTTAATATATTAGTTGTGTTTTTTTAAAAATATTGCTTTCTGATAATTATAACATCTGTGTCATTTCTGAGACTAATTCTGATAATTGCTTTGTCTCTTCAGACTTTTTTTTTACTTGTATTTAAATCCAAGATGGGTAAAATATAGTGTAATAGTGGTTTCATGAGTAGAATTTAGTGATTCATCACTTACATAAAACACCCAGTGCTCATCCCAAAGAGTGCCCTCCTTAATGCCCATCACCCATTTAGCCCATCTCCCCACCTAACACCCCTCCAGCAACCCTCAGTTTTTTCTCTGTATTTAAGAGTCTCTTATGGTTTGCCTCCCTCTCTGTTTTTATCTTCTATTTCCTTTCCGTCCCCCATGTTCATCTGTTTTGTTTCTTAAATTCCACATATAAGTGAAATCAGATGATAATTACCTTTCTCTGACTTAATTTGCTTAGCAAAGTACATTCTACTTCCACCCACATTGTTGCAAGTGGCAAGATTTTATTCTTCTTGATTGCTGAATAATGTTCCATTGTGTGTATATGTGTGTGCGTGTGTGTGTACACGCACACACACACACACACCACTCTTCTTTATCCATTTGTAAATCAATGGACATTTGGGCTCTTTCCATAATTTGGTTATTATTTATAGACTCTCTTTTTGCATTGTTGTATCAGGGACTATTAGTGTGAATCTTTATGTTAATGTGACTAAGGGTTGGATTATAGTTAATGTTTGTTGTGGCTCTAGGTGCCAGAGGTTCCAAATTCCTCTAGTGTCCTTGGTTTGTTTTTCTCTCTTGGCTTCAAGCTTACCAATTACTCCTCTTCAGAGAGAAAGAGTGACTTGCAGCTTTTTTTTTCTTTTTTTAACAACAATCCCCTATTATAGCTTGGAGTCCTGGGTAAATTGTAGGGAGAAGAAGTGTTTTATAATCTTTTGGTTAAACATAAATGTTTTAGCCTGAGTCTTTGACTTTCACAAGTGTTTCTCCAATGGTATAATTGTTTTTTTCTCCTCCTCCTGTACCCCCTTCCCTGGCAGCAGGTTCCTAATCTATTTCTTTGAAGATTTGAGCCTGTTAGAAAGCCCTGACCTTAGGTGAGATAGAAGGTTGGAGAGAGCTGCAGGTGGAAAAATTGCATTCTTTCAACTGTGATAACTCTCTAGTAAGGTCTTTCCTTCGTTATGAAACACATCTAGAACATTCTCTACATGATTAATTGGTCCTTGTCCCTATGAGAGCCAAGAGCCATTTTCTCAGATCTTTACTTTGATAACCTCGTAGAACTTCTGTAGTGAATCTGCAGAAAGTTTGGAGATTCCCCCTAAGACTGTGGCCCCCAGAAGTTTTTATTCTCAAGTTAGACCATACTCAGTTTCCAGAAATTTTTCAGAATTATCATTTACATGTTCCTAGTAGTTTTGTCTCCAGAAGCCTCTCCAAATAAGCAGATCTCAGCTACGATTTCCTCTACTCACTTGTCTCTCCAGATTTCAGGATGGTGATTTGCTGTGCAACCTCGGTTCTCTAGTTGGTCAAAAAAAATTAGTTTTCAATTTATTTAGCTTTTTCTTGTTGCAGAGACAATAGAGACTGCTTTTAACTACTTTACCTGTCAAATCAAAACTGAAAGTTCTGCATTTATTTTTAAGTTAAAGCATCAATTCTGATTTTAATGAGACTTAAAAGTAAAAAAAATAACTGAAACTTGTTATATCATGAGGTGTATTGTATCTAAGAGATTCCGCTAAAACTAGAAAAAAAGATTATGAAAAATATTAAATTTGAGTTGTCTTTTAAGGGAGGACATTAAAGCATGATTTCTTATATTAAACTTTATATAATAATAATAATAATATATTATTGGGGCATCTGGGTGGCTCAGTCAGTTAAGTGTCCGACTTTGGCTCAGATCATGATCTTGTGGTTTGTGAGTTTTAGCCCTGCATTGGGCTCTGTGCTGACAGCTCAGAGCCTGGAGCCCATTTCGGATTCTGTGTTTCCCTCTCTCTCTGGCCCTCCCTTGCTCGTGCTCTGTCTTTCTCTCTCTTTCTCGCTCTCTCAAATATAAAAGATTTAAAAAAATAAAAAAATATATATATTCTGGATATAGGTCTTTGATTAAGTATATGGCTTGCAGATATCTTCTCCTAGTCTATAGATTTTAACAGTGTCTCTCAAAGAGCGGAACTTTTGATTTGTATGAGGTCCAATTTATCAGTGTGTTGTTTTATGTGTTGTACTTCTGGTATTGTATCCAAGAGCTCTTTGCCTAAGAACTCTTTACAGGTTCATAGAGATTATTTTGCTAGGTTTTCTGCTATAACTTTTACAACTAGGTTTCACATTTAGGACTATGATCAACTTTCAGTTAACTTTTGTGCATGCTACAAAGTTAATTCAAAGTTCTTTTTTTGGCACATGGATATCCAATTATTCCAGCACCATTTGTTGAAACAATTCTCCACTGAATTCTCTATCCACCGTTGTCAAATAAGTTTTTCATACATATCCATATATATATTATATTCCATTGACCTATTTGTCTCTCTTGACATCAATATTGCATTGATGTAGGTTCATAATGAGTCTTAAAATTAGTCCTCCAATTTTTATTTTCAAAGATGGTTTAGCTATTCTGGGCTCTTTGGATTTCCACACGAATTTTTGATTTGTTTTGCCAATATTGACAAAACAAACAAACAAAAAAGCCTGCTGATATTTCAACTGACAATGCGTTGAATCTATAGATCAGTTTGAAGAGAACTGACATTTTTAAAATACTGAATTTAACAAGATATGAACACTGTATATCTCTCCATTTATTTGGGTCTTTTATTTCTCTCAGCATATACTTCTCTAAGAAAGCAACTGACTCCTTGTCCAGTCTGAAACACTTTTGAAAGATAAGCTTTGCCTACACATTCATTTTCAGTTAATTTTAATGCTTGGTAATCATCACCATCCCATTCAACCAACTTAATTTTAGCTGTTTTAGTCTAGTGAAACTTCCAAAGAAGCTTACCCTCTATGACTAGTGTTTTCAGATATAATTTCTCTGGTATTTACTCACACTAGCCTTCTCGTTACTTCTCATCTCAAGTGAGAAGTATTTCCCTGAGATTTTGTGGAAGGAACAGTCAAGTTCATAGTGTTTATGTGTAAAAGCACTTTCAGGTGATGAGTCATGCCTGGATTACAACCTCATACCTGGAGCTCTCTGGGCTTTGTCAGTGATTATGAAGGCCAAAATTCTCCAGAATTGAAAGCAAAAATGTTAGTTATGAATCCTCTGGTCCCCTCCTTGGACTCTAGTGAGCATGGGAGCCTTCTAAGCCTATGTTAAAATTAAACTGAATTTCTAACAATCCTGTGAACTAGAGCCCAATCTGAGCCAATGTATACTCTTCTGATTCAGTAAACCCCTTCCAGCCCCTCAGTTCACTGTAGTAATTATGAAAAACAATACTTAGTAGACTCTGATCTACTTTCTTTTTTATCAATATGTATGCTACTTGAGAACATTTTATTTAGCAGAATTGTACAAAAGAGTCTCAGCATTGTGTACTCTCACAGGGATTTCTCATTCTTTCTCATTTCAAGATTTCATTTTTCTTTCCTATTACACCTCAGCTGGCTCTTACTTCAAAACTTGGCCACTACTGCTTTGTGGCATAAGTTTAGAGCTGGAGCTATCCATTCCATTTTGCTTGTTTCTTAATATCCTTTGTTTAACATTCTTATCCTTAGCGTTTTTCTTTTGGTTTAAAGCAAATACTATGTACTCTTCATATACAGAAGAGTATCTTTATCATCACTACAAGCCATTTGGCTGAAAGATACTGGGGATCTACTCCCAGGTAAAATTTTACTATACTGAACAGAAAATTTGGAATTGAACAAGAATATAGTCATTTTTTTGTCTTGATCACTAATAGCCTTTCAGTATTTGCTGTGCAGTATGGCATTCAGGTCTTTCATATTGGCTTGGTTCAGCTAAACAAAAATTTAGTTTCACTAAAAATGAGTCTAGTCTTGCAGAACTTTTCATTTTGATGGCTTGAGATGCTAGAATATTCTAGAAAATGTTAAACACTTTCATGCATCTTAAGATAACACCAATTTATTATATAGGTAATATTTGAAGTTTAGATAACCAGCTAATATTTTAATATTTAATGTTAATATTAAAATATTTAATATTTAAATATTTAAAATATTTTTATAAAATACTTTTATCTGTAGCATTTGGATGAAAATCTTACAGATGATCTTGGTTTTGCTGATACTTTGTGATTTTACTTTTGTATGACTGGAGTGTCTTTTTATAATTGCTTCATCTAATAAAAAATACAACAAAAATGAGTCCCTATGCCTAATATTTTACCATTTTTCTGCAAAATACAATTCTTAATAATAGAAATACTCAACACAGCAGGAAGTAATCCTCTGTAAATAACCTTAATTCAAGTGGTCGTTATAATTATCTTTAAATGAGAGGGAAGATCTAAGAGAGGTAAGTTGGTATCGGGGAGCTATTAGTAATTATGCATCTCATCTCTGTGTTCCATTTATTTATGTGAAGAAGATAAAAGGTTTAAACAATTATTTATATCATAAGAACGTCTGAGTTCAATAAAATCTTTGAAAAAGATTTCAAACATTTTTCATAATAAGACAAAGATTACATTTTCATTATTAAAAAAAATTTGGAGGTGCCTGGGTAGCTCGGTTGGTTAAACATCTGACTTTTGATTTTGGCTCAGGTCATGATCTCATGCTTTGTGAGACTGATTCCCAAGTTGGGCTCTACACTGAGCTTGGAGCCTGCTTGGGATTCTTTCTCTCCCTCTCCCTCTCTCTCTGCCCCTCACCCACTCTCACTCACTCCCTTGCTCTCAAAAACAAAAAAATGATGTTAAAAAAACCTTTAGTGTGTGATGTCTTCTATCATATAAATGCCATCTTGGAGCCTCAGACATCTGGAAAAACAAAATCTTGGAATTAAAAAATAGGAAGAAAAATATCTCACTTTGTCATGGTGAGACCAACAATAAAATAGGCCAGAAAACCACAAAGACCTCAAGATTATAAGCATTATGGAAACGGGATCTTTTTTCACACACTGACGTACAGAAGCCCTCCAACAGTGCCTGATATAAACTAGTTCCTCAGTATTTATTGAATGAATAAACGTGGTGGACGATTCAAGTTCTAACAGGAAAGTTATGATTTCATTGCTTATGAAGAACTATGAAAGTTGAGCTTCTAAACATAATTAGAAAATAGAAAAGGAGAGCTAATTAAAGAAGTAAAATGGGGGAAAAATGAGAGAAGATGAAACAGACTTTTCCATAGAGAAAGGAAAAAAACGATGTTGACTAGAAAGAAAAATGGGTGGAGGGATCTTATACCTCTGACATATCTCCCACCAATGACTGAAACACAGAAAGGAAGACTAGTTTGTATTATGTCAGGAAGCTTCTGGTGGACCAAAGACACTAGTGGAGCCCAGAAAATACCTGTATGTACCTGTTTCAGTGGAGTTTGGAGTAGGAAGAGATTAGGAAGAAATGCAATTATAAAATAGTAAGTCAAATCATGTTGACTTCGATGGCATAAAGTGTAATTCAGTGAATTTTTCTCCAAAAAGTACAAGCAACCAACACACACGAACGGTCTTGGAAGTGGGGTCATCAGCCCTTGTATATAGTATCCTGCTAAGATTTGAAAATTGGAACCATATCCTTGATCACTGACAAGCTTAACACACTTAGAACTTGATTCTAAGGGCAGGATTTCTCAATTAGACAACGGCTGTTTGAAAAGGTTAAAAAGTTGTACCAATCTTCAAAGAGTAATGAAGTAAAAACTGAGGAACATGATAAATATGAATAAAATGTATGCATTTGTTGGGAATTGGGACATGACTGACTAGGTATTCAACAAATAAATGTTATTGAATGATTTAAGTTTTATGATGTTGAAATCTCTGAAGGTTATTGAAATTCTTAGTTTTTTTGAATACGTTAAGTAATTTCCTATTCTTACAAAAAATATTTAATTGTTTTCTCTTAGCAATTAACCCCATTTGATTCAAACTGTAAATCTCAACCTGCCTTCTGTGGGCTGTGGTTCTAAAGTCACTTTAATTTCCAAAGTCGTTGCTTTTGGTTGGCTTTGCATATCACCCAGGGGCTAGTCTGGGACCTGGATAGCAGTTTGTTCTATAAATTGGTTCACTTCAAAGCATTTGCTATGCTCATGCTAATCAATTGCATATATATTCAGCTTAGTAGTGAGCTCAGCAGTTCTTATCAGATTTAAAGAATTCATTTCCCCATCTGCCTCTTATCTGTGAATTCCCTCATTCTCTCTGGATCTCAGAGTCTCCTTTTTCCTGATGCTGTAACATTCATGGGCTTTCATAGCTCTACTGGAAATCAAAAAAGTGAAAGTGGCCTTCATGGACTGTCATAGGCAAGACTGTCTAGATAATGAGCAGGGCCCACTGGAAAATGAAAATATGGAGTCTCTTGTTAAATATTACTCAATTTAAAGATAATGACAGCTGAGCATTCAACCAAGTGTGGGGCCCTTCTTAACATAGGGCCCTGAGTAACTTCACTGAGAGCGCACACTTGTAGCTCTACTGAAAATTAGAGTCTAGCTAGGGAAATGGCATAACCAAGTATACCATCATGGAAGTTTGGAATTCAGTATCAGTACTTTTGTTTAACAACAATATTCATGTACATCAGTAGCAAAAGGGAAATTTGCCTGTCTTACAGTATTTATCCATATTTTTATAAATAACATTATTTGTGGATTCTACCTTTGTGAATTTTCCTACTCACTAAAATTTGTAACTGCAAAATCAATATGCATGGATGGCATTTTTACAGTCATTTACAGATATGTGCAGAATGGTAAAAAAACAAAACAAAAAAACTTGAGTGGCTCAATGCCCATGTTCCCAGCAGAGGTTAAAAAGGCTACTCTCTGCCTTCTTATTTCAGTTTCCATACTCTAAACAAGTGTCCTTTTTGCAGTCTATTTAGAGTTACTGTTTTGCATTTTTGTTGGTAATTTTGTTGTTTAAAATGGCCCTCAGGCATACTGAAGTGCTGTCTAATGTTCCTAAGTGCAAAAAGACTGTAATGTGCCTTAGAGGGAAAATACATGTGTTCAATAAGCTTTATTGAGGCGTGAGTTAGAGTGCTGTGCCTGTGAGTCCAATGTTAATGACAGATGATATATATTATCTGTTATTTTAAAAAAGTGTCTTTAAACAAGAATAGATATAAAATAAGGTTATGTTTTGATCAATTGTTAAAAAATATTGTGACTAGAGCTTTCAGGGACCAAATCCTGTATTTTCCCTAAGGACACTGGTTTGTTATTTGCTAATTCAGTGTTCACAGAGACTGTATAGGCCATAACTATAATGAATAACAAAAATCAACTATACATGAATAAAGTAGTTACAGAATCTTTTTAATTTTTTTTTAACGTTTATTTATTTTTGAGACAGAGAGAGGCAGAGCATGAACAGGGGAGGGTCAGAGAGAGAGGGAGACACAGAATCTAAAACAGGCTCCAGGCTCTGAGCAGTCAGCACAGAGCCCGACGCGGGGCTCGAACTCACGGACCATGAGATCGTGACCTGAGCCGAAGCTGGACGCTTAACCGACTGAGCCACCCAGACACCCCTACAGAATCTTAAAAAAGTGTGTGGTAATAAAAAAAAATATTTCAGGAGGTCTTTTTTCCTACAAAAGGGAGGAAAGAAATAACAGGACTCATTATTTATTCTCTGCTCGATAATTTATATACATTACATATCTTTACCTTATATTACATTTATTGTCTCTTTAAGTCTTTAAAATTCACTAAGATAGAAGAATTATGATTTGCATTTTACAGCTGAAGAAAGGGATCCAAGATATCACTTGTGTAAGATCACACAGCTAGTTACTGTTGGGGCCAAGATTTTAATTTTTTTCTCCATGAATCTTGTCTCTGTGATGTATATAGGGTGCATGGCCATTCTACTCATTTTCTTGGACATGTCCTTGACATCCTCATAGGTAGAAATACTATGAAAATTCTCTGTAGTCCGCTATTGGGAAAATGGTAATGAGCAAAGAATGAGTGTGACCAAAATGAACAGCCAATCCAACCTGCGAGCCTAACTATCACCCATGTGTAAAGGAAGCTATGAAGTCATGTTTATGACTGGTTGAAAATCACACATTCAAGCAAGCCTGGCTTTACTAGCCATGGCGTCTAAGTTGCTGGGAGAGGTAGATCAGTAGACATTTCTCAGTGAGGGCCTGAAATATAGCTTTAGGGAGCTGTGTCTGAGCATAATACTCTCCTGTGGCTAGAAGTCAGAAAAACAGAGTTTTTGTTCATGTCTCACAATAAAGTACATGACAAAGGGGAGCATAGCCCTTGTTGATATTTTTTTTTTGGTATTTAGCAATGCAATAATCAAGAAATCCTAATAGAAATCTGGTCATAAGGTAAGATTTTAGAGGAAGACAGCAGGTTAGTAAATATATGCAATAGGCAATTACTTCGGGCACTCTATGAGCCAGACCACTTTAAACACAAACCTACTGTTCAGAATAAATATTTATCCACACTCACAGGCCTGATCAGGAATTGTATACAAAATGCACAGCAAGATTGAGCCCGTGTGTTCAAAGTCTTTGATACCCATAGAGAGGGCACAAATGAAAAATGGTGAAATACTACTTAAATTGGGTGTGCTTCACCTGTGCCTCCTAACCTAAGCAACAGAATTATGAATTTGTCCCCATAAGCAGAATAAGACATCCAATAATGCTTGTTCTCTCTCTCAATGAACATATTCTAAGAAGTCATTTGGTCTTGTGCCAAATAGAAACTTTAAAATTATAATGGGCCTCCTTGAACCATGAATTCTTCTGAAATTCAAGACGCATACTTTATGAGGTAAGTAAAAACAACATTAGTAATTACCCATATTGAGTAAGGAAAGAAAATCACATTGTGAATGATTAACCAAATGGTATATCTCGCTGCTAATTCTCTCCATTGTTTTATTCATGTGACTCCTGTAATGTTTATAAAGCAGATCTCAGTTTTCCTCAAAAGTTTTCAAAAAACTGAAGCATGCTTTCAAAATGAAAAAATAAAATATAGTGAAAATAATAATTTCTTGCTCCTCTAAGTGAAGACCAGAGCAAATTAGGTACAGTGTTCTACTTGCTCTTCTGTCTATTAGAGCTTATTGGAGTCACACTGGACCATATCCCATATTCTAGCCTTCGACTTCAGGCCCCTTATGTGCATGTTCAATTTCCCACCACTCTGGAATTACTTGTAACATGGCAATCTTTCACATGTAAAAGTAAAAGTAATAAAACTGTGTTATTTTTTATTTGGGGGTGGGGGGTTAAAAACCTACACCAGAGAGAGATTGCAGTATGCAAATTCTCAGCTGCCAACACAGCACAGATGGGCTTAGGAACAGAGAATGATGCAGATCGGCAGGACCAGAGCAATCTGTGGGAAGTTTGGGCAGAAGATCTGATGCATGAGACAGGAAAGGACTATTGAATGCTCCATGATAGATGTGCTTATTCCCTTGCCCACATGCCCTTGAATAAAGACATTTTGATCTCAAAGGCTAAGCTGAAAAACATAATTGAATCTAGTTTTGAAAGAAGAGGCTTACTACACAAACAATGGCTCACAATGCTAAAACATATCAAGCAAAATATCAAAAGGCTTTCATTTTTCATTAAATTGTCCTCTATGTTTGGTATTTCCATTTAATTGAATATTTCTTAATTCATGTGAAATGTATGGTCCCCTGTGTTAGGTCTATTTTTTTTAATATTTATTTATTTCAAGAGAGAGAGAGAGAGGGAGAGAATCCCACACTGTCAGCACAGCACTGTCAGGACTGGAACCCACGACCATAAAGATCATGACCTGAGCTGAAATCAAAAGTGGGACACTTAACTGACTGAGCCACCCAGGTACCCACATGTCTATTATTGCATATGGGAATACCACATTTGAGAAGAGAGAGACAAAAAACAAACAAAAAAAAACCTGTTAACCAGTTTGATTTTGGTTTTACCTTGCCCCATCTTTACCTTTACCCCCAATTGCTGTTCATACTTTATTCTTTCCTTTTCTTTATCTTATTTCTGCTGCTTTTTAGTCTTATTATTACTCACTTTCCTGTGTTCAGTTCACTTTTCTTTATGTCTAACATAGGTCTCAGCTTTTTGTAGCTAGTGAAAATCACTAGGCTTTGGTTCTGAAAACTTGAATATACAAATAAACAACAGACCAACCATCTATAAAAATAGAACTCTGACCCACAATCTGCAGCAACCAGCCCAGGAAGCCAAACCACAATTCCTATAGCTTTTGACTACAGATGGTTAGGACTTGATTAACAACTGACAGCTTCCATAACGTTTGTCTCAGTTTCCCATTTAGGACCAACTGGTGAAAGCCAAATGTGCTCCCCTAATCACATAGGATGCCCTTAGCTGACCCCTGGCTTCCCCATGCCACAGCCTCCAATCAGGGCACACCCGAAGCCTTTCCCTTTCCCCACTATAAAGCTTTCCCATTCCTCTGCGTTTGCGTCTCTGCAAAAATGCAAGTGAGAGTGGCTGACTCCTTAGCTATAGAAGACTGAAAAGCCTTTGCTTTTCTCATTTGGGTAAACATAATTTATTTCCAAAGATCTTTCACTCTTTGAACTTAGCAACAACAGTTTTTTTTAAAATAAATACCAATAAATTGGCTTTTGTGAAGGCATCAGCTCTCTAGCTCCCCACTGTACCCAAATACAAACTATCCTTTAGGAGGCTTTAGAGGGAACTTTTGTTTTACTACATGTTATTATTTGACTGAAAGATGATGAGATATTATTTAAATTGGAGATACATCATTTATGACCCCTAAACTGAAAAAGTAAAATCATGGATTTGTTTCCATAAGTACACTAGGACATCTAATAATCCTTGTTATTCTATTGATGAACATATTCTGAAAAGTCATTTGGACTTGTGCCAAATAGAAACTATAAAAATATAATGGGCTTTTTGTCTAAAACTGTTATGTAAGGCCTTGGAGTTTTCCACTAGTTCACTGCTTCCCATTCTGCTCACGTTTTTGTTGAAATAAAATGTAAAAAAAAAAAAAAATAACCTTATGTATGCATATTAGAACTTCTCACAGGTAAGGGTTTCCATGGATACTTTTATGCAGCCAGAGAGTTTGTGTGTGGAGAAAGGCATTCATTTCTAGTTCTAAGAGAAACTGTTCTGATAACTCCTGCCAATCATTTCATATGTCTTGACTTTCTAAAAGAATAAAAATAATATATATCATGTGTGTTGTGTTGTAAGTTATAAGATAGTTTTATCTCAATAACCTTTTCCGTCATCTGGCCTGTTCTAGGAATGTCTTGGAATTTTGTAGAAGCTTGAAAAATCTGTGAAGGTTTTTGGAAGCAAATTTTAAATAGCTTCAAGTATTGCTTTCTAGACCTGTATAAAGGCTTTTTCCTTTTTAAATTTTTTTTTCTCTTGGCATTTAGGCAGTTTAAATTAACCAGTTATCAATGTTAGAACAAAGGTTTATCTTTTACTTAGAACAGATTTTGAAGAAGTTTATCTTCAGTTTGTATACTAACTTGAAAATTTTCAAGAGTCTGAATTTTTGTGAGAAACATGTCAAAAAAGATGCAGGATTTCAGAACATGGAATTGCTAGGTTAAGTTTTAAGCCATATAATTTTATGAGGAGCTTGATGAAGTTCTGTGACATTTTAATGAGTGGCACTATTCTAAACAACATGTTTTAAATATAACATTATTTTAAACTAACAAGTGCCTAAGCAATTATAAATTTTGGACATGGCCCATACCATTGTTTTTAAATAATCTAGAAAAAATTTCATTTTTTTCTGATTTAAGGTTGACTCTCAAATATCTTATTTTTACTAGTTAACATGAGCTCTGGATTGCACCAAAGTATAAATCATGGTCAAAATGGTAAAAGTAAGAAGCAATCAAAATATCACCCTAACTGATAAATTGTCCAAATAATACATTTTTACAATGAAATTTTCATGACTTATCTTTTGAAGTCCACAGATACAGAGGCTTTTCCACTGAGAGCAATATTGCCGTGGCAACATTACACTATTATAGCGAGATTAATGGCTGCCAAAAATATAAGTAAGGGGCACCAGGGTGGTTCAGTCGGTTAAGCATCTGACTTTTGATTTTGGCTAAGATCATGATTTCATTGCCATGGGATGGATGTTCTGTCTGCACAGTCTGCTTGGGATTCTCTCCCTCCCCCTCTCTTGCTCACTCACTCTCTCTCTCAAAATATTTAAGTAATAGTATTATTACTTAAGTAATAATAACAATAAATAAGATTATATGTAAGTTAAATAATATGAGAGGAAATAGAGATGCAAACTATATTTACCACTAACACTGGGCTTGACCTTGGCTTAATCAAGATGACATCTTAATGATTACCAGGGATATTTCTTTTAGGAGATGATTCTTTGGAATGTCATTTATGATAGTATTGTGCACTGCTAGAAAGAGGCCACCTTTCAAACCTGTTTTAAGTAATGAGTATTTTAGGGGCGCCTGGGTGGCTCAGTCTGTTGAGTGTCCAACTTCAGCCCAGGTCATGATCTCGTGGTTGATGATTTTGTGCCCCATGTCAGACTCTGTGTTGACAGCTCAGAGTCTGGAGTCTGCTTCGCATTCTGTGTCTCTCTCTTTCTGCCCCTCCCCGCTTGTGCTCTGTCTCTCTCTTAAACCACCCCCGCCAAAAAAAAACCAAAAAACAACAAAAAACAAAAAACCAACAACAAAAAACCCACAATCAATCAATCAATCAAGGGTATTTTATAATATGTATCCAGTATGTGATTAAGATGACATACAGACTATTGCGGTATTGATGTTCAGCATTGAATTATCAAAACTTCTAGGGGAGCCTGGGTGGCTCAGTTGGTTAAGCGTCTGACTTCAGCTCAGATCAGGATCTCTCGGTCCCTGAGTTGGAGCCCCACGTCGGGCTCTGGGTTGATGGCTCAGAGCCTGGAGCCTGCTTCCGATTCTGTGTCTCCGTCTCTCTCTGCCCCTCCCCCGTTCATGCTCTGTCTCTCTCTGTCTCAAAAATAAATAAAACGTTAAAAAAAAAACAAAACCCTTCTAGCTGGAGGTATCCTAAATTTGCTTTTCTGATTATTTTTATTAATAATATAGAATATCCTAGTTCTGTATCTTCTTCCTCTGTTACATCACTGGAGATTGACATTTTCTAAAGGTATTTATGAATTATCTTCTTGAACTTGTGCTCTGTCTTAACAACTTATCCAGTTCTAATAGCTTTACCCACAATCTGTTCACCTCAAAAATCTATATCCCCCATCTGGACATCTAAATCACCATTTTCTACCCAGGCTTTTTGCCTGAGTTTCTTGTGAAAGTATTAACTGCTTACTCAAAAGTTCTCTCTGTATACGTATCTTGAACCAAATATATTTCCCATCAAATTCAGCAATTTCCCTCAAAATCTATTTCTCCTCCAAAATATGGACCTGAGCACAATGCTGGTTTATGGCTTTTACTTTACTGCTTGCTTCTTACAGTTCTGAAGTCCTGTGAGCTCTGTGTTCAAGGTCTTCTCAAACCTATCCTTTTCTTCCAGTCCTATTACCACTGCTTTAATTCAAACCCCATTGTCTTTTTCCTAAATTGTTTGAATAGTTCCTGATGGGTTTTCTAGACTTCAGTCCTGCCTTCCAGAATTCATTTATGGAAGCCAAAATAATCCTTTTATAGCATAAGCCTAATAAACCCAGCTTTTTTCCCCCTAAAAATTGTTAATCCTTTTAAAGACAAAGATCAAATTCCTTAAAATGTTATGCAGAGTTCATTATGGTTTGGACATGATGCTATCCTTTGAAATTTAATCTCCAAAAAGTTCCTTCTCCATATAAAGGGCTCTCTGGCCTGCTATGCTCCCTTACACTTCTTTTTTCATGCTTCAAACCTTAGGTCTTTCTATTCTTTTTGCCTAGAATGACCTTTCAACCTACATCATTGGCACCCTTTCCCCCAATATTCACCCATCAAAGTCCCCTTTCCTTTTTTTTTTTTTTTTTAATTTGTTTTGAGAGAGAGGGAGAAAGAGTCCCAAGCAGGCTTCATGCTGTCAGCGCATAAACCTGAGCTGAATTCAAGAGTAGGATGCTTAACTGACTGAACCACCCAGGAGCCCCCACCCATCAAACTCTTAATCATCAAGAGGCAATGTTAACATCTCCTGTGCAGAACACAGGATCTACTGCATTTACTCCCATACTCCCAACAAAGAGATCCTCTATTCTGCACATCAATGTCTGTAATACATTCTTCCAGTAGAACAGGTGATATGATGGATTACAAGTATTTTCTGGTAGGTCTGTTTCTCCACCCCAAATTCAGATCATTTTAATGAGCTAACACTGGAGTCAAAGTCATGAGACTTGAACATGAGGTCACGTTTTGTCTATCCTTCAGTGTATTACTTATAAGCTGACTGTTTTAAGCTATAAAACAAGGCATCTGGATCATATGACACATAAATTCCTCCCAACCTTAATATTCTGCAATTGTAGGATATCCAGAGAGCATCCAAGGTATGTATTTGAAATAGAATATTTTTAACAGATATTTATAAAACCCCAACTGTATGCCTGGAACTGTGCCAGACTTTGAACGATAGTCTACATTTGCCTTCATGGTTTATGAGGAGTAGGCCTATTTAGATATTGCTTTTTAGATTTAAATTATAGAACAGTAAAATCTAGAATAAAAATTCTCAATAAACTATAGGAAATATATATTTTAATAACTGAAAATGTAACAAACTGTTTCATACATTGTAAGTCAAAAGTCAAGATATCAGCTCAGATGCTTTCATGAACTGGGAAAATGTTTGCAGAAATCCATGAGTTTTGATAAAGCAAGTCTGTTGTTTATTTGCTATGACAAGATGCCTAAAGAAATCTAAATAATTAATGAGTACTATAAAAAGGCATGTCCTTTCAGATTTTTATGAACACGTGTATGTGGTGTATGTAGGTCTAGTATTTCATATCTAGGTAATTCACTCGTTTGGTTTGTTTTGATCAATAATACGCTTATTTAACAAGGCTGTTTTATCTCTGCTTTTTGCACAGTATTGTACTGGCACCATGGACATAAAGAATCACATGAAGCTCTCGAATCCAAACCCAGCAAAAAGTGGGTCCATTCAGGACCTCTCCCCACCCCTGTTCCTAGTTCTTCCTAGCACCAGGGAAAAACTAATGGTAATAATATTTAACATATTGGCATTTGCAATGTTCCAAGTAGTTTAACCTAATGCCAGTTCAGTAATCAGTAACTTGAAGATCAGTTTTTCCATGATGATTTCTTTAGGATTTTTTAGCTCCAGTAGAGTTAGAAATCTTTCATTTTGCACATCCTTAGTTTGTTGTATATTTCTCTAGTAGAGCAGCTACCACAGGGGTAGGTATTATTTTCCTTGTTTTATAAAGGAGGAGACCAGGAGACAGAAATAGTAAATCAGTTGAATAAGTTCACGTAGCTAGGAAGTGGTACCACTGGTATTAAGGCCCAGGGAATCTCTCTCTCAAGTCAGTGCTTCTAAATACCACATTACAATTTTACCCTGGGGGAATTAGACCAAAGAAATATAAAAGGACACATACAGCTTTAAGTGTGAGTTGCAGTCGGTAAAGAAATGAAATCTTTGTCTTGAAGATGTTGAGATTTATGGGCCAACTATATGTATGCAGTTGAGCCCCATGTCTTTTCAGTACCAGCCCATGAACCTGCTCCTCTTTTCTGAGCTAGTGCCTGACACCCAGGGCTCCAGGATCTGAGATCCTGAAAATGGGTCAAGTCCCTCTGCTGGGATTCATTTCAACACAGGAATAGATCCTACTCTCATAGTAAATGTAAAGAACTCTTAACAAACCCTGGTTAGTTGCCCTGGGAGAGAACACAATCTAATAGAGAAAACCAAGAGAATATGTATGAAAGTTTAGCCATAATATAGACTTAAATACCAATGCAGGTAATAGCCAATGAGTACCACTATAGAAAATAGGCAATGCATTGTTCCATTATTCAGAGAGGGAGAAATGTCTTTATAGTTTTACAGTCTTGAAGTATTTAGAGCCATGCGCTCAGCCTTGAAAGTCTGGTGAATTTCACTAACTTCAGAATAGAGGGGACATTACTGATAAAGGAACAATGAGAGAAAAAGTTATGGCGTGAGAAATGTACTTTCATTCCAAAGGAGGATCCTGGAATATCACTTTTGGAAAAGCAGGCTAGATTACAGGGGTGACAGTATAGTCAGGGAAGGTTCAAGACTAGGTACCAGTTTTGAAATGAAAAGATTGAGCTCTCAGTAATTCCTAACTTGTGGAGCTAATTAAACAAGTTCTCAATTTCCAGCCCTTCAAAGAGAAGCCTTTTATGGATAAACATTTAAACCAGGGAACAGAGGGTAGCCAAATCCTCCTCCTACCACGTATCTCAGGGTTAAGGGATTCCTGCTTATTTGTCCTCCTGGTGTCCAAACTATTGGATGATTATAACTGAATAACTTTTAGAAAAATTTCAGCCACTTTCAGGTACCTAGAGATTAATTTAGGCATCCATATTCTGTAAAGGGAATGATAATGAAGTAACAAATATTTTGTATACTGTAATTGAAAAAGAAAAAAGCTAACGCCTTTAAGTATTTGCTTCCATTTGAAAACTACCACACATTTTATTTTTTTTTAATTTTTGAGACATTTCTTCTTAATTGCAGGATCATTAACACACTGTCTTACATTAGTCAGGCGCACAATATAGTGATTTAACAATTCTATACATTATTCAGTGCTCATTGTGACAACTGTACTCTTAATCCCCTTCACCTGTTTCACCCATCCCCCACACACCTCCCCTCTGGTAACCACCAATCCTCTATAGTTAAGAGTCTGGTTTTATCATTTGTCTCTTTTTTTTCTTTGTTCATGTGTTTTGTTTCTTAAAATCCACATGTGAGTGAAATCATATTGTATTTCTTTCTCTGACTGACGTATTTCATTTAGCATTATACCACCTAGATCCACCCATGTTGTTGTAAATGGTAAGATTTCATTCATTTTTATGGTTGAATAATATTCCATTGTATCTATATACCACATTGATGGATGCTTGGGCGGCTTCCATAATTTGACTGTTGTAAATAATACTGCAATAAACATAAGGGTAAACGTATCTGTTTGAATTAGTATTTTTTGTATTTTGGGGGTAAATACCCAGTAGTGGAATTACTGGATCATATAATTCCATTTTTAATTTTTTAAGGAACTTCCATAATGTTTTCCACAGTAGCTGCAACAGTTTGTTTTCCCATCAACAGTACCTGAGGGTTCCTTTTTCTCCACATCCTCACATTTTAGCCATTCTGACAGGTGTGATGTGATATTTCATTGTGGTTTTGATTTGTGTTTCCCTGATTATGAGTGATGTAGAGCATCTTTTCATGTGTTTGTTAGCCATCTGTATGTCTTCTGTGGAGAAATGTCCGTTCATGTTCTCTTCGTATTTTTTAGTTAGGCTTTTTTTAAAAAAAATATTAAGTTGTAAAAGTTCTTTATGTATTTTGAGTACTAACCCTTTATCAGATATGCCATTTGCAAATGGCTTCTCCCATTTGGTAGGTTGTCTTTTTTTATTGTGTTAGGTTTCCTTTGCTTTGCAGAAACTTTTTATTTTGATGTAGTCCCAAAAACTTATTTTTGCTTTTGTTTTCTTTGCCTCAGGAGACACATTTAAAAAAAATTCTGCTACAGAAGATGTCAGAGAAATTACTGCCTGTGCTCTCTTCTAGAATTTTTATGGTTTTAGGTCTCAAATTTAATTAATTCTTTAATCCATTTTGAGTTTCTTTTCATGTATGGTATAAGAAAGTGGTCCAATTTCATTCTTTTGCATGTTGCTATCCAGTTTTCCCAACACCATTTGTTTCTGTTTGTGTTTTTGTTTGTGTTTTTGTTTTTGCTTTGCTTTTTTTAAAAAATATAATTTATTGTCAAGTTGGCTAACATACAGTGTATATAGTGTGCTCTTGGTTTTAGGGATAGATTCCCGTGATTCATCACTTACATACAACCTCAGTGCTCATCCCAACAAATGCCCTCCTCAATGCCTCTCCCCTCTCCCCTGCCCCCCCCACCCTCCATCAACCCTCAGCTTGTTCTCTGTATTTAAGATTCTTTATGGTTTGCCTCTCTTCTTCTCTGTAACTATTTTTCCCCCCCTCTTCCCCTATGGTCTTTTGTTAAGTTTCTCAAGTTTCACATTTGAGTGAAAACATATGATACCTGTCTTTTTTGACTGGCTTTATTTCACTTATAATAATATCCTCCAGTTCCATCCACATTGCTGCAAATCAGCACCATTTGTGGAAGGGACTTTTTCCCATAGTGTATTCTTGCCTCCTTTGTCAAAAATTAATAGGCCATATAATTGTGGACTTCTGGGACTCTCTATTCTCTTCCATTGATTTATGTGTTTATTTTTGTGCTAATCTATCCTGTTTTGATTACCACAGCTTTGTTGTATATGTTGAAATCTGGGATTGTGATACCTCCAGTTTTCTTCTTTCTCAAGATTGTTTTGGCTCTTCAGGGTGATTTGTGGTTCCATACCAATTTTAGAATTATTTGTTTTAGTTCTGTGAAAAACACTGTCAGTATTTTGATAGAAGCTGTACTAAATCTGTAGATTGCTTTGGAAAATATAGACATTTTAACAATATTTGTTCTCCCCATCCATGAGCAAGGAATATCTTTCCATTTGTTTGTGTTGTTGCCAATTTCTTTGTGTTCAATTAGTGTTTTATGGCTATCTGAGTATAGGTCTTTCACCTACGTTGTTAAGTTTATTCCTTAGTATTTTGGGTTTTTTTTTTGGTTGATTTGTAAAAATGGCATTGTTTTCTTAATATATGTTTCTGCTACTTCATTATTAATGTATAAAACAACAGATTTCTATATATTGACATTATATCCAGCAACCTTACTGCATTCATTTATCAGTTCTAGTAGTTTTTTGGTGAAGTCTTTCAGGTTTTCTATATATAGTATCATGTCATCTGCAAATAGTGAAAGTATTACTACTTCCTCACCAATTTGAATGCTGTTTTTTTTTTTCTTGTTTTGATTGCTGTGACTAGAACTTCCAGTACTATGTTAAAGAAAAGTGGTGAGAGTGGACATCCCCATCTTTTTCCTGATCTTAGAGAAAAAGATTTCAGTATTTAAGCATTGATTATACTGTTAGCTACAGGTTTTTCATATATGGCCTTTATTATGTTGAGGTATGTTCCCTCTAAACACATTTTGTCGAGTGCTTTTATCATGAATGGATGTTGTATTTTGTCAAATGCTTTTTTTCTGCATCTATTGAAATCATATATTTTTTATCCGTTCTCTTGTTGATGTGCTCTATCACATTGATTGATTTGTGAATATTGAAACACCTGTGCATCTCAGGAATAAATATCACTTGATGTTGGTGAATGATTTTTTAAATATATTGTTGGACTTGGTTTGCTGATATTTTGTTTAGGTTTTTTTTGCATGTATATTCTTCAGAGTTATTGAGCTGAAGTTCTTTTTTCTTTTTTTTGTGGTGTCTTTACCTCATTTGGTGTCAAGATAATGCTGGCCTCATAGAATGAATTTGGAAGCTTTCCTTCGTCTTCTATTTTTTTGGAATAGTTTGAGAAGAATAGGTATTATCTCTTCTTTAAACATTTGGTGGACTTACGAAGCTATCTAGTCCTAGACTTTTGCATGTTGAGGGTGTTTTGATTACTGATTCAGTTTCATTGCTGGTGATAAGTCTGTTTAAATATTCTATTTCTTCCTGATTCAGTTTTGGAAGGTTGTCTCTTTCTAGGAATTTATCCATTTCTTCTAGGTTGTCCAATTTGTTGGGATATAATTTTTCATAATGTTCCCTTATAGTCCTTTATGTTTCTGTGGTGTCAGTTATTTCTCCTTTTCCATTCCTGATTTTGTTTGGATCCGCTCATTTTTGATGAGTCTGGCTAAAGTTTTATCAATTTTGTTGATCTTTTTAAACAACCTTCTCTGGTTTCATTGTTCTGTTCTATTGGTTTTTTTAGTTTCTATTTATTTCTGCTCTAATCTTTATTATTTCCTTCCTTCTACTGATATGGAGCTATGTTCATTTTCTAGCTCCTTCTTTCTAGGTGTCAGTTTTATTTGATATTTGAGATACTTATTTATTATTTGTTTATCTGAGAGGTTTTTTTTGGCTTCTTGACTAAGGCCTGTATTACTGTAAAGTTCCCTCTTAGAACAGCTTTTGCTGCACCACAAAGATTGTGGACTGTTGTGTTTTCACTTTAATTTGTCTATTTTATTATTTCCTCTTTGATTTCTTGGTTGACCCATTCATTGTTTAGTAGCATGTTTTTTAACTTCCATGCATTTGTGTTCATTCCAGATTTGTTCTTATGGTTGATTTCTTATTTCATAGCATTGTGGTCAGAAAAGATGCATGATATGACTGATTTTTAAAAAATTGTTCAAACTTGGTTTTGGCCTAACATGTGATCTGTTCTGGAGAATGTTCCATGTGCAGTTGTTAAGAATGCACATTCCACCTTTTTTGGATGGAATATTCTGAATATATCTGTTAGACCCATCTGTTCCAATGTGTCAAAGCCACTGTTACCTTGTTGATTTTCTATTTGGATGACATATCCATTGATGTATGTGGAGTATTAATGTCCCCTACTATTACTGTATTACTATTGATTACTTCATGTTTGTGTTTAGAAGATTTATGTATTTGGATGCCTTCATGTTGGGTGCATAAATATTTACAATTGTTGTATCTTCTTGTTGGTTTGTCCCCTTAATGATTATATAGAATCATTCTTTGTATCTTGTTACAGTCTTTGTTTTAAAGTTTATTTTGTCTGATGTAAATATGGCTTCCCTGGCTTTCTTTTTACTTCCATTTGCATAATCAACGCCTTTCCAGCCCTTTCAATCTGCATGTATCCTTAGGTCTGAAGTGAGTCTCTTGTAGGCAGCATATAGATGATTCACACTTTTTTATCTTTTCATCTTCCTATGTCTTTTAACTAGAGCATTTAGTCTACTCACATTTAGAGTATTTATTGATATGTATGTACTTATTGTCATTTTTGTTACTTGTTTTATGGTTGTTTTTGTAGTTCTCTGTTCTTTTGCTCTCTTCTCTCATGGTTTGCTTACTTTCTTTACTGATATATTCGGAGTTCTTTCTATTTTTTGCATAGCACTTGTTTTCTATTTGTGGTTACTATTGATTTATATGCAACATCTTCAGCATATAGCAGTCACTTAAGTTTAGCTCATTCTGAAAGCACTAAAGTTTTAATCTTCTCTTCCCCATGTTTTAGGTATATTGTGTCATACCTTACATCCTTTTATTTTGTGAATTCCTTGACAGCTTTTATTTTTACTGCTTTTGTGCTTCCCACTTTTCTTACTCCTACTTATAGTCTTTCCTTTCCATTTGGAGTCCTCTTTATCATTTCTTATGGGACTGGTTTAGTGGTGATGAATTCCTTTGATTTTGTCTGTCTAGGAAACTCTTTATCTCTCCTTCTATTCTGAATGATAGCCTTGCTGTATAGACTATTATTGGCAGCAGGTTTTTGTTTGTTTGTTTGTTTGTTTGTTTTCCCTTTCAGCACTTTGAACACATCATGGCATTCTCTTCTGGCCTGTAAAGTTTCTGCTGAAAAATCAGCTGATAACTTTACAGGGTTTCCATTGTATGTAACCTTTCTTTTCTCTTGCTGCTTTTCAAATTCTTTCTTTATCACTAATTTTTCTCATTTTAATTACTATGTGTCTTGGTGTGGACTTCCTTGGGTTGATTTTGTTGGCAGCTCTCTGTGCCTCCTCGATCTAGATTTCTGTTTCTTTCCCCAGATTTGGGAAGTTTTTAACTATTATTTCCTCAAATAAATTGTCTGCCCCCTTTAATCTCTCTGTCCTCCTTTTTGGATCCTTATAACATGAACGTTATGCTTGATGGTGTCAGTGAGTTCCCTTATCTATTCTCTTTTATTACTTTTTTTTTTTCTTTGCCCTGTTTAGCTTGATTACTTTCTATTACTCTGTCTTCCAGGTCACTGTTCTTTTCTTCTTCTTCTCATCTTTCATAGAAGTCTCTTATGTGTGTTGCATGCATCCTACCATCACTAAGCCACGTTTGCCTTCAGTTCAGTTATCTACAATGACTCTCTTTGTTGTGGACAGGGTTTGGTGTCTGTGTTGTTAATGGGCCAGTCTGAGGCTTCCTTGGGTTAGATTTGGGTCAGACCAAGCAATGGCCAGAACTGCAGTCATGCCAACCCCCAGAGTGCTCTATCTTGGAGACTTTTGTTGGTGGGCAGGGCCTGCAGTCAGACCAACTGTTTGCCTCCAGCCCACTTCCAGGGCCACAGTAGGACTGGTCTGTGGAGTTATCTTCCTCTCTTCTCAGGACAGGAGTCACTTTGGACTGTCGCTGGCCCCTCTCATTGCTGCTTGCACACTACCACATGGTGGGGCTGCTTTGGATGGATTCCTGCCAAGAGCATGTTGGATGAGGTGGGTCTGTAGAAGAATACAGGGGCAGGTGTGCAGTGTTAGCAAGATGTACACTGGTCTTCTGTGGGAGGGGACCTGTAGTCACTGGAGAACTGCTGAGGATAGTTACGAGGTGGAGGGTCCACAGAAGAATGCAGGGCAGGCATGCTTTTTCAAAACTAGGTAGAGAATGTTCACACTGAATAGGTTCCCACAGGTGTCTGTATATATATTATGGGTGACAGGGAAGGGAAATGGTGCCCACCGCCTCTTTTGCTCTTGGAGAAGTTTTTTGAAGATCCCTGCCCCTCCAGCACATGTTCTGAGATTAGTAAATTAATCTCATTCCTGAAAACCTCAGGCATTTTTCAAACTGCTGCTTCTAGGCTGTGTCTCAGCAAGGCTGTTTGCTTTGCTGTTTCTTTAAGGGCAGGACTCAGTTTCCTATAGCCCTCTGGCTCTCCCAGACCCAAGCCTGCTCATTTTTAATTTCCAGATGTTAAATCCCACTGATTGTAAGTACTCATGGTGTTAAGTCCATCTGGTTTTCAAAGCCAAATGCTGTGGGGATTCATCTTCCCAGCGTGTGTCTCTGGTGTATGGAGTACCTGATGTGTGGAGTCTGCTCCTTTCCTTCTCTTTACCTGTGGTGGTCCTCCCTCCCACAGACAGTCCTGTGGGTCCATTTGACTTTTGACTCCTCTACCCTTTCTCACCTTCTCAATGTGGCCTTTTTAAAAACATTTAGCTGTGGAGTGTCTGTTCCACCAGTCTTTAGGTCATTTGGGGGGTTATTTACACTGATACTAGCATTAGCTAGGTGTATCCAGGGGACAAAGTGAGTTTAGGATCTTTTTGTTCCACCGTAGTTCTCAGAAGTCACTGTCACCTATTTTTAAAGATATTTTGTGCATTGAAACAAATTCAAACCATGTAAGAAAAGACAAATTTTTAAACTTCATTCTGAATTCCACCACCATAAAGTTTGCTATCATACACATATACACTATCTTTATTTGTGTAGACTTATTTATTTATTATGTATTTATTTATTTATAATTTGTAGTAAGTTTGTGAGGTACAATGTCATTATTTTTCTTTTCCTCATACTTGGAGAGCTGTGTGTAGACATTTTAATTGTCTAATACTGTGCAGCAGTGACTTAAGTAGCTTTTCACTAGTGTCATTAATTCTCTGTGTGTCTGTCTGTCTGTCTCTGTCTCTCATCTTTCCTGTGAGTTACAGTGTGAAAATCTGAAAGTATTAATTTCTGTATTCAGTAGATTTTCTCAAGGGGAGGAGACAGGGAAAAAGGGCTAAGGTAGAAGGACATCTGGGTTCTGATATAGGTTCTGATATTTGGTTTAGTATCCTAGACCAGGGTTTTCTGAGTATGACTGGGGATGCACCCTGGTACCATAGGGGATGGGGAGGAGAAAAGAGTACCATTAAACTGTAGACCGTATTTGAAATTCAGAGTGTAGCTGTGGGTACTTTATTTCTGAGAGCATCAACTTTCATTTTCTCCATTTCCCTATAATTTCTGGTAACAATTTCTACCATGATTACATATGCATATACATATTATATATATATATATATATATATATATATATATATATATATATATATATATATATGATATTTCATAGTTTGGTGATGTTTTGAGAATATCAAGACTTAGTCAAGATACCAGACTGCCTTCTGGATTTGGGAGCAGTTTAAACCCCACTTGGTCTGCCTTTCCTCTCCAAAACCCTCTACTTCCCTCTCGAACTTTGTTTTTTTTTGTGTGTTTTTTTTATTTGATTGTGTTTTTGAAGCTTACATGTTACATCATGTTTCTGTCTTGTTTTATTGTTTTATATGTATATTATATATAATTTTCTCATTTTATTAGGTACTGAGGAAGAGAAATTTATGTAACTTAACTCAGAAGTCCAGAGTCTGGTAATAACAGATATCCCTGGAAGTATCAGGAACCTCTGTTCCAATAATTCCACTCATCCACTTTATTTCTCTTTATCTGCTCTTCTTAACATCAAAAAGAACAATAATTCCTCACTTAAGCCACACTTAGAATTTGGAAAAGCCCCAGCTTAAGCTCCAAATAGATTCTTAAATCTTCTGACATTTTACTCTATGAAGGGCTTTTCTTCTTTTTTTTTTAAGACTATCTTAGGAAAGACATTAATCTCTCTTAAGATTTTTGAACTAAATCACATTTTTCTAGGGCACACTTTAGAACAAATTGCCCTAACAAAGGTCATGACATAGTCTCAAGATATAATAAGTAGCCGGGTGTGTTACATACTCTAACCACTACATTTAAGGTAATTTAATGTTACTTATTTTTAAAATAATCATGATAAAAGTTATAATACAATAATCTGGAGTTATCTGATAGAAGTTTCAAAAATAATTTTGTCCCACATTCCAGAGGAATTGGAAAAGAATATATAAGTGAAAAATTTAGAGGATAGTTAATAGTAATTCAAAGGAGCTAAGACAAGTCAATGATGACTGCTAGGTAATTAACTAAGGAATCAATCATCTATTCCTTTGAATAGTAAAAATTAGATATTAGAAACAACCTAAAAATCTAACAGCAGTGAAATATTTAAACAAATTTTGAAATGTTCAATTAATGGAATATTATTAATATTTAGGTCTTTAAAAAAGGTCAGGACATCTGGGTGGCTTAGTCAGTTAAGCATCTGACTCTTGATTTCGGCTCAGGTCATCATCTCATGGTTTCTGAGTTCGAACCCAGCATCAGGCTCTGTGCTGACAGTGCAGAGCCTGCTTGGGATTCTCCCTCTCCTTCTCCCTCTCCCTCTCCCCTGTTCTTTTCCTATCTCTCAAAAAATAAACTAAAAAATAAAGAAAGAAAGAAGGTTGATTTGTATAGTGGAAAACTCAAACCTTATGTTAAGTGAAACATGAGCTATAACTATATATATGGGATGACATCAGTTACACAAAATAATCTATATATCTGCTTGAAAAACTAGATGGAATTACACTAACATATTTTAGGAGAATTTATTTCTGGATTGTGGACTTTGGGGTAACTTATTTTCTTTTTTATACTTTGTTATGTTAATGAGTACCCATTACTCTTAAAAGAAGAAAAATATAATTTTATGTCAATTAACAATAATAAAAGAGTTATAGTTATCAGAATAAAGAGTCAGAAAAAGACTGCTGATGCACTTTCTATGCAAAACCTACAAACATTTTTTCCAGGAGACCAAGGCTATGCAAAAATCAAAGAATGGAGATTTTAAGTTCTAGGCATATCTCTAGATGAAGTAAAGATTTTCCTAACTAGAATGGAAAGCTAAGGTTTAGTTAAGTGGTAATTGGAAATGATTGAGTACTAATGAATGAAGACTATCATAAAATTTTAGATTTAGTTAAGACTTCAGAGGTCAGTGAATCCAAACTTTTGAGAGGTTCACAAATCCTTTCTTCAGTTCACTTGTTAAATGGTCATCCAGTTTCTTTGGTTTGTATACCAGGTTTGAAATACCTCCAGTTGACATGTAGCACACCACTTTTAGAGATGATCTACTCTATCTGTTCACAATTCTAGGTGTTAGAAAGTTCTTCCCTATGTGGAATTGGAATTGAATTGGTCATTCCTGGAACTCCCATTGTGTCCATTCTTGAAGAGTACTAAGAATATGTGGGAAGCAATTTTTAATCAGTAAAAAATATTGATATGTTTTCATAGGGGTAAGGAGAGAAAATTGGAAGGGTATATACTTATGAAGTCAACATTTTTTTTCCCACAACAGTGTTTCTAATACTTCGCCCATTTTTGATCTTCTCTTATTCACCCCAGAATAATTATCTTCAGTTTCATAAGACAATTCTTCTTGTGACATGGTTTCCAACACCTACCAGTCCAGGGTACTCGTTTAGAAACCATGCTGATTTGTTCTATTGTTCCATTGTTCTGACAAACTGGTCAGTCTGGGAACTATGTTTCTCATTACTCCCTTCCCTGTATAGTTCTGAGTTAGAGCAATTAAAAAAGGAACTTGCATAAGATTCAGAGGGCAGGAGGAGGTAGTAGTTATCACTTCTATAGATCTTAACAGGCAAATGCAGTGATAGACAGTGTTTAGAGAGTTTCCGTTTGTTCTCATTCTCTTCTGCTCCACATCTAGGTCTTTTTCCTGACTGCTGTCCTTGCTGCCCAAGAGCAGCCCCCAGCATACTCCTAGTCACATGGGGGAAAACACACTGAGGTAGTAACAACACAGAGACAACAACCAAAGCTGTCCCATAAAAGTAAAATTTGAACCACATACACAATTTAAAATTTTCTTGTAACCACATTTTTTTAAAAAAGTAAAATGAAACAGGTCAAGTCAATTTCAATGTTTCTATAACCCAATATTGCTAAAATTTATCATGTCAACAAATAAACAATATAAAAAAATGATTAATGAAACAGCAGGGAGGCCAGTGTGGCTAAAACCCGGTGAATGAAGTGGATAGTAGTACCGGATGAAGTAAATATGTAACCAGGAACCACATGATACAGGACACCGTAGACCCCAGTGATGGTGTGGAATTTTGTCTCATTACAAATGAGACTTTTGAGAGGAAGAATGACATGAGCTGATTTGTATTGTTGAAGAATAGCTCTGGCTGTTTCAGTGGAGAAGAGACTGTAAGGAAGGAAATATGGATGTGGAGAGCAATTAGGAGACTTTTGCAGTGACCTAGATGAGAGATGATAGGGGCATGGAGTAAGGTAATATTATGAAAGTGCTGATATATGGAAAATCTGTGATACATCTTCAAGGTAGAGCTGAAAACACCTGCCCATGGTTGAATGTGTAATGTGAGAAAAAGAAGACTTAAGGACGGTGCCTATCCTTTTGTATTAAGCGCTTAGGAAAGATAGTGCCTTTTACTATCAAGATGAAGACTAAGAATGAGTTTATTCTGTTTGGCTCTATCATAAAATATTTTAAATATTGATTCTTTGTTCTTTAGATAAGCACGTCTTTATCTAGATCACAGGCATAAATCTTGAGCTAAAGAGAGCTAATTATAGAATTCATGACTTCATTCAGCTTAATACCCAGGTGTTCACATGACATCCAGAATATAGTTAATTCATCTTACTCCACTATTTTTTGTCAAAATACACTTACACATCTCCATAAGTATAAAAGTTATATACTCCTATACTATGAGTATCTCAGTTGATTAAGTATGTGACTCTTAGCTCAGTTCATGATTTCACGTTTCCTTGAGTTTGAATTCTGCTTTGGGCTCCCCTGTCAGTGCAGAGCTTGCTTGGGATTCTTTCTCTCTTCTCTCTCTGCCCCTCCCCGACTCACTTTTGTTCATGTGCTCGCCCTTGTGCGTGTGCTCTCTCTCTCTCTCTCAAATAAACTTAAAAAAAAGTTATTCAGCATCATATTTTGTATGGCATTACTCCCAAATTAGTAGCCTTATTTCTTCCTTCCCCACTTAGCCTGAACCACTAATTCAATGAATTCTTGCCTATATCCTCCAGTCTCTCAACACGTTGTCCTTCCAGCCCATCTGAATTATCAGTCCCTAACATGGGATTAATCCAACCATCTGCTTGCTCAACAGGTACTTCAAAGCTGCCAAACACTGCTGGATAATATTGCATAACTGGATCGCTTAAACTTATTACCTATTTACCATTTCCAACCTCAAATTTGTTGCTCAGTGCTACTGGGCAATCCTGTCATTTGTCTCTAGAGACCTTTCTCATTTACTAAGGTGACCATTTTGTGTTTTTATACTCCTCAAACTTGCAAGGTTTTTTTTTTTTTTCACTTATATCCAGGAGGGAAAAAAAATACTATTTTCTAGAAAACAGACAATATATACCCAGTAATCAAATTTCCTCTTCCAACTACAACATTATGTATATTAACACTCATCCTTATCTTCCAGATGCTGCTCTATCATCTCTCCTTCTTCACTGATTGCTTTTTTCCTTCAGCAAATATGCTTAACTCTCCCTTTACCCTAAAGCTCACCTTCCTCGGTCTCTTGCCCCTCTTCAGCTAGTATATATGTCTATGTTCTTCCTTCACTGCAGGTTTTATTAGGAAGTTTCATAATCTGCTGCAATCACATCCTTCCACTGAATCTGTTCTTTCCAAGGTCATCTGTGACCCACAAGTCTTAAATTCTGTTGTTGCACGTCTTTATCCTATTTATCATATCTGTAGCACTTAATGCTGTTGACCATAGTCTCTTTCTTGAATCTCTCAATTATAAGATGCTGGTCCTAACTCCTCTGATCAATTCTAGATATTGACTGATCTATCCTTCATGATCTCTTATACAGGGTAACTCAAGAGTCTTTCCCACATCTTCTTTGGGTGCTCATTCCTCTACTTGAGTGAATCATAAAATCAACTTTCACTTACTGTAGCAGCCATGAAAATGTGCTGCTCAAATCTCCTGCTGTGGGGAACAGAATTGACTAACAGCCCCACTTACTGTCCTTATGGGCCCACTACCACATCTGTGCCACAGCCATGCTTCCCCTAGGCTGCTCGCAGCTAATGACTGAGTGTGGTGGGATTCTAGTGCAAACCTACCCCTGCAGCACACAGGACTCCTCTAACAAGTGACTGGTTCAAGGACTCCCTTCAGCTTGAAGAAAACTTTCTTCAGTTGTGCTGCAGTGCAACTCTTTCCACCCAAACCTTCTACCTCCCCCCTCCTTGGTGTCAGACCAGCTTTCTCCTGTCTTTCTCCTCTTTCTCCTTCATGAGAGTCTCCCCTAATAATTCTTTTGCATACTTGATCCCATCTTAGCATCTGCTTCTTAGAGGATCAGATGTAACACAGCTACATACCAAATGCTGAGTATGTATCTCTAAGTCCTACACTGAGCTTAAGATTCATAAATAAACTGCATTTTCTTTTTTTTTTTTTAATTTTTTTAACGTTTACTTATTTTTGAGACAGGGAGAGACAGAGCATTCATGGGGGAGGGTCAGAGAGAGGGAGACACAGAATCTGAAACAGGCTCCAGGCTCTGAGCTGTCAGCACAGAGCCCGACGTGGGGCTCGAACTCACGGACCACGAGATCATGACCTGAGCCGAAGTCGGACACTTGACCCACTGAGCCACGCAGGCGCCCATAAACTGCATTTTCAATGACTTCACCAAAGTGGTTCAAGTGCATCTCACATTCAACATATCTCATATGTTAAATTCCTCATCTTGCCATACATCCATAACCCTTTCTAGCAAGTTTTGCCTATGTAATAGCATCATCATCCAACCAACTTCTTGCTCTTGCTTATCGTCTTTTCCTTGGCCTGAGCTCAGGCGTCCATTAAACTATTTTGGACTTGTGCTATGTCAGTTATGGATAACTGGCTTTTACTCTTGCCTCTCTTCAATTCTGTGTTCACAAAAGGTTCTCCACAAAATTTTCCCTCATATCTGCCTGTATTATCACTGTTATTCCTTTCATTTACCCATCACTATGTACTTCCTGGCACTCACTAAATAAATATCCCATACTTGCTCATGCCTTGAGTCTTTCTCATGGTATTTGCAGATGCTAGTTTATCATCTCCTGTCTCTTTTGCTTCAACGTCCATACATTTTTCAAGATGCAACTTGAATGTTATTTACTCAGTGAAGCTCCATCCTCAAACCAGCTATCACCACAAAGATAGAAAATCTTTTATCTTTATTATCTTAGTACACTGTACAGACTCCAATTACAGAATTCCTTGCATTTTGCTACAGTTATATGTGTAATCTGTCTCTGTCAGTATGTTCTAAGACTATATTGTAAGAAGGAATGCACCATGTATTATTAGTTTATGTCTGTCCAATTCTTTGAATGGTGCCTCCATCATAGTAGATATTCAATAAATATTGTGAAATTAACTGAAGCAGCAAAGAAATTAAAGTTATATTGCTTGAAGTTCTCTTGAGAAATGCATACTAACTCCTAGTGATTATCACAATGTTTTTTAAATGCTTGAAAATAGTCTGCTTAACAGCTTTTATTTCCTCCATTAAATCAGATAGGAAGATGTCAATGTTTGAGACTACTACTCAAGATTTGAAACAAAACTCGGGGTTAAATCTATCATTTTCTTAATTAAGGGAGAGCAATGCTGGATACAGTCTCATTTGAGCAAAGTAAACCACTGATGTTATGCAGGTTTGAGGGGAAGACATGTTTGTTTTGAGATATGTTTGCCATAGAGGAAAGACTATTGTCATGGCAGTCTTCGAAACATGTCTTATATTGGATATAAAAGTGCATTTTGTATTGGTTACAGAAGTAGAATGGGTTAATGGCAGCCTTAGAAATGTGTTCAATGGAATGAGTCTGCTACCCAGTGGCTGACTTTCAAAGCATGAGGCTATCGCTGTCTGGTTGACTTTCATAAATACATTCACTGAAGCTACTGTCATTGATTGATTAATAAAATTTAAAATCAGTTTTGGTGATTTCTTATAACAATGGCTATGGAACAGTCAGTGATTGATTAGATAGAAATAAAACTATTTCAGGTGGATGTTTTTGTGATGGCTATAGAACAACCAGTTTTGTACTAAAGGTGTGAGGGCTTTCTGTTACCCTCAAGTATTATCTCTTACACGCTTATTTCTTACCTAATTCTATGAACTTTGGATTCTCTAATATACACTAGTCTTTCACAATCATAGATACCCACATGCCTTATTCCTAAAATCAATTGATGAGATACAGGAAATTGAAAATAATATAGGAATATCATAATAAATGCCACTGCTTGGTGCCACATAGTCTCCTCTGGAGGGGTTATCTTTTACTTAGGATAAATCAATAAAAATATTAATGCAAGGAATCCTAAATTGGGAACTGTCCATAGGGCTTATTTTTTTTCATTTCAGACTTATTAAGTAATGTCACATGATCTTTAAGTCATATAACATAGGAGCTCAGGTTTGCTGAGCCAGCTTTTTTGAAAGTTATTCTAAATGAAGCATAGGGACCAGAAAAGAAAAGTGAGTTGACATGCTTTAACTTGTGTTAATCACTTTTCACATATTAGCAATAATTTCCAAAGCCAAGTGAAGTAGGTGTTGTTATGCTCATTTCTATTTAAAAAAAAAAAAGGAACTTCAAGGGGTTAAGTAATTTTTTCATAATCATGAAGCTTGAAACTGACAAATTTAGATTTCAAATCCAAGTATTTATTTAAGTAGACAAAAGAATTTTCCCTCTCTACCACACTTCCTGCCCCAAGGGAAAATTAGTACTTCTACTTTGAAAAAATCAGTCTGGAAAGGGAATGCAATGGAAATTGAGGGAAAATTGCAGTCTTCCTGACATTGAAAACTGCTTATCCTAAATTTTATGATATTTCTGAACCCCTTCCTCATTGTTTTTTTTTAAGTTTATTTTTGAGAGCATGAGTGGGGGAGAGGTGGGGGAGTGGGGCAGGGAGAATCCCAAGCAGTCTCTGCACTGTCAGTGTAAAGCCCCACAAGGTAGGACTCGAACTCATGAAACTGAGATCATGGCCTGAGCCAAAACCAAGAGTCAGATGCTTAACCGACTGAGCCAACCAGGTGCCCACCATTGGCTGGATTTTAAATGGTGGCCCACAACACAAAAACTTAAATATTGTTAAATTTTAGAAAGTTACCCAATCTTCACATTCCCTCTGTTCTCACATAAACATTTGCTGTACAGAAAACCATGTTATAAGAAAATGTGGTATAACAAGGTTCTAGTGGGTAATATAAATGGTTTCTCCAAAATGTTCACATTTTAAACAAATGAGTCTAGGGGCACCTGGGTGACTCAGTGGGTTAAATTAAAATACTGGATCATATTGTAATTCTATTTTTAATGTTTTGATTAATTAAAAATTTTAAATTGTAATATATATTACAATTTTAATTGCCAAAGAGAGGAGTAAAGCATAATGATAATTTAGCATATACAAATTTAAAACCAAATGAGATTTTCAAAAGAAACACAACTTTTTCTTGATTCTAAGCAATAAACTAATTTCTTTTGTGAATATTCAAAAATATAGCATTGAGAAATGGCTCTAAAAGTGACCTTTCTACTTGAGAAGTACACAGTACCTGCTTTCATTAAATTGTTTTGTATAGCCTCTGTTTAATATCCCAGTACCTTTAATATTTCATTCTATTTGTATTCATAATGAGTGACATACATTGGATAGCATATTCAACATATTAAATGAATATTCTGGTTTTTAAAACTTTTATTTATTTTTGATTAGGTAACATATGGCACAGAACACATAGAGTAAAAGTCTTCCCTAACCCTGTCCTCCAACACTCCAGTTTTCAATGAAAGGGAAGTAATATTCAGTACTATGATTCAAGAAATGTTCCCTGAAATAAAGGAAGACTTGGATAGTTTGAATGTATTCATCTTTTATCTCAAAAAAAAAAAAAAAATCAATCCAGAAGTCAACTGTGAGATATATCCTAGTAAAATCATTGAACTTAAGAAATAAACAAAAGATCCCTCTGGTTTTCTGGGCAAAATCAAAAACTCACTTAGAAGGGAAAGAAAATTGGGTCAGCCTCAGATTTCTTGTCCGCAATAATCAAAGTAAGAAAGGAGTGCAGCAACCCTCTTTATAAACTTACAGAAAGAATGGGAGGGAAATAAAGGATTTTATATCCAGCCAAGATGTTCTTCAAATATTGAGGCTACCCAAGAATCTTTCCTGGGGAATCTACTAAAGGATGAACTTCATTTAACAAAGAGATGATTAAGGAAACCAGCAAAAGAACTGGTAATGAGGGTTAAATATACTTATTTGTAGATCTAAGATTATAACAAAGTGAGAATGAGAGAGAAATTAGCATGTAAATATTCTTTGCTCTGTCAAAGTAGCACATCCAAAAAAATGGGAAAAAAGAAAGTAAAATACACTTATAACTGATGGAAGGGTGATGGGTAGAAGTCAAAGAAAATTTTTTGAAGCTGACAAAGTAGTTGACTGTAACTAAGGAGAAAGGAGACTAAGGAAATGAAAGTATTAAGATAATTAAAAAAAACCTATATCTTAACTACAAACTACTACACAATAAAAGAAAAAGTTTAAAAAGCAAAGAAAATAGACAACTTAATGAAAGACACATAGTAAATATAATTGTGTTATAAAAGACCAAACATCAATTATTTTGATAAATGTAAATAGGCTGAATTTATTTAAAAATTTTTAGATTGGCTTACAAATCAAAACCAGAATATGGAATAGTCTATGAGACAATTGATTTAATTTCTTCCAAAAATGATTGTCATTCCTCTGCGTTTTCCTACCTTGATTGAGCATTTGCCAACAGCAGCTTTTTTCCTGTTTATAATACACCTTGCAAAATAAGTTTTTAATCCCTCAAATCTTACTGTTCCAAATTCAGGTTTTAGGAAGCAATTTAGTCTTGGATATTTATGAAATAGAAAAGAATGAGCAAATGTTGGTTTTTGAGGGGAAAAAAATCCATTGTACCATACATTTTATTCTTATATCTTAAGTAGTTCCAGGCTTTCTTTTTCTCTTTTTTACTGAATTATGTCAGCTTTTGAGACTGACTACAAAAGAACAGAAAAAATAAACATGTCAGGAAAAGGTATTTATTTAATGAAAATTATTTTAGAATCTCTCCGTGCTCTTACTGTGTAATCACAGACAAATCAGTAATCCCAACCTCTTCTAAGATGATGCAGCCTTCCTATGTGGCAGATACTAAGAATCAAGCTTTTTTAAAAAGCCATTTATAAGCTGTATATAGCACTGCTTCTCACAACCATATCTTAAAGATTTTTCACTTTTAGGTTAAATAATATTACTATCTGGAAAAACAAGAATATATAGATGGGAAGAAATAACAGTTTAGCCAAAACTCTACCACAACACTCTTGCAACTGTTTCTACCTAGAGTCCTCTGTAGGTTATTGTCACCAGCAAGGAAAAGAAAGCTGTCCTGCGTGCAGCCTGTCGCCCCTTCTCTCTTTGATTTATAAATGGAGATGAAAGAACAGACTGGGAAGGACATGAATCTGGGTGGGAACAGCCAGAGCATAGGCCCTAGTTGCATCTAGGCACTGATGCCTGCGTACCCTTGGTCCAGCTCTCACCAGGCCAGAGAGTTGGAAAAGAGGGTTAAATACCAAAATAAAAGTATCCTTAGATAAATTGCAATCTATTTAGACATATAATAGGAAGTCATTGTAACCTCCTAGTTTTCTGTTTATATCAGAGAATCAGAAACAGAAAATATATTTCTCTAAAATATTAATGCATGTGACTTCTCAAATTACAATAAGTTATTTTCAATGTGAAAAAAGATTAGATGATACAGAAAAGTACAAACAAAAATGTAACCATATTTTACATCAGCAAATCATTTTAGCATGTTTTTGGTGACCAGTGGAACTGACCCTTAACTTCAGATATCAGGACTCTATCTATATAGAAGAAATGGGGATTACCTACTACTGTGTCCCTTCATCCTCTTCTCAGACTCAGCTAGGATTGCTCCTTAACCACATTTGAGTCACAGTTATGTTGTATGATGGCTATTGACTATTCAGTGTTAGACACTAAGTGTTAAGGTTTATTAATTACTCCAGCTAAAATTTTCTTTGCTAGTGATGCAAAAGTTAATTAGGTTACTAAATATTCAGCTTTGATGATTATAAACTCTTTCTTAACTCTATGTATTTCTGTTTGAGTTGAGCTGTATGATCCTTGAGTTTTCTTCCAGCATCAAAATGTGATGCTCTAAAAAGTGACATAGGAAGAATTTAAGACATGGACTGCTTATTTGTTAGCTTTTTGTGAGATTTTCTTAAAGTCATCAAAAAATCTATTCAGGCTGTCTCTTCTGATGCATTTTGACATTTACTCTCTCAGTATAAACTTCGTTACTATGCAAAAGCAGATTCTTAATAATTGACGTTGTTTACTTTCTGCACTCGTAGAAGGCTGGAGAAATGAATCAATACTAGCTTAGCTTCTCCAAAATAAATCAGAGATCATTGTTAAAGTAATGCACATTAATTGAGTCTGTCAAATTAATTTCCCAACACCTCCTTATGCTACAAGAGTCCTAATTAAGAAATAACTAAGGTTGCCTTTTCTTATTATCCAGTATTGCTAAGTCACTTGCTCTGAACATTTAACTCCTTTGATGTATGTAATTTAAAGAACCCAAAAGCAAATCTCCAAAGTATTAGTTGCACTGTGCTTTTGTTAAAGGGCTTTGCAGTTTGCAAAGTGCTTCCATGTTCTTTCTGCAAACAGTCTACGTTTTGTTCTGTAAGAGGTAATCTAGGTCTCCCCTAAAGCTTTTCCAATACTGTGTGGAACCGTACAGAGCAACCATACAGAGTCCTGGGTTCCATACCTTAAGAGGATCACTATAATAGAGTGCTTCCAAGAGAGAAAAGTGAGTGGTAAAGTCTGTGGAAATTATAATAAGAGGAAAGTTTGAAAGAACTGGAAATATTTAACCTAAAGAAGAAGGGATATCATAATTATTGAGGGGGCCCTCTCTTGTTTGACTGTGTGTTCCCTGGCAGAGGGCTTCATTTTATATCTCCGTACCACTTGGTGGAATCAGCACAGATGATTGTTAATTACAGGAGGGGTAGATAAAGGTTTTGCATAAGTATCTTTTGATAATACAAAGGGCTGTCTTACCCAGGATTGAGCTTCTTGGTACTAAGTATCCCATGAAGAACCACTTAGGAGGGGGTGGGGCTAAGACCGAGGGATAGTTCTCTGACAGGCCCAGGATCTCAGGCTTTCAAGCCTGCCAAACAAGGGGAGGCCTCTCTTTCCTGGTCCAGCCCACTTGTTCACTCTTGTTGTCAACATTAGACAGAAATTTCAAAACCCCAAATCCCAAAAGACAGGGACTTGCCAAGAGGCTTCATAGTCCCCTTATTACGTGCCCAGCCATGCTTTGGAATTACCCACTGCTATCCAAACAGCTGGCCATTGCTAGGGTACAGGCAAGGCTGTTGGAGAACAAGTGTGAAACCAAAGGTGTCATTCCCCCTTCCCAAAGTTTGGAGGCCACTTCAGTTGACGTATAACCTACCACAGTCTGCCTGTCAATCTCCTCTAGCACTTACTATATAATATTTGGTTGGTTTGTACAACACTTTGGTATGGCGAGCTCTTTAAGAGCAGAGAATCTATTCTATTTATCTTTATAACTCCACAGCTTATCCAAATGTTGGCATTTATTACTCAATATATACTTAATGGAGGAATAAATGTATTCCATTCCGAATAAGCATTGCCTCAGTGCAGGTACTATATCAATGGCAAGGCATACAGAATTCAAATAAGGCACAGTCCTTGCCCTTAAGGAGTGCTAGAAAATCAGCAGAATAAATATATGAATGAGTGGGGGCACCTTTATCAGGTGGAATTTTGCCTTTTAAGATTGCTTTGAATTCTAAGATTCTATAAATCCATATTCTGTTCCTCAATTAAAGTAGCTTAAATGCAAGAGCAGAAAAAGTGGCCATACTGTATTAGGACTTTCCTAGGTTTTTAATTTACTTTGGGCAATACAACCCAACTTCCTACAAATCAAATAGTTTGGAGAGTCAATATATACTAAAAATATGGGGTTCTTTTAAGGGGGAAGAAAAGATCTCGGTAAAAATCAGTGAGAAAACCATATAAAATGCACTTTTCTCCTATTAAGAAAAAAAGACTTTCTGGCTCTGGAATTTAAAGTGTATGGCACTTTCTCTGTATACTAATTAAAGAATTCAAAGTATCACATCTATATTAAAAATAATAACATACTGACATAATGTTTACTCTCCACTTAACATACAGGCACAGATTAAATCTGTTCATTTATGTATAACATAGTTAACTTTTGTTATTCTTGTTTTCCATAGGATGAAACAGGACGTAGTGGTGAAGTCATTTGCCCCCTAGATGATGAAGTAGAAAGTTGTAGAGCTAGACCGGTGAGTACCAGGTTCCACGTCATAACCATGTCACTATGTTGCCTCTTCTATTCTAAAAATATACTCCTAGATCATGGTAAGAATTTTATTTCTTCTTTGTGGTAAGGTTATGTTTGCCAGCTGCTTCATAATATAGAACCAGTCAACCATGATGAGTCTTGCTTCTGATGCACTAGTGAACAAGGTCATTGAGAAAGTTTTGAGAACTGGACAAAACAACAAAGTGAAGTCCTTTAGCAAGAAAACAGTGGCTGATATTCTAGCCTTTGACTTGATTTCTCTGGTATTATTTACCCAAACCCAAACAGTCACCACACTCTCTGTGCCACGTTGTCCACTCCCATGTCCAAAAGGACACAATTGTATTAAAGGATCTTATTTGACCAAATAATAATATATTACTCTACATAGTAAAACACACAGGCCAACAAGCCAACCTTTTTTATTTTTTTTATTTTTTTATTTTTATTTTTATTTTTTTTCACATAGGAATGTTTTTTATTTTATTTTTTTCAATATATGAAGTTTATTGTCAATTGGTTTCCATACAACACCCAGTGCTCATCCCAAAAGGTGCCCTCCTCAATACCCATCCCCCACTCTCCCCTCCCTCCCACCCCCATCAACCCTCAGTTTGTTCTCAGTTTTTAAGAGTCTCTTATGCTTTGGCTCTCTCCCACTCTAAACTCTTTTTTTTTTTTTCCTTCCCCTCCCCCATGGGTTTCTGTTAAGTTTCTCAGGATCCACATAAGAGTGAAACCATATGATATCTGTCTTTCTCTGTATGGCTTATTTCACTTAGCATCACACTCTCCAGTTCCATCCACGTTGCTACAAAAGGCCATATTTCATTCTTTCTCATTGCCATGTAGTACTCCATTGTGTATATAAACCATAATTTCTTTATCTGTTCATCAGTTGGTGGACATTTAGGCTCTTTCCATAACTTGGCTATTGTTGAGAGTGCTGCTATAAACATTGGGGTACAAGTGCCCCTATGCATCAGTACTCCTGTATCCCTTGGGTAAATTCCTAGCAGTGCTATTGCTGGGTCATAGGGTAGATCTATTTTTAATTTTCTGAGGAACCTCCACACTGCTTTCCAGAGTGGCTGCACCAATTTGCATTCCCACCAACAGTGCAAGAGGGTTCCCGTTTCTCCACATCCTCTCCAGCATCTATAGTCTCCTGATTTGTTCATTTTGGCCACTCTGACTGGTGTGAGGTGACATCTGAGTGTGGTTTTGATTTGTATTTCCCTGATGAGGAGCGACGTTGAGCATCTTTTCATGTGCCTGTTGGCCATCTGGATGTCTTCTTTAGAGAAGTGTCTATTCATGTTTTCTGCCCATTTCTTCACTGGGTTATTTGTTTTTTGGGTGTAGAGTTTGGTGAGCTCTTTATAGATTTTGGATACTGGACCTTTGTCCGATATGTCATTTGCAAATATCTTTTCCCATTCTGTTGAAGCCAACCTTTTTTAAAACCATTGTGGTTTACTGAGGGTTAGGATGCTTGCTCTGAGAAGTAAGGTACATTTCATTTTGGAAATGGACGATCTTTTTTTCACTTACTTTCACATATATTCTGTTTTTCACTTTGTGCTCTAAATAGTTAGTTAATTGGCACTATTTAACAGATTGTATATGTGGCTGCTGAGAGCAATTGCGTCTTAACAACAACTGAAACAACTGAAGCAGTTTTTACTTAATTTGCTAGCTGGCGCATGGCTTGCTAGAGAATGACCTTGCCCCCTACAGTTGGATTCAAAGAGTTAAGCAGAAGTTGAAGCATTCCTGACTGTAGGAGGTGAAACTCATTCATATTCTTTTGTAAACAAATTAACACCGAGTTGCCAGTGTGTTTTCATCCCACAAAATCACCTTAGCAACATGGATATAAAAGCAGCATGAACTTTCCCTCAGAACCTCCAGTCCTTTCTAGCATGAGGAATCTACAACAAATGGGCCTAACAAAATGCTCCACTGATTTTAATCCTTAAAATAAGTGCCAGAATTTCTGTGAAACGTTATAGATTCCAAAGGTAAAATAAAAAGCACTAAATTTCTCTTATATATATAATAATTAGCTATTTCTCAAGAGGGATTTTATTTGGCTTTTTAAGTTTTTCCTGACAGGGCAGGAAACACACACACCCTTTGCTTGACCAAGTTTAAATTAATTTTAGCGTAAAAAGAAAAGGAAGATCTATTTCTGAGTAATTAGGCTAGGTGAATTTGAACAGTGGGTTCTATGGTCAATGATTGTAGGTACCTTGTATTCTACTGTGTTTGAGGAATAGGAGTTCTGGAAAATAGAAGAAGCAAAAGCCATAATGGAGTCATAGAGTCCCCAGTCGAATGCAGATAAGACCAGGGGCAGGAAAAATCCTGCCAGACAGTTGAAGTCAGAAGTCTATAGGAAATGAGCCACAGAGCTTTGTTTTGTGTGCTTTTTCATCTGTGTTCAGCCCCTTAAAAGGAAAGACCAGAAATCTCTCTGTTTACTTATGGATTTCTTACGGTGTTAGTTGCTGCTTATCGTCACTCTAGGAGGAGAGCTAGTGAAACTTATGACATGCACATACTTTAGGACTCCACCCCTGGGCCTCTGCCATCTCTTGTCTCTACCTTCACTCTTTGGTATTTTATCTACCTCTTTGGGTCTCTGGAATGCAGAGGGTTTACCCAAAGTTAAGGGGGGGAAAGTAGGCTATCATAGAAAAGCACTTTTTATATGGTCTTCATCATTGTTGCTCTTAAATCTGCAAGTTCTTGCATTTTCTTTGCTGCATTTGAACTAATTTCTAATTACTAGTTTCTGTGTTTAAAAATTTAAAGAATATTTTAATGTTTTTAATTAATTGACATATCATGAGCTATACATACCCATTTTTCTGTCTTATATTAATAAAAGGAAAATCCATTCTGGCCTTGCTGGAGAGAGGATTTCACAGAATGTGGCCCTGATCTACCCATCCCCACCCCTAAGTACAAAGCCATCTTTAAACAAAGCCTAGGGTTTTAAAGGCTGAGAGGAAATGCAAATAATAAAAACTCTTGGATGCTATAGGTACACTTATAAATTGGAAAACAACTGGTGATAATAGACCAACAGCCTTAACCAAATTGTTACACAAGTTTGTGACATGGATCTAGTATTTTAGGTTAGGTTTCTCAAGAAACAGATTGAAACACATTTTCATGAAGAATTTTATTAGAAAATACCCTTGGTATTAGCATCTGTGGGGGAATAATAAAGAAGGGTTGGGTAGATGGAAAAGTTGAACATGGTTGAACATGGTTGCCCTCAGCAAATCTCAAATGGAGCCCTGAATCTTATATGGCTCTTCCAAGATTACCTAAATAGACTTTCTACTACCACCACTGCCACAACATCACATAGAACCACCACTGGATGAGGGCAGCTGTGGGGAGGGGACCTAACATTGGGCAAGGCAGCTCTCTTCTATTGGAGGAATTCCTAGGGAGGGACTCAGTTGTATACCAATATCAGCCACACTCAGAGAAGCTAGGGATAGGAGGGCTTTGGTCCTGACATGGTGATCTGGGTGGCTCCTCACAGCATCCATGATAGTCTAGATCTTGTGAAATTCAGATCCACTTGTTTTATATAATTTCATTATCTAAAGTCAACGTTTGCAGGTTTCTGGGGTTCTGGGGTTATGTGTAAGAGGGAAATTAATGGGACCAATAAGAGTCATCATCACTGAAGCTAGTCTTGGGAACACAACTGATAGTCCTCATCTCCTTTCTTCACTATCCCTTATAGGTTTCTGTTAGTCTCAAACAGCACATCCCTTGCTCTAGTTGGTAATACAAACCTCCTTTCCTAAAAGTTCTGATCATCTTATAACCATGCTCTTCTCAATCTTTTGTGACCGTACTGGACTATTTACTGTCAGAATTGGCTGAGGAGTATCAAGAAACACCTCAGTGGATAACATGGCTGGCACAGGTATTCTTGCCTGCCCCCATGGTGTGATGATTGTGCTACATACTCATAATCATCAGGGTCCATTATCTCAGGATGGCGGCTCCTTTCCTGACCTTTTGGCACATGGAACCTAAAGTGACAAAGGAGCAAAGGGAACTTAAAGTCTTGATAGTAAAAGCATTCATCTTCTGGAAACAGAATCTCTGGACCTGCAAAGCTTATTGTTGCAGCATCAAAAATACAAATTATTTTTTTTCATGCTTATTTATTTATTTTGAGAGAGAGAGAAGTATGAGAAAGGAGGGGGCAAAGAGAAAGAGAGGGAGAGAGAGAATCCTAAGAAGGCTCTGCACTGTCAGTGTAGAGCCCAACTTGGGTCTCCATATCACAAACTGTGAGATCATAATCTGAGCCAAAATCAAGAGTCTGACGCTAAACTGACTGGGCCACCCAGGCACCCCCAGAAACACAAATTCTTTAAGTGACTCTCTAAAAGTAATAGGGAAAGGAGCTACTCCTACTTTCACATCTTCTACCTACTGTAGACACGGAAGTGCATCATTTTCACTGATTTAGAATGTATCCTGTATCCTAGAGGATGGCACCTCATCTTTGCAGGGCATTATCTTCAAGCTTGTATGTCAGCTATGTTCACAAAAGTTAGTCCCGTTAGTCTGTAATTCTGGCAGCTTTAGTGGTATGGTCTGTTACAGGAATAGTATATTCAATTGCCATATGTCCCCTGCCATACCTCTTTTGCTTTAAAATAGTCCTTGGTCTATAGCATTGTCAGGTAGGATACCATGTCTGGGGATCATTCTGTAAACACTGGAGATGCCTGAAGCCCCGCAGGTGGGAAATTAAAACCCATAGGTAGGATAGGTGATGATTCTAATAAAGACAAAGTGCTAACTCTTCCAGGCTGTAATTGACTTGCTACCAGATGACTAGTTGGTCTCCTTAGGAGGGGTACCCTAACAGATCTTAATATTGTTTGATGCCACCTAGTTGGACATTGGACAGCAGTAAGAAGACAGATCAGCCATAGTCTCTATGAACCTATGATGTTGTTTGGATCCATGCATGGTTTCATCCCTGACATGACAGATACTCTGTTTATGTTTTTATTGTTCCAGCACCGCAATAGCTAATGACAGAGGCTGGCTGTCATGTGTCTGTCAGCAACAAACAGTCATTATATTTATCTAGCTCTTCAATGCCTCTTTCATGATAAATGCTCTCTGGCAGGCAGTTAACAAGTTATACATAGACCTTCACAATTTATGCTTACTTCCATAGGTCCATCACATGCCTCTTCCTCAGACCTCCTTGTCCCCCAAATTTCAGTCTTTTCCTCAATCCTTGATCAAGCAGCCACCCCAATTTCCACTGATTAGAAATGCATGTATAGTCTTCAGTTGGGCCATTTCTCTTTTCATGTAAAGCAAATCTTGTGTGCCTGAAGCTCTTCCCGTGGGATAATTTTCACTCATCACTATTTTTCAGGGCCACAACTTAATGGGATTGTGATAAAGCAGTGGTCTATTTTAGCTTGTACTTAAATATGGAAATTACCCACTCATGAACCAAACTTAGCCTCTTTCCCTCCCTGTCAGCTGATCAAAAGGCTACAGGTGTGAGTTGAGAGAGACACACAAATGTAACTGTGATGGATGGCAAGTGAGTCAGGGCCACCTGTTTATGCATCTATTTGTGTTGTCCAGCCCTGCTCATGCCAATCTTGGGTGTATTCTATTCTAATGATAGAATGATGCTCATGATAGGATGCTGCTGGTCTCTCTTAATCTTCTGACTTTTATGAGTCCAAGAAAATCCACCTTATGATGGACCGCTCTGATATCTCATTGACAATGATATCTCATTGTCAGCCACTCCATCTCTTTCAGGACCCAGTAGCAAGAAAGCCAGGAGCTTTTTTTTAAAAGATGTATAATTCTCTGCTTCAAATGGCATGGCCTTGTTCCAGAACCTAAAGGATTTCATTGTGATTTTTCTAGGGGAGTTGGTCAGAAACTCCACATGGCATCTTATTCGCCCAACAGATACCATCATGTCTTTAGGATGGTACTAATGTCTACCTTTATTCATGGACTGTGATCTTTTTTCAAACTTATGATATTGGGGATGTGGGCAGTTTCAGCACCTTCAACTTGGCCTTTCCAATTAGATAGCTGTTACTCCATAGGCCTAGAACACAATATTGGGGTACTTATAATTACCTTGTGTGTCTGTCCTCCACTATACACTGGGAGGAATTATCAAAGATATGGACCAGGGGTCCTACTGTGAACCAAACCTGTTCCAGGACTCCATTTATCACTTGGTTCTTGTATACTCGTACTCTAACACAGAGGCCGTAATGATTTTTAGGTTCCTGGATATTAATGTTAATTCAAATCCTATGTTGTTCAAAAGTTACTAAAATATCTGGGTTTCCCTTTCTCCTAGTATAAGGCTTCCCAAATAGATTGTCACAAGTCGCTTTGAGAAAAAAAAAAAAAACTGGAGGAATTATTACCATATCTGCTGCAGTGGTGTTTCAGGGCCCTCCCTCATAGGGACCCAGCCTCACCTGCGGTGACTTCTGGGTCAGAAAACTGGTTCTACTGTTAACTGGAATTAAACTAAAAACTTAAAAAAAAAAGCTGGCTCCAGTTTGAAAATAGGGCAAAGAAACATGACCTTTATTGGGGCAGCTATCTCAAGCTCCTCATCATTCAACTTTGATTTCTTTTGATTGTACACATTGAGAGATCCCTTGTTAGCTTCCAATCTATCTTGTCTCTAGGGATGCAGGTTCCATTAAGCATCTTCATAGCTCTTACTGACCAAGCCCCCGGGTGCCATGCCAATATGATGATTAAACTCACATTGTTTCTGACTGTTAAATGCGATTGCCTGCCTTTTCTATGTTGAGGTGCTATCATCCCCATTACTATGTGGGAGACTACCATTAGTACTGGTCTTCTGCTGATGAGTTATTCACTGCCAAGTAATTCAGTGATGCTGTGGTTCCCCTCACCAAGACATTTCACCTTTCCTCCCTTAACAGGCCCAGAACTTCCCAGTCCAGATTATGTTATCTTTTGACACTTGTTTTTGTTGTCTGGTGGCCAAGAGAAAAGGTGTGGATAGATCTGAAGGGGAAGAAAGTGCATATTGTTTTGTAAGACAAAGGCTTTTGAATTGTTTTTCAAGCAAACAAGGAATGAAAACTTTCAATGGGGAGACTCGGTCTGCTTATGCAGGACCAAATTGTCCAGAAAAAGTTGGAATTTCAAGGTTATGTGTCGACTCATATGTCTCCATCACAAGCCTCAGGGTCTCACTCCTTCCTAACCAGGCTCTGATATTAGCATTGTATACGTGCCTTGCAGGGGTGGAGCATTCAACTTTAGAGATTCACTACTCTTATAATAAACTCTTTTAAGTTTTTCTGTTTTCTCACAACAGGAGACAAGGATTTTATTTTTTTTGCAACTATAGAGACCATCTAACTTTCATATTTTGTCTTAAATTGATGATTAATCATCTTCAGCCTTTCATTATCTTTCTCTAGTGAGTAGCTGAGGAAAAATAATTTTCCCTCTACCCTTTTGAGTTCTTAGCTGAAATTCCTGTGCTAAAAGACACATTAATAAGAGGAAAACAAACAGAAATTTAACATATATTCCTCATGTATATGTGGAAGGTACTCAGTAAAAAAAAAAGAGTAACCCTCCAAGGTGGCTTAGAATTTAGACTTAAATACCATCTTAATGGGGAAAGAGGAGGAATATGTGGGACTCTTAAGGAATAGTAAATGATTTTTAGGGAAGATGAATGGACCATTAGAAGAATAGAGAGGAGGTATGATAGTTTGTGCCAAAGTTTATCTGAGTGTGGTACTGATTCTGTTCTTCTGTGACAAGGTTGATGAAACTCCTATGAAGATGTTCTATGACAATTGTATCCCTTTTGGAAGATGTGTCTTTAGGCAAATATAGGAAGTTCAGAGAAAGCCCCTCCTTGCATTTGCTGTGTTTTCAAGTGCCTACCGCTCAAAATAATATACCAAAGTGGCATACTTTAGGGTGCCATGTCCTGAACACCTAGGCATATTTTGGGGTGGCATATTCTGTTACCCTTTAAATGCATTGCTGGAATGAGACATCTGAGATATTTCACCTACCTATTCCGATACCAGTTACCACTCATGAGAGTTCAACAATTGCACCACTACAGTAGGCCAGGGGCTATCTATAATCTGCCACTAGTGACAGGGTCTTTATTCCCAGCCAGCTGGTAGGTGACCCATCTTCAAAATCATCAGTCTCCTTTTTAGGAACACTCTCAGAATTAACCTCCCCAGGAAACAGATCTTCAGCTGGAGAGTTGTACCCAGGTGGTTTTTTGGAGATAGTCTTAGGAAAAACACCTGTGAGGGAGTAAAGAAAACAAGATTGGGTCAAAGAAGAAATTAAACTGGAAATAGTTGAAACAGAAGTCTCAGTGATCACTTGGAGAGCTCTGAAACTGGAATGGCCTGCCCATATTGGAGGGAAGAGATGAGAAATGGGTTTTGTAACCTCTTACATTAAACTAGTTGGTTGTGGGCTGCTGTAGGAGAGGGCTTAGAACATTGAGCAAAGCAGCTTCTGCCACTCAAGGGCAATCCCTGTGAGAGACTTAGCTGTGAGCTCTTTGGTCACTGTCTTTGAAGTTAGGAGAATAAATGCCTCCTTCCTAAAGGGGAATCTGGGCAGTGCACCAAACACTTCACTTTTGGTTTTGACAATATTATATGATTTGAGGGCAACCTAATTACATTTCACTAAGTTTTTATTTTTAAAGCTTATAAAACCACACCCTAGTATATAAGGGGAGATGATACAAAATTATGCAGGGCAAAAGGGAAAAGTCAACTTAGAATTACAAAGTACAGAAGACTCAGAAGTACTTAACCCATACACCCAAATAATCAAGAATTGACTGTGTTGGGGGAGTCAAGTGCCCTTGTGCTAAGAGCATAGTTTCCTATTTCATGAGTAGCCAGAAACTCGAATTTTCATAAAAAGAGGAAAGGAGAGCTCTGTTCTCAGCTGGCATTCTTTAGAGGCTTGTGATAAAGTGGGAGTTTATGGTGAGATTCTTTTATAGTAAAACAAAACAAGCCTCTTCAATAACATGTATTGAATGGTCTGGAGACCTCTATTAAGCAAAGATAGTATCCAGATGTTTCACTGGCTTATTTAAATATAGAAGGGGTCTGTAAAGTTCGTATTCAAGGCAGTTGTAACTGTTCTAGAATCTTAATTTTATTATTTGTATCATACTTTGTGTTTGTGTGTGTGTGTGTTTGTGCGCGCGCGCGCGCACGTGCATGTGTGCACATGTGTATGCATTACAATGATTGGCTAATGGGCAGTAATAAATTGACTGAAATAATGGATCAGGGAGGTAGGAGTTATAACTCTTTGATGATTTCCATTATGATAAGGAAAAAAACCTAGATCAAACAGGGTATCCAAAAGGAAGCTAAATAAGCAGCTACACTAAATGACCAAAGAGAAAAAGATAAGTCAATTTCAGAATGAAAACTTACATCTGTGCATAATTGGTTATCTTTAATTTTATCAGGTGGCATCAAAGGGAATCTGGGCAAAAGAAAATGTAAGGCTCCCAGATCATCCATTTTCTAGCCTAGAAATTATTTAATTAGTTTTTAATGAATTGCTGTGAATTTGAGCTGGTAATTATCTAAATTCATTTGATAGTTAATTTGAACTCATTGAGTTGCCATAACTATACACTTGGACTTGTCATGTTACTAATTTTCTCACTTAGACATTCATTTATCAATACAGCTAATACTACCTAAATGCATAAAAAATGACCTTGCTGCTAAGATGTTCATTTATCTCTCAGTATTTTACTCCTGCTGTATTGTAGATATTGCCAGATATAGGATAAAAGATGACTAAGAAACAATTGCTGTCCTTAGAGAACCCACAATTTAATAGGGGAGATAGAAATATAAATGAATGATACAACCCACAGAAAAAATATAGAAAAGAAGTTAATCATTAAATGGAATACTTAGTGACTACCTGCCATGCCTAAGTCTTAATATCCATGAAGTAGAAATACAACATGGTACATGAACTCGTGGAAGGGGCTATCTTGTCTGGGCTAGTTTTTCTTTGAACAGAAGGAAGGACATCTCATCATCAGATTTTGATGATGTTTGAACATGTATGTTTTAGGTAAGACACATCTAATGATTGCAATAACCCAAGTGAAATAGATGATTTCTAATTTCTCATAGTGCTAAGGTGAGTATTGACTTCCTCAAGTAATAGTCACTTGGGATAGGAGCTGGGAAAAGAAATTATAGGTATGTAGGTGGGAATAGTTACACAAGAACAGATTGGAATGGAATATGGGAGCTGAGGTTATTGGCAAGAGAACAGTTCAACTCCATAGATTACTGTGTTCTTTATAGTTGAACACCACATGGTTCATGGAGTCTAAGCAAGGTAAGGAAGAAAGTAAAGGTGATATGCAGTTGAAGAATTGGAAGAACATGATCAAGCAAATACAACTTTTGGTGAGGCTAATGAGTATACTAAGGTAACAGAGTGAAAGCTAAAGATGAGGTTGTGGTTTCAGGATGAATTATTGAGATTTGACATATCAAAGGAGGAGCCTTCCAAATCTTGACAAAAGTAAGTGAATGTGAAAGGAGTTACAGTGGTCAAAGAACTGTCAAAGGCAAGGGCAATGGAGCTCATCCATTTGGAGCTGAAAGTAAGCAGGATGATGGTAGAAGTTGGAGTGGAGAAGGAATGGCCTGCCTGCCCACCTCAGTGGAAGGATAGCTACCACACAGAAGCTCACTTGTCAGGGCTCCCTCAGAACTGTATTGTATGCAGAATTGTATTCTGTCTGGAGGAGAATGTAAGGATTCCAGAGAGAATTACCTCTAGCAGGCCTGGTTTTATCTTGCCCCACCCCGCCCCCCTGTTCTTCCTGTCAGAAAGATCTAAGGTCTCTAAATGAGCATCAAGGAGAGATAATTTACCTCTCAGTATAACGACAGGAAGTTAACAGTGTAACCTCCAAGACCTTTTTACTTTATGTTAATTTCCTCCTTAAAATGTATTTTCTGCATGACTACTTCCCAAATAGGAGATGTACGGTAACAGAAAACTCACTGTTCTGAGTCTCAGAAGTTCTTTATAACCCAGTCCTATCTCCTGGATTAGTTGCCACATACCTTCATCCCAGAAAGAGGTAAGACCATTTGGAAACTAATCTGAGGTAGGAAAAATATACTGTGTTAAAGAAACTAAAAGAAAACCACTGAGGTTGGAGAGAGACAATGAGGGGAAACTGTACCTCAGTGAGTATGGTTAAGACAACCAAATGGATATGGAATTGCTTTTGTACTAGGATACTCTGCCAGGTATTATCATTGTGTTTTTTCCTGGCAAGTGAGGTACTAAGAGTCATTTTAGATTTCTGTATCATTCAGGAGAGAGCCAGGAAAAAAAAAAAAAAAGCAACTACTCTAAGACTTTCAAGAAGAAGGATTTGGTTACATAACTTCCTCAGTTTGGGTTGTCCAGAAATGATAGCTTGAGACAAGGATTTGGGTGCATGTGATTTTCTTGGGCCTTTAGGAAAAGCTTGTGAGGGAGAGAGCAGAGCAGGATTGAGAAGAGGAAAGAACCAAGCAAGGGTGTGACTTGTCATGCATGGCCTCTTCCTGAGATCCACAGAGGGAGGTCTCTGGAACATAAACAGTACCACAAAATTGCCCCTTCCTTGACACAAGGGGCTCAGGGTTTTATAACCTGTATCCATTATCATTGGCTGTGGCTGCACTGTGGGCTCCTGTCAGGCAAGTTTGAGAGAAGGATGCTGGTTTTGGGCTCTCCACAGTCAACGCTCATAGTAGCAGGGTTATGGGTACACCAGGGTAGTAAGAGGAACCTAGACAGGAACTAGAGTATCTCTGGCAATAGGTGCTGGAAGAACAGAGAAGCCTATGAGGGGATGGTGACACCACTCATAATTTGACAAGAGCAGGAAGAAGCTATCATTCCTAAGTTTGGAGAGATAACCAGAGGAGGTGGTATTACCAGAGCCCATAAGCCAGGCCATCTTATGGGATCTAGACATGGCAGGTATTAGCCAGAGGAAGTTGAAACTATAGAAAGAGGGGTCCCTGGCAGAAATTGGAATTATGGAAAAGATGCTGCTGGAAATACCTTGAAAATCAGAAGTTTTTCTGCCTTGAGTGACTCTCAGTTTGTGCAGAGAAAGCTGGTTATGGCACTGACACCCCGAAGTGGCAGCTACCCAAATCAGTCATGACCAGGGACTCCAGAGCCAATTTGCAACCCAAAAGATTGCTTTGCCTAAGGCAGTAGACCTTTAGATTTTGAAATATATACAGTGTTTATTAATGTCTGGTGAGTGTTCTGAGGATACATACATATCCCCCCTAACTACTTTGCTACTTTCTAAAGAAGTCAAATTCTACTTACAGTAGATTGAGATGTGTGTAGGGAAGAGACTTAGAATATTCAGTTGTTTGAGGGAACAAAAGAGAGCTCCTTTTTATCTTGAAAGCAGATGTCAGCAATACAACTTTGGTCAATAAGCTAGATGGTGCCTGGGAAATGGAAACCGAAAGAACAGTTGAGTTTAAAAAAAAAAAAAAAGATATGAAAAGGAAAATAGACCAATAGAGTACAGGTTTTGAAAACAAAATAAATTACTTTTTGGCCTTCCTTTCCCATTTGAAATTGATTTCTGCATTTTAAATCTACTCTGTTATATTTGTATTGATCTCATTGCCTCTTGTCACTTTAAAAAAAACCTAACTAATCTTACTACATTTCTCCCCACGGTGACTATGACAATGTACACTCTGTGATAACTTGCAAGACATTCATCTATACCCAAAAGAACTGATCTACTTTGATGAAATGTATTATCCCAATCCCATGCTTGACTGGTTGTATTTTACAGGTTTTTACATTTGCAAGTAGGTTCACTATTTTTTTAAACTTTTTATTCAAGGTGGTGATGAAAATTTGGTCATTTATAACTTGATAATATCATAAATAGGTACTTCATTGTCTTGGGGTTCATTTATCTTGATTTAATTTAGAACATCACTATTTGAGTCTCAGAAAGCATTTGCAAGTAGACATTTCTCTTTCTATTAATGAGGATTAAAGGGTTCTGGAGGCAGAAAGTTCCAATCAATTCAGGAGATACTGCTTGTTCCTATGAGGAGTCTACAAAAACCAAATCCGTGTTTTCATGCGAGAACTTTTTGAAGTGCTTGAAGCAACTGTTACAGCATCTCGGTTGTCTGGTGGTTTAAATTTCTTTCTAGAAAATACTAAGCATTAATTTTCTAAAAGTAATGACTAGAGAGGGAATGAAATGAATTCATGGACTGGAGTGGTCTGGGGTTAGCAGATAAGTTACAAAGAGGGGGAAGCATGATTTGCTTTTTATTTTTCCTCTTTAGAAATTCCCTTGTCACATTTCTAACAGCATCATTCAGCTTTCAGTTTTAGTATTGTATGATGGTGGGAAATCACCAGAAAGAGTATCCTGGGAAAGCAGAAAAATGCTGGGAGTGGAGAGGATGATCAGGATTTAAATAGACTTCAGTGGGGGTTACCTCTCCACTGTTCTCAGTTGGCCTTGAGTGATATGGACAGTAGAGTCCTGAGCAGAACATGGTGTTTTTCAGGTCATCTGGTCTCTCTTCTATCCTTTAAGCAAAATTGTACCCACTGTAGATAAAACACAGGAAACACAAGAAAAAGTCCTGAAGGTATTAATGCCCTCTCCACTGCCACCCCATTCCCGTCATCACAAAAGCTCCAAGTAGATGGCTTGATTTCTACAAGTTACGGAAACCAGTTGACCTGTGAATTTTCTGTCACTCTCCCAGTAAAATAGAAACATGGGAAGACCTTCTCCTTGGGTCCTGTGGTTTTTACCAGCTGTCTAGGAGTTGCCTTCTGTCCATCTGGTGTGTTAGGTCTATCAATCACATCTATCCATTGGGTTCCTGCCTGTGAGACACACAGTGTACTGAACAATGGTGATGGAAGTGGGCTCTCAAATCCAGCCTCACTACCTCAGTCTGATGGGCCTGCTGGTCTCCTTTTCCACCTGTTGATGGTGCCACCATCCTTGACAATTGAGCACAAATACTCCTTCTCTGTGAGTTGTCTAATAATTGTTTCCTTTCTGAATCTCTCTCACTTTTTGGAATCAGGAATTACAAAAATAGAGAAAGGGAGTTACCATAGGCTTGAGTGGCTAGGAGGTACTTATGAAATGAAAGGACATATAAAATTCAACCAAAAAGAGTCAGAATGGAACAAGTATGGGGAGTAGCCAGAAGGATCTTATAGTGATGGGGATGTGACATGAAAGGTATAGAGGTGTGGAATCAAAAATCCAGTCTGTGTTCTCATTAAACCATTGTGAAAGTCTTCATAGGAAAATAGTGGTGGCATAAGTCAGTGGTTCTCAAGTTTTAGATCAGCGTTGTCCAGCGGAAATGTAATACAAGCCATTTATTTAATTTCAAATTGTATAGAAGTCACATTAAAAAAAAAGAAATAGGTGAAATTCATTTTAATAATTTTATTTAAGCCAACCTACCCCACCTATTATCATTGTAACATGTAATTAGTTTAAAATATAATTTGTGACTTTCACATTCTGTTTTTGTACTAGATCTTCAAAATCCATTGTGTACTTGACATTAAAGCCTGTCTCAATTTGGACTAGCCACATTTCAGGTGGACAGCACAGCTTTCAAGTGCATCAGAATCACTGGAGGGCTTATTAAAACACAGATTGCTGGTTTCCACTGCCAGAGTTTCTGATTCAGTGTATCTGGGATGAGGTCCAGTGATCTGCATTTCTAACAAGTTCCCAGGTGATGCAGATGCTACTGGTCTGCAACCACACATTCAGAACCAGTAGGTTAGATGAGTGGTTCTCAAGAAATACCTAAGAGTTAAAAGCAAAGAAGAAAACTGCTTATCCTCCAGGCCACATGCAAGGCCACTTAACACAAACACTCTAGAGGTCAGACCCAGGCCTTACATTTTTAAAAAGTTTCCCAGGGGATTTTAATGATCAACTAGGTTAGAGAACCACAGAAGTGGGAGGAGAAAGAGGTTTTAGTAGACAAAAGGGGGCTACATTTAAAAGAAAAATAAAGACTTAAATCTTATAAGTAACAGAAGCAGTGGTATGTAATGAAAGCATTATTTGTTGCATTGCTTGCAATGGTAATGACCTGTAGCAGGAAAGGGTTAGAGGAAGGTTTCAAATGATTCAAGAGCTTGATGAGGTTGGGGCAATGGAAGGTGAGATTGGGGGGGGGATGGGATATGAGGGGAATGAGAGAATTATACACACTTGATTCAATTACATAATTATTTTGCAGTGTGACAGAATGGAGGGTATGAACTATACATCAGTGGGCAAATTGTGTTATTTCTTTAGTTCAGCATAGAGGAATAAAACAGCAGACCCACACCAAAATGCCTACACAAGCCATGTAAGGAAGGCAGCAATAAAAGGAGGTGGGGTGGGGAGGAAGACCACTAGGAGTAAATCCACACATTGTGTGAATGATGGAAGCTACATTTGATTCAATTTGTTAGGCCTGATCCCTAGGGAGCAGTCCTCTCCAGATATTACCTGTTATTTGTTGCCTTAGTCTCCTTTCTCTCACCCCTAAGCATTGTTTTTTGTTTGTTTGTTTTCTGTTTTTGTTTGTTTGTTTGTTTGTTGGCTCAGGTTAGACTTGGCACTCTCTTCAGGACTTCAGGTCTCCACAAAGCAGAGTATTTCCTTGTCTGAGCCTCTGGCTTCAGGTCGAAACTTTGTGAAAATGTATTATCAAAGGTGCTTGAAGTCAGCTAAAACTATGAACAAGTCTGCAAAAGTCAGAATTTCCTGGAGAAAGAGTCCCCAGTTTGGGATGACTAAAGATAGGTTTGGGGAGGGCGGGAGGGGGGGCGTTGAACAAGCATAAATTCAAGATAAAAATAAGATTTCACAACCTTAAACCACATTATCTATCAAATACCACAGGCATATATTCTGTGAGAGCAGAGATGGACTATTGCCAATGTGCCCCAGAATTTGGATCACAAAAAGTAATAGAGAAGCCTCAATGATAATGAGGCTTCTGGTTTCATAAGGTCCCTGGAACATCACCTCATATATGTAACTTAACTTATCATGGTTGAATACATGCTTAAATACAATAAGTAGCCAACAGAAACTATCTGAAGTAGCAATTATAGGAAGCAGCCAACATATGTATAAATCAGTTAGTTCATGTTGATTGTACTTTATATCCACGTTCCCTCCTCATTTCAGGCTGATTCCTTTCTGTGTAAGAGTTTGGGCAGAATCTCCAAAACCTACTAGGAACCTTGAAAAGATTCTTAATGAGTTTTTAAGACTAAGCTGCTATTACCGTTACTGAATCCTGGGTTCCTTATTCTCCATCTGGTATTTTCTTTCTGTTCCCTTGGCATTTCCTTTTTCTCATCCATATTCTTAGAACATTCCCACTGAGTCCATTAACAGATTGCCAAGCCAGATTGGCAATTAAATTGCATCCTTGAACCTAAATTTTAATTATGAAGATCCTTCCTTTTTTTTTTTTTTTTTCTTCTTCATGACCTGCCCCTAAAATTGCTGGTTCAAATCTTGCTCTGGGCCAGAGATCCTACTTTTCTGAAAGAAACTTACCATGCTCCCAGACCCATGATCAACATGCTATAGACTAGGAAATCTAGTTCATCTAGGATTCAACTAGGAAATATTCATACTATCTTCTTTTGTAGTATCTGAACTCCTATTGGTGTTTAACCGTAAATACAAAATCACTTTTGACTTCTGGGGGAAGGAATTATTTTGAAACCAGGGCACCTCAGTTAAACATTCTGAAACCTTCCAATCTCCATAGTTACCGTTAGCTCCTATTTAAGAGTTTATTTCCTCCATCTGTTTCTATATGCCCTACTTCTGATAGTGATTGACTCCTCAATCACTATAATACAATAATTAAATTCTTATCTTTCCTAGTCTTTAAATTCCAGGCTAAACAAGAGGCCATTAGATATTAATTCTTACTCCCACCTCAACTTTTCAAAGTTAAAAGTTATTTGGTTGTAAAGGTTAAAATACACAGATGATAAGAAAGTTCACTGTTTTAAGTGACATAATAAAATGTTACATCAAACCCTTGCCAAGACAGAAGTGAAACAGAACATTTACACTGCACAATTAAACTAAAAGAATAGAAAAAAAAACTCCATCTCATTTCTTAGAACTAGAAATAGGAGTCAGATCTATTCTAAGGACTCCTTCAGATGTTCAAGCCTTGTTATAATTTAAATAAGTCTTACAGTACTAGTGCAGTGCAACTCAGCCAGTATTTCCCAAAACAAAATGGACTTCATTGGATTTATTCAAGGTACTGCACTTTATAACCTTGGGAAATGCTTTCATCAGAGCTTAAGTTTCTGGGAAAGAAATGCTCTTGCAATTCTGGGTAAACTTCTTTACAGTGTAACCTGTCAGAATATAGTTTTAGCAGATACAATATCCCTACTCTCATATAATTAGGTTTTTATTTTTTATTTTTTGGAGCCTCCTAAGAGAACTCCTGAATGGATCAGCACTCATAAATATTAAACATAAAGGATAAAACTCTTACAAGTAATCGCTGCTCTATAAGTACCTTACTTGGTTAAGCAAATCTTTTGTATTTATCAGCTAATTCTCCGCTGGATCTTAATTCTTTTCAAATGAACTAGCTCCCTCCTTGGATCTCATGCAGATCACAGCTTGGTTGTGAACCTACGCAGCAAAATTAAGCTATACAAATATCAGTCCACAATATGGTGCTATCTGAAAGACCTTAACTTATACTGCAGTGTGGAATGGAGCCCAGAAGGCTTTGGTGGAACCACACTGGTGAATTCAAAATTGCGCTGATCCATTAAAAGGAAAAGAAAAAAAAAGGAAACTGTTAGAACAAATTTTGATTCAAAGTCTAGAGAACTGTTACTAGCAGAGGAAAAATCTACATTCAAAGCAAACCATAAAGCATAATATTTAGGACTCCAAACACAAAGGAAAATTACAAAGCATACCTTGGTAATTTTCATATGTTTTTACCTGTCCTATAATGAAGAATCTATAATATTAATTACAAAGAAAGAAAAGCTGGGCCATAGGCAATTTTACCTTACTAGAATTTACATTTTCTTTCTTAAGTTTTTTTTTTTCCTTCTGTCTATACCACAGCCACTCAAAGTATTAACCTCCAGTTATCTGAGTCATTGATTTTTATCACTAGGCTTGCTTGAAAGCAAGATCTATATTTATCTTTGCTAGATACTGTTGGTATCTACCAAAATGTCAAGCATATAGTAGATGCTCATTAAACATTATTAATCTCAACAAATGGATAAATGACATTTATCTATACGGAGTTCATGGAGTATTACAAGAGAATATTTCCAATGCCATGACTTCTAAGTTGGTTTGTGGACCCTCAATGCTTGAATAATATATTTATACAGAAAGTAAATCTGAGTATGGAGAAGAAAATATGTCTTAAGCTCAGATTGTTAATTGACTATCAAGAAATCAGAAATTATTCATAAAACAAAAAAAACCTAGAAGCATGTTAATGTTGATAAACAATTTATATAAACCTCTAATAGATGTTTATTTTACTATCCAAACATTACCAACTGGTCTAAAATTTAAGCCTCTGCCTTAAAGTCTTTGTGTATGTGTATGTGTATGTGCACACCCCCTTGGAAACTGACTGGTATTATTTATTTAAATTGACAATTATTTTGAATTTAAAATGTACTGTTAATGTAGAATACTTGGAATATACAGGAATCTTTGAGAGAAATTCTGTATTTTTTCTTCTGCCCAGGGAAAATATTAGCATTTTATTTATCATCTTTCAATTTTTTTTCAATACATTGTAACTACAACCCTCAAGAACGAGGTTCACTCAAACCAGAACCCCTACAGAGAAGCCCTCTCATGCAGAAATCTTCTAGGGCCTAACTCTTAGGTACTGACAGCCAAAAATACATAGAAAAAAATTTAAGGGCATATATCATGTTAAAAGTGCTTCTAACAGAAGGAGATAGAATACTTATCTTATTATACATATTTTGTATAGCTTGAATCATTTAAGTGAGATGGGTTTGTGTGTGGCTTGTAAGAGAAAACAAAAAGTTAAACAATAACTCAAAATGTATTATGCAACCTGTCATATTTTTTCTTTGTTTTAACTGCTAGAACATTCAAAACTTATTTTTACATCCAACTGTAGAGTCTAAAGTACACTGAGACATTGTAGTTTTTTTTTTTAATTTTCCTTTTATTTCCTACGCACTGTCACTTTTACATTAATTTTTGGCACTTATATGCTTTTATTGTAATTTGTTCCAATAATTTCATGGTTTTTTTCAAATTTTTGTTTGTTTTGAGAAATAGATGGAACCTAGATAAAATAAAGCACAAAACCAGAAAAAAAAAATCCAACTTACTATAGCTATAAAAAAAATCCAATCAACGCATATGATATTTGAGACATTATGAAGCATGTTGCTTATAGTACTATGGCCTGCTTCTCTGGAGGACTCCAACTCAGAAATTAAAATCGTATGTCACAATATCAGTAAGCCACATTCATAGACACTTTTCCCACCTGCTCTTTTAGAATTTCTTTCTCCTGCAAAATTTCTCCTTCTGTCCACCCCACTTTGTCCAGAAGTCCCCAGGGAATGTTTCACATGCCCTGAGAAGCCAGCAACCATAGGTAATTTCCCTTCCTGCTCTACCTCCCTTTGGAAATGTTCTTCCCTTTATCTGCAAGGCTAAATAAAAGCCCCTCAACACTCCCCATTACCTGCAGTTGAGTTCCTCTAGAAGCTACTTCCTGAGATGAGCACTCTATGTCACCACTTCCATTTTTACCAGGTGCTCCTTCTTCGGTTACTGCACTTGTCTTAAACTCTCCCAGGCACTCCAGCTTCCTTTGATGGCTGTACCATTTTCCTAAAAAGTGTCCCTCTCCCTCACACTGCCAAGCACAGCTGCCACCTCCACTGGGTTGGCCAGCCGATTTCTGTTTCCATTGGTTCAAGCCTCGCTTACATCTTCTGTGGTCAGTGTTGCACTGCCTTCTGTGGTGAAGACTAGAGATGACCCCCTCTCTCATTTGGGATTGTAATCTGTTAGGGGAGTACCAGAGAAATATGCCTGTGACCTGATGACTTGAGCAGTTTACAGGAACACAGTGTTTTCTCCTTTTGATTAGAGTTTATCCCCTATAAAATTTAAATAGGAATAACGAATGCAGAGAAGGGAGTATGGCTGTAACAGGAGATAAATACTGTGCTCTATTCAGACCTTTCTGTCTTTCCTGTTCTCCATTTATGTCCAAGCGTTTGTTACTGATTCTACTTGTTGCCTGACACCCTCTTCCTTGAGAATCAGTTCTGTTCCAATAGATGCCTCATTCTCTCATGCAATTGAAGCCTCAGGGAGACTACCCTCATCAATTTCTCAGATACTACCAAACCTGGCAGAATTCTACAGGTATACCTAGCTTAGGCTCCAGCCAAAAATTCCTCTAGAGACAAACTACTTGAATAAATAAGGAGCAATACATATTCTTGAGTGGAAAACTAAATATTACTTACAAGATCATTTTCTTTTCTAAATTGGCTTTAGCCAATCACTCAAGTGTCACCAGCTTATGGAACACAAAATAATGACAGTACTTTTAATATTTAAGTTAATATGACTCTGATCCCTATTCTGCTAATCATGAAAATTTGTGGTGGAGACCAAACTTGGTAGCTTGAGCCTAAGCCAGGTAAACCTCTAGAATTCTGACAGGTCTGGCAGTGTGTTTGTAATTATTGGCTACTAAGAACTCTATCATTATCAATAAAGGTAAATAATTTAATTATTTAATTAAATATTATTTCATTATTAAGGTGCTGCTTTTAGTTTACACACATGAGATTGACCACATTTATTGTATTTTAAGCAGATAACCCTTCTGGGAGATTTCCCGATATTAATTATTTAATGATGTAATTGATGTATAACAGTGTATTAGTTTTAGGTGTACAACATGATAATTTGATGAATGTATCATGAATGTCATTTAATTTACTTTTTTTAATGGTGCTTCTTAGCCGATTGGTTCAAAGATAGCTAGGAACAAATAAAGATTAAAAGCCATTTAATGTTTAGAAAAGAAAGTGGATAATATTCTGACTCTGGAAAGGATTTTTAATGATCATCACATTCAAAAGTCAAAGAAGAAATAACATTTCAGGGAAATGAAACTTGCTTTAGCTTAATTGGAAGCCTCAGGGTAAACCTTTGTTTATGTATTTTTGGAAATACTCTAAACTGAGTAGAATTCAAAAACATTACTAAGGTAATTAAAATGTTTTAAAATGCCAAAGAGGGGATATAGTGATTGTATACATTTTTATGGATGGGTGGTTGATCTTTTCTAATAATTCATTGGAAAAATAAGCTCAATTTTTCAGGGTAAGAAAATGCCATTAAAAAGAGAAATATCAGCTGCTCAGTTTTATGTTCAAAATGAAGGCGTCTAATTGACTGCAGAATAAAAGATAGCATGCATAACCTTTTAAAAAATTATCAAAAGCATTGTCCTTGATGTTAGCCTGACATTTTTCCCTTTGATTAGTCAAAAATAACATCATGGACTCATATAGCACTTTCCTTCAAAGGGACTGAAGAAGTTGCCTTTAAAAAAAAGAATTGTCCATCTCACATTATCTTTATAGGGATGAAGGTAGAAGGAACTTGCATTCTTGCTAATGAATAGAGCGACTGTTTGAAAAAAAACTAACAAGTTCACCTGTGACCCCCCCCCCCCCCCGCCATCTACATTCTCCCTCCTTTCCATACCCATTTCATGGCAAGTGATAGGTCTCCCCACCCAGTTCAATTTCTCTCAATGGACCGGACCATAGTAAGATATCAAATCCAGCCACAAATGGCCACTATCAGGAAGGCAGTTTGGCCTGAAACTTTGCTGATCATGGAATCCAAAGAAATTCTTCTTAGGAACAAGGACTCTCAAAGCACATCAGTTTTGTTTTGTTTTTTTTTTAAATCATTTCTTCATTTGTTTGAGTGTCTACTATGTGTAAGGCTGTATGGTAGCTGCCACAAAATTGGTACTGAGCATGATTCATTAAGACCCTGCCCTCATGAGGCAGACATTCCATCTAGCTGGAATAGATAGGTATTAACTAAGTAATTACATAATTAAAAACTTATTGGGATATCTGGGTGGCTCAGTCAGGTGGGCATCTGACTTTGGCTCAGGTCATGATCTCATGGTTCATGGGTTAGGGCTCTGTGCTGACAGCTCAGAGCCTGGAGCCTGCTTCGGATTCTGTGTTTCCTTCTCTTTCTGTCCTTCCCCCACTCAAAAATAAACATTAAAATAAAAAAAAAATTATTGAAGTATCATTTACATAAAGTATTAGTTTCAGGTGTACAACATAATGATTCAACAATTATATATATTCTGAAATCCTCACCATGGTAAGTGTAGTTGCCATCTGTCACCATACAAAGTTACTACAATATTATTGACTATATTCCTTATGCTGAACTTTTCATCCTCATTTACTTTATAACTGCAAGTTTGTACCTCTTTATCCCTTTCACCTATTTCACCCTTCCCCCCACTCTCCTCCCTTCTGGCAACCACCAGTTTGTTCTCTTTGAATCTGTTTCTGTTTTTTCATTTGTTTGTTTTGTTTTTTAGATTTCATACCTAGGTGAAATCATATGGCATTTCTTTCTCTGACTTATTTCACTTAGCCTAATACCCTGTAGATTCATCCATGTTGCTGCAGTTGTAAGATGTCATTTTTTTCATTGCTGAGAAATATTCTGTTGTGTATATATACCATATCTTCTTTATCCATTCATCTGTTGATGGACATATATTGTCATGTGTGTTTAAAATACCACAAAGGGGCACCTGGGTGGCTGAAATGTGATACTCTCATATCTTGACTATAAATAATGTTGTAATTAATTCCATAATGTTTAAAATAAAATTATGAAAAGCAATATGAAATATAAATAGTGGGTGCTATGAAAGCATAGAATGGGTAATTCTGACTGATGGATCAGAGATGGCTTCTTTGAGGCAAAGACATTTGATTTGGGCTCTGAAATAGCACCAAGAATCAACCAGGCTCAAATAGGAAGAATATTCTAGGAAGAGGCTACAGATTGCTCCAAGATCCTTAAGTGGAAAGAAAAACAATATTGATTATTGTTATACTGAGGAATATCAAGGATATAATGCATTTGTTAGACCATGTGAAAGTGCTTTATAAAAGGTAAAACCTTGAACATAGGTTAATGATTACTTTTACTGGTTATTATGATTGTTGTTCTTGTGTGATTTTACTGGAAAATCAGAGCTGTTTTACTGTACTGCCTTTAATCAATAAGTTAGATCACCTTTTTTACTTTTTGGCAATATAGTGAACAGATATGGTAGTTGTTTAGAAAATTAAAGACCAGTTTCACTTCTAAAAATCCAGACTAATTCAAAATTGTAGTACCATAGCTAATACAGCATCTATACCCGCAACACCAGTCCTCTCCTCTTATGCCTCAACTCCCATCATCTCAGGTCACATCTGTGGCTTGTTGATCTTTATCCTTCCTCTTCTGTTTAACATAGTACTGGCACCAGCAGGGTCCTGAGGGTGGGAGAGTGTTGGAGGATGATGATAGATGGTGACGAGGCAGTTAAAGGAAAAGGTCAAAGTCTTACTTGTCTGGTGTTGTAACCTATAATGTCCTCATTATGGCAAGTTCTAAATTCTGGCTCTTTCTTAGAGAACATTTGAAAGTTGCCTGGAGACTCCCTCTAGGACATCTATAGGACATCATTCCCTGACCCAGGTGATGACCATTCCTGCCCATCTCTTGTGATGCCTCTCAGCTCTGTAACCTCCACTCTCATTCTAAAAGTGACCCACAGACTCTTTCAGCTAAGATCTTCACACTCCATAAACAGCCTCCTTCAGCAAGGTTCTGTCAGGCTGGTGTAACTGGCTATTCTTCAATAGATTCAGTTGACCCATGGAAATTTTCATCCATGCTGCTGATACCAAAACTGCCTTCTTTGCTCCTCCTGCTCTAATGGACAGCTTGAACCTGCCTCAAACTTCAAAATTCCCTGGACCAGGTACAGGAATCAGTTTATTAATATCCAAAATACTCTAAGGTACGACAAGGGTCGTATAAGGCAGGACACTGCATTTCTGAAGTGTAATAGGTATCCAGGTGGGGAATAAAATTCCAGTCTCTTCTCTCAAAGAAACACAACCCAGCACAAACAACAAATATTTATATATAAATATATATTATATTTATATAATATAAATATATATGTATTATATTTATATAAATGTAATATATATAAATATAAGTATTTATATATAAATATATATGTGTGTATATATCTTATATATAAACATATATTATTAATTATATATTATATTATATATAATTATATATTAATTATATATTAATAATATTATATAAATATAAGTATATATATAAATATATAAATATAAGTATTTATATATAAATATATATGTGTGTGTGTACACACACACACACACACACACACGTGTATATATATATATATATATTTAGAAACCTTCTTGTTTTGTCTTAGGGAGGGAAGAATATGACACAGAAAACTTTCTCTCTTTAAATTTTCATGTTCTTTTACATAGGCTATTTGAAGTAATGGACACAATACCACATATCTTTTTTTAGCCAGGGATGGAAATTAGACTCTTTAACATATGTGATTTGCTATCCACTAGGCTCACCTGGGCTCTTCAGCGGAAATCCTGAGACTATGGGAAAAGCACCATTGTACATTCAGTTGCAGAAATGACAGTTATTATTTGTTGTTTTCTTCCTTCTCTTACCATCATTGTTATTACTATTGTTATGATTATGGAACACTAAGTTATGGAACACTAAGGCACAAATATTACAAAATTAAACTATTTCCACATGAAAGCTTGTATAATGGGTGCTGTCCAGATGTCCCTTCAGAATGGAGGGACTTACTACCCCAAACTCTGGACTCTGAGCCCCTAGGTGTCCACCCTCTAGGAAGTGTGTTGGCTGAAGGTGGGTTACCTCCTCAGAAAGTCCTATCACCTTCCTCACTGAGCAGTTTCCAACCAATTCCTGCTTGATTCAGAGATATAAAGATTGGTCTCCCTCCCCACTTGGAGCACCTTTAAAGACATAGCTCAGCTTCAGAGCTCCTCATGGGTTGGCTGAAGTATTCCCTGAGATCAGGCTGTAGCCTAGCTTCCTTCTCAGCCCACTACTTCTTCACTTCATTCCATCCTCATGTGTAGATCACAAGAGCATTCCTAACAAATCCCCTGCATGCTAATCTCCATCTCAAGATCTGCTTCCAAGAGTACCTAACCAGTGGCAGATCGTGAATAAATACAAAATGGCCACCGTTTTCACTTCTATTAATAGAAGGTTTTTTTTTTTTTAACATTTATTGATTTTAGAGAGACAGAGAGTGTGAGCAGGGGAGGGGCAGAGAGAGGGAGACACAGAATCCAAGGCAGGCTCCAGGCTGTGAGGTGTCAGTACAGAGCCTGATGGGGCTTGAACTCACAAACCATGTGATCATGACCTGAGCTGAAGTCGGTCGCTTAACTGACCGAGCCACCCAGGCACCCCTTTATTAAACGTTCTGCTGAAGGTCCTAGTCAATGCAAAACACACACACACACACACAAAAAGATGGAAGATATAAAGATTACAAAGGAAGAAATAAAGTTGTTATAATTTACAGATAGCAGAATTTTTGTAGAAAATCATAAATGACCTGCAAATAAAGTATTAAACTAAATAAAAAAATTTATCAATATTACTAGATACTATAATTTTTATATCCCAGACAAATAAATTCACTTTGAATTTTTTTAAATATGTCATTGACAAGAACATAAAAATACGGGGCACCTGGCTGGCTCATTCGGTAAAGCATACAAGAACATAAAAATAATCTATGAATAAATCTGATCAATGTTTTTCAAGACATTCAGAAAATTATAAAGTATTATTGAAAATAATTAAATAATACATAAACAAACAGAGGGATAAGCCACAATTATGAATTGGAGGACTTGCTACTTTACAAAAATGTCAACTCTTTAAAAATTGTTATAGATTGAATGCAACATCAGTTGCATCAGTCAACATTTGCCACAATAAAGCTCTGTGCAAGCAATCCCCAAACTAGTGTCACATGATACTAATTTAGTCCCCTCTCATAGATCTGTGGATTAGTGTTAGATCTAGTTGAGCCTCAGCTGGATTCAAGTTGGCTCCAAGAAGAGGGTTGGTCCAGGTCTGTTTTATGTATCTTTCATTACTAGGGACTAGTGGCCACCCATGTTATATTTTTCTTATGTAATGGGAAATAGGCAAGTTAAACTCAACTCTGCAAGCCCACTGCAAGCCTCTTCTTACATCCACAAACATCTCATTAACCAAAGCCAGGCACATGGCCAAGCCCAACATCAAAGAGGGGAGAAATATCCTCCTCCCGTGAAGGTTGAAGAGGAAAAGAGGAGAATGAGTGACTATTTTCCAAGTAATAATTATATTTACCACATTTATCAAGTTGAACACCTTTGGGTACTTTTCTGTTCATATATTATAAAAATGAAAAATTACAAAAGGCATAAATTTTTATGATATTGAGTAAGTCTACAAAAGTTTTCAAAGTTAGATTATGTTAAAATTTTTGTTTAATAAATTTTTATTGAATTCTTTATTCTAGGCCTTGAGCTAGTAAGCATTGTGGGTGGAGCTAGTAAGCATTGTGGGTGTAAGTATAGAATAGGATACTTTCTCTTAAGAACCTAACAATTCAGTTGTGACAAAAATGTTCAGAATAACTAGCTTGAGGAGAAGATTGCTTCCATCTGAATAAGGGAATATTTCTTTGTTTTAATGTTTATTTATTTTGAGAGAGAGCAAGTGAGCTAGTGGGGGAGGGGCAGAGAGAGAGAGAGGGAGGGAGGATCCCAAGCAGGCTCCATACTGTCAGCACAGAGCCTGATGCAGGGCTCAATCCCACAACCATGATATATGACTTGAGCTCAAACCGAGTCAGACACTTAGCCAACTAAACCACAAGGTGCCCCATAAGGGAATATTTCTTAAGAATATTTCATTTGATATATCCATGGAAAACATCCACATATTTGAAATGCCACTACCTTTTTGTTATATGTGTTTTAAAAAATCAGTTTTAATGTGAATAAGGCCATCTTTTGAAATTTTTATGACCAGAATAAACATGCTGTTATGTGTTTTGCTTTTTCACATTTCATTTATGAATGATTTTCCATATATCAGGATATTTCACGTTTTTGAATTTTTAGGGAAAATATAGTATCCACTATTATTTGTGGGGCATTCAGTTTATGTAACCAGTTCACAGTTCTTTAGATTTTATTGATTTTCTAATTTTCACTGTTAAATTTTTCTAGCTTCAAAAGTGTGTGTAGGGGTGCCTGAGTGGCTCAGTTAAGCATCCAACTTCGGCTCAGATCATGATCTCACGGTAGGTGAGTTTGAGCCTCCTGCTGGGTTCTGTGCTGACAGCTCAGAGCCTAGAGCCTGCTTCAGATCCTGTCTCCTCTCTCTCTGCACCTCCCCTGCTCCCACTCTCTCTCTCTCTTTCAAAAATAAATACTAAAAAAAGGTGTGTGTATGCACATATTCTCAATTTGGGTCATTTTATCATAGTATATATATTTTTAAATTCGCCTTTATTTTAGAATAGATTTATGTAAACATTGTAAGGATAAAGATGGAATGAAAAATCCTGATTTACCTCATAGGTATACAAGCCTTTTCTCACAGTGCAGAGGACCCTAGAGGGAGAATACACTCTCAGTACGGTGTGCTCTTCGTTATGGAATCTGTTGGCTATGGAGATCCATGAAATTGCTAGAATCTTGACTTACCCTCTCAAGCTTTGATTTATTGCTACCTAGAGGCTTAAATCTTCAAACTCATCCAAATGAGTTTTTCATTTCTGCATGAGTTTTAAGCGATCATATTTGGAGGAATTTAACTAACGTCAATGGTAAAAATAATACAAAAAATGGAATTGTGTCTATTAAGTGTCAAGCACTTTAATAGACACAGTGTCTTGGTGTAGCTGCAAATCATACCACAATTCCACTCCAAGCCAAATAAAATTTGAAATCAGCTTATAGTCAATAATTATATTTCATAATTGGTTAAACATATACACAATACCTTGAATACAGTAACCTATGGAAACAGAAAAAAAAAACCAAAAATATCGGACCTTAACATGGATAAAATTTGTTGAACACCGACATTTTATTTGTAGCCTAAATTCTCCAACAGATTAAAGATACACACATGCACACGTCGCGCGCGCGCGCACACACACACACACACACACACACACACAGAGTTTTTAACCACATGATCACTGATTTGCATACTTTACATGTTATTCTCAACAAACACTGAGCTGGTCATAAATATTTTATGAAATCTTCATGTGTTGTAGCAGAGTTTTAATTTTCATACAAATTAGAATTCAGCTGTAACAAAGCACTATGATATGTGGGCTTTACATTAACAAAAGCCATATGATGACTTATCAACACGAAAATGGGCTTTAATATTTCCTGAGACTGCACATGCAATCTTTAACCAAGGATCTATGTCAGCACGAAGGAAATATTTTTTTTCCTTTCATGTCTTTAAATCCATCCTTAGTTTTTCTAAATTTCATGTATGCAAAACTTCCATATATTCTTTTAGAGATTTTATTTTTAAACTCTACTGTTTTACTTCATAGCATTTATTTTAGTGAAGGCATATCTTGGCCACTAAAAACCGTAATTAGATAACTGCAGAAAATTTTTTGGTATAATTCAAGAAAGAAAAAAAAACATGTTCCACGGTTGATATTGAAGTCCTAAGTCTGTCTTTTTCAGGACTGATTAGGAAGGGACATATTCTTGTCCCTCTTAATATGAATAGGGTTTAAAGAAGTGGACAAATCACAAAAGCTAGATTTGGTCTAATGGGAGCATGTGCACAGAATTTCCCTGATACACACATGTAATACTTTTTAAGCTATAACCCCAAAAATTAAATCCATGAGCAATGTCCCTCCTACAGACTCTGGACCCAGAAAGGAATATAATCTTCATTCATGTCTCTACTTTTAAGGAGATACAAATACCACACCACAGCAACTGTTATTAACATGTGGCATTCCAAATTCTCAGGAGTCATCTTCTATTAAGCAGAATTTTCTTACGCCCTCTGTTCTTACACCTTCCAAACCTCTTCTGCAAAATGCACAGTTTCTCCCAATACACTCAGGACACTTCCTAACTCCCTGGTGTTCAGTCCCTAAGAGGAGACGTTCCTTTGGTTTTGAATGCCTTTCTCCTTGGAATCCATTCAGTAAGTTTTGTTCTTTCTTCAGAGGGGAGGGGAGGAAAAAAAAAACTAATTGGGCAAAAGTGGAGGCAGAAGTCTGTGAACCCCTGAGTTAATAAATTTTATCCATATTAACATAGAATAAGTGTGTTAAGAGGAATATATAATAAACTTTGAATTGTCTTTTCCCATTCTCTTTAGGGGATGGTAGTGAAAGTCAAAATTTAAACTCTAAACTTAGATATGCCAAGAATGTACCTTTTTTTTTCTTTATAATTGAGGTAAACTTTACATTCAGAAGAGCCCTCTAAAAGTCTTGCCACTTTTTCCAGTTTTAAAGTTTATTTTTGCTGAAATCTATCTCCATTCAGGATAGACTCAGTCTATTCTATATCTAAGCTTCCTATCAGGGCTTCCTATCCCCTTACTAGAGATCTCCCCTAATCCACCTCCTTTTCAGTCACAGGGTCATGATTCAAGATGGCACACTGCATATAGTTAAATTTCTTTTATCTAGAGTCATAAGTTGTTAACATATACACTCTATTTTTTTATTTTTATTTTTTGCTAAACCATGCAAAAATTAGAATATTTAGAACATAACACTTAATTCTATAATACCTAGGCACACATCTCCTGGGAATAAGGACATTCTTTTACTTGACAAAATACCTGTATAAACTTGTTAAATCCAGTATTAATATTATGGTGTTATTTAATATTCAATTCACATTCAAGTCCATTCCAGTTGTCCAAATGATGTCTTTTATAGAAGAAATGCTTTCACCCCTTTCTGCTGTCCTCTGTCCAGCCGGGATCTGGTCAAGGATTATAGACATTTCTATTGGCAGTCAAATGAGATAATTTAATATTTAACCTCTGAGCTGGTTTCTTAGTTCTAAGTTCAGCTCAAATTTTCACACACTCATGGGCGTTCATCCCCAAGATGCTTCTAAATTGGCATATTCCATATTGTGGTAGTTAGATTCCAAACATGGCCCCAACAATTTCTGTCTTCCTGTATGCACACTTCGCTACTCTCCTCTTGAGTCAAGGTGGCCTCATGACTGGCTTTGACAAATAAATAGCACGAGAGACTTTCTGGGACTTTTGAATCCAGATCTTAAGAATACTGGTAGCTTCTACTTCTTGTCTCTTGGAAAATGTTTCTTCTTGAGACCCAGCTGCCATGTTAAAAGGAAGCCCAAGTGTCCATGTGGAGAGTACCACATGTAGAAGAACTACAGTTGCTGGCCAACGGCTGCAGCTCAGCTCATATCTGGTGGCCAGCACTAACTGACATTCACATACTATGTACATTTTAGATTTTCCAACCATCCCAGCCCCCATCAACAATATACCAAGCAGAATTTCACAAAATCCTGAAAAATTATAAATTGTTATTTTTTACTACATTTGTTTAGGTAGCAAGAGATCACTAAAACATACACTTTACACTTTATGAATCATAATCTATAATAGAGTCTTACATGTAAGATTATAGTCCAAAACTGTCATGGCAAAAAGAATAGGAGATGTAAGTTTAGGCCAATGACAAAGCCTAAAATATTATTCAATGACTCGAAAGAGTTTTTATTCATATATACCAGCAAATGAATAAAAATGTTACCAAAATGGTATCATGCTTTAGATACCATGTTGTAGCCTCATTTTATAATTGAAAACCATATTGTCATATCAATAACTATAAATTTTTATTATTTGTATATGTTGCAAAGTATTCTATTGTCTGAATGAACCATATTTAACGTTCCTCCATTTCTGGCTCTATAGGCTCTTTCCAGATTTTCATTATTACAAACACAATGAAAACATAATAAATAAGTTCTATAATCCTTAACATCTATCCTTCTATTTCTTTGAATAATTGATGAATCAAAGATCATGAATATTATTAAGCTTTTGAATATAAATTCAAATTGTCCTCCATGGAAGTTTATAACAGTTTACATCCTCAACAGCAGTGTTATGGAGGTCCTATTTTCCTACTTGGCATACTTCTGCAACATAAATTAATATGTAAACACATGATTACCCATGATTTTTATCTAAGATGAGAGCAAAGCATTACCATTCTTCCAATCCCATTCAGCTGACACTCAGGAAATATAAATTGCTTGGATTTGCTCAAATATGAATGGATTGTCTTAAAGATATGCCACTCAAATTACTTCTCATGATGTACACAATTCCCAAAGCTCCATTGTTTACAGAGTCTATTTGAATTCTCTTGTCAATATCCAGACAGTATTCAAAAGAGCACGCAGTTCTGAACTTACCCTTGCAAGATGTCTTAGAAGGGTCTGTTCTCAGCCATAGCATACCTTCCTCCTTTGATCTCCAGGATTCCTAAACTGGTTTTGGCATGAAATGTGTTCTGTGTGGTGTGAATGCGTGAATATTGTCATGGGAATTTTTGAAAACAAAATTAAAGAGGCAAAGGCATAGAATAGTTTGCTACTATGTATTTCATACAGAAGCTGGGCTTTGTAACATCCATAGCATCAGTGGATATTCTGATAATTATGCCTGCGTTTTCTTGTTTCACTATCTCCAATCTCAGAATTTTCTTTAGTTCACCTTACTGGCAAATAAGAGTATTCCTGATCACATTTATTTTGGGAAGGTTTTCTTTTTTTGAAAAGTTTCTGTTTTCAACTCTGGGATTTCCCCCACTTAGGATTTTCTGGTGGATTTCTGCTATCTGGGTGACAGGTGAGACCTTTCCACAACAGTGGAAAAACAAAGTAGAAACTGCAAATGAACTTTTCCAAAAGGTCAGCCAGCAATAATAAAGAAACTAGGTCAAGCAGGCAAGTTAAGAAATCAGAAAGATAAAATACACCATAATATTATGTTAGTCCTATGCGTTTTCTCTCTTAACAAAATAAGACAAATTACTAAAATAAGACCATGTAGAATAAACACAATATCATGACCTTTTATAAATTAAGAAGTGAAATAGCACAGAACAGCCTGGTCACAAAGAAGGAAAAATAAGGAACTAGAATTGCTCTTTTGGGTCTTTTTTATCCACCCCCCCAGCCCCCCACCCCCACCACCGTGTGAGAGAACATGGTGGGTGGGCAAAGAGAATCCGGGAAAGACAAACCCTCCCTAGAGTCTGGAATCTTTCTGTTAAAAAAATCAAGATGATTTACAGCTAATTTTATCTGTCTTAAAACCTTTCCACAGAGGAACACAGATCTCTAAGCAATTTCAGCTTGCTATCAAGATGGGGAAGCGAAAACTCTCTTAAAAAACACAATCAGGGGCGCCTGGGTGGCTCAGTCGGTTAAGCATCCGACTTCAGCTCAGGTCACGATCTCGCGGTCCGCGAGTTTGAGCCCCGCGTCGGGCTCTGGGCTGATGGCTCAGAGCCTGGAGCCTGCTTCCGATTCTGTGTCTCCCTCTCTCTCTGCCCCTCCCCCGTTCATGCTCTGTCTCTCTCTGTCTCAAAAATAAATAAACATTAAAAAAAAAAATTAAAAAAAACAAAACAAAACAAAAAAAACCCACCACAATCAATCAGAGGCAGAATTGGTCACAGAACCCTGCTGTTATTTTCTCCTCCACAGTTCTCTGATAATTTGAAGAGGTTTCTCTTTTTACTGGGAAGAATAAGGAAGGAAGGGGGACCTGTAGGAATATTTGCACTCACCTGAGTCTTCAATTTAAATGAAACCATAATTTCAGAGGAGGTGATTCAGTATATTTTCTTTCCTTTTTTTATTAATAAAGTAGACTTGATGTATAATGTTTATGTTTTCTTAGTTGGAAATATCTTTTCTAGTTTTTCTTTTGTTCCCGTGAATCCTTATATTTTCCCTCTAGCTCTAATTTTTTTTTAATATTTCTTTATTTTTGAGAGAGGGGGACAAAGGATCCGAAATGGGGCCTGCGCTGTCTGCTGAAAGCCTGAGGTGGGGCTGGAACTCACAAATTTTGAGATCATGACCTGAGTTGAAGTCAGATGCTTAACCAACAGAGCCACCCAGGTGCCCTAACTTGGTTTTTAAAATAAATGTAACTTACCTTAGGTGCAGAAGCAAGCATGTATGAATCAAGATTTCATAGAAATTATTTTTTAAGTGTGTTTTGAAGTCATTGTTCATGACTCCAAAGTCCTACATAATCTGCCCCTGACTAGTTCTCTGGACTCATCTCCTATTCTTCTCCTCTTCTGCTTCTTATACATCTTTCATCCTTCAGCACTCCAAGCTCACTCCTGCTTCAGGATTTTGAAGGTCCTGTTCTTTCTGCCTAGAGGATTCTGTCCCGAGTTTACATGCCTGCCTCCTTCTTGTCATTTAGATTTGCGCAATCTTCTTTATTCAGAAAAGTTTTCCCTTTCATCCTCTGGTCAAATTATAATTTTCAAAAGATGAAAAGATTATCATATTAATGCTGAATGAATGTTAAAATTTTAACTCAATAATAAAACAATAATAAAGAAAATTGGAGGAATAAATGCATATGTATCACTCAGGAAAGGTATACTGAAACAAATTTCCTTTGTTAGAAACAAAAATGGTTATATCTGATAGGTCAATAAAACCATGAAGTGTGGGGTTATCTTCTCTGCCAGATAGAATCCATTCATTGGTATTTCAATTGGACAATAGTCTTTATCTTAACATATAGCATTGAAGAGTCTGGACCCTAAGCACTACCAAACACTAAGTCAAACAAAGATACATCTCCTAGAGAATGACGTAACTCTTGGGTGGCTCTAACAGTGGTCTTGCATAACATTTAAAGACATGTTCTATGACTTGGATAATTTTTTTTCTTAAGAAAAGGCAAGGAAGGCTCTTATTTTCTGGTCTCTCTCCTTATTTATTTTTCATTGCACTCATTACTATATAACACCACCAGGTCATTCTCGTTTGTTGGATTTCTTTATGACTTTGTCTTTCCACTATAACGTGTTACCTAAGAGCAGACTATTTGCCTTTCTCTCCTGTAACCCAAACCTTAAAATAATGCCTGACATATAATAGGTGCTCAGTAAATGTTTATTGGATGACAGGGCACTCAACAATATCGTGGTGAAAGTGGCAAATGAACAGAAATTAGAAAGCAAGGAAACTGAGTATCTAGTTGAAAATTTTGTGAAAGCCTGCACAAATGAACAGAAAAATAAAAGGCAACATATAATAGTGCAGAAAAGTATACATACTGTGTCAGAATGACTGGCAAGATGGTCACTTCCACAGAAAAATATTATAACTTCCAAATGTTGAAAATATGACCAATACACAGGAATATTTATGGCTAAATTGATGCTAAAGAAGCTCTGTAATGATAAGCCCCTTTAAAAAATTTTTTTAAGTTCATTTTTGAGAAAGAGAGAGACAGAGCGGGGTCGGGGGAGGGGCAGAGAGCGAGAGGGAGACACAGAATCTGAAATAGGCTCCAGGCTCTGAGCTGTCAGCACAGAGCCTGGAGTCAGACTGGAATTCAGGAATGACAAGATGATGACCTAGGCTAAAGTTGGACACATATCTGACTGAGCTACCCAGGTGCCCTGAGAAACCCCTTTTAAATGACATTTAAGAAGTATAAAATATGTTTCAATGTTTATGTCACAGAATTGTATTATGGTGTATATGTTTATTTTAAGAGACCATGGACACTTGAAATTTACTTAAAGCAAAAAAACATCAAGTACCTACTTTGTATAAGGCAGACTATCTCTCATGGTAATTAATGACATTTGGCCTTTGTTTTTCATGGAAACTTCTTTCTCCTAGTCTGATAAATGGTAGATAGAACTTAGTTATTTAGTTATTTGTTAAGGCATCGCATTTGTGTATGGTGGAACAAAAAGGGAGTTAGCACTTTCTCCTTTCTTTCGTTTTGTCTGAATCTTATTAACTCAGTAACGTGTGGATAATGTAATAGAAATTCCCCAGAAGGTTGGGAATTTATACTCTCTCTCTCTCCCAGTGAAATATGACCTTTTCCCCAGCAGTATTTCCCTCTTTATTATGTTTTCTGCATGTAGCTCTTATCATCCCAGAAATTAACTCACAGATACCTGAAAATAGAATGGGGAAGGAGGGGGGAATTTTTTGATATGTATAATTCTTTAGAAAAAATTTTCAGCCTTCTCCCAAAAGCAGAAATAAACAAAGAAAGAAGGAAATGTTAGGTTTATTGGACTGTTTGAATGGATATATAAAAAGTAAACACATTTTATCATATTCAAAATTCTTCATTTAAAATGTATGCACGTGTGTAGAAATCGTGGGAAGCTTGATAGTGTTACTTATTACTTAAATTCCTGCTTAGTTTTATAATCATTAACAATTATGTTAAACTTAAACATTATTTAACTCATCTGGGATTGCATGGTTGTCGTTGGGTTTGTAGAAAGAAAAATAATGTAAAAGTGCTACCACAATAGAAAGCTGGCATTTCTTTTCATGTGATCAGGGTACATATTTTTTTTCTAATTTGGGTGGCAGTTAGCAATGTTAAGCTTTCAACTTAACTTTCATTTTCAATAAAAGTAAAACACAGACATTTCCAAGCCCTCTAGTAATTATGTGTTGTATGGTACTTATTCATTGACATGATAACTCTGTGAATAATGGTTAGTTTATTTTTGAGGAATTGAAAACCTTTTTATAGAATCTCACAGTCTTCAACAAATTTTTTTTTTTAAAAAAAAGCAAGTTGCAGATAAATTGCACCAGTATGATTTTTTTTAATTTTTTTTAAAGTTTATTTATTTATTTTGAGTGAGACAGAGAAAGCACGAGTTGAGGGGCAGAGAGGGAGAGGGAGAGGGAGAATCCCCAGCAGGCTCTACACTGTCAGCGCAGGGCCCCACGTGGGGCTGGAACCCACAAAACCATGAGATCATGACCTGAGCCAACACCAAGAGTCAGACACTTAACCCACTGAGCCACCCAGGAGCCCCTGCACCAGTATGATTTTTATATAAAATTTGAAGACATGCAAAAATAAACATTATTTTTAAGGGATTTTTTTAACTTTATTTATTTTGAGAGATAGAGTGCACATGCATGTGCTCATGGGAGTAGAGGAGCAGAGAGAGAGACAGAATCTTCACATTGGCAGTGCAGAGCCCAAGGCAGGGCTCATTCTCACCATCAGCCGACCAACCATGAGATAATGACCTGAGCCAAAATTAAGAGTCAGAGGCTTAAATGACTGAGCCACCCAGGTGCCCCATTTAAAAAAAAAATTAACATTTATTTATTATTGAGAGACAGAGACAGAACGTGAGCATGGGAGGGGCAGAGAGGAGAGGAGACACAGAATCCGAAGCAGGCTCCAGGCTCTGAGCTGTCAGCACAGAGCCCGACGTGAGGCTTGAACTCATAAATCACGAGATCATGACCTGAGTGGAAGTCGGACGCTTAACAGACTGAGCCACCCAGGCCCCCCTCCTTTTTTTAAATTTGGCTTTAATATTTATTTCCCAGGTGCCCCATTTTAAAGGGATATTTATATAAGTAGGAAAGCTATTAAGAAAGGCAAAGAAATACATCACAAAATTCAGGATAACTTACGTCTCTGTTAGGGAGGGCTGTGTAATCATGGAAGACAAGCAGGAAGCTTAAAATACATTGAAAACTTATAGTTCTTAAGCTGGATGGGAGCAGGGATGTTCTATACCTTATACTTTACATCAATACATTATATATGTATGAAAAGATAATTCATAGCTTTTAAAAATGCCTTATATTTTTGTTTTCAGTACTCTGTTTTCATTGTTATAGCACACTGACCATCCTAAAATTCCTCATTTATAAACAGTTAAAATGCCAAGCAGTACATTTTTAAATTGATGGAGTAGTACCTAAAACAGTTTGGACTATTCTCTGCAGTCAGGAGGAAAATAGAAGCAAAAAATCCCAGCAGGTGCGAGAAATTGAGTGTGCAGCCTACCCTGGGGGCGTCTGTGGGCTTCTTGGAGGTAGCCTGGAGCCTGAGGCGCCTGTGCAGGCTAGGGTAGAAAATCTGCAGCCATCCCACATAACACTGGGACTTTGGCAGTATTGTGCATATGAAAACAGATCTATAAGAAAATCCTTTTAGTATTGATAGACTAAAGAGAAAACTGTCTAATCTGTTTCAGCTAATGGGGAAAAAAAATCAACCATCTATATGGGATTTAGCCAGGGTAACCCAGCCCTCACAAACCTGGAATCACATGTCTTTGGGGTCCCAGCATACTCCATGAAGAATCTTTAATTAAAGAGGAGTGGATGATGTACCACCCTCAGCAGGCTAGCGCAAGTAAGGCTTCTTTGTCTGTCCTCACAGAATTCCTGCCCAGAATTTGAAAAAAAATAAGGATTTGTAATTATTAATATGCACATGCATGCCCCCACACACACACACACGGAAATAGGTGTCAGCAGCCATACCAAACAACAAAACCAGACAAGGGCTTCAGATACTGGAATTATTAGATACTGAATATAAAGTAAAATATATTTCCTGTGTTTAAAGATATAGGGGCACCTGGGTGGCTCAGTTGGTTAAGTGTCCAACTCTTGATTTTGGCTCAGTTCATGATCTCCTGGTTGTGAGATGGAGCCCCGTGTTGGGCTTTTCATTGAGCGTGGAGTCTGCTTGGGATTCTCTCTCTCCTTTTGCCCCTTCCCTGCTTGCTCAAGTGTGCATACACATGTGCGCGCTCTCTCTCTCTCTCTCTCTCTCTCTCTCTCACACACACACATACACACACACACAAATAAACAAACAATTAAGGATATAAAAGATGGAATACAAAAAGATGAGTTAGGCAAAAGAGACTATCAAAATGACCAAACATATTTGAAAAAAATGGAACTACTAGAAGTAAATATATAATAACTGAAATAAAATAGATGGCTTAAACAGATTGAGCCAAACTAAAAGGAGAATGAATGAAGTGAAAAATAGGCCTGATGATATAATGTGGTATGTGCTATGGAAAAAACAGAGCAAGATCAGGGGGATCAGCAGTACAGGTGGAGAGACAGAAGTTGGGTGCAATTTAAAGAGAGCAGTCAAGGGCACCTGGGTGGCTCAGTTCGTTGAGCATCTGACTTTGGCTCAGGTCATGATCTCATGGTTTGTGATTTCAAGCCTCGCATAGGGCTTGCTGCTGTTAGCACAGAGACTGCTTCAGATCCTTTGTCCCCCTTTCTCTCTGCCCCTTCTCTGCTCATGCTATATCTCTCATGAATAAATACAACATTAAAAAAACTTAAAAAAGAGAGAGCAGTCAGAGTAAGAGGTGTCACAGAGAAAGAAGTGAAGGAGGTAGCCACATGGGTATTGGAGGGATCAGTGTTACAGGCAAAAGGAACAGTAACTAGTTGAAAGTAGAGCCATGGGGCACCTGGTGGCTCAGTCAGTTAAGCATCCGACTTCAGCTCAGATCATGATCTCCTGGTTCTTGGGTTCAAGTCCTCCCCCCGCCCCCCTGAGCTGTCATCACAGAGCCTGGAGCCTGATTCGGATTCTGTGTCTCCTTCTCTCTCTGCCCCTCCCCCACTTGCACTCTGTGTCTCCATCTCTCATAAGTAAACATTAAAAAAATTTTTTTAATGGAAGTAGAGCCAAATCAACATATATATATATATATATATATATATATATATATATATGAAGTGAAATTACTGAACTTTGAGGATAACACAAAGATTCTATAAGCTTCCAAAGAGAGAAAAACAATACTGTCACAGACAAAATATACGGAATCATAATGACTTCAGACTTCTCAATAGTGGCACTGAACATGATAAAATTCTAAGCAACCATCCCAAAATTCAAAAGGAAAATTCTATATAATTCTCCACAGCCAAACTCTCCCAATCAATGTGAAAACATTTTCAGACATACAGGTCTCAAAATTTACCTTCCTTGCTCTTTTTGCTTAAAAACTTTCGAAAAATGTAGTCCAGCAGAATGAGGAAATACACCAAGAGGAAAAAAAAAATTCTGGTAGAGAAAAGAGTTGATCCAACAGGAGCATAGTAAGGGGAATCCCAAGAATGGTACAGAAGAGGGATTTCACATGAAGGCTGTGCATCCAATAAAAAACACCCATTGTGGTCTGGTGTGGGTTTGATGACTCCTAATGGGACTTCTGCAGAAAGAGGAAACTGAAAGAATACCAGATACATCTGACATCTTTTTTTTTTCCTCAACGTTTTTATTTATTTTTGGGACAGAGAGAGACAGAGCATGAACGGGGGAGGGGAGAGAGAGAGGGAGACACAAAATCGGAAACAGGCTCCAGGCTCTGAGCCATCAGCCCAGAGCCTGACGCGGGGCTCGAACTCACAGACCGCAAGATCGTGACCTGGCTGAAGTCAGACGCTTAACCGACTGCGCCACCCAGGCGCCCCACATCTGACATCTTAAGAAGAGATCTAGAAAACTGGCAAAGGTTTTAGGGCTATATTATTGTTAAGCGCATAGAAAACATAGCATATGAAGAGGAAGGAGGTCCATATTAGTGAAACAAAAAGTTGTGCGGAAAACTTGGTCAGTCATGGTTCTCCACCTGCCTCAGTTGTGAATGGAGCTCTCATAAGTCATGATGATGCAAACACTGCTATGGGTGGGAAATAATCCTTGGGGACTGAGGGAAGGCAACGAAGGGGCTGAATGTGGTAAGACCGAGGCTAAAAATCAAAAAGTAGCAACAGAATATGTTCTTTAGAGAGGAAGTTATAATTTCCAAATCACCTACATCAGCCACCTGATTGATGACAAGAGGTGAAAATGCATGCAGGGAGTGGAGAGGTGGAGATGATGGAGAAGAGGGAAGTGTACTGTTAGTTTTCTTAACAAGACTCAGTATGATAGTGCTTTAAATGAAATATAATGAGAGGCATGGATGTAAGTTTTCTAATAGCCCCATTTAAGAAAAAGTAAAAAGAAACCAGTGAAATTAACTCAGTAATATATTTTTAACCCAATATATCCAAAATATTTCTATTGGTAATCATTATAAAAAATATTAAAGAGATTTTTAACTTTCTTTTTTTTCATACCAGGTATGAAATTCAGGATATACTTTATACTTGGAGCACATCTCAGTTAGGACTAGTCACATTCCCAGTACTCAGTAGCCCCACAAAGCTAGGACTACCTTATTTGACAGTGAAACTTTACATACACATATAACTTTGGTAAATTTTAAAAACTTAGGAAGGCGCACTAGCATGGACAGTTTGCCCCACTTATTTTGTGAATGAAGAGGTGCACTAATACCATCAAAACGGGGGACAAAACAGTGGAAAAGGTCAGGAAAAATGGAACTTCCTAAGAAAACCTCTTGAAAAAGTGAAATCGTGGGTTATTCATTCACCATCAGACCATGGGACCTCATCACCCATATGGACTACTCTTTATATATTATTCATGTATGTTTACAACCCACTTCCTTTATAGGTGAAGAAACCAATGCAGGTAAGTGACTTGCCTGAATTTATTAAGCTAATACGCAGCAAGTGAAATTCGAATTCAGACAGTCCAACACCACTGACCGCAAGCTTGGTCACAAGCTTCACCACATGTGAAGCACTCCGAAAGGGGACTTCACCGGAGTGTGGGGGCGAAGTTTGTTGAAGATTGTAAATGTCTAAAGTATATTACTCACCTTGATCTTAATGTAATGCCTACCCACACAGTGGTGAAAAGACCATCAAGATGTTTCTGCTTCTTTTTCTTGATGGAGTGATTTGGAATAAATATTCCTATTTTAACTTTTTGAAGCTGTGCCTTTGAGTGAAGTAATTTGGTTTCAATCTATGTAGGCATTGAACGCAGTTTGAAATAGAAGGGTTGCATTTCTCAACAAACTATCAATGTCTTTCAGGGGGTTATGCAGTTAGATGGAGTCTTTTTAACTAGTGAATTTCCTTCAGCAAATTAATTCAATTGTATTGACTTTCTATTGCTGTCAACAAATTACCCCAAAATGTAATGGGTTAAAACAATACACATTACCTCATAATTTTTTGAGTCAGGAATCAAAATGCAGTTTAATAGGGGCACCTGGATGGCTCAGTCGGTAAAGTGTCTGACTTCGGCTCAGGTCATGATCTCACAGTTTGTGAGTGTGAGCCCCGCGTCAGGCTCTGTTCACAGCTCGGAGCCTGGAGCCTGCTTCAGATTCTGTCTCCCTTTCTCTCTGGCCCTCCCCCACTCACACTCTTTGTCTCTCTCAAAAATAAACATTAAAAAAATGCAGTTTAATAGTGTGTCTCTGACCCAAGTTCTCTCACAGGGCCACAGTCATCTGAAAGTTCAACTGCAGAGGGTCTGTTTCCAAGACCTGTAATGTTGGAGGGCTCAGGGAGGGCTCAGGGCTCTTGGATCCTGACAAAGGGAGTCATCTCTTAGCTGCCTGTGCCTCTCCATTGGGCCACTCACTCCATGGCAACTTGCCTCCCCCAGAATGAGGGCTCTGAGTAGGGCTGATCACAGCAAGACACAAGTCATAGTGATTTCATCAGCTTCACTCAGATGTCATATACCATCACATTTGCTATTCAAGTCATTAGATCCAGCCCACAGTCAAAGAGAAGATATTACAAAAGGCATAAATACAAGGAGGCAGAAGTCATTTGGGCCAGTCTAGAGGCTGACTGCCACAACAACAAACATTCAACATTTTGCCCTTTAAAAATATGCAATTTCTTTTTTCATGCATTTATCCATCAGTATTTACTGAGTATGAACTTTGTGCCAAGCCCTAGAAATCTGGGGAAAAAACCAAGCATTCTCATGACCTTCCTAAAACCTACAAGCCAGTGTCCTCGACATTAAACATCTCAATTTTGCTTTGATTAAACAGCAAGAAAGACGTCAGGAGCCTCTCAGTACTTTTTCTCAACTATCGTGCTTATAAATCAAATACTGATGACCTTTTGGTAAATATGAAGAATTACCCTGGTCTTCCTAGGTCATAATTATGTTATAGCCCTTTACTCGGATCTCTAGACTTCCTACCTCAGTCAGAACCTGAGTGATTTACTTTAATTTCTGTAGTGACAATATAATGTAAGGCCTGCAGATCAGAAGTTTGAGCTCCTCCAGCTGTAGAAAGAAATGCTGCTTAAGAATTTAGTTCTTTGACTCTCTCTCTAAACTATAAACTGACAGAAAAATCTATGAGGTCAGTGAGGTTCTATTCAGATCTCATGACCACTCTTTGTCCTCTAACAAAAAACTGAAGTTTTTCACAAAAACTGAAACCAGGATGATTTCAGTGATTGCAAAATAAACATATTACCGGTGATTAAAGGAGCCTGTGAATTTTATTTCTGGAATTCTTGAAGTTCTTTCTGTTATCCTTATCAGTCTCTGCCCTCAGTGGATATTTCATCCAGTCCCAAGTACCCATTTCTCACACTTCAGTCTGTTTCTCAAGGGAGTGCACTTAATGGGTTTTATTTTCATTTTAGAGTTGATAATGTTTTCAGATTTTTTAAGTCACCACTGTGAGTAGATAAACAGCAGCGCCCCCCCCCCACACACACACACGTGCACACACACATATACCTTGCTCCTTGCTCCTTACTCCTTGCGCTCTGCTCCTTCCTCACCAAATAGAGGTTGCATGAAAAATGTCTCAACAGGACTTATTTTCTACTTAGTTGGGTTTAAGTAATCTGAGTATTTCAAGGTGGCACAAAGTCTGCCTCATAAAAAATTAAAATACATCATTAAGCTTTGAATAACACCACTGAATATATGTGAAACAAGTTCATGTTGTAAATCATTTAGCTTAAATGCAAATCAGAATGCTGACATACCTCATAAAAAGAGCTATACCATATATTTATGATGTACATGATTTATAGAAGCAAACTGACCAGATATCTGTGCATTTAGAACTTATAAAATTCTAAGGATTCTCCTGCCCCAAACTCTAGCAGTAGCTTCAATTCTGAATGGCTTTCTGACCTGCTACTCTGTTCCAGCTTCGAAAGTTGCCACCAAAATAGTACACAAAATAGTACACACAAAATAGTACACCAAAATAGTACACAGCTCAGCAATTTACTTTTACAGATCTAATCCATGAACAATAATTTCTGCTATGGGAGCAATTTTAAATGCTTTTCTCCACTTCAGTTAAAAGTATAAAGGGGCGGCTGGGTGGCCCAGCTGGTTAAGCGTCGACTTCAGCTCAGGTCATGATCTTGCAGTCTGTGGATTCGAGCCCCACATCTGAGCTGACAGCTCAGAGCCTGGAACTTGCTTCGGATTCGGTGTCTCCCTCTTTCTCTGCCCCTCCCCCACTTGTGCTCTGTCTTTCTCTGTGTCTCAAAAATAAATAAAAAAACATTTTTAAAAAGTATACCTTAAAGACACACATTCTTTTCTCCAAATTAGTGGGACACTGTCAGTCCCATGCTCAAGATATGCTAATAATGAGCCCTGAAATGTGAGAATTCAATTTACACTGATTTGTTAAGAATAAACATGGTTTCTAAAATCATGTCACTTGTTTCTTAAAATTAATGGTCAGATAATTCATATAATTTCATGAAAGCACTTGTAGCAAATGTTGGTTCCGAACCAAATGTATAGAAGCAAAATAATACAGAACTCTGTGAACTCGAAAGATGGGGTACCCTGGAAGTTTATCTGGTAATGACCTGAGAATGGTGAGTTGGCAAATATTTGTGGAAAGAACTAGAACAGAAGGCAGGATGACTTCAATAATAAATAAATACAAGATTGGTGGTTGAAGAAGCCTGCAAATTTTATTTTTAGGATTCTGTCTTCTTCAGAAATTCACATACTGCACAAAGATATATGTGCAAAGATATTTACCGCTGTGTTTATTTGCACAAGCAAAAGGCATACAAAAAAGTGGAAAACTTGAAAAAAAAAACTAAACTTCTAGGGAAATGCTTATGATGGTTAAACTCCTATGGGTAGGAGAATAATTATAGCTATGGAATACTTTGCAGCTCTTAACGGAATATGAAGCAAGCCCGTATGTAGTGACCAAGGAGAATATATTATGAACAGAAAAAAAACACATGTTGCATAACCATGTGTATAAATGTAGCATTATCTTATCAAAAATAAGTATGCTATAATACAATCTTACTAAAATATGTATGGGCAGAAAAATATTAAAGACATGTTGATATCTAACAACCTCCAATTTCAGTGATATTGAATAGCAGTGCAATAGCTAAACTGCACATTAAAATAGTTTCAAATGTACAGTGTAACATTATGTATATATTGTTTGGTTTATGCAATAATCCTGAGGCTGCAAATTGTTCAAGAATGAGTAGTCTGTGGCTTGGTCCACGAGGCTTCTAATCAGGGAGACTCTTCCTCAAAGGTACATACTACTGGGGCACCTGGGTGGCTCAGTCGGTTAAGTGCCTGACTTCAGCTCAGGTCATGATCTCTCACAACTTGTGAGTTTGAGCCCCATATCAGGCTCTCTGCTGTGAACGCGGAGCCGGATTCGGATCCTCTGTCTCCCAGTCTCTGCCTCTCTCTATATCAGTAGTTCCCTACAAATCTGGGCTTGATATATTGTTTTATTGTCTTCAGAAATTGTTGTAAATAATGTTAATAGTGCAGATTAAGTCTACATATTTGTTACATCAATAGCCATTACACTACTGCACATAGTTCAAACTATGTGCAACGGTCCAAAAAATGAACCATTCTTTCAGTATTTAACATCTCATCTGATTCAGTAAAGTTACATATGTCATTGGTGGTCAAAGTTCCAACATAAGTCTTCAATGTATTACTTCTTATTAATAAAAGCAAAAATATTAACTAATAGTCCTATAGGACCTACTCATTCATCAATTGCAGTCATAAGGCCGATATCAATGAGGCATTCCATGTGAATCAATTGTCTACCTGGAACATACAATAATGAATATTTATACATTTTATTGTTTATAAACAGTGCGCTTCGCATCTTTGCTATAACACACATGCGTGCGCACACACACACATTTTTTTCAGAACTGATTGTTTAACATTTATTAACATACTGCTGAGTTATAGTAGTGTAGTAATGCTCATCCAGCTTGAAACTTCATTAGTAGATACTGTTGGTGTATCTGTTCAAAAGAACTCATGCGTTGTGTGTGACCAAATTGGTATAGGTAAATTCAAAACAGAGAAATGGTGGCCAAAGCCTGCATTTTAAGCCTAGCTCCAAATTTTCTGTTTGGCTGCATGCTTTTTAGGACTAGATGCTTAAAATGAAATTATTTTACAAAGGCCAGGAATAGGCATACTTGTACAGTAATTAATTAAAATTTCATACACACCCACCAAAAACTCTTTGGAAAATGTGCCTGAGGAAAATGGTTTTTTCCATAATCACAAATAATTTCTCCATGTTAAAAGAAGTGAACTTTATTGACTTAGGTTTGAACTCCAGAAAATAAAAATTCAACACACACACACACTTCTGCAAATAAAACACCATGGACCTGGGGTTAGCCACGGGAAAGCATATTGGGATTTTGCAGCACAAATTTGAGGAGAAGCAAGTATTGAGGGACAGAGATAAACTCTGGCAGAGTAAAAACATTTTGATTTAAAATTTTGGGGGGTGGGGTGGAGTAGGTAAACCCAATGGATTTATTGGATTATCTTTCATTATCTTGGTTGAAATGTCACAAGTTTCTAGGAATTCTTTTTGTCAATTGTGAACATACACAAAAAAAATGGCTAAAAATGGAGACCTGTATAATCAATAATAATAAAATAGAGTGCAATTCGTTACTGATCACATTTAATATTTAGCTCTGTTCTTGCACGTTATTTGGTCCAGAATATATTCAAGACCAATCAGTGGCTCGCTAAATTCCTCTCCTGTATAAACCCCAGAGACTCAGCATGAACAGCACGCCCAGTCCACTTTGTTCACAAGCTGGGCTTCCTAGTCCTGCCTTCAGCTACTCTTTAATACCAGCTGTTTGTTCTCTCCAGTCCTCCCCCTTCTCTACCTCCTCCAGGTCTCATTTTTAAAAACCTACCCCATAGATACCCAATTCCATCCTCTGAGTTGCCTTGGCAACTCTCAAAGATAGGATAGTTCACAGCTTCCCAAACTAATTCTATCACATCCCTCAATTAGTTCAGTCTTTTATGAGCAGTCAGCTATTCCTTAGAACTATAATCAGGAATTGGCTCACTCTGAATTTGTAGATTCTCAAAGGGTGAATTCCTATGCACATCCTCTGTGTTCTCTTCTTACAGGGTCCATTTTCCTAAGACCAGAAACCCTGGCCAGATAATTATACAGCCTATTTCCATGCTTCCCTCCACTCTCTGTTGACTTTTCCTTGAAGATTTACTCTTTTAGTCTTTTGGCTGCCCTGCCCTTTGGCATCTACGAAAGGTTGGCAGGGTTCCTTGGTTGGCAGTAATTACTAAGGTTGTTATGTGTTCAACTTCAGATCCTCATCTGAAAATCAAAATGTTCATGTTTTAAGCCAAATATTCCATTGTATACGATGTTTGCAAAGCACACAGACATGGGTCTTTCTTTCCTTATATTGTGAGAAGAGAAAAATCACCTCTGGCCCACCTTTTCACTCAAGTAGTATTGCCACACAACACTACCTGCCAAACAAGGTCAATCCAAATTATTTCCAACTTTGCTGAAGCTTCCCAGACGGAATTACTTGGCTCTTCAGATCTCTAGAAAATTATGCTAACTTTGAAAAAAATTCAGGTGGGAACAAATTGTTGTCATGAGAATTTGGCAGCACTCCTTTGAAAATTCAGTTCTGGTCATTAAATGCATTTAACATAATAAGGCACAGCAACAACTAAGAAGGTGGTTTATTTTAATTCATTGCATGAAATCTATGAATTAATTAAGCATTTAACACCACACTAAAGATGGCGGAATATAAAGAAACATAATCTTGAGCTGGCTTACTCTCTTAAATAAACAAATGGAATTAGATTTTTATACCGTAATTTATGTTCAATTAAGCCAAGAGTTTGCTATTATACATTTACAGTGAATATAAAAGCAAGGCAACAAACACAAAATTGTTATAAAGTAATAAATCACACTGAGATGGAGATGAATGGGAACATTTTCTGGAGTATTAATTCAATTTGGAGGGGCTATTTTGGGGATCATGCAATGTTGAAGTGCAGCTAAGATTGCCTCTTCTAGTCTGATGAGAGCTATGAATTCATGCATCACAGAAAGTAAACCTGAGTTTCCAAACTGACTTGGCCAGTGGACATTTAGGAAAACTGAAATCACAATTTGTGGCAGTATCCCCCGTTGCTGAGAGCATTTCCCAGTAAAAAACCACTTTCTCTCTTTGTTATACTTCTCTCCCTTCAAAATATGTGTACGCTACATATTTTTGACCAAACCTAAGCGAAGGTGATCTGATCAATGTTTACTGCCTGCAATAAATTTAGAGAAAAACAGCAGATTTTCTGTCTTCAGTCCTTGAGGTGGTCAAGGCAACTTGAAAACAACTCACATCCTATTATGGATTCAGGACTTACTTATTTTTAAAACAATGAGCCCATGAAAAGTTATTTTTATTGTGTGATGGCCTGTGAGGGGTAGTTATATATCAAAACGTCATGAAACTAAAAAAAAAATATATTAACACTTACATTGACCTGGAAAAGCTACCAAAGATTGTCTGGTCCATTTCTTAAGTCAAAACACTTCAATTTATTAGTTTAATCATAGGAGGGGCATTCAAAGCATATCCTGGAAAAGAGGTGCTAAAATTTGTTTATATACTAAGCAATCTTCATATATAGTACCTTAGAAATTGTTTCAACAAATGGCCTTCAAACATTGTCATGAAGCTGTCCGCATTACTAAGGAAAGTTTGCTTGTACTTTCAGATAAATAGAATTATTCCCTGTTCTTTGCCTATGTAATAGTGATTGCAGGACCAGAGTCCTTAGGAGATAAAATCAAGTTTATTGATTTTAAAAATCAGCCTGCCATATAAAAAATGTTTCATTATAATCCAGTTTAGGTAATTCTTGCTATCATCTGCTTGTTTGTAAGACAGATTTACTGCCAAAAACTCTTTCTCTGTGCCTAACTCCAGTCACTATTTTTATAATTTGTTCTTGTTCTGTTTCCAGTGAAAAGAGAGGTTAGCAAGTTATTCTTCCTCACATATAACTCAGTGTGAATAAGCCTCCTTTTATTTTTTAAAGGAAAGGAACACTCCCTAGCTGCTGATTTATTTTTTCTATTGTGCATCCATGGAGGGAAATAGATTTTTTAAAGTGTAAGTAAATTCTTTTGTATTTATTGAAAACCCCTATCCAATTTAACTTGTTGAGAAGAATATACACAAAAGACCATGAAGTCTTCTTGGTCCTAAGAAAATAAATCTATATCTTGTTATGAAGTATTTAGTCCTTCTTGCTTATGTTCCCGAAGTAATAAAAATCTTTGTAAATAGCAGCTTCTAACCCAAATGTGCATTTTTGCTACGTGTTATTCCGATAAAGACATTTATCATAATTAAAGACTGAAATCTAGTGGGGTTTCTTTATCAAAATGAATTAACTTTACAAAAACATCCTTAAGGAATTTGTAGGGACTCCTGAATTGCATTAATAGATCATTTTTCTTTTAACATTTGGCATGGAACTTTTATATTAGCCTTCCCCATTTCTACCTTGTTAACCAAGTTGTGCAGACCCAAAAGACCCATAATCCTTGGTTGCTCTTCTTCCCTCAGGCCTCCTCTCAGAATCCACCAGCTAGGCCTGTCTCCTCTTACCGCCAAAGTAGATCCCAAGTCTGATCACTTCTCACTGCCATCACCATTACCATGTTGGACCATGCCAACATCCTCTCTCTCTGGGCTTTCCTACTCTCCAGTCTCCACTCAGCACTCAAAGGGCTTTTCAAAAAATGTAAGTCAGATCTTGCCTTTTCCTCTGCTTAAGCCTGGCCAATGGCTTCCTATCAAGCTTAGAACAAACTCTGATTTCTCAGCCATGGCCATGGTGTCCTGTCCCTGCCTACCTCCCCAGCTTCACCTTTTGCCACACCCCTGTGTGCACAGTTAAGCTCAGCCACAATGGTTTCTTCTTATTCTTCACACACCTAAAGATTATGGGTCTCTGGGCCTTTTCCCCTGCTCTCTTTTCTGCCAGGAAGGCTCTTTCCTTTCAACCTCTTATTGTTATACCTCATAATTCAGGTCTCTGCACAAATATTACCTCCTCAGAGAGGATGTTCCTGAATACCTTTTCTACCTTTCTCACTTACCATGCTTAACTGTTTGCACTTATTACTATAGAAACTACCTTTTCTTTTTCCTTGTCTGCTTCCAAGGAAGTCTCATGAGCACATGGATTTCATATACTTCACTGCTATGTCCTCCAAGTCTGTCTATCACATAGTAAGCATTCAGTAAGTATTTGTTGATTGAATAAACAAATGGGAAGAACTCTTTCAAACATGAGTTCCACTTTTAAAATCCCACTCACTCGTAGTGTTTAGTATGTCTTCCTTATTTACCTTATGTCTCTTAGAAACAAACACATAAAATGCACTGATTTTCCTTAAAACACTACTTTAAGATTGCTAAAACAGAAATAATAGGGTTCAGAAAATCCTACCTAATCTGTAGTGTGAAACAAAGTAACGTAAAATCATAAAACATTCACAAAATTTCTCATGCTAATAGGTTAATTTCCATTGTTCAGATAAGTCTTAATCTCAAAATTACTCACTTGAAGTTAGTGTTTAAAAACATCTCCTCCCTTTGACAGTGGCTTGAAGGCCATTTCTCTCTTTGGCAGTTTAAATTCAATAATTATGTCATTTGTCATTACCAAGAGTGTTCTGAACTAAATATTCTCTTAGTAATATGCCAATCTAAAAATTGATGAATGTTAGTCACAAATAATTCTCATGTCATTTTCTCTTTAATATACTCAACAGGGACCATCTGTAAATCCTAGAGGATGTCTCAGATAAGCCCCCAGATGTAGTATATTCTCCCCTAATGTCAAAATAGCTGATATAAATTCTAGGCAGTTTGAATCTTATTTTTCCTTTATCTAAATCCATCAGTCTATTATTGTGAACTTAAGGCACTTTATTAAAAGTTTTTATTAAAAGCACTTTATTGAGTTTTCCAACACAATCGTTATTGTAAACTTAATATACAGAAAATGATTGGAGGTGACAGTAACTAAGGTAAGTATAATCTTACAGACTCAAAGCTCTGGTTTATTAAGAATTTAAATTGTGATAATAACAATGACAATAAATGAAAGTAATAATAGGTTTAGTTCTTGGGAATAATTAGGAAGAGAAAATACTACCTGTAGTGGTTACTCTAGTACTTCTGGGTCCCTTAGTTATATTTTTCACCCCCTAATAACTTAATGACCTAACCTGAAGTATTTTCTACCTGTAGTGGTTACTCTAGTACTTCTGGGTCCCTTAGTTATATTTTTCACCCCCTAATAACTTAATGACCTAACCTGAAGTATTTTCTTTTCACCAGTGCATCTGGCTTGCTACTATAAATCAGTATCTCCCCAAGTGTATTCTATAGAACACTAATCTTAGAATGTTAAAAGGTACTTTGCAGGGTGCCTGGGTGCTCAGGCACCTGCTTGGTTAAGCGTCCAACATTGGCTCAGGTCATGATCTCCTGATTTGTGAGCTTGAGTCCTGCCTCAGGCTCTGTGTTGACAGCTCAGGGCCTGGAGCCTGCTTCAAATTCTGTGTCTCCCTCTCTCTCTGTCTCTCCCCTGCTCAGGGTTGCTTGCTCTCTCTTTCTCCCTCTCTCTCTCTCAAAAATAAACAAACATTAAAAATGTTTTTTTAAAAAAAGATACTTTGCAGATGATGATGATGATAGTAATAATGAGGTTCTTTGGTCAATGTGTTTAAGAAAGATTGAGCTAATCAAAATGTAGTATCTTTGTGTCAGGACTTCTCAGAGCCTTGAATATGCTAAAATGAATTTTAAATTTCCAAAAGAAATTAAATATCAGTTTCCTAAATCATCTGACCCCTGAACCATTATTTTAAATAATATCTTTTGGGTGTATATTGTGGAAAATTCTTTTGTAATTCATCATCAACAAACATTTGACACATTGTCGTGACCCTTCTCTGATAGTAAGACATATAGAAAGAACTTTCCTTTTGTCTTTTAAGCTGAATGGAGTTTTTATTCATTAATTTATTCATTTAACAAATTCTTAGTGCATTTCTGTGCTAAGGGTATTCCCTAGATATAATAATAATGAATATGGGGTGCCTGGGTGGCTCAGACATTTAGGCATCCGAGTCTTGATTTCAGCTCAGGTCATGATCTCATGGTTGATGGGATTGAGCCCTGCATTGGGTTCTGCACTGACAGTCCAGAGTCTGCTTGGGATTCTCTCTTCCCTTTTCTCTGCCCCTGCCCTGCTTACATTCTCTCTGTCTCTCTCTCAACATAAATAAATGAACATTAAAAAAATAATAATGTAATACAAAGAGAAATACAGACAGTGGGAGATTCTGTTTACACATTTTGGGTGAAACATAGGTTTGCAAATACAGATTATGAGTGGAAAACTCTCATCAGTTTATAAATTTAATTTTTTAAATTTTGGTTTCAAGTTTCTATTTAAATTAGAGTTAGTTTAACATCTGGTGTATGATTTCAGAAGTAGAATTTAGTAATCCATCGCTTACATATGACACCCAGTGCTTATCACAATCATAGAGCTTTCCCATTGATGTAGTGGCCATCAATGGTGGTGATCATAAGTGGTCTCTTCTCCTTTTTGCTTGATCCCTGAAATTCCAATACTTAATGTTTATTATTAACCATTAAAAATTGTTCATTATCCAACAACAACTCAACTCTGTAGTCTTACGACCTTTGCAGAGAGAAATCCAGTGGCTTTTTTACTCCTTATCTCATGTAATGATGTTACTGATCACTCACTAATACTTAAAATTCTTGAATTATTTTGTTTCTTCTACCTCTTTGACTCTCTCTCTCTGCAGTTTTCTGTATGACTCCACTTTCTCTGTTTACTCTTATGTTGTGCCCATTTTTTGCTAGCTTTCTTTTCTCTTTACATTCTCTTGTTATTGTATCCCATCCATATTTATTGTTTCAAATGCCATTATAGGCTGATGACTCACAAAGCTACATCTCAAAGATCTTCTTTCTCATCAGTTGACAGTGTAAGGCTGTGGGAAAAACATTTAGCTTGGAGATGGGTTTCTTGAGTTTGGGTTGCATGGCTGCCTAATAACTTATATAACTCTGAGTAGGTCAGTTCACAATTCTGGACTTCAGATCCCTCATGTATAAAATATTAGATAATCCAATACTTCTTTGTTGCCTTCTTTCACTGACTATATTATCTCCCTTCATTCTTGGAAGATTTTGGGTCCTAGCTCAATAGCACTCTGTCCAATGGTATCTGTTAGTGCTTCACTTTGTTTGTATTACCTTCCCAACGTCTTTAACATGTAATTCTCAGAATTCCTCTGCTCCAGTGGTCATGTCCTCTATAATACCTCAGCCACTTGTTCCCATTGTTGAATTGTAGACCTTGTCACTACAAATAAAGCAATCCCTCAAAAATCCTAATTCCTAGCACCCATTCAAGCATTTTACTCCCTCAGTCCTTCAACTGTACTGGGATCTACAATGCATTGATCCAAATATTTTTCCTCTGGCATCTTCCCTCCTAAAATTATTTACTCCTTGCCTGAAAAGATTAAATTCTATGGGCAAGCCTTGTGGTACGATCTTGCATACACCCTGAATTATCTTACCTTTGTCTTCTTTGTATTCATGTGGTAAAACTCCTACTCTGGTTACATTGTTACATTCTTTGCCTGACTCATAACTCCTTTGATGCAGTTAACAAGCCCAGAAGAAAACATACAATTATCTAATATATTAATCATTGATCTTCTCTTATTGGAATGGAAGTTCCATGTGCAGAGGATTTTTTTGTTGTTGTTTGGCTCACTAATATATCCATAGGATCTAGCAAAGTGCTTTGCATACAGTAATTACTTAATAAATATTTGTTGAATATATAAATAAAACATGCTCATAATTCATGCAATATTTCATTGACTCAACCTGTGAATATGTAATTCATTTTTTCCACTGTAAAAAGCCCATATGATTTGGGAAAGGCATGTTTAACTCAGAAGGACAGATTAGTAAATTCTTTGTGGTTATCTTCAAGGCAGCCATAAGCATATTTGTAATTATTGAATCCAAAGTTAATATTTTCACTTTGACTATGGAGCTTTTATATCAAATATGTGATGATTTGCAGAAACTTTGGCATTTTCCTGCCTCAAAGCTTTAAAATAATTTTATCTTTAATTTGTTATTGTACCAGGGTAAGTTTAGACTAGAATGTTATAATATTGGTGGTTTAATGATGAGAGAAAGCCAGCAAGACTTTGGTATCCATAGCAACATGGAATTCTTCTTTCCATCTTTCAAGTGACCAAAGGTGATATTGTTTCTTTACATTATCATATCAGAGTGTTGTCACAGAAGTAAAGAACATGTTCTAACATTCAAGTAAGGTGAGGTATTAAGGGCAGAAGTAGATACAACTACCATTGGACTCCCCACAGGATTCTTCCCCTCCCCCAAATGAAGGAATTTATATTTCTATTAGAAGAAAAGGGGTTATAAACAAGACTTAAAACATTACTTGTCAATTAAAACTTTCAACTAGTTTGGGTAGAAAATAACTATGGTATGAAATCTTAACCATTAAAATGATGTCATAAAACCTTAGGGAAGTAGAAGCAGTATCAGTGAGATCCATACAAGTCCTAAGAAGTTCAGCCTATTGAAATAAGACCAAAGTTCTTTAGGCAGCAGAATTTACAAGAGATAGAAAGAGAGAGAGACAACGATAGAGATAGAGACATAAAGACAATATGGCAAAAGTTCATATGAGAATTAAAGATTTTAAAAGAGGGAAGTTATATTATTTTCACTATTTCATGTACATTTGAAATATTTCATAATTAAAATAACTTTAAGGTTAAAAGAGAAATAATAAGATAGATTTAAAGAAACAGAAAATTGTAGGATTAAAGGGCCTGAAAGCTAAGTTACTCTTGAAACTGTCTTTGTCCTATATGACTTGTTAGTTATGTTAGTTAATAGATGATTGGGGAAAAGTTTATCACATAATGTATAAAACTAGTTTTATCTATTTTTAAAGAATTGACCAAACCGGGGCACCTGGGTGGTTCAGTCAGTTAAGCATGTGACTTTGGCTCAGGTCATGATCTTGCGGTTCTTGTGTTCAAGCCCCGTGTCGGGCTCTGTGCTGACAGCTCAGAGTCTGGAACCTGCTTCCAATTCTGTGTTTCCCTCTCTCTCCGCCTCTCCCCCGTTTGTACTCTATCTCTCTTTCTCAAAAAATAAATAAACATTAAAAAAAATAAAAAAAATAAAAAAAGAATTGATCAAACCAATTCTTCCATGCGTTGAGATGCCAAATACTTATGGACACCTGTCTCTTATTTTCTAGGAACCAGTAGTAGATTAATATGTTTAGGTCCATGATAGACTCACCAAACTTGGAGTTTCCATTTCCCCTTTTATTCTGCCAAAACGATGATTAGAAGAGCAACATCAGCACGTATCATGCCAAGTACACATCATATTTAATTTAATTAGTCCTCACATCACCCTTATGAAGTAGATACTCTTTAGTATCCTATTTTTACAGATCAGGAAACTGACTTACAGAGAGATAAGAAACCTGCCCAGGATCATAGCGGTGTTCTTAAACATACTGCCTCTTGATCATGGCTCTGGGAAGTTAAGGAGCTTTTATTAATCATACACTATAATTTATTCATGCCATAAATGGTTATTCTTTTTCAATCTCCTAGGTTCTAGGGATTTTAGTGAATGAGGAAAGTTCCATCCCTAACCCCAGGAAGAGAGAATTAAATAAACAATAACAACATGAGATAAGAATGATGGTGCTGAAGCCGTTAGTAATAGCGAGAGCAGCTGAAACTTTGTAAGGAAAATGCGACTTCTTGCCAAAGAATTCATACAAATTAGAAAAGGCAACCAGAGCATCCTTCCATGCAGGTGGCAGTGAGCTCTGAATGAGTGAAGCAAGTGGCCAAAGGGTAATTATGCACCAAGCTACACCCAAAGAAAATTCACCAAGTTTACAAGGTCAGCTAAGAGCATGCCACTTTGCCAGGGTCCCTGCTAGAAGACAGGGAGTTAGGTTCGGATTTCTTATTGCAGGAGACACAGAGACGTGCTGCCCAGAATTCCCTTCCTGGAAGGACTTGCTGCCCAACTGTGTGAGGTCAGCAACAGACTCCAGATGTTAACTCCAGGTTTGCCCCAGCTGTAAAGGATGACCTTCCCTAAATCCCCTCCTTCCTAGGGTAGCCTACCAGTTAATGTCACGATAAAGGAGTTGAGATAGTTATCTCAAGATAAAAAAATACGTGTGATTTTTATTTTATATTAAAAGCATGTTCACTTATGTAAGTTCCTTCACATCCTGGGTTTTGATTCAGGCAAATTATTTGGATAAGGTTACATTATGTAGTGTGCATAAAAAAGTATCCAAAGAGCAAGTGTGGGTGAAATACTTCAAAGTCTGATGTTCAATGATTATTTTGACATTTTTATAAAGAAAAAAAAATCTCAATGTTGAGATTTTGTTTCTGTGCTTGCAAAATTGGAATTGGTTTGTGAACGTTCACGTACAATTTACCTGAACACAAATCCCCAAGGCTCCCACTGAAAACAATTCAGATTTGTTTGTCGCACTTATCTTTTCTTCCACCCTGTTTACAAGATCAAGGCCGCCTCCTTCCTTTGTGCCTCATTTTCAATAGCTTTCTTCAACCCATCTTACCCTCATTCTAAATTGTTCCCCTTGAATTCACTTTTATGAAACCAGCATTATATCTATCTAAACTTACCACAGAATGGAAAAAAATGAAAGAAGACAGAAAATAAATGAATAGAAAACCAGGAAATTGCTCCCCAACGAACAAGTAAAAGAGACTAGTAAAAAGTAAAAAGCAGATAGATGTTAAACATAGCTAGTTCTTTTTGGAGCAGTTCAAGAATAAATCAAAACTCAAAAAAAATCTTCAGGATCTATTATAATTTACAACAATTATTTTCTGAATGCAAAAATAAAAGCAATCACTTATGTTTACAGCCAGACTTCTGGTTTCAATACATTTGGATTTTTCCCATTTGCCTCTCAGAAATCACCCAAAACCCACAAGGAGAACAAGAAACAAAAGCAAACTCCATGCTTGATGATTCTGGAAAATAAATAAACTACAAATCAGGACATAAGGAAAAGGGCTACCAAAATCAGTGAAGGTCCAACAGGCGAGAGTGTAGGAAAATGTGAAAGGAATATTCCTGCAGCTACACATTCTCAGAAAATGATGACAGGGTACTCTTCGAGGAAGGAAAGGAAAAGAAAAGAGAGCAGAGGGGAGGAGAAGAGGAGAGAGGGGAGGAGAGGAGAGGAAGTAAAAAGATTTCAAAACAAGCAACCTCCTGATCATGACATTAGGAAAAAGGTGAGAACTTGGCTGTGGTGGGAGCTTGTCTACCCTCAGTGTGGCTCTGAGGAGTGGAGGAGGCAGGGCTGAGGGATAAGTCACCTAGCATCAGATGTACAGGAAAGACGTCATCAGTGAGGCAAGGGTAGTAGAGGTCCTCTGCCTTATCATTAGCCCTGTAATGCTAATCCTGGTTGGTCTTTGGGAAAAAAATGTTAAAAGAATTCACATGTGCCAATCTTGAGAGATAACAATAAATTTCTGTTGCCATAAAATAATGGCCTGGCCCCTCCCTTACATGAACTTCTAGCAAATAAATGATCTAGAGATAATGTACCTAATTTAAAGATTAATAAAAATTAAAAGGAACCAACACAGACATTACACAGGATAAAGTTTTAAAAAAAAGTGTGTGTGTATGTGGGGGTGGGGGTAATGGGAATAATGAAAATAGAGAGTAAGTAAACTAGAAAGATAGTTGCCTAGAAACAAATTAAAATACAATCAAACTCATTGGTGCATTTTTTTTAAAATTAAGAGTAGTAAATGATGTATCAGAGTTTAGGATGGTGAGATAAAAAAAATGAGATGAAACATAATAAGCTAGCAGGGCTCAAAACAAGAAAACATAAAATATTAGAGAAATGAAGGCCAAGAAAAAATAGAAGGCAGGTGAAAGAAAATAGAGTAAGTCGTATAAAGAATATAAAGAATAGAACCAAGATCCCCGGCCCTACCCGCGGGGCATGCCCCGCTGGGGGTCAGGACCCAGACCCCACAGGGAGCGGTGCGGAGAGCTCCTCACTGGAAAACAGGGCGCAGCCAGAAAGGGGGCCGCCCCCTAGCCCTTCACGCAACACACATTCGTGGGGTGGGGAACCTGGTGCTAAGCCATTCGTAAATGACCTGCTTCTGAGTCGGGGTTCCATAGGTAGGGGAGCAGCTCCCTGGCTACCATCTATTGAAAGACCTGGACACAAGGGTTTAAAAAAAAAAATAGAACCAAGAAAAGCAAATGACGTAAAATGTGAATGAATAAAATGTTTTAAAAGATTTTTTGAAGAAAAACAATCTGCGGAATGGGGAAAGGATGGGCAATATGTACATAATTGGTGTTCACAATAAAGGGAACAAAAATAATGATGACAAATACATAAGAGTTAACCTCAAGAAAATTTTCTAGAAAGAAAAGAAGAATTGAATCTGTTGATTTAAAGAATATAGTGCATCCCAAACCAAAAAATAACCCAAAACACAAAATGGTAAACTGAGATATATGCTGGTAAAATTTGGGGGCTCTAATATAAAGGACTCTTCTAAATCTGCAGATATAGTAATCATATCATCTATAATAAGAACACAAGCAGGCTGGCCTCAGATATCTACAAAGAGATAGTTGACTCTACGTAACATTGGAGCCGCACCCTCAAAAGCCACAAAGAAAGTGTGACCCAAACACTGTCTTCTTAGCCAAACCATTGTGCAAGTGTAAAGGTCATTGGAAAAATTTCTGAATATGTGGGAATCCATCTTTTCTTCAAAACTGTTAGACTGCAATATATGTGTATTAAATCATCCCATCATACACCTTAAATGTACATAAAGTTATAGATCTATTATATTTCAATAAAACTAAGAAAATTAATAAAAATATTGATAGAGGACAAACTTCAGTCAATGAAGAGGTGACAGGAAACACCATGGCAAACTGACTGGAAATGAGTCTGAATTCGTTTTATCAGTAGCTGGCAAAATAAAAAAATAAAGTGGGATTATAGAATATAATACAGAAATGATTAAAAAATAGCAATAGCCCAAAGGAAAAAGGAAAAGGGGAGAGTAAAAGTATGCTGATTCCCTCATCTATAAATATCATTGAAAAGTGATGGTCTTTCATATACATAGATCTATCATATACATTTATCACCAGTTCAAATGTAAATATCAAATATTCAACTTAAAAAATAATTTTATATCTCCTGCGGTAAAATGTCCAAGTGGAATGCAGAGCAATAATTGTATTCAACTTATATTTGTCTAGTATTTACCAGACTTCCATAATGATTGCAGATTTTCACCTATAATATTCACCAGATTTCCCTGCAATAAACTTTATTATGCCTATTGTTTAGATTGGGAAATTAATGTTCTCCATAAGTGAAATAATCAGGGTCAAGCAGCTAACAAGTTGTATATGACCTTGTATATGAAGACAAGTGCTCTGATTACCAAATCCTGTTGACTTGCTGGGTTTGGATATTTTTCAACCCAGCACATATGGTACATAGCATGAGAGTAAAGAGTACAGGCCCTGGTGGGGATTCCAGCTCTACCATTACTTGCTGTGTGATCTTGGAAGAGTTACTTAACCTTTCTGTGACTTACCTTCATCATGTATTCATCTATAAAATGAGGATTAAAAAGTACCAATGTCATGGATTTGTTGTTATTGCCGTTGCTTCTTTTTTATAACAATTTAGGAAACATTTGAAAATAGAATTCTGTGTTCATAGCTACACAAATAGGGAACTGAAGACTTAAAGTCATTGAACTAACAAAGTATTTTTCATGGATGTTTATTATAAAAGGAATTCAGACATTGTATAATTTAGAGAAATTATATAATTGCGAGTTTATGTAATTATCTAAATTATATAGTTTTTGAAGTATGTCCCCCCAAAATAACTTCAAGGTAGCTATTTTTAAGTTTGTATTTTTCTTTCCAAAACCTTTCTATGCTTTATTTTTCACAGTTGTGATCAAATTATATGACATTTTACATTACATTATGTAAAATTTCCCACACTATTCATATCTTAAAAGTGATTTTAATGGGTATATAAAAGATGATTTGAAAAAAATTTTGATGTTTCTTTTTGAGAGAGACACACAGAGTACAAGCAAGGGAGGGGTAGAGAGAGAGGGAGACACAGAATCTGAAGCAGGTTCCAGGCTCTTAGCAGTCAGCACAGAAGCTGACGCAGGGCTCAAACCCGTAAACCAGGAGATCATGACCTGAGCCAAAGTCGGATGCCTACCAACTGAGCCACCCACATACCCCAAAGCTGATTCTTTTAAATATGCTCTCATGTCTAACTATTCCTCTTTTTGGTGTAATATATTTTTAGAACAAATGTTTTTCTTCATTTGTAATTATTTACTTAGAGCCCCAGAAATGCATTTACATGGTTAAAACTGATTAATATTTTTAAGGCTTTTGATATATATTTACAAATAGCTATGTGATAAATGATTTATTTAAAATAGTGCTGGAGGCATAGAAGAATGTAGCAAGGATATTTTTAACTGTTTATTTGTTTTAAACATTTCCCTTTTGGTGGTTTGTTTTTTAAATATACATGTGGTCTCTTTTAAATGTAAAATTTTACATTTTAATTACATCCATTGATCCTTTTGTTTATAATTTCCTTTAATGCTTTTTCATCTAATGAAATTCTCCCCCAGATAGACATATAAAATTTTCTTCAATTTCCTCATTTAATAGCTTAAACCAAAGACTTTATTTATAATCCCACATGATTTAACTACATTTTTCTTTAACATTCTACTTATGCTAATGAGTCTTATGATCTGGATGAAAATCAAAGTTATTAAAATTAGTTTAGACTTAATCAAAATTTGCTATATGTCCAGCTCAGAACAAAACATATTTCAGATATAACTTAGAAAGCAGCATTTCAAGGTTATTCTGGCTCTGTTTTTATTTATTTTTTCTAATCAGCAAATGTTCTCCAAAACTACAAGAGATATGAAATCCTTGGGGCGCCTCAGTGGCTCAGTCGGTTAAGTGTCCGCCTTCGGCTAAGGTCACTATCTCGTCGGTCCCGAGTTCGAACCCCGAGTCAGCTCTGTGCTGACAGCTTGGAGCCTGCCTCAGATCCTGTGTCTCCCTCTCTCTCTGCCCCTACCTCACTCGTGCACGTGCACACGCTCTTGCTCTCTTTTGCTCGCTCTCTCTCAAAAAAATGGATATATAAAAAAGGAGATATGAAATCCTAGGAAAATAGTAAGTTAGATTGCTTTTGGATTATTAGTCTTAAACTCTTGCATTTAAGAGATGAGAAGTAGGGGCTCACTGTTTTGTAAAAACAAAAATCTGATAGGTGTTAAGGTTTATTTATTCCATTGGTTGGAGGATCATCTTGATAGAAATCGTTGCAATTAGAAGGCATCGTCAGAGTTATCTACTCAGCCACCTACTGTTACCACGTTGTAATACAGTTAAACATTTGAGTTCAAGGCCTGAATGTGCCAAGAAACTTAACACAAAGAAAAGATTTTCTTATATCCAAACTAAGCAACGAGGTCAGACATTTCATAAACTAGCAATCAAATGAAATTGGATAAATATCACTGTTGCTATAGAGTGAATCCATATAACAACAACCATAAAAATTAGGCTGATAATAATGGTTAGAATATTGCGCCTGGGAAGAAACCTTGGTCTGATTCCAATTTTGTTATATTAATGAGTCCCCTCAAGAAAGGAGAGTAAGATGATAAGTTAGCTTGCCAGTCACTCTCCTACTGCTTTTGTGGTATATATTTGAAATATGGTTAGTTTGTCAACAAAATGCCCATTTTATTTCCAAAAAATATTACATTAAAATGAAGAGCTTGTAAACCAAGAATATTAAATAATTTTTCAGAGCCCTTAAGCAACGATGCTTTTAGGATTTATATTACATCACATTTCCGGCAACCATATCATAATAACCAGCACTTTAGAAACAAGAGATCAACATGTATGTATTCGAAAAGAATTATATTTATAAATATATTTTAACAATAACCAAAAGAACCCCCACTTGAGTATGGCTTTAAGTTACTTGGTACCCCAAAGCTGATAATATTTTTATCTAAGTTCTATTACAAAAATAACTTGACCTATTAGACAAATATTTATTGAGCACTCACTATATGCCAGACCACTGGAATACATCAATGAATTAAACAAACAAAAATTCCTACCCTGATTCTTGTGAGGGACCTATATACATACACAAATGGATTCGCGTAAAATCATGAAACCTGAATAAGGTGGATGAAGTGCATCAATGTCAATTTTCTGGTTGTGATAGTGTACTATTTTTTGGTAAGATGTTACCATTGGAGGAAACTGGGTAACTGGTATATAAGATCTTTGTACCATATCTGCCAACTGCTTGTGAATCCACGACCATCTGAAAATGAAAATTAAAAAAAAAAAAATCTTACCCTCAGAGCTTAAATTCTAGTGGCTGAAGACAGACAAAAAATAGCAAACGTAGTAAATAAATTATATAGTAAGTTAGCGAGTTATTAAATGTTACAGAAAAATAGGGCATGAGAAAGATATATTATGGAGTATCCTAGATGTATTATGAAGATGATATCTGAGCAAATACTTAGGAGGTTGGAGTTTGCCTGTGGGAAAAGCATTCAGTGGAGAGAACAGCCACCGTAAAGCCTCTAGGGTAGGAATGAACTTGAGTGCTTAAAGAGCTACAAGTGGCCAGCTGGCTAGAGCAGAGGGAGAGCAGCAGATGATGAAGTCAGAGAATGACGAAGCACGAAAGGATAGAACACTTAGGAGGCCATTGTAGGGACTTCGGCTTTTTCTCGGAGTTGAGAAGTCTTCAAAGGGGTCTTTGAATAGAGTGACTTATTTGTAAAGGATCACTCTGGCTCCCATGTCAGAAACGGTGTCTAGGGCAATAAAAGTGAAGGCACAGAGGCCTGTCAGGAGGCTAATGCAGGCATCCAGATAAGAGAAAATAGTGGTGGATAGGGAACTTAATGAGAACTATGACAAAATCTAGCAATTTACTGATTCTACACGCTAACTCGCATATCAGTGCCTAATACGGCACTTACGGTTTCCACAAACTCACAATGTATTTCCAAGGAGAACTGTATATAAGTAGATTATGTAATGCCTAATTTGCATCATTACAAATTTTGCTTTTTATAATGAGAAATCATAAAAATCCTATTTGTAAATGGTAAGTCTTTTCTCTACGAAATACAGAACCACGTAATAAAAGTCTTGCCATATCTGATTCAGAAAACTTCTGCTACCCTCTCTGCCCCTATTCCAATTGTTTGGAACACAAAGGAAACTCTGGCTACAATGCTCTTGTCTAAAGCATGCTAGGTCAGGGCCACTGGCTAGGTAACTTTGGCTCCCTCTGCTGACTCGAAAAGAAGGCCAACAAGAAACCAGATTCATCAGCCCCATATAATAAGAAAGCGAAATCAAAAGAAGTTTTTCTGTATGTTATCCAAGTACAGTTTCATCCAAGATAAACATGTTTAAAGCTTTTGAAGAACACAGATGTCTGCATTGCCTATTGTTTAGAAACTGAACATACCTATAAGCCGAATACCACAGATACTGAGCCCCTTCTGTACCATGCAGCCTATTGTTTCTCTCTGTCATTTTACTCTGAGTATATAACAGGTCTCTTATTAACTGTGTATATGGCCCATAAACAACGTCTCTTTAAAATCATGAAAATATACATGCTTGCTACATAACACATGACATTTTGAAACAATTCAGTCTCTTTGGTAGTCAGAAGCAGATGTTCTTTTGAAAATGTGGTTTATCCTGAAGTTCTGCCAGGCAGGTGGAAAAGTTTTAATACAATTAAATGTGCCTAAACTTGAAGAAAAGAAAAATGTACAATGTGGTAGAATAAAATAAAAAGCAACAGTCTACTTAAAGAACTCTTGAAAGTAACAAAAAAGCTGCATATTCATGTATTAAAGATTGCTTCTCTTTTTTTCTTTTCTTTTCTTTTCTTTTCTTTTCTTTTTTTTTTTTAGCAACATGATATTGACAATGAAAGTTTTTATGTGTCCTGGACATTAAAAGAAAGTAATCTCAGCGCCATTAATTCTATGAAAACCTCCACATTTTAACATCTCTCAACCATAGGCTCTGTTTTCCTGTTCCTAGACAACACAGCAGGGGGAGTTGCCTCCTGCAAGAAGGTTTCCTGCAGCTTAAAGGTGTTTCATAGGCTAGAATTTTCTTTATGCTTTTCTAGATGTCATAATCTTTAAGAAGTGAAACTAAGTGAAGATTTTTAAATTTCCATACTTCCCATCCTGCTCACAAATTAATCTATGAAAGTATATCATAAATCTGATTTAAAAATATACTAAGAAGGAAAAAGCATTTATAACTCAAAGGTACAGATCCCACAAGTTCAGTTTTTTACATAGTAACAAATAAGCTGGTTTTGCATCATCTGTTTATTTGCATACTCATTTTGTAAATTATTAATTTAAAACACATCGGACACTTAACCAACTGAGCCACCCAGGTGCCCCGATTATTTATTAATTTCAAACACCGTCATTCTACATCACATTAAGAGTGATACAGGCTGAGACTTTAAATTTGGATCAATAGAATATTTTACCCTTTGGACACATTCATTATATTCGTCAATATTGACAATAGGTCTTCAAAACCTTTTAAACTTTCTGGACATAATGCTTTATTTAAAAACTGTTATAACAAGTTCTTTCCTTGGCTTATTCAGTACCTGATATTTATAGCATAATCAAAAATTCTCCTGTGCTTTTTGTTTCTATTGTATTTCTTCTCAGAGAAGGAAACATGCCTTTATTATGTCTATATCTGAATAAATCTTTTACAATTAACTATCCCAGGCCCTGCCATTTAACTCCACTTCTGAAGAAAAAAATGCTTTGGTCTCTATAGTTTAAAAATGTATTTCCTCTCCCTCGTTGCTGATCTCCAAGGGAGTTAACACATCACAGCAACCTGCTGCTAACTCTTCTCCCACAACCACTGTATTCAAACTAAATGAATTCCATGCATTTCCTGCTGCCAGTCACCCTTCTCGCCTGCAGTCAGCATCACATGATGTTTTTCAGTGGTCCCTGAAATGACTCCGTTCTCCAGAATCCACTTCAGAAGTCTTTACCCACGCACTCACTCTTCTCTCAGCCTCTTGTATTGGTCACTGTACCACCCCCTGCTGCCTGCAGTCTTACTGCAAACATTATCCTCACCAGCCGCAAACAAAACCTTGTTTCCCTTCAATTTCCTAGTAAACCAAATCCATATGCCGTCCTTGAGAGCCTCTGTTCTTCCCATCCACCAATCTACCCTCTCACTCTGCTTCTCAAATAGAACTTTTGCTAATTCGCCTCTCTCAAACATGGAGACAGGAGGTCAGGAACCCATGGGGCTACAGTGTTGAGACAGATACAGGAGAGTGTGCAGAACTGACCAAGGGCTTTAGTACTGTCTGATCAGCAATATTTCCTCTCCCCCACAGTTCTCCACATATTCTGAAATCACACTGGGAACCAAAGCACAACATGAAGTGTCAATAGTTGATATGGTAAATTCCCTTTGACTGCCATCCAAAGTAATACTCTGCTCTACTAATGGGAGAACAACTAGACAAGCAGCATGTAAATAGCTGTTGCATTACCCTTCTTGGAAATCAGCAGGAGTGAAACAACAATAAAGTTCAAGGGAGCACGAGTTAAGAACTGACTCATGAGTTGGTAGGTATGAAAGTATGCTCAGTCGGATTTTCTTGTCCAATTTTAAATGAAGACATAATTGCAGAGGCCACTTTTATGCCACAGGCTTGAGCAATGGAAACTTCAGCAAGGCAAAAGGGCCCACACTGACCAGAAGCTGAATGCAAACAAGGCTTATTAAGTGACCCACCTCAAAATGGCCATAGGCCCTAACTAGCCAATGGGCTACAACCAGTCACTGTTACCAAAAAGGGAAAATTCCATAGTTCCCATACTTCCTCACTCTACCCTGTAATTATAGCCCCTCACCACACCCTCATGGCAGACAGTCTCTCCTTTGCTCTCCTGCCCGCTGCGCCCTTGCAGTGTAGTCAATAAGTTTCTAGCCCCTTTTGTCCTACCTTGGGTGAATTCTTTCACCATCCATTCAACTAGCCCCCACCCAATCGGAATGCACCAATAATTTCTCAAGGAAAACTAAAATTATGAATACTTTCATTTTTGTATTAAGGATCCTCAAAGAAGAAGAAGCAAAACCATAGCCCCTCAGTTTATTCATACTCCGTTGACTCTTTTCAGTATTTATCCTTCCTTGAGAATTGTTAGCAGTGACTCTTTGTCATTTCATCTCAAGCTGCTGCTTAGTGTCACTTACTTTCTGGAAACACAATACTGACAATGAAAATACTTACTCATTTGTTTCTCTGTCTTTGTCACTTTACTCTGAGCGTATTAGAGGTGTCTTAATACTGTATTAAATATACTCATGTTGTTATAATAGAGGTAACGTTCCATGTGTCAATACCATGCTAGGAAAGAGCTGTTGTTGACTGTACCTCTTGGGAAACCCTCAACACAGTGTTCTGAACGTAATAAACTTATGCTGAATGATAGTGTGCTGTGCACCTGCCAATCATGGGATTTTGGTCCTCGAATCCATCAGTCCATGTCTTCATGTGATTATCATTAAATCATTATTTTGCATATAACTCCTCCAATACAAAACAATATGTGCATGCGTGTGCACGTGTGTGTGTGTGCGTGTGCACACACACACACACACACTTTTTTTTTTTGCTAATTTTTCTCAGTTTCAAGGTTCTCCACAATCAGTTCCTTGTGGATTTCTCTGATCTCATCTCTGCAGATCTCTACACAAATGAGCAGTACTAGCAGCAGGCATGAGGAGTGTGGCTTTTCACCTTTGCCCCATCCAGAGTTTTAAAATTCTAGGACTTCTTTAAATATCAAAGCCAGAGGAGGCTAGATAGGACAATATGGATAAAATTCTCCAATTTTATGTACCCAACAATGATACCATCTAAAGCCAGCCACAGAAACAACAGGTCAACAGTGCCTGTAAATTCTCTCTTCTTTGCCCCAGGTCTTATTTACTTTATTTGCTTTTAATGCCACTACTACAAAGCAGAGATCCTATTGGCGGGGCAAAAAGGAAAATGTGCAAAGCAGTTCTGGCAAAGACTTAACTAGACCTTGTCAAAAGCCCACTGTCTTAGGCTATACTCACTCTTAAAGGAATGCAAACCAGAACAGACTTCTGCATGTTTACTCCATTGTTTTGTCTCTCCTTTCCCATAAAGTCTGGCTGACCTGTAGGTAGTTTTTTTTCTAAATCTATTGGCTTAACTTCTACTAGCTAAACTGGGCATCTTTTATCTCACCTTGTGCAATAGATGAATATCATGATAAAAATATCCCATTAACCTATGTATTAGTCCAGGTTCTCCATAAAAAACAGAATCAATAGGGAATACATATATATAAAAATGTATATATTTGTACTTATATGTAACATATATAATATATACAATGTATAATATTTTTATGCACATAGTTATGTGTAGAGAGACGTTTATTATACTATAAGGAATTGGTTCATGAGCCAGTTATATATAGATGCTGCAGTAAGCAAGATGGAGACCCAGGAGAGGTGAAAGCCCTGAGACATCAGGAGAACCAGTGGTGTAAGTTCCAGCCCAAGCCCAGGTCTAAAGCCTGAGACAGATGTCCCAGATCAAAGACAGGCAGCGAGAGCAATTTCTTCCTCACTTTGCCTATTCAGGCCCTCCATGACTGAGGCTCACCCACACTAGGGTGGATAATCTACTCAGTCTACCAATGTATATGCTAATCTCATCAAGAATCACCCTCACACACCAAGAATAATGTGTAACTAAATATCTGGGCATCCTGTGGCCCTGTCAAGCTGACACATAAAATTAACCATCACAATACATGACATGTTTTCATCTCTACACATTCACTCAAATTCATATACACGTGAAAGGGTGCTTCCCATTATTTCTATTTAAGAGTCCTGCTTTCTTCAAGGTGAAGCCCATGACTCTGTGTTTCATGAAAGTCTTCTCAACCACACCCAACCGCTGGTGATTCTTTTTCCTATTGAATTCTTATAGCATTGATGTGTAGACTCATAGTATACACATGTAAAATGAAAAAAATATATATCCTATAAGATGGCATATGCTAAATCCCAACAGAACATACATATTAAATAACTACCATATGCATATTCTTCAGACTGAACTATTCTGAGGGCATCAGGTAAGGTCAGACCAAATATATGTTGAACTCATAGCTCCTACAAAGTACACTTGTATATTATTTCCTGGAATCAGGCTTTCTTTCAAAGCTACAGACGTTTAATGCTACAGAGCTAACTCAATATTTCTATACTCTGACTCACTATACCAGGGAGTATGAATGTGAGCATTACAGACTCCAAACTCAATTGGCTTTAAAGCATCTGTAAGCTCCATGTAACTCTATACAAAACATTGTGTTTGTAATATACTTGTGAGAGTTCAGGGCTCTGCTCATATTCTCTAAAGTCCCTGACCCCAAGAGATTAAGAACGAGTATCATTTGTCATTTCCTATAGTATCTGTTGTGGACATCAAACGTTTTTACCCTAGTATTTTTAATGAATCATTTTTTTTCTCCTTGGTAGACTGTATGTGCTTGTATTGAATTATTTTTCTATTATAATGAAACAGTTTGATTTAAAATCTATTGAAACGTGGCTATTAACCACTGTGTCTCTCGGCCATTGCTGTATAATAACCACAAAATCTTGCAGGCTCAGGATAACAGAGGGTATGTATTTTACTCAAGAGCCTGTGAGTCCCCTGGGGCAGCTCTGCTCAGCATGTCTTATATCCTCCTGGGTCCATCTGGGCTGGGTTCTTCTTGGGGGCAATGGCAGAGTACAAGAAAGCAAACCCTATCATGTAAGTCCCATTCAAGCCTCTGCTTGTGGTGAGTCTTTTAGCAACCCATGGCCAAAATAAGTCATGTGGCCAAGTTCAAAGTCAGAGGAGGTCAGGGGTGATGCTGGAAAATATCCACCCTTAGAGGGAGAAACTGCAAAGCTGTAGGCAAAGGAGAGGAATACAGGAAAGGATTTAGACTTGAGCCCAAGAACTTACCACATTTTCTAACTCTAACTGTAAATTAGAGCTACAATTAAAGTATGCCACAGATAATAATAAGAGCAGGTACAATTTAGAGACTCAGAGTAATGCATTTTACATACAGCATCTTATTTAACTCACACAACCACCCATAAATAAATCATTGTGAATAAATCTTATCCTTATGACAGATGACAAACTGAATAGAGAGTTTAAATAACTTGCCAAGGACACACAGCTAGTAAGTGATAGAACAGGAATTCTAATCTATATCTACTTCTGTGTTAGAAATAAAGTATTGTGTATGGTAACTAAAGACATGATTGTTTAATTTGCAAATAACAAAAACCAGTTTACACAAAAATGTGGGAGGGAAGTGATTACTGGCTACATGTTCAAAATATGGGAAAGGGAAGGGGAAGAGTTGCAGGGTCAGCAGGACTGGGGGCTCTTGCCCTGTTGGGCATTTCCCTCTTTAGGTTTCTTTTCCACCTCTCTCAGCAAGTGGGCTGTATTTTCTCAGATAGGCGTTTCTGAGAAGTAGATCTGGCTTCCAGAAGCTTCTGATTTATACTTTACCTAAATGTGTCCAAAGAAGAAGCAAGTATTTATCCACAACCCCAACTATAGTCACTTTCTGGAAGGATTTTCTTGGCTGGACTGAGTCACAGGTCCACCTCTAGACCAATTACTGTGCTAGGGAATGCGGAAGTACTATGATTGGACCAGCCTGCCTCCCCACCAATCACCGTAGTCAAGGATCTCATTAGAATGAGGCTCTCATTACAATCCCATGGGCTTTGGGCAATGATGGGGAAGGGAGTAGGAATGCTATTCCTAAAAGAAGAGACAGACAAAACAAGTAATGATAATGATCACTAAATTGCAATAATTATTTCACATCTTAAAAAAATTGTTTTGATGTTTATCATTTTTGAGAGAGAGCATGAGTGGGGGAGGAGCAGAGAGAGAGGGAGACACAGAATCTGATGCAGGCTCCAGGCTTCTAGCTGTCAGCACAGAGCCCAGTGTGGGGCTTGAACTCACAGACTGTGAGATCATGACCTGAGCTGAAGTCTGATGCTTAACCCCCTGAGCCACCCAGATGCCCCTAATTATTTAACATCTTATTTCAAACTGTTCTCAAACGGTCAATTGTCCCTTCTCCAGTGTTAAAAAATTATGTTTTCTTCGTCATGTAACAACCACATTCCAGTGCTAATTTGATTTAAGAGCAGTCCTGCTTTTGAGAAATGTAATAATCTCAATTTGCACTTATTCTGAGTGTTCCACTAATCAATTCTGAATCTGTAATGTGAATCAAGTGTTCTGATGTTCATCAATAGTAATACAATACAAAACTGTCATTGAAAATAGAAATGGTAAAATTAATTCTTTTAGGGATAAGCTTTATCAGTAGAGTGGGAAGAGAAAAATAAGCAGGAAAAATTACACATTTCTAAAAATCAAGTGACTTTGTTTTAACAAATTATATATCCTATAGATATTTAAGAACATAATTTTACTCAAAGCCAAAGGAAGAGAATGTTACATTGAACAAGAAATTCCTCTTAGGAGATCACTTTTCTGCAGGGAAGAAAGGCGTTTATTTGATTCCACCTTCTGACCCTGGTAACGTTACTAGCCTAGCTTTGTAAGCTGTGTCATAAGGCGTGTATGTGCATGGTGTAAAACAAACAAACAAACAAACAAACAAACAAACAAAAAATGTGTGGAGCATCAGCAGCCTCGTCAGGTTAAAAAATGTGGAACACATTCTCATTTTTACCCTTCCACTTTACCTAGGGATCTGAAAGTTTGATCATACAAAATACGGCTATCTTTGCAGATGAGAAATAATGGAAGTATTCATAGAAAAACAGTGCGATTAGGTGAAATGGACCCAGAGATTTGGTGATTAACTCAGACCTTATAGTTTCTTTTACCTCTCTGACCTATGGCTCCTCTTGTTTAAAATGGAGATAAGTCTGATAATAATCAATTTTTAGTATTGTAAAGAATTAAATTATCATTTGAGGGTATTTGAGGTTGCAAAGTACAAAATACCCCAGAAGTTATGGAATGAAAGAATATTACCAGATGACACTGCTAATATGAATTCTCTCCTCATCAGACTTGAGAAATACAGGGTGTCCTTTTTTTGCCCACTAATAAGAAGAAAGGGTGTCCTGAACAAATTAATACCATTGATGAGACCACAGAAGGCTTCTTTAATCTTCTTAAAGGAATACATTTTTATCATCTGTTTTTCTTGAATGATAAACTATCAATTTCAAATGATCCATCCCCTTATGGAAACAAATCAGGATCTGCTATTCTAAATGAAAAATTAACTTCATTACTAAATTCAAGTTACTAAATAGAACTATAAAAGTAAATTTCACAAAATAAAAGTAAACTATATAACTATAAAAGTAAATTTCATAAAAGTAAATTTAACAAAAATAGTGATACGCTTATTGTGGTCATATTTTTAAAAAGTCTTTATCTTATACATAAAGAAAGATTTACAATTAATTAAATGAAGTCTAGGTTTTCCATAAAAATTTGAGGAGTGAGTGAATGAGTGAGGGTATAAGTAATAGAAGATTACCCATGAGTTGATAATCATTGAAGTACCAGGGCTCATTCTCTGCACATCTGTATTTGCAAATTTTACATTTAAAAAAATGTAATAAACATCCAGCGATAGCATTTTCTTAAATTTGAAATGGCTAATCAGTTTTTATGTGTGTGTATTATTTTATATATATAAATGACTTAAGTTTTGATAGGTACTTTTCTCAGTAATTGCCATCATAGATAATTTTATATAGGCTAAAATATCTGGCAGTAATCCTACCATTATATCAAAAATTTTTAATATATATATATGTACATTTATACACACACACACACATATATATATATATATATATATATATATATATATATATATGAGAGAGAGAGAGAGAAAAAGAGAAGGAAGGAGAAAAGGAGGGAAGGAGGGAAATTGAGAAGAAAGGAGGGAGGGAAAGGTAGGGGACGGGAGACAACATTAAACAGGTAGCCTTCATGATACCCCAGGCTTTAGGCCTTAGGTTTCCTAACATTTTGTAGCTCTATAGAACACATTTGTTTTGGTCTCTAGAAAGACTTCTATTAGTTATACCTCCACTGGGGTAGCTAACTCCTCCCTTTAAGCTGGTCTTACAAACAGTATACATTGTATATGGGGAAAAAAGTATGGAGATGTTTTCAGACAGTCCAGCAGAATTGCCATCTGTCCACTCTGCCCCCAACCAGGGACATTTCTTCTTTCCACATTTTTACTCTCCCCTTCTACAGTCTACCTCAGCATACAAAAAGATTCCCTACTGCAGATCTGCCATGTGTGATGTTCCTACTTTTAAGACAATTCCATACAGCGAATGTGTTGAACGCCCACAGCATGTCAGGCACTAAGCCATTTGCGTGGGGTATGATGAAACACAAGATGGATGGATGCCATCCCTACCCTCAGAGAGTGCATTCTCTTGGGAAATGAGTAATTTTTGAGTGTGCTGAGTTTTAAGAAGGTGAAGTGCAGGAAACTATGGGGAGTATACAGCAAAAGTTAAGCTCTGCCATGTGTTAGACTACAGAGATTTGTTTGGGCCCAAAGAATGCCATGACAAATCTTGGTTTTAGACATTTAGTAAACATTAGTAAACTTGTGATTTGTGAAACTTCAAGTTGCACTATTTCTGATGACATAAACTTTTCAAATCATTCACTAATCAAAATTTTAATTTCATTTGATGATCAAGTTAATGCAGTTTTTGAGTGCATAGCAACCTGAGCTGGTATTTTGGGGGGTGTTGGTACTTCTGGATATTACATTCTGAGAGTCTCAGATTCTATCTAAAGAATGCTACTCCTTTCAGAAAACTTGGCTGACTCCATCCAGCATAGCCTATTCCTTCCAGGTTAGGACTCTGAATCTGTGATTGCATAATGTCCATGGGTGTTTTTTCCTGTATTATATTATTGTGTTAGTCTGAACTCCCGGATGTTCAAAGAAGCAAGAGTAGGAATGCTTGGATATAAGTGATCAAATCATGTCATAATGATAATGTCTCTTTCCGTGTGCTACTTTTAGTTCCCTCTGTCTGTTGTTCACATCCTCAGGCTAGCCCTCTCTAAATGGGAGGGTGCTGGTTGTCCCAAACTTGCAATCCAAAAGGAAGAGAGATATCCTGATACTCATATATCAAATTTTATAAAAGGGCCCTGGGTGAAATTTTTCAGCTCGTATTTTTACCATTGGACCAGTCTATGAGTTTTGTGAAATAAACATGGAGTGATGGAGGACTTGTTTCTCAAAGGCACATTTGCTGTTCAGACAAAAATGACACTTTACGTATTTTATGACTTTTTGACTATGTGTCTGTCTCCCCTAATGGACTACATGCTAGAATAACGACTGTGTCTTATTAATCTTTATATACTCAGTAACTAGTACAGGACCTCAGTCATAAAAAGTATTCAATAAATACTACTTAAATAAATATGCTATAAAAGAATGTAAACAAGCATCTAAGAAGAGAAGAGAGAAAGGATAGACTGTGCTGAAATAAGTCCTTAAGCACATCAAAGTGTGTGAGTGCCCAGATTGCCAATGCCAGGCAATGTGTAGAGGATCAGAACTATTAAGAATAAGTACCTCTTAACCTTTAAATCACTTTGAAAATGTTTCTGAGAGGATGTACTCCCTTATTACTCAGCTGACATCAGTCACAGAGAGGCTTCATTTAAATCTTAACGTCTCTCTTGTTAATAACAACAAGAATGCTCAGGGGATGATTAAAATTGTTCCATGTCCCTATAGCTTTGTGCCAACTCTGCCTCTGTGTCATTGAATATTCTAGTCTGTTATGGATTAGGGATTGGGGGCCCAAGGTACCACCTGCGAGGCCAGAAGCCTTGCTGACTTCAACTTAACTTTTGGGAACTATGAAGTGAAAGCATTCAAAAGCAGAAAATTCTATGCCATTTTTATTATACCCTGATGTTTCTGTTCACATAACTAAATTATTAATTTTCCTAAGTGATGAGCTAGAGTCTAGATGAATATGTCATATTATGTAGGGGGCAGTGGTGATGATTCAAAGTGGTCGAGCAATCGTAAACAGGACCACAACACTATAGTCAAAAGAAAACAGCATTTCAGAAAATTCTAGTCCCTTCAGGAACTAGAAAAGCAAAAAACAAAAAACTAACAAACAAATAAAAAAACTTAGCCAAAAGTTAGCAGAAGAAAGGAAATAATAAAAATCAGAGCAGAAATAAATGAAACAGAGAACAGAAAAACAATAGAAAAGATTAAGAGTTGGTTCTTTTAAAGGATAAACAGAATTGACAAACGCTTAGGTAGACTAACAAAGGAAGAAAAAAGAGGTCCTAAATCAACAAAATTATAAATAAGAAGGGAGACATTACTACTGATACCATAGAAATTCAAAGGATCATAAGAGGATACTATGAACAACAATATAACAACAAACTGGACAACCTAGAAGAAATGGAAAAATTCTTAGAAATGTATGACTTACCAAGACTGAGTTAGGAAGAAATAAAAAGTCTGAATAGACCAATTACTAGTTAGGAGGTTGAATCAGTAATCAAAAATCTTCCAATGAAGAAAAGTCCAAGATCAGATAGCGTCACAGGTGAATTTTACCAAACATTTAGAGAAAAATTAACACCGATCCTTCTCAAACTCTTCAAAAAAATTGAAGAGGAGAGAATACTCTCAAACTCATTTTAAAAAGCCAGTAATGAGGTACATGGGTGGTTTAGTTGTTTAAGCATCCAACTCTTGATTTTTGGCTCAGATTATGATCTCATGGTAGTGAGAATGGGCTCTGTGTTGGGTGTGGAATGTGCTTAAGATTCATTCTCTCTCTCTCTCTCTCTCTCTCTCTCTCTCTCTCTCTTTCTCTCTCTCTCTCTCTCCCTGCCTTCTCCCTCCTCCTCCCCCTCCCCCTCTCTTCCTGCCCCTGCCTCTCTCTCTCTCTCTAAAAAAAAAACAAAAACAAAAGGTCAGCATTATCTTCATACCAAGACCAGAAAAAGACACAACTAGAAAACCATAGACAATATCCCTAATGAATATAGATGCAAAATTTTTAATAAAATACTAGCAAGCTGAATTTGGCAGTACATTAAAAGGATCGTTCACCATAATCAAGTGGGATTTATTCCTGGGATGCAAAGATGGCTCAAAATACTCAATCAATGTGATATATCACTTTAATAGAATTAAAGAAAATAACTACATGATCATCTCAATAGATGCAGAAAAAGCACTTGACAAAATTCAGTATTCATTAATAATAAGGCAGAGAAGGAACATATCGCAAAATAATAAAGGCTATATATGACAAACCCATAGCGTACATCATTCTCAATGGTGAAAAGTTGAAAGCTTTTCCTTTAAGACCAGGAATAAGAAAGACAAGGGTGCCCACTCTTACCACTCCTATTCAACATAGCAATTGAAGTCCTCAGTAGAGCAATAAGATAAGAAAAAAAAAATAACATGTATCAGAATTGAAAAGGAATAGCTAAAATTGTCTCTATTTGCAGATGAGATGTTCTTATATATAGAAAACCCTGAAAACTTAACCAAAAAACTGTTAGATCTGATTTATGAATTCAGTAAAATTGCAGGATACAAAACTAGCATACAAAAATCAGCTTTTCTATACACTAACAATGAAATTTTTGGAAAATAATCTCACAATAGCATCAAAAACAATATAATACTTAGGAGGTAAAAGATCTCTACACTGAAAACTATAAGACACTGATGAAAGAAATCAAAGAAGACATAATGGAAAAATATCCCATGTTCATGGATTGGAAGAATTAATATGCTAAAATGTCAATACTACCAAAAGCTATGTATAGATTCAAAGCAATCCCTATCAAGTTTCCAACAATATTTTTTATAGAAGTAGGAAAAGAAAAGAGTTTCTCAAAAAGTTTTTAAAGTATTTATTTATTTTGAGAGTGTGCACATGGGGGAGGGGCAGAGAGAAAGAGAAGGAGAGAAAGAATCTTAAGTGGTGTCTGCGATCAGCACAGAGCCTGATGTGGGCTTGATCTCACAACATCAAGATCACGACCGGAACCAATATCAAGAGTTAGATGTTTAATTGACTGAGCCACCCAGGTGCCCAAATAGGAAAAACACTCTTAAAATTTATATGAAACTACAAAAGTAACTGGGTAGCCAAAGAAGAATGAAGCAAGAGGCATCACACCTCCTGATTTCAGGCTATAGTCATCAAAACAGTATGGCACTGGCATAAGAACAGACAAATAGACCAATAGAACAGAACCAAGAACCAAGAAATAAACCCAAGCATATATGGTCAACTAATATTTGACATGAGGGCTAAGAAGCCTCAATGGAGAAAAGACTGTCTCTTGAATAGATGATGCTAGGATAATTGGATATTCACATCTTACAAATAAAAGAAATTTGACTAATATTTTACACCGCTTACAAAAAATAACTCAAGGTGTATTAGAGACTTGAATGTAAAACCTGAAACCATTAAACTCCTAGAAGAAAACCGAAGAACAAAGCTCCTTGGCATGCATCTTGGGAATGATTTTTTGGATATGACACCTAAAACACAAGCAACAAAATAAAAAAATAAACAGGTAGGACTACATCAATCAAATAGCTTCTGTGCAGTAAAAGAAACCATCAACAAAGTGAAAAGATAATCTATGGAATGGGAAAAGTATTTGTAAAACATGTATCTGATAAAAGATTAATATCCAAAATACACGAAGAACCCATACCATTCAACATCAATAACGTAAATGATCCAAGTAGGAATGGGCTTGAATAGACATTTCTTTAAAAAAAAGACACATGCAAGGCTGATAATTACATGGAAAGATGCTCAACATCACTAGTCATTAGGGAAATGCAAATTAAAGCCACAATGAGATATCACCTCACACCTGTTAGAATAGCCATCATCAAAAAAACAAAAGATAACAAATGCTCTTGAGGATGTGGAGAAAAGGGAACCCTTGTGCACTATTGAGCTTGTAAATTGGTGTAGCCACTGTGGAAAACAATATGGAGAGTCCTCAAAAACTTAAAACTAGAACTACCATATGATCCAGCAATTCTAGTTCTGGGAATATATCCAAAGAAAACTAAAACACTACCTTGAAAAGATATCTGCACCCCCCATCATAGCACCATTATTTACAATGGTCATGGAAACAACCTAACTGTCCATTGATGGATACAAGGGCAAAGAATTTGCGATACACATACATACACACACACACACACACAAACATGCATATATAAATAATTGTATATTCACCCATTAAAAATGAGAAAATTCTACCATTTGTGACAACGTGGATTGATTTTGAAGGCATTGTGCTAAACAAAATAATCTCAGAAAAGACAAATGCTACATGATGTTATTTATATTAACTGTATGTGGACTCTAAAACAGAAACAGAAACAAAAAACCTTATAGAAAAAGAAATCAAATTTGTGTTTCTAAGAGTTGGAGAGTGGAGGGGAGAGGAATTAGAGGAAAGTGGTCAAAAGGTACAAACTTCCAGGGTACCTGGCTGGTTCAGTTAGTAAAGCATGCAACTCTTGATCTTGGGGTTGTAAGTTCAAGCCCCATGTTGGGTGTAGAGATTACTTAAAAATAAAACCTTTTTTAAAAAAGGTACAAATTTCAGCATGGTGACTATAGCTAACAATGCTGGAAGATTTACAGGAAAGTTGTTAAGAGCGTATACTGATACTAAGAGTTCTGATCACATGGAGAAAAATTTTGTTTTCTTTTTTCTTCTTTTTTTTTTATTGTATCTATACAAGATGATGGATGTTAACCTATTGTGGTAATCCTTTCACAATATATGTAAATCAGACCACCATGATGTATGCCTTAAACTAATGCAGTGATGAATGTCTATTATTTTTCAATAAAACTTGGCCGGGTGTGGGGGGGACTCAGATTACAATGGAAAAATTCACTAATAAAAATAGTTCCTTCTAATTAGAACATAATGAAATGAAAAGGATAATATAAATATAAAATGCACATATATGGAAAAATTAAACCTATTAAAATATTAGGAAAATTAAATAACCAGACTATTCAAAAGTGGAATAATTCAGGATATTCAGTCAATGCCCTCAGAAACAAAAATACAATATAAAATTATATTAGAACAAAAGTCACTCATAGACATCTGTATTTGTTATTGTGCCATGGGGAATATTTATTTTTTTAATATTTATTTTTGGGACAGTGCAAGCGGGGGAGGGGCAGAGAGAGGGGGACAGGGAATCTGAAGTGGACTCTGCACTGACAGGCTGACAGCAGCTAGTAGGGCTCCATCCAGCTCATGAAGCGAGGAATCATGACCTGAGCTGAAGTCGGAGGCTCAACTGACTGAGCCACCCAGGTGCCCCAGGAATAAAACATTTAAAATAACTTAGTGCCTTTGTTTAGGAAAGTGAATCCTATGCATGTATACACACATAGACACACACACACAAATGTAGAAAGGCAGGGGAAAAAACCCACTTTCTATTAATGTTTTATAAGGGAACAGCCTATCCATACCAAAAACATGGAGAAGGATGGGGGAGGGGAAGGAATCCATTATTCACCCTGGGAAGGTGCATCAGTGCTTTGGGATCAGTTGAGTTTTTCTATAAATTGACTTATTCAGAGCACTCATGCAAATGTCCTTTTCAGTCCAAAGGTTAAACACCAAAACAATACATGAAGGTAGTAATTTGTCTTTAACCCTTATGATGAAGCACAAGTAAATTGAAGGTTTTCTCTGAGAACCAACAAAATATGAAACCATCCGTAGAACAAATAATGCATAACTACTTATGGCAGTTCTTTCTATTTTTATTTCTGTGTTGGAAAAGGTTTTGGTTATATAACATAATAAAAATAAATCAGACAGACATGATAATATTAAAGTGAGAGCATGAGCTAATCAGTCAAAAATGTGCTCTAGTTATTTTCAAACTGGCTCCACACCTGGAAGCAAACTTAGTCATCATCCCCATCTTGTCATCACTATGAGAATTTTTGAGTGACTGCCTAAGACAGGAGCCACAGGATTTCAAAAGACCAAGATTCAGACTGATAAACAGCTAAACCCTATTTGATAAAAGGCTTGGCATTTTTTAGAATCAATTAACTTGGAGAAACTACTTAAGGTTAACTGTGACTGAATCTTACCCATTTCAAAAGTTGCTGAGTCCATTAAACAAATAAATTCTTGGAATTATCATTTTCCACATATAATTACTGCCAGCCCATGTATTAAGTTCCTCCTGCCTCACCAGTCTGGAGATAAACTGAGGTCACATAACAAAAATTCCTTCCTAACAGAGGTCTCTCCCCAGTATTCTGGGTAGTCCTCAGGGCAACTCTCCATGTATACCCATGCCCCTCCAAAAATCAACTCAAGTTCTTCCTCTGCAGCCTCTTGGTGACACCTGTCATTCAAGAAGCCATTTGGAGGACTCTGAGCACCACTGCCTAGGCAGCGCACGAGGTGCCCAAATGTCTCATCAGCCTTCTGACATCAGAGGTGCACGGCGCTTTCCCTGTTCACCAAGAAGCGAATCTCTCCTACCTTACTCTGGGTTGAGGGTGAATATGTCATTTCCTTTAATATGAACAACTCCTTTAAGAGTGAAACAGGGCTCTAATGAATAGTGACCCCAAGACAGGTGATTAAGCTGGGTCTGTCCCAGACAAACCAGGACAAACAGTAACAAACATATGGTTCCTTTTTCGTCCAGAGCTCACAGTTCCATGGGCCTGCTTCCTAGTTCCTCACAGGTGTTGGGTTAAAACTGCACCTTTGGCTTCTTCTTTTTCTTCATAGGCCTCAGACTGAGTCCCCAGGGCTCCGTAGAGAGGAACACTATCCTGTCCTCTCCAATGTCCACCAGGCTCGTCCAGCTGACCACACATCAACCTCTGTTTCACAGGCTCCCCCTCCCCCAAGACACACCTCAGCTGAGGTGCTCAAAATAAATTTTAAAAGACACCACAGGGTGGCAAGTCCAGTCTCAACTCAGTGTGATCAACTTACTATCCTAATGGAAATGCAACAAAACAAAACAAGAGAGGATAACCTTTGCTCTGCCAAGGCTAATTAATAACTTTGCCTATATTGAATGTATAGAAAGAAATCTTGATCATTACCCTTCACTTTGTCATTAAATATTGATAATTGCATCTGCCCTGTATCTGAAAAAATTTGCATTGAAGCAATATTAGTGAAATAATATCTATATAGCATTATTGAACCCTGGGAAAAGGGAATTACATTAATAGCAATAATCATGTTGTCTTCAAAAGAGAAGTTGAGATTGACAATAACATATTCCTACCAGAAAATCATCCGTGAAATGTCTTTAGTATTGATTATTTAAAAAGAATATATCAGCCACATTTATTAACATTTACTGACTGTGGGTAATCCATAAAAAACTAATGATCACAGTCTAATAGTCAAGTGTGTATGTTCAATAAAAGACATCTTTGAAGAGCATTTTTAATAATGGACTACACAACAGTCTTCTGAAGCAGAAAGCTTTTAGGGACAGATCATGACACAATCATACATACAACTTAAAAAGAAAATAGTTCTAGTGGAAAACTTAACAAAGATCATACTTTGCTTTCTATATGCATTCAAAGCAATTCCACGATATTTGGTCAAACATTAAAGAATCAGACTACCAAGGTAAAGTTTGTTCTATTAATCTGGATTGCCCCTAAAGGGCAGAGAAAATAATGACATTAGGCAAACATTAAGCATGGGACTTTGCACATTTTGGTTGCTCAATGGATGTTTCTTGATTTGATAACCTTGAAGTATCCTCAACCAGGCAGGCAATGTCACATCTCTTGAGATAAGATCCTGAATTTAGGCTAAAAACTAAGGATATCATTTCTGCAAATGGAGGAGTCATGCAATTTCTGAGACTGTTTTTCTAGGCTCAACAAGAAGTTTCACAGGGAAAGAGCTCAGCTCTGAAGCGGGGGAGAGGAGGGACAAGTGATAACATGAAGTCTGTGAATAATAGAACAATTCAGCCTGAATCCAAATCAGAACAGCATGCTGCAGAATTGGAGCTCTTAATGTGAGCTTCCATGGGGTTGGTGAAAGGGTCAGTGTTATCAGGCAGGATACATCAGGCTCCTGCCAAAACAGTCTCTCCTCCTCTTCCTAACTTTTCTGACTTTCTCAGTGCCTGAAATTCCACCATTAGAGTGTCACCCGTGTAGATCATGAGGCCTTTTTGGTCTTCTAGAATTTCCCATCAAAATGAAAAGCACTCCTGGGAAGATTAGATATTTAATCCCACGTGTCTAAAGGGCACTATATATTTCTAGTACCTCAAGATGCTTCATGCATTAAAAAAAAAAGAAATTTGGTAAATTCTCCATATTTTGGTAACTTTTTAAGATTCATAATGCCAGGAGCATACTAAATAAGGGCTCTGAAATATATTGCAGAAAAAAATCATAGTGGTTTAAACTAGTATTTGCAAAAGTATTTTGTCGAGAAAATAATTTGAAATACTATTTAGCATCCATAATACTGTAATATCAACTCACAATGAGTCACCAAGGTCTGAAAACATGGACAAAGTGATCAGCAGCCGGGGAGCCAGGAATTGTTTCTGGTGACTGGACTCATTGTCATTGCAGGTATTCATTGTTATTATTGAATAATAGCATCAGCCTCAGCGTGTTTTCTAAGTTCTTTGGCTCCATAGAATAGCATATATCATGGCCCATATATTTAAAAATTTACCATCTCCAGGGGCGCTTGGGTGGTTCAGTCAGTTAAGCGTCTGACTTCGGCTCAGGTCATGAACTCGCGGTTTTCGGGTTCAAGCCCCGAGTCAGGCTCTGTGCTAACAGCTCAGAGCCTGGAACCTGCTTCGTATTCTGTGTCTCCCTCTCTTTCTCTCTCTCTTCCCTTCCCCCAATAGTGCTCTCTCTCTCTCTCTGTCTTTCAAAAATAAATAAATGTTAAATTTTTTTTTAATTTACCGTATCCATTATTGGAGAAATAAGACAGGCCCCACATGAGAAATGAATGAACATATATGCACATATACACAGCATTTTACATGTAGTTTCAGAACTCCTGAGGAGTTAAGGTACATCCTTTAAACTTAAATTCAGTTCAAATTATCTGTGAAGACTTTATGCTGAATTAAGCTGAATGAATCACCCACTCGATTTTTTGATAGCACTTAATTTATATCTCATCTTTGTTACTGTAATGATTGCATTTCTCTCTTCTTTATTAGATAGTGACCTCTCTCTCTTTTTCTTTCCCTTGAATAACAAGCACAGAGCACAAAACTGAACCAATGTACTTTGTATTTAGGAATTGATTAAATAATTGAATGAATTAGACTGGACTGGAAAATTCCATGGGAATAAGGGTCATTTCTGTTTTGACTAGTTACTGTATGCCCAGCTCTTAACACAATGCCTGCCATGTAGGGATTTTGTCAATATCTGTTGCATAAACATTGGATGACTTGGTTCTGTTTATTGGAAGTACCTGGTGTTTAGATCTCTCATGAAACTATGTGAACAAATATTGTGTATTTTATGTCAACTTATTCTTGGATGCAAAAATGTCAATAGATGCTCCTACCTATTCTAACCTTGTATCACTGAATATTTCAGGAAACTGTGCAAAAGCCTGAGACTCTTCCTATCCAACTTTTCCCTTTTCTGTCTCCTTCACAGGAGTTAGACCAGTATTTTGATCTGTGGGTCTTCCTTGCCTTCTCCAGATCTTTCTCTTTATCCTTCCCTTTATCTTTCTCAGACATTTCTCCTGATACATTTCCTGCACATCTAATCCTGATTTGGTGTCTTCTCAGAGGACCCCAACTAACACAGATAGCCAACTATGACACAATCCATTCTGACATTCCATTCTTTTGAGCTTTTAGGTGAAATCTTTCTCTCTCAAAAGCATCCAAACCCTCCACAATCATGCAAAGATCACTCTCTTGATATTGAATTTCAGGGTTAAATCTTCCCTTCCTCCTGAAGGAGATTTGATTTAGAAAGGATTTTGTTTGATAAATGCAAAGGAAAGGAAATTAACTCTGGAAAATTGTCTACTTAAATAGAAGGAAAGAGGATTTACATGTGGAATAGAAGAACTTGTCCAAAATTATCTCTTGAAAAGCCTAATAAAAGGTACCACTGATTTTTCAGTGAGTGAGAAGTTACTGTTTTTTCCATTCTTAGTGTATTAGATTCCTAGGACTGTGTGACAAAGCACCACTAATGAATAGTGCTGAACGACAGAAATGTGTTCTGTCACAGTTCTGGAAGCTAGAAGTCTGGAATCAAAGTTTGGCAGGGCCCTGCTCTCTCTGAAGTCTCTGGAGAAGCATCTGTTTCATGCTTTCCTCTTAGCTTTTGGTGTTGCAGACAACCCTTGGTGTTTCTTGGTTTATCAGTGCATCAATTCAATCCCCGCATTGGTAGTCATGTGATTTTCTCCTTGCATGTGTCTGGGTCTCTTCTATTCTCATAAGGACACAAGTCATAATGAAGGGCCCACCCTAAGACCTCATTTTTACTTGATTACATCTGCAAAGACACTATTTCCAAATAAGGTCACCGGAAGCTAGGATTAGGACTTCCATATGTCTTTTTGAGACAGACAATTTAGGCCAAACACTTGGGTAAGGATACATTTCTTTGAATAGAAAAATGGAAAACTGCATAATTAAACAAAATTTCTCAGAGTCTTGGTAAATAATGAAACAAAGAGTTTTAGTTAGTGAATTGTGCTACTTCTTGTTCTGTGTCCTTCATGTATATCTGATGTGTCCATGCCCTTTACCTCCTCAGATGCACTTAGCTCTTTACATCACTGCTGAATATTGCTGGATGGGAAATGAAACCAACTAGAGTCTTCTAAATGTCAGCCTGTGAATGATATGAATTGATCGGCATATTTATTACCACTGGTAAAGAACTGCTGGTTTAAGTAGTGACCTTTCCAGCTGAAATTAATTGGGTCTTTCAATGACACTACTTGTATATGAATACATTTTCCTGATTTAGAGAAAACAGAATAAAGACATCAGCAAATCAATCAGCTAGAAAGGGTTTCATGAAGTGCTTTCTAGATAATAAATCAAAGCACACAAAAACTTCACATATATATGAAAAAACATTTTTAGCAGCTTCCAAATTCTTGCTCATCCCATCTGCCACAAGAAAGTGGCTGAACTAGGATGGGAAGTTTAGCCAATAGAGTGAATGGGCTATTCAAAAACCATTCAGAACAACTCTTCTCCCTGACATTATTATAGAGACTGAGAGCTGAGCTAAGCCACCTTTTCTTCATGACTAGAGGCAGCCATGTGACACACTTCTGGCCAATAATATGTAGGTAGAGCCACTGGGGATGGCATTTCTTCTCAAGAAAATGCTTGCTGGGAGAGGGAAGGGTAGAGGGAGAGGGAGAGAGAGAGTTTTAAGCAGGCTACACACCCAACATGAAGCCCCAAGGCTTGGTCTCAGAACCCTGAGATCATGACCTGAGCCAAAATCAAGAGTCACTGGCTTAACTGACTGAACCACCCAGGCACCCCAAATATTACCTCTTTAAGAGGAGTGTTCTTGTATGTTATTATTTGCCAGTCTCCCATCATCCTGTCAGGAATGTATATGTGATACCTGGGATGCAGCAACCATCTTACCACCATGAGTTGAAAAGTTCTTATTGAAATGGTGGAGTAAGGGGCACCTGAGTGGCTCATAGGTTAAGCATCCAGCTCTTGATACTGGCTCAGGTTGTAATCTCAGGTCCTGAGTTTGAGCCCCACATAGAGCTCTGCTACACTGAGTGCAGAGATTACTTGGGATTCTCTCTCTCCCTCTCTCTGTGCCCTTCCCCTGCTCTCTTGGACTCTCTTTCTCTCCCCACCAAAATAAATAAATGAACATTAAAAAAAAAAAAGAAAGAAAGAAATGGCGGGGCGCCTGGGTGGCTCAGCCGGTGAAGCGTCTGACTTCAGCTCAGGTCATGAATTCACTGCTCATGAGTTCGAGCCCCACATCAGGCTCTATGCTGACAGATGGCAGCCTAGAGCCCACTTGGGATTCTGTATCTGTCTCTCTGTCCCTCCCCTACCCAAGCGCTTGCGCACGCTCTCTCTCTCTCTCTCTGTCAAATATAAATAAACATAAAAAAGTTAAAAAAAAAAAAAGAAAAGAAATGGTGGAATAAGGCTACTGAAGGTGGAATAAAAAGCACTGATGCTGAATTTTAACATCGGATTGTCCAATTATTGAACTTGAACTTCTATGGCAGTGATTATCAAAAAGGACTGACTTTCCCTGCCAGGTGACAAGTGTCAATGTCTGCAAAAATTTTTGGTGCCACAACTGTATGAGAGAGAAGCTACTAGCATCTAATTAGGTAGAAACCAGATATGCTGCTAAACATTCTACAGTGTACCAAGACAGCCCCCAACAACAAAGTATTATCTGACCCAAAGAGTCAACAGTGCTGAGATTCAGAAACTCTAGGCTATCAGTCCCAATTTCTTTAATGTTAAGTAAAGGAGATTTTAAATTATTTTTTTAAACATTTTTACTTATTTTTGAGAGACAGAGACAGAACATGAGTGGGGGAGGGGCAGGGAGAGAGGGAGACACAGAATGGGAAGCAGGCTCCAGGCTCAGATCGGTCAGCACAGAGCTCGACTTGGGGCTCGAACCCACAAACTGTGAGATCATGCTCTGAGCTGAAGTTGGATGCTCAACAGACTGAGCCACCCAGGTGCCCCAATAAGGGAGTTTTTAAAAGATGACATCTATGGGTGCCTTAAAAAAATAGAAGGTAGTATGCATAGTTCTGACAAGAGAATACTTGAGTAATCGTTTACCCACTCACTCGATAGTAATTTAAACTATCTTTTAAAATAATACTTATAAAGACTACATAAGAATAGCAAAAGTTGCACACTAAGTGAAAAAAATCAATATGTTAAAGTATAGGTGTTGAATGATTACTTCCATTAAAAAGAAAGTGTAGGGGTGCCTGGGTAGCTCAGTCGGTTGAGCATCCCATGTCGGCTCAGGTCATGATCTCACAGTTTGTGGGCTGGAGCCCCCAGGCTCTGTGCTGACAGCTCAGAGCCTGGAGCCTGCTTCGGATTCTGTGTCTCCTTCTCTCTTTGCCTTTATCCTGCTCATGCTCTGTCTCTCAAGAATAAATAAACGTTAAGAAGGAAAAGAAGGAAAAGAAAAAGGAAGTATAAGTGATTATATCAGAGTGATGATAGTAGTTGTATTGAAGATTTTGAGTTGGTTCTTTCCTGTTTTACAAAGTTATTCAATATGATTATGCTGTTTTTATAATTTGAAAAATATTTTTAAGTAATGAATGGGAGGAAAGATTAAAATACTCGAGTGGTGTTGATTTTTCTGACATTTATGAAATTTCCTCCTAGCCTTACAAAAACACTATGTAGGCTAATGAAATATTTTATGCAATTGAATACCACTTACATTGATTCTTTCATGTCAGCAACATTCTTTTTAGTTCTTTATATGTCCCTAAATATGGAATTACTGGAATTTAACTCATAGGACTATTCCCCTCCAGGGTTTTATGAAGATGTCAGAAGCACCTACAACATTAAAACGATTGCGTGAAAAATTGTCACTGCAAAGTCTTATGTTTGTTTTAGATTCCAATGGCTGCTGAAACAAATGACCACACGTGGGGGACTTAAAACAGCAGAAATATATTCTTTTACAGTTCTGGAGGCCAGAAGTCCAAAGCAAACATCATTGAGCTACAATTAAGGAGTCATCAGTGCTGTCCCCTCTCTGGAGGCTAGAGGGAGAAATCCTTGCCTCTTCCAGCTTTGGGTGCCTGCAGGCACCCTTTGGCTTGTGGCCCCTTCACTCCAATCTCTGTCTCTGCCTTCATATGTTTTTCTCCTTTGTGTGTTTCTCAAGCTTCCTCTTGAGCATCTTTTCTATAAAGATCCATGTCATGACATTTAGAGCCTATACAGACAATACAGGATAATCCCTTCATCTCAAATTGTTAATACAATGACATGTTAAAGGCCCATTTTCTAAATAAAAGTTCCAGAGATTAGGATATAATATTTTTGGAAGCCATTATCCAAGCCACTAGTATATGATATAAAGAAAAGATAAAGCTCATTGCTAATCTCATCTGAAAATCTGAATTTCTATTTATATCGAGCTAGGATTTAAAATCTGGCACAATTATCCAGGATCTTAATCCTAGGAAAGTAGAGTGGGAGTAAAGAACCTGTTATTCCCTATTAATTGAAAGAAGCATGAGATGATAAAGTTTAGGGAAACTAATTTTTTAAACACATTAATGTAAAATGTTTTTTTAATGTGAATTGACCAATGAAATTTGTTTCAGCTATATCAACATTTGAATACATAATGGCCTCTTATATCTAAAAATAAAATGCTTAACATTATTTCACTGTATTTCAACAACTGTGCAGTGTTCTGAAAACTAATTTGAGGATTTAACTTTAACATCACAGTTCAGTAAATATAAGGCTGTGAAATTACTAAAAAGGCAGGACTGTACTTACTTAGCTTGAGTTGTCTAAGAAGCTGAACATACCTTTAACTCTCTAATTAAAAGATATTTTAGCAAAATTATGAGAGTACACAAATAATTAAAGCCTTAGAGCTTTCATTTCTCTTCCCCATTTGGTTATTTTAATTCTTTAGGTTTAATTTCAGAATAATTCTGCCAAAGTCTTGAATTTGGAGGTAATCACATGTGATCATTGTTTTTACATTTCTGTTTTTGGCCAGGAATATTCCTAAATCTAAACATTAATTTTCATATTACTCGGAATTTTTTGATCTTGGAGTTTAAGAGCCTTTCACAATACTCACTTAGATGCAATTAATCAGTAAAACCTACTCCAGTTATTTCCAAAGTCAATATTAAGGAAGCTACCTGCTGAACTTTAAGCCAATAGAATTATCCCCACAGATAGGCACATCATGATCCAACTTTATTACAGTTAAGACTGTGAGAGGGGCACCTAGATGGCTCAGTGGGTTAAGTGTCCAACTTCAGCTCAGGTCATGATCTCACAGTTTGTGAGTTCAAGCCCTGCGTTGGGCTCTGTGCTGTCAGTTCAGAGCCTGGAGCTTCCTTTGGATTCTGTGTCTCCCTCTTTCTCTGCCCCTCCCCTGCTCACGCTCTGTCTCTCTGTCTCTCAAAAAATGAATAAATGTTAAAAAAAAAAAAAAGACTGTGAATATGCCACCTAACAGGAAAATACATTCCCTTGGCACAAGATGGTCTTAGTGTAAAGCTAGGTTTATGTCTTTTATCTCTTTCAAGCAAAGACAAATGGCCTAAATGATGTTGTTTTTTTAAAGGTGTATTTAATATTTTATTTCCATGAAATAAAGGTTCAGCAATTAGAAGTTTCAAAAACAATCTTTCAGATCCCCTAAGTGGTAAGAGACTATAAAGGTTGATATATGTCTATCCCCAAACTCCTCCCTGTTTCCAAGCCCCTCCCTCAGAGGACTACATCCTATGTTCTGTCCCCATACACTTGCTGAGTGATAGATTTCAGTCACTGCTTTCTTTTCCATGTCTCCCATTTATTCTTTAAACCTTCTATAATCAACCTTACATGAGATAATACCTTCATAACAGTTTTTTAAACCTTAGTTTAGTATGTTTTTTTTTACTATGGTAAAATGTATATTTTTATATGTAACATGAAACTTTATTATTTTCACCATTTTTAAGAGTACAGTTTTGTGGCATTAAGTACATTCATATTGCTGTGCAACCATCACTACCATCCATTCCCCAAAACTTTTTCATCTCCTTGAACTGAAACTCTGTATCCATTAAACAATAATCCCCTATCTCCTCTATTCCCAGCTGTCCCTCCACACACTCACCCAGTCCCTGGAAACTACTAACCTACTGTCTCTATGAATTTGACTCATCCTGGTACTTCCCATAACTGAAATCATACAATATTTGTCCTTTTGTGTCTGGCTTATTTTTCATTTAGCACAATGTTTTCAAAGTTTATGTTGTACCATCTGTCAGAACTTCCTTGCCTTTTAAGGCTGAATGATATTCCATTATGTATATACCACAACTTGTTTATTTATCCATCTGTTGATGGACACTTGCATTGCTTCTACTTTTTGGCTATTGTAAACAATGCCACTATGAATATGGGTGTACAAATATCTGTTCAAGTCCTGGTTTTCACTTATTTTGGGTACATACCCAGAAAGCAGAATTGCCAGATCATTTGGTATTTCTATTTTTTTCTTTTCTTTTTTCTTTTTTTAAAAATGTTTATTTAATTATTTTATTTTATTTTATTTTATTTATTTATGGTTTTTTTTGAGAGAGAGAGAGAGAGAGTGCAAGGAGGGTAGGGGCAGAGAGAGAGAGGGAGACACAGGATCTGAAGCAGGTTTCAGGCTCTGAGGTGTCAGCACAGAGCCTGATGTAGGGCTTGAACTCATGAACAGTGAGATCAATACCTGAGCTGAAGTTGGAAGCTCAACCAACTGAGCCGCCCAGGAGCCCCTATGTTTAGTTTTGAGTGATAGAGAGACAGAGTGTGAGCAGGGGAGAGACAGAGAGAGATGAAGACACCAAATCTGAAGCAGGCTCCAGGCTCTGAGCTTTCAGCACAGAGCCCGACACAGGGCTTGAACTCGAGAACCATGAGATCAAGTCAGACGCTCAACTGGCTGAGCCACTGAAGTGCCCCCATTTTTTGCTTTTTTTTGAGTAATTCCTATACTGTTTTCACCAGTAGCTGCTCATTTGACATTCCTACCACCAATATGCAAGGATTCCAAGTTGTCCACATCCTCACCAACACTTATTATTATTATTTTTATAATAACTACCCTAAGGGGCATGAAGTGGTGTATCATTATGGTTTTGATTTAGTGATACTGAGAATTTTTTATGTGCTTATTGGCCATTCATTTTTCTTCTTTGAGGAAATGTCTATTCAAGCCCTTGGCCCATTGTTAATTAAGTCTTTTAATGAAGTCATTAAGTCAAGTTGATGTTGACTCATAGGAGTTATTTGTATATTCTGTGTTCTTTATATATGTTCTCACCAGATATATGATTTGTAAATATTTTCTCCCTTTCCATGTGTTGTCTTTCACTCTGTTGATAGTGTTTTTGGTACATAAAAGTAACATGACACTATTTTAAGCACAATGTATTTAATATTCATAACTATGAGGTAGGTACTATTATTATTATCCTCATTTTACTTATAAGGATATTGAGACATAGAGGGTTTAAGTATTGTACCAACATCCTATGATAATGAATGAGCTTAGACTTGAGTCTGTGATGAACTGAATATTTTTGTCCCCCCTAAATTCATATATTTGAAAGCCCATCCCTCCATATGATGGTTTTAGGAGAGAGGCCTTTGGGAAGTAATTAGGATTAGACAAAATCTTGAGGGTGGGTCCTCATGAGTGGAATGAATGCCCACATAAAAGTTACAAGAGATAGCTTGCCATCTCTGTTCTCCACAGGTGAGGGTATAATGTGAATTTAGCAACCTGTACACTGGAAGCAGCCTCTCACCAGAACCCTGTCATGCTGACACACTGATCTTGAACCTCCAGCTTCCAGAGCTTGAGAAATAAATTCCTGTTGTTTATAAGCCAGTCTATGACACTTTATTATAGCAGCCCACACTAACTAAAATCGAGCCCATGGTGGTTGTCTCAGAAACACTAGGTCATAGACATGTCTTATAATGGACATCAGTGGCCTTCTAATTACCAAATCCAATTATCTTTTCTCAGTCCTCGTTCTATATTTCCTTTTTATCTATCACTTAAATTCATTATTCTTCCTCTGAGGAACTCTCCTTCCCTTGGCTACTGCACTTTTCTCGTTTCTTCTTCTATTTCTGAGAGATTGTGGCATCTCTTTCTTCAGTCTTCTGTGCCTTTCCTCATGCTCACAACTTCAAAGGTCTTACTCCAACTTCTGTCTTGGTTTGTTCTACAGACTTCAAGAGCCATCTTTCTTTTATCTTATGGGCTGAATTGTGTCCTGCAAAAAGATGTTGAAGTCTTAACTCCTAGTACCTGTGAATGTAATCTTATGTGACAATAGGGTCTTTGCAAATAATCAAATTAAGGTGAAGTCATTTGTGCATGTCCTAATTCAATATAACTATATCCTTATAACAGGGAGAAATTTGCACACAGACATGAACAAAGGGAAGACTATGATAATGTACAAAGAGAATGAAATCTACAAACCAAACAACATCTGAGGTTACCAGAAGCTAGGAAAGAGTAATGTAATAGATTCTCCCTTAAAGCTCTCAGGAAGGAGCCAATCCTGCTTATACCTGGATTTCAGACATATAGCCTCCACAACTTAGAGACAGTAAATTTGTGTTGTTTAAGCTACCCAGTTTGTAGTACTTTGTTGCAGCAGCCCCAGGAAACGAAACACTTTCCAAGGGCTTAGAGACAAGGATTCTGTGAACACTTTCTCATACTCCTACCTCTGGTCCTAATTTTCCTTCTGAGTTCTAGGCCTCCAATATCAATAGCATCTCATGACTTCCCAACCATGATCCTGCCTTTTCAGAATATTACTCTTCTCCCATGTCCCTTCTTTCTTGCCTTTGGCCCCCACCCTGCAACCTTTGTAAATGAGATATCTGTGGCCCCAGTCACTCTGGCTGAAAACCACAAAGTCACCTTTGAGTCCTCATTTTCCACCCCCTCAAAGCTGTCTCCATTTTTGTAATCCAAGAATCATGTGTGGTCCATTAGTTTAGGAGACTAGTATCAGGTTCCCAGATTTGGCAGCCCATATATCCCAAGGCCAGAGCCCTATCTGCAGCCTCAACCCTACCTATTTAGTCAAAAAAGATTTAAAGCTCTGTAGTCCAAATATTGGGAATCCTTGCTGTTCTCCCAGATAATATTATGACCCAGTGTCTGGCCACTGGCCTTGTTTCTCCTTGTTTAAATAACCAAAGTTTTGCCTAGCCTCTTAACATTTAAAACTGGGGCTTTCTGCCTGAACCTAGCCCAATGGCTAGAGTTCTGGTAACTGCTCACAGATGTCCTTGAGATCTAAGATTCCAGCTATTGCTTGGATCTGGATTACTCATCACGAATCTTGACCACTGAATAATACACCACTATAATGTCACATCAGAGATTCAGAATCAGCTTGTTTGCCTAATTTAGTGTTCACCATCCATCTTTTTTTTTAAATGAGCTTAAATGTATTTAATAATTTATAGTTCACAGAGCATATTTATATCTACTCCCTTATTTAATCCTAGTAGCCTCAAAGAAATCCAGAAATCTGAGAAGTTAAATAAGTCACATGAGCTCATGGAGTTAGCATTTGTAGCACCAGTGCTTAGACCCAGGCCTCCTGGCTCTGAATCCCATGTTCTTTTCACTTCACAACATTGCATGCTCCTGTGTTCCTGGAATCTACTGGTTAGACAAAACTTTGTTCCAACCCGTGTCAGCCCCATGGGGCCCTCCGGCTCCAGATCCCTCTCTTGCTTCTTCTGCCCTCCCTGCTCTAGATATCTGATCCATATTCTGTCGTATCCTAAGATTTGACAGATGGCTTCTTTTGAAGTGACCTTAAGACTAATGATCCCCTTTCTCAAAAGGCTGAAAGCAGTTTAAGGAATTGCAAAACTACATACTACTATAAACAAGTATGTAAGCTCTCAAGTGTAAGATAACCATGATATCTCTAACATGAAGAAGGCATATTTTCTGAGAAATTGTTTAAGATGAGATAATGAGGTTCCATGCAGTGTCAGTGTATGCTGTAATTGCAAGAGGAAGGAGCACAAATACTGACTCTTGAATAAGCGATTGCATAGGACTGATTTCTTTCCCCCATTTTTTTTCCCACTTTTCCATGTCAAGATGATGAATGTGAATCCTTCATTAGTCCTCTCTCTCTTACTTCATACTGGAAGACAGCATGTTGCATTGTGTATTTTCACTTCCTGCCTTGGCGTCTAAGATGCCTGACATGTAGGAAAAAGCAACAGTGGTGAAGAACATGGGCTCTGGAGCAAGACTGCCCAAATGGGAATCCTGGCCTCACCATTATCAGCAGTAACCTTGACCAAGTTATGTAACCTCTCTACACCTCATTTTCCTGACTGTGAAATGGAGCTATTAATAGTACACTTGCCTCAGTGTTGTTGGAAAGATTAAATTATTAATATAAGTAAAGTGCCTAGAACAGCACTTTGCCGTAGAACTTGCTATTTAACTATTTGTCATTCTGCATGTACAGGAATGAGAAAGTAACATGCCCAAATCCCTGGAGGAATCATTACTGCTGGATAGTCAAAGGAGATTTAAAAATGAAGACTTTAGAAAACTCTATTAGTTGCTAAGGAATGTCTCTGTACTTCTTCCTCCCACACAACAAATGTAAATAATTAGTTTTTTATATGAGACAATCTTTTCAACCTAATAAATATGTATGACCCTCATAGTAGTAGTTTGAAGATGCCAGCCACCTGACTTGATATAGAGTGAGCAAACACTGTTGCAGAATAAATAGTTTTTGGTCATTAGGAGAAAAGCTGGCAAAGGGTATAGGGTCAGAGCAACTTGCCAAATAGTTTCTTGAAAAAGGGGAGGTGAGAGCCCATCATAATTTGTCTCTAGTGCCTACTTATAATTGTTAACAAATTAAAGATCTGCGATGAGTTATATCTTCCTGTGTTTTCTTTGTATACTCTTAAAATTTACAACCCGAGTTAATTAGTGCAGAAGTAAAGAAAATTAATCAAAATACAATAGCATAATAGCACCATATCTTGTGCTTCCGAATTACTTCTTTACAAAGAAAAAAATAATATTTTCTATGACTGTGTCAGGCTGTACAGACTCCTTAATAATATACATAGAATTATCTTTATTGTTCTATCTACTCATTTCTGCATTTGGAAACATCTTAACAAACTATATTATATTATTTCTCTGGATTGCAATGTACGTTTTAAAAATTAAAATATGAACACTTTAGATATATGAAGTAATCGTCTATAAATAAAAACTGACATACCAATTATAATGGAAAAATTAAATTGTTAAGGAAAAGAAAGAGCAAAAGAAATATATTAAGTCATCTCTGTTTCTAGGCATAGAGGAGCTATAGTTTTTTATAATACTCCTTATATATTTACTTTTAAAAAAATTTGTGAATCAAAATGGGCGTGCCACTTCTTCAAACCCTGTGTAGAGTTACATTACAAGAGAAGCAACCACCATAATATAAACAAAGACCAGGAATAAGAATTTATTTAAAGAGAGAAACAGGAGATATTGCTCATATGAAGTTTCATTGTCTTAATGAATCAATTTCAAAGTTTTCTTTTTGATCTTGACCTACAGAATATTGCAGTACATCATTACCACATGAAGTGCCCTACACATACCATATAGTAATTCCAAGAAAGACCAATTAAACTGGTTCTTTTTGGATTTTTAAAAGCTAGATTGAATATCCAATGGTAAAACTCCCATCCCGATAAACTCCTCTTTATCTAAATACCTGCCTTTCTCCTAATCTCCATTGACTCCACCAGCCCTGAAGATAGCAGCCATGCCATCTGATAGAAGATAAACCCTTGTGCCTGTTTTTCACTCTCATTGAAGAAAACTTTGAATTTGTAACTTGGGCCGAAGATACTTATCACACAATCTTCAGTTGCCAGGAATTCAAAAGTGGGCCATGGCGGCTAATGCTGGAATCTGGCCTCTCTGCTTCTATTTGTTTAAAAAAAAAAAAAAAAAAGTCTCAGCCCAGAATACTTAACTGAATTTTAGTGCACTTAACCAGAAAGATCTTACATTACCTTCTGGAGGAGTTTATTTAAACTCTGTGGCAGGTCTGCTGAAGAAAAGCTATTCAAATGTTACTGATCGTGCCCCAGATCTCATTACGGTTCTAATTTCATTCAGGCTCTGGATTCTTTTAAAATACTAGGTGTTAATACAGTTTCTAACCCAACGTGACACAAAATAGGTTTGGCTTTGAGAAGTCAACTCAAAGGAGAACCAAGACAGAAGCTAAACTGACATTTGAAGTTAATCTAATCAAAATCTGGTTAGGCTTTCACCTCCCTCCCCAAGTTTTTAAAAAGCAAAATAAGTCAATCAGAGAAAGACAATACCATATGATTTCACTCATATGTGGAATTTAAGGAACAAAACAGAGGAACAAACAGGAAGGGAGGTAAACCACAAGAAGCTCAAAGGTAGAGAACAAACTGAGGGTTGATGGAAGGAGGTGGGTGGGGGATGGGCTAGATGGGGATGGGCATTAAGGAGGGCACTTGGGATGAGCCCTGGGTGTCGTATGTATGTGATGAATCACTGAATTCTACTCCGGAAACCAATATTGTACTGTATGTTAACTAAAATTTAAATGATCAATCAAAAAGTCCAAGTCATAAAAAAATAAATAAAATAAAATGTGTTGCCTATCACAAGAAGCGTTTTCCAAAATTTTATTAGTATACTAGCATCATTTCCATTGAAATAAGTTAGTAAAAAAGGAAAGGTTTTGTTTCCATGTCCCAAAGACCCCAAAGTGCTGGAATTTGAGTGTACCCTCAGGTAAATGTATCCAGTGCAGAAATATTTTCAGCAACTTTTTTTCTCCAAATTTTGCTCTTACCTGCTACTTATTCCCCTAGGTTACTGTCCTGCTCTCTCTTCCTTCATATGTACATTTCCTTGGCTTGGGACACCAAACTAACCTAATAAATAAATCCAGGCTGATATGTGAAGGGGCCTCAGAAATAAGAACGGACCTGACTTTTTCTTAACTTAATACTTTTCCCCTGTGCTATCAAATCCAACTCTTTCCTCAAATAAGAACTACCCATATTGGCAGTCTATGGGAACTAACATGTTCGCTGGCTTTATTTTTAGTTCACTGGTGACCACCTACATTTATGATGTATTTTCTCCCCAGCATTTTAAAATGCTTGATTTTCTTCCTTTACTTAATATTCAATCAATGTTTATTGAGAACCAAACTTAATACAAAGTGTTGAGGGCTGGATAACTCAGAAATGATATCCAAATAGGTCAACAGTATAAATAGTGCAGAGAAATAAATGGGACCCACATCTGGTTGTCTTTTGGCTGCTTTGAGGTACCACCGTTCTCATCATTGATCCCCTGTTTTAGACCCATTTAAAAATGAATTTGTAGTACCTGCAATGAGAACATGAAATGAGTCCACAATGTCCTGTTTAGTAAATTGAAATAAGACCAGGTTTGGAAAGTGGTTATCATCCATAGATAATCAAATCTCTATTTCTCAATTTCAAGGACTTCTGTCCAAATGAAAATAGTAATCAAAATGAAACTGTTTTGCTAACCAGAATTAAAAAAACAATATGAATTCATGAATTACAAATAACCTTTTAAAATATATCTAATGAAATTTGCATTTGTTGTTTTTAGTTTTACTTTTCTTTTTTCTTGAAATTCAGATTGAATGTGTCTCGTGGGTTGAGGAGTTTCCAAGGACAGATCAGAGAAGTTTTAAAATTTTATCTTTCTGATAGGACCTTCGCTGAACCATTGGCATTTATTTTATGCTAAAAGCTATTTGTTTATCTTTACAAGTCTTTTGCATTCAATGAAATGGTTTAACTTGAAGTGACACATTTCAGAGTCTGTGTTACTCTCCTTGAAACCCTTCTCTGCTCCCCACATGTGGCAGATACAGAAACATGGTTGCACCAGGTACTACCTCTTAGTCATTAACTTTCAAACAATTTGCAATTGACTTGTAGTTGGGCAGTTTCTCTTGCACCTGCTTCCCTCCTCAGACCTGAAGCCTCACTGATGGTGGCCACGAAAATGTTGGACGTGATAGTGAGCCTCTGGGTCCAGAAAGAAGCAAGAGCTGTAAACCATGGGATCCCCTTGGCGAGGGTGCCTCTGAGGACAAATGGGGGGGGAGGGGGCAGTCGCTCAGTTGTGATGATGGTCCCTGTACTCTAAAATTGCAACTATTTATTTTTTTCTTCCCAAATTCATTCACTTTATTTTACTAAAGGCTGAAACTCTGTCAATTAGAAATTTATGTGAATTCACAAATACATACTTCTTTTTTTTAAATATATCTACAGAATTTATTGAGATTTCCCCCCATTTCACAGGCACTCATTTGTGTGTGTATATAGCTTCATATAACCACCATTTTCTTTATAGCCACAACCTTCTCATCCTACCCCAGTCCTTAACCTCTGGCAAGCACTAGTCAAACATATACTTCTAAAAGTGAAAACACCTCGGGAGGATTACATTTAAAACATTTATAGGAACATGCTGCAGTCCAGCCTCTGCGCTAAGGTCTGCCATTAGAATGAAGGTGTCTGTGAAAAAAATCCAATCCCTGTCCACCTAAAACCACAATCTGTTAGAAAGAAAAGGTGAATGAACAGATAGTTCTACAACACTGTCTTGTACGGTAGAGTAGAAGTAGGTTCTAGGGTTTTTTAAAAGTGATTTCACGGGGCGCATGGGTGGCTCAGTCAGGTAGGCATCCAACTTCGGCTCGGGTGGTGATCTCATGGTTCACAAGCTTGAGCCCCGTGTCAGGCTCTGTGCTGACAGCTGGAAGCCTGGAGCCTGCTTGGGAATCTGTGTCTCCCTCTCTCTCTGCCCCTCCCCCAGTTGTGCGTGCTCTCTCTCTCTCTCTCTCTCTCTCTCTCTCTCTCTCTCAAAAATAAATAAACATTCAAAGAATATTTTTTTAAGTTATTTCCTGAGGTATTTGCAAAGGAGTCCCTGTGAATGTGACTGTGCCTACAGGGAATCAGAACTTGTCAGGAACAAGATCTGATGGGTAGATGATAGCTGGGTTGCAAAGGATCTAATGTGCTAAATTAAAAACATCAAATGGTTTCTTTTAGTCAAAGGAAAGATATGCTGGAACTTGGGTGATGGGTTCATATTTGTATTTTCAAAAGATAATTGTAGTAGCAGTCCTGCTGCTGCTGTTGCTGCTGCTGCTTAATTTTTCTTGAAAGCTAGGTGGGAAGCTATACCCAGGATTCGAGAAAGGCAGGAAGGAAAGGTTAGACACATCCAAGCAAGAGATAATTTGGCATAATGTGCTCCTGTAGGGGATTTAGAGCAAAATAAGAGTATAGGGCGCATGAGGGAGTTAGACTAGTAGGCAGACAGAGATTTAGCAAATTTGAAGTTAGTATGAGTTGTTTTACAGCAAGGTTGGCAAACTGTGGCGTATGGGCCAACTCCAGCCTTCGGTCTGTTTTTACACAGCACAGCAAAGAATGTTTCTCCATTTTTAACTGGTTGAGTAAAATTGAAAGAAGAAGAATATTTTGACCTGTGAAAATTCCATAAAACTCAGTTTTCAGTATTTGTTAATAAAGTTTTATTGTAACACAGTTATGCTCATTTACTTATATATTGCCTATGGCTTCTTTCACACTGTACCAGCAGAGTTGAGTACTCGTGACAGACTGCATGGCCTGAGAAAGCCTAAAATATTTACTATCTAGTTCTCTGTAGAAAAAGTTGTCAGGGATGTCGAAAATAAGCTATAAGTCTAGAAATAAGAAAAAAACAACTCTCTTCCTTCATCCTGCCGTTGGGGGGCAAGGTGCAGTGCAAACCAGGAGCAGTGCAAATGTTTGTGCTCTATATGGTGCTACACAGAATTTGCAGACAGGAGGCTTTGCTCCACTGGTCTATTCAGGCACTCAGGGACACTTGTCCTTCTCTGACAATGTTATCACCGCTCCCCAGTTTCCTGCACCAAGGCCTGCAACCTACAGTCCATAACTTTGAATGTAACTATTAGCACGATGATTCAACTACTTTTTTAAAAAGTTTTAAAAAGGATTTGGTGGGCTGATTTGGGAACTTATAAAAGTGTTCTCCAAGTTGCAGGCACTGATGTGAAAACAGACTTCTAAATACATATAGCCCCTTCGTATATTGTAGACCTGCATATGGTGGCAGAAAGTATCGTGGAATTTTCATTCATGTGGTTGAGCCTAAGTCATTGTGACTTAACAGTGTTAAGGCTCATAAAAGATGACTAGGACTTGGAAGCACGCCAGCAAAGGTTTCCTGATTCCTACACGCTGACTACTTCAGATTATTGTTGGAAAGCTAGTGAATGAGGCAGACAGGATGTAACACTAGAGATTAGTTTTATGAATTGGAATTTATCACTGACTTCAAATTATGTCTGGAAGAAAAGATTCTGGAGTGGGGATCTAAGAAGGCACAGATTAGTTCCTGCTCAAAGTAAAGTGCCTTTATTGATAAAATTTATGTATAACCACTCTACAAAATCATTTCTAGTTTTTCACATTAAAAGCACTATATTAAGTGTTTTATAGGAATTTTTCTTCATCCATTGCAGAAACATGGAGTGCTAATGAGGTGCATGGAGCCATGTCAGGGTTTGGTGATACAAAAATAGATAAGATATATTACCTTTCCTCAAAAATCTTACTCTTGGGGAGCCTGGGTGGCTCAGTCGGTTAAGCGTCCGACTTCAGCTCAGGTCACGATCTCACTGTCGGTGAGTTCGAGCCCCGCGTCGGGCTCTGGGCTGATGGCTCAGAGCCTGGAGCCTGCTTCCGGATTCTGTGTCTCCCCCTCTCTCTGCCCCTCCCCCGTTCATGCTCTGTCTCTCTCTGTCTCAAAAATAAATAAACGTTAAAAAAAAAAACACCTTACTCTTACAGAGAGAAAACCAGAAGAGTGAATAAAATCTAATAATAATAAGGCAATAAAGAATTCATACATGAAAGTATTGTTAAGCTCAGTTTTGACACAAAGAGAACAGTCATTTCAAGATAAGTACATTAATATCTGTAAAGCATCTGGAGTTTCTTGCCAGAAAGGCTCTAAACAAAGACAAAATTATCAAAGATCAAGTCAATCTCTTTTTTTAATTCCAGACACAGTAGAAGGGAAAAGACTTAGATGGTCCATGGACTATGGACTTGGTCCATCCTGAAGTTGCGAGGGCAATTATTATTCAAGATATGATGCCAATGTTTGGAATCCTCACTTAGTTAAATCTGTATCCCCATAAGTTAACACCATGCAGCATATACAAAATATATATAGGTTTGTTGAGTAAATGGATTTCACTACTTTTTGGGAAACCAAATTTTGGATGTGTTAAAAAAATAGAACTGAAACAGGTTTTAGGAAATTCTAGCTTATAGTCAAAATAATAGTATTTTGGCTACATTGAATTACAAAACATTGTGAGGCAAGAAGCTTGCCCCTAGCAATTATTAACTCTCTGGGTTGAGCAGGACAAGAGAAGGGAAGTTCCCAGCCTGACCTATCATTTGACTTTATTCTGCACCTCCTTGATAAGCTTAATGGGATTTTCTGAGATTCATGGGTTTGTGAGAAGAACCTGTTTTAAAATATCCAGCAAGAGCATTATTTACTATCTGTAAAATGGAAAGAAAATAACAAAAGTCATAATAATAATAAACTCTACCCAATATATTAATAGGTATAATGTAATACAACATATCACAGCATCATATACAAGAGGAGAATTAGTGTATAAAGTTTTGAATGTGCTTACACAATGTCGGAGACATAACAATTGTTGATTATGTGTTTTATTATTGCTATCCACACTTACTGGGAAGAACAATAGTATAAATAGACCAAAACAATTTGGGATTAATTGCATAAATTTTCATTCAACAATAGATTTTCACTCCTCAAATTAAATCTGCCCTGGTTGGTTTTTTACTTGCTCATTCATTCATAAATTTGTTCAATAGAAACCATTCATTCAAACAAACATTTAGTGAGCTTAATCAATGCTGTCTTCCCTTATATTTTGAGGGCTGGACTGAACCTTTAAATACATCCTGGTTCCTGCCTTCAAGGAAATCACAGTTTACTAAGAGAGTCAGACCAACAAATCAAGGATTAAGGTGACTGCCATGGCATAGGTATGCTTGAGTACAGTGAAGTAGAACTTCCAGTTCACAATTCAATGTTAGGAAGAGAGACTCTTAGATACAGAGAACAAACTGAGGTTTGTGGGAGGGGAGGTGGATGGGAGAAATGGTTAAATGGGTGATGGGCATTATGGAGGGCACTTGTTGGAAAGAGCACTGGGTGTTCTATGTAAGTGATGAATCACTAAATTCTGCTGAAACCAATAGTATGCTATATGTTAACTGAACTTCAATGAATTTAAATATATAAATTAAAAAAGGAAGGAAGGAAGGAAGGAAGGAAGGAAGGAAGGAAGGAAGGAAGGAAGGAAGGAAGGAAGGAAGGACCCTCCCTTAAAGAGGCAGTTCTTGGGCATAATTTTAAGAAATGGGTAAAATTTAGCCAGGTTAGGGAGACGGGAGCCAGAATCATCCCATGCAGAGGAAACATGGGAAAATAGAATGCTTTAAAAAAACAAATAAATTCTATTGTTTTCTGGGCTGAAACAAAGAATACATGTTGGGTGCCTTAGCTTCCTCAAATCAGATGCAGGGCCATGGATTCAGTGTATGGGTAAGGTGTCCCCAGGAAACATGGAGAGGACTGTGGAAAAGTAAGCTGGGAAAGGAAAGGCAGTCACCAAGACTACTTTATCAAGCCTGTTACCACTGTGGGGAAATGGAAATCAGCTACACTGGGGAACCCTGGAAGTTATACAAGACAAAGGCCTCAGAGCTATCCACAGGGAGGTAAGAAAGTTGGAATATTCATTTATTCAGCAACTTTTGAAATGTGTTGGTGGAAGACTTCTACTCAGGCAGTAGGAAGTCAGCCTCACTGCCTGGTAAGGCCCCAGTGGGGGGTGGGGGGGTGATGATGGGGTGGAGGCATCAATAGTACTTCCTGTTTGGGGCTCATCTGGAAGCTGGATTGTAATGGGCATGGGGAGATTTTATGTAATGTGAAGGAACTTGAACTTTATCCTTAATATTACAGGAACTTTTGAAATATTTTTTTTAAAGAGGTGAGAGAAATTGGTTGTTTTGTAAAGTCAACTCCCACTATCTCTCTGGAAGATGGATCTTAAGGGGCTAGAGTAGGGGTAGATAAGTGGCTCTGGTCTAGAAGCTGCTAAAGTCCTCCTGACAAAAATCTTGGTGGCCTGACGTAGGGCAAGTGTCAGGGGGAAGGTAGAAGAGCAGGCGGGCAGAGTAGAAAGAAAGTAAGGTGGAAAGAAGTGCAAAGCTTGAATTCCGGATTTATACGGAAGGAGGAGAAGGGGGAGTCCGGGAGATTGCAGGTTTCTGTCTTGGAAAACTAGGTAGAAGGCAGAACCTTTCACCCAGATTGAGAATTCCAATAGGAGGAAACAAGTGAAGGAGTAATCAGTGAGATCAGATTTGGAAATTCTTTGTTTGCAGCAGCTGTATAAATCCAGAAATGAACAGACATTTCTGAGATGGGGACATAGCTTGGAGCATTCTCAAAATGTAAATGCTGGTGGAAACCACGTGTAAGAGACTAAGAAGGTCCTAGGTTCTTAAAAGATAAAAAAGGGAGGTGATGAAAGTCTAATGGGGAGCAAGGCAGGTAGACAACTACAGGATGGAAGTATTGGCATAAAATGTCACAGGAAAGTTTTACGTTTCCAGGGGAAGCCAAAGAAAACCATACTCAGAGTCTTTGGATCTCAAACAGGAAGAATGAGTTGATGTTCATTAGGTGGATAAGTGGGGGTGGGGGGCGGGTAGAACATTGCTGGCAGGGAACCTGTGCAAAGACCAGTAGAAAAGGGCTAATCATGGAATTTGTGTTATGTTAATATAAAGCCAGACTGCAGTTTGCCTCTCCATTATCTCTGAAGAAAATAACTCCCTGAAAATGAATGTGAGCTCCCTGAATGCAGGAATAATTTTTTTCTCCCCAATGTCTAGCACATATTAGGTGCTCAATAAAAGTGCGTTGAAATGATAGGGTCTGTTCAAATAAATAATTTAATATAACAATTTGAGAGCACTACTTGCCTACTTGAGAGAAAACCTTGTGATCAGATAAATTTATTTACTTAATAACTGTTTAATTGCTATATAAATTGCAAGCCTCCATATCTATTCCCCAAGGAAGGCCCCATAAGAACACCCATCAAGCAAAGCAATGTTTACCAGACTGTCCTTAGTGAATGGAAACAACAGTCCATTTACACAGGCTCTTCCCTACTTAGTCCTGATTAGAGAAGTTCTATTATAAACATATTCCATCTCAACTAGCCCACTTACCGTTTGCTTTAATTTGTGGCCCTTGATCTCTAGTAACTTCCTTATTATATCCCTAAAACCCAATATGGCACCAGACACAGAATACTAGGTGCTATATAGGGTTGATGTATTTTGGGGGTGCTAAGTATTTGTTGATTAACTCTCAGGAATTAGTTGACTTCTGAAGAAAATGAGGACTTTGTATTCAGCCTTCTAAAGTTTTATGTTTTATGGTGAACCTGCTATTTTTGACTGTACAGAAATTTTCCTCTACTCTTCTTGTAATGGCACTGCTATTTTGTTTTGGATATCTACGCCTTGGTCACTAGATACAGTTCTAGAAGTTGCCTCTAAGTCATACACCCTCCTCTGGTCAAGTTATGGGCAGATGGCCAAGCTAGGCAAAGCTTGTGCTGTCCCAATGTAATTTGAAATTTGAATAAAATGACATAGGAACTGAATACAACCAGACCCTCCTACTCTTCATATCGGGGGCTCCTCTAGGTCTGATCTGTTCCTAACAGTGAGTCTTGAGATTTATGAGTTACCCCCAGAAAATGTAGTAAACTTTGTTTTAGCCTAACTCATTCAGAATTAGCTTCGGTTGCTTATAACCAAAGAATTCCTATCACCTATATTCAAAAATTCTATGAGACTTAGCAAGAGGAGAGAGCAGACAAAGAGAGCAGGAAAGGACACAGAAGTATACTGATTGGAGAGGCTTAATGAAATATAAATATTTTTTCCCAAAATATGAGTTGTATATTTTTAAGTTGTTATGTATGAGCCTACGTGGTTTGAAAATTTGGCGATCACAATAATCACTTGGGATACTATTTTAAATGTAGATGTCCAGGTCCTGCAACAGAGGCTCTGGTTCTGTTGGTCTGTGTGGGGCCTGGGAATCTGTATGATTGACACATTTCCTAGATGATTCTCAGGCCGTGTTTTGGGAGACAGTGTTTTAGGTTCTACTGTATATGAAAAATGGCAGGTAATCAGATCTGTGAACACAACGGAATATGCCTGCTCCCTGCTCAGTTTTGCTAAACAGTCCCAAACTTCTAGTTATGACTGTCTCATATAATACTCTAGTTTTGCCAGTGATAATGGCGGCCTTTGAAATAAAGGTAAAAAATTCATTATTAAAGACTATCCCTTAAAATGGAGGTGCCAAGACACGAATATGTTACTAGACCAGTTCCAAGGTAAGATCACACGACAGATCCTGTGTGCTGGTAACAAGCAAGGTCATCTCTATAGGGTCAACATATAGAACATACCATGTAATTTCCATAGAATTATTTAAAGGATTGAGTTTATTTTTCAAAAGCCAATGTAACAGAAATTAAGGATCCCATATGGTTCACCCAAGCATTTTTACACAACAACAAATTCCAAATACTTTTTTTTAATGTAGTTAATGCTTTTACAGATATATCTTTATATAAAAAGTATGACAGATATGTTACAGGAAACAGCCAAGACCTGAGTGTGTTTGTATGCAATGCCCACTTTTGGTTAACTGCTATTTTTCCTAACAATTTTATGATATTTTATAATATTTAATTTATAATAATTATCCAGTTATAGTATTGTTCTATAGATACCATGCAAAACTTTCCTCCTAGAAACAAAATGTAGTAGTTCAAAATTTCTTTTACATTTTAGCCGCCTATGGGTGGCTCAGTTGGGTAATCGTCTGACTCCTGATTTAGGTTCAAATCATGATCTATAGGTCATGAGACGGAGCCCTGAGTTGGGCTCTGCACTGACATTGGCCAGCCTGCTTAGGATTATCTCTCCTCCACTCTCTGCCCCTCCCCACCGCTCAAAAATAAATGAATAAACATTTGCAAAATAAAAAGAAAATTTCCTTTTTTAAAAAAAATTTTTTAACGTTTATTTATTTTTGAGACAGAGAGAGACAGAGCATGAACGGGGGAGGGGCAGAGAGAGGGGGAGACACAGAACCGGAAGCAGGCTCCAGGCTCTGAGCCATCAGCCCAGAGCCCGACGTGGGGCTCCAACTCACGGTCGGTGAGATCGTGACCTGAGCTGAAGTCAGGCACTTAACCGACTGAGCCACCCAGGCGCCCCAAAAAGAAAATTTCCTTTAAATTTTAAATTCAACTTAGAGAATTTCAATTCTATATTGAAAATCCACAATTTGCTTATTATTCCACTAGACCCTGGGAGGGATGGGGAAAAAATGGATAAAGTGAAAGATTTTATAGTATAAATATAAAAACCAGGAGATTCAAAAGTAGCTTTTAAAAACCAGCAGCTAGGGGCGCCTGGGTGCTTTGGTCGGTTAAGCAGCCGACTTCGGCTCAGGTCATGATCTCACGGTCCCTGAGTTCGAGCCCCGAGTCGGGCTCTGTGCTGACAGCTCAGAGTCTGGAGCCTGTTTCAGATTCTGTGTCTCCCTCTCTCTCTGCCCCTCCCCTGCTCATGCTCTGTCTCTCTCTGTCTCAAAAATAAATGAACGTTAAAAAAAATAAAAAAAAATAAAAATAAAAACCAGCAGCTATTCAGGGCATCATATAGAGGGATATGAGGTCATGGTTGTACCATCTGGAGCCCAAGCACACAGAACTGTAGCAAGCCCATGTGATAGTTCTCAAGTGAACAGAAAACCTCTGTGTGCTGTCTGCGTGTCTTACTTCCTGCACATGACACTCACAAGGTTTACAATAGGGGAGAATGTGCATAAAAACTAGTGTCTGAGTTAATATTAGGAATTAGTCATGGGCTTGGAGAAATCCTTTTCATCATTTATATACAAGTTTACTAGTCCCAAAGTCAAAGAAATAATATGAAATAAGCATGGGACCTTTTCTTATAACTTCAAGCTTAACCACAACCCCCCCCAAAAAAATCTCTTTTCCTTCATTCTCCTGGTACATGTGCCAATCACGTGATACCAGGTTTGTTGTAACTTTTACCAAACATTTGCCAAACGTCTTCTGTCTGCAGCAGAGACAGGACTAGGTTAAAAAGAAATCATTTTCCTTCTAATCCTTTTTTGTACTAGTTTGCATTGGTCTTTGGCTTTTTCTTCCCAGCAATCTTTGTTTACCTTCCTTTCGAGGATAGCTCTCAGACTGTGGAGAGCAGGACACATTCGGCTGCTTCCTTCATTAGCACAAGAAATAAGCAGATATTTAATTCAATATTCAACATGACACCACAATTGCTCATTGAATACCCACGTGTCGCTCAATACACTAGTGGACGCTAGGAAGGATGCAAAAATGCATGACAGGATCCCTGCCCTGTGAGAGCAGAAGATCCTGTTGACAGGTGGATGGACAAGGAGTAGATGGAGTACTGGGACACTATAGGTGAAGCTCTGGGGATGATGGTGCTGCTGGTGGCACTGTGCCCCTAGCAAAGAGTGGTCTTGCCTGTACTACACTTGTTTTTAATACTCAGGAGAATAACAGTAGGAATTCTCAAGCAAATGAGTATCTGCAGAGTAGAAATTTATAAATTATCAGTTGATTGTTGTCTCCTAGTGCTAGGAGAGGGCCGGCTTACATAAAGCAGATGTGGATAATAAAGGAAAGGACTTCCATATCTGTTGAAAAGTGCATCTCGAAGATTCCTCTCTCAAAGAACAGTGATCTCTTTTAAGCCTGAAGCAATTTTAAATGAAAATAATACATGGTTGGCCATTTCAAAATCTTGCCCAACCAGTGTCAAACACAGAATTATCAGCAATGCGTAATAAACTGAGAAATGAAATTTGAAGGAGAAGTATAAAATGGAATTGAGTTCCAGGGAAGTGAAATTTTTTTCTTCAGTTCAGAGCTAAAGCAGCCTTCAGTCCCTTCTGGATTTTGTCTATTTTTTTGCAAAGACTAAGCATAATGTTGTAACCTACTTTTCCTCTGCTAAAAGTGATTGATTGACTAACTGGAAGTGAAAATCAGTTTGGTACTACTAGAAAAATGGTAAATTTTTATGAATTAATTTTATTCATGCTGCGTGAGAACCATTTTGGCTCTAATATAAAATACTTCAGAGCTTTACTGTAGTTTCTCATGCTGCGGGAGGCAATTGGTCTTGGAGAACAGCTCTCTAAGGAGCTCATGGGTCAGCTTTAACTATTTTGTAAGCAATAAATTAGACAACATTTTAGCAAGCAGAAAGGCTGTGAAAATCTATATAAAAGGAGGGTGACAAACATGTGAAGGCTCATTAGCAATCAAGATAACAGAATACAGTTTTTCTAAAAACAATCAGGAAGTAAATCACCTAGAAAACGAGTTGTAGCAAGCTGATGAGGTAGAACTGGTTAGAATAATGAGTTGGCTCCATTTCGAGAGTAAAATACTTCCTTCTATTCCATGCTATTTCCCATTTTAGGGCTCCTTCTATATGCTGTGTAAATAATATAGGCTCCCAGACAGTAGAGGTCCCTTGTCAAACCTTTCAAAGCCGTGTTCTGAGCACCCGTTTTGCTCCAAGAACTACTCTAGTCTCTGAGGATACGGTGGGATATGATGTAATCCATCCAGGGTTCTATGGAATTTTCAGTAAAGATGCAGATCCAGGTGGCAGATTTGCCTACACTTTCAGGAAATGTGAAAGACTCACCCAAGGACTTAACATTCCCTGCTCTCCATCCTTGAACTACAGCCACAGCACATGCACATGCTTGTACAGGGGCCTCCGCTTTTGTTAACGGTGGCGTTTTGATTCTTTGTTATGCACCGGGCAAAGCCCAGGGTGCAGCTGGAGGATGCCACACAAAAGATGCAGCTCCAGACTGGAGAGCTCTAGCGCAGGTGGCTTCAGGGAAATCAAATCATCTCTTCCATAACCTGTCAACTTTCTGTATCAAAGTGAAATGTATCAATAATGATGGCAGTGTTCCAGCTCACATTTTTTTTAAAAATTAGCATACCGCAATCAGACTTTTTTTTTCACATAGCTGCCCTTATTCCCTCATTAATGAAAAATGTCAGATCTACAGAACAGGTAAAGGAACAAAGCGACATAAATTTTTTTAATGTTTATTTTTGAGAGAGAGAGAGAGACAGAGAGAGAGAGAGAGAGAGAGAGAGAGAGAGAGATGGAGGGGGCAGAGAGAGAGGGAGACACAGAATCCGAAGCAGGCTCCAGGCTCTGAGCTGTCAGCCCAGAGCCCGATGGGGGGCTCAGAGTCACAAACTGCGAGACCATGACCGGAGTTTCAGATGGACGTTTAACTGACTGAGCCACCCAGGCGCCCCACGATTTTATGTAACAGTGCTTCCCAAACTCTATCATACCATGGTACACAAAAAGTCACGATACTTGAATGCCGCACTAGGGTAAAGGAATACCTTTGACGATGGACTGCTGGGGGGCTCTGGTGCCTCAGGTCCAAGGGAACCAATATCTCAGTATACCTGTAACCCCTCACAAACATCATTTGGGAAGCTCTGGATCTAAGAATTTAATTGTGAAGTATTTGATTTCATATTCAGAAATAACTGAGGTGCTTTTTTTTTAAGTTTCTTTATTTTGAGAGGGAGCAAGTGGGGGAGGAGCAGAGAGAGGGAGGGCCAGAATCCCAAGCAGGCTCCACACTGTCAGCACAGAGCCCAACACGGGCTCAAACTCCAGAACCATGAGATCATGACTTGAGCCGAGATCAAGAGTTAGACGCTTAACCAACTGAGCCACCCAGGTGTCCCCCAAGGTGCTTTTTCCAACCTCTTCCTCCACCCAATACTTTCAACAAAACTAGAATATGTTGTCAGAGAAGAGGTTCACAGTTTGAAATGGCTGTTGGAATGAGTCTTTTATACCGATGGGACTGTGCCATAAATTTTCAGGTGAGGTAGGCAGAAAAAATGAGAAGTACTGAACAAGAATTTACCAACTCAACCCTTTTTATTTTACAAATGAAGAAACAATGCACAAAAACCATACTTTAGTGTTTTAGTGGAGGGAAGATAGAAAATCAGATGAAGGCAAGATTTCATAGCTTTCGACCACAGGCTCTTTGCTCCACAGCAGTGGTGCTTAAGGGTGCTCTCCAGACTGGAAGCATCAGCATCACCTGAGAACTTGTTAAAGATGCCACTTGTCAGGCACCACCCCAGATCTAATGGATCAGAAGCTCCAGGACTGAGGCCCAGTAGACTGTTTCAACACGCCCTCTTGGTGGTTCTGATGTACACTGAAGTGTGAGAAATGACGCACCCCGATGTGACTTTGTCATATGTGGCTGATTGGAACCAAGACTATACCTGTGTGGTCAGAAAGCCAAGCACGAAGATGGGGCATTTGCACATGGAGTGCAGGCTCACTCTGACAGGGGAGATGGACTTTGGAATAAAAGGTAGAAGTAGAAGGTTACTAGTAGAAGGGAGATCCCGAATTCAGGATCAAAGTGGGATCTCCAGTTCTCTAAATACTACCAGGTCTGTTATGGCCCAGGCCTTGCCGCCATCTTAACTCCTTCAGAAAAAGTGTCAGCTCTGCATATTTGGGAAACTTAAAAGGAAAACCAGTAGAAGAAAACAATTGTACTTTTCACAGTTGCCCTTTGTGGCTTCTTGTGTTAAACATAATTATTTTGAAAATGACAAACCTCTCTAGATTTAGCTTCTAGGTATTTATTGATTTATTTTGAGAGAGGGAGAGAGAGGATCCCAAGAAGACTTTGTGCTGCCAGCACGGAGCCGAGCCCAGTGTGGGGCTCCAACTCATGAACCGTGAGATTATGACCTGAACTGAAATTAAAAAAAAAAAAAAAAAAAAAAAAAAAAATTCAGACGCTTAACCGACTGAGCCACCTAGGTGCCCCTAGATTTAGTTTTTATAACATGTGGAAGATTAAGAGGAAGAGAGGAAAAAGAGTATTTCTTAGAGGTGAGGCCAAGTTGAGTTAGCCTATTTTATATCACCACTCTTAAATTTCTTTGCCCTTAAAAACATTCAAGTGATGGGGCACCTGGGTGGCTCAGTCTGTTGAGCGTCCGACTTCAGCTCAGGCCATGATCTCACGGTTCATGGGTTCGAGCCCCACGTCGGGCTCTGTCCTGATAGCTCTGAGCCTGTAGCCTGCTTTGGATTCTGTGTATCCCTCTCTTTCCGCCCCTCCCCAACTAGCACTCTGTCTGTCTCTGTCTCTCAAAAAATAAAATAAAAAAACGATAAAAAAAAATAAAAAAAAAAACGTTCAAATGCCTTTTTCCATGTGACTCACTCCAAATCTCTATTCCTCAGATGTGGGTCCTACATTGTGTGGATCAAGGATATCAAATAACTAAAGTAAAAAAAAAAAATGTACAGCTTATTTTTTAGTCTAAGAATAATTCTATCACAAGGAACTAACGAGTAGAAAATCCCCTTTTCATGATTGGAAACTCATGTTAAGCTCAGCAATATTAGTAGCATTAAAATACTTTCATGTTGTATCCTCAGGACATCCATGAATAATAAAAGCTACAACCAACACTGTTGTCATTCGTTAAGATCTTATAAACTGTTCCTTAAAGAGGAAGACACTACATCTCATTCTTTTACCCTCCTTTTCTAAAGACACGGACTCATACTCCTGGACAATGCCTTTTAAACCCTTTATCAAATACTTACCGAGTAAATGTCAACTACTATAAAAAAAGATGCAACTCTCACAGCCCCTGAAACAATAATATACAAGATAATTATCAGGACTGTGTAGTCATTGTCAGATAGTTTTTTATTTAGCACCCATCATTGGAGCCATTTCAGTAGGAGAGGTTACAGGTATAGACAGAGTAAGAATTTTGTTAGGAGATGCAGTGAAATAAAAACAAACAAACAAACAAAAAAAAACAAAAAACCTTGTAGTAAAAAGTTTATTATTATTTAAGAATGTTTATTCTGGTCTTTTGTGTCTTTCCTTTGCAAAGTAGATCTTATTTTTAGTCATGCAGATATAATTAGAACCCAGTGTTGGAGGTTTCCAAAACGGTAGAAAAGAATGGTACTTACTTACTAGGTCTTGAGGCCTAACACAACAACCCAGTGCTCCCGTCAACACAAAGCTCGCCTGAAAGGAAACTGTAATGCTTCAGCATATACCAGGTGGTGCCAGTGTTTGCTGAGATAGCTCTTAAGATTGCTGAGCACAAGCAGCCTTTTCAATGCACTAATAAACTCTACATTCATAAAATTTTCCACAAAAAGTACAGAATTTCATGAAGTTTATTGAAAGTGCACTGATATATATATTTTTTAAAAAAAGGCACTACTATCATTTCCTGCACTCAAATGTGAAATTAGGAAGAGACTGAGAAAAGGGGCTCTTTTTACCAAAATAATTATTTTGCAAGCTGCCCCAGCTTTTATAGATAAAAAGTTTGATTTTGTGAACAAAGTAAAATATTCTAAGTATCTAGTTCTTTAATGCACTGTGGTGACCACTGTGCAAATTAATCTCTGTCCTTTAATGAATAACCTGATATATGAGGCTGGATTTCTGTTTTTCTCAGGCTGCCACTTACTGGCACGTGATTGAAATTCATTTGTATTACCAGTGAGTTCATTGCAAGCCCTAGAATCTACCTCTACCAAGCCTAGAATCAACTTATATTGTTGTGATCGGATGATGAAAAGGAAAAGAATATGCATTTTTAATGATTTCTCTTCTTTCACAACATTTTTTGAAGTCCCTAACACAAACACTTTATGAGAACCACCAGACTATTTTCCAAATGGGCCACAGACTCGTTCTTCCATTATATTCTGTGATTCCTCATTCTTATACCTGCTCTTCTGCCTCCTCAGTATTTCTGCAGGCACTTAGAAAAAATGATCAAATACCTGACTAATGATCCTAAAGATCTTTGTCTAGGTTCTATTATCTCTAATAAAAATGGAAAAGAGAAGGGAGTCCATATTTGTGGTGAACCTACTATGTAGCAAACACAGAGTTGTAGAATTTTTAAACATAATCTTTGGGGGGATTTTGGCATTTTTTTTGGTTTGCTTTAAATATTTACTTATTTTGAGAGAGATGCAGAGGAGAGTGCACAAGCAGGAAGAGGAGCAGAAAGAAAGGAGAGAGAGAATCCCAAGCAGGCTCTGTGCTATCAGCACAGAGCCCGATGTGGGGCTTGATCTCACAAACCATGAGATCATGACCTGAGCCTAAATCAAGAGTCGGATGCTTAACCAACTGAGCCACCCAGGTGTCCCCAAACATAATCCTTGTTAATGCTATAATGCTAAGAGTTAGGTTATTGCACCCATTTTACAGGGGAGGAAATTGAGGCTCAGACTTAGCAATAGTCCTACAGATACTATGGGGCAAAAATATTATTTGAACCTTATTGTGTGTAACTCCAAAGCTCATGATCTTTATAAATTAAAAATAATATTCCTGGAATTTTTATTAAGGTTAATTATAGTTATACCTTTATATAAAATTAACTTTGTTTAATGACTAATATTTTCAAAGCACTGTCACATACATGATCACATACATGATCCATTTCAAGACAGCTGGTAGAATGGAGGACATGTGGGGGTTGTTGTAAGGATTAGCAATAATGTCTAATGTATAATGTCAGTGTAAAACAAGTCCTCAGTAGTTGTTGTTGTTGTTATTATTATTATTATTATTATTATTATTATTATTATTCCCAGCAGGCTTAGAAGTTGTGTAGCATAGCTATTATCACTCCTTCTTGACAGACTTTCTCTACAAAGATTAATCCCTTTCACATTATGCTTCACAAGCAAATATAACTTTAACGTTTTTATTTACAAGGCATTTACTTACAAGAGTTTCAAAACCCCATATTCAACTTCAGTTTGTTTGCGATGCTGGCAGGCAGGGGATGGAAGGGGGGTAGGTGTGAGACGGGCTTACAATCTTTGCCAGCCCAGACAGAATTGGAAATTATGCCTTCAGTCTCTAAAATGAGTGTCCTTTTTCACTGCACCTAAGTGCTCCATATGATGTTCTTTATCAGAGACTTCATTATCTTCTTTCAAGCAATGAAGAGCTTTTGTTTCTTGCCTCCACAGTGAGGGGAGTGCATGCTGAAGCGGTACATGCAGACCCTGCTTGGGCTTGCTTATGGGGGGGAGAGCAGTTATCAATCACAATGCAGAGAGATGCTTGGGGTTGGACTCTGAAGCACATTCCTGCTCTCTGATTAGTAGGCAATGAAGTGCAAGAAGTGCTCGGTATCAGTGACTCACAGCGAGACAGGAAATCTCAAGCGATCCGCCCTTCCTTCCTGCCCTCCAGACCAGCTGGGTTGCAGAACCACAGGCCTCAGCCAGCCTAGAGCATTGGGGAGAAGGGAAGGGCCGGAGTGGGCAGACCCTGGGCCAGTGCAGTAGGCTCCCTTAATGGATCAAAAAGGCAGGACCCCCCCACAGTCACACTGCTGCAGGGAAGGTACACTCTCTTTATCCTCAAGGATGCTTTTTCTGTTGAGATTTCTCTTTTCCCCTTTACCCCACATCTCCCTGGTATATTCTCGCCTTTGTATTGTTTTTAAATATAAATACAAAGTTTGGCACAACTCAGTTGAGTGGTTTTCATTTACACTATGTTTTAAAAGCATGCAAGAAATGACATTAGTCATCATTACAAGCGATGTCTCCACAGTGGCAAAATGGCAGAATGTGTCTCTCCAGCAAGATGTAAACACATTACAGTAGGCTTTTGAACCCAGTGTAAAATTCTTTCAATAAAGTTATACCATGTTTCTCGTCATGAGAGCAGCAAATAATCCTAATGATGGTAAAGGCTAACAGTTATGCCAAGAACTGCTTTGAGCACCTTGTACCTTTTGAGTCATTGAACTGTTACCACTACCCTTTGAGATAAGCATTGTTGTTGTTCCCAATTTCCAGATGAGGATGCTATCACAGCAAATGAAATCCTCTTCCCTGTCTCCAAAAATTGCTTTTAAACCTCACAAATAGTGAACAAATGAAGCTGAAACATACAATATCATAAATGAATAAAAAATATCATAAATATCATAAATTAAGCTGCCTCTTGCAGGGATTTGTTGTAAGAGTCAAATGAATAAATGACACAAAATGGTGATATACATGTTTCCCATATTCGGCTGAGTTCAGCAATATACTTCCAACTCATTCATTAAACTGTAAAAACATTATCCTAAAAAACGTCCAAAATCAAAACTCTGAAATGAGTTGTTACAGCAGACCAATTTTGGCAGTTATGTTTTTTTTTAGAGCAAACTTTTCATATTTTATTGGAATGAAGTGATAACATCTGATAAATTCTGATAGATACATTTTTTTAAATATGAAATTTATTGTCAAATAGGTTTCCATACAACACCCAGTGCTCATCCCAAAATGCAGTTATCTTTTTCAAGACCACTTCCCTCTCTTCCTACAGGGCAGCAATGTCAGAAAGTGTCAGAAGTATGCATTCCTGTGTGTTCATGCAGAAACTAGGTCTCAGGTTGAAAAACCATTTATTGGGGTGTGGAGATATATATATATATATATTTATTTAAATATATGTGTGTATATTGTATATATATTTATTTATTTAAATATATATATACACACACATACATATATATATGCACATACATACACACACACACATATATATACACACATACATATATATATACACACACACATATATATACACATACATATATATACATATATACATATATATAACCTTTCAGTTCACCTCCTTTCATTTTCCTGCTCTCTCCAAGCTCAGCTCACACCCTGTGTTGCAGCCACGCCAAAATACTTCTAATGAATTGTTCATTGTTGTATGCCTTTGAATAAGTGGCTGCTTTCTCTGTTTGAAAAGCCATTGCTCCCCCATTCCACCCAGTGAATCCTCCAACATTCAGAATTCTGTCCATCTTTTCCTACATTCGAAGAGTATTTACTGAACACCTCTTGCAAGGCAGACACCAGGTGGGGTGGGAAGGAGGTTCTGACTGTTTTTATTCTAGTGCATAGAGACAGAGTTGAAAGAGAGAGAGAGAGAGAGAGAGAGCGGGAGGGAAGGAGGGAGGGAGGGAGGAAGGAAAGCAAAAAAAGCAAAGGAAGGAAAGAAGAAAAACAAAGGAAGAAAAGAAGGAAAGGAATAAGGGAAAGGAGGAAAAGGGGGAAGGCAGAGGGAAGGAGGGAGGTACCTACCTACCTTGGTTTGTGTTATGCAGAGCCATATGACATTAGGTGATAAGTGGTTACTTATATCAGGTGTCAGGGATCCAGCCACAAGCTCTGAATGGCAAGAAGGAGACAGTCAGACAGAGGTAGACACCACTAGTTCCAAGGTGCTAAGCTCTCGAGAACAAGCCCGGTTTCCCAACCAACTGAAAGGAGCTGGTGTGACTGAGGTGCAGTCACAGAGAAAGGCAGCCACCATATTCCATTGGTTTTGTAATACCTGTCAGTAGTTCAAGGTGAAAATTTAAAGCAGAGAATTGATATGATCTAATATATTCTAATAAATCCCTCTGGCTATTGAGAGCACATTGGAGTTTAGGAGGTCAAATGTGGAAGCAGGAAGACAAGGGAGGATACAGGTAAATGAGTCAAAGCAATTATTTCTTCTCTTTCTTTGTGCTCACACAGCATTTTGTAAAGACTCCATGTTACACGTATTTTAAAAACTGATGTATGTGTTTTCTCCTCTACTTAGACAATAAGATCCTTGAAAGTAGGGATGAACCATCATTACACAAAAATAACAAAGAAAAAATTAATAAATTAAGCCTCTGAAGCTTAAAGTTTCTGAAGACAACAGTCATCTATTCAAATGATCGGATTGCAAAGTAGATTATTTACATTGCAGAAGAAATAGAAAGCATTACAGTCCAGAGCAGAGGAGGGAAAAAGCCTGTTATCCAACTGAGGGTATAATACCGAACCAGAACATTAGGGTCTGGTGTTCTTTAACATAGTAGGATGTTAAAACAAGGTGACAGAAGTTTGACAGAGAACAAATCGAGTCAGCTTTCCCTTCTGATGTTTCACAGTTTCAGATAATGGCTGTATTTAGACTCAGGGTTCTAGGTCAAGATGAAACTCATTGAATATATTGAGAAATTATTTATCTGTGCTGGACTATTAAATAAGAAGTAAACAAAAGTGTCCACTTGCTTTTAGATTGTTCAAATTACAGCAAAACCCTAACACTGAGAAAAAGTGCTGACATTCTAAATGTTTCTTTTTCGAGCTATAAAAAGATCAATCATGAGGAAGGGTGAAGCTTGTTTTTAATGTATTCCCTTCCTCCTTTTCTGTATGTCACTCTCCTCAAGGGATCCTCTGCCTCTACCATTCAGAGCCCTCAGGGGTGCACAAATTTAATCAAGGCCTTTTTCCTTCAGTCTTTCCCTTGGTGTCTCATGCCCCTTCCCCAACCTACTTCAACTCTAGATCTAGATCTAGATCAATCTGTATATCTATAATCTATCCATAAAACATATATATATATATATATAACTACAATATAATATGACTATATATGTGGTGTAATATATAATATAAACTATATGTAATATATATGACTATCTTTGTACATACAATCAGTTAGCAGTTGCCTCATAATAAAATGCCACAGAACTTAGTGACTTGAACAGCCACCATTTCTGTCTCACAATCCTGTAAATCATCTAGCTAGTTCTTTTGCATTAAGCTAGCTCATTTGGGGCTCAGTGATCTAAAATGGTCTCCTCCCCTTGTCGGAGGCTACAGCAAGAACAGCTAGGACACCAAAGGCCTTTTTTCACATAGCCTCTCATCTTCAAGGAGTCTTATTCACATGGGAGCAGAAGGGTTCCCTGCAGCAGTAGGCAAATTCTAGTTGCAAGCACTTTTATGTCCTCTGCACTACATTTTTCTAATGTCCTACTGGCCAAAGGAAATTACCTGGCCAAGTTCAGTTTCAAGGTAGAGAGAAATAAACTCAGCCTTTTGATGAGAGGCATGGTAAAAGTCTCCTTGTAAAGGGACATGCCTATGGGGACATAAGTAATTTGTGACCATTTTGTGATACATTGCACTATCATTTTGAAGAAATCCCATAATTTCATTCACACTAAGGTGATAAGGGCTCCTAACAAGGTCCTGTGCTTCTTAATGTGGCAAAATATTTCGCCTCAAGAGTGTGAACCTTGAGTCAGAATTGCAGACCCAGTAGCAGAGGAGGAATTCTTCTGCAAAGGACTCTTCTCGAGCATTTCCAGGCCTGATCTACAGGCAGCCACCCACCTGAGCATAGATCCCATACCTGGTCCCCATATTCCCTAGGCAGTTACATCATGGTGTGCTTGAGAGGCATGATTTGACACATGGAAGGGAGTATATCAATCATGTGACTGTACCAAATAACCTAGTACATAACTGTCCAATAAGTATTAGTTTAATTGGTTAATTCATATGTGCGTGTGTGTTTATGTGTGTGTGTGTGTGTGTGTGTATGAGTGTATTGAGAGAGAAGGAGGGAGGGTGAACATGCACAAACACCAGTTCCATTCCAAATACTCAGGCGTCAAGAGAAAACATGACAGAATGGAGTTGACACAGACTTTAAAGCTAGATGCACATACTACCTGTGTAACCTTGGGCAAATGTCTTAATCTCTCTAAGCCTTCGTGTCCTAATCTATAAAACTGCCATAATAATACCTTTGCTGCAGGGTTATTATAAAAATTAGATAGAATGATAGATGTAGAACACCTAGAGCAACACATGAGATATTAGGGGCATTCAGTCATTAGGGAACAGGAGCCAAGCCTAGCTTCCCACACAAATTCCATTTCTCACTCCTGCCTTCCTTCCGCTCTCGTGCTACTTTCCCTTGGTGATCGGCCTTCTGCCTGCCAGGCCTAGACCAGACCAATCAGAGAAATGAGCAGGGCCAGAAGTAAGGAAATTCTTCTGCATCTTTAGGTTCTGTCAACACGAGGTTTTTCCAGCCATGACAGAAGAGGGTACTTAAAGCAATGGGAATGAGTGACCAAAGCAGTGTTCCCTCTAGAAGTAAGCCTCTGGCTACCCCTTGTCCGCCATTGTGGTGCTACATAAACTCCCAGCCAGAGCAACTACACAGACCCAGATTGGCCAGCAGGGTTTGTATAGTTAGCATTTCAGGAAGTATGGATAGATTTCAATTAAAGGTTGCAGACGGAACACATGCCTTCTCTTTGAGGCCTTCACATCTCACATTCCACAGAAATGCCTATTTTTAAAACTATGTGAAAGAAAAGAAGTTCATAATAAATCCCAGGATCAGGGACTCAAAGATTTCTATATATTTCTCCAAGATGTGTGGGGGATGGGATCACAGACTGTCTGGATTCAAATGTCATCTTGGTCAGTCATAATCTGTATGAATTTGAACAAGTCTGTTTCCTCATTATAAAATGTAGATAATTATAGGACCTCCCTTATACGGTTGTTGTGTGGATTGGCCAAGTCATGTAAAGCACCTACAACACTTCCAGAAACACAGCTCAATAACAGTTAAATTGTTATAAACTGAAGCCAAGGAATTTACAACTAAGAAATTGCACGGAAGAAAGTTGGAAGTTCAAGCTGGGAATTGGCAAGAATCCAGAAGAAAGTGAAGCAGAAATCAAGGGTATTGGTTTAATATCTACAGAAAAGCTATTCAGTCCATCTTCCAAAATTCTCTACTCCCACATCCACGTGCAGGGGTGATGTGTACCCTAAGTTAGCTCAAACCAAAGCTGTTTTCTCTAAAGAAGTTGAATAACTCACCTCTGAGGCGCTAAGGCTCCTGTTGCGGCTGCTTGGTACATAAAGGTAGTTTCTCTACTTTGCTGACTAAATGAATGGTTTAACTTAAAAGGATCACCAAGTGATGAAAAATCAGAGATCCCCACACAGGCACCATTTCTGAAACTTAACCATGTCAAAAAATAAGAGCCAAAAATTTTCTGAGAGAAGAAACAGGTTATCTATAAAGAAATGAGAATCAGACTGGTGTCAGTCTTCTCCCCAACAAAATCAGTTGCTAGAAGATAATGGAAAATGCCTTAAAAGTTCTGAGGAAAAATTCTTTTGAAACTAGAATTATATACCTATCTAAATTATTTTTCCAGTCCAAAGACATTTTCAAGCATGCGAGAGCTTAGAAAATTTTATCTCCTATGCATACTTTCTGGGGGAAAAATATTGGGAGATATATATTAAAGCAAAAGAAAAAGTAATCCAAGAAAAATAAGGTCATGGCAGCCAAGAAAAAAATGAACTTGACTTAGAAATTTATGAAAAATAATTATTGGATGAAAGCTGTTCAGCAAGCTTAGAAAATCAACAATCCAGATAGTAACAGGAAATCTGAAGGTTCTAAAGAATAAGTCCTCAAGTGGAAAATATTACTGTAGGAAATATTCTTACTGATAAACTGCATGATATTTGACAAGATTAAACATATTCTAATTCTATCCACAAGAAAAAGAAAATTAATTAGAAATTTCAAATAACTGACATGATGCATGAAGAAATCATGGTCTAAATAGGAAACAAACTATAATATTGTGTGATATTTAGTAAATTGAAAAAGAAGAATCAATTTGACCTTAATACTTGGAATATTCTTCTTCAAAGAATACAGATTTATTAACACAAAGTTAGATCTCCATGTATCCTTTTAATTTCGAAATGTAAATTTATTGAAAAACAAAAAGAATGCATTTGAAAGACAAATTTCAGACTTATTCAATAAATATTGAGCATCCTCTATGTGCCAGATATATCCACCATGCTTGTGATAGTTTTTTTTATTTTTTATTTGAAATGTTCATTTGACAAATGTGATTTATTTTGTATATTGGCCTTGTTTCCCAACCCCCACACTGTATTAGACAGGAATGTTTATTTCACAACATATAAACTACTAGCCCTTGTGGTTTACTCCAAAGGGGGAAAAATACAAATGTTCTAGAAACAAATGAGACAAATTATGCCCTGGCATATTAAAGGATATCAGAATTCCTATATTGAAGTCACTTATTTACTTTATTCTAATTCACTGTTACCAAATATAAGCATAACCCCCCCCCCCCCCCGCCAACACACATACACAAATGGAATATATTGTGGGAATTGGAGATTTATGCTAAGGGGTTTTACAAAGCATAAATAATAAAAAATGCTGGATGATTTAGGATAGTGTTTTTTTTTCAAAGTGGCATTTGCAGATATTTAGGGGGTATGAATATATTCTCAGTAGTCCATAATTTCTCTGGAGAATTTTGAAATAATGTGACTTTAATTAAATAAATCTCAAATATTAATATAAACACATTTCCTGATCGTGTTGATGAGCACTTTCGAACACAGTAATGCTATATGACTTCTCTTAAGATTGGCTTGTAATTGTCTTACAGTGATTTTTTAGAAAATAATTCAATTTATTGAAACAAACAAAAATCACCTATTTCTTCAGATCTCCTTTATAGGCCAAAGCATGCTACTTTCTGCCTTAGGTGATAATACTCACATTATTATAGCATTCCAAAAGCTTTTTACTTTAAAAAAATTGTTTTTGACTGAACCTATTGGCAAAACACAGAGTAATCAACCATGTAGAAGAACGCAAGTGATACAAACATTGACAATGTAAAAAGATGGGGTATGTAATTGGGCAGAGATGGAGGGAAGTATATGGGGCATTAATTGTCTCATTTTATGTGAATCCAAATTTCTAAAGTTGATAAACCAAGAAAGAAATATTAATATTATTTACAGTTATAAAGGTCACCTCTCAGGGCCTGTTTTGTTTCCTGAAAAATTGGATTGATGAAATATGCCTTATGTATCTCACAGCAGCTTTCCCATGAATGTCATATAAAATGAAAGGTATGGGAGCACTTGGAAAAATAAAAGTGTTTTTAGCATCAAAATGGGTAACTTCTATAGAAGTCTGACCATTTGCTTTTGCATTCTAACTGCAGATTATCAAAGGATATTTAATATATCCAGTATTTTCATCAGCTCTTATAGTTTCCATTCTGTGTAGAATCATAGGCCTTTCAAGGTGAAAAGGCTTTCAGCAATCCTAAAGTTCACTTTCCTCCTTTCACAGGTGAGGAAACGGAGGCCACACACAGTTAACTGACTTGATTAAGTCAAACAGCTCTTAAATGACAGAACTGGTCCAAAAATTAAGTGTCACGAGCTCTAGGGCAATGTTTTCCTATTACATAGATAGATACATGGCCTAATACAGTAATAATAAGTCCAGATAATAAATTTGATTCTTCAGGACTTTAGGAAAAACTTAGAACCCTGTAGTTTCATATGATCAGAGAATGTCCATGGTATAAATAAATGTGCCTTCCTATCTTATGAAGGTTTATTACATAACTTGAATACAGACCTTACTATATTATTACATAAGAGTTACTTGATTAATAATTTTATGTGCTAAGGTAGTATACTTTACTCACGTTTGATTTAAAAATTCTAATGGAGACTTTGATGTTTCTTAGTTCCTCTGTTTTTTAGAGTAATGGGGCTATAGTAAGCATTCTATAAAAATGGGTTGGCTTATTGTTTCTCTTGTTTGTTTTCCTTTTAAGTTTGTGTTTGAAATCATTTCAAACTTACAGGAAAGTTGCAAAAACACTACAAAAACACCTGATTACTCATTACTGAGATTTACCAACTTTTAACATTTTCTTTATCTCTTTCACCCATCTACATTACATATTAAACCTTTAAAAAATATACATATTTTTTCTGACTCTTGTGAGAGTAGGTCACATGTCTTGCCCCTTGATTCTCAATATCCTATATACTTTTTACATAATCACAGTACAATTATTATATTTAAGACTCTTGATATCGATACAACATTTTAAAGCCCACATTTCAATTTTATCAATTGTTTCAATCTCCTTTATACATATTTTTTCGATTGAGGATATTGTCTAGGATAACATACAGTGTTTAGTTGTCATGTCTCTTTATTCTCATATAATTTAGCAATATTCCTCAGCCTCTTTTTGTCTTTCATGTCATTGGCATTTCTGATGAATACAGCCCAGTTATTTCATTTAATATACTGATTAAGGATTTGGTTTTCTTATGATTGTATTCAGATTAGCCATTTTTGGTTGGATTGCTACACGAGTGATGTGTCTTTCTCATGGTTTCACATTTGGAAACACTGGATGTAACTTTGCCTCCTATTGGTGATGTTAATGTCAATTCACTTGATTAAGATGGCATCCTGTTTCCCCACTATACACTATTTTATTCCTTTATAATTATTAAGTACTTTGTGAAGAGATATTTTGAGACTATGTAACTATCTCGTTCTTCATCAAACTTCCTTCCCTTAGATTTAATCTATTGATTATCCTAGCTTGAATCAATTTTACTGGGAAGGTTGCAAAATGGCAAGTTTTTAACTCCGTTTTATTTATTAGTCTTCTCTGTTCACCAGGTAGTAAGGAATAGCATTGTATTTTTCCTTATGTATTTATTATCAGTTTGGACCTATGAATTCTTGTTTTATTCAATTTAATGCACCTCTGCCTTTCTTTTTCTTTTTTTTTTAATGTTTACTTATTTTTGAGAGACAGAGAGAAAGAGATAGAGCGAGAGTGGGGGAGGGGCAGAGAGAGAAAGGGAGACCCAGAATCTGAAGCAGCCTCCAGGCTCTGAGCTGTCAGCACAGAGCCCGTTGCGGGGTTCAAACTCGTGAACTGGGAGATCATGACCCCTTGGGCTGAAATCCACTTAACTGACTGAGCCACCCAAGCACCCCTCTTTTTTTTAATGCCCAAATTGTCCTCGATGGGGCCTGTGGGAACTCATTCAAACTGTCTTTTTGTACCTTTGACATATTTCATCATTTTTTGAGAATTTCCCTATTTCTGGCATAAAAAAATCTCCCGTTCATCTTGTACCTTTACTGCTGCTGCTGTCAAGGAATCAGCGATTCTCAAAAAGCCCTCATTTCTTTTAATGGGGAATGGTATTTGGCCTGATTGATTTTTGAAGTTGACATCATGGAGGTCAATCATGTCCTTTAACAACTCATCTCCTGGTTTAAGTAAAAAAAGCTAGAACTTAAAAAGTATTAGGTTTCATCCAGAATGGAAATACTCTGGGCTTGATTTTTAATTTTTTTTTTCTTAGGCTTAGGAAGTAAATGTGAGAAATGAATCCATAGCAACAAAATGTACTGAAGTGTGTATCAAAGAAACATTTTAATTACCACATAAAATACTACAAAACAAATCAATTTGATTAGAAACCTAGCATTTTAAGTGAGTTGGAAATCACTGATTCCATTGAATACTGCAAATAAAAATATAAGCTGTATTTTGGAATTCTTCAAGAAAGTAAAAATTGCTCAGCTTGAAAATAGTACATAAGCAAAAACTCAAAATAATGATTTTAAATACACAATATGAAAGTCAATAAGAAAAAAAAACAATTATGAGATATGAAATTTAAAACTCTAGTATCTGGCATATTATAGCTGCCAACATTTTTATTGAATGAATTTAAGAGATTTAAGAACAAGATAGCCACTCATAAGAATCCAAATAAAACCATGCATATGAAAAGTATAAAACTGCATACGTATTTGTAGTAGAATGCTACATATGTCCTCCTTACCTGAATACTGTGTGGTCAATTTCCAACGTAAATATCATTTCTTTTAAATTTTGAAGTGTGTGTGTGTGTGTGTGCGTGTGTGTGTGTGTGTGTGTGTTTTAACAGGCAGTGGAGAAAGCAAAAAATACAGATGATAGCAAACATGGTATTACAAAAGAAGGCTGGACTTCACATTGTCTTTGCTCAAGAAAAGGAGGCCAGCCTAAACCAGAGCATCCTGGCAGTGGCTTTTCTTTGTGAAACCAGCCTGTGGCAATACCTATTCTCCAGCCGTGAGGCAATTAAATATCTAAGAATGGACCATCCTTCAATTGCTTCGCAAGCATGAAATCAGCACTGAGCACGTTCTAACTCACCATATGTGGTAATTAAATGTAGGAACTCACACTTCTGTGTGGCCATAAAACCTCTATTTGGGGAGGGAGGCCGCAAGATCTGCAGTTAGCCAGCCTGAGATCAGATAGCGATATGGGAGACATACCTGGCTTCACGCACTTACAAACACGTCCTCATACACTCCCTCGGTTTATTTCAGAGTCCCCAGGCTTCTCAGCTACTGCATGTAATAGTGAGAAAGAAATTTAGATCAAAAGAGACCGCAGGGCAAGACAGGAGTCCAAGAGCATGACTGGACTGGAGTTTCCAGGTCCTGCTATTTCCTTTCAAGTAATGAAATAAGTGAACATAAAAGAAGAGACCAGGTTAAAAAACAGAAAGGAGGCTGGGCAAGAAGCAGCAATAAGACACCAGCTAGGAAGGATCAAGGTTAGCTCTGCCAGACCTGCTGAGTCTTGCTCATTTAGAGGGAGGCTTCCTCCTATCAGTAAAACTACAGAGCTTTAAAAAAAGTTTTTTTTTATAGTGCTCAAGGAGACCGTAGCATAGGACAGGAAAATATTTCAGGATCCAATTGTAACTGATGGAAATATCCCTCAGACAAATGGTCTCAGCTGGAGGAGCTATTTATTAACTGGACTCACTGTGAGCAGCACCTCTCATCAGGCATTCAGCAGGAAATGAAGCCTTCCAGGAGGACTCAACCCAGCAGGAAGCTGCAGCTTGTGAGAAGAAATACCTGATTTACCTGCCCCCAAAAAGTAGTAATTCTGGCAACACAGCGGATAAACCCTAACTACATTTTGAAATGGAATGGGGAGGAATTAACCCAGAGCAAAGCGGGGCCCAGAAGCTGCAAGGCTGGCTCTCCCCTCTATACTTGGGGATCTAGTTGAGGCCCCTGGGTGGCTCAGTCGGTTGGGTGTCCGACCTCGGCTCAGGTCATGATATCACGGTCTGTGGGTTCGAGCCCTGAGTCAGGCTCTGTGCTGACAGCTCAGAGCCTGGAGCCTTTTTCGGATTCTGTGTCTCCCTCTCTCTCTGACCCTCCCCCATTCATGCTCTGTCTCTCTCTGTCTCAAAAATAAATAAACATTAAAAAAAAATTATACTTGGGGATCTAGAGAAGGGACACCTTGCCACACTGGCTCATCGCCTGCCACATTCCCAAGAGAATCAGCGGGCCTGAAGGGAAGCTGGGGATGACTCAAGATGACCTGACACCCTGCACCATAGCCCTGCAAAGTGTCTATCTTTGCATAGTTTAGCCAGCACGAAATTCCAAGGGAGGCAGGGAATCCCTGTGGGGTGGAAGGAAGTGACAAGAGAGATCAAGTTAACCGTCAAGTCATGACCTGGTGAGTAAGCTTGAGAGTCTTCCACTTATTGTTCGACTCGAACTCCCTAGGAAAGAAGAGAACAAGTTGGCATTGTCTCATCACAGAGACCATATAACACGACTCACTGTCACGCTTTCTGTCCCTGCCTCTGATTACATTTATGGTGGATACTTGTGGAGGCTGGCTCCTGTCGCTATTTCTTTTATACTTGTAATACATTTACAAACTAAAATCTACATCCCACACACCCATCGCCCTCAGCTCATCATCTCCCAATTCCTCACTCCCCTATGTCTTCCCCTATATATGAGACAAGTAAATGAGTGAGAGAAGCGTTCCATTTTTCAAACAACTTGCAGAGTATTAAAGGACGAAGGCTGTTTCAGTCCATTTCCTATATTTTTTATAGCTACAACATAATTATCCTTGATGTTCATAATGGAGGTCTGCACAACTGCAAATTCTACATCACGAAGGACTAAATTATATTCATTGTAGATGTATTGCTATTCATTTTATTGCATTCAAATTTTTGACAATCCATGTGTAACATATTCGGTGGTAGTGATAATAGAGTGGAAAACCCCATTCTTCAAGTAAGCTTCCTGAATCAATTACTGAAGAAACAGGGGAGAACAATGATGGTCTGGAGTTCCTTTGGGAGGACTATTTTACACATAGGATGAATACAGAGCAGCTCTTCTTGAGGTCTTTGTGTGGATGAGCAAGGCCAGAATTCTCATTCTTTACTTGAATCTTTAACTTTAGAAGAAAAGTAAAGAACGATCATTTTGAAAATGCTGTTCCAAGGGTCAGTACTCTCTATAATTATAAACCTCAATTCTTGCTGCCATTATTAACTTTTGTATATATTCTCATGAGACAGGGACGGGATGAGAGTCCACCGTAGCATTTGAAACTAATTGAGTAAACTGAGGGATCACCAAATATGCTTTTTCAAAGTAAGGGAAGAGAAGGCTAAACTTGTCTGGCTTGATTGCCTGGCTTGGAATGGGAAGTGAAAACTGGATTTAATTACAAAAATAGTCAATATTGGCATCAGAAAGTAATGAAAATTTAACGTTAAGCCTAGTGCATAGAATTACAGACCTGCGCTTTTCTTAAATAGCTACCAATTGTATGAAAACTTTTAAGAGAACCTCCAAGCAAATTTTAAATCACATAATTAGTGCAATAAAGGCTAATTACACTTTTACCTCTTCTTTGAGTCTTGTGTACACATAGGCACTTAACACCAACAACCATGCAAGCTGTTCTAGAAGTCAATATGTGAAGAGGTGCAAGTTTTTAGTTGATTCAACCAAGCAGACCTTACCAGGGTGGAACCAAATTTAGAATGTTAAAGGTACATATGTGTTGTTGAAAAGTCAAAGGCAAGATTTTCCTTCTCATAATTTACTATTGTTAGAAAAACTATAGGTGATATTTAAATTTTGACAACAGGATTTAAAAGAATGTTTACAAATGCTAGTGGAGAGGGCTGGAGTCACAGCTCAACCTCTCCTTGCCCTGGGAAGTCTTCATAAACTTTCAAAGCAATGCTCTCAAATTCAACCTATTATTGGCCACAGAGTTCCTTAGGGCAAAGTTTTCACACATCTCTGAGACAGCTGGGTGAATCCCAGTCACCTTTGAAGTGAGATGCCGGAAGTCAATAACCAGGTTGACCTGGTGTGGTCCTGTCTGTCTTCACATTCACAAGCAGGTGAAAGGAAGAGTGACACCACTTGTGTAGACAGAGATTTTGTGCTAAAAGCTGGGAGCCAAGCAAGTGAAGCTTTGCTGTCCTGTCCATTGCCTTCTGTTTCTTTTCTATGGCAGAGGGATTCTAGACTTCAATTCAAGGTTAGGAATGATTGAAAACTGAAACCAGTCCTCCAGATAAATAGGCTCAAAGTATTAGGCAACTTCATAATTCATAAAAATAATAGTTTAGTAAGTAGTGTTAATATGGACTTGAAGAAATTATAAATAAGATACTGTTAAATGTTACTGTTTATTAAAAACAGTAGTCAATCCTTTGAAAACTTTGGGTTCTCAAGAATTCTGTTTGCTTTAAAACTGCCCAAATTTCCATTTTGAATTTTCTGCTAAACTTCATTTTGTCTCACTAATGCTAAAACGTGAATTTCAAAGTGTGGATTTAATGTAGCCAGCTCTCATATATTTGTCCCTAAAAGTAGTCATGTAGGGATATGATGTTAAACTTCAGGTCCTGATTTTGCTTAAAAATCATGTCTATGTTAAAGTAGTTACAACACTGAGAACTGTGACTGTAGATTATTTTTAAACTCTTATTTGTTCTTCCTTGTGTTTTATCATCATACATTTATAATTTGTATAGTCACATAAAAGTATGTTAATAAAAAATGTCCAGTGCTGAGCCAAACCCTGAAAAGAGGCTTTACCCTGCCCATGAGCACATTTAGAGGTTCCCCGTGCAAAGAACAGCAGACATGGAATATACACATTATTTAGCAAGTATTTCCTAAGAGCCCTGTTGTATGTCAGATGCTGCGTGAAGTCCTAGGTAGTTATGGAGCCACCTTAACTACATCTCCTCTTTCGAAAACACTCTCTTTCCACAGCTTTTCCCCTTCAGAAGAGGAACAACATCAGTAATTATTACCTAGACCCAAACTTCAAATCTATGAAAGCCTCTACCAAAATATAAAATAAGATCTCCAAAGGAATTGAACGCTAGATCAAAACTAGGGCAAAGCAAAGTAAAAATAATCTAAAATAAGTATGTATCCAGAAGTGTTGTGTTTATTAGTGTTACTTTTTAAAGGAAGAACTAAAAAAAAGAGAACAGTTTTTATTAAGTATCAACTTTCTGCCAGGCATTAAGCATTGCAATTTATGAGTTGAAAATAATTTAATCCTCATGATAGTTGTGTAATATACATTACTTATTTTTCTAATGAAAAAACGGAGTCCCAGAAAGCTTAAGAAACTTGCCCACATCACCGAGCTGATGAAAACAGAGCTAGGATTGTAATCTACTTGTTCTGATTTCAAAAGCAAACTGAATTGGTCAGTTTCTTATAACTAATAAAATGAGGAGTAAGAGGGGCATGATCTAAAGTACTAAATACTAGATAAGTAGAAATGATAATCATTAGGGAAAAGTTTCTGGTTTAAAATTTTTTCCTCAATCACTTCTTTTACCAAGGCAACCAAAGAAACAGAAACTAAGTGAGTACTTTTGGCCTTTCTCTGTCCTTTGGTAAATAATGTCTTAGGGATCTTGAACCCACAATACTAGAGCAGAAAAGAGGCTGGAGTTTAAGCTCCCAGCTAACTAGCTAACTCACACACACACACACACACACACACACACACACACACACACAAAGATTAAGAGTGTTGCATGATAAAATTGCATAAAATATTAACACCTCTTGCCTTAATTAATAATCCCTTCTGATAGTCACTTCAACTTAAAAAGCTGGGCTTTATAAGACACTGAAACTAAAAAACAATGGCAACAAAACTTGAGCTTCACTCATATAAGTTCTCAATAATTAAGAAGTATTATGTGACTCAAATGTTAAAATGCAGATAAATTCCAAATATCTGGTCCAGCCATACTCTTTTAAACTCCAGTTGTTTGTTTTTATTGGGAGTCCATTTCATTTGGCCACTAAGTATGTGATTCCCTTTTTGGAATCTATTCCAAAGTCTATTCCCTTTCTGGAATATAAATTTCCTATTTTAAAACAATGTGGATTGTTTTAAGATAAATAAATAAGTAAATAAATAAATAAAATTCAATGAATCTGAAAACAGTAAACCTCTCTCTTTTATTCTGATTTTCTATGTCAGTGTATGGAAAAAAAAATAAGAGTTTCATTTGTTCCAGAACTTTGTTCATACTGCATTCTATCGCATGATAAAGAAACATAAGTACAATATCTTTTGGAACATTTAATTCAGTTATGTTATCACATATTTGAAAATGGACTTTATCATCTTGATATACTACCCAGAGCTTGGGGTGGAGAAAGGCCTCAAGGAAGGGCTGGTGTTCTCACAAATGCCATCAATCTCGCCTCCTTCCATTCTCAACTCTTCTACCATCAAGGACAGAGAGCGAGCTCAGGCTCATCCCTTTAGCACATATCCCTCTAGCAATATGTTGTCATTTCCCTTCTCCTTTGACACAACACTTACTGTTCCTTGAAATGTATTCCACCTGGAGGAGTAAGGCATTTGCCATTTGACTATAGAAAGCTCCAGTGTTTCTCTCAAAGATGGTATCATCGTTATTGGCATTTGGGACTTATTTAAGCCAGCAATGACTCACTGGCTGGGAAGTCATTTAGCAACCCTGACCCTGGGGTACTGAATGCCAGCGATCCCCCCTCCCAACTGCAACAACAAATCCAGTAGAATAAAATGCCACAATATATATTTGCACAACCCCTCAGGAGACAGTATTTCCCTAACTGCCAATCACTAATTTAAGCCAACTGCCTCACTAAGCCACAGATAAGTGAGCAACTTGCTCAAGATCATAGAGATAATGAATATTTTTTAAAAATGTACTCTTCTTCATTTCAAGAAAAGATTTTCAGTGCATAACTGGACAGTTATTTGAAGTACTTCTTCCAGTTATGCATATGGTTTTGAAAGTAAATATTAACTGTTATGACAGTAAGTGAAAGGCAGAAAAGTAGGCACTGTTGTAATGTTTACTTAAAGGAATTAATATCAAATATCTGTGATGCGTATGATATAAACAATATTCCCTTAGAGCAATGATTCTCAAAGTGAGATCTTCAAAGCCTTCAGGTCTCTGAGACCCTTTCAGGGCCTCAATGAAGCCAAAACTATTTTTATAATAATACTAAAACATTATTTGCCTTTTTACTATGTCAATATTTAAACTGAAGGTGCCAAAAATAAGAAAAAAATAGTTGGGAAAAATTTTGTGCTAGTGTCTTAGCACAAATCAAGGCAATGACACCAAATTGGGCTTACTAGTAGTTATTGTATTTCATACTACCAGAGAGAAAGAAAGAGAAACAGAGGAAATTTGATAACATCTGTGTGATTCTTCAACAAAGTAAGAACCATGCTAGGAGAAATTTTCAAAGGCTTTTGTAAGATTTACTACCGTTGAGTCAATAAAAATAACTAAAATTAATTTTCATGTTGACTTTTAAAAAGACACAGTCATTGACAAATTTCTAAGGTTTTCACATTTTATGGGAAAATTTAGTCAAAACTTCACTACTTCCTGGCATCTCCTTCAAAGTTCATGGATTGCGGTCCTAGAAAAAAGCTTCAGCCACCTGGACAGCTCTTTTACCACTCTGTGATATCACTGTAGGTGAACACTTTAACTCTTACAAAGGAGAGAGAAATTCTACTCTTCAGGTTACATAAGGCTTCGTGAGAGGTCATACAGTGTTGCACCCATAGCCAGAATGCCTTTACTTAAGACCTATGTGTTTGTCAACTTAACTTCCCTTGACTCAGCTTACTTATTTGTAAAATAGCGCCAACATCCAGGTAAATTGTTTGGAAGAATAGTGGCATATAGAAATACTCAGTAAGTACTAGCTCTTATTTTAAGAATAAATTAAGGAAAACACAACTTGCAAGAATGAATCCATATTTGAATTATAGAAATGTAGAGATCATCTAAAATATTATGTCCACTATGGGACATTTGCAAGGACAGATTGTGTAGAAGGGCCCAATGATTTGAAGATCTAGAAATTAATATGTAATGAGAAGTTTGTATCTAATCAATAGTTCAAAAGCATTTTTACAAATTCTAAGTGTGAAGAATGTCTTCATTCTTAGGTAAATGAATACCAATATTATTTTTAGAGATTTTAGTCTCTGGACTACCTTTAATATATAATGAATTAAAGGTAAACTTTATGAGTTAAAGTTAAAAGCCAAATTATTATGAACATCAATTTTTAAGAATATCAATCTATACACTTGATTGTGTATTTATCTGTAGCAGATATATTTTATCAGGTAATTTCAGCCTACATAAAAAATTAATATGATTCGTCATCTCAAAGTATTATACAGTGTCATATTATACGTGTTTTCTACCTTGCTATGTTTCCACTCTTTGTCTTACCAAATGACTTCAATTTGTCAACACTAAAGAAAAACATAACAAAAACCTTTCCTAGGCAGTATTCTTGTTAATATAGCACATTAAAATGCACCTTCTGTATCATAGGAACATGGCATGCTGCTATTAGAGATCACATTAATTTTAATAGGGGAAAACAAAAAGAAGCACATATAAAACTTGGTATACAATATTTTTTATGTAACCAAATGTTTCAGTATCACTATAGATAAAATTTGATATAATCTTGACCTTATCACATTTTAGATGATAACATATATGCACTGCTCTCAGCAATGAACATAAATTCCATCTTTCTGCTCTGTACCTTGTATACACCATATAAATGATAAGCTGGTTCTGGGGGGGGGGGGAATTGTTATATTGCTTTCTCATCCTTCCTTCGGATAAGCATATTTTAGGCCTGAGTGTTACACCCTGTCACCTTGAATAAATGATTAATAATTTTCAGCGTTACTGAAACAACTTCCGTTATTGATGACCGCTCGTTTGGTTTGCAAACCTTAAAATTACGGTGGTGAACTGTTTAAAGTTATGGCTTATCTTTGCCAAAAACCGCTAACAAATTAAAAAGCAACATTCTTGGGAGCTGCTGAATATTCCCCCTTCCTAAAATTCAACAGAGACATGACTAGTGGAAGCACAAGATGTTCCAAAGAACTATCACATGGAACAGTAGGAGTCTCCATTTCAACTTTCACAAATAAGCATTTGAGCCAAAGCCTGACCTGCAGATATCTAAGGAGTATCTATATATTCCTTAAAAAATAAAGGCCTGATTCTTAAAATCATTTCTTTTTCTTTTTATAAATACTCTATTACTCTAGTACTTTAGTTACATAAATGAATTTTCAAAAAGAATGACATACATATTGCTATATCAACACCCTAAACATGGTGTGAAAACAATATAAGAACATTGACCTGAATGATGTTTAGAGAAAAGTTAAATATCATATTAAATCTATGTTGCAGACATGTTTTTTATAGCCTGGCATGTCTCCAGAGCTCCTCTCCCCTGCCATTCTGAATCTTTGTCCTTCTGGAGTGGTAACCTCAAACCTGAATCCAAAGGAGGCATGTGAGAATTCCAAATTCTAGTAGCAAAAGCCACAATGATGCATTTAGCCAGAGCCAATCAGAATGAATCCCAATCACTGGCTGGGATTATGAAAAAATCTACAGTAGCAGGATAAATGACCCTGCCCAAGAATAAAGCCAATCAAGAAGCATGCAATGATGACCTCTGGAGAATGAGAAATTGAATCCTGAACCATTATTTGAGCACCTAGATTTATCACTGCTCAAATTCAAATCACTTCTGAACTTCTTTAGTCACATAAGAAAATAATTCTCTTTTGTGTTTTAAGGGATTTTAAGTTGGTTTCTACTGTTTGCAAGGCAAAGCACCCTCATTAACGTGATCTATTACTCTAGCTATTTAAAGAAGAAAAAAAAGGGGCATCTGGGTGGCTCAGTCGGTTAAGCGGCCGACTTCGGCTCAGGTCATGATCTCGCGGTCCGTGAGTTCGAGCCCCGCGTTGGGCTCTGTGCTGACAGCTCAGAGCCTGGAGCCTGTTTCAGATTCTGTGTCTCCCTCTCTCTGACCCTCCCCTGTTCATGCTCTGTCTCTCCCTGTCTCAAAAACAAATAAAACGTTAAAAAAGATTTTTAGAAAAAAAAAAAATAAAGAAGAAAAAAAAAATCTCAGGGCACCTGAGTGGCTCAGTTGTTTAAGTGTCAGACTTTGGCTCAGGTCATGATCTTGTGGTTTGTGATTTTGAGCCCCATGTGCCTTGTGCTGACAGCTAAGAGCCTGGAGTCTGCTCTGGATTCTGTGTCTCTCTCTCTCTCTGCCCCCTCCCCACATGTGCTCTCTCTCTCTCTCTCTCTCTCTCTCTCTCAAAAATAAATAAACATGAAAAAAATTTTTTTTAATAAAATATAAATAAATAAACATTAAAAAAATTTTAAAAAATCTTTATACTCTATATAGATGAGTTTGTGATGAACCTGATTCCCCAAATACTCCAGGGGATTGTAAATCATTTTAAAGTTTTGGAAAGCAATATGAATATAATGACCTATATACATATTATGTTCTAGTATTTTGCTTAAGAATACAATATGGCAGGTGAATAATTATTAAATGCAGTGTAATATGCCTCAAAATATTAAATGCAACAATCTAAATCTTAACTATAGCACAATAAATAAACATATGATAGTATATTAATACCATATTATGCAAATCTTAAGTTATAAAGATTATGCAAAAAAAAGAAATATTTGTGATATAATATTAAGTAAAAAGGATAAAACACATTGTACTTATTATAATAATTACAGCTATATAAAATGATATATGGATGGAGACAGTGATTCTCAACTGTGGTTCCATATTAGAAACTCCTGGGGACTGTTGTTAAAAATGTAAAAAGTGTTGACGTCTTAGAAATTCTGATTTAATTGGTTTGGGATGGTCATTGGTATTTTTCTAAAGCTCTCTAGGTGATTCTTATGTGCAACCATTAATAAAAGTTTTAGAATAAGAAAAAAAATGAATAGTAAGCCCCTCCCAGTAAGTCAAGACATATTTCATTTTTATACATTCACTTATTCACAACTTGTCATATTCACATACTCATAAATTCTTCTTTGTGTTGGCATTTCTTATCCATGGTTAAACCTGAAAACGGTTCAGGTTTTGATAGTTTCTCTAGTAGCTGAGGAAAAAAATGGCAGCTTAATTATGTCCTAGAGTAGAACAGGGGAAAAAAGGACGGTTGGGGAGCCTATTTTCAGGTATAAATTAATTGCTGGATACACCAAAACCTGACATATCCCAGTCTCTTGTGTTAATAATTTTAATGGTTTTCCTATGGTATTTGCTACTTGGACTTTTTTTTTAAAGCAGGTGACCTGCTGTGTGATTTGCATATGTGTACATGGATTTCCTCTTATCTCCTAGTGTCTCTGTCCTAAGTCTCTTTTGTTGGACCACTCTCCACTCAAGGTTAGAGAAACCCAAAGTTCAGGCCTCAGCTCTTCACACCCTCACCCAGCCTGGGTGATGGATGCACATATGACTCTCAACTATCTATCTCCAGGCCTGACCTCTTCCCTGAACTCCATACAGCCAGCTGCCTCCTCAGCATCTCCATTTGAATGTCTAATAAGCATCTTGACCTAAAGCAGAGCCAAACTCCTAGTTTTCCCCCCCAGACTTAATTGTCCCTGAGTGTTCCCCATGTCACCATTCACCTATTTGAACCAACCGTCAGTCTCATCCTTGATTCTCGGTCTCAACACTTGTCCAGTTCATCAGCAAATCCCTTTGGTTCTACCTTAAAAGTACATCTTGGGTTCAATTCACTTCCCATCAATTTCAATTTATTCCAAGCCATCAGGATCTAATAGCCAGCCTGCTTTTACTCCTGTCCCCCATTGTGTAAATTAGGTCAGATCATTTTTTTTTTTCTAGCTCATAGCCCTCCAGTGGTTTTTCTATCACAATCAAAATAAAATCAATATCTTCACCCTGCTGGCCAGGCTCTGCATGATCTGGACTTCGTCTCCCATGCTCTCCCATGACTCACAGAGCTGCAGGCTTCATAAGCCTTCCATGCTGTTCCTCACAGGCACCAAACCTTTCCTAGCCTCAGGGTATTTTCTCTCCTGCCTAAATTTCTCTGTCCTCAGATTTCTGTGTGCCTCAGCATCTCATACTTCTCCCCAGTGTCTATCAAAGTTCACCTTCTCAGAGAGGCCTTCCCTGAACACCTATCGAAAAGATATCAAAAAGAGAAGATCCTTGAAAATCATCCAAAAGATTCCTCACCACCCACGTCCCTTTCCATCCCTTTAAGACGCTTAATTTTTCTTGATGGTACTTACTGCTATCAGTGTCACATATGTATCTGCTATTGTCTGACTTCCTCATAATCTCCATGAAAATGGGGATTTGATGAGTTTTATTTGCTGCTTTATCCTCCAGCTTTAGAACAGTACCTGGCACATAGTAGGCAGTCAATAAATATTTGTGGAACTAATGAATCAATACAAAAACAATGAATCAGTGATATATATATATATATATATACACACACACACACACACACACACACACACACACACATATATAAGTATATATATTTTTTAGGACAGTATAATTTTTTAGGACAGTTTTAGATTTACAGCAAAATTGATCATGTTTTTGAGTTAAAGAGAGTTCCCATATATCCCCTGCCCTATATATCCCCACATATGCAGTCTCCCCCACTACGTACATTTGGTACCTAAGTGGTACTTTTTCTTTTTTTGAAAACTTCCTAGCAGTTTTTCTTTTAATTTTATTTTTTTAAATTTACACCCAAATTAGCATATAGTGCAACAATGATTTCAGGAGTAGATTCCTTAATGCCCCTTACCCATTTAGCCCATCCCCCCTCCCACAACCCCTCCAGTTAACCCTGTTTGTTCTCCACATTTAATCTCTTATGTTTTGTCCCTCTCGCTGTTTTTAGATTATTTTTGTTTCCCTTCCCTTATGTTCATCTATTTTGTCCCTTAAAGTCCTTATATGAGCGAAGTCATGATATTTGGCTTTCTCTGAATGACTAATTTTGCTTAGCATAATGCCCTCCAGTTCCATCCACACAGTTGCAAATGGCAAGATTTCATTCTTTGTGTATATATATACCACATCTTCTTTATCCATTCATCCACTGATGGACATTTGAGCTCTTTCCATACTTTGGCTATTGTTGATAGTGCTGCTATAAACATGGGGGTGCTTGTGTCCCTTCGAAACAGCACACCTGTATCCCTTGGATAAATGCCTAGTAGTGCCATTGCTGGGGCGTAGGGTAGTTCTATTTTTAGCTTTTTGAGGAACCTCCGTATTGTTTTCCAGAGTGGCTGCACCAGCTTGCATTCCCACCAGCAGTGCAAAAGAGATCCTCCTTCTCCTTATCCTCACCAACATCTGTTGTTGCCTGAGTTGTTAGGTTAGCCATTCTGACAGGGGTAAGTAAGGTGGTATCTCATTGTGGTTTTGATTTATATTTCCCTGATGATGAGTGATGTGGAGCATTTTTTCATGTGTCAGTTGGCCATCTGGAAGTCTTCTTTGGAGAAGTGTCTATTCATGTCTTTTGCCCATTTGTTCACTGGATTATTTCTTTTTTGGGTGTTGAGTTTGATAAGTTCTTTATAGATGTTGGATACTAACCCTTTATCTGATATGTCATTTGCAAATATATTCCCCATTCTGTTGGTTGCCTTTTGTTTTTGCTGATTGTTTCCTTTGCTGTGCAGATTTTATTTTGATGAGGTCCCAGTAGTTCATTTTTGCTTTTGTTTCCCTTGCCTCCAGAGATGTGTTGAGTAAGAAGTTGCTGTGGCCAAGATCAAAGAGGTTTTTGCCTGCTTTCCCCTCGAGGATTTGATGGCTTCATGTCTTACATTTGGGCCTTTCATCCATTTTGAGTTTATTTTTGTGTATGGTGTAAGAAAGTGGTCCAAGTTCTACTTCTGCATGTTGCTGTCCAGTTTTCCCAGCACCACTTGCTGAAGAGACTGTCTTTATTCCATTGGATATTCTTTCCTGCTTTGTCAAGGATTAGTTGGCCATATGTTTGTGGGTCCATTTCTGGGATCTCTATTCTGTTCTGTTGATCTGAGTGTCTGTTCTTGTGCCAGTCGCATACTGTCTTGATGATTATAGCTTTGTAGTATAGCTTGAAGTCTGGGATTGTGATGCCTCCTGCTTTGGTTTTCTTTTTCAAGATTACTTTGGCTGTTTGGGGTCTTTTCTGGTTCCATACAAATTTTAGAATTGTTTGTTCTAGCTCTGTGAAGAATGCTGGTATTATGTTGATAGGGATTGCATTAAATATGTAGATTGCTTTGAGTACTATCGACATTTTAACAACATTCATTCTTCCTATCCAGGAGCATGGAATCTTTCCTTTTTTCTGTGTGTCTTCTTCAGTTTCTTTCATAAGCCTTCTACAGTTTTCAGTGTATAGATTTTTCACCCCTTTGGTTAGGTTTATTCCTAGGTATTTTATGGTTTTTGGTGCAATTGTAAATGGGATTGATTCCTTGATTTCTCTTTCTGTTGCTTCATTGTTGGTGAATAGGAATGTAACTGATTTCTTTGCGTTGATTTTGTATCCTGCAACTTTGCTGAATTCATTAATCAGTTCTAGCAGTTTTTTGGTGGAGTCTTTTGGGTTTTTCATATAGAGTATCACGTCATCTGCAGAGTGAAAGTTTGACCTCCTCTTGGCCCATTTGGATGCCTTTTATTTCATTGTGTTGTCTGATTGCAGAGGCTAAGACTTCCAATACTATGTTGAATAACAGTGGTGAGAGTGGACATCCCTGTCTTGTTCCTGACCTTAGGGGGAAAGCTCTCAGTTTTTCCCCATTGAGGATGATATTAGCACTGGGTCATTCATACATGGCTTTTATTATCTGGAGGTGTGATCCTTTGATTCCTACTTTCTTGAGGGTTTTTATCAAGAAAGGATGTTGTATTTTGTCAAATGCTTTCTCTGCATCTATTGAGAGGATCATATATGGTTCTTGTCCTTTCTTTTATTGATGTGATGAATCACATTAATTGTTTTGCAGATATTGAACCGACCCTGCATCCCAGGTATAAATCCCACTTGGTCATGGTGAATAATTTTTTTAATGTATTCTTGGATCCAATTGGCTAATATCTTGTTGAGGATTTTTGCATCCATGTTCATCAGGGAAATTGGTCTATAGTTCTCCTTTTTAGTGGGGTCTCTATCTGGTTTTGGAATTAAGGTAATGCTGGCCTCATAGAAAGAGTTTGGAAGTTTTCCTTCCATTTCTATTTTTAGGAACACCTTCAAGAGAATAGGTGTTACCTCTTCCTTAAATGTTTGGTAGAATTCCCCTGGAAAGCCATCTGGCCCTGGACTCTTGTTTTTTGATTACAATTTGATTTCTTTACTGGTTATGGGTCTGTTCAACTTTTCTATTTCTTCCTGTTTCAGTTTTGGTAGTGTATATGTTTCTAGGAATTTGTCCATTTCTTCCAGATTGCCCATTTTATTGGCATATAATTGCTCATAATATTCTCTTATTGTTTTTATTTCGCTATGTTGGTTGTGATCCCTTCTCTTTCATTCTTGATTTTATTTATTTGGGTCCTTTCCTTTTTTATTTTTGATCAAACTGGCTAGTGGTTTATCAATTTTGTTAATTCTTTCAAAGAACCAGCTTTGGGTTTCATTGATCTGTTCTACTGTTTTGTTTTTTTTTTATTTCTATAGCATTAATTTCTGCTCTAATCTTTATCATTTCCTGTCTTCTGCTGGTTTTGGGTTTTATTTGCTGTTCTTCTTCCAGCTCTTTAAGGAGTAAGGTTAGGTTGTATATTTGAGATCTTTCTTACTTCTTTAGGAAGGCCTGAATTGCTGTATGCTTTCCTCTTATGACCGCCTTTGCTGCTTCCCAGAGGTTTTGGGTTGTGGTGTTATCATTTTCATTGGCTTCCATATACATTTTAATTTCCTCTTTAACTTCTTGGTTGGCCTGTTGATTCTATAGAAGGAAGTTTTTTAGTCTCCAAGTATTTGTTACCTTTCCAAAATTCTTCTTGTGGTTGATTTCGAGTTTCATAGTGTTGTGTTCTGAAATTATGCACGATATGATCTTGGTCTTTTTGTATTTGCTGAGGGCTGATTTGTGTCCCAGTATGTGGTCTATTCTGGAGAATGTTCCATGTGCACTGGAGAAGAATGTATATTTTGCTGCTTTAGGATGAAATGTTCTGAATATATCTGTTAAGTCCATCTGGTCCAATGTGTCATTCAAAGCCATTGTTTCCTTGTTGAGTTTTTGATAGATGATCTGTCCATTGCTGTGAGTGTGGTGTTGAAGTCTCCTACTATTATGGTATTACTATCAATGGGTGCTCTCATATTTGGTGCATCAATGTTTACAATTGTTAGGTCTTCTTGTTGGATACACACCTTGATTATGATATAATGCCCTTCTGCATCTCATGATACAGTCTTTATTTTAAAATCTAGATTGTCTGATATAAGTATGACTACTCTGGCTTTCTTTTGTTGACCATTAGCATGATAGATGGTTCTCCATCCCTTTATTTTCAATCTGAAGGTGTGTTTAGGTCTAAAATGGGTCTCTTGTAAACAGCATATAGCTGGGCCTTGTTTTCTTATCCATTCTGTTACCCTCTGTCTTTTGATTGGAGCATTGAGTCCATTGATGTTTACAGTGAGTACTGAAAGATATGAATTTATTGCCAGTATGTTGCTTGTAGAGTTGGAGTTTCTGGTAGTGTTTTCTGGTCCTTCCTAATCTTTGTTGCTTTCGGTATTTATTTATTTATTTATTTGTTTGTTTGTTTACTTATTTATTTATTTTTTCATCTTTTCTCCCCTCAGAGAATCCCCCTTAAAATTTCTTGCAGGGCTGGGGTGCCTGGGTGGCTCAGTCGGTTAAGTGTTTGACTTCAGCTCAGGACATGATCTCACGGCTTGTGAGTTCAAGCCCCATGTCAGGCTCTGTGGTGACAGCTCAGAACCTGGAGCCTGCTTCAGATTCTGTGTCTCCCTCTCTCTCTGCCCCTCCCGCTCTTGTGCTCTATCTCTCTCAAAAATAAATCAACATTAAAAAAATTTTCTAAAAATTCTTGCAGGGGTGGTTTAGTGGTCACAAATTCCTTTAGTTTGTCTGGGAAACTTTTTATCTCTCCTTCTATTTTGAATGACAGCCTTGTAGGATAAAGAATTCTTGGCTGCATATTTTTCTGATTCAGCACATTGAATATATCCCACCGCTCCCTTCTGGCCTGCCAAGTTTCTGTGGACAGGTCTGCTGCAAACCTGATCTGTCTTCCCTTGCAGGTTAAGGACTTTTTTCTCTTGCATAGTTCATGATTCTCTCCTTGCCTGAGTATTTTGTGAATTTGAGTATGATAGGCTTTGTTGATGGTCGATTTTTGTTGAATCTAATGGGGGTCCTCTGTGCTTCCTGGATTTTGATGTCTGTGTCTTTCCCCACATTAGGAAAGTTTTCCGCTATGATTTCCTCACATAACCCTTCTACCCGTTTCCTCTCTTCCTCTTCTGGGACCCCAATGATTCTGATGTTGTTCATTTTTAATGAGTCACTGATTTCTCTAATTCTTAAATTGTGCTCTTTTGCCTTAATCTCTCCCCTTTTTTCTGTTTCATTATTCTCCAAAAGTTTGTCCTCTATATCACTGATTGTCTGTTCTGCCTCATGCATCCTTGCCACCATGGCATCCAATCTATATTGCAGCTCAGTTATAGCATTTTTTATTTCTTTTATCTAGCTTTTATTTCTTTTATCTCTGCAGAAAGGGATTCTAATCTATTTTTGACCCCAGCTAGTATTCTTATCGTGATTCTAAATTCTGGTTCAGACATCTTGCTTGAATCTGTGTTGCTTAACTACCTAGCTGTCATTTCTTCCCACTCTTTCTTTTGTAGTGAATTCCTTTGTTTCATCATTTTGAAGGGAGAAAAAGAATTAGGAGGTAGAAAAATTAAAATTGAAAAAAATTAAAATGAAAAAGTATTAAAATTAAAAAATTAAAAACAAACACACACACACAAAAACATCAAATAAATGATGCTAGATCCTAGGTGTGTTTGGTCTAGGTGTTGAAAGTGGCTTCATAGATTAGCGAAAAAAAGGGAGAAAAAGAAACAAAAAAGGAAATTATTTGAAAACTTGAAAAAATACACTGAAGTAGACTAAAATGAAATGATAGAAGTAAAGTAGAATTGAAAAGAAATTACACAAAAGTAAAAAATATAGTAGAAAAAAATTAAAGAAGAATATTTTTAATAAAAATTGAAACTAAAAATGATTGTTTTCTCTTCCTGCTGAAATCTGTGGTTCAGGTTGTGCAGATTGCTGTGTTAATCCTCAGATCAGTTTTCTAGGTGTGCAGGATGGTTTAGTGTTGGTCTGGCTGTATTTCATGGACGTGAGACACACAAAAAACTTCCATGCTGTTCTGCCATCTTGGCTCCTCCTGCCCAGTGGTACATTTTTTATAATCTATGAATGTACATTGACCCATCATTATCATCCAGAATCCATAATTTACATTAGGGTTCGCTCTTGATTCTGCACATTTCATGGTGGGACTGGGAAGGATTAAATCACTGCTTTTCTCTGGCCAGCTTGAAAGCCATCTTCAGCAACTCTCAGCATCATTGCTTCTAGTTTTGGTGACTCAGTCACTAGTTCAGGCCACATGTAACAATTTGTGATTCATCTCCCTACCTCTAGTGTGACCTTCTCAAACTTACCTGCCACACTGAGAAGTAAGCAGGACTGTATTATCCTTAAATGAAACCTTTCCCAAGGACCCCGGTAGCACAGGACACTGTTACTTGCCCCACCCCTCACTTACACCATTCCTTGGGGGATGCCGGCTTGCTAGTCTTCTCTGACAGAAGGGCATATACAGCTACAGTTCAGGTGTCCTCCTCTGCAGTTGCTTTGTCTCTGTCATGGCACTTCATCACAGCTCGCAGAGACTACTACAAGAAGAACCAACAGAAACACAAGACACTGAACGGAGCATTGATCCTGGAACTAGATTATTTGGGTTCAAATCCTTTTGCCCTTTAGTACTTGTATGGCCTTGGTGAGTCACTTACCCTTTTTTGGCTTCAGTTTCCTCATCTGTAAAATGAAGATAACTGTAATATGTAGGTCTCATAGACTCGTGATGGTTACAAGACCTGATACATGTGAACTATTCAGAAAAGTACATGGCACATGGCAACACATGATGATACACATTAGTGATTATTTTATTATCACTACATCAGTCTCTGATTTCAACTTCTATGTGTGTTTTGACTGGGTTACACTGTACATTTTCAGCAAGTTCGTATTCTTCCTCAATGCTTCTTACACAAATCTGGGTTTCAAATTATTTGACTCTCACATTGGATGGTTATGCAGGTAACAGCAACAAACAAGGAAATGATGTTGTTTAAACTTTGTAATCCCAGAGACACAGAATCTGAAGCAGGCTCCAGGCTCTGAGCTGTCAGCACAGAGCCCGAAGTGGGGCTCGAACTCACAAGCTGTGAGATCATGACCTGAGCTGAAGTCGGACGCTTAACTGACTGAGCCACCCAGGCGCCCCAAATTTTTAACTTAATTTCCTTTCTAAAGACTTTATCTCCAAATACAGTCACATTCTGAGGTACTGGGAATTAGGACTTCAATATAACGAATTTTGGAGGATACAATTCAACTCAGAACAATGCCACCTCACTTATTTCAAGCCACTTTTCTGCAGAGCTGACATAAATTATTGATACTTAAATATATGAACTCTATCATAAGTCACAGTCCAATGAATTAAAAATTTTGGAAAAACACAGTTATTAATACTTAAATCCATGTGAAAAAAGGTATTTTTAAAATTAAATATAATAGAATGCCAAGTCACAGCTTAAATGTTAAGGGAAAAAAATAGTATAGATAAATGAGTCATCCATAATTGTTTCTTTATTCAATATTGATAAAATTATATATTTTAAAAAAGAGAGGTCATTTGCAAACTGTCAGCAATGCTATGGTCAAGGCCAAACAAATAAACCAACAAAATTATGAGGTTAAATTATTTTCTCAAGGCTAATTTAAAAAGCAGTGACGTAAAAATTAATAAAACTTGAAAACGCAATATGTAAACTTGATGGCACCACAGACACTAATTTAATTTTAAAAATTATGTTAGCTTAATAAATATTTCAGTTTTTTTAAATTAACATCATGACTTTATAAGCCCTAAATCAACTTTTTTTTCTTGCTGCTATCATCTGCCAATTTGCAGATGGGTTGGTCCCTGAATCTGTGTCTATGTCAATGCAGACCTGGGAAATAACACAAGTAATTAATAAAATGTTAAGGGTTATATATCTCAGTCCTATATTCCAACCAGATTTATTCTTGTATTATTTAAAATTTTTGAAAAGGAATATTTGGAGGAAAAAAAGTGAATCAAAGTAGGTATTATAAACTTTAGGGTAGGGTTTATCTGGTGTTAAGTAAATTTGCTTAGGAGCTCTGCTCAAATAAGTTATTAGGTAGGAAATCATTTTAAAACAAAGACAGACTGTAGTACCACCTGCGCTCCTAATACATCATTTGTTTTGTAACATTGAAGGACAAAGATCATGTTATGTGTTTTCTTGCTTTTAGTGACGAATACAAGATATGGATAATAAATCAGGTTTCTAAACCCTTTACCCTCTGCCACCACAAAAATAAAACATATTGATAAAATTCCGTAATTTGTAAAGTACAAATGACTTTGCTATGAAGTGAACCTTCAAGAATTTTTGAATGAAAATTTTAAATGCTGTAGGAATTATTGGTGTAGGGTTTAATATATTTGCAACTAACCTTCAAGAATTTTTGAATGAAAATTTTAAATGCTGTAGGAGTTATTGGTGTAGGGTTTAATATATTTGCAACTAATAGCCAAAGAGATGAATTCTGAAGTGCCAGGCCTGAGGTGTTCACCATAAAATGCCTTGTTTAATGTTTCCTTAATGAAATCAAATCGTTAAGATAATGAAAATAAAGAGAAAGGTCAAGTCACTGCGGATAAGCCACTTAACCTTATATCTTATTGCACATAACAGCACCGAGTAAGAAACCAATCTTCATAAATTGAATTTATTTCATATTCCTAATGCTTATGAATAAATCATCTTCTGTAATTAAATAATGTGTGCTTCTTTTCTGAAAACCCTGCTACCAGCTGTTAGGATAGGTTTGGGTTTTCCTGATTTGAAATGCGTCTGCTGGGGCCCTTCCTATGGAGTCAAAGTGAGGGCTATACCCTTCTGCACCTACTGAATCTGAGTATTTCAGAAACGATAGAAGGAGAAGCTTATTAATAAAGATTCCAGCAGTAAAACAGCTCAAGATAATGCTCTAAATTCCCTAAGTTAGCCTGGAATTACATGTCATTTCTCATAAAAGAAAGCAACAGGTCATGTCACTGTACTGTTATAACGGCCTCCTACACATTCCATTTTTTCCAGAAATCTAATTCAGATGCTATAGTTGTGGGTTCATGGACACATACCCTCATAAGCACACAATAAAAAGCCCCATTCCTTTGTCTTTCACTCCAGATAATTTTTCCTATGTCTGTAATACAATTCTCCCCCAATTTTTAAATTCTAAAATATATTCAAAAGTAAAGAATTCAGAGCTAAGGATAATATTTCTTATTATCTTTAGCAGCATGCGTAAGGCACATCTAAAAATCCTCTTCATCCTTCTGAAATTTTGTTGATTTTCACCCAAAGTATATAAAAATTTGAGGCGTTTCTTTTATTCAAGGCCCATTCTTTATTCTGAGCCAAATGGGGATGGTTCAAGCCTATTTTTGGTAATTAAATCAAAAGGAAAGGTAAGCATTTATTTTTACCATGTAAAATTTATCCCACTTCCCATTGTTTTCTGCACAATAGGACATTTTGATTTAAAAAGCAACTTTTTGGGGCGCCTGGGTGGCTCAAGTTGGTTAAGTGTCTGACTTCAGCTCAGGTCATGATCTCACAGTTGGTGGGTTCGAGCCCCGCATCGACAGCTCAGAGCCTGGAGCCTGCTTCGGATTCTGTGTGTCTCTTTCTCTGTTTCTCCCCCACTCACATTCTGTCTCTCTCTCTCTCTCTCAAAAATAAATAAAGCTTAAAAAGCAACTTTCACTGTGACCATAGTTCTCTGCCCTTTTTCTGCTGAAACTCTGAGGAGTAATGATGCTCCCACAGCAGATACACTCCTAAGTTAAGTTCCTGGAATGCTCATTCTAACTCTATTCCTATTTTTTCCTCTCAAGAGAGTCCATCAGAATGCAAAAGAGTGAGAATAAGAATGGCCAGCCTTGAATATCACCCCTCCAACACCCCCATCCTCGCTTTGTAGCTTTGTAAGGAAAACAAAGTAACCATTCCTCAAACTGTTATAACTGCAACCACTAATGGTAAATAATTAGGTAGGATACACTGATGTATTACAACCCTTCAGGGGAGAATCATATTTTAGATTTTGTAAAATAAGATTTTCCTGTGAATATTCAATTCCAAAAGCTAGACCCCACTCTTCCTCTTAAATATACCTGCATTTCAGACTTCTATTTTAAAGCTATTAGAAACAATTTCTCCATGCAGACTAAGAAAATGCATTTGGTTGTGCTTCCCAGTATTTGGAACTGCAATATTCATCTTACTGTGTTATTTCAGGTTATGTCTGCCATTTGCACAGCAATCTTTCAGAATTATCTGACTTTGACAGCAATTATTTAAAAATCGGAAATGCTTGAATGGGTTGAGTTCTTAAAATTAATATTTTATCAGCTACTTCCTGTTACACTTTTAAACCTAAAGTATAACTGATGCTATGCTCTAATTAAAATATACACATTACAGTGTGATTTGACAGAAGTATAAATGAAAAGCTTCCTGTAATAAAATTAAAAATCCCAATCACATTTACAAATCTCTACCAATGTATTTATTAAAAAACTGGACTTCTATCTTTTAACTCTGGCCAAGGAAGAAGCACTTTTGTTAAAGATGGTTAGGCACCCACAAGTTCATTTTTAGTTTTGAGAGACAGAGCATGACTAGGGAAGGGGGAGAGAGAGAAAGGGGGACAGAATCCGAAGCAGGCTCCCGGCTCTGAGCTGTCAGCACAGAGCCCCACGCGGGGCTCGAATGCACAAACTGCGAGATCATGACCTGGGTCGAAGTTGGACGCCCAACCGACTGAGCCACCCAGGTGACCCCCTCAATTTCATTTTTAGAAAGGGTTTGTGCTTGAAGCATTAACAATTGGACACTTCTGTTGCATTGAAATAATTATTGGAAACTAACAGTGACTCCATTGATGATATAGGTCAGAAAATTCTAGGGGCACCTGGGTGGTTCAGTCGGTTAAGCATCTGACTTCAGCTCAGGTCATGATCTCACGGTTTGTGGGTTCGAGCCCCGCGTCGGGCTCTGTGCTAAGAGCCTGGAACCTGCTTCAGATTCTGTGCCTCCCTCTCTTTCTGTCCCTTCCCTGCTCACACTCTTTCTCTCTCTCTCTCTCAAATAAACATTAAAACAATTAAAAAAAAAAAAGTTAAAAAAAGTAAAAAGCCCCACTAATAAATGCAAAAGAAATCCCTAAGCAGTGAAGTAAATTTAAACTAAGAGCCAGAATTGGGGCATCTTGCCTAAGTGAACGTAGGACAAACATTATTTTCCTTCAATCAGGATGATGACACCAATTGTCTAACAAACTAATGGGGGAATAAAGAATAAAAGCATATCAGATTAATGTGTTTGATAGTCAGTAAACAAAGTAATTTGCTGAACAATGTTTACTAGATTGCATTCCCCTTTTTCTCCTTCACAGCCATATGATGATAGGTGATTGTTTTACTTCTGCAAAGCAGACATAACTCCTGGGTAAATATTCTAGCTATGCTTTAAGCCACGATTACTTGAATAAGAGTTGTAGAAGTATGTGGAAAACTTCCTTAGGAAAAAAAAATTATAGAGATGCCTTTCTGGACAAGTGATTTGTTTGCTTCAAAAAAATCTATGTTAGAGTAGAAACTCATTTATTTAGAAATTAATTCATAGGTAAATTAATTCATTCACCATTTTTCAACTGTTACCCAAACATGGTGGCAGGGTTTTACGAAAGGCCTTGTTCACTGGAGTATATTGTGTAACAAGTTAGAGTTAGATTTTAAATGGAGATGAACAGAATGGAGTAATCAACAGGAAAATATAAGCAGCTTCATCAGCTATAATCTGTATTCTTTCTCCTTGCCATTCTGTGCTCACCCTTGGTTATATAAATAAACAAGATAAAAACTCTATCCTTAGAAAGTATTGAAGAGGAGGGGTGTCCGAGTAGCTCAGTTGGTTAGGTGTTGTATTCTAGATTTCAGCTAGGGTCATGATATCAGGGTCGGGGAGTTTGAGCCCCACATCAGGCTGATAGCTCAGAGCCTGCTTGCAAATCTCTCTCTCTCTCCCTCTCACTGCCTCTCTCCCACTCATGCTATGTCTCTCTCTCTCTCTCTCTCTCTCTCTCTCTCAAAATAAATAAACTTAAAAAAAAAAAGAAAGTATTGAAGAGGAAACTGCAGAAACAATTATAAAAAAGTTAGTTGTAACATAGTGGTTTCATTTGAGAAATTATACTTCAAATGAATCTATTTACTTATAAATTAATGTTGGAATTATTTTTACAATGAACATTCTTTACTCTTACAGTAAAAAAAAAAAAAAAACTAGAAAATAAAATCATGAAGAAATGCTAGTAACTATATCCAAGGCAGAGACTCAGAGGCAGTATTCACGTTGCCTCTAATGAACTACCACCATTGGATTAGAATTTTTAAAACAATTATTATGAGGATTGCATAATGAGAAAAAAAATAAAAATAAGTATCTTTAATTAACAGAATAAAACAATAGAATGGGAAAATCAAAACTACACAACATACCAATGATCTGATATTAGAATGTAATATAACTTTTTTTTTCCTGCAATAGTAGTGACACGAATCACATTTGTATTCTTTGTAGGTAAATATTTAAAATTAGTTGGCATTTCAGGAGCATCAGTACGGGAGGCACCTGAGAGTAAGAACATAATCTTGGAAGACGGAGAACAGATATATTAGAAAACCAACTAAGTGTCTTTTTATCTGGACAGCCTCATAAATTACTTAACTTCTCTGGGTTTGAAAAAGAAGAATGTTACCTACAAGTAGAATTATTCTGATACTTACAGGAGATTATATATGTCAACTATTTGGCATGTAGTGGGTGCTAAATAAACCATTGCAACTGATCGTTGCAGTTGATAAATAAATATGTCTGTAAATCAGCCAGAAATCCAATTGAAGACCACTTAAATGTTAGCAAAGGCAGCACAGGAGCCACCCAAAGTTTAAATGACATACAAAATAACTTCTCATTCAATAAAAAGCTGAGACATGTATATAGGGAGAAATGAATATTTTCATAACTCATTGAAAATATATATCTATATTAAGAGAGATTTAATTCAATCATGAACATTAAAATAGACCCCAAATAAAACAATTAAAATCTTTTAAAATGTGTCTTTCAATTGTATGCAAAACCTATGTTATGCAGCAATGAGATTTTTTTTAGTTTTCTATTACAATGTAAACATCTTTCAATGAGAATATAAGGAGCAGTGTATCACTTATGTATTACCATGTGAGACTGAACTATTATGGAAACTAGTTATTTTTAAATTTAACTTCCTTAATTACAAAGCATTTTAAATTTAGATTCAAAACTTAAAGTTTATGTAAATTATTAATGAAAAATAACCATAGCTCTACTGGCTTAAATTGTGTTATATTAGTAATGCTCAAAATTCTATCTGCAATTCTAAAAGAACTGTAAAATTTCATTGATGCTTATTACCTTTATGTAAATCACCATGTAGATATGAACAGCATAACCTAAATGACTTACTCTCATCTGTAAGGGTTTGGCCAACAATTTTATTATAAATTAGATGCTAAATATGCCATTCCTTCACTGGTGTGCCAAATCTCCTGAGCGCCTAATATTTCTTCAAATTGATTTTAAAAAATTTTTTTAAACATTAAAAAAAATGTAATGTTTATTTTTGAGAGAGAGAGTGTGAGCAGGGGAGGCACAGTGAGAGAGGGAGACAGAATCTGAAGCAGGCTCCAGGCTCTGAGCTGTCATCACAGAGCCCAATGTGGGGCTTGAACTCAGGAACCATGAGATCATGACCTGAGCCCAAGTCGGACACTCAGCTGACTGAGCCACCCAGGTGCCTCTCAAGTGGATGTTTTATTAAGAGGGGAAAAAAAAGAATATTATAACAATTAAACTGGCATTGAATTGTGGCATATTTGGTTGATATCCCGACACTTATAACATTCTAAAATTCAATTTAGTCTGAAAATCACTCACTAATATTCATAAAATGGAACCTGCTTTTTGAGTGACACTAAATTTCTAAGTACTGACATTTATTTCTCAATGAGAACTGAAAAATTCAGGATAGTCAAAATGAATCATTAGGAATTAGACACGTTTTCAAACTTCTTAATTTAAGAGATGCCAGGCTTTTAGTATCTTGCTCGCATTATTGAAAAGAATTGTATCACCTAAGTCCAAATTTTTTACTGGGAAAAACAATTCTCTTTCAAGCTTTTTCTCATAATCCTTTTTACTACAATGCAACCTGTGAACTCCAGAGACATTATTTTATCTTGAGAAATTGTGTGCATGTAAATCAAAACAGATAGGAAACAGAACAAGATGCCTAGTTATAAAAGTCACTTGTGTGTTGCTCTGTACATACTCTGAGATGCTCAGTGGGATCCATGGCCAGAGCATTAGCATCATCATAGAACTTGTCCGAATCACAGAATCTCAGACCTACTCACTCTGAACCTGCTTGTTTGTAAGATCCGAGGGTGGTAAGAGTGATTTATGTGCATAGTAAAGATTGAGCCACGACAGTAAAACAACTTGGTACACTGATATTAGAAACATCTGATTCTTAGGATTATCAGTAATGAAATTAAGTTTGTCCAGTGATGAAGTTACTCTATCTACTTAAATGCTAGGAAATCGAGCTTGAAAGGCACTTTAAAACTGTAATTTCCCCTAAACCTCCACCCTTAGAAGAAATAGGAAGAAGAAAATAAATCCTATTAGAGACCTGTTACAGCTTTAGTTTAAACTACCTCTTCTCTCCACTCTACCTTCTCTTTTCTCTTCTTTTCTTTTTTTCTTTTTCTGCTTTGTTTTGTTTTGTTTTGGAGCCCAAGAAACCAATTTCAGGAAACTGAGTCAACTGCACTAGAAAACAGCTAGCTTTCTACCGAGTAGGCTTATTGAAGGCATTAACACTTTATTTCAAGAAAGAGATCCCACAATTATTTAGCTTTATTCCACAGAGAGAGAACAACTTTGTGCTATTTCTGAGCACATGGTATCTACACTGAACCAACTTTTCCAGGTAAATCTAAGAATGCAGTATTTAGGGACAAAAGAAACCAGTTGTTCTCCTCAGCATGAAAGCAGTAAATGGTCATCCAAATTACTCAAGAAAGTAATACTGAGTTTTTGTCTTCTTTTAAAGAGTGGATGATTACTCGAAGTTCTGGAGAATCAGAAATAGTTCAAACGGAGCTCCACAGGAAGTAGGAAATAAGGCTCATCATGTCCTACCCATGAGAGTCAGAACAGCTGTTCTTTAATTTGGGAGACTGGATGATGACTGTGACAAGTGAAAGTGCCTAAGATTTAACTGCATTGGAGTCTGAATATTTTCTATACCCGACTTGACAAAATGGGAGAAGGGAGATATTAACTACAGGGAAGAAGAGACTTGGAGAGAGAGATATTTCCTCTGTCCTTTGTGTGTAACATTGATTCATTAGTAGGAAATTAGTGTGTGTGTGTATGTATATGTGAAACAAGTGTCTAAAACATGCTCTCATCTGTTGATAGGCCATTAATCACAATGGGATTAAGCAAATCATCCCTCTAATATCCACAAGGATTCATCCACTGAGGCTGCCCTACCATCTGGCTGCCCTTCCTCTTCCTCATTTCTAGTCCTTCCTCAGTGCTAACCTTCAGGTAATCAAAAGTTTTCCTACAAGACTTCATTTAAAGTGAATACAATTAAAAATAGATTTTGAAGTTTTCAGAGGAAGCCGTATTACAATTCAAAATAGATTATCTTCATCCATGCTCAATTTTTCCACATTATCACTTAAAATGCAATTACATGATTTGTGCTGAGGGGTCTGAGTTTTTCTTGTAATCATTCAAGAATGCACAGTAGATTAATTAAATTTGGGGGAGACCTATCCTTATCACCACTCAAAAGGAGATTAATATATTTTCTCTAATTTACAGAATTAGAGAACTTAATCGTGGATTTATGGATAAAGCACTCATGCTTCTGAAATAGAAGTGAATTATCGGCAGTCCAAGAACTCACAGCCGGTGATCTCCATTAATTGTCTCCCAGTACATATTTTAATCCTTTACTCTTAGCCAACATGGTAAGTTTTGTTAGCTCCATAACTGGTCATCTATTAAAGAGGTACTACTTACAGAGTAAAGTGCTTTTGTAATAGAAGACCTTTGTTCTGGGGAACCTCCTATTATCAGGAAGATAATATTAGTAAGTTTTAGAATTGCCTTTTAAAAATGATACTGTGTCTGAAATGTTGATTTTATATACACATCAGATCTTTATACACAAAATAGAATGCTTGGTGGTTCAAAATTGGGATTGTAGGTGTAAATAACATGGCTGATTTTGGATAAGGAGTCAAAATACAGTATAAACAAGAGCTGGATGAAATATCACCAAATTATCAGTTCTCTACTCCTGTAGTTTTTCTTAGAATCACTGCAAGGTCATGCAGGCATCCTCTTTCAGGGCGTCGGTAGAGACAGTCTGCATTGGAGGTTATGATGAATTGAGACTTAATAACCTGGTTTTATTTCCGTTTTAGCCATTGGCTAACTTTGCTGGTCAAATGATACTTCAGGGCATTAGTATTACCATCTTTAACTTGAAGGGATCGATTCCATCAGTTATTTGCAAGTTGAGAACCTGGACAAACAGCAACAGAATGTCTTGGGAATTTGTTAGAAATGCTATTTCCAAGGCCTTCTATCCTGTCTATATTAGAAAGTCTGGATGTGGGCTTTAGCAATATGCCAGCCAAATGATTCTGATGTACTCAAATTGGAGAGTGTTGGATTCTGTGATTTCAAAAGTTTTTCTAGCTGTGAATTAGTAAGTAGAATAACCTATTAAGTCAAAGACTTAATGAGTTAGGTCGAAGACTTGGTCTTTCTTAGCCCCAGAATCTAGAATGCTTCAATGAGTGGATGAATGATTGGGGATATCCTCTCCATAATAAAGTAATCTGTTTTCCCCGGAAATCCCAATTACACCTATGACTATTTTATGGCAAAAGTCATCCTTTTATTATTGCTGCCTTGTTATTACTTTCACTTGTGTATATGTCTTTTCTAAAAAAAATTTTTAATGTTTATTTATTTTTGAGAGAGAGAGAGAGAGACAGAGCACTAGCAGGGGAGGGGCAGAGAGAGAAGGAGACACAGAATCTGAAGCAGGCTCCAGGCTCTGAGCGTCAGCACCAAGCCCAACGTGGAGCTTGAACCCATGAACTGCGAGATCATGATCTGAACTGAAATCGAACACCTAACTGACTGAGCCACCCATGCATGCTAATGTCTTATCTTTCCTATAAAGCAGGCACCATTCATAGCAGATTTTCCTTCCCATAGAGCAGTGGTTCTGGAATTTCACCAGGAATAAAAACATATGGGGGGTGCACTAAAACACAGATTGTTGAGTCCCAACCTTAGAGTTTGTGATGGAGTAGGCCTGAGGTCGGACCTGCATTTTTAGGAAGGGAATGCTGAAGCTGCTGGTCTGGGGATCTCACTTTGAGAATCATTGGCACAGAGCAAAGCCTACCGGGCACATGGATGACCTCTTGTGGAGCTAACAGAAAGCTGATAGTATTTGCTGGGAGTAAGGAATTAAATCAGTTAAGTTATACGGTATTTTTAAAATTTAACAAGAAGCCTAAAACAAGTATAAAGTAGATATACCTGTATGTTTACAATATTTACAATATTTAGATGTAACCTATTTTCCTAAATGAGAACACTTACTACTAACAGTCTTTGGTAGACACAACATAGCATATCCTTCTTATTACTCTTTTTCTAAATGGCATATTTTTCCCACAGAGAAATATTTTTGGGTGGGAGGGGAATCAAACCATTTTACTGAGGGGCTTCAGTGGGGGGCAAATGGCTGGTAGAACAATGAGATTTGAAGTCCTCAACCTGGCTCGGATCTCCCCAGCTTCACAGACACACACAAAGAAACAAAGAAACATCTTAAAAATCTTAAAGGGTAATAAATAAAATTATTTTTAGCATGTTATAGTATGAAAATTCAATTTGCTTCTATTAGTTTGCATATTTCTAGAGTCTCTCTCAAATGAATTACTCTTGAAAAGTTTTGAAACTATTGCTTAGAAAGCAATTCCATTCAGTATCGGTTATTCAAAAATAAGTCCAAATAGATCTGAGTTTCAGCAAACTTCTTAGCCTTAGGAAGACACAGAGATGATTAGAGAAAATCCAGGCAAACATGACTGGGGTGAACTCTACTAAGTTTAATAATAAGAGTCTGCCATTCTGAAAAATAAAATTCCAGGTATTCAAATAAAAAGATAAAGTAATTTAAGAAACAAATGTCTAACATAAGAAAAATCCAGTATGTGATAACAGAAATTCAAATTTTTAGGGCGCCTGGGTGGCGCAGTCGGTTAAGAGTCCGACTTCAGCCAGGTCACGATCTCGCGGTCCGTGAGTTTGAGCCCCGCGTCAGGCTCTGGGCTGATGGCTCAGAGCCTGGAGCCTGTTTCCGATTCTGTGTCTCCCTCTCTCTCTGCCACTCCCCCGTTCATGCTCTGTCTCTCTCTGTCCCAAAAATAAATAAACGTTGAAAAAAAAAATTCAAATTTTTAGCTAGTGGTTATCTGTATTCTAGAATAATTTATCTGTTTTCAAATGATTCAGAGGTGGGTCCACTAACAAGTAAGTTTCTTAATTTTACCTTAAATATGATTAAATTTATATATAGTTCGTTGATAACCATATCCACTGCATAAACCAAGGCATACCTGTGTTTGGAAACGAATGCAAAGCAGGGCACAGGTTTATAACAAAATATACTAATTTCCCAAAAGTTCTGTCTGGAACTCTTTTGACTTTGCTCCTGACAGCTTTACAGACAATTTGAGTCCCATTAACACTATAATAGCATTCTTATTCCAAGCTATAAGTTTTCAGGGTTAATGAATAAAAGAACAGGCCACACGTTTTCGTTCTATAATATATGTCCACAGTTGATGCAGAATTTTTAAGTATTCTACCTTTTCTGGTAATTGTAACCTATTTTTAGCGTTCTAGTCAAACTTACTTCCTTTCCCCTTGTGACTAATTCTTCCTTTCTTCCTTCCTTCCTCCTAACTTCCTTCCTCCTAACTTCCTTCCTCCCTTCCTCCCTCCCTCCCTCCCTCCCTCCCTTCCTTCCTTCCTTCCTTCCTTCCACTAATACTGAGTGTTGAAAGCCAGCATCTCTTCTAGGCAGTGGCGATAAAAGAATGAGTCTTTGCCTTTATAGACTTAACTTCTAGTGAAGGAAATCAATGAAATTTAGTATATAAACATATTACATGTATTAAAGGCATAGATAGAATCTTATTCTTGGAACAGTGCTTATTTGGTGCTCCATATGTAATTGACTACATGAATGCATTCTTCATGGTTTACAGGTAGCGAAAATAAAATAACTACTTAAATATATATTTCACTTCATTATCTTATATAATACAGTATTCTAACTATGTTTTCTGATAATTATTTTTTGAGACTCTACATTCAAGATCTATAATATCAGTTAAAAAACTTCATGCGCACTACACATCATGAATTTAAATGTGCATTTTAATATAATTTCTTTTCATGATTCAAAATGTAAAATATTATGGTTGAAATCCTAAGTAAATCCTCCTTCTATTACTTAGCAATCTTCCTGTTCTCAATCTGCAGATTCTACAAACACAGCATCAATCTCCACCTTCCTCCACCTTCTATTTCTGGAAACCACACACTTAATCTAAAGAAAGATGAAAGTTAATTAGAGTTATATTGCATATATTAACCATGGCATGAATCAGGGAGTTATATAAGAGAGTAAATTATGGTTGCTATAGGAACTATGATTTAGTATTTTGGGCAAAAGCTTTAGCTCTAATCAGGTCAACTATATTTTAAAGAATAATACCAAGAGAAAAATACTCTGAAAGATCAATTTTTAAAATAGCAAGCTTACAGATAGTTTATTTTTGTTCTAAAATGCATATAAAGAATAGCCAAGAAAATACCTGTTTCACAAATTGAATAAGGAAATGAAATTTCAGTGGCACTGGTATGGACAATAATCATAAAATTCGCTCACTTTCTCTACTATATTCCTTATTTGATTATTTTGATAGAATATCCTACTGCTTAGTGAAGCCAGACTCTATACAAAGTTTGTATGCTGATAGTAGAAATGTAAAAAATCAGGTTCCGGGTATGTAATACTTTAAACGACATTTGGAATTAATTGCAGACAACAAAATCTGTTCAGATTCTCTGGCAAATGAAAGACTGTGTGTTTAATAGTCAAAATGAGCCACACTTGGGAAGTAAGGGGAAAAAAAGAATTTGGATGGTCGGAAAATTTTTGTAATGTAAAAACTGGCAATTCTCACTGTTTGGCACTATGATATCATGCTGAAAAATTTTCATCATAGAGTTTTTAAATTGCATTTTAAAATGACTAAACAGAAATACTTTCTAGGAAGCCAACATTTTGTTTATTTATTTCTAGTGTGCTATTACTCTATACAGCATCCAAAATTGTTAACAGCAAAATGGCACTATAGTCCCACTGTGCATGCATTTTTGATGCTTCCCTATAGGCTAGTACAAATCAATTATGTTACTTGTAATTAAGAGGGCAAATATTTTGCCAAAATCACCACCGCCATGATAAATCCAAACAACTACTGTATGACTTTTGGGTAATTCCATTCATGCTTTTTTTCCCATTCATAAATGATACTTCTTTGAGGAAAAGGTTAAAAAGAAAAGTTGTTAGTAATTTGCTACAAAATGTAAACTAGAGAGCCTTCATGATAGTACTTTAATAATTACTACTTTTTTTTTCAAATAGTAGTCAAATGGTAATTAATCAAAGAAAAGGGAGAATTTCCTTTCCACGGAAAGCATCGCATTGGAAAATCATTCTAAGCTATAAAAGGTAAACACAAATAATGACATTGCAAAAAGATCCTATACAATTAATTTATGTGTTTAAATTTATGAACACATATATTTTCTTGGCTACTGGCTATAATGATTCATAACTGAATATTTCTATCATTATAAACTTTTTAATTAGACAGAAAACATAACACTCCGCAAAGCCAATAAAAGCTGGAGATAAGAAAAAAAAAATGTTGCAGAACAGCACAGATGATTATAAAAGAGGAAAACCAAGTATAAGAAAAACAGGAAATTTAGATAAACCAAATCTGTTCTCTCTATCTAAATTGTGATCACATTGCCAATTAAATCTGATGTTTCCGTTTTCGACTGAATACAAAGATACTACAGAGAATGAAGGATTTCTGTTAACACCATTCGTTCTAATACAAGATTATTCCTAAATTTGGGAAGCAAGTTTGTAAAGCATCCAAATCACTCATCCACTCTCACCAAACAGTACTTTATTGTTCAGAATTATTTCATTTACTGCCTACCTTTCTTACAGAGCCCCTTCTGGCTGCTTGGAGCCTTTTGATGGGCTTGGAGATTGTTCTCGCTCAGTGACAAAACTGTTATGTCTCCTACTTACTAGGAATGTTAGGTTTCCAAGTGTGCCTGCTATGAAATGGAGAATCACAGTTGTCCCACCAGGTAGGGTGTCTAATTGGCTGGCTGCTTAAAGTTTTTAGGGGTATATTGCACAGGTTTGAAAATACCTATTTCACTTAAAACTTAAGAACAAAAACCACCATGTCTGGTTCAGAGTTAATCAAATATCCGTGGTCACTGAGTTAATTCCACATTAATGAACTTGCTGACAGGATACTTAACGCTGTGTTTCAGGGTTTGGCAGCCAAAGCATATGTGCTGGCTTGAGACTCCAGATTCCAGAGGCACTTCATTACAAAGCAATCACCACTGCCTTTGCGGTCTCCTTCCTGACAGCCCGGCTAAGGGGTTTGGACACAAGTAGGTGTGTGCAGTTAACCAGCAGGAGTCCACCCTGGACACATGGTCATTTATTCTGAAGGTAGCTAAGAAAAAGGAAGGAAGGAAAGGGAGGGGGGGAGGGAGGGAGGGAGGGAGGAATAGTAAGGCAAAATAAAGAGGGACAGGATGCATAAAACACATCCTTTCTCCCCCAAAGTGAGGAGTCCAGATGTTGAATAGGGGCCTGGATAAACAGGGAAGAGATTGTGAGGTGAAGTGGAGGAAGCTGAGTAAGGCTGAAAACCTCCCAGATGTCTCCCGATGGAGGTTTAAGGGACCCCAAACAAAACTAAAACACTGTTGCCCTTGATCTCCCTTTCAGGATTCCTCCTATACATCCAGGTTCCTCTACTTAGTTGTCAGCATGCCCTGAAGGTGCTCTCTGACCATCCAAGTTTATCACCCCATCCAGAGCAAACCTTCCTTCCAGGTAAGTAAAACGCCGATAAATCTTAATCCCTGAATACTGTGTTTGTCTCTTTCATATGGATTTAATGAGCTGATCAAAGTGATTATTTCCCCCCCCCGCCTTTTTTTTAATCTTGGATTTCACAATAGTTTCTTGGAGTAAGGAAAGTCTTCTAAGTTTACTATAGGTCCAACCTTTCTCTCCTCTGATTTATGCCTGCCTCCTCCATTTTTACGTGGACAAATCCAGAGCAATGGTTCTCAACCAGGGGCTTTTATGCCCCTGGCCCCAACGAATGATTTGGCGATGTTTGCAGATTATTTTTGATTGTCACAGCTGGGTTGCGGGGGTTATACTGGCATCTAGTGGGTAGAGGCCGGGATGCTGCTAAACATTCTAACATGCACAGGACAGCAGCCCTCCACAGAAAGAGTTATCGAGCCCAAAGCGTTAATAGTCCTGAGGTTGAGAAACCCTGAGTTAGAGTCAAATTTATTACAGTAGCATTACCACGCCATCCCATAGACTTCTTCACCCTTGGCTAGTAGCAGAACTAAGCCTCAGTAAATCCTGAGTCACAATGAATCACAAATTTGAACAGGAGGAAATGCTCTGTACTGGAGGCAGGCAGGAGTGCGGGTGTGATGTGGAACACTTCCATATCAGCGTGCCCTGCGGTTGATTCCCCTCTCAGCTCCATCACACTCTCCTGCCTTAACGTCAAGGGTACCAAACCACTTGCTGAAGGCTACCAAAATGACTGAGGAAAATATTTTATCACCCTTCCCACTATTTATGCTTCCTCAATAATAAAATAAGTGCTGGTTTATACAAAAATGTAGGAAAAAGTCTTGTTCTTTGGGTTAGGTTTTTGTTTATTGTTGTCCCTGCCTTTCAAGGTAAAAGATTCCCTTTAAATAAGAGAATGCATTTGGGTTCTCATCTTTTGACCTCTGCCCAACAGTGATGAAGAAGAGATAGTCTGGAAATATTTTTAGGCAGACCCAAGTACCTTAAAATGAACATTCCCATGACTGAGTGCATTTTTTTAAAAAAACTTCCTTCATTAGTTTTTAAAACGAAACACAGGCTCTATACCCAAACCTGAAGGTAATGTCTGTTTAGTGGGCAGTTTTTTCTAACTTGTTGGATCTGTTTCAGTCTGGACTACATAGTGTGCAAGACTTCTCTCTTTACACTATTACACAGAAAACACATTTATATAGTCATTAGGTAATCAGTTCTTAGATTTTTTATATCAATTGATACAGATTACATTTGTGACAGAGAAAACCATTTGCACGAATCACATGTGGATGAATGGAATGGCATACACAAAGAAAAACAGCAAGTAACTATGATGAAGTAAAGCTAAGATAGCCAAATTCAGAGTGAAGAACTCCAAACTCAAGCCTTTTTCTACTAGAGGATAGATGATGTTGAAATCAAACTTAGAAATATACTTCTGCAGTTCCATTACCCGCTTACAATGGATGTAGAATGAAAAACTGTCTAAAATATATTTTAAAACATATTTTGTTGACATGTATGTTCATATAGAATTATGCTAGTACAGATTTCCTTGGAGGCTCTTTTCTTGAATGAGATACAATTCAATATAAGGTTAGTCTTTGAAGAGAATGTTTAAAAATATTATATTAAAATGTATAATATTAAGGAACATTAAAATATTCTGAGTTCATGACTAAAACCAAATTTTGAAACTTTTTACAAATGGCCAGATGTAAAATATTAAGACCTTTGCTTTAGCTATAAAACTATAAGTAATAAATTTGCATCTCGTAAGTGGTCCTATAATCAGATTAAAAAAATACGCAGTGAAGTACCTTCAGATGAACTATTCTGCTCTCTCTAATTCTCTAAATTTCCACATTTGAAAAAGTATCTTGTTAATTCAGGAGATAGTCTACATAAAACAGTCACTAGAAATCATCTTGCCAACTGCAGGAGGTTAATAGTTACAACTCGCTTCAATTTATATGATTTTACAATAATTGCTATTATTGTCACCTCTTACAGCTTGTTGCCCAACACTTCCTTCTCAGAGTTGATTACCTTCTTCCAATAAGTACCAAAGACGTGAGAACAAGAGCTTTTGTAGAAAATCACTATTCGCTTAGCAAACTTAAAGCATCACTTAATTCTTTGGCACACATTTTTAGATTATCTCCTACAAAAGAGATACCCTACCCTGAATCTTCTTCTCATGAAGAACACCAAAAGACTGTGTGCCAACAATTTCTTCTTTCTGTAAAGAAAATAATTTCAATTGTATTTTCTGTTTTTGTGTGCTCATTTAATTTTTTTTGACAAACACTAACAACGAATCTCATGTCTTTTGTTCCATTTTTCTTTCTTCCCTTTGACATGAAAATATGGAAGCTAAGTGATCTATTTCTAAATGTTCAAATTTAGCTAACCTCAAAACGGAAGTTGGAAACGATGCACAAAATTACAGAGTTCCACATGCAACAAAACAACTATTAGTTACTCAAACCTCATGGGATTCATTTTTATTTGCAATATCCATATATCCTTTAAAGGAAAGTTCCAATTCTCAACAAATTTGCCTATTCTCTTGCCTGCCAGACAGACTCATAGTATTATATTATAATTGATGGCATGTGGAGCTGAACTTCTGCATATACTCCTATTGTTTAATATATGCTATTTTCACAGCTGGCCGTGATAAAAGGACTATGTTGCTCTTTTGCCTGGCTCCCTCCTATTTAAGCATTAGTCCTTACACCACAGCTAATGGTATGTGCTCAATAAATACTTGTTGAATAATGAATAAATCAGTTGCAGCTATGTTTACAAACTTCCACTGCAAAGATATTTTTAACAATCAAGAAATAATCTCAGGCCTTTTTTGGTCACCAGTATTCTGAAGGCATCACTAATCTTTCTCTTTTCTGTTAAAAAAAGCAATGTTTTTGTCACATTTGCGCCATTGCCACAAATAAACCAACTAAACATATTCAAACCCCTGATAAACATAGCCACATATAATTTTGTCAGATGATTTACTTCAAAAATGTGAGTTTAGTCAGTGGGATGAAAAAGCACATACTTTCTATTCTCCTATTCTGAGAAAATATTTCCTCAAAGGTGTCCGTTTAAAACCAAAGGAAGTCTACAAATAACTCCCCCCTCCAATTTACAAACCAGATTAACAGGTCACGGTTCCAAAAGATTAGGATGCATAAGAAAACAAGATGCATGGCAGTTTATGGTATATGCTGTCCCAGAATGAATAACTGCAACTCTAGGACAATGAACCAACAGATTCCTGGAAAGTCCATCTAAGAAACTGAGTGCACATATTTACGTACAAGCATACAGACACATACATGTGCTCACCACGACACGAAGACTTAAATTCTCTAGTATTTCTTTCACTTTTTCTTTTTAGAATCCTTGCTAGGATATGTGGAAAGTTAAAAGCCTTGGTTTTTAATCTTGAAATAAAGAGACAACAAATACTAAGACATTCTTTTCAGTATTTTCGAGGGGAAGAAAAGTTGATTCTGATTACTGAGGCCATGCCCCTATTCTTATTACCTTCTTGTTTTAGGCAACTTCTGAGGTTAGCACTGAAAACCACAGCCAAACTGTTTACGTAATAACATGAAAATGGTCACACACTCTATCTGCATTGTGGTTATACCATTCCACACTCCACAGTTTAACAGTCTGAGTGTAAATGGTCTATGCCCTCTTCGGCTATAAGTTTCAGTCAAGATTATTCTGTGACTTTATGGTAGGCAGCACTCTAAAATGTATGACCTGGGTCTCTGTCCCTAAATGTCTACATGGCTCTTGATGTAGCACCCATTTGGAATTTGGACTAGTTTATTGGTTTTCAAAGTGTGGTCCCTGGAACAGCAATATTAGCATCACCTAGAAACTTGTTAGAAATGAAAATTATGAGATTATATTGAAACATACTAAATAAGAAACTAGAAGAAAGACCCAACAATACCTGTTTTAACCTCCGGGTGATTCTGACATGCAGTCAAGTTTAAAAACCTCTGGACTGGATGGATCGTCCTGAAGCCTTCTCAAACCATCATAATCCATTGTTATTAAATATATTTTCTGGAACTAGTACCATGTTCAATCAAATGCACTCAATTATTCCTAGCAGTCTGAGTAAAATAGTGTAATAAAAAATACCACATTCTACTAGTAGTATTTAAAAATTTGCTACATTTTCACAAGGACATTTGTATGAGCAAGTTTTTCCCAATTAACTGACAGTGGTGATCTCTAAATTAAGTCTTGTTTATTTTATAAGTACATGGTTCATTCCAGCTATTGTAAAAATGAATACACACTTTGTGATAGTGGAGGTCCAGGCATTTTGCAACTATTTCTCAAGACCAGCTGCTACAAGCAGTGTTCTCTCACTTTCCCATCCTACTGGGAGGAATACTGAACTATAACTCAAAAGGCACACTAATATGTTGGTGAAAACACTTTTGAAACTACCAGAAAAGGCCAAAAAAATGAAGCATTTTAGGGTCCCCTCCTACAGAAAGGTTAAAAGTGCACAGTCCCACAGATTTAAAGAATTCTAACCCCAAAGTGATCTGATCCTAAAACGTTGATTCAATGAAGTCTATTTCTACAGTTAACAACATGGAAAATTGTTTTACTTAGGAACCGTAACTCCCAAACATGACAATGTTAGACTTCTGATGATACCTTCAACTTTTCTAAGACTATTACCAAGGAAGGACAAAAATAATACTTTGAAATGACATAAAGCTTGGATGACAGGGACCAAAAGGAAAAGGTGTTAAAAAGCAGCAGGGGTCAAGTTTAAAAAGTTAACTTTTGCTCTCCAAGATAAAGGTTCCTTTCTCACCCAGTTTCTCTTGGGCAGGTGATGGCCTCACAGCAAGCTCCCTCATTTCCTTGAACACTCTCAAGGCTGCCCAACTTTTCCATGGAAACAAATGCTCTTATCTTTTCACACCATACTACTACAAGGGGTTCTTGGTAGCCAAATAAACCGACATATTCTTTAAAACAATGCCCCCAATGTCTCCCGATTTTGTCAAGAAAATAATGGAAGAAGCTACAAAACTCAGAACTACTACTTTTCTGCTCCAGGCACACACAAAATTGCTTTCATTGAGAATCCAAAAAGCATTTATTTTACAGTACTCAGTAAAAGCATATTAAAATCTTCTGCCCTGGCCTCTTAGACCTATAAAGAATTTAGTCATGCAAGTGACTAAATCCTGTGTGAAGATGATTAATGCACCCAGCAAGCTAATTCATTCCCCAACTTCCATGTTCAAATATTCCCTTTCAGGACTATATACATGTCTTAAGTTAGTTAGATAGTTGGCAGCACTTTATGTCAAAAGGCTTCTAAAAAACAAAACAAAACAAAACAAAACAAAAAGAAACAGTCACCAAATGCCTTTAAAAAATTCCTTCACATAGTGTTTGGTATATGTCTTCAGAAATCTCAACACTTTAGACCTATCGAAGAACTAAATTTACTCAAATGCAAGACTTAATATTTGCAATACATAAATTTGAGTTGCTTCCCTTTTCTATTTACAGTATACATACTGCCTTCCAACTGAGTCTGATTCTAAACTTATGGGAGATCATAAGAATGAAAAAAAAAAAAAAAGGCCACAGGACCATCACAGGCAAACTCTCTATTCCTCTTCCACTCTGGAAGAGTGAGTGAGAGGTCACCTGGTCAAGGGCACATTTTAAGGCAAGATGTTAGTACAGCTTTATAAATGCCTATGGCTTCCCCAACAGTATAAATCTGTCAAAAGACCCTTCAGAAGACTTCAGCTACACTTCACAGAGCAAAGATGTATAATGTGCTCTTGATATATAGTTCTATATCTTTTATTCTTTAGAAGTTATATTAGTAAAGCGGCCTTTAATTAAAACAAAACTCGAGTCAGAAACTCACACTGCCTCCTACTGTTAGAAAATGTCACCAGGTCAAAATGGTACACAAATTGCAGTTTAATGAGTAAGGGGTTTGTCTTAGTTTTTCTTTCTCTTCTTTTTTAATCTAATGATCTATTTTCAAATCAAAACCTTAAGTGTTGAGATACCGTCTACAACCCATACAGATGTACTGCAGAAAACACTACTGGGTGCGACTTCAGAATGGGAAGTCCTCTTCCTCAAACGTGTTTTTGACTTGGTATGTGATGTAATCAAAGAAAACATTAAAGAAGAAGAAAAGAAAAGGAGAAAAAGGAAAGAAAAGTTAAAAGCGCTAAAGAAGAAAAGGAGAAGAAAGAAAAGTTAAAAGCGCTACCCTGCCTGGTCAGGTGGATGGTGACTTCACCAAATCTAAAGCAGTATTAGCAGCCGGTTTCTCCCCTTCCCTACTATATAGTGAGGTAAACTGCACCATGTCAGCAGAACAGACGCAATATCCTGCTTATATTATAGTAAATGGTAATGGCCATATCCCCAGGGCTTCCTAGACCTTTATGATTTTTCCCATATTTAAGGAGTTGGGAATAATGTCACCCAACTTGTCACTGAGATACTTCCATGGGGTGGGGGGGGGGGACATCATGCACCTGCCCCTATCCACCTCGGCCACGATCCTCTATTAAATCACTGAATGTGAAACACAGAAACACAAACAATAGTTTTGGGTTTGTTTCTTTAGAAATGACATTTGTATTAAAAGTCTTAAAACGAAGAGACAATGATTAAACGCCGTGTCTGGAATTAAAAATTACAATTACTTGGAATTCTCTTGGTACATCACAACAGTAAATTTTGCTCTTTGCTTCTGGAGGAACACTCTAGAACAGATAACCAAAAATTTTTTTTTAAAAAATAATATAAAAGGGGAGCTAAATACCTGAACATTTGAACAAAATGAAGCAAAATTAAAACAAAAAAAAAAAAAAAAGGAAAGAAAAAAAAAACATTGCAAGACATGGAAATTACATTTTAAAGGCTGGAAATACTAAAATTCACCAAACAACAGGCCCTATTGTCCTGGCTCCTTCAGGAAGATTACAGAAAGGAAACTGGGAAGTGGTTTGGGGAATAGCAGATTCTGGGACATGGTGGGGAGTTCACAGGTTGGCACCGGCTGGAACAGCTGAGTTTTGAAGGCACTCTGCAGACACAGGGGTGCTGGGGGCCCTGAATCACATTTTTGAAGTCTTTGTACTGTATTTTAAAGAGCTAGTCATCAAAACCTGTCACTGCCAACCAAAAAGAACAAAAGGCTAAACTTAAACACACACACACACACACACACACACACAATAGTACACACAAAAAATGTGCAGATCTGTAACATTTTTTTTCACAGCTGATTAAAAAAAAAATACTACCGTTCTCCCCCAGACTCCCCTTTGATACAGTAGGTAAACAAAATAGATTTTTTTTCCACAAATATCAGCAGACACTTTCTGGCACCCCACACTGTATTGGCATCAGTGTTTACAGTCCCAGTTCAGATGTGCATACTTCAGATTGGATACACTGTAACAAGAATCCAACTTTGCATAGACATCCTTAGAATCACAATCAGTCACAGGGTTGCCCTTCCAAGCTGGCAGAAAAGGAACCCGATCTTAATTTCCAGCTACTCCTGGAAAACAAGGAAAAAAAACAAAAGTTTCTTCCCTTCCTCCTGCTCCTTCATTTGGTTCTCCCGGACTTCCTTCCATGTATTTAAAACTTGGAACTAGAAAAGGGCTGTTGGAAGAAAAAAAAAAAATCCCCCCTCCCTTTCCACCTTCTCCCCGTCCTCTTCCTCCCCACCCCATTTTTTTCCAGGCTGAAACTTTCGCTTGCCGGTGTCAAGCTGCCAATAATACAGAGCCCTAACGGCTATTTAAACGGGGGAAATATGCGTCAACCAAAATCAATGAGAAACGTACATGCTGCCAAGAGCCACATTTCCACCGGGTCTCGGATGGTGAGGACGGGACACCCCTTCGGACACAGGGCGGAGGCAGGGGACGCCGGCCGTAGAGGCCAGCCGGGCTCCCGGGACACCCCGGCCAATGCAAAGTCGTCTCCAATCTCAGAGCAAGAAGAGGAATCACATTTAGAGTCGGGTGCGTTTGGCTTTTGTGCGCAGAGCGCGGCCGGCGCGCGGCAGCCGCGGGCGCCTCAGAGGATCACGCAGGCCGAGCAGCAGCCCTCGTCGCCGTTGGGCTGCGCCGCGTAGTTCATCTGCCGCACGATCTCGGCGAACAGCTCGTCCACAGAGGCTTTGTTTTTGGCCGACGTCTCCATGAAGGGGCAGCTCCACTCCTCGGCCAGGGCCTTGCCCTCGCCGTACGAGACCTCTCGCTCGCCCTCCAGGTCCACCTTGTTGCCCACTAGGATCATGGGCACACGCTCGTACCGCTTCACGCGGATGATCTGGTCCCGCATGGGCTTGATGTCCTGGAAGCTCTGCTGGTTGACGAGGCTGTAGACGAGGATGAAGCCCTGGCCGTTCTTGATGTACAGGTCCCGCATGGACGCGAACTGCTCCGTGCCCGCCGTGTCCAGGATCTCCAGCACCGACGGCGACGAGTCCACCTCAATCTCCTTGCGGTAGAAGTCCTCGATGGTGGGGTCGTACTTCTCGATGAAGGAGCCCGTCACGAACTGCACGGTGAGCGCGGACTTGCCCACGCCGCCCGAGCCCAGCACCACCACTTTGTACTCTCTCATGGCTCCGTCGGCGCTCTCGCCGCGCCTGCCGCGGCCCCGTCGGGGCTGCGCGCGGGGGAAAGCCTGGGCTCGGCTGCTGGACTTCTCCTCTTCCTCGGTTCTGCAGGAAAAAGCTACGAGAGCGTGGCTTGGGAGCGCCAGGCTCAGAATTCACCAAACGGGGGGCCGGGAGCCGGCCGGCGAAGGCGGCGGCGCGTCCCTGGGGCGCGGGTCCGGGGCCCCGCAGCAGCCCGCGGCGGCAGCAGCAGCCTTGGCGGCGGACCGGGAGGACAATGCCGGCAGCCCGTGCGAGGCGATGGTTGCAGTTCCTCGCCGCGGCCGCCCGGGAGGGCCAAGAGGCGGTGGCGGCGGGCTGCGGAGGTGGCTGCTAATTGCGCTCCGGACCCGGACGCGCGTGGCATGAGTCCCCGTAGAGCGTGCGCCCACCGCCGCGGCCCATCGCGCTCTCTCCCGCAGCCTCCGCGGGGCGAGGGCTTCCTACTCGCCGCGCGCAGCCCGGCCCTCCCCGCCCCGGCGAGCATGCCCAGTGCGCCGGCCGCCGCGCCAGCCGGATCCGCCTCTCCGGGTTTTCCTGCGGGCCCGGCGGGGGCGGAGTTGTGGGTGGGGCTAGCGATTTGAGTCTGCCGGAGCGGACGGCGAGGCTCCGGTCCAGGAGCTGGCTGAGAGATGTGTGGGAGTGTGTAGGTGTTGCGGGGTGAGGTGCTGGGAAGGCTCAGGTGAGAAGACGAAAGTGTGGGAGGATAGGTGCGTGCATAAGGGCGGCGCGAGAGGCGTGTGGGCGCGGTGGGCCGCCTCGGGAATGGGGTGCGCTGTGCTCTTGCCCACTCCCGTTATCAAAAGCTCATGGTCTGCGCTCTCCGAGGCCCCAGAGGCTGTGCGTCTCAGGGCCGGAAAGCCAAAGGGCATTTGGGTAGGAGAGTGAAGGGCGGAGCATTTTCCTCCACCCAAGGCACAGCTTGTCCTAAACCCTTCGCCTCTGAAGCACTACTCGGCCTTCCTCTGGCCACTCCTCTTTGCGCTTCATCTCCCGGACAAAGAAGACGGGAACTCTAGACTGGAAATGCTGTCCCAACAGGGAAAGGATACGCCTCTCGCGACCGGAGCCCTAGCGGGCTGGGACTTGGCGGGTCCCACCCACGTTCCCACTCGGCTGGGGCGGAAACCCGGAGGTCGGACTGAAACCCGATCCCAAAAGTGGCGGCGCCCGAAGCTAGTCAGGGCATGCTCAGTGGGCAGAACAGGTTTTCGGGCTTAGAAATAGGAAGCTTTTGCACCACACACCCACACTCCAGCTCAAATTACCTCTCCGAGACTCGGGACCCATTGGTTCCGGGGCGCAAATCTCACACCCCTAGCTGTTCCTCCATTGGCTGCCGCCAAGGTTTTACCAGTTTGGGTTGCTTCATTGGCTAAAAAGTAGTCTAGGCTGGTGATTGGTTATTTATAGAGATTGAGTTGAGAGGCGGAGGCACAGCTGTTCTTTCTCTGCTGCTCCTCCGCCCTCTTCCTCCCACTTCCCCAACCTAGTCGTTTTGAAGCTCTGAGTGAAAAAATAAGAGGAATTTAGGCGGAGAGCTCAGAGCTAAATATAGTTCTTTGTTGGTGTTTTCGAGAGAGTCTGACTTCTCGATGTCCAGTCACGACCGTCCCTTAAGGGAGGAGAAAGGTCTGGTCACAGTTCTTGGTCCACAAGCAAAGGCAAAGTTTGCAAGTGTTTTGCAGGCAGGGAAGTGGGGGGACTAGGTGTGGAAATAGGCTTCTTTGAGTTGGTGTCACCGGGAGGGGTGGGGCAATGCCCGGGCTTGCCCTTATAAAACATCTTCGTTTTGGGCGGGCGGTCTGCAAATCTGGCTGGGCTCGCACTCACGGGAGGTGCGCGGGAGATGTCTCGACTTGCTCTGAGTCTCCCTCTTTGCTCGCGGAGGAGAGATGTCAAGACCTGTCAGAAGACTCAGCGAAGTTTGCGTGAGCGCCAAAGTGAAGCGGGTAGGAGGGGGCTGGGCTGCGTCAACCCCTGCTCCGTGCCCTGCTTTTTTTTTTTTTTTTTTTAAACCCGGTGCCACTTCCCACTGGTGTAACCCTGCGCATCAGACGGACGAAGCAGGCTGTGTGCTAAGGCTTGGTTTCAGTTCCTTAGTCTCGCAGTGACTCACGGCCACGTTTTCGAGTTAACGTTACCCGAACTCCTTGGCTGTAGCTCACAACGTGCAGCGTCTGCTGCCTGAAGTCCCCTGCCTCCGGATCCGGCGGGACGTGGGCGGCAGCCGAAGCGTTGGGTGGGGCGGGTGTTGCCCGCTCTGCCCCTGGCCCCCACTGTTTAGTGGAGAGCACGGTTTAACCTTGATAATCGGAGAGCCTGGATGTAAGTATGCTTATGTAATTCTCCAGAAAAAACTCTCAGAGGCACATTCACCTAATGCAGCTGAAGAGAACCGCCCTCCCCCCCCCCCCCCCCGCAACATGTACCCAACATTTAACGTCTGCCAGAGGTTTTACAGGTCTCGTATACTCTACATAATAATTATTATTATGTCTATTGTAAAGGTAAGGACACCGAGGTCCTAGGATGTTCAGTAACTTGACTGCAATGTCACAGCTCGTGAGTGGCCAAGCTAGGATCCCAACCCAGGTGTGCAGCTGCAGAACTTGGTTTGTAACTACTAGGCCATACGACCTTCTCACAAGAAAGATCTCAGAGTTTACACTTTCTTAGGTTCAATCTTAAGGTAGTGTGATCAGACTGTCTTGTAGACCCAAGCAAGAGGGACCTCTGCCCACAGCCCTGTGGTTCTCTGGTAATGCCCCCTCCCACGGGGTCAAGGAGCTTGCACCCTCTTCTACACCATGCTCCAGGGAGTCAGAATTCTGGAATCCCTTGGCCAAATAGTACCAAACCCTCCTCCAGGATTTGTTTGGGCCTTTGAACTCTGTCTTGTGTCCAGGAATGGCTCTTTGTTTGGGTGTGGACAGTGCTTGGACCTGGGGCTGAGGTGTGCACTCCCAGGCACTTTGGGCCCCTACCGGGTGCAGGAAGGGGGCTCAGTGGAGTCAGCTTTCGTTCCCTGTCACTTTCCAGCCTCTTCCTTGGAAGAGTTCAGGAATTCATGAGTCACACCTGGCCATCCAGGTCCCTGTAAAGAAGTGTTTATCAGGGTGAGAGCAGAGATTACATTTTGTTAACAGTTCATTATCTTGATTTATAACTTAAATACATAGATTAAATGCTATGTGGGCCTCTCTTTGTCCTCTTGCCCACAGATATGATATAGTAGAGCATGATATAGTAGAAAATACTTTGTCTACAGGTCTGAGGTCTAATCTCAAGAATTGGTTATCAATTATTACCTGGGACCTTGGGCAGATCCCTTGAGCTCTACTGGCTTAAGTTTCCCTGTCTATAAAATGATGATAAAATATGCCCTACCCGCCTAGCTACACATGGAACCTTGGAGACAAACAAATGACCAGACCTCTCATTTTGCATCAGAGAGAACTGAGCACAATTAGAACCCTGGTGTCCTGGCTGCCCTTTACATGGTGCCAGACTGTCATCAGGGATAATAATTAACAGATAATGGATGGAAACATGCTTTTAAAGCTGCAGTGTCCCATAAATACATGGCAATTACTACCCTGCCCTGGGTAGCCTGACAGCCCCATCTAGAAGAATCTGGAAAACCACATCCTCAGGACTTTAGGTAGCCTTGTGGACGGGTATTATTGAATCTTGGCCGCCCCTCCAGTACCAGAAAGTTGCCATAATTCAAATAATTTCTATTAGAGATTCTTCAATAGTGATTTTTATTACATTCAGATGATCTCCACAGAAAGATTTGCACTAGGGTTTTAGGATTCAAAATGAAGTAAGGATATTGCTGATGCACACATTTTTAAGGCTGGTCACTTCCTCCTATGAAATCTTAGATGTCTTGACCTCACAGCATGAATCATTATCTATCTTGTACCATAATTGTTTACATGTTTGTGTCTTGTCACCCAGCACCATGTGAATTCCTTGAGGGCAGAGTCCATATCAGGCTTAACTTTGGAGCCACCTGTGTCTATATAGGCACCCGATACAGTGCCTATATAGGAGTCCCTCAATAAGTATTGATGAATATATGAATTACATTTTATTCCTTTTCCAGACTCCACTTGTAGTAAAAGATTATTTTAATCTTTGGTGAGATGTAATGCTTCCTAGAGCCTTAGAAAAATGTATACTCATGTTTCAGTCTCTCTGAGTCATAACAGTGACTTTTTAAAAATAGTTTTTAAAATGTTTATTTCTGAGAAAGAGAGACAGAGTGTGAGTGGGGGAGGGGCAGAGAAAGAGGGAGACACAGAATCTTAAGCAGGCTCCAGGCTTTGAACTGTCAGCACAGCGTCCAATGCAGGGCTCAAACTCAACATTACAAGATCACGACCTGAGCCAAAGTCAGATGCTCAACCGACTGAGCCACCCAGGTGCCCCTAACAGTGACTTTCAAGATGAGCAGAGTCTACCTTTATTTGGATGGAAGAGCTAAAACAGTGCTATCTTGGAGAGAGATACCAAAGTGTCCAAGGATAAGCCCTTTCTCTGAAGAAGACTTAATTTTGCACATAATGTGAAAAGGCATCTCTAGAAAACAATCTAATGTAAAAGTTACCAGGTAGGGACTGCTTAACCATTGACACTGTATGTTGCATAAACAAGGGTACCATTCCTTGGCCTTTGCTCACACAGCGGGACTGCTGAGCTTCTGTGACACTGAGGTTGGGCCTTCAAAGAATTAGATGGTTTGTTAGAATATGAACCTTCTAAGTCCTCAAGAACATAAGTACCTACCTGTCCTCTAACATAGAAAGTAGAGATTTATTTCATCATGTTTGTAGTTATAGCCGATGCCATCTATAGGTAAGCATTTTAACTAGTGTTTTTTTTTTCCTAGAGTTTTTAAGGTTTCATTTTTTATGGTCACCTTTCAGTTTTTAATTGGAAAGGAAGCATCAGTAAAGATGGAGAGATTGAAATCTAAGCAATAGGATGTCCACTGAATGGAAGTTTCTGAGGAGAGGACAGAGGAGGAGTCTGAGGACCCTTGTGGGAATGCTGGACACATCCTTTCTCTCCAACAGGCAGGAAAAACCAAGAGACCTGAACTGGGGTTGAGAGGGTAAACAGTTGAGAAAGTTCAAGTTACAAACAACCTTTGCTCCTTGAATAAAAATGGCAAGGCACCTGCTGAAAGGAGGGAGGTCAGGTGTAGGTTTGGGAATCAGGGTAGAAATGAAACTGTTTTTAACAGTGACTGTGCAGCTACACAGCATGAATTCGCTAGGCTGCTAAATTTGGGTTACATGAATTTGTGAAGATGCCAGTTTGGCTTTTTTTTTTTTTTTCTTTTTTAAGAAGGATCGTAATAACTCTTCTTAAGTCTGTCCGATCAGGTTCTGTTAAGATTCCTGAGGGCTTTGTATCAATACATACAAATAAACACTTATAAAATCACCAAGTATCTCCCATATGCCAACCTTAGTGAAAATACACACAAAAACCACTGACTTATGTGATTAAAAGTTTCATTACTAATGGGAAATTAAATGAACTCAATAAAACTGCCTTACCTACGTAGTCTCTTGAGTTTTTCTTTCTATTGTGTCCTAAATTAAAATCAAACCTTGAGTACCTAAGCTCAGAAAATGATTCATTTTGAGTAGTGGAATATTTGTCAAGAAAATGTTATACTTGTATAGGGTGTTCTGTTACAATAAGAAAAACAGTTATTATTTTCATTAGATAAGCGGTATATATATATATATATATATATATATATATATATATATATACACTTATATACATCCTAATACATGTTCTTATATAGCTATATCTCTATATCTATATATTCGTATGTAATGAATTTGGAATGTATAAAAGAGCAGAAGGAATAAAGTAAAAATAACAAATTGCTGCCCCCCCAAGCCCCTCATGTTTTATTACAGTTTTCTTGTCTTTATTATATAGAATTATTTACAATGTGGAAAACGAGTTTTAGTTTTCTCGTGGCTCCTTTAACTTAAAGCTCAATGTAGGCTTCTGGTGTTCTATAGATAAGAAATGAAAAGTTGAATGAGACAAATATCTTAAGTATTTATTCCTCAAAGAATTCTTTTTACTTAGTGGGTTTTGATGGGAATTTTTGTTTCTCATGTATGAAGTCCCTTTCTTGACAAAGTCCCTGAGGACAGCCTGGATTGGGGTTATTTGCCTGTTTGTCCAGAAGGTGGGATGAACCATGTTCAGGTTCATGACCTCTGGGCGGCAGAACACAGCAGCCTGTGTGCACAATTAACTAGTGAATCAAGGGCTTCGGCTGTATTCTCCCAAATGGTTTTGTCCCTATCCAGAAATGATCTTCCTCTTTGTGGCAAACAGTGCCCTTTGATGTGTCAGCACCATTCAAAGCCTGCAGTGACTTCTGCATCATTAACACATTTGTGCTGTCTTTGTCACTTTGCACCCAGGCTTCCGTCTCTTTTGCCCTAAGTTTCCCCTGGGGCTTGTAAGAGATCTGCCCCTGACTCTTTCCATGTCTCCTACTGTGTTTGGGAAAGGAATTATTCTCAAGGCTGCAAACTCTTTATCAGGAAAAAAAAAAAAGATACTTTTGCTGACATGGTTTTAGGCTAAAATTTTCTCTAAACTCTTCTCAGCATTTGATTGAATAGAATACCAGGCATAAGCAACATTTAAAATTGTATATTCATTGTAATAATGGAATAGGAATTTCTGAAAATTACATGTCTGATAAATCGACTTTCTCATTAAACCTCATATGGAGTAAAAGGCCCTATCTTGAATAACACGTTTTGTATAGGCTGACCCAGGGGCTTAATATTGGGTGTCTGGAAGATAGAAATAATGTCCACAGATACCATTGTATTTCCTCTGGGGAAGCTGAATAATTTTGTAAAACAGAATAGTTTTGTTATCCTTGGTGAGCCTGTGGTTCTGGAAAGACCCTTCATTAAATGTAAATTAAAATGGAGTGAAGAGGTTCGGGTGGACAAGCAAGACTATCTTTGACTTTCCATGTGTTACTTGTGCTCTGTAAGCAACAGGTGACCTCTAGGATGCTTTGGGACTGTGCTATGTACTTTCCCAAATATTAAATAGCCTATTTTTATTATGTTTAATTCAGATACACTTTACTAGTGTATAAAGCTGCACGTTAAATCAGGCCAACTTTATGTGACTTTTATTCTTCTTTTTTTTCAAGAATTATAGCTTGAACCTAAGGTGTGTGCAAGCCAGGAGAGGAAGGTCCAGGACAGTAAATCAGGTCAGTGAATGCACTACTCTGAAGTAAGAGAAGAGATGGTTGAGCCTCATAAATACCATTCAAGGACAGCAGAAATCATCAGAAAGGGAGATGTCTGGCCAATAGAATGTCTACCTCTCAGGTTGCCTTTTGGGATTGCCCTGATGAGACTCCCTAGGGGAAAGTGACTGCAATAGAATAGCAAAGTCTCTGGACCACTAAGATGGTAAGGTGCCAGCAGCATTTGGCCCACAGCTTCTGCAACATTTGACGCCAGGGCTTGCAGTTTTGTGGCTACGGCTGCTGCAGAGGATCCTGGGATGGACCTCTATGGCAGCGCATATCCTCAGTGGATACCAGCAGAAAAAAGCAGTCACTTTGGGCATCGGCAGCTGCAGCAAAGACTTCAATATAGTGAGCTGACACAGAAGCAAAGGAAATGGTCCAACCCACAGAGCAGTCAGGGAAAGGGCATGAGAGATACCCCTAGAAGTTTACAGCACTATCTGCAAAGAATTAACTTCCCACACTGTTGTTAGAATCTAAGGAAAAATAATAATTATAAGATACATCACTGTGGTTGTCCTACCCCTCGGCTGGTATAATGCAGGAATTTAGGTTACATGGCAAATTGTTTAGAACTAAGTTTTCTTAACAAGCCACAAAACTTTTCTAACCCCCCCTCCTTCCCTCAGGATTTGCTGATTTTATTTTTAATGTCTTCTAAAGTTGCCTCACACTGAAAGAATTAGAAATACTTATGGCTGCTCTTAACTGGAAACCCAACTAAGGGATGAAGAGGCTAAACAAATAAAAGTTTATTTCTCACATAACAAGAAGTCTGGAATTGGAGTTCTTCCGGATTTGGTTCAATAGTTCAGTAAGGAGAAATGAGACACAGAGATCAAGTCTGCTTTTGTGGCAGGAAGAAGGTGGAGCTGGGAGGGCGGGGCCAAGGATGTACAAGGAGGACCTTCTGTTTTATTAAGAAACAAAAGCATCAAGAGACTTCCATTTAAATTTCCTTGGCCAGTACTGCATTGAATGCTCTCTTAGCTGCAAAGGAGCCTGGAAAATTTCTCATTTAACTTTTCCACCTTTTACAGTGATGGAGGCAAGAGAGAAATAAATAGAGAATGGTGTTGGGTAAGTCAGCCTACAGCGTTTACCCCAAACATCAGATCGGTCTTCAGAAACTGAGGATTTTTCAGGCAATTGAATTTGCACATCATTTTTTCATGCCTGTTCAATAAATACTTGGTGAGAGATATGTACAATCCCTTATCTTTTCAGTGAAAATCACATTTACAAAGCCTATTGGTTTTCAAGTCTGGTTGTGTATATGATACAACATTTTGGGTAACCCAACTTTACACAAAAATCTGCAAAAACAAAACAAAACAAAACAATTAAACTCCTGATGTTCAACAACTCCTATAAAATAGAAAGAGCATTAGAATTTTAGTCTGACATATGTATTTTCACAATCTGGTTCAGTCACTTTCTAGATGTGAAACTGGATAATTAATTTCTGTGGTGGCTGGTCTCCAGAATGGTTCCCACTATTCCCACCTTCTGGCATTCATACCCTTGAATAGTCACTCCCCTTGCCCAGTGTTTCAGTGTTGATCTGTATGACCAATAGACCATGATAGAAGTTCAAAGGTTAAGTTATCTTCTAAGATTAAGTTATAAAAGACTGCAGTTTCTGGCTTGGGTTCTCTTTTGGGTTTCTCAATCTAGAAGAAGTCAGCTGCCACATCTTCGGGACATCCAGACAACCCTATGGAGAGGCCTGTGGGACTAGGAACTGAGGTCCTCACTCCAACTGCTGTGAGTAACTGAGGCCTGCCAGTAACTCAGAAAGTGAACTTGGAAGTTAACATCCTCTTCCAGCATTCAGATGACCGCTACCCCAGCCAACAGCTTGACTGCAACCTCAGGACGGACCATGAGCCAGAACCATTCAGCTAAACTGCTCCCAGAGTCCAGACCCTCAGAAACTGTGAGATCGTGAAAGTTCCTTATTTTAAGCTGGTAAATTTGGGGATAATCTGTGGTATAGCGAAAGGTAACTAATACAACTTCTTTAGACTTTAATGGCATCATCTGTAAACTGGGGATATATCTGCCCAGTGCAGTTCCCGCAGCATAAGAACATAGGAAACTCAACAAATATTATTTGTTTGTAGCCATTTTCACATGGTCACCCTTCTCAGAGCACAATTTTTAAAAATGCTTCTGCCTTTTGTTTCTCCCTCGTGCCAGCATGGAATACATGTTGTGGAACACAGCAGTGCCCTAGAACTCTACTGCACCGGGGATGGTTTTGTTAGTTAAGTGTTTAATAATGAATGTCTTTTCCAGAATGCTAACCTGTAGTGTCTGATATATCTTCAGTGGGCTACCGACTAACTAAAATATTGCCGTAAATAGATCCTGTCTTCCACTAGCAGCCTTCTGGTGATTTTAACATCACTCAGAGAACACACCCTCAACCATGGATATAAGGGGTACATGATAAAAGTGCCCACTCACCACACACTCTGCAGAGTCATCGGACTTACTTTGCTTTGTCCCCAGTCCTCGCCCCTTTGCCCTCCTCCATACATTTCTAATCACGGACGCCAGGATCACAGCACAGCTGCTGCCAACTTTGCCACACAGCCTCAGGTCATCTCTGCTGTTTTTCCTCTTCCTTTTAAAAAATTACTTTCTTGGGGCGCCTGAGTATCTCCTTTGCTTAAGCTGAAGACTCTTGATTTTGGCTCAGGTCATGGTCTCCCAGTTTGTGAGATGGAGCTCCACAGAGGGCTTCGTGCTGACAGTGCAGAGCCTGGTTCTGATTCTCTCTCCCTCACTGTCTCTGCCCCTCCCTCCGTCGCTTGGGCTTATTCTCTCTCAAAATAAATAAATAATCTTAAAAAAATTCTAAAAAATTGCTTTCTTATTTTTTGTCTGTGCTACATCTATACCTTAGTTTGTTTATGCCATAAAAAGTATATATGGGAATTATAAAAATGTATATATCACCCATATATGTATATACATATAAGTGTGTGTGTGTGTGTGTGTGTGTGTGTGTGTGTGTCTGCGTATAATTAGAATACTCTATTTTTTGGCCAACATAGCATGCTGGCAATAATTTTTGGTTTGTCGAACTAACTTCACTGTCATCTGTTGCTAGATGCTCAGGACCTGCTTCTTTGCCCCAAAGCAGGGTTTTATTGTTGCTGTTGCTTTGGATTGAAGTTTGCTCTGCCTCTGCAGTAGTTCTGAAAGTCTGAGGGTTCTGGGATGCCTGGGTGGCTCCATTGGTTAAGCATCTGACTTCGGCTCAGGTCCCAATCTCATGGCTCATGAGTTCAAACCCTGTGTTGGGCTCTATGCGACAGCTCAGAGCCTGGAACCTGATTCGAATTTTGTCTCTCTCTCTCTCTCTGCCCCTCCCCTGCTCATGCTCTGTCTCTCTCTCTCAAAAATAAAGTAAAAACATTTTTAAAAATTTGTGAAAAAATAAAAAAAAAAAATAAAAGTCTGAGGGTTCTGAAATACTAGTTTCTAGAGAGCAGAGATTTTCCTGTGGTATTATTTATAGGTCCCAGTCTCTCACCCTGTAATTACCAATACGCCCAGCCTCTCATTTGCTGGTCTCTTTGCTCCCTGTCTTGCTCTTCCCCTCATGCCAAACAATCTTGTGTAATCTAGTAGATAGAGCTCAGTAGAAATGTAACTGAGAAAATGAATGAATCACAATATGACGATTCTTTACCACAAAATGTTGAGTGAAAAAAAGCCAGACACAACCAAATACCCAACTATTTACAAAATGTTCATAAAAAATTAAAGTATTTTGTTCATTCTTGTGTAAACAGGAAATAAACTATATAAAGAAAATAAAAACTAATGGTTAGCCCTGGGGGGGCGGGGGGCGGGAAACCATACATTTGAATGTGTTGCCAAATGAGGGGTTGGGGACAGGAAAGGCTACTTAAGTTGTGGGACCAAGTGCAAATGTAGACGTGGGGTATTTTGTTCAAAATTATTAAGAATTTCAAGGTGCAACAGTAGAGTGTTCAGACAAGTGCGAGGGACCCTGCTCAGTGCCAAGCCTGATGCCACCACTCATTCATGTTGTACCCCCATGAAGCCAGCCCTGACTCCGGAATTTCAGGATTCTGCACTAATGCTTTATTTTTTTCCCCTTGGTAGGAGAAGAGTCACTTATATAAGAAGTTGTTTCAGAAAAAGCCAGATGCCAAACATTTATAAGGTATGTACTTTTCTGTAAGTTTATTCCATTTTACAACTTTTTAAGACCGTGAAAAACAAAAACAAATCCGAACTGATTGGAGTGCTTCCTGCCCCAAAACCTATAGGTGGTTTTCCGTGGATGAGAATGGCTGTGGCCGGATGCTTTCCCCTGTATCCTCATTGTTGCCAGCCCAGCTCACATGCCAGCTCATCTATGAAACATCCTCGATTTCTTTCTTCAAAATTAACCATTTCCTTCCTTCTGCTCCCTGTACACTTTCTCCCTTTAGTATAGCATTTAACTTCTCTGCTTCAAGGTTGAGCTCTTTGAGACTGTTTTTTCTAATGGACCTGAAATCTCGGGAAAATGTTTCATTCTTCCTCATCTTCATATTTCGGACCCTACGGGGAGTAAGACAAGTGATTGTTGAATTTAATTAAAATTATATCTAAAGATTGTCATAATCCATTGTAAAACCTAAAACACTCAAATTCCCACACAATGCCACATCCTTAACTATTCAATGATACAGGTTAACAAAGGTAAAGGTTCTGCAAACTAAGGTATGTTTATTCACCTGGTGAAAATTTGAAACAGGTACCAAGTGTTTAATGATCTCATCCAACATTTTTCTATTTCACATCTGAGATGAATCTCTTAGCCATCTTTTTTAGCACTGTCTTAACATCATAAATTTGATATTGTGAAGTACTTTGTATGTAACAGACACCCTAGATACCATTTTCACCAGAAATACATTTTAAAAACTACTGCCCACTAATTTCTTTGATATTTGATGTTGTTGTTCTTGGCATGTTTTAGCTCTCACTAACACTTTGGGCTCTCTTGATAAACATGTGACTTGGAAATTTTCTTACAACAGACAGATGGGTGTGTTCACTGGGTATTATTTCTAAAATGAAGAAAATGTTCCCCTTTACCAGCATCTGGGTAAGATTTGGAGTTCTGTCACAGATTTAAAATATAGACAGAAATAATCATCTCTCTTCCACATAAGGTGTCTCTGCAAGTAATTTTTTCTTTCTTTTCTTTTTCTATGCCAGCTTTGAAATCACAAATGAAATATGGGTTCAGAAAAAAAACACTATATAAAACAGTATTTGGACATTTCTTTTCATCATTCACTTTTATGGATGTTCTCCAATCGTACTATCCAGATGGCCAGGTTACAAGTCTGCGGTAACATAAAAGCCTTTTATATATACGTAAAACACTGATGAATAGACTTCTAAATGCATATACAACTAACTATATTTTATTCATCTTTGTACATAATCTCATTGTACAAAGCCTACCCAAATGAATTATAACATTTTGCTGGCAAACATATGGTTATGAACTCAATGACATAGACGTACAGTAAAAACATTCAATGAAAAATGTCTACCATTTCTACAGGATAATTCAATTTAATTGACATGCAGATTTTGAATGATTCTCCTTTTACTCTGCCAAGTAATCATAAACAAAAGAAAAAAAAATCAACTCGTCATTCTTTGCCAGAGATGATCACAGAGAATGTGAAATTTCATTAAATTTCATGGTTATTTATGCCATCCCTTTGACAACATTTATCAACAAATGACTGGAGATCAATACCACAGGTGCAATAAGACATCTATTTTTAGGTTGTTGTTTTTTTTTTTTTTTTTTTTTTTTGCTTAAATGTTTCATTCCTTAATAAACACCAAAGTACAACATGGGGATTCTGGGCTTTCACTGCTTGGGGTTTTTCATTTGCTATTTCCTCTGCCCAGGATACTCTCCTTCCAGCTCTTCCCACAGCTGGTTTCCTCTCATCCACTGAGATGTCACCTTTTCAGAGAAGCTATACCGAGCTCTACCTAAGTTAATTGTTTCCCTTCTCCCTGAATCACATAGTCAGGAGTTTACACAAAGGGCATGCCAATCCATTTAGGCTACTCTAACAAAGTACCACAGGCTGGGTGGCTTCTAAAAAACAGAAACTTATCTCTCACATTCTGGAGGCTGGAAGTCCAAGATCAGGGTGCTAACAGGGTTGGGTTCTGGAGAAGACCCTCTTCCAGCTTGTACACTGCTGACTTCTCTCTGTGTCTGCACATATTGGAATGGGCTAGGGAGATCTGTGTGGGCTAGGGAGCTGTCTTTAATGAGGCACTAATCCCATTCATGAGGGTGGACCTAGGCACCCCCTAAAGACCCTACTTCCGAATACCATCACATTAGGCATTAGGATTTCAATGCATGAGTTTTGGGTGGAAACAAAACATTCAGACCATAGCAAGGCATGTTTACAGGCCAAATCTGACCCTCCACTTGACGTTGTATACTTCACTAAGCTAAGAAAGGTTTTAACCCTTTTTAAATAGTTCATAGTTAAATAAGTGCTATTTATCATATGTGAAAATTATAAGAAATTCACATTTTAGGGTCTATTAATAAAGTTTTATCGGAACACCACCAAGCTGTCCATATATAGGGTATATGGCTATGTTTAGGTTATAAGGGAAGAGTAGAATAGATGCTACAGAGACCATATAGTCCACCCACTGTCTACGTGGCTCTTCACAGGAATAGTTTGTCACCTTTTCAGGTAGGCCGTTTCAACATCCAGCATGTTAATTTAATCAGCCTGTTTATTCAATCTGTAATTATGATTTTTAATTTATTAATTCACTTATTTATTTATAAGCCTATTGAGGACAAAGACATTGTCTATCTCCATTATGCCCAGATCACTAAGCAAGTATACTAAGAGAAGTATAATAAATATTTGTTGACTATAAATCAAAGGGACTACAGCCTCTAGGACAAAGCGCCTTATTTTATTTCCATATTGCTCTATATAGGTGAGGCAGAATGGGGGGGCATTTCTTATTATAATCAAAAGAAGCCATTTATAATATTTTAAATGCCTTACAAAGGTATCTTCATAGAACAGGAACAGCACTATTTATGGACATTAAATTTTACTTTGAGTTCTCTAATTTCTGGAAGGCTTCCAGAGTATGATGCATGCTAGAAACATATAGAAGGTGGGTGATTCCACTGTGGTTTCAGTTGTGGATCGAATGCAAGCTCCCAGAGAATAGAGATCTTCTCAGTTTCCATGTCCAAGAAAATTCCTTCCTGGCTAGCAGTGCCTTTCACTGAGTATACTCTTTTTGCTCATTTAGAGGCCTGACTCCCACACCTTCCCTATTATTTGGAGCTGATCTGTTTCCTAGCAATGTCAGAGGTCTTGAGTTCTTACTCATTAGCAATTTAACCTTAGAAATTAGCCAGAGTCAGTAGCACAGACATGTGTCTTTTAATCTGGATTAAGAGTCAAGAGATTTCCTGCATAGACCTAAGTTTCCAGAGGCCCTTTTTTCCAACGTTAAGTGGGGAATATACTGTCCCATGTGCTAATGAGACTATGCTCAGATGTCTTTCCATTACCCACACTCAGGCTCCACTCTGCCCTGCCCTTTATGAAACCCATAGAGTCTAGGGAGTACAGTGACCTTGATGCCAAGGAAACATTGCTATTTAGGATCACAAAATAGTGTCTCAGCATCATAGTTGGGAGTCACTATTTTGGGAGGCAATTTCATGAAGAGGAAAACTATACTCTCACTTAAATAATGGCATGAATATGGACTTGATCCTGTTCCTGTGAAATCTGACTAATGGGTTGTACTCTGTTGTGGAGCTGTGTTGGGAAGCAGGTCATGCTAAAGGAAGGCTAGAGCCTCATCTACCTAGGTGATTTTTATTTATATTCACTTAAACATATGGAATATTAGCTGTTCTACCTGGTGCTGTTAGGTGACTCACCGGCCATGGTTTAATAAAATGTATCCCTGCGGCTTCTGTTGAGCCTTGCTGCATGTTCATAAAACCGTGGGTTGTTTTGTCTGTGCCTAGCCCCTTTTTAATGCAAACAGCATGTCTATCTCTAGTGTTCAGTGGGGAAGCAGTGGGGAAAGCTTCACCCAGAGCCTTTGCAAGAAGGTGACTGGCTATAAATTTGAATAATTCTTAGGACCCCTAAAGTGAATTTCATGTATGCATATAATAGAAACCAGACCATCCCACATATACTCTCCAAGTTTCATAAAAGCAATCTGGCCAGTCATTTTTGAATGATGGGTAACTGAGAAAAATCTTTGATTTGTTTACACATATTTCATGGCCTTAGAATTTTATAAGCTAAAATGCATAAGAAAGACATACATGTACACTCAGGGGTAGGGTGATTGCCTGTACCCTCACTTCAGATGTTCACACTTCAGCTGAGTGTACAACTTGGGAGATGTACAGTACTAAGAAGTCTGGGTTTGATTTTAGGGAGGAGAGGAGGGTTGGTGACATTGTACACGGTAACTTCTCCTTGAGCAATTGGTACCTTTTCCCCTTATGGACAGTGTGAATCATGTTTCCCCTTTTTCTTTGGCCTCAAGGAGATAAATTCAAAACTCAACTTTAATTCTGAATTCTTAAATTGCTTAAAACCTGAGGGGCTGTCTCTCTGGGCTCTGACTTTTCCACTTGAATATCCTGGAGAGTGAGCATATCACTCAGCCTTACTAGATCTCACAGTTCTCCTTTAGTAAAATAAAAGCATCAGGAAACATTAGTGGTTTTCAAGTCATTTTGGAAAAGTGTTCTTCCCATGGCCTCCTCCAAAAGGAGAAGCTTTGGGACCAAGGATGGAACTCGGGTTCTTCCTTTTCAGTTTGAAAGCATTGCCAATGTTGCTAGTTTACACTCTCAGTAAAGACTTTCTTGGAACAAAACATAAGTAGAATTTGAGAAGTCTTGTGCCCCGTAAGTTTTGAGTCCTCTTTCAGCGTTAAAAACTTTGAGTCTGAGATTAGGAATCAAAAGACTGGAATTCTAATTCAGGATCTTCCACTAACTCCCTATGTCATTTAGGCAAGTTACTCTTCCTCTTTGGGACCTTGATGTTTCTCATCTAGAAATGTAGTGAACCGAATACAGTGATTTTGAAGGTTGCTTCAGCTTTAAGGTGCTTTAACTATTCTCTCTTATCTGATTGCCCCAAGTAACTGCTCCTGTGGAAAGTGGTCTCAGGGAGGGGCGCGTGGTGGCTCAATCAGTTGAGCGTCCCACTTCAGCTCAGGTCACACTCTCGCGGTTCGTGGGTTCTGGCCCCGCGTCAGGCTCTGTGCTGGCAGCTCACAGCCTGGAACCTGCTTCAGATTCTGTGTCTCCCTCTCTCTCTTCCCCTCCCCTGCTCATGCTCTGTCGCTCTCTCTCTCAAAAATAAATAAACATTAAAAAAAATTAAAAAAAAAAAAGAAAGTGGTCTCAGGTAGAGGGATGGGTGGACGTCAATAGAAGAAGACTACACAGTTTCCTCCCTTGTTTTCTTTTCTGTCACTTTGTAGTATAACTGGATCCATTTCAAGGAAAGTGAATAAAGGAAAGGATAAGAAGAGGATTAGATGAGCAGAGACGTAACATTTAAATATGGCATTATTGTGAAACTATTTTATTTGCTCAATGGGAGATTAATGAAAACGGCCTGTGAGGTTCTGATAGAAGTGAGTCAGACCAGGATTACCTCACAACATTGCAATCTTACTTGTTTATAGCCAAACTGACTGCTGACCTGATGGAACACGTCGGGGTTTTCCTCCCTGCTGGCTTCCGCCTTGGTAAGGCTTGGTCATGGTTTCCCTAACCATCCTGGGTTTCTGTCACACACCACACTGTGTGTCACAGGGAGTGGGCAGGGCAGTTTCACCTGAGCTCTTTGCAAGAATTTCCTTTAACAAGCTTCATACACTGTATCCTTGGGGCAACATTCTAGTAAGTTATGAATGACATGGTACCAGAAGGTTATCCCAAATTATATGTATCCCTTCCCTCACTTGCCCCTGTGTCAACGGAGGAAGGAGGGAAATATTTTGGCCTGAATGTAGAACTTATGAAGGAAAAGCTATTGCCTCAGGGGATCTCAAGAGAGCTCTAAAAGTGACCCCAAAATAGGTACTGACTCAGGAAAGGCAGGAAGACCTTTACAGTTGTTCTTATTTGTTATCACATAATCTGCTCACGTGCCCACACCCACTGACTATTGGGGTTAGATTTCAGGACCTCTGAGGTTCTTTCTAAAGGTGTCTAACCCCGACTTTCTCTAATCACTTCCTTTTTGCATCAGGATATGTCCCTTAAAGATTTTTCTCTGACGAGGAGTTAGCTTTATTTACATTTCCTCTCTCTCCTTTAGTACCTTCTGTGCTTTCTCTTTTGCCTAGGACTTTGACCTCCATCTCCTTGCCACCTATGAGATATCAGATCTCGCCACTTTTTCGTTAGTTCTGTGATCATACAAGAGAATCCCTTCCTGATATTGACGAAAGTTAGACTACTACAGTCAGATTCATCCCATGGCAAATGGGGACGGGGTGCTTTTCATAAACATCAGGTATTTACAGGCTGGGCAGTAATTACAGAGGCAAGCATTAGAAGAGAAGTAGTTCAATAGAGCTTGTAAACATTAATCAGTAAGTCAAAGAAATAGAATAATTTCTTCTCCTTCTACACATGTACAGGCTCTGAATGATCATGTTAAGTTTTTGTGACATTTTCTTTCCTTCCAAGTTGTTCTTGAAGATGTTCATTTCACCTATTGTTCGACCAAGTTCAATCTAGCTATTTAACTAAGATGTTCATTGAACCTAACTTTAATTTAAAAAGAGGAAACTATCAGATTGATTTACTTGCAAACCCTTACTTCATTACATTAGCTTGGGATACTCATGATTTATTAAAAAATCTAGATTTGGTATTGTGTCTACTTTATGGCATCAATTTGACCTGCACTATTTCTAGACCATCCCAAGAATAAATTTGGAAGTTAGAGAGTTCTGTGTAAAACAATTACAAAGAATCAAGTCTGCTTTAATTTTGTTGTAATAGGGGCAAGTTTTCTACTGAAAAAGTAGAATTTAGAAGAAATGTTATCATTATAAAGAAGAAGCAGTCCAAAGGAGAAACAAAAAATACTTTGTGCTTTTATTTACAAAATATTTTCCCTTAACTGTTTATACAATATGCTAATAGTCTGCTGAAATACTCTATTTTTTTTAAATGTTTATTTATTTTGAAAGAGAGAGAGAGAGAGCACGCACATGTGTGTGATTGGGGGAGGGACAGCGAGAGAAGGAGAGAGAATCCCAAGCAGGCTCTGTGCAGTCAGCACAAAGCCTGATGCAGGGCTTAATCTCACAAACCGTGAGATCATGATCTGAGCTGAAATCAAGAGTCAGACGCTTAAGCAGCAGAGCCACCCAGGTGCCCTGATAGCTGGAATACTCTAATCCATATATATTCAATATGAAAACCACTTAAACCATTATTTTGAAATGGGTCATTGTATTTTTCTATTAGCTTACAAGAAGGGGGCCCTAAAGTTTCCTTATTAGGGTATCTTTGTCCATAGTAGACCAATCGACATTAACCAGTCCTGCTTTAGCTAGCAGGTTAGCCAGAGAACAGTTTCTAGTAGTACTCCCAAATAGTATGTTTCAGATTGAAAGGCAAAGCTTGCTTAGACAACACACATGGAAGACAGTTCTGAGAAGACAAGATGCTAAATCAACACAATACTATAGCGCTTAAGCAATCCTATGATGTGGTCAACAAAAATTTATTAAGCAGATATTGACCAATATATGAACTGGCTGGCTCACTGGGACTGGTGCACTCTACGGATCCTTGAATCATTAAATTCTGCCCACAATAGTTCCCTTTTTACTAATTTGTCTCTCCAATAGATCTTCAACTCCTCTGCCTCCCTAATCCATATTATCACCAATTACTTTCCTAAACAGGTTTCTCTCCCTCATTTCTCTCAACTGTTCTTGGTTTTTATCTCTCTCTAGATGTACCCACCAGCCCAATTCTTCCCTCCTCAGATTTTATTATAGCTACAAGGTAAGGGGGTGGGCAAGCAGGTCAGTGGGCATTAAAACCAGGGTGAGCATTACATCATTACATCATTACAGCATTAAAAAGTTGTAAAGGCAGTTTTTAAACATATTAATTTTTTCTACTTAGATAGACTCCATATAGTCTGGTCAGGGTTATCTTTTACAGGAAAATTTCCTGAAATTAATTTATTATTCAATAAAATTGTTATTTAAATGAGACTAAAACACTTTTGTAGATGAGATCAAGACAAACCAACTAAAATATGATCATCTCAACTATGGGAATAGAGTTCAGGCTAGAAGTTCATGTTTGGGGATAGGATTGCCTGAGAGGGGCTCAAGGAAATTTTCTGAGTGCTGGATGTGTCCTGTATCTTGATCTGGGGGTGATAGTTACATGTGTATATACCTATGTAAAACCCACCACACTTTACATTTAAGACCAGGGGCTTTGCCATAAAAAAGCTATATCACAATAAAAAATGTACAAGAATATAATCAATGTAAAATGAGCTATGAAACAGAATCCTAACCCATTGTGACTGTCATCTGACAGAGCAATGATTGGTATAATAATGACACCAATAACAGGGGGGAAGTATACACCCTAGAATCTTGGAAAAACAGCCTGAGACCCATAATTTGGTAGCATGTCCCAGGCAATTTCTAAGATGGAGAAATGGTCTCTGAGGGTCCCCAATATCCAGAAGTAGAAAAGAGAGTCAGTCTACCAAGCTCTGTTCAGAGATCTTTTTTTTTTAAATTGCACACCCAACATTTTAGCCCCTATTCTAAACTAAAAAGTTACTTTCCTAGTAGATATGCCTCTGTTGAGTCTGAATGGCTTCATGAGCAGATTTTTCTGACTCTGCTTCTTACTTCATGTACAACCTTCATAGATGTGGTGTTACCAGGATAAGTATATTTCCTGGACTCATAATGGCCCCACCAACCTGAGGGCTCTATTGTCCTATTAGTTTTCCTATCTTAAATGTTACAGGTAGAAATCCTCCAGCTGAGGATTTGAGCAGAATCGGAAGGGAAAGTAGACTATATGGAATGCCGTGTCTTCTAATCTTACAAGGGGGCAAAAAGGATGAAGCTAATTAAATTGGTGTTAAAAATGCAATTCTCTAAATTCACCTTTTTCCCTTGTAGAGTAATATTGCTAAAGACACTAAATATGTTCCAAAACACTTATTGTACAACAGTTGGTAGGTTGGTGTTGCCCATTAAAAGGAATATAAAGAAAAGCCTCTGGAAACATGTAAGGATAGACTTCATTTCAAATATGTTTAAAATACAATGGTTACCAGATGTCAGTTTTAAGGGAATTTTGAAAGTAGTATCTTTTATAGGACTGTGAGTTCATTCAATATTTTCTTTTCTAAAATTTTTTCTGACCAATTTTCTGCAATTATTTCATTTATGGAGTTAATGAAGAAATATATTTTAAGCGTATATCTAATGCCAAAAAATAATGCAAAACCTCCTACAACAAAACAAAACAAAACAAAACAAAACAAAAATAAAATAAGAAGCCTCCAATAAGAGGCCTCAAAAAATAATTTAAAGTACAGAATTAGAGGCATCTGGGTGGCTCAGTCAGGCGTCCAACTCTTGATTTTGGCTCAGGTCATGATCTCACTGGTTTGTGAGTTCCAGCCTGTCCCTGTTGCATTCTGTGCACTGACCAGCTGGGAGCCTGCTATGGATTCTCTCTCTCTCTCTCTCTCTCTCTCTCTCTCTCTCTCTCTCTCTCCCCTCTCTCTCTTCCTCCCCTGCTCACACTCTCTGCCTCTCTCAAAATAAATAAATAAACTTAAAAATAAATAAAAGTACAGATTTACATTTACTCCAAATCCCAGTAGACCAAACCTAAACAGAAAGAGAGTGGAAATTACCCAAGGTCCTTCTGCTTAAACATCCCTATATTTTAATTTATTCAATGTGGTAAAATCAATGCAAAATTACACTGTCTCCTGCTGACATGTTTTGTTCATTGCCAGACATGCTTCTTTATTAGCAATGACAATATTTTAGACCTCTTCCATCTGTGTCTCATAAAATCGCCCCAATTTCATTCATTTTGTTGGTCAATACAGACCTGTAACATTTTTAAGAAAATGTCAAGAGAAAAGTGTTCTAGTCATTTACTTCCTAGGAAATAGTTTATGTATAGATACTCCTTACACATTTGCTGACTGGCTGAAAGGGAAATTCATTTCTGAATGATATGCTGACATGCCCAGGAAATGGAAAACACTCAGCCATACGTGGTCTAGGCAGTCATTTATGTGTAAGGAGGTGAAAGGGATTTGGGAGAATAATTCTCTCAAATTTCATAGCCTCTAGAGAAAGCCATATGCCACAACTGTGAAAAACAGATACTTGTCATTTAAACTGTCTTCTTTGCTATTCTCTTTTGGGAAAAAATAATGCTGAAAAATATATGAGAAGCTAATAAAAACTGAGCAAAAAGAAAATAATTTATATTTTATAACTTGCATCTTAAATGTAAAAAAGAAACAAAAGTTATAAAATATTCTTTCTAGCACATTTCAATAACTTTGTTAAATTGTAATAATGCAGATGTCTTTGTTATCATGCAATCTCAGGAAATTATATGTGAGACAGAAAAAATAGTAAAGAACTTTTCAGTGCTGCCTGCAATCACAGGAAAGCTAGAGCTCGGGTACAACTGAAATAAAATGGTTTGCTCCGTTTTAACTATGTTACAGCTTTATGTCTGCTAAAATTCACCAGTGATGTCACAGGACAAACACAGGCTGGTCCAGCCCTGAGGCTCTATTTCTGAACTGTGATTGGGCCTGGAGGTCTCTCTTGGTTCCTTCCCTTATCAGTCTAGGGAACCAAATGAATTTTTCAAGCATTTATTAGCTACAGTTTGGTGCCCCCCAGGACTGTGCAATGGGAACTGCTAAAAAGGAAGTCAAAGCAATGTAAGTCACAACCGCAAGAAGCTTACAGGCAAGGCAAAGACCCCAGGTGCGGAACTAGAAACTTGGCTTCTTGTAACTTCCTTGTAATTGAGGTTTGGGGGAAGCCTCCAAAAAATTTGGTGGGTACTCATTTTGAGGTACACAGCTGTTCCTTATCAAAGAGGCAGAATATACTGTGCCCCCATTTACAGCATACTCCCATTGAAGGTACTAATAGAGAGCTAGGTCATAAGAAGATTGTGAAATCCTGGACTGACACCCATGGTCTAACAAGAGGAGAGCAAACCTTGTCATTCCCAAAGCTTTTTTAACAAAACATTTTTTTGCATGTGTCGAAAGAGTCCAAACTTTTCTTCAGAAAACAAAAAATCTAGAGGTCTTCAAAATAAATTGACTATATTTCAGTTGGGCCTGAGGAAGTATTCATTTTAAGACTTTAAGAACAGGCGAGCTTGTTAGAGTTGTTTCCACCCAAACTTCCCAGTGGGAAAATAAAATCGAATCAAGAGCTCCTTATAAACAGGCATTTAACTTTATATAAATGTTTTAAAGGAAGTCTATGACCTAAACTAAATTTTTAGCCCAGACATTTCAATAACTTGTTAAAAAAATTTTCCATCGTTCAACAGCACATCATTTCTTGACACTGAACCCTTGAAAGAATGCTATGTTGGCTGGGTGATCTTATTGTTTTTATACAAACACATGAATATTCTACTTGTGTATGATCTATACATGAGATTTATATAATAAACAGTACATTGATATGATAAATATTTTATCTACAAAAGAAATATATTTGTATATTACATAAGCATATATATTTATAACATAAATATAAGTTTTAGAAAGTTCCACAGAGACTGAAGCTCAACACTCAGAAGGTTGAAGTGACTTGGTGAGGCTTTTTTGATTCAAATTTTTTAGATTCTCTTTTGGAATTGAACACACCATCTCCTAACTAGTGGGTAATTTCAGCTGGAATCTTGTCTACTGTATTTCTAAGATTAGAAAGAAAGCTGTCTCATTCACAGGAATTCAATGATTGAAGACCATACCAAATAAATACTGTGAAAATAGAAATGGTATTCTGGTTCAGGAAGTAAGAAGATAGTAAGTTCTTTGACTAAATACAGAGTAATGGAGCTTCACCTACCATGCTGGTGGTTTGTTACTCTGAACTAGGGTGTGACCAGATAGTCTTGCTAACGAAAAGTCAATATTTGACCAACATTTTGGCTCAATGCCCTGGTAAATTAGCGTGAGTCGCACTTCAGGGAAGGAACATGGCAGAAGACAGGCTGCTGATAACGTTTCCTCCAGCTCCTTTTCTTTATCCACTTCCAGCGTCACTCTATACCACTCCTTAATTATCCATTTTAGGCTCACCAACTACATGCCCTTTATTTCCTCTGGACATGTTTTCTAGCCATTGATTTTCAAATAGGGCAACTGATTATAATAGTCAAGAAGCTAATCCATTTAATGTAAAAACCCTGGCTGAAACTGGAAACAATCAACAGCAAAGGAAGAAAGCTGATGAACTGAGTAATTACTCATATCCTGTGGTTAAAAAGTTACACACAGCTCTTGGAAATGACAGCATCGTATCAATACATATTACAACATCATGGTGTGTTGTGAGGGAGTCAAGGTGCATAGTAAATTGATCTTCTCAGATTGGTGTGGACAAATGAGATATAATACACATCCTATCTCCCATTGGGTTTGATTAAAACTACCCATATTATTTATACTCAAAGTCTGTGGTCTTTTCTGGGCATTTCTTTAACTGCTTTTCATGTTTCCTGGGCTGAAGTAAAGTACATTAAACACTAAGGCCATGTTGCCTAGAGAAAAGAATCTGAGCCAGATTCCTGTAGTTTTGACTTTGCAACTAACTAACTCGGGCAAGTTAAAATCCCTCAGTATCTCATTTTATCAGTCAAATGAGGATAATAGTGCCTACCCTGCCCACTGCCTCACAGGGTGATGATGAAAACCAAGAGAGATAAGAGATACCAAAAGATTTTGAAGTTAAAAGTGCTGTGTAAATGCAAGTGATTATTATGAAAAAAAAAAAAAAAGCTGTGGTAGGTAACTCAGCTGGAAAAACCGTAGGCTGGTAAGGCTGTAAGGAACCTGAGAAATTGAGTCCAGCCCCCTAATTCTGCAAATGGAAAACTTTGACCCAAAGAGTAGTGAAATACACAGATAATTTCCATTATTTTTTATTTTACTTTAATATTTACTTGTTTTTGAGAGAGAGCAAGCAGGGGAGGGGCAGAGAGAGGGGGACAGAGGATCCAAAGCAGGCTCTGTTCTGACAGGCTGACAGCAGCAAGCCGGATGTGTGGCTGGAACTCACGAACCATGAGATCATGACCTGAGCTGAAGTTCAATGCTCAACCGACTGAGCCATCCAGGTGTCCCTCCATAATTTTATGTAATAAAAATAATAATTAGGGCTTACTCTGGACCAGCCAGTGTGCTAAATGCTTTACATACATTATTTCATTTCATCTTTTCCATTTCCCCATTAGTGAGGTACATGATTAGTAACTGGTAGGTCCGTGATTCCAAGTTTTTGCTGCCAAAAGCAATGCTCTTAACCAGCTTGCCATAGTGTCATAGCTGTGAGCTTTTTCTTCCCGGTGGCTAATAAGCATGATAAAGGAACTTCTCTCAAGAAGCTGTTCAGCCAATAGACAGAAAGCTAGCAGTGCCCATGTATGGTAAATTACACATATAGGACAAGGGATATATTCTATTAATTAAGCATTGGTTATCCTTCCTTTTGGTATTCTAAAACTACTGCGTAGGTATCATTAACAGATGCTGTAGCACACAAGCCACACTAGTTTACTTAGTTACAATCTATAAGTCTCTTAACATAAAACATAAGCAACTGAAAATGGTAAGCTTTCATAAGAGTTTTCTATGCTTTGCCATTTGCCGAGGTAGTGGCCAACATCCCACACCAAATAGGTCAAACCTCTGTAACCAATAGGATATTGCAGAAATAATGGAGTGTTCAATGTGTATGGAAATTTCAAATTCAATGTATATGGAAATTTCCAGTTCCAATATTGGCCTCTTTTCAGAACTATAATGGACCAGTTATCCCTTTTGTGCCTCCAGTTTTCCCCCTTTTCCAAGGGGAGTGTTCTTTGTTCTACCATTGTTTGCTAGGTATGGGAGGGAGGGGGCAGATAACTTGTTTCAGGGCCTTCAGATCGTGGACTTTAACTTTCGACATTAGATCATGAAAGTCATTGTAGTTTCCGCTTTGCTTCCTATTGGTTTACTTGCTCAGAGGGAAGCCAGCAGTCATGTCAGGAAGACACTTCATCTACTCTCTGTGGAGGTCCATATGGGGAGGCACTAAGGCTTCCCACCAACCATAAGCCTTTAATTTGCCAGCAGCCATCTTTGAGAAGGATACTGTAGGTACAGGCAAACCTTCAGATGACCACAGCCTCAGCCAACATTTTATTACAACCTTATGACAAACACTGAGCCAGAACCATCCAGTTAAGCAATTCCTGAATTCCTGACTCTATATGAGATAACAACTTTTTACTGTTGTTTTAAGCAGCTGAGTTTTGGAGGTTACAGAGAAATAGGTCAGAATATTCAAACATGCTTACCTCAACCATTTAACTCATCTTAGAGATTATTTTTCAGCCGTAATTTTAGGACTGAGGAAGTTAAAAGGGCAGGTTGAAATATTCATTTCAAGTGTAGTTGTGTGTGTGTGTGTGTGTGTGTGTGTGTGTGTGTGTACGTGTGTATGTAAACTACTATAAATCATTATGGGCCCAGATGCCCTTAGGTTTGCCTTTTTTAAAAAATATATATGAAATTTATTGTCAAATTGCTTTTCCATACAACACCCAGTGCTCATCCCAAAAGATGCCCTCTTCAATACCCATCACCCACCCTTCCCTCCCTCCCACCCCCCATCAGCCCTCAGTTTGTTCTCAGTTTTTAAAAGTCCCTTATACTTTGAGGTTTGCCTTTATTTTATTGTTACCAATTTTTTCTGAGGTGGCCTTGAGGATGACCAGTTACCTAACTATAAAAACTCACCAATGGTAATTGTAACAAATAGGACCATAACAGTGATGAGATTAAAAGTAATTTCTGTAACTAAATTCATTCAGAGGTTTCTGAACAAAAATTACCTCTTTTTACTCTTCTTGATAGAGGTGATTAAGGGAATGTCATCTTCCCTCAGAATTTTTAGAGGCAAAATTAAATGTGTTAAGGTATAGCCAGCCAATAATTAAAATGTAGCATGGGCTTTTTCTCTCAGGGCTTGCCTCTCTCCCATCCCTTAATTTTATAAAACTTTGGAGCATTATCCTCTCCCTAGAAATCACAAATTTAAAAAATCTCTTGTTTTTGTTTTTTGCTATTCCTTTTTTAAAAGGCCTTATTGTCTCTGTGAACAAGATTCTAAAATCTTTTAGAGAAGATTGTTGACATTGGCATGGCAGGATTCATTTTGTTTTGGGTTAGAAGATCACTCAATTCATAAAATATGCTCAACACATTTCTGAAACTGTAAATTCCCCCAATCCATGTGGAAAAAAAGGAACAAGGCCTATGAATCAAAATAAGAGGTGATGAGAATTGTTTTAAACAACCAGAAATACTTAAAGGGGATTTATGATGATTTTTTTTCTCAGACATTTCAAAAAATTTCCCATAGGTGATAACTTTTTTCCTAGCTTATGCCTAATTTACTTTCTATATTAAAAAAAAATAAACAGAAAAGCAAAAAGAAAACAACAACTCATTGGGCTCTTTTAAGCCCCAAACCTTTTGATTTACACACAGCCTAGATTCTCCTAATACTCCTAGCTCAGAAAGCAGAGTTAGAGTCCTGAAGGTTTTGCTCTGTGGTTCAGCTTCAGCTTTGTCCTTTTTAAAGAAAGGGCAAATGACCGCCCTTACTGAGAAAAGAGAATAGCTTTTCTGTTGCTGAAGAGTGAGTGTGGACAACAAAAAGGTGGGTAGAAGAGGCTAAGAAATGCAGGCTATGATACTGTACAGAATAAATATCTAATTTGTCCCCAAATGGGAGTTGAACAAAAAAAGAAAATTGATTTCACTTTAACAGATATTACTTTACTATCGGTTAATAAATTTCTATCCAAACATAACATAGACTTTCCGTCAAATATTATTTATTGGTACTAAGTAAGAACTGACTATTGAGTCAGAATAATATGTCCCTGTAATACACTTGTGTCTGATTTTCATCAAAGCCTAAAGTTTTTTTGTTAAATTTTGGCCATGATACATCATGACTCACACGTGTGCACACACACACACTCACACACACTCACACACACACACACACACACACACACACACAAAGCCTTAGGCAAAACACTAAGCTGTTACTGAGCTGTATTTTATTTTTAACTTTTCTCATCCCTGGGAATAACACAAAATGGACCTCTTTTGGAAATGTGATAAGGATATAGCTGGTGCATTTTTCTTCTGCAATATTCAAAATAGATTTCCTGCATCAGCAGTGACAGTGTTCTCCACACCAAGCAAGTATATATATATAAAGGGCACTGGCCCTACCTGTATAGCTAGATGAATTGTACATAGGATTCCACCTATGCAACTACCACCCTGAAGATAATAAGAAGCTCCCTCAGCTCCTTTCCTGTCAGCAACTAGCCACCTTCACCCCCAGGTAATAACTATTCTTGCTATAATCACCAAAGATTGGGTTTCTGTGGTGATTTTTTAAGATACAATAAATATTAACACCTCATAAATAATGTATTTGTTGTTTCATGGCTTATATTATTGGAAGAGATCACTATAAAGCTTCTGAAGAAACATTTACTGTAACATCTCCTTGTAGGATGCTGCTTCCTTGTCATTCTGAGGTTACAGGGAGAGCAATGGAAACTATTCAAAGTTCATACTTGTCTGTGGGGAGAAATGAAAATGCACATTTTGTATGGCGTACAAGAAACTTTACCCTTGTCCTGTAGGTGATACTTGGACCTTGTAAGTAGGTAGAATCTTGTTGTTCAAGGTCATGATGAGTAAAAGTAGAGCCACACTGCACATTACCAAGTGGTTGTGCATTTCTTTTTAACAACAACAAGAAATCTAAAACCCAGACATGCACACTTTCCAGAGAAACAGACAGAGACAGAGAGAGACCAACATTTTTCAAAAAATCTAAACACTATTAAGAATTTTTTGTTGTTTTGAAATCACTTCACATAGCTTACCCTTTATATATTGAGGTTGATTAACCCTGCGTGCGTTATGTTCAGAGTGAACTTTGGCTGATACTTGCTTGGTTGAGAGAACACTGTCATTGCTGATGCAGGAAATCTATTTTGAATATTGCAGAAGAAAAATGCACCAGCTATATCCTTATCACATTTCCAAAAGAGGTCCATTTTGTGTTATTCCTAGGGAAGAGAAAAGTTAAAAATAAAATACCCAGTAAAAGCATAGTGTTTCACCTAAGCCTTTGTAAATAGCCTGCAATTTAGAGACAGTGAATTAAGAATTCCATGTTGAATTAGAAGTTAAAAATAGATGCAGTAGTGAGAAATGTATTTAAGGCCCTGCCTACACTGCAGTAAAAATTGTGTTTGCAAAAATTAGGATGATTCTTGCTAGCATGCTGTTAACACAATTTCTCTGGCCAGGGAAGATAAAAATATAAGAGATTTTTTTGGTATATTATTTAAAAACCTTATCGATTTTCTTACTGTTGTAAATGCTAATGCATGTATTTTTCTTTTATCATGCACTTATCTTTTTGTCTGTTTTATAATGAATTAGATTGAAGGGAGTATGAATTAGTGACATTTAAAATACATGTGATATTTCATAGAGTGTGGCCTTATATCAATAGGTTCGAGTTCAATTCTCATGATCAGTTTTACATGTAGAGTCCTGAAGTGCAACTCCAGTGAAATCATAAATAGAGGCGTGTTGAAATTATGATACCATTGTCCAGAAAGAACGTGGCATGATCCTTCTGCTCATACACACACATATAAGCAGGTATAAACTTTGTAATATATTATCAAATAATAAAGGAGACTACTTCTATAAGAACACATAACTGAGAATTATATACCCCCTAATATCCTATTTCATAAGAGTAAACAGTGCTCACAAATTAAAGCATGACAGTGTTTTGCCAATAGATCTCAGAAAACTATCACTTGCCTGAATAGATGTAGTTAATATCTCAATATATTCTAGAGTGGGAAATTCCTTGACACCATTGAAAGAAGTTTAAGTAAACACATTTATAATTTTTGTCCCCTAAATTTCAGGAAGGATCTTTTAGTCTTTATTAGCTCCAAGGGCAATCTCTTGATAATTAATTCACAGCATAAGGTTTTTCTACATTAACAACCCTATCTTCTAAACTTACCATTTATATATTTTATTGGATGGGTCCCCCACCTCTCATCCCCCAAACTGTGAGATGCTCATCGTCCAGTCATTTGAAAAGTTGTTGTTTTGTTCTGTTTTGTTTTCACACTGATTCTTTCTTCCCACTTAGGTGGGCCAGGCACATTTTGTGGTCTCCCTCTTTCCTATCTCCCACCTTTCAGAGCTCAGTTAACTCCACTTTAGCTGGTGTTTGCTATGTACACAACATCCTCTTTAATTGCATTCCTCTCTCAGCTTTATTCCAGCTCTTTCTCTTTTACCTCAGGAAAAAACCTCTTACCATGTTTTTCTCTCTCAGATTCTCCCCTTCCCTTTGTAATATCAAAGACTATGTTCATCATGGACAGTAAACCCCACACTCTTACAGGGGAAAGTCATGAGTTTTAAAGTAAGAGTAAATATGACTAAGAACTATTCCTTTGCCCTCTCAAGCTCTTGAAAGTATTCACAAGTTCCCAACAACCATTTTATAAATCTCTACCTAATTCCAAATCTATTAATAAAGCCAGCTTTTAATAATAAACCATATTAAGTGGTATTATTTTCTGTTTTATTTCATACTTCATTACCATTATAGAAATAGTGCTTCTTTATTTTTCACTGTAAGTAAATAGCTCCATATATATACTATATATATTAATATTATATCATATAATATATTATATATTGTATTATATCATATATTATATATTATATAATATTATCATATAATATTATAGTATTATATATTTAATATATATTTATATTATATAATAATATTATATATAATATATATTATACAACATATATAATATATATTATAGAACATATATAATATAATATTATATAATATAATATATATTTATTATATATTATATTATATGCTATTATATATTATTGTAATATTATTATATAATATTATATTATATATTATTGTAATATTATTATATATTAATATAATGTTATATATTATAATATATAATATCATATTTATATATTATATATAATATGTATTATATTATTATATATTAATATAATATATATTACAATATATAATATTATATTGGTATATATTATATATTATATATTGTATATATAATATATAATATATGCTATATATTATATAATATATTATATATAATATATAATTATTATATATAATATATATTTATATACATTGTATTATATATAATATATAATATTATATATGTAATATATATAGTATATATGTATATACATTATATATATTATATACATAATATAAATATATATATATATACACACTTTTTTTTGAGAGAGAGAGAGAGAGAGTGCACACAGGTGCACGAGTGGGGGAGGGGCAGAAGGTGAGGAAAAGATAGAATCTTAGGCAGCCTCCATGCCCAGTGGGGAGCCCAGATGACAGGCTCCATCTCATGACCTTGAGATCATGACCTTGAAATCAAGACTCAGGCACTCAACAGACTGAGCCACCCAGGTTCCCCATATTATGGTTTAAGAAGGCATTCGTGGGCTGGCCTTGACTCTTACTATGCATTCATTTCTAATCTTTTACCTGGAAGTGTACAATGGCATACAACTTAGCTGTTCTGCCTATACCTGTCTTTGCTTTTCCTGCTATTTTTTTTTTACCCAGCAGTCAAAGTGATTATTTAAAAGTGTCAACAGAATCTGCTGCTCCCATGACCTCAAACTTCCAAAGGTATCGTATTTTGAATAAAATCCAAAGGCTTCATAAAATATATAGCCCATCAGATGCCAAATAATGTGGCCCTGTATTACTGCTCCAATCTTATGCCTTTCCATTCTCCTTTCTCACCACACTTACAACAAACGGAACTATTTGCTATTCTTCCAAAAACACCAATTTTGTTCACTTTCTCTAGAAGTCTGCCTCCAGATTTCCTATAGATTGCTCATATGTCACTTGAGACTGGCTAAAATTTCAGGTAATTCTTGAATAGCCAGGTAGTGAAGGACTGGATGATGTGATAGGGGCCTGATCAAAGAAAGAAAAATCTGGAAATAACACATAGATAGCTCCAAGACAGAGTTTGTCTCACTGTCTAAGAGAAATCATGTGAGAGAGTGCAGACAGGGAAACTGTCTTGGGAATGGCCTACAGTTAAGAGACTTGGGAGACAGTGAAGGAAAGAAGGAAGCAGGAAGTAGGAAGTAAAAGAATCCAAAATTGCTATGTCATTGAATATCTATGATGTGGGAATTGGAAAAAAAAAAACAAGGAAGAAGAATAGTAGATAATAAGTCAAGTATAACAAAGTTTAGGAAGTGTGGAGATCAAGGAAAAAGCTATTGAATTTACTGATTTATTGCATTGTTTGAGTTTGGAAAGTATCTTTTGTACTTAAAATATTTGTCTTAACTAGTGAATTTTTTGGCAACTTTTTGAAATGTTCTGTATATTTTTGGAGCAAACTTTCTATATGCCTAACACTAATCTTATTTTGAGGATGCTTATTTGTTTTTGATCATATGCACAGTAGTAAGAAAGTCTGTCCACAATCCCATTGTCCCTTGAAGGTTTTATGAAATTGTTGCTTGTAAAAGATAGGAGCCAAGATATGTAAAGGATTTGGGGTTATCAACAGATAGTCACAGAATAAGACTCAAATCAGAAAGAAAATATAGTTGTTTATTTTAAGTTCAAAATATCTTGTATGTGTTGGTTGACAAGTCTATAGAGCTAGGATAAAGTCATCTAAAACATTACCACAAAACCCCTCCTGGGATGTCGTAGACTAAATCAGCACACCTATTAGTAAAAGAATCATTTTTTATCTGCTGTATTATGGAAGTCCTATACTCAAGCAAAGTTATAATTATATGTAATTAACTTTTCCATTTTCAACTAATTAAATTTAAAAAAGACCTGAAAACCCATCATCCCTGTGTAACAGAGTGTACTGAAGCTTGAATGTTTGAACATTTCATCAAAAAAAGCATATCAATTTTGGCTTCTTCTTATCCCTCTTGTTAACAAAAATACTCCACTGGCTCTAGAATAGAAATGCCATGCTTTGAAATTAGCTGGTGTTAGGCTGAGTATAAATTTGCTGTCATACTTTTGACATGCATTTTTAAATTCAGATCTCAAAAGAACTAAGACGGTGTAATTTGTAAATTGAAAACAACATAATTAATACAAAACTATTCAAAGAATCAAAACAAAACAGAAGATAAATCCTCTGTATAATAACATCTAAACAAAGACACGTGAAGAGATATCACATCCTTACTAGTTGACAAATGTACTCTCGTGCGTATACTCATTTAATTTACTCATTCTTATGTCTACTAAGAACCAGATTGCCTATCAAATGTTACTAATGTTAGAATTTTAGACAACAAATTCTGTGTTACAGATAGGGAAACATGAGAATACCTTATATTTTAACATGATACAACCCCAAATATATAGAAAGAGCATGACTTTCCCATCAAGATGGACTTTATTTACAAAATATAAATTAAAGTTAATCATGAAAGAATACCTAATATTGTAGAAGGGAAGAATTATTGTTGCAGAAAAGGACTTTTTGATATGGAAATATTCTAAGTGAAAAAGTCTACAAATATAATAAAGAATGATATTTTGTGTGTATGGATGCAAAAAAGGGCATATGTTTATTAAAGAATGAAATGATGCATACCAAAACGCAATATATTGGGATTGCAGATTAATTTTTTTCTTATTTGCATTTTATGAATATTATGCAATGTACCTGTATTACTCTGGCATTCATTTTATAATCTTTTATGAAACTATGTGCCTGGCACTGTGTAAGACAGTGTATTGAAAAGTAAACCCAACAGACACAATCCCTGCCTATATAGTGTTGATATTTACAGCATATGGTTTATTTTAGAATTCTTACTTCCTACTGATTAAGAGCATAGACTTCAGAGACCAATTTCTTGTATTCAAATCCCAGCTTTGCCACTTACTTGGTAGTGACTTCGGACAAGTTTTAACCCATTCCATGCTTCAGAGACCTCATAAGTAATAGAGGAATAATAATACTGATGTGACAGAATGTGTTGAGAAATAAGTGAGTTGATACCTGCAAAGCACTTAAATCAGTGCTAGCATCTGGTAAACCTTTTGCAAGTGTAAGCTGTTATTATTATTACTATTACTATTATTACTATTAATTGTACTCTTAAATCTCTGATAATACACAGATGAAGAGTTTCATTGCTCCTTTATTTAAAAGGAGAAAGATGCGCAGGCAAAATCAAAGCATTCATTCTACAAAATCTATAAAGTACAATGGAATATAAGGTGTGGTAGTTTTATTGAGAAAAGAGAACTTTAACCTAATCCAAACCTTATTATGAGGAGTGTGTTAAAGTTTTACTGTTAATCATTGCAGATACGTTATTGCATTGATGTTTCCATTTCTGGTTTACACCATAGTCAGCACAAATCTGGCCTATCGGGAAAATAAGGAAAAATTTTCCTGCCCATATTCAATAGGGGAGGAATAATTTTACTTAATGGACTTTATATGAAAAGTCCATTGAACAAATGGACAAAATGTGAGGAAGTTACAAAATGTGAGGAAGAAAGGATGCTTTGAAGATATAATGTAATTATTATTTTAAAAATAGGTATAAATTCTGTGTCCCTATTATCAGGTTTAATTGATTACTGTGCTTACCATACTCTCTGATATGCAGTTTAGAGCCGTGAAAATTGCCTGTTACTTTTTTCAAATTGCTTCTTGGAGTTTTCAAATTTTATCCCAGTGGGAATAAACAGGGTTGGTGGAATGGTATGAAGGATGGGATAATAACCCTAGTGAGTATTTTGCCTTTAAGTTCAAAATAGCACATTTTATTTTTTGAATTAAAAAAAAAAGAAAAGGGGGAAAAAGAGGACAATATCTCAGTCATGTGTTTGCAAATGAAAACTAACCTGAAAAACTGAGCCTGAGGGTTACGTACTATTTCTTATGGTTATTTATTATTCAATCATTTATCATTAACTACCTATGCTAGAGTGTACATGAGAGTATTATCCAGTGCTTTGTTCGGCCACTCCTTTTTTTTTTTTTTTAATGTTTATTCATTTTTGATAGACACAGAGAGAAACAGGACCTGAGGGGGGAGGAGCAGAGAGGGAGGGAGACACAGAATCCAAAGCAGGCTTCAGGCTCTGAGCTGTCAGCCCAGAGCCCGATGTGGGGCTTGAACTCACAAACCGTGAGATCATGACCTGAGCTGAAGTCAAATGCTTAACCTACTGAGCCACCCAGGTGCCCCTTGTTCAGCCATTCTTATTGGGAACTTCTTTTTGTGCAAGCAGTGTACTAAAGCTAGCTTCTCTGTCAACAAAGATCAATACAGTCTAGCTCCTGCCCTCAAGAAGTTTACAGTCTAGAAGCAAAGCAGACATGTAAAGAAGTCATTCCTGTTCAGTACATAATTACCAGAGAAGAGTTTAAAAGAAGCCATGCATTTCTTCCTGGCAATGAATATGTGAGAGATATTCATGGCACCATTTGTTATCATAAAACTTCTGGAGAACCTCCACATTTCTATGCATATTAGCACTGGTTTCTATAATGCATGTGTGATCCAGACAAGTAATCAAGGTCTAACACCAGGATTGAATGGGAGGATCATATAATGGGGTCTGTAGAAAGACAGTTATTCCTAGGCAGGGCATTTGTTTGGTAAAACATATAGTACCGGTACTCATATCTTCATGTGCTGTGCTCATTTCTTGATGGATTTTTACAGCCTTCTCCCCTACTTCCACTGTCCTCTGTGTGACCCCCTCCTACCACAGGGTGTAAAACTTACTCTTACTGCAAATGAATCAGTCAAAACAGAAACATTAATTTTTTTAAGCAAAACTGTATCAATAAAGATGTAAAGTTGTTGGAACTTCAAAACAGGGTATAAGACCTCTACAAAAAGAGACCGTTGTGAATAGGGTAATGATCTCTCTTTAAGCCAGTATATGGGGCACAAACTTCCTAATTACGTCATTGATCAAAGTTTTATCCCACTAAAAATATGATAAACATAGTCTTTCATTGTTCACAGTCTAATCACCTCTTCTATACTTAAAAACTGAGTGTTAGCTTTGTGATAAACTATTTCGTATAAACTGACACATGTACAAATTATCTTTTATCCAAATTATCTTATTCAAAAAATCCCACCAGAATATGTAAAAGAACAGTCTATGATAATTTTATTTTGAGCGTAACGTCAATTCTCATTCTTGATTTAAAGAGAAGTAAGAGAGTCAATACTTTTGATCTGTATTTTGATGTCAACTTGGCCATTTCTCCCACTTTATGCAAGTTTAAAGATTAAATACTTTTTAATTAGCAAAATCACAAGCAAAATGAATACAGAGCAACAAATGGACCACCCAGAGTTAAGCAAAAATGTCTCACAAATTTCTTCACATGGAAGGAATAAGAAATTGTTAGGAGTTCAATATGTAAATATAAATACAAAAAGAGAATGAGTGCTTCTGTTCAAGGATTCTGCTTTATGGTTTTATTACATGAAATGTGAGTTTAAAGAGTTTTTAAATGTTTCTAGTAATTCTAGAGTGAAGACTGCCCAGAAAGAAACTGGAATAAAATCCTTTAATTATATAATGGAAGGAATAAATATCTATTAATCTTTCCCCAAATGACTGTATTACCTATCTTTCTCCATCATCCCCCCACACACTTCCCACTCATAAAGCTGATAATTCCTGGTTGTATGGGCACAAATAGTGGGATCTAGGTAGAACAGTCACATTGAAGAAAATGTTCAAGTCACTATGGTCAGATCAGTCCTGAGAAACATTAGGATATTTGTTATGCATGAGGATGTTTTTCCATAGTATTTTTAATAGAACATGATTGTTTTTGACATTTGCTCCTGTTGTGATGGTAAGTTTTATGTGTCAGCTTGGTTGGGCCAAGGAACCCAGATATGTGGTCAAACATTCTAGATGTTTCTGTGAGGGTGTTTTTGAATGAAATTAACTTTTAAATTGATGGGCTTCAAGTAGAGCTTTTTGCCCTCCATAATCTAGATAGGTCCCATTCAATCAGTTGGAGGCCTAAATACAACAAAAAACTGACCTTCCTTGCTCAAAAGGGACTTCTGCCTATAGATGATCTTCCAACCTGAGCTACCACACTGGCTCTTCCCTTGTTTTCCAGCCTCATGGCCCACCCTCCAGATGGTGGACTCGCCAGCCTCCATAATCATGTTAGCCACTTTCTTAAAATAAAATCTCTCTCTGTATACGTATACATCCTATTGTACATATCCTCATCTGTTTCTCTGGAGAATCTTAATACCGTTGTCTAGATAAAATTCTGATATTGAATGCTGGAAAATGAGAGACTTGACGTATATAGTGGCACCAGAGTGAGACAATGTCAGAAATTCCTTTAAAACGTATCAGAGAAGTGGGTGAACAAATTACTGTTTGGTCAATCCCCTTTTAGTATGGAGTATAGTTAGTGCAGAGGCTGGGAAACTCAAACACCTTCAGGTGGCATGACCAGCATGGAGCAGGTAGAAGGTCCCCACTTAAGATAATAGTGTGTCCTGTGGTGTGTGGTAAGCATCTACTGGATCTAGTCTCGTTTCCCTTTTCTTCCTCTTCCTTCTCATTTTTGTTCTTCATAAGTTAATACTGTACTAGTCAAATATACAAAAAAGACATTTGGAGACCACATTAGGTTATTAAATTTTTGACTCCAAATAAATTTGAACTTGAAATGTCAAAGGAGCTGGATCTCACAGATATTGACATAAGACTGATACAGGACAGGGGTGCCTGGGTGGCTCAGTCGGTTAAGCGTCCAACTTTGGCTCAGGTCATGATCTCACGGTCTGTGAGTTTGAGCCCCGCGATGGGCTCTGTGCTGACAGCTCAAAGCCTGGAGCCTGCTTTGGATTCTGTGTCTCCCTCTCCCTCTGACCTCCCCCGTTCATGCTCTGTCTCTCTCTGTCTCAAAAATAAACGTTAAAAAAAAAAAAAAAAGACTGATACAGGACAATATAAGGGCATACTTTGTGAAGAAGTAGCAAATCTAATAAACTGCAGGGAAAATAGCATTGTAGATGGGTCTGTGAGGGCAGAGGCATTAGAAAGACCAGAAAGAATGAGGGGGAGACACAAAAAAAGTTACACAGAAGGGATATTAGAACTCCAGTGCTTGAATTGGAAGGTTCTATAAATCCAAATCCTCCAAAAGCTAGTGACTTTCCAAAGTTCACAGCCAGCTCTGTGTAAGGATATTAGGAAATAGGAGAGTCAACAAGGACAGATGCAGAGTTTAGTTTGCTCTAAGGAAAAAATTAGGTAAAAGTTCAGCCCTATTAAACTATAAGTCCCCTGAGAGCTTATGTATGTACAAGTAACAGCTTTATCGCAGTGCCTTGTACAAAGTAGATGCTTGATAAACACCAGTTGTTTAAAATAGAGCTTAATAATAAATAAGTAGTCAGCTTGCTTGCAAAGGCCTTGTCAGTCTAAGAGTAGAGGAAGGGAACTTCCTGGAAGACACAGGGATAGCTTTGGGGCAGTGAGCCCTGAGGCATATGACTGCACATGGCTCCAGGCCAGGACTTGTCTCAAAAATATCCCTCCTTTAGCACTCTGAGCTTTTTGTTTTTTTTTATTTTTATACAACATTCCAAATTGCCCCACCCGGAGCCTCCACTTTGTTAGGGCACCCCCCCCCCACTTAAAAATCAATCCACATTTTTAGGGGTAATGTGACATGAGTCAGATGAAGATAAAGAGATTGAAATTAGGTAGCTATCTCTTACACATTAGCTGAAATCTTTATTTGTAGAGATGGGGGATTTTTGGTTAATTTGGGAGTAGTAAATATTTTAAGAGGAGAGACAACAGGATGTCACAGTAAATTGGGAGAACGATCAATAAAGGGGGGGTTGGGCAGAGGGATTGCAAGTACAGATGTCTCATGACTCATTATGGTAATCTAAGATCTTGTCATTCAAAGTATGGTTTGAGGACCCCACTCTGGCATCACCCAGAAGCTTGTTAGAAAAGCCGAATCTCAGGCTCCACCCTGGGCCTCCTAAAGCAGAGGGTGTGTTTTAACAAAACCCTCAGGTGCTTTTATGCTCATTAAAGTTGGAGAACCCCTGCTCTAAAAAACTGTTTTTTATTATTTCCAAATATTACCTAAGGGAGTCTCTGTGACTAGGAAAGTCAGGATTTGCTTCTAATCTTCTTTCTGTTCCAAATGACTTCCTTCCAGAAGCCAGGACTCATGCCTGTGCTTTTACTAATGTATTTGAATTACCTTGTGGGTTAGGTAGGTTTTGAAACTGGCCTAAGAGTGACACTAAGGCATGCAATATAGCACCCCTAGGGAAATGTGTTCTGATTTGGATACTACAGTAGGCTATCAGAACATGACTCCTTTATACACTTGAGTTGCCTTTGTCACCCACAGGAAAGTCATATTAGTTCAGGGACAAAACTAAATTTTCATGCACCAGTTCATAAATAGCAGAAGTAGCAACATTAAAATTTCCATATTCAGATGTCTGTGACAGTGAGACAAAATCAAATATCTAAACAAAAAAAAAAAATCCCTCAATAGCATAAATTTATGTATGATATGTATCATAAATCATGCTAAAAAACTTAAAAATCTCCATTGAATGAAGAAATAAAAGAAAGAAAACAACAACCAAGGAGTGAGGAGGTAAGATTTTTTTTCTAGATGGCTCCTGTCTTAGAGACAGAGCGAAATCTTATCTATCCCTAATATCCAGAAATGTGCATGGAACAAAGAAAAGTCTCATTAGTTGTGAATGAATTAATAAATGAGTAAACCAATACCTAGTACAAAGCCATATTCAAGTAGATTCTGGGGCGCCTGGATGGCTCAGTGGGTTAAGCGTCTGACTCTTGATTTCTGCTCAGGTCATGATCTCATGGTTTGTGAGTTTGAACCCTGCATAGGGCTCTCTACTGTCAGCACCGAAGGCTTAGGATCCTCTGTTTCCCTCCCTCTCTGCCCCTCCCCTGTTTGCACTCCATCTCTCTAAATAAATAAATAAAAATAAATATTTTAAAAAATAAAGTAGATTCTAAGAAAATGTTTGTGAAATCAACAAAAATGTACAAGAGCACACTAAATCAAAAGAATTTTCCAGTAAAGAGAAGAAGGTGAGTCAGGGTGACTAGCACATATATACTAAATCAGAATGGCATGTTTTATGCCAGGAGGATAGAAAGTGGAAAAATAAGATTTTTTTTTAAACTGCACATTTTTGTTTAGATGTAATGAAATAGTCTCTCAGCAATGGAGGCAAAATTTGTAAAGGATTACCAAATGCATTAATTTTCTTTGCAGATAATCTCTCTTGTGGAGTGCTGCCATCCATGTTCATTGTCAAATTTTTAACATCTAAAAATATAGAAGAATAAAAACCAACTTGCTGATTAATGTGCATTTTGAATATTTTGTTCTAAGTTGTATCTTCCAATATGTAAGTGTGGAATTAAATAATTATAACAAAGTTAACCCAGGAGTTCTAGATCCTAACCTAGTCTTTTTAAGACTTCTAGCACATTAGTCTCCCATGGCAAATCAATTAAATACCTGAAATGTGAAAATTTTCATAAGCCTTTACCTTTAATCCAATTCAGATCAACTCAGAAATTTGACAAGCTAGTCAGTTTTATGAATGGAGTGAAAACTTAATAGACTTCACTGTCACCAGTAGCCAAGGACGAGGCTGCTCTTCATGTTGATTTTTCCCAAAACTGAATTCAGGATTGGAGTTTGCCTCTCACTGGTCTGTGTACAGTAAGCATTTCTTTCCAAACAGGAATCCAGCACCTAAATCATTCTGGTGTTTACCCTCAACAGGAGCACAGTTGATCACAAGGGCTATATCTCCAAGAAACTAAGCACTTGAATCTATGTACTCGGACTGTCTTTTGAGTAGAAGTAGTCATCGCTTTTGTTTATTGGTCGTTATTTTTGTCTTAAAACTACCTCTGTTAAGAAGTGCCCCTCTTAAGCCTAATGCACTGCAATTGTGTGAACATTGTCCAGAGTCCATGTTCACACTAAGCACACTTTATTTTTTTATTATTATTTTTTTGTTTATTTATTCTTGAGGGAAAGAGAGAGAGAGACAGAGTGTGAGTGGGGGAGGGGCAGAGAGAGAGGGAGCCACAGAATCTGAAGCAGACTCCAGGCTCTGAGCTGTCAGCGCAGAGCCTGACTCGGGTCTCGAACTCACAAACCGCGAGATCATGACCTGAGCTGAAGTTGGACACTTAACCGACTAAGCCACCCAGGCTGCCCCTCACACTAAGCACACTTTAAATATGCAAAGTGTCCTTTCTGCCACTGAAGGCCTTTTACCTTTCCAGAATAGATTGCCATACATTTGTGTCTACATCAATACCCTGACTAAAAGATGTTGGCTGAGTGCCCACTGTGAGGTGGTCACTTTGGGACCTGGGATATAGCCATGAACAAGACAGGCTAGGTCCTGGCTCTCAGGGAACACACCTTCTAGAGGGGCTAGAGTGGGCAGAAAAGAGACACAAGAAAACCCAAGCAAATAAACTCTTCAGCAAAACCAAAACAAAACACAAATAAGGAAATACTAGTTAAAGAGAAGTGCTATGATAACAATAAAATAGACTGATATATGGTACCAGGTGGGTAACTTTAGACTGTGTCCTCAGAAGAGGTTCATCTCAGGAGATTACATTTAAACTGAAATGCAGAGAAGATGTCAGGCAGGCAAGCCTCTGGGGAAAGGAAGTTCCAGGCAGAGGGAGAATATCTAATGAAAAAGCCTTACAATGAAGGGAGAGAAGCTGGTCTTGCTTACGAAAGAGAAGGAAGTGGGTGTGGAAGACAGTGATTGGAAAATGAGGTCTGCGGGGTAGGCAGGAGTGAGATCACAGGGGGCTTTACAGACAAGGTAAAGGACCTGAATTTTTTTTTTTTTTTTTCTAATTGAAAATAGGAAATCTTTGCTCTAGTTTAAATACAGGAATGATATGATCAGATTTAGGACTTAAAAAGATGACCCCGCTATTCTGTGAAGGATGGACTGTAGAAGGGCAAGGTTGTCCAGACAGGAGACAATAGGGCTTTGGACAGGGTGGTGGGAGTAGACAGGGGGTGACGTGGGTGTATTTTAAAAAAGGATTTGGAGGTAGAGGCAATAGAGGCCTCTACAAAATGCAAAGATTTTGTAGCTTTTCACAAGAGTATGTTGTTCTATTCCTAATACCACGATTAATATTATTAGAATTCTGTTGACATTTGTGGACCAGGCTGGTTCATAGCATCAATGCCTTCATAGAAAAGTCTATGTAGACTTCTAAGTTTCCTTCCCCTTATACCTCTGGGCAATGAGAAACCTCATAACTCACCACCTTTTTGAGCAGTTTGGGATAATTTTACAAAAATGCATTATTTACTGTTTACCTCTGAGCTCTTTGAGAGCAGGGACTGTGAAAAGTTTATTTATCACCTAGGCTCAGCACAGAATGCACTATAGATGCCTCATAAATACATATGCAGTAAATGAATAAATGCTGACGTATTAAATTTCATTCAAAATTTCATTTCATTTCTACTTACATAAACTTTACATGGGCTCCTTAAAATGTATCCCATTTGCTGTTCTGTCACTCAGGTAAGATTCCTTTTTTTTTTTTTTTTCCCAGGAGAATTCATGTTTATGTCTACTTTGGGATTGTTTGATAATGCAGTATTTTATTTTTAAAATATTGAATTAAATTGATGTCCAATATATGGATAACTGTGTTTATAGTTTCTATCTCGTTGCTAGAGCTGCCATAACAAATACTACAAACTGAGTGGCCCAAACAACAGAAATTTATTTCCTCACACTTCTGGAGGCTGGAAGTTGAAGATCGGTGTCGGCAGGTTGGGTTTCCACTGAGGCCTCTCTTTTTGGCTTGTGGGTGGCCACATTCTCACTGTGTCCTCACACGGCCTTTCCTCTGTGTGCACGTATGGCCCTGGTATCTCTCTGTGGGTCCAGATTTCCTCTTTGTTTAAGGACACCAATCAGATTGGATTAGGGTCCACCCCAAAGGCCTCACTTTAATCTAATCACCTCTTTAAAGGCCCTATCTCTAAACTCAGTCACCTTCTGGGGTCCTGGGGTTAAAGCTTCTACACAATTTGGGAGGAACACAACCTAACCTATATTTCTTTGTTACAAATGCTAATTCATTAACAGTAAGAAACTAGACACATTTTTCAGTAATGACTATATGCCTGTCATTAGAATACACACGTGTGTGCCTACACATATGTGTGTGCACTAGCCCCATAAGGTAAATAGTATTATTTACTAATGAAGAATCTGAGGCCCAGAGAAAACAAATTGGTAAAGATCCCAGAGAGATAATATGGGGGCTGGGATTTAAACCCAGATCTTCGTGATTCCAAGGCCTGTTTTTTTAACAACTGTAGAGTGCTGCCATCCCTAATAGAATGATTGGGAATGTATCCAATAAAATAGTGCATGTAAAGTACTTGGCACATGGCCTGACACATAATGACTGGACGAATGTCAGGTTACTGCCCCTAACACTACAGGCTTAAAGCACAATAGCATTTAAGTCGCCTCTTTCTGGCTCTCCTAGCTTTTCTGGAATGCGAATTTGGAATACACTTTTTTAAAAAGACTGGCCATAATGGTTATTTCTCTCGACTCAGTGTCAAAGCCTGTTCGCTATTTCAGTAGATGCCTCTGTGTACATAGGAATTCATAGGAGCTAGATAATGAAAATGCTTTTAAATATAAAAATAGTTTTCACAATTCTAATGCTTAGCAACTGGCATTAAAAAGGGAAAGAAAAGCACAGTAACATTCCTTTTCCTTTAAAGACCATTCTGTTTATAAAACCATCTCTAGCTGTGAGTGCTTTAAATCAGCAGGAATTAAGGCAAAATATAATAAACTCCAAGTTTAACACATAAGTAAATTAACTATTCCAGCCCCTACCATGCATATATACACCAATTTATAGAGGTAAAGGTTGATGGTAAAATGAAATGTATATGCTGAAAAGAAAATCAACTCAGAACTAGAAAACACCCAACAGCTTTAGAAATGCAAAGAGAATTCGAAACAGAATTTCTCCTTTTGTGATTTCACTGGTTACTGCTTTCCCTGCGATCTCAAAATGCCTAATAATAATAATAATCAAGGCTTGTTTATGAAATCTGTAATCTATTTTAAAATGTTCCAGCATAGATGCTATAATAGCATATATGTGTCCATTGGTTTCAGCTTTAACCCGAAGGGCAGTCAGTTGCCTTCATAGAGATTCCAGAGACAGGAGGCAAGCAATTTATCAGAAAATGCCACTTTTCAGAGCGAACTGGTACAAGTGCTTTAGCTATCTGCATCTCAACACCTGAGACTTGGCTAATTAGCATACTAAATGTCAGAAGTGGTTTTTATCTGGGAAATTCATGGTTTATTTATAGGTATCATGAATGTTAGAAATGGGCCATCATTGGTGATGTTAAAGGTATTTATGGATCGCTGAGGAATTTTAGAAACACTTTTCTACTTTTGTATGAATCTGGTGAATCCCCAAAATTGTTCCAGAATGAAGGGGCCCAAGGCTGGACTCCTAGATGATCTTGTGTCCATTCAGGGTTCTGCAGTTTACTGGCTGTCCCTAGCTAGGACAGAATCCTGCCCGTGCGTTTTTGGTATTGTTTTTGTTTTTTATCTATCCAGAGTAAACTTCCAAGCCGAATACCTAAAGAATTCCGCTGGCACATCCTCAAGCTTTAGAAGCTGCTAGTTATTAAGTATTTGTTAAATGATTGTCTACATGTATGGTAAAACTGGGTCTGAGATTTATTTTTCATTATAACGTGGTAGCCAGTTTGTTGGGGACTTTCCCACTCAAAGTCTTTTGGGGTCAAATAGAATTCAAGATATATATGGGTATAATCCAAATGGCTTGGGTCACTCAGAGCAGCATGTTAGGTGGTACTTTTTATTTCATTAAAAAAAAAAGTTTACTTTGGTGTTATTTATTTTTGAGAGAGAGAGAGAGACAGAGCACAAACAAGGGAGTGGGGTCAGAGAGAGAGGGGGACATAGAATCTGAAGTAGGCTCTGTGAGCACAGAGCCTGATGTGGGGTTCAAACCCATGAACTGCTAGATCATGACCTGAGCCAAAATCAGACACTTAACTGACTGAGTCACCCAGGCGCCCCTTTTTATTTGATTTTAATCTTTAATTTTCTCTGGGAATGTTGAGATGACTCATAAAAAATAAACTATATTAATCTTATTAAGTATGTGATTCTAAATAGACCCTTAATGATACTAAACATGAAACCACTTGAATGAATATTTTCCTTATTTCTTAGTTTTCAATTAACATTCTTTTACATCTTTCCAGATAACAGGGAAAAAAACAACAAAAAGTTGCTTTGAGAATTTAGATATTATACACCAAGAAAAGCTTTGTCCTCAAGGCAAAGAATTCAGAGAGAAAAAAGCAGGAACTAGTGCTTTAACCTTAGTTAAATTTCATAAACCATTTTGTCCTGGATTTGGCAGAACACAAAATGCTTTTGCCAAAATTTTCCCTCATTATTTAAAGCCACATGTTCTACGAAGGGAATTTAATGCATATGTTACAAATGTTTTTATAAATATGTTTTACTAGTAGAGATTACTAAGCTAAGGTAACCATGCCTAAACATTAGCCCATTATAACACAAGCCATGGGATTGTTTTAATTAATCAATCCCTTTCCTAAAGTATGATGGAATGGAGTTTACATACAGAGGAAATGGGTTTTAGTTGAACCATGAGGAACTGAGGTTGCATATACTTATCACCAGTGAGATTTATTAAGCCTTACAATATATAGAAGGCTTAGGAATGTAGATTCACTAGACAAAAATTCAGAGTTGGAAGGGGATTTTGGCAACTTGCAACCTCATTTGGCCTCAGTTTCTGCTTCTGTAAAATTTAAGAGTTGCTGTATGCTGTTGAATCCCAACCTATTGATATTAAGAACCACCTTTATTATTCACTCGCTCGCCATGGGCCCTATATTTTGAAAATTTTGCTAACCAAGTTGTATCTAATGACTAATAAATCCTTTCTCAGATTTTTATTAATGAAACATATTAATCACTGGTTCTGATCAGTAGAAGATATCCAGGATTACCACACTGGGTGGGTATACTGTTGGCCAAAGGCAAAGAAATTTGATACTTTAGTTAACCTGTGCAGGTTGACTGTGGTAAAATTTATTGTTTCCATCAGACATTTTAAAACATAGGCAGTGCTGATTATACAAGGATAATTGATTCCAGAAAAAGGCCATTTACAGTGAGTTCATGTAAATCAGAGGTCATTCTGCCTTGAAATTTGAAGTTTATAATTATGAAAATGAGTTTATTTATTTCAGTTATACTTGTAGTTAAGGGTATATGTGTACTTGCATACATCAAAGAATAATAGAGTGACAAGAATGTTTTATTTTGATGTTCCGACAAGCCTTCACCTCACATTTAATTTTGAAGTTTGCAAGAAGGGTCATTTTGAATGGGGGAGGGGTGGTGTGAGGCATAGTGGGTGCAAAATAATCAAGGCCCAAAGACTTCCTTAATCCTTTGGTCCTTAATCAAATTGTATATATATAATCAAATATATATATATATATATACATATATTTTTTTTTAAGGTGTTCATTATGAGTGATGTTTTCCATGTTACATCTACTTTCTTTCTTTTGCAAATTTGTAACCTTGTACCCCTTCCAGGGGTCTCTGGAGGAACTCCTATAAGGGAAATATCTCATTGTCATCTATTGAAAAGCATCATTCACCTGGCTGGCCCAGGAACCCTAGATTGGGGATCAATCGATCTTTATTGTAGTCCTCTGGTCTCTGATATTCTACACATTTGGTTATACATTCTTTTTTCCTGATGTGGAAATTGAGAGGCTGAGGGGTTATTATTTGCTATAGGTCACATGGCTACCAGTGGCCAAAGCAGGTCTAGAATCTGGGCTCCTGACTTTTTTTTTTTTTGGACACTTAAACATAATAGTTGTGGTTGCAAGTGTTTGTGATTTTATTAATTCAAATCATGCCTTGTCTTTAAACTCTAAGATATTATAATTTAGTTAACTAGAAATGCTTAATGTCAAGAACACTAACTATCTCTTCTTCAAGAAACCTCATGGGTTGTAAAAGAATATCTCTAAAAAATACATTATATTATGTTAATTTTAATCTTTTAATCACATTTTTCTTGTCTGGAGATCAAAATTAAGCTACAATTTCAGACATTGGCACTCCAGCACAGCATATTTGATACAACTCAGCCAAGGGAATTTCATTTGTTAAAATGTTTTGAAGAGATAGTGTCATGTGGTCTAAGTGGTAACAACACCCTACATGCTGAACCTTCAAGATGGGTACCTGGAGTGGGAGGGAAGGAGTCAGTCTTCAGGCTCCCACAGTGGAACCAGGGGAAAAGGGATGAGTTTGAGTATTAAAATCTGGGGTGAAATTCAGTATTATTGGTCTTCAACCTTTTAAAACTTACCCAGAGTTTGGATTCACCTTAAATTAAATTATGGAACATTTCCTGTATAAGTTGATTGATGTGACATGTTTTTTTCATGGATATCTTCAATGGAAACTCCCAAATAGCAAACACATTATTATTTTTACTAATCTTCCCCTCTGAGGAACTATATTTATTTATTTATTTTTAGAGAGGAAGAGAGAACGTGTGGTAGGGAGAGAGGCGGAGAGAGAGAGAGAGAGAGGGAGAGAGAGAGAGAGAAAGAGAGAATCTTAAGCAGGTTCCCCACACTCAGTGTGGAGCCCAACACGGGACTTGATCCCATGACCCTGGGATCATGATCTGAGCCTAAATCAAGAGTCAGATGCTCAATCAATTGAGACACCCAGGTGCCCCACAGCTTTTTTTTTTTTTTAACAGGAAAATGGAAGAACAAAACCTTATTCTGCCATAAGTCATATCTGAATAATATCACAGGAGAGTTGTATACATGTTCTAATTAGCCTTGGTCAAGTTTTGATAACCTCACTTGAAGAGTATTAGGATTTTTTTCTTTCCTTTTGTTTCCCTAAATTCATGGAGAGCTTAGCTTTCCACTAGCCATTAATCCATCTATCTATCATATGATAAATGGAAGTGGAGCCCTTCTTGATTTACAGTGGTGGAATGGGTAGTCAGGAAGAGTCAGGAGATTTAAAAATATTTGAGTTACTTCTTGCTTCATGGTGAGACTGTTTAAATTTAGAATATACCTATAGTGTAATTGTTGAATATCTGTGGAAATTCAGAAAGGTTTTAAAATTTAAAAATATCACTAATAGGTACACTAAGAGCTTCAACCTTTCCAGGTCACAGTAGAAAAGAGAGTGGTTAGGTGCCTGGATTTGAAACTGGACAGGCTGGGCCCCATCACTCACCAGCTGGGTGACCTGAGGCAAGCTTCTTAACCTCGGTGGGCCTCAGTTTCTCTCTTTTTAGGATGGGGATGATAATAGTACTTACTTCATTGGGTTGTTGAGAGGATATAAATGAGCTAACATATATGGAGCTCTTAGAACCATGTAAACATGGCATATGTTAACTTCCATAGTAGTGTTCATGATACTGTTACCATTTTCTCCGCCTAAATCCCTGATAGACACATAGATGAATAACTTCACAGATGCTATTTTAGAATTACACTAAGAAATAACTAATAGTATGTAAAGGATCAAGGCTAATCTGTAGCTTTGTATCTGCAGAAACTGGTGTCAAAAAAAAAAAAAAAAAAAAAAAAGAAGAAGAAAAGACATGACCAGACTTTTCATGTGAGAAATATAAACACCAAATGTGAAAAAGGATTTGGTGAGATTGGTGGAGAAAAGTTCAGAGTTGATTAGTGGTTAAGAAATGAGTGTCACAGTAATTTGGGAGATTTCATAAAATGCAACCACTTTCTTGATAGTCTAATGGGAAAGAGCAGTGGTTCTCAAAGCTGGGTCTCCAGTCCAGCAGCATCAGCATCACTGGGAACTAGTTCGGAATGCATTTTCTTAGGCCCGACCCCAAACCTAGTGAATCAGAAACTCTGGGGAGTGGGCCCAGCAATCTATCTTTTTAGAGAGAGCACACTGAAGTCAGTGAGCACTGGAATAGAGAGATCACATAAAGATTGAAAAACCGCCTCTTGTGATTCTCATTCTGACATATATTTGCATCAACTGTCCTAAGTCAAGAACCACTGCATGGATGGAAATCACCTGTAAATTAAAGAAAAAGAAAATTCATTTTGAAAAGAAATTTTATCAGTGAGGCAAGAGGGTTTTAAAATTATTTATGTACTTATTTATGTATGGACAAAAGGCCCTTATTGTACTAATAAATTAAATCTGAATTCAAAGGCACCCAGTTCTGCCTTAGAAGAGACCAAAGTGGTTGAAAAATCTCTGAAGGGTTTTTGTCTCTATAGTTCTACTTTCTGAGCTGAATTGGATATGTTTGCCTAACTACCAGCCTGCAAGGTCCATAGCAGTTTCCATGTCTTAGACATCTCTCTCTATATATTTTTAAAGTATTTATTTTTGAGAGAGAGAGAGAGACGAAGATGGGGAGGGGTAGAGAGAGAGGGAGACACAGTATCTGAAGTAGGCTCCAGGCTCTGAGCTGTTAACGCAGAGCCTGATGCAGGGCTTGAACTCATGAACCGTGAGATCATGACCTGAGCCAAAGTTGGACGCTTAACTGACTAAGCCACCCAGGCACCCCAGACATCTCTATACTTTTGATGCTGACCTAATGTAAGCACTGATAAATGTTTCTCAAAATAACTAATCAATTAATTGAACCAGATGCCTGTTACTTAAGGAAGAATAGTGGCTGAATTAATAAAGAGATGGCAGAAATGGCATTTTAATTTTCATGTACAATTTAAAAAGCAATTGTATAAAGCTACAAAAGGAATTATGTTTTTTTTAGCAGGCACATTGTTTTAAAATAGGTGAAGAAATTAAAGTGTCTGATTAAAGCAATATTATCAGATTTTTGTTTTTAAAGTGACAGTTGAAATTGACTACTTTCCAAGTATAAATATCATAATTCTTAGCAGAACTTGTTGATATTTCCATGATGTGACATAGCAAATCACATGGAAAAAATATGTATGTATATATATTTTACCTTCAATCTGCTGGTAAGACAAATTGAAAATGTTTTCTATAATTAAAAGGAAATTTTGTGTTTTTATTGATAGGTGGAACTATAATTGTAAAGGCTAGGTGAAAGAACAGTGAGGAAAAAATAAGTTTAGATTCAGTTGAGTCACTGGGCAAGAATCTGGGAGATATGCTGAGCTCACAGCCTTCCAGGGAAAAGACTGGTGCGCGCATGTGCATGCGTGGGTTCTCAGCCGTGCGCACAGCCGATGGCCAGATGGTGACAGTTTGGGGAGAGGCAGGGCTGTCAGCACTCAGAACGTTCAGGTTGCATACAGATGTTCTATGTGGGCTGTGACAGAGGGAAGCCTTGCCTGAACAAAGATAGACCCTTGGTTAAATAATTGTTTAGGAGCAAGCAATTCAACCTAAATTATGGAGAAAATAGAAAAAATGTTTTCTAATATTTAATGTATTAGTAGCTATAATATACAGGAAACCACATCTGAGATCTTTGAGGTCATAATTCTTGAATTTGAGTCAATGAAATAAGGAAGATGTTGCTTTTAGTCAGCTGACTGGAATGTAGCAGAGTGCCTGGGGAATCTTACAGGTTAAAACACAACAAAACAAAACACCGGATCTATATACTGTATTCCCAGCTTCACTGGATTCCAGCCTATAAGTTTGCCAATAGGCTTTTCATGCACCAGCTAATGATATAATCACTCTGAGGAACGAGTACACTTGGTGCCATGGCAGTTTCCAGAGTCCAGAGAATCCTGTTTGGTGCTACATGGTTAACTTTGCCCTTGTCCTTAAACCTTGCTCTTGGCACAGAGGCTAAAACATCTATTACCAAGTTGAAGTGTGCTGAAGAAAAGAAGGGAGCTGAGTGAGAGAAAGAGGGCGATGAGAGCAAATGGCAGGGTACTGGTAATTGAATCATAAAAAAATAAAGCTAGAAGGAACCACTGGCTGGAAGGAAATTCCAGGAAAATCTCTGTTAAGTTGGCTTGTCTTGGCTCTTTGGAATGATTTTCCCTTTAGATAGTTAAATGAGTAGGAACTCTGTGGGCCTAAAATGGTCGTGAATTCCATCATGATGTGTATGTGTGGATGTCAATTCTAGCCAAATTACATTGCAGAATAAGGTCTATGCTATCAAGACTATGTTGAGCACCCTGACTACAGCCACCAAACTTCAAAACAGAGGGTGACTTTCAGTCTTCTTTTGAGGTAGACTCAGAGATCTGGTCTTTGTAATTCTGCAGCCGTTGACAACATGGCTTCATTCATTGGACCAATCTTGAAAGTGCTATGTCCCTTCAGAGGGCTGTGAGATGGTGAGATTGTGGGACATGCCCTTTAGCTAGCAATACCCCCTTTCCTCCCTGTCATGCCTGAGGATGGTGATTGGAAAATGTGGTTGCCTGAAAGTATGTCCACGTTCTCCTTGTTTTTGGACACAACCTACATGTAAACAACATTATATAGACCTGTAATTTTGTTGACTCTTGGCCATCAATGAAACAGAAACTTGGGGGGGCTGCTCTAGTTGAGAAAGCTGAGGCCAAGCAGCTGTCTCATGACAGACTTCAGGAGGCAAAGCAAAGGCTTCTGATTGTAGTGTTTTCTAAGGCTAGGCATTTCCAAGACTTTGGAGTTTGGAGGGTGTTGGGATTTGACTTTGGCTCGCCACTACTTTTGGCCCAAAACAGGTGTATAACCAGCTTTCAGTATGTTCATGCTTGGAGGCAAGAGTAGAACCATTCCTACCTAATGTACGGAGAGACAGAGTGTAAAGGAAAGAAATGAACATGCTCTTTATCCAAGGAAGGGGAAGGACTGCTAAGTAAACAAGCAGGACACTACAGATGTTAGCTGATTTCCTCCAACAGAGTTTTGGATTTAAAAGTCTTTAAAAATTACACTTTTTGGGGGCCCCTGGGTGGCTCCGTCGGTTTAGCATCCAGCTTCAGCTCAAGTCATGATCTCAAAGTTCATGAGTTCAAGCCCCACGTAAGGCTCTGTGCTGACAGCTCAGAGCCTAGAGCCTGCTTCAGATTCTGTATCTCCCTCTCTCTCTGTCCCTCCCCCACTCGCGCTCTGTCTCTCTCTCAAAAATAAACATTAAAAAAGGTTTGTTTTTAATTACACTTTTTCTTTCATATGCTTAAACTTTTTAAAACCCTTTCCCATATATATTCTCATTTTAACCTTACTGTTAGCACTCTGAAGAGGCTGTATATATCACTGATTAAGATCACAGATGCTGTGGCCAGTGTTCAAAACTTGTCAAGCTGTATGATCTTTGGTGAATTATTTAGCCTATTGGTACCACAATTTTCTCATCTGTAAAATAAGGATTATATTAGCAAGCTCTTCATGGGTTGGTTGTGCAGGCTGTATAAATTAATACATGTAAAACACATAAGGTACCTAACTCATACTAAACCATCAGTAAGTGTGAGCTCTTATGAAGAAACTGGGGCCCTGAGAAGTGAAATGGTTTAGAGGCTAAATTCCACCAAAATCTCAAGGTCACAAGACCAGGAAGTGGTGGTGTCAGGACTTGAATGCTAGTTTAATCATATCAGCTCTAGCATTACATTTCAACAATAGAACACAGTATGAAAATTTAAATGCACACGAGAGAGAGAGAGAAGGGAGAGGCCCAATGCATTTATAGAAAACCATAATGTATGTCATTGTCTTATAATTATGTGTGAACATTTTGTCTGTGATTCTGAGCTTTTGAGGAGATAGGAACTCTGTCATTTTCTTTCATTTTACTGGAACCAAGTACATAAAGTGCCTACCTGTATGTATAGATGTTATAGAACAAAAGAATGGAAGAATGAATGAATGAATGAATGAACATACATGATTAGCTAGTAAAGTAACACTCTGTGTCATAAATTGAAGCAAATTGTTTGGAGAGATTGGTGTAATAACAAACCCCAAACCATGTCACCAGGAAAGCACTTGATGCAAGAAATGTCTACCATCAACACAGCCTCAAGTGGTGTTCTAAGAGCACTTAGTCTTAGAAAATGATAATGAAGGGGACTAAAATGATCAGGTGCCTTAAAACATTGGGCTTCAGTGTTTCTTCAGCATAGCACCCCCACCCACCTCATAGCTGTAAAGACTCAGATTTCTTTTTCTCAGCTAAGATTTTCCTTTTAGTCTGAAGTCTTCAGTGGGAGGATGAAGGGCTGTAACACTATTCTTTAGTGGTCATCTAGCTCTGCAGCCTGTTTTCGGTCTCCTTGGTCACTCAGATCCCTGTTGCAGCCTGCTAACACACAATGAAGGCTTCTATGATCTGTCCTCTCACTGCCCCCCCCTCAAATGAAACCATTATTTCCTATCTTTCCATGGCTGGCTACTTGGTGAGCAAATAACTAGCAGCAAATAATGATCTGAATTCTGTAAATGAACAATCTAAAAATAAAAGTCTAGGGGCACCTGGGTGGCTCAGTCGGCTGAGCGTCTGACTTCAGCTCAGGTCATGATCTTACAGTTTGTGAGTTCAAGCCCCACCTCGGCTTCCTGCTGTCAGCACAGCGCCCACTTCAGATCCTCTGTTTCCCTCTCTCTCTGCCTCTCCCTCGCTTGCCCTCTCTCAAAATAAAAATTTTAAAAATAAAAAAAAATAAATAAAAATACATAAAAGTCTATAAGCACCTTCTGGAATTCCCTAAGCCATCCATCCTTTATTTCAACTTTTTGTTGAAATTATACCCTATCCTAAATGGCATTTCATTATCAGAGCGATAGATGGCATGGAGCCCTGCCGCATCCCACTTGTTAAGATGTATGTTACTTTACTATGATTTGTGGATCTGCCTGATTTCTCCCAATTTTACTTTTCCAAATTAAGTTCATTAGTTCTCCCTATAAAACCATGATAACTAAATTTCTGCAGCAATCTGCTTCAGAGACACATAGTAAATTTCCCCGCCACTCTCTGCTTCTTTCCCAAATCCTCAGGGGCTTAATTTTTGCCCCCTGCTTCAGTGTTTAACAATTGAGAAAGTCAGATTTTAAGTTATTGTCAGGATCTTCATTTTCACTCCCATATTTAAGTAGTTTAGTCTATAGGATACATTTGCAAGATTTATAGTGATGAGCATGTGAGTGAACTTCTTAAGGCTAAATGTAAAAACTTGGGTCAAAATATGCCACCAACAGTCTGGAGTTATTTATTTATCATAGGTACGAGAAGCTATTCATTATAGGTACAGCTATTTATTATAGGACAACTCCAGCATGGACCTACTGAAGATCTTCGGATTTCCTCTGGTTTACAATAATTCCAAAAATCAACCTGCTTTTTTTTTCATTGTAAATATTATTTAGGAGGGTGCATGAATTAGTTTGATGGCAAGAACTCAGGATAAAGAGTTGGGAGATATAACTTTAATTTCTCGTCTTATTGTTGACTCATATTTTGGCTTAAGGCAACAAGGTCATCACGATTTGTACAGAGAAGGTAGATGTTTACAAAATGTAATTTGGGAGGGTACTAGTTCTGTTTTCATACAAGTGCCAAAGTGCCTGTTCTATTTTGAAAGGTCAATTTACTTGTGTTGTCTTTCTTTCTCTTTTAAAAAGAGAAAGGAAGTAATGCATTAAGACCCTGATAACATGCTATGATTTACTATACAATATATTCTATTGCTGGGCTTTTAGCCATATACATCCAGGGGAGGGAGTGTTAGGGTTAGGTGTCTAAGAGGGCAAAAGGGGAAAAAAGATTGTTTTACAACATTAAGGGCAAATCACCTTTTTCAGTTTCTTAAACTATAAAACAGAGAAGAGCCCTGAATCTATATAGTCATTTGAAGATTTGTCTGCTAATGGTTGATCATGTATTTAGAAATGAATGGGAGACATAGAGAACATCTGACATTCGCAGTGACTCTTGACCTTTCATGCCTGATAGTGAAGAGAGCTGTTAGTGCCGTCAGGAAGCACACACACGAGCACACACACGCACACAGGCACACACATGCACACACCTAATGCTGTTATATAATACCTTTCATAGCGAGCCATTTAAACTACCAGGTAATCATGGCAGTTAAAATAACATATTTTTTTAAAAGACCAGAAGTCGTGTCTCCTCCTTAGATTTATAGTTTTGATAAAATGCTATTTTGTTTTTTAGTCCTTCCAGTACAACTTGTGGAAGCTAATGATAGGCTGCAGTTTTGAATCCATTTAGTTTTCTTTCCTCTGAATAATCCTATTTGACAGGCTCCCCTCTGCCCCTTTTTCTTGTCATTAAGAATAGCCTCAGTGTGGTCTGAGTAAAAAGTAGATTAATTGTATAGCTGTAGGAACATGACTGCTGTGTTCTGAGAGGTAATTTCGGAAAGGGATCTGTCTTTAGCAGGAGTAAGTACACCTAAAACACGTCTGAGCTATAAGGTAAGAGTCATCCATTTGTATCATATTAGTGGAATATTACATGCCATGACTTCGTTTGTAGTTTGAAATACAGACAGATATTGTTCAAACCTTTTGGTCAGGATCTCAGTCTTCCTAGAATTCTGTTTTGCCTTATCTTTTGGAAAGCGACAAGAGCAGTAAATACTTATCATCTTGATAAGTTGTCATTCTTTTAATGTTTGTTTGTTTATTTATTTATTTAATTCAAGCAGGGGAGGGGCAGAGAGAGAGAGAGAGAGAGAGAGAATTTTAACCAGGCTTAGCGCTGTCAGCACAGAGCTGGACCCTGGGCTCGATCTCATGAACCGTGAGATCATGACCTGAGCCAAAATCAAGAATCTGATGCTTAACCAACTGAGCCACCCAGGCACCGCCCCAAAATTGCCATTTTTAATGCAGTTTTTAATTTGGAATTGGCAAATATTTTAACACCTTACACAATTATGGTGTATTCCTTCCCAAAAGTTATCCAAAAAGACCATTTCTCATAGGAAATATATGTTTTTTCCATTTCAAAAGAAAATTTAAAAGAACAATTTTGAGATGAATTCGTTGATTACAACGGGTGTATGTATTTTCACTATTTTCTCCACAAAGCTCCATTTGGGTTTATCTAACATTTCAGAGGGTTTGGAAGAGGCATGTGTTACTCCTGGTGAAAAAAAGCTATTATGGCATCTAGACGTTAAGTGGCTTGCCAAGATCACTAAGTCAAGCAGCGGGACTGAGGCTAAAATGAGAGGTTTCCTGCCTTCCAGATGGAAACAGAATGAGATGAAACCTATATATCAGGTGTTTCTACACAGGAGGAGGGGAGAGACAATCCTTCAAGAGCAAGGGCCTCACCCTCTTTCCACAAGGCAGCTGAAGTTTGACGTTCTTATTTGAGCCCAAGAAGGCAGGGAAAATTGCACTTTAAACAATAAGACTGCCTGTGAGAGAATAGCCTGGGATTTACGTCTTGAACAGGTGTTGCCCTCAGCAGCTTCTACCACCACTTCAGCATTGTCTGCAAAAGAGGAACTATCTCCAGGTGGAGGAACTTGAGACCTGTTGCTTTCCTCCCTCTTCCTTGAGGGTTGAATACTACTAGCACACCGGAACATGTCACCAACTTTTTTTTTTTTTTGAGGGGGTGGGTGGGTAGTGGTACTTTAGGGTGCAACAGAGTTTAACACAAATGTACAGAGTCAGTTTTCCCAAGGAAGCCCTGGAGGGGGGTGGAGGGAGTGGTCCCAGTGATTTGAAAAGTGCTTACAGCTTGCCTGGCCCTCACTTACCCCCCCCCCCCCCTGAGTCCCTGAGTCGGGAGGGAGCCATCACTCTGAAACCAGTAGTAAGAGACCACCCAGGGCAAGTGGTTGTTCAACAACTGAAAGAGAATAGAGAAGGATGAGGAGGGAGGGAGGTGCTGAAAGGGTCAAACAACAGAATCCCAGTGCTTGTGTAGCTGATCCCATCCCCCCCCCCTTGCTGAAATTGCGTATCTACCTAGAAGGGCAATGACTAGATTCCTTTTGACCACACCTGGTTTCCAAAGATTAGAAAGGTAATTCAGGAGATAGGAAGTGTCTCTCTAAGGTTTGCTGGAAAATTCGATTCTGGTTAAGCAGCTTTCATTCAGTAGCTTCCTGTTGCCCATGCTGTAAGAGATTGGAGGAGGAAGCTACCGGGAGAAAGTGTAAAGCCTTTAACTCCATTTATAAAGCCCATCCCCCTCCTTACTTAGGTATTTCTCTAATTAACTCTGTCACCCTCAGTCATCCTTCCTTGCACGCTCAGACACACTCACCGCTCCAAATTATTTGCAGTTTCCCAAACCTACTACGCTCCCTTACTTACACCCCCCCCTTCCTGGGGGTTATCTTCCCCAATCTGTCCTTGTTGGCCTGCAAATATCAACAAGTTTATCTTTCAAGATTTAGCTCAAGCTTCACCTCCTCTGCAAAGCTGAAGCTGGTCCCCACCACACCAATAAGACTAACCATTTTACTTTTACACCCCCATGTAGCTCAATTGATTATGCCTATTTCTTTACAAGTCCATCTTCCCTGGCTAGCTTGAGAGTGCCCCTGGGGTGGAGCCTAAGTCTTATCTTTCAGTCTCTTGAAACAACACTAGTGTCCCAGTACGTAAATATGTTTGTTGAATGAGTGGTGGTCAATATTCTCTGCTGTGTTCTGTCTTCCTAGAGAGAATAATTCATAGTTGCAGATTTTTAAGGAGTGGAGAATTTGGCAGAATGGCATGGAAGGATTGTGGAAACTCCCAAGTCCAACTCTGATTTTCAGGCAAGTTTTTGTCAGGGTGGAACAAATTCACTGCGCGAGAAACACTCTGCTGATTATAATGAACTACATTTAAGTCAAGTCCTAGCTGTTTGGACTTGTTAGCTGAGTACTAACTGTTTGGAAGCAATTTATTCTTTCTTTTTCTCCCTCTTTTTTTTTTTTTTTTTTTATAATTCAGGGAAGTTTTAAGACAATATTGATGCCCGGATCCTACACTGTATATTCTGGTTAAATTGGCCTGGAGTAGGGCCTGGATTTGGGATTTTTAAGTTTACCAGGTGATTCTAATGTACAAACAGGCTTGAGAACCACTACTTTAAGAGAACTTATCCAGGACTAGGGCTTACATAGCCTATGCATATTGACAATTACCAACTTTTTAGGTCCAACTTAAACCTAATGGATATCTTCACCTCTACATGTCCAAAAGCAAACACTTTCATGCATTAAAATAAATGGCATCTCCATTCTTCCAATGGCTCACACCAAAATCCTTGCAGCTGAGAAGATGAAAGAGTAAATTGAATGGTGGGGGAGGAAGCCAGATACATTTTAATGAGGACGAGGAAATCGCTGATGTAGTAGAATAAGGTAAATGCCGTAAGAATTATACAAAGACCTAAAAGTGTTCAAAGAATGAGAATTGTTCACGTGAGATAAGAGTCAGCAAAGACTTCAAGGAAGAGGTGATGTTTGAGGTTAGTTCTTAAGAACTAATAGCATCCCTACAGCCAGTAGGACTGAGGAAAACATTCCAGATAGAAAAACTATCTTGGCAACAGCACAGAACTGTGACAGGACCAGGAATGTTCACCAGTCCAGCACTGTAGGCTCATGGTAACATGGTAACATAGGCTATGTGTGTCCCAGGGGTCGGAAACAAATCTAGAAAGTCTGGTCTTTGTAGTTAGACAGGCCTGAGTTTGGACACTGGTGCTACGCCTCAATCACTGTCCAATTTAGGGTGAGTTACCTGACCACTCTCAGCCTCAGTTTACCCATTTCTAAACTTGATCTAATCATGCATTTCCTGGGATTGTTTTGAGATTATCTGTTCTGTAATAGTTGTTTAATAAATGGTAGGTATTATTATTTTGCAGAGATCTTGAATAACAGGATAAAAAGTTTGTGTGTTTTTTGTTTTTTGGGTTTTTTTAGTGAGCTAAAGGAAGATTTGCAAAAGGTAACTACAATTGGAACAATCTGCCAGCCATATAAAGTTGGGAGAGAATGGGGAGAGGGAAGAAGCAGGAGAGGTTAGGAAGCTGTTTTGTAGTTAGTTGGGCAATCTGCAAACCTCAGGGTGATGCTACTTCATGGTCAGTTAATGATTTCAAAGTTTTATCTTTGAGTGTTCAGAATATACAGATCTTGTTTATTTTATTCCCATTGGGTTTTTCTACCAGCAGGTAAAAGGAAAATCAGCTGGAACTTCAATCAACCAATGTTACCATAAACAAAAGAAGAACTTACATATTTGGGGTTAATATGTGAAGGTAAGCATCTTTGAAAGATTTGGATGTACCAGGCTAAAACTAACAACTTGAATTTAATATTTTACAGAGAGTATATGTTCCAATAATTCTTAACTTCCTTGCGTTCCAAACAATACAGCTGAGTCATTACAGTGTTCTAAGAACTTCTATGTAAACACTTTTCTATCAGTTAATTTAAAAAGTCAGTAGGGCAGGGCTCATTTAGAATCAGACAATTTGCCACTGACTTGCCCCATTGGACCTTGGGCAAGTCATGTGATTTCCCTGAATAACAGACTCCACATCTGTCATTTTGGAAAGGTAATTTATTTCCTGCCTCGTTCTCAGTGTTGTTGGAAGGATGAAATGAAGTAAGTGATATATGAATGCTTATGTTTTATAAGCCACAAGTGCAAAGAATTATTATTAAGACAAATCTGCATCCATTTCAATTAGACACAATCATCGTAAACTTCATTTGAAATGTTCCCGCTTTGTTTTCTTCCCTGTCCTTTGAAGATCTGCTTAGTTTGTCTTTAGGTTGGTGAACATTTTTACTTCCCTATGTTGACCACAGTTAATGTCACATTTTTGGTGAAATGTCCAAAGTATAATTTCAAACTAAGTAGCCATTTCATCCTTTTGAATTTGTGTTGTCTGTCCTCCCCTGTGTTTTGGGATAAGTATGGGAGGGTTTGGTTTCAGACTTTGGTTATTTCGCTAAGGGCAATTTTGGAAGAGGAGAGGTTATTTTTCAGTCATTTAATAAAATAACTTCTTGTACGGCAAAATCTCTCTCATTAGGGGCTATGCTGTAGACTCCAGGGATGATTTAAGAGGCTGAGTCAGCATCTTTATCTTGTGATGCATTGGAAGATGTGTTAGTTCCCCTCGGGAGAAAGAAGGGAAATTGAAAATGAAATCTTATTGCCCCCTTTTTGGTTAATTTCCTGTTTTTGCCAACAAAATGAAGCAGTTACTTCTGAAATATAGACACACAGATGAGAAAATGTGCGTAATTACTTAATAAGAGGGGAGACTTGCATAATTAAATGGAAATTCAATGCATTTTAAGGAAAGAGAAAGCATTCCAACTAAGTTTCTGGCAGATAATAATGAGGGAGAAAAATTAAAAACATTTGAGGCTCTGAAGTCACACTTCTGTTGATACATATGGCGTTAATGGATTTTGAGCTCCTCTGCCTCCTGGTAAGCAGATGGTTTGATACTTGTTCTAAAACTAGAGGTTACATGGCTTGGTGGAAAAAAGCAATGACCTTTCAGCTCAAGTTTAGTTTTGGACCTAATGATTTGTGGATTTAACTGAGCCAAAGGATGAAGACAACAAACTTTTCAAACACATATTCTCATGTTTAGTACTCTTTGAGATACCTAAACACAGACTGGGCTTGGTAAATAAGTCACACACAGTTGATCCTCTCCTCCTGGGTGAAGCTAAGTTTTGTAACAGTTACTTTTCTTATCTTATCCTGGGCAAAAGGTTAAATCAGGGAATTGTTATCTCTCCTGGGATTACCTGCTCAAGTGTGTAAGATGCAAACAATAATAAGACCCTAAAAATATACACTGGTTCCTTGATAGGTTAACTAGAAAGGAATATTCCTGTAAGTAATTATGCTGCCATGGAAGTATAGTAATAGGCTTCCCCCTTGCCTCCCACCACGCACACATATTTTATTAGAACATTACTGGGCTTATTCCAAATCCTAACTAACTTAATTTAAAACTGTATGTTCTATACAGTGATCACATATATACATATATATATATATTTAAGTTAACTAACATCGGACCATCAGCTCATACGTTTTATGAATGGAAACAGCACTTCTCATTGATAAGCATAGCATGCTTGTAATAGAAGCTTAAACAACATTGACCCTCTGGGAAACAAATGTAGCCATTTTACTACTTTCCAGAAGTAGCCTGTTTAGAAAAGATCTAAGAAAATTACATATCTCTGCATTCAAGACTGGTGGCTGGAAGCTGAAATGTACATGGAAGACCAGAAAAGAAGGAGGAGCTGATCCTTTCCTTTTGGTCTGGCAGTGGCGCTAGGAGCCAACTAAGGGGACAGGATGCCCTAGATAGAGCCTAGAGAATTACGTCAGGAAACACATTCTCACTCGGGCTCCCTGGGTGCCCCAGGTGACTCTTTCAACACCAAACACAATAACTAAGAGACAACTCCATCTAAAGAAGGAGCTCTCACCTTCTTTACTGTTTGGTGTTTACAGAACACCCTGGAGAAAATATATAATACCCTAATTGATTGAATAAAATTATTTGAGTCAAGAGAAGATCGGATAGATAAAATGTATTATGAGGGAAACAGCATGTGCAGTAAGTGTAATTCATTTTTTTGTGTGTGTGAACAATAGTTCTCTAAGTGTACATAAGAAAGACTACAACGAGGCATTCAAACAAACAAACAATAAGGAGGAGGGAATACAGACGATTTTCATTTTCTTTTGAATTAATATGCATTTTCAAACAATCATACATTACTTTTAGAATAAGAAAAAAGTTCTTAAAAATGACTTATGGGAAGAAAACTTCAAGTTATGAAAGCATGGGACAATAATTATTACTTAGACTAGTAAATAAATCTCTAGATTTAAGGGAATAGAAAGCAATTAAAATGTAGACATAAAGAACACAGTATTTATATTTCCTTTCATACCCTGGAGCAATACATATTTGACAAATGAAATATTTAGCTAGGTTAGGCTGTATATATTCAAAGAATCCTGTAATATAGAATGATTAACTGAAGAGTATTGCACTAAACAAAAAACCCAATTCATATGCATATCATTGTATATAAGAATAAGTTAGTTTTGAAAAATAAAAACTGGTCCTTATCTCTCTGAAATAACTCAGAACTTGAACTGAGAAGTATTGTCATTAATAGCTAGAATATGCTGAGACCAAAAACCCTCAGAAACCACAAGGATGAAAGAAAATTGTAATGTGCAGTGATGGAGAGGATATTGGGAAACAGGCTCTCACACATGTTACTGTTGGAAATATATTTTTACCACACTAAAGGGCTGCCTGGCAGTACTCTTCAAAAATCTTAACATTGTGATATCTTTACAACCAGCATTTCTGTTTCTAGGAACTTATCCCACAGATTGTATAAGAATATGAACAAGCCAATAGGGATGCTGATAACAACCTTGTCTATGACAGTGAGGAGTTAGAATTAGCTTAAATGTCTCATAGATGACTTTTTTTTTTTTTTTTTGCTTTCATCCTTGGTCAAGTCATAGTAAGCCATCCGATAGTATACCATACAGCCATTAATAAGAGTTGGTGCACGATTGTATCTAATAAACACAATGCTAGACAAAATAAGCCAGATGCAAAAGAGCATATATATCATTTATATCTAGCTCAAATGAGGCAAAAATAACTACTGCTTAACTTTTACAGTGCGTTATGACTGCAGGTGAGCGCAGGAGTTCTATCAATGCTGGTTTCTTGGTCTCAGACTGATACATAAGGATGTTCACTTCGTGAATGTTCATCAAACCTCATGATTGTTTAATTTTATGCATGTCTTTCAGTCTTATCGGAAGAAAGTTCATAAGAAGTACTAATCACATAGAAAGAAGTTCAGCTTATAGGACTGATATAAAAAATATTAGAAAAATCCTTTTCTGTCGTAAAGGATTTTATAGACAAATAAATGGATGGATGTTTACCAGGTAGCATTGGTGGATATCTCTGAGTGATGGGTTTAAGAGATGATTTTAATTTCAATGTTTTAAGTTTTAATATATTCTTAAATTGTTAAATTACATGCCTATTTTGTACAAGAGAAAAGTCATAAAAATATCATTATAAAAACCAGGAAAGTATGTGTAAGTTTGTTGAAACAGAGAACAGAATTAACAAAAATATGTGGATAGTAGGACCTAGAGAAAGAGTTGCTATAGATCAGTTACAATTTAGTAACCTGGCATTTTACAAAGCCTTTATTCAGAAAGAGAATACTTTCATTCTGAAAACACATAACATGTAGCTTCAAACTGAAGGTAGGATATTAAAATTCTAACACAAGTATATAATAACTAACTCTGCCCCACTAATTTGTTAGGTGATACAAAGCAGTCTGGACTTCAGTTGTCCTCTCTGTAAAACGGGTTTAATGATACCTTGTCTGCATCCTCCCAAGGGTATTTTCAGAATAAGTGATATAAAGATATATCAAGAGCTTTGAACTTTTCAGAGATGTTGGTTCAAGGCATTATTACAAGGGGAGTTTATGAAAAAATATGGGGTTTGATGCACTTGAAAACTTTGTGAACTGTGTGAAACTATATATTAGAAAGATCTTAGGATAACACCATATTGAGACTTCTTTTTTTTTTTTTAACATTTATTTATTTATGAGAGACAGAGAGAGACAGAGCATGAGCAGGGGAGGGGCAGACAGAGAGGAAGACACAGAATCTGAAGCAGGCGCCAGGCTCTGAGCTGTCAGCACAGAGTCTGGCACAGGGCTTGAACCCACGAGCCATGTGATCATGACCTGAGCCAAAGTCAGGTCACTTAATGGACTGAGCCACCCAGGCACCCCACCATATTGAGGCTTCTGTACAAGAACATTTTTATAAAGAAAAAAAATGAACATAAATTAACCTATTTTCAGGTTGAGAAAAGTAGAGCCCTTTTACAGATCCAAATTATTTAAAAAATTGGATGATAACACTAATTCTATGATTCTTGTAATCAACTGACTGTTTCCTACTAGACAGAGATAAAGACGAATCCTTTACCCCAGAAACACATTTGCCTCAGTTCCTGTTGGAATCTTATACATCTCTTTACTGCCTGTTGTCTTTAATTTCAGACGCATGGTCTTCTAGGATTGATTAGATAAATACTAAAGAGCTGACAAATAAAATAGTCTGAAGCCTAGAAACTTCCCTCTCTACCCTGACTCCTAACCCACCTCCATTCGATGGTCTTTATTTCATTACCTAAGGGGCTTGGTGTTGATATGCACTTAATATTTTACAATGAAATCTCTTTTGAGCTGCCACTTTTATTTAGCAAATAGTGTCTCTATTGTTTGCCCATATCCACTTTGTGCAGAGGGCAAAGCCATGTCTATGGCATTCATTCAATCTAGTGGCTCATTGAAATGGATTTCGTCAAATGGTTGTAATAACCCCAGCAAATATATCTCTGCAGCATTCTCTAGAGTAGTGACTCCAAAGTGTGGTCCTTGGACCAGCGGCAGCCGCATCTGGGAACTTGGTAGAAATGGAAGTTATTGGGCCCCGCTTCAGACCTACTGAGTCATAACCTTGAGAGGTGCTGTCCAGCAATCTGTACTTTAACAAACTCTCCAAGGTAATTTTGATGCATGAAAAGTTTGAGAACAGCTGCCCTACAGGAATTATAGGTGCCTATAATTATATATAATCATATAATTATAATAGAGGCGCCTAGAGGCAAAGTATGCTCCCTCCAGGGATGTGATGAAAATTACCAGTATACACCGGCTTACTTTGAAAACAACATTGAAATTTCAAGATAGCTTTTTATCATAAAAACACATGGTAGTACCAGCAGACTCACTTTGCAGCCGTTTGACCATTTTTCAGCTCACCACTATGGTAGATCAGAGCTATTCCCAATTTACAGACAAAATAAAATCAGGGCAGGGAAAAGACTCTTAGAAGTTTGGCACAGCTTAGCATCCTCTGAGTTTTTCTGTGAATTGCAAGAGATGGCTGTTACATCGCCTTTTCAAACCCTTCTCCATGGCAAAACAGAGACTGAAAGCCTGAATACTGGCCTTATTTCCACCAGTAAGTCATCCTGGTCTTTGAAGTGTGATTCAAATATATGAAATTCCTGAAGAATGGAAGATCTGTACTACGAAATTGTCTGTCCCCCGTTCAGTGTCTTAACCTAACCACCTCCATCTGTATCAATGAGATTTGGTTTGCCTAGAACTTCCTGGAAACCAGTCACAGAAAAAGGCCTCTTCTCTCTAAAGTAAACTCAGTTTACACATTATATGATTGCTCCTTGTCTTACAAAGGATGTATAAGGTAAAACCAGAAGAGACATGACATGAGAAACACTACTATTCCTACTGAAAAAACGTTTGCATTGAAAGAATACCATCTAACTGACTCATCTCTTTACTAACTTTAACTTACTTTTCCTGCCATATAAAGATTTTGATGTACTAGAGGCCCTACCCAATACCCTGGATTTGATCATCTGCCTCTTATTTAAATAGAATTGTGTAAACTGAATAACAGTGGGGGATATAAAAGGATTAATCTACTGCTCTGAATCTGTAAACAACTTCTAAACGAAATCTCTATCTTGACTCTGGTGAAGAATCAGAATAGTAACTGTTTTCCTAACAAAGATATACCTAGATAATAGCTTAAAATTTTTAATAATGAATTAATTCTAGAAAGCCATAAAAACAGTGGTAAGACTCTGCAACAGTTATTTAATTGTCTGAGCCTTGGTTGTCTCATCTGTAAAAGGGAATAACAGGATAGTTGTTAGCATAAATGAGATAATTCACGTAAATTGCTTAGGACAGTGCCTATCACGTAGTAAGTGCTCGAAACATTAGCTGCAATTGTTATTGCTGTAACTGTCAATGCTATTCTATTCTGATTTCAGATTAAATTAACTAAAAAATGCTGGAGTCAGTACAAACAGATCAACTAAGATTAGGCAGTTAGTAATCGAAAATTTTTCATAATAACAGATAGGGTTGCCTTATCCCAAGGTACTACCATTTACCTAAAGAATTCATATAATAAAATACATTTTCTCTTAATAAGCATACTTTGAAAACATCTAGCTAAGTTTCTGATACACAGTATCTTATTGAAATTTGATTTATCTATTTTAAAAACAAAAACTATTCTTAAGCCCTTGGAATAATCACTTTTAAATTCATGGACATATATAGGTCATATTTAAAACAGAAAAGCTGGGAGAGGGTTACTCCATAAGGTATTTGGCATTTATCCAGTTGGCCCCTGATGTGAAGAACTCTTATTTGGTCTGGGAAATCTATAGCAAGAGGACAATGGTCCTAGGATAGAGTAGCATGACAAAATCTCTTTTTCCTAATTCAGTATCATTCTGTAATGAGGTCCCTGTTATCAAAATAATGCACAGATACATTTTAGTTTTTAAAAAAAAATTTTTTTTAACGTTTATTTATTTTTGAGACAGAGAGAGACAGAATGAATGGGGGAGGGTCAGAGAGAGGGAGACACATAATCCGAAACAGGCTCCAGGCTCTGAGCTGCCAGCACAGAGCCCAACACGGGGCTCGAACTCACAGACCGCGAGATCATGACCTGAGCCGAAGTTGGCTGCTTAACCGACTGAGCCACCCAGGCCCCCCATTTTAGTTTGAATAGAATTAAAATGCACACATTAGAAAGGAAACTAAAGGAAGAAAAGAAGCCCCTTTTTATAGCTTGTCTCAGTTAATCCATATAAGAATATTGAAATATGTTTTGTGTGTGGGTGTGCACGTGTATGTATGCACACACACACATACAGTTTTATAGATGAGAAAACTGGAGCGCTGAGAGATTAAGGACAGGAGGGGCAGAAACCATACAGAAAACTCACTAGACATCTGGGAAACAAGCATGCCTTTTATTTATTTATTTATTTTTAATTTTTTTTCAACGTTTTTTATTTATTTTTGGGACAGAGAGAGACAGAGCATGAACGGGGGAGGGGCAGAGAGAGAGGGAGACACAGAATCGGAAACAGGCTCCAGGCTCCGAGCCATCAGCCCAGAGCCTGACGCGGGGCTCGAACTCACGGACCGCGAGATCGTTACCTGGCTAAAGTCGGGCGCTTAACCGACTGCGCCACCCAGGCGCCCCTAAGCATGCCTTTTAGAAGGAAACTTGTCCTGTGCTTGGAACAATTTCACATTTCACAACCAAAGAAAAGCTCTTTTTTTTTCCCTTTCTTTCCTTCTTTCTTCTACCCACCCCCTACCTCTCTCTTTCTTTCCTTAATTTTTTGTGATGTTTATTTATTTGAGAGAGAGAGAGAGAGAGAGAGAGAGAGAGAGAGAGAGAGAGAGAGAATGAGTGGGGGAGGGGCAGAGAGAGAGGGAAGCACAGAATCTGAAGCAGGCTCCAGGCTCTGAGCCGTCAGCACAGAGCCTGGCATGGGGCTTGAACTCGAGAACCATGAGATCATAACCGGAGCCCAAGTCAGATGCTTAACCGAATGAGCCACCCAGGTGCCCCTCTTTCTTTTTTAAATAGATGATAAGTTGGGAGGCTGGGGGGCTCAGTCAGTTAAGCATGGGACCCTTGATTTCCTTCGGGTCATATCATGATTCGTGGGTTTGAGCCCCTTGTTGGGGCTCTGTGCTGACAGTGCAGAACCTGTTTGGGATTCTCTCCTTCTCTGTCCCTGCCCCGTACAAAATAAATAAACATTAAAGAAATAGGTGGTAAGTAAAACTTTAAAACCTACCATTCAGACCTCCCTGCCAGCATATCACAAACTGATCTCCAGGATTTACTGATCTTGAATTCTAGAAAGGTTTTAAGGCAATGCACATTTCCTAACTTTGAAGTCTGAGGATAAACAGCTTGGCTCAGGCATATTCTAATTTGGCACTCAGAGTGCACATTCCTGGGTCCAAGTCTTGGCTTTTCTCTACTCCTGACTGGGCACTGAAATATTTAACGTATTAACGTAGGATGCAGATAATTGGGTGGGTAGGAAAACACGCCGAATTAGAAGGTATTACCTAACTGGTATTTCTTGTTATGTTTTACAACCTGAAAATCTTAGTAAGTGATACTGGTTGATTTCTGAAAGAGGAATCTTCGAAAGATGTTATTGTATAGACCTTTGGTACGTCCGATGTTACAGTTTTAGTGATCTCTGTTTTTCAGACAATAAGCATTCAGTAAGAGTACCACATGTATATCCTATAGTCTAAGTACCAAACAAATATGTACTCAGCCAGTCAGAAGCCTAATACAGAGTTTTAGCCTTAGTTATGGGCTAAAATTAATGGTAGTAACTATAAACAGTGACAGATTGGATGGCAAACCATCTACAGTCTCAATTTGCAATTTTATTTTTGGCAGAACTCATAGGTTTTATGACCAACAATATATTGCAATCCAAGGGAAAAAATGGAAGCATTATGAGCCATTTTCAAAGGCTGTCTCACAAAATGCACGCTGTAATTACTGGACTGAAGAGAATGATTCCTTCCTGATATGAAAAGGTAGGGGCTGTTTACAATGTTGCTGTTATTATTTGAAGGACAGGAAATATATATAATATTGCATCTTCCAAAAGGGAGCAATGTGAAAGCTGTGTGTTTGGATATAGCCAAAAGTTTGCCTAGTACCATTCAGAATTAACAACAGACACCCCAAAAAGGAAATTCTGTTTCAGGGAGTGGCTCAAACATCAAATGTTTAACAAAGGTGTAGTTTTGATTCATAAACACGGTTTGAAGGAATACTGATATAAAATAACTGAAGATAAGACAGATCACAGCAGATTTATTTTCAATTCTTCAAGTTTAAACTCCGGGATAGTACATTTAAAATTTTACATTGAGCTACAGACACGTACAAATTTACTCTTCCATATTTTAATCATATAAGCTGTGAATTCATGAGTTATTGAAATGAAACACCACTGGTTTCACTCTTATTTACTGTCTTCTGGTAGGATTACAGTGATATTCAAGGATTAGCTCAGATCTGTAAATAAAATTAAGCAATATCTACACACAGATCCCCATTCTCTTGTTTTACTTCACTTGATTATTCTTAGGTCCCAGTTAGATTGGCAATGTGGGAAGTACTTCTATTCAGAAACATTTCCATGAAAAACTCACAGACAGCAAATATCTCAGAGATAAATTTCCCACAAATTGCAAATCTGATTGTATTTGGAAGGTAAAAACAAAAACAAAACAAAATAAAAAAAAGTCTGATTGACATTTTTGTATGACAAGTGTAGAATATGAAAAGCAGAAAGAATTTTCAAGTTTGGTGAAAAGTTAATTTCATGTAAAACTTAAAAGGCAACACAGAAAGTGAGATATGCTTTTATTTGTAACCAAACCCTTAACTAATCTCTACTCCAAATGATTCATTTCACATCTCACTTTTTTTTACTGTCTATCAAATCACCTTGTTTTATTTTCTTCTCAGCACTTATCACCATCTAAAATTATCTCTGTGATATCTTTACTTGTTAATTAGCAATTGACCTTGCCAGCTTTATTCACAAATGAATCCCTAGCATCCCGCACAGTAACTGATACACAGGGCCTCAAAAATATCATAACATTAAACTTATAATTAAAGGAAACATCAGTGGGGCATTCTCTTTAAATGTCTAGTCTCCGAAAGTTTTACAGATTCCATTCTAAACTTTTTTTTTTCTTTTTTTAACTTCTTTCTTTTTCTCACTCTTTCTGGCTAGGAAGAAGAAGAAACATTTTGTTGTGAATGTTGAATGAAAAGTGTTCCTTGATCTGAAAATTTAAGAATAGGCCACAGAAACATGGGCTTTTATTTACAGATCATAGAGCCTATGAAAAGTTACATATTGTTACATTATTTCCACAAAACAAAACCAAAACAGACAATAGCCAGGCTTCTATTTAGGTAAGCCAGTGAAAAGTTTGACTTCTTCAAAAATCTGAAATCCAACTGCAGGTATGGATTCTGATTAAATACACATGTTATAAAATAAGCAGATTGTAACCGTACTTCTGTCTTTTGAATAGCAGTCCAGGAGAGGGGCTAAAACATGGGCTCATTTGACTCCTGGCCTTTCTGTTCGGTAGCTATGTAATTTTAGGGAAGTTAAACAACCTCTTTGTGCTTCGGTTTCCTTATCTGTGTTATGGAGATAATAATGGAAGTTTCTTTTTAGGGTTATAAAGATTAAAGGCGTTAATACATGTTGAATCTTTGGAAAAGTGTATGGCATACGGAGTGTGCTTAAAGTTTTCTGTTATTATCTATTCCAAGATAAAGTATCCAGAGTGGTATCAGTAGTACAACATTATTTACCCTAACAAATATCAAATTGTCTTCTTAGAGAAACTTCAGACCAAGAGTAGTTAAGAGCTTTTAACACGCATTACCTGGTCACCATCTACAGACCAAGCAGACCCACATTTCTCAGACTGAGACTCATTTCAGGGAATAACTAATATTGGATAACTAATGTTAGTTGGGTGACAAATGACAGTATTACTAACTTTTTCAGTTGCTAGGAAGATTTAATAGCGTCTTCCAAGGCAAAGTCATAGAAAGATAGTAAAAAGGGAGGTTTGAACACTAAACCAAGATTTGTGGAGTCTCCCTTTCTGGCTACTGTCTTCTAAGGTAGACCTGAGCAAACAGAAAAAAATCGCATCTACCCTATCAAGTCTCCATGTCGTGGTATCATATGAGGTATCATGTGTCCTTCCTAGTAAAGGATCGTTAAACTCTGGTGTCATCTGAATATGCTAACATGCAGATCTGAATCCTTGCTTATTCAACAAAGACTTATTAAGTGGCTACTTAATGTGCCAGGTTTAGTGCCCAGCTCTGGTTCTAGCCCTGGAAACAAAACAAACCCCAAATATCAAGCCTCTCTACTACTGTTTAACAGCTTAGAATGCAGTCAGATAGAGATGAGCAGTGGGCACATATGAGGCAAAACGAACCCAGTTCTGGGAGGAGTAGGGGATTTTGATTTCAGAAATAAGAAATGGCAGTTAAGTAAGCTTAGTAAGGAGGCAGGAGGGGAAAACTTGTCAGCAGAAGGAAGAACACAGAAAAAGCTCAGAGGCCAGATGCAGCAAGGTGGATTCTGGAACTGCAAGTAATTCAGTAATTCAGATATTCAGGACTCCAGTAGAGACTCATGATTCTCGTTGCATAACTGAGTCTCCTGAGGAGTTGGGTTTTTCTCCCTCTGGTCTTTCTTTCTTTCCCTTTCTTCCTCCCTCCCTCCCCACTTGCTTGCTTGCTTGCTTTCTCTCTCTCTCTCTCTTTCCCTTCTCTCTCTCCCTTCCTCCCTCCCTCCTCCCTTCCTTCCTTTCTTTCTTCCTTCCTATCTTTCTCTCCCTCCCTCTCTGCCTTCCTCCCTCACTTCTTTACTTTTCTCTCTTTTTCCTTCCTTCCTTCCTTCCTTCCTTCCTTCCTTCCTTCCTTCCTTCCTTCTTTCCTTCCTTCCCTCCTTTCATACTAAAACCCTCTTTGGATTCTTTCCCCTTTGCTCTCAAAGATTTTAAAGTAATGGGTCAAGGGGTAGTGCACATTCATTGGTATTTTTAAATGCATCCTAGGTGATGCTGCAGTACAAGCAAATGAAAACAACAGAAGGTGGTATCAGGCAGAAGGCTGACTTTGACTAGTACAGAGTGTACCTTGAACCATCTCTAGAGCAATAGGATGACCTTGAAGAGTGTCATGCATGGGCGGGATATACTCAGAAATTCACTTTGACAAAATTACTCCTGCAGACCTGTGGGCTGAAGAGGAATGAAGCAGAGGCAGAGGCCACTTAAGAGGCTCATGTGGTAATCCAGATTACTGCCTATGGCTTTCCTGGTTATTTCTTAACCCTGGCCTCAGAAGTGGAGCAGCGTCCTTTCAAAAAACACATAGGCTATCCTTAAGTGCTCAAACGTGAGCGGAAGCCACTGAACTATGAACCCTCACAAATCACAGGGGCAATCATTCAAACAGGGGTTCGTAGCTCTAATGGGTTTCAGCCGTCTACCGACTCCCAAAAATTGTGTGCAAACTTTTGACTTTTCTGGGCATGTGTGTTTTTCTAAGAGTACCGGTCCACACTGTTCCTCAGCTCTGCACAGGCTTATATGATCCCACAAGTCAACAGCACATGAGGAAGGAGGATGTAGGGCCCTGCTGTGGATGATATGGGCTTATTTAGAAATTAGAAATTCTCTTCCCAATACAGCCGATCTAATATATGGGTATTTTAAAAACGGTCTCTTAACTTGAATTCTCCTGTGGTTTCTAAACTGAAAAAGCATCAGAATCATCCAGAAAGATCATGAGAAGTATAGAGTTACAAAATTCATCTAAGAATTATTGAATAAGGACCTATAGGGGAGGACTGGAGTGATTTGAATAGGTAGCCAGGTTTGGGAACCGCTGAGATGCTTTTGTACTTACAGAAATAGTTACTTATGGTCTCTATTATCTTGCCTTTATTGTTATACATCTTCATTATTTATGCACACAAACTGAACCAGGAGCTTTTTAAAAAAATAATACAACCTCAGTAGTAATAGTAATAATAAATAAATAAATAAATAAATAAATAAATAAATAAATAAAAATACTATCACATTACTAATTCTATAACTCTCCATATATGGGAGCATATTGATAACCCACTTTATAATTCTGAAGAATTTTTTGAGTTGGAAGGTTTTTATTATTTTGTCTGCATCTCTGTCCCCCCTCTCTCTAGCAAGAATTGTCATCCAATCCTTTTCTATTAGTACTGTTTTCTACTTAAGATTTTGGTGCCAAGGTGAAAATCATTCTAAATTGCCTTATCTCAGCACTTGAAATAAATGGATACTGTTTTTAAGAAAGAGGCTTCCTGGTTTGAGGAAATTATTTTTGCTCTCCTATGAATCTGGCCCTCCCATGAATAGCCTTCTTATTTTCCTCTCCTTATGCTAACTGCTCCACATCTGGTATCCAGTACAAGGCAGAAACAGCATGTTATCAACCACAAGAAGAAAGAAACATAAGGCTCTTAGAAATCTTGGATCTCATTTATGGCACTATTGAAGGCGGACTCTGGAGTCTCTGAAAAGCTTTAGATGATTAAAAATGAAATGTAAGAATGCGTTGTCCTGGACAATTATGAAGGCAGAAAGGAAACCTTTTGTATGTGGTGGGGCTACTGCTATCTCCAAGGACAGCTTGGAATAGCAGCAGGAACGTTATGATATTCAGAAGGGCTGATTATGTAGGATTGATACAGTTTGTGGTATTATTTCTTGTTCTACCAGATTTACTAATATAAATTTGACATAGTTAAGTATTCTAAATCACAGCAACACACTTGCTGTTTTGACGCACAACTTTCTAAAAGAAATACTTTGAATAAGTTCCACAAAAATCATCCAATCTGGAAAAATCTACGTTTTTGAAAATTGGGTTTTTTTTTAAAAAAAGATGTCTAAATTTTTAAGTCATCTCTACAGCCAGTGTGAGGCTCCACATAACAACCCTGAGATCAAGAGTTGCTCACTCTTCTGCCCGAGCCAGCTGGGCGCCCCTAACGATGGTTTTATTGGGACTTGGGTTAGAAACTTCTGGCAAGTTTTGCTTTATACCTACTTCCCATTTTGTATTTTTTCTCCTGCTTCCTCTCAGGTTGCTTTTCCCCATATTTCTATATCTCGCTGTAATGCTTCTTCTCCTCTGTGGCTTATCCCACTTTCTGTCTGAGTTCAGCACCCATAGCTCTATGGAGCTTGGCAGAGGCTCTCGGGAGAAAGAATGCTGTGTGCTCCTTCTGTAAGAACAGCCACGAGAAAGGAAGGACTAGGACTTTGAAGGGAGATAGTCTGTATGTGCACTTTTCAATGTTTTACTTCCTGTGCACTCCCTATTGTCATTCCCTTGCATTATAGGACTTATCTTCCTATTATTTTTTTTTCTTATTTAATGTGTAATTTCTTATTGTTGTGGTAGTCACAAAGTATCAGACTCTTTTAGGTTTAGTCTTTGCTCTCAACCTAAAATACTATCAGGTAAGGAAATAAAGTCTGGCTCTAGAAGCCTGACAATTTAGTAATTTGCCTGAAAAAAATGTATTCCACATCCCAAGTGTACTTCACGTCTGTGTGCAAATCCTTCCTCTTCCTGCATTTAGGATCACCCTGCGAGAGAAGGACCCAAACCCTGTGGTTTAAGGACTGCCCAGTGCAAAAAGGCTTTTCTCATATCAGTGGTTCTCAGTGGGTTGATTTTGTCCTTACCTCTTGCCCTGAGACATTTGACAATATCTGGAGACATGTTTAGCCGTCAAAACTGAAGGAGTGCTACTGGCAGGAAACAGGTGGAAGCCAGGAATGCTGCTGAACACCCCACAACACACCCCAGGAGCTCCCCCCCTAACCCTCTGCCACTGAACAAAAAACGGCCAAGCCAAAATGTCAATAGCAATGAGGTTGAGAAACCAACTCTGTTCTCAACTTTGACCAAGAACAGGCCCTGTTAACAAGCCTTGCTTGATCCATGGGCAGCAATAGGAAAATGTGTTCATGAGACCTGATGCTGAGTCATTGGTGATACTTGTGTGAACTTTGGGAAAACTGGCTGCGCTTGTTAGACTTGATGAGTGTGTATGTGTCTGCCAGACACTTGGTTTGTGTGTAATGGAAAGTGAAATGGAGGCTCTTAAGCAGGGGTTGGGGCGGTTGGAGCACAATCTATTTAAAGACAGTAGACATGTCTACGGCCATGCCACCCTGAACGCACCCAATCTCGTCTAAAGACAGTAGACATACTGCCCTTCCATTGGTCTGCTTTCAGTTGGTCGGGGGCTTGAGCAAATCACCCCTTGGGGCCTCCATTCTCTTATCTATCAACTAAGGATTTGAACTAGCTTGTTGCTGTCTGTTCCACAATTGTAGAATGAATGAAAAAATTACCTCACAATTAAATGGAACTATTTAATATAATTTAGACTGGACATCTCCTTAATCTGTAGTTCCCTAATTTTTTTTGTCATCAAAAATGAGGGTCATCTTTAAATATCTGTACTCAAGATTTATTGTGTCAAATCTGTACTCAAGATTTATTTTATATTCTAGGAAGACAGAGTATCCATTGGTGTTTAAAGGTTGCCCATCTATGATGTGCTTCTTATAGAAAAATCTAGTTTGTCTAGCTACTTGTTCTACCACTTACCTTGAAGAACTGTCAGTGTTGCTCCACCAGAACTACACCGACCTGGCTGACCACTAAAGCTCCCTGGAAAAGATAGTACCGTAGAATCAGGCCCGAGGAGAGAGCTGTTGGGAATTGTGGCCTGTAATGACCTCAGTCTTTATGCAGTACCACACCCTTTTCTGAAAACTCCCTGGATCAATGGAGCATTGGTCTGACTCATCAGTGCCCAGAAGTATGTAAGATGGGAAGAGGAAATGAAAAGGAAACGGGCTCAAATAGTTGCTGCATGGTCAGCACATAGCATACTTTACAAAAGTTATCTGATTTAATCACCACAAATACCTGACAAAGGGGATATTAACATCCCTTTACCTGATACGAAACTAAAGCTCAAGAAAAGCTGATCTATTTACAAGCTATAGAAAACTGACTCAAGGGGACATAAGTAATAAAATTAATTCATTGGGTCGTGTAGCCAAGAAGTCTAGAGGTAGAAGTGGAACTTGTTCCAAAGCCTTAAGATACATCACCGTTGTCCCAGTTTCTATTTCTCCTTTGTGTTTTCTCAAGTCTTGGTTTTGGCTTTAGGCAATTCTGTGCCTCCCAGATGCCCTAGGTTCTCCCAGCAGGACCTCATACCTCATTGCTGGAGTAGACTGGAGTGCCTGCACAAGCCCTGGATTCACTCTTTCTCAATGGCTCTTGTCAAGTCACACATTTTTCCCAGAACTAAACACTCGGTTGAGGAGGGTGAGTTGGTACTGGGAAATGATGCCTGGAGTTTCTCATACAAAAATTATTTTATTTTATTTTATTTTATTTTATTTTATTTTATTTTATTTATTATTTTCAGAGACAGGAGAGTCAGGAAAGGGCAGAGAGAGAGAGAGAGAGAGAGAGAGAGAGAGAGAGAGAATCTCAAGCAGGCTCCACACTGTCAGCACAAAGCCCTATGTGGGGCTCAAACTCATGAACCATGAAATCATGACATGACGTAAGCCAAAATCAAGAGTTGGATGCTTAACTGACTGAGCCACCCAGGTGCCCTACAAAAATAATTTTTAAAACAAATCTAAAATCCAAGTTGGAACTCAAGTATCAAACAAAAAAATTATTGTCAGAATCTGGGCAGCTAAGCTTTAATTCCCAATCAAGCTCTAGAACCTCTTGACATTTTTATTAGTAATTTAGAGTTTATTATTTAGTGATATTTTGAAGTTGGTCTAGGTAAGGTATAGAGACTAAACAACCTTTCCACTAGTTGTAATTTTTGTTTACTGCTTATATTACTGGATATATTTCTCTCCCTGATTGGTGGAAGTCCTCATGAAAAGATAAGCAAGACAGATTAATTCCCTGTATCCCACACTCTGATCATCTTGGAAAGGGATTATAAGAAAGAATCGGAAAGATCTCTAGATCCATCCTGGTATCTTTTGCTACTACACATCTTCCCAGTTTCCAAAGATGACTCCCTTTGTTTTCAGCTATGAGTTATTTCATCATTATTCATATGACGATTTCTAAAGCAGTTTGAGTCAATTGCATATGATTTAAAAATAATGAAGCTAACAATTTTAACAGGAAGACTACATTACTCTTCCTATTGCAGAGATTTTTCTCTCCATAATATAAAATGTAAACATCTTCAATTAAGAGAATTCATATGGGCTGAGGAAAATTGTCTGAGCAGCAGCCACTTATTCTGTAGAAACAAAGACCATGGAATGTGGATGTGAAACTTGTTTGTCCTCAAGAAAGGAAGAGAAATCAATAAAATTTATTCTGAAGTGGAAGGAATTATATTAGTTGGATGTTTCAGCCTTTACTTGTGCAGATGCATATCAGGCAAAAACAGGTTTCTCATCCGTCACATAACTATCTATATGCCAAAACCATCTTTGATTATCCACAGCCCACCCGGATGGAAAATGCATTCCCCCTTTTTAAAAATTACTTGTTTTGCTAGGTCAGAAAACTAACGTTGAACAAAACAGTGCTTGTGAAGAAATTAGCTCAAAAATGTCAAATATTAATTTTTTGGTTTACCTCAGGCTACCTTTAGACCACAGGGTAGAAATGATTTAAAAAACAAAACAAGACCTCCTTTAGATTTGAAAACAGAAAACAGACCACAATACTGAAACCATGGTGAATTCTCTTCATGGACTTATTTAGAATCACTTATTGTCTCTGGACAGAAGTCAGAGTTGGCCTCCTGCGCATCCGTCTTTTCTTGGGCGCAGCTCAGGACATCACAGCTTGAGTGACCAAGAGGTGGATGGCATATTCAGAGAAGAGGGACTTTGGTAGCGAAAGGCCTCAAAATGAGGTCATGACCAGTCTGGATTTGTTGAAGGAACTTGAATGGTTAACCTAGGAAATGGCAAGACGTTGTTTCTTTCTCCAAATAACCCAGAGGTTTAACTTGACATAGAGAACTAAGTGCCCTATTCTGTGGATCCTTAGGGAAAACCAGAAGCAGTGAAAGGAGGCTCAAGAAAGTGGCTAAGTACACAAAGTCCAAAGTCAGGGTTCAAATACCTGTTCCACCACATACCAATTATCTAAGCTTGGCAAGATATTTGCCACTCTGAGCCTCAATTTCCCTGTCTGATAAGTAGGGAAAATAACAACTAACTTGGGGGGTTGTTATGATAATCAAATGAGTCAACAGTGTATGCATAGTGTGACGTGTAGCAACTGGTATTACTAAGGGTTTAACAAATGGTGGCTGAATAGTTGCTTCATAAATCATCATCACACTGTTACTATTACTTGTCAGAAGTATCCAATGATAAAAATTCTTGCCTTTGGAAGCAGTAATTTCAGCTATCACTAGAAATATTCCTTACCTGGCAAATGGGCTTCAAGACTTGAAGTCACCTGATCTGGATTTATTTTATTTTTTATTTTTTCAATATATGAAATTTATTGTCAAATTGGTTTCCATACAACACCCAGTGCTCATCCCAAAAGGTGCGCTCCTCAATACCCATCACCCACCCTCCCCTCCCTCCCACCCCCCATCAAGCCTCAGTTTGTTCTCAGTTTTTAAGAGTCTCTTATGCTTTGGCTCTCCCCCACTCTAACCTCTTTTTTTTTTTTTTTTCCTTCCCCTCTCCCATGGGTTTCTGTTAAGTTTCTCAGGATCCACATAAGAGTCAAAACATATGGTGTCTGTCTTTCTCTGTATGGCTTATTTCACTTAGCATCACACTCTCCAATGGAGTACTACATGGCAATGAGAAAGAACAAAATATGGCCCTTTGTAGCAATGTGAATGGACCTGATCTGGATTTAAATTGCAGTTCTAACATTTACTAGCTCTGTTACCTTGGATAAGATATTTAATTTGCATGAGCCTCAGTTTTCTTGTCTTATAGGATGATAATAACACCTCTTTCACAAATTGGCTTTTTTCCTGAGCGATAACTATAATAGTCAAAACAAGAGTATAATTTTTAGCATGTTCTTAGTTCCAGACACCATTCTGAATGCCTTATATGCATTCATTTAGGTAATCCTTTCAACAAAACTGGAGGAGCTTATGACTGTTATTCCCATTGTATAGATGAGGAAACTGAGGCACACAAAACTAAATCATTTCCCCAAGGTCACACAGCTAATAATAAAGGGTAGAACAGGAATCATGAGTCCAAGATGTCTGGCTCCTGGGACCATGTTCATGAGCATACCCAACACAGTGCTTTACACTGAACATGTTTGTTAATTCCTTCCCCATGCACTGGAAGATCACTTAGCTGCCATAGCCATACAAAGGGTCAAACTTCCCAAGGGTGGTAATTCAAGAATCCAGACCTACCTTTCTTGAATGCCAATACATGAACTAGGGTCTGATTGCCAGTTCGTGAAAGATCACTTTGAACAGTACTAACGGGAAGATTAAATCTAATGAATATGTTCAAAACCCGAGTGTAAGCCAATCCCACAGTCTCCAGATATTTTGGATAGCATAAATAAACAAACAGAAGCAGTGGCGTGTGGGTGGCTCAGTCAGTTAAGTATCTGACTTCAGCTCAGAGCATGAGCTCATGGTCCGTGAGTTTGAGCCCCTCATTGGGCACTCTGATGTGCCACACAGAGTCCACTTCAGATCCTCTGACCCCTTCTGTCTTTCCCCCTCCCCTGCTCGCTCTCTCTCTCAAAAACAAATAAACATTTAAAAGAAGCAAAGATGTTGGGCATATTGAGTGTAAAATAAATGGGTATGGAAACTCTACCTCTGCCTCAGGCATGCAAGGCTGCGCAATTTAGAAGGAGTAGGAGAATCAACATCTGGGTCCAGGGCAGATTTTGTCTGTGAAGAACATCCTTAATTACAGCATGTATACGATAGGAAAAAGGTGAGCTTTCAGCTCAGGGCATAATACTTAGGAAAGAAAAATAACTGGTTAGGAATAGGGATCAAAGACCCTGATTCAAGTCCTGTAAAGGTGGGCCCCCTGAAGGGCTCTTTTCCTATAGTTGAGTGACTGTGACACTGTGTGGAATTGACAAAGAGCAACATTGTGTGTGTGTGTGTGTGTGTGTGTGTGTGTGTGTGTACTCTCACACACACATATAAATGCACATTAATTCATGCACATACATATATATTTCAAGATCATACCCATAGAAATAATTTTAATAGATCATCTGTCAGTTATTCCTTAACTAATTATTTAGGCAAAAGATTTTCCTCCAAGTTTTAGTACAGAATACAGAAGGGGAAAAAAAAAACTTTTGTGATCCTTCAGTTGGAATTTGATTCACAGCCAAATTAATTTCTCTTTCCAGTGTTTTGTTTTCCCCCCTTCCCTGAACAGTGCTTGGGAAATGATGAATATTTTTTCGTGAGAGCAAACACACATATTTTGGTTCCCTAGATTCCAGCATGGCGTAAATACCTAAAGGAGATATCAGTATTGTGAAAACTCCAAAGTAGCTGGAAGGCAGACGTGCAATGGGGAATTTTCCAGAATGCTCTTTGACAGCAAGTTGTGGTGTAATGTTCAGCAGGGAGTAGAAGATGACATTTGGTAATTCTTTAATTCCCGAGAGAAGAGAATGACTCAAGTGTTTCTAAAGAAGCAGAACAGTGTATGTATCAGAATAAGAGAAGGGCAAAATAAATAACTGCTGTTGTATAAGATAAAGGAATAGAAATGACTTATTGTGAAGGAAAGGCCTTTACAAAATTGTAGTGGACTTGAAAGACTATTTTTAAAATTTACTGTGAGTGCCAGATAATAATGAAAAACATCTGTGCATCTTTCCCCAAATAACAGATAAATAAAATAAAAAGTGAGCAAAGAGCAGAGATTTTGTCCCTTTTACACTGGGAAGAGTTACTGTTTTACTTGTGCATTTTCTCCTGCCAATTGGAAGGAAATAGATTCTTTGGGTGCCATCTAGTGGCTAAGTGAAGGAAGGCAACTAAAAGAGTTGGAATTTGTTTTATTTCCCACACAGGAAAAAAGAAATGAGTATAATGAAACAGGGATAAGGCATTAATTTGAAACTTATTAAAGAAATCAACACTCATTCGTATAATCAAGAATTTGGAGGTGATTTGGAGAAGGCAGGGACTTTTGTCTCTCAGTTTTTGCTCAATTCCCAGCACCTAGAAAGACATCCAGCACCCTGTATAAACATTATGTTAGCCTGTTTGAAACAAAATGAATAAATGGAGACAAACATTATAGGATTTGAAAGACCATGTATATCTTGTTCTGCGTAGATATTTCACCTCCCCAGATTTTTTAAAGGTATGGTGCAACTTTTACAAATGATTTTAAATAACAAAATTAGAATTCTTTGCATTAAAGCATTGTTATTGTAGATTCTTCAAAATCATGTCAGGAATTCTTTGCAGAGTTTGAAATGGGATACAGCAAATCTAGACTATTAATCCCTAAAATTCATATTACTTGGCATTATCTGCTAATTTCTTTCTTTCTTTCTTTCTGCACATTTTCAGGAATAGAAGGAGATTAATACACATTGTATCTCTCTGATGAGCTAGTTGTCTTGTTTATACATTAATTTATGTAATCTTCACAAAGAAGACAATTGGGTAGCTTAAAAACCTGAGGCTCAGAGGTTCAGTCAGAGTCCACCCAAGGTTTTTGGCTTGAAAGCTTGTCATTTTTGTACCATTGCCTGCATCCAAGAAGTTGGTTTAGAGTTGGACATGTAACCAGTTTATGGCCAATGACACAGAGAAGAGGTCTTCCAGAAAAGTTTCTCATCCATCCATCCATCCATCCATCCATCCAGAAAAATGCTTTCTTTTCTGCTTTTTGACATTGGTTTCTGAAAATGTGATGTATGGAGCTGCTGCAGTCATCTTGTGGCCATGAGGGGAATGGCTTCACATATCAAGGGTAACAAAGTAAATAGATGAAAAAATGGGCATTTTTGACATTACAGGAGCAACTAAGCTAACCAACTCAGAGGCTGCTCTACCTTGAACTTCTTGTTACATGGATAATAAAGAACCTCCTTTCAAAAGCCATTGAGAGGTTATTTTTCTGTTACTTGCAGGTGAAAACATCTTCATTCAAACAGGCAAATGGAATAGAAGAGATAAATAATCAGAAATTGTTTAAACACTGTTAGAAAGGAGAATTAATACAAGTCTTGTCTTAATAAATCAGAGAGATAATCCTGCATTTAAAAAAAGTCAACAAATGACACATGGAAAAAAGTCCAACAGAATGTACTTGGTGAACTTTGAATTGTGGAGGAGCTACATTCCATACAGAGAACAATAAAAAGACAAGAAAACAGAAACCCTGAAACGGGCTCCAGGCTCTGAGCTGTCAGCACAGAGCCCGGGTGGGGCTCGATCTCACAAACTGCAAGATCATGACCTGAGCCGAAGTCGGACGCTTAACCGACTGAGCCATCCAGGTGCCCCAAGAATGCCCCTAATAGACTGTTCAAAACTAAGCTTTAATAACTTTCTCAGATGCTCTTTCATGCAAACAGAAAAATAAGTAAGCCAAACGTCAGCACACAGGATCCATATTGCAATAAGCATGCGGTTAATTGTAAGTGGTGCTCACATATTTTATACAGTGATATAAATGTTAATCCAAATTCACTTTGTTTTTCCCATCTCAGGTTCCTGATTCCAGGAGATGATTCCAAAAGTGAATTTTCCACACTGAATGGTGAGTTCCAATTACTACGTGTATTTCCCACATAATTAAATGAAACTACTTTTTAGCTGTCTACCTTCATTTTCTGGAAAACAAATCTAAGTATGAAACCACCCCCACCCCCGCCAAAAAAATAAAAACAAACACTTCTAATTGAAGTGAAAATTAAAAATAGAGGCACCTGGGTGGCTCAGTCAGTTGAGTGTTCGACTGGTAAATTCGGGTCAGGTCATGATCCCAGGGTTGTGGGATCGAGCCCCATGTCAGGCTCTGCACTGAGCATGGAGCCTGCTTAAGATTCTCTCTCTCTCTCTCTCTCTCTCTCTCTCTTTCTCTCTCCCCCTCACTCTCTCCCTCTGCCCCTCTCCCCCATTGGTGTGTGGTCTCTTGGAATTAAAAAAAAAAGTTTATTAAAAGAAATACAGATAAAAGATGAAAATAAGTGAAATAGGGGGCACCTGGATGACTCAGTCAGTTAAGCCTCAGACTCTTGATTTCAGCTCAGGTCATGATCTCCCAGTTTTGTGAGATCGAGCCCCATATCATTCTCTTCCCACTGCTTGGGCTTCTCCCCGCCTCTCTTTTTCTGTCCCTCCCCCACTCCACTATCTCTGTCTCTCTGAAAATAAATAAACTTTTAAGAAAGAAAATAAGATAAATATTTTCAAAGTTAGCTGAGGTGTTGATTTTAGTAAATATACAATTACTTGGATTACATCTAAATAGCAAGACTTGAAAGTCATAGCTGTTTGTACTGTGTTGTGTCTCAGCAAACACACACACTCACACACACAGACACGAAAACAAAAGCAGCACAAAACAAACTGAAATGATCATCTCTTTTAGGATAAGATCTGAATCATTTCCTTTGAAATGACTTTTTTGGGGTAAAAGATTAAAAAGTAAACACTTTAGGGACACCTGGGTGGCTTGGTTGGTTAAGCATCCAACTCTTGGTTTCAGCTCAGGCCATGATCTCATGGTTCGTGGGTTCAAGCTCCACATCGAGCTCTGTGCTGACAGCACAGAGCCCGCTTGGGATTCTGTCTCCTGATCTCTCTCTGCCCCTCCCCTGCTTGCTCTCTATCTCTCTCAAAATTAAACAAATAAACATTAAAAATTTTTAAAAAGTAAACACTTTATTCTTCTCTTTGCCTTTCTCAAGAAGTAGTTAACTGGAAAGGGTTAGCAGGGGGAAACGGAGGCACCTCAGTCATCCTGTTCCTTTTCTTGCTTCCATTGGGTCAGTAGAGCCATCTTATCCATCCAATCAACTTTCAATAAAATTTAATTTCTTCTTACTTCGGGCTTAGGAAAGTATGGTTTACAGTTTGGTATGACTTTGAAGAGGTTATTCTGTTACCATCCTACATTTCAAAACATGTTTTGCCATTATTTCACTGTGATCAGTAATGTAATAAATTCCAAGTCTGAAAGAATTTATGTGTAAAACCATCATTAAATCACAGCTTAGAGACATTCTCAGAATATTTTTCTTATACATTGTTAGACTATCACAATAAAGTGTGTGGTATCTTTCATTGACCTCATATATACGTCTTTGCAATTATGTCATAAATAATAATAAATCAAACAATAATTGTACCTTCAGAACAAGCCTATGAGATAGGTATATTATTATTCCCATTCTACAGATAGAGAAACTGAGGCTGAGTGGAAGAATAACTCATTTGAGATCACACAGCTATCAAGGGGCAGAGCCAGGATTTGAACCCAGGCAGACTGAACATAAAACCTCTGGCAATAGCAAACAGTCTTAATTCCCTTGCTCTGGTGAGACGATAGTTATTTTAATTAGCTTGTTAAAATTATGTCAGAAAGGATCACTCATGCATGCATGGCTGGTGGGAATGTAAAATGGCAAACCCTCTTGCCAACAGTTTAGTCATTTCTTATAAAACTCAACATGCAACGACCATATGGCCTGGCAATTGCACTCTTGGGCATTTAGCCCAGAGAAATGAAAACTTGTATTGATGCAAAAATCTGTGTACAAGTGTTCATAGTGGTTTTATTTCTAATAGCCCCAGCCTGGGAACAACCCAGATATCCTTCAGCGGGTAAATGGTAAACAATTCAGCCATACCCTGGAATACTACTCAGCAGTAAAAATGAATGAACTGTTGATACACACAGCCACTTGCATGCATCTCCAGGGAATGATGCTGAGTGGAGATACGCCAACCCTAAAAGGTTAGATATGGATTTTACTTGCATAACATCTTTCAAGTGGCAAAAATCATGGAGAGCTGACTTGTGGTTGTCAGTGGTGAGGGATAGGGTGACAGGTAGGAAGACCGTAGATGTGGTCACAAATGGGCAATGCCAGGGATCTTTGTGGTGATAGAATTCATTTGTGTCCCTACGACACTGGTAGACCCAAGGATCTACACAAGTGATAAAATTACATAAAACTAAATATACACACATACACACAATGTAAGTGAAACTGGGGAGATTTGGATAAGATCTGTGGATTGCATCACTGTCCATGTCCAGTTTTGATATTGTAATATGTTTTTGTAGGTTATCATTGGAGGAAAACTGAGTCAAAGGTACATGGGATCTCTGTGTTATTTCTTTACATCTACATGTGAATATATAATTATCTCAAAATAAAAAGTATACTTAAAAAGTATTGTAGATAATCCTATTATCTTCATTCAAATTATTTTGCCACGTCCCTAAGGAAAGTGAACTAAAAATTTTATAGTACCTATTTTTAGCCACAAAGTAAGCTGAGCTGTAAAAATAAGGTTCCATTCATCAAGCAAAGCAGCCATCCTTCACTGATGCACTGCCTTTATTGTTAGTAATGCATCCACTAACAAGTGATTCAGTAATACCACATCTTTGTGCTCCACGGACATGCATTATACAGTGTGTTTGTGTGTGTGTGTGTGTGTGTGTTTAAGTGTGAAAAGAAATCCCTTAACAGTACAGCTTTCCTCTTGCATTAATTCATTATCTGAGCTTGGGCATAGATGTCTGGTTTTCGTTTTCTTTGTGTGTGGCCAATGTCAAAGTCATCAATTTTTAAATTTAAATCCACTTTATTTGTCAATGCCCACTGATTTTAAAAATATACAGAATTTGAACCACTTATTTTTCTTTAAAAAAATGGCATGATAGTTTCTTTCACCTTTGATTTGAACGGGATGGAGGAGGGGAAGTATCTTTGAAAAAAAATAGCTTTTAAAGTCTGCTTTCTTCAAGCACAGTACTAATGAATCAAGGCGGTCTGAAGTTACAAGCTTCTGGTTTTGAGCTGTCATTTTCTTCACTCACTCTGGCTCCAAATTCCCCAGCTTCTGCTCCCCTGCCACTTTTGTTCAACCTGTGCCTGTTGTTATTGGTGTTGATATAATATACACAAAGCAAGATTTGCCTTTATGGTTGCCATGGAAACACTGCTTATTAATAAAAGTCTTTCTTCTGAAAGGAATTGTGATGTGATGCATTCACCCAGGTCTGTAAGCAAGTTTTCTACATTCTGAAATTACATATTTAATAAAGACCTAGCTCTGAAAAATTGACCTCTGGCATTTACTGTCCCCTTTAGTGACCTTGTACTATTTCACAAGATACGCACTATTTTTCCAAAGTTGTGACCACATCCTTCTGGCCACAGGGAACTAAATATAATAAGTAAAGCAGGGAATAATTCTCTTCTTCCCTACACCACCCTCCTTCCAATTTGAAAACTTGTGACAATTATTTACATGTCTCCCTGCTCTATGCTCCAATCAAAATTATGGCTGAAAATACTTTGTAAATTTATCCAATAGCATGGTGCTTACAGCTGGCATGATCCAGTTGAGAAATTTATTGCAGATTGTCTTATATCGTGTGTTGTGTCCTATATATTTACATTGTCACTTTCACTGACTATGAGTCAAAGGCAACAGCACCCTGTCCTGTGCTAATTATATATTCCTCTCTTTCTTCCCTCTTGCTTGCCTTACTAGCTTAGGGATGAACAGTAAATCACTCAGTTGACAAATGTTTATTAAGCTCCTACTGTGTGCCTAGCACATTCTAAGAGCTAGAGATACAGCAGTGAATAAGATATGTTTCTAGATTTTCATTATATCTGGAGAAAACTTGATTTGCTTTGGGTATAAATAATCTTTTCCTTTTGCCCCTTTTGATTAAAAAAAAAAATGCCACCCAAACTGTTTTGTTGGTGCTGTTCATCACTGAGACCCTTTTGTTCCTCATTTAAACACATAAAAGTGACAGTTGTAAATGGAAAAGTTAAAAAGATGCAGCATTGCTCAAAAGCAGTATCAGTAACTTTGATGGAAAAGTAGTGGGGCAGAAGCTCTGGAAATAACTAGAGAATGGCTGGAATTTTAACTCCTGCAGTGTGAGATGATCAGGAGACCAGAGTCTGCCCATTGCTTGAATTAGAGGCCTGGGGTAAGGAGCACCCCAGCCCATGAAAGGAAGAGAAAAACAGCTTTTGACCAACATCTGGGGTTACAGCTTATGTAAAGTTACTTAACCAAGATGATCCGGCACCCAGGTCTTATGCTCACCTGCCTACTGACATAGTGCATTCATCTATATTTGTTCCAATACAAATACAGATGAGCTCAGAGTAAGCTCAGAGTCTGGACTGGGGTTCCCAGTCATCTAGGCGGTGTGTTAGTGGGAAAAGTAAATATACAGAGAGCATATGGGATGCCTGGGTGGCTCAGTGGATTAAGAACCCGACTTCAGCTCAGGTCATGATCTCATAGTTCATGAGTTCGAGCTCCACATCAGGCTTTGTGCTGACAGCTCAGAGCTGGAGGCTGCTTCAGATTCTGTGTCTCCCTCTCTGCTTCCCCCCCCCGCCCCCCAGTTGCACTCTGGCTATCTCTCACAAAAATAAATAAACATTAAAAAAATTGTTAAAATATACAGACAGCATAAGAAAACAAGTAAAGAACATGGGAGGAAAAAAAAACTTCCCTAAAAATGAGCTTGAAAACCAAAATTCCAAAGTACACCAGAAATATAACTGAAAAGATAACCAAGAAAGTTAAAGATTGGGGTAAATAATCACTCTGAATAAAGTGAAAATAAGAGAGCAATCTGAAAAATTAAAGCAAGTATGTTTAAGATTTTAACAAGATATTTCAGAGAGAGAAAATATAACAGTCTTAATATAAAGATTATGAAACCAAAAGCAATAACATATGTAAAGGAATCAAGTAAAAACTTTGGAAAGGAAAAATATTATTATAGACAAAATAACAAACAGAATGAACTCAAGACTAAATGCAGTTGGAAAGAAAATTTTAAGACATTAGGAAAGGGGCACCTGGGTGGCTCCATTGGTTAAGTGTCTGACTCTTGATTTCAGCTCAGGTCATGATCTTATGGTCCATAAGATCTAACCCCTCCCATTGGGCTCCATGCTGACAGTGCAGAGCCTGCTTGGGATTCTCTCTCTCTCCCTCTCTTCCTCTCTCTCTCTCTGTCTCAAAATAAATATAAACATTTTAAAAATTAAAAAAATAAAACATTAGGAAAAGTGTGCTTAGAAATATACACAGAATGCAGCCCCAGGAGGAGGTAAGACATTGAAAATACGTATATTAAATAGCAGTCATGGTATTATACAGAACTGAAAAGAATAAAATTTCATTTTGAAATACCACATAATACATAGCAGGATGTATTTAAAAATAGACAATTATTTATTTCAGTGAGAAGATTCCCCCAAATAAGCCTTTGTCCATTGTGACAATGTAAACTTCAAAGGATGTTGGTGAAACAGTGAATTGTCTACTTACAGAATTTATTACTTTATTCACACATGTATTTAAATTACATATTATTAAAATATAGTAATTTAGAAATGTTGTTTTTTCTTCCCCACTCACACTTTAAAAAGATTCAACCTTTTCAAATGCATCTTTGGCATCAGCATCTTTGTTAGTAGAGTCTTTTTTTAAAGTTTTTAAAATGTTTGCTTATTTGTGTGTGTGTGTGAGAGAAAGAGAGAGAGAGAGAGAGCAAGTGGGGGAGGAACAGAGAGAAAGGGAGACACAGAATCTGAAGCAGGCTCTAGGCTGTCAGCACAGAGCCCCATGTGGGCTCAAACTTACCGACCAGCAGACCATGACCTACCTGAAGTCAGACGCTTAGCCAGTTGAGCCACCCAGGTGCCCCTGTCAGTAGAATACTTTTCAAGCATCATAGCAGCATCACCTGTGCCTCAGTTGTTCTGAGTCTTTTATGACTGTATGTGCAATGTTGGCACTAGACGTTCCCATTCACATACATTAGTATAGTTTTATTTTAATTTTTATTCTTCTTCTGGGTTTATATTCCTCATCCTCATAATGCAAGAAGCACTTCTGATTTTTTTTTAAAGATGTATTTATTTATTTTCAGAGAGAGAGGGAGAAAGGGTGTGTGTGCATGTGCGTGTGTGGGGGAGGGGCAGAGCGCGAGGGAGACAGAGGATCCAAAGCAGGGCTCTGCACTGTCAGCACAGACCCCGATGCTGGGCTCCAATTCAAGGTGCGAGATTGTGACCTGAGTTGAAACCGAGTTGGACCCTTAACCAACTGGGCCACCCACGTGCCCCGAACTACTCTTGCTTTTTAAAGTAATCTTTAACAGCCTTATATCTGATGGCCTGTAAACCTTGCGAACATAAACTCAATTCCAGAAATAAATATTGAAATTGCTCATCCTCCTTGCCTTTTTAAATACTAATTTTAGCATGTGATCTTTGTAAACATCAAAACTGACATTAATTGTAGAAAAGACACCGTAGGGTAGTTTCTGGATGACATGTTGTCCTAGGCAGTATTTTATGGCTTATGGAAGTGATCCATAACATTAGAGATTGTGTAGGGACCCATATCTATACGGTCATTCCTTTTCTATAATTGTTGGGGGAAGTTTTACCTTATATTTGAGTTTCGTCATCACAAGCCTGGCAGGCATGTCTCTCATATACACCACACACACACTTACACTCACCCCCTCATGCTCGCACACACACACACACCTGTTGTGTGCTGCCTGGAACAGGTCCCAGCAGCTGCTGGGGTGGGTGGAATAAGACAGCTGAAGTTGCCTTTCTGTCTCGTAGAACAGCTGGTGGTGGAAGGAGACATGTTGGCAAAGATGCAGGTGAAGAGTCCAGTTTTTCCTGCCAAGCTTTTGCCTGAAAACAGTGGCAACAACACCAAATAGGCCCCACTTGAACTTCATGAAAAAGGCAAATGTGTGGAGAGAACCTATAAAGCTCAAACTAGGACAAGTCAGGTGAGGCAAATGCAACATTTAAGGTGGCCCTCAGTGAAGGCGCTGACTCTGCCCCTGCAGGACCTTGAGGGTGAGTGCCACCTTAAATTTTGTGCAGCTCCTCTCATCCTATCCCTGCCAACTTTGCTCTTTGATGTGTAGCATCTCTAGGCTATAAGCCACCCATGACCAAGAATAACGTGACAAGAAAATCTCAGTGAGGTAGCAAGTGTAGTTTTCTCCCATTGATGCATCTGGGAGGTATTTGATAATAGACTTAAAAGAAGGACTGCGTTGAGAATTCTGAATATCAGTGTTCTTCTAGGTTAATTAAGGTGTGTTTTAGGGGCACCTGGGTAGGTCAGTTGGTTAAGCGCCTGACTTCAGCTCAGGTCATTATTTCACGGTTCCTGAGTTCTAGCCTGCGTTGGGCTCTGTGCTGACAGCTCAGAGCCTGCAGCCTGCTTCAGACTCTGTGTCTCCCTCTCTCTGCCCCTCCCCTACTCACACTCTATTTTTCTCAAATATGAATAAATGTTAAAAAAATTTTTAAAAGTATGTTTTAAAACTGTATTTTATCTGCACACATACTCACCCGCGTGAACAACAGAGAAAACGTTTAAGTTGATCAAACTATTCTAGCCTCCTGTTTGTTCTTTGTTCTGGGTTGGTATCCTTAACTGATCCCAACTAGGTTGCTTTTTTTTATATCATTGACTTAATCTCCAGTTACAGAGAATGTTCTCTTCATCAGCAATTACTACGAGTTAGTGTCTAAGTAATGTTTGTCTATGGCTACAGTTACCTGTACTCAGAATTACACAGGGCTTAATGACATTCTTTTGCTCCCAGCTATATTAACAAAATGCTTGCCCTAACTATTTATTCTCCAGGAATGATATCTCTGTATTTGTGCAGCATTCCACATCTCTGATTGGTCCCCCATTGAGAAAGTCTCATCCATTTCTGGATTTTAGCCCAACAACTTCCAGGTTTGTTGTAACCTGAGCAACTCGTCCAGTGCATGAAAAAATTGACTCTCTGTTGCCCTCTGAGTTGTCCACAGAGAATACCATTGCTGGGTTCTAATATTTAACCATTTCATGTTCATTATCATGCTGGTTTTCCATATGACATATGCCTGTTTCTGTTCTAAGTTCTGTGAAAAATGAGAGTCACCAAAGCACAGGTGGAAAGTCCTTTAGCTCATTTATGCTTTTGACCATGAGATCCTAAAGTCCTATTTAATGCCCTTAGGGCCAAGCTGGCCTCCAATGTATGAATTAATCATCCATTCATAAGACAAACTCTTTCCTGTCTGCCTTTTCGCCTGTGTGCCCCTGTCCTTCCTGGCCTGATTCAGAATCCCTAAGGCAGGAATCACAACGTCAAATGCATGGGGTCTGGTCAGAATATATGGATGAATGAAGCTGACCGTTGGAAGAGAAGGGTTACAGCTGTGACAAACTGGCTTACAGGGCTTCTCTACAGGTCCTGCATGGACTCCAAGTTCAAACCCAGATGTAAATGAGATAGCACAATCCATAGATATAAAATAAAAACGTCACGTAAAAGGTGCTTATGCACGTAAGTGTGTACGCACACGTGTGTCTGTGTTGCATTCCGATCACCCCACTTGGAAGGGGGCATTTGTTAATGTAAAGTATTGTATATTATTAAATTTGTGGGCATAAGATACACTTCTTTTTTTAATGTTTATTTATATTTGAGATAATGCATGAGACAGAGTGCAAGCGGCAGAAGGGCAGACAGAGGGACACACAGAATCTGAAGCGGGCTCCAGGCTCTGAGCTGTCAGCACAGAGTCTGATGCAGGGCTGGAACCCATGAACTGTGAGATCATGACCTTAGTCGAAGTCGGATGCTTGACTGACTGAGCCACTCAGGTGCCCTTGATACACATCTCTTAATAGAGCCAAGTAAAAGTGAAAATTTGGGGTCAGAAACATTTCACAGTTGATCCAGAAGTCCTGGAGGTAATTAGCTTACTGGAGGTAAGCTAAGTATAAGCCAGTAGTGTCTCCAGGAAGGAGAAGCCACAAAACTCAATTTCTAGATGAAACAAAATGCTAAAAATAAACTCGGAGCGGTGAGCCTGCGAGGAGGATTTAACAGCAGTGTCAGTGTCTCACTCACGCTACCAGGGAGATCAATGAGAAAACATCTTTGCCTACAATTAATGGTTGTAGCATTTCAACTTGAAAAAAATTCCAGAGCAAGCAAAAGCACCCCTGAGGCAGTACTAAGAGCAAATACACTGATGATTCTGCTGCACTTGTAACTTTCCATACTAATTCTTAAATAAATATACCCTATTCACTTGGAATCTTGAACTATGAAGGCAAATACCACACACACAAAAACATTATTCAAAGCCCCATACATTTTATTTATTTTGAAAAGCAAAGCTCAAAAACTGGGGTGTCCTGAAATCAATCTTCTAAGTGAAAACTTAAAAAAAAAGTTACTTGTACTAATATTCCCTAATAATTAACTAAATTTTTGGTATTATTCATAAAAAAAATAGCATACAAGCTTAAATGACCAAGGACCAAAAATTTAATTTCAGACAGTAATATCAATATAGCAAGATGATTTGATTAAGTAAGCATCAACAATGATTAAATTATATGTAGGGCTGGGTCTGAACAACTATTCTTAAATTGAAAATGTATCTACCTTTAACGAGGACATGGGAAGAAAAACAGAAAATAATGAAAGAGAGTTTGTTTTATAATGCCATATTTCTTGGTAAAACAAACAAAAACACAGTTGTTCTCACAGTATTTCTTGAAAAACAACTCTTTCAGACAGGTGAATTAATACTTGGTACTTAACAGAAATGATCTGGAGCCACCTTGTGGTAGTCACCTGTAACTGGCTGTGGTGTTGAAAACCATCCTAGAACTGTATTCTAGAATAAAGGTTTTTTTACAGCTAAAAAATTATCTAATTTCTTTCAGAATGCTAGTGTTTCAAACGTAGACAACATATTTATATGGCATAAGTGCCAAACAAAAATATTTTTGTAATGGAAAGTGGTAATAGTAATTACAGTAGCTGTCAATCATTTATTCAGTGCCTTCTGAGTGCCAGGCACTGAGCTGTGGGTCTTGTGTATCTTCACGTGCCGGATGGAAAGAAGTTTTTAGGGAAAAGCAAGGTAGACTAAATCACTCTCTTACCCATGGCCCCACAGGTTTAGTAACAGGCGTAGCTGAGATTTGGAGGTCAAGTCCTTAGTAACTACCAGCCCTTTAAAAATGCCTGCTGTATATCAGCCATCATGTTAAGCATTTTCTATTTGTTATATAATCATGATAATATTCTTATGGGATAAATATTATTACATACATTATATAAATGAAGAGATTCAGGCAGATTATATAAACCTGCCTTAAGTTTTAGCCCAAAACTGACAAAGCTGGAATTTGAACCCAGGAAAGTTTAATCCTAAAAATCGTTCTCTTATACTGTTCTATGTTCGTCTACATCATCTACATCATAATTCTTTAATTAATTGTTTATATGTGGATTTATTCATTCATCACTCAGTCACTCATACACACACACACACACACACACACGCACACGCACACACACACACAAATGGAGGGTGTGGGGTAAGGAGAAAGAGAGAAATATTAAGACACAAGCTGCTGGGTTTGAGGCTCCAGGGTCCATCTGACAAGGTCTAGGAAGGATCTATTTTCTGCAAAGCTGGTAAATATGTTTAATGTGGCTTCATTTATGAAGGAGAAAGGTTGAGGGAAAAAACACGCAGATATAGATACATCTGGTTATTATGGAGGACATGTTGAGTTGTTCTCGCTCATTTACGCACAGACACACACACACACGCACGCACGCACACACATGCTATGGTGCATCTTTCTTTAGCTGGCATACTCTCTCCTCCTTCCCTTGGGTAAATATTCCTTTCCAAGTTGATACTTAGACATTGGTTCCCAGAGAAGCTTCCCTGGCCTGCTTCCCCAGTCTACGTGTCTCTGTAGCTTCCACACACCCTACCTTCTGCTTTTCCTAGCACTTTGCACACTTCACTGTGATTGTATTTTCCTATCCACCATCAGACTCCAAACTCCGGGGGTCTTCATGCCATTTCCTCCCTTGGTGGACCACCAGCGTTCAATAAAAGCTTGTTGGCAACTGAATTAAGATGCTCAAGGAAATCAAAGTATAGGTCACAAAAATAAAAGCCATAAGTACCAGAAAATGCTGGGTACAAGTATAACTAGGGTAAAGCAGAGGCACGGAAGGGGCAAAGGGTACATTTTATTTGAGGAAAGAGAAGGTTAAAAAGATTTTTCTTAAGGAGATGATATTTGATCCGTGGAAGGGGCAGATGGAAAGGACATAGGTGTCACCATAAGGATTGAGATGTGGCTTGCAAATATTAATGTACGTGAAAAATAAATTGCCTGGAGAATTTGTTAAAATGTAGATTCCTTGGCTAAATGCCCAGGAATTAGATTTCAGTAGAACCTCGGAGTCAACATTTCTAAAAATACCCCCAACTGATTGTAGTGCTGATGATCTTTGGACCTCATTATGAGGAAACCAGAGGCATGAAAAGCATGATGTGTCTGAGGCCATATGCAAGAAGTTCATTGTGGCTGGGGTTTGTGATACAAGGGAAGAATGTCGGAAGGTGTGGTTAGGAAATAGTTGAGGCCAGATTATGAAGAACCTTGTGGGTCATGCCAAGGAATTTAAGTTTTATTCTGTGGTACTATGGAGCCATTAGTCACCTAAAAGAAGAGAGTAGATAAGAGCGAATTACATTTGAGTTCACTGTAGAGTGTGGAATTCATGGGAGAGACCTTAGATGCTGTGCTCACCAGACACCCCCCCCCCCCACCCATTGCCTCAATGGGTGTTTTTTCTTTTTTTATTATTTATTTATTTTTTAAATTTACATTCAAGTTAGCGTATAGTGCAATAATGATTTCAGGAGTAGAATCCAGTGATTCATCCCCTATGTCTAACACCCAGTGCTCATCCCAATGTGTCTTCCCTAATGCCTCTTGCCCATTTAACCCATCCCCCCACCCACAAACCCTCTAGCAACCCTCAGTTTGTTCTCTATATTTAAGAGTCTCTTATGTGTTGTCCCCCTCTCTGTTTTAATATTATTTTTGCTTCCCTTCCCTTATGTTCATCTGTTTTGTATCTTAAATTCTACATATGAGTGAAGTCATATGATATTGGTCTTTCTCTAATTTCGCTTAGCATAATACCCTCTAGTTCCATTCACGTTATTGCAAATGGCAAGATTTCATTCATCTTGGAGTAATACTCCTTTGTGTATGTATGTGTGTGTGTGTGTGTACATACCACATCTTCTTTATCCATTCATGTGTTGATAGACATCTGGGCTCTTTCCATACTTTGGCCATTGTCAATAGCACCGCTATAAACATTGCCAATGGGTGTTTTTTCAAAAGCCTCCAACTTCCCAGGCATATTCTTGGGGTCCATAAAGTTTCTATGATCATCTCTTTTGCTGTGTCAATAATAGTTTAAAAAATATTTTTATGTTTATTGTTGACAGAGGGAGAGAGAGAAAGAGAGACAGAGTGTGAGCGGGGGAAGGGCAGAGAGCGAAAGGGAGACACGGTATTGGAAGAAGGCTCCAGGCTCTGAGCTGTCAGCGCAGAGACCAACATGAGGCTTGAACTCACAAACCACGAACTCATGACCTGAGCCAAAGTTGGACACTTAAATGACGGAGCCACCCAGGCGCCCGAGTAATTTTCGATGAAGGTAATCTTCCCCCAAGTCATCTCACTAGTTGTTTTATGACTGATACCTGTAGAAAATTCTAGTGGCTGTTTGCATTTGTGTTTCTCTCTGCATCAGGCCTGTGAACCAGTAAGACAGTTCAGTGTGGCAGATATGAGTGTGCACAGTAGTTCCAGGCTACATAGGTTTAAATCCTGACTTGGTCACACTCACTGGTCGTGTGCCCTTGAGCACGTTATACACCTCCTGTACCTCAGTTTCCTCACCTGTATAATGGCAATAATAATAGTGCTACCACACAGAAGTGTTGAGATGATTAAATGTGTCAATAGCACACATGTGAAGTGTTAGAATAATGCCTGGGACAGACTAAGGACTACTTGAGTTTTCACTGTTTTTGTTACTGCTTTTTGTTAGAAACCTCTACTAAGCTGTGGGACTTTGTTTTACTGCCATAATTGCAGTTACTTCGGCAGCTGCCTGACACAGCCACAAACCCCTTCCAAAGCCTGAGAGATATGTTCCGACTTGGCCTTACTCACATTTACTTTATTATTACCTCACTGTTAGGGAAGGAGCCTCTTGACTTTGTAGCTGAGATCCCTATGCAGAGAACATGCATCTCTATCGTGACCTCGCTTACATGATTAATTACCCAGGGTCATAGTGTCAAGCTTGAGATAGTAGGGAGCTTGTTTGGGCACTAAATTTTATTGTCTTCTTTCTGATATCTGAGGACTCCAAATGGTTACTGTACATGTCCCTTATTGCTTCTCCTCTATCTGGATTGGCGGAAGTTTATAGGAATAAGGCATTTGGGAATGTGGGATTTTATAAGGTTGAGCATGTGAGGGTAAGTATCATGAACTCCAGACTCTCCTCCTAAAAGAAGTTCTTACCCTGGGGCACCTGGGTGGCTCAGTTGGTTATACGTCTGACTCTCGATCTTCACTCAGGTTATGATCTCATAGTTCGTGAGTTCAAGCCCTGCATCGAGCTCTCCACTGACAGTGCAGAGCCTGCTTGGGATTCTCTCTCTCTCCCTTTCTCTCTCCCTGTCTCTCAAAATAAATAAATAAAACATTTTTTTTAAAAGGCAGTTCTTATCGCTCCTGTCCACTCTATTGAGGCCAACACCTTAATGTTCATGGACTAATTAGAAAGCAACAGAAGCACATGTGTTATGTGTAACTTTCATACTTACGTGGAATGATAACAAAAGGGTCTTATCACTAACAAGTTACACACACACATAGAACCCTGGAGAAGGTTCTACTAGTGTGTTACTTCAGAATTAAGGGATCTACAATAACTCATCCAGGGTTCTCCAAAGAATTAGGACTGGTTTTTCTGTTCTATCCAGCTTGCCCTGGGCACTGGACTTTAGCCCTGGATTTTTGGCACATCTCTCTCTCTTTTTTTAATATTTATTTTGTTATCTTTGAGAGAGAGACAGACAGAAGGCAAGTGGGGGAGGGGCAGAGAGAGAGGGAGACACAGAATCTGAAACAGGCTCCAGGCTCTGAGCTGTCAGCACAGAGCCTGACATGGGGCTCCAACTGGGAAACAGTGAGATCATGACCTGAGCCGAAGTCAGATGCTTAACTGACTGTATCACCCAGGAGCCCTACTTAGCACATCTCTCTTGGACTACTTGTCACCTACAGTCCCCAGGCCCATCTCTGCTGGAAACCTCTCCCTCAACATTTGTTTCCCTTTTTTTATGCTGCCCTGACTCCGGCCCTTGGTTTTGTTGACTGCTTTCCCCATACCTAGAGTTGCCTCTCCTCATTCTGATTCTGCCTGGATTGAGCAGGGCTCACTAGGGCCCTACTTGAAGAGCCATTTGTTACTCAGACCTCTGCGTATTGGTGTCAGTGTCCAGGAGTCGGGTATACTGCTTCACACAAATAACGCTTCTCTCAGGCCACACTTCACACACAAGAAAGTGGCTGAAATCTTCCTCGGTCCACCAGCAAACGCTGGCCCTCATCGCCCTTCTTATGACTTTGCATTATACTTACGTTCTGTAGGAAGGCCTAATGGCTGATCCTACATGTGTAGTTCATCACTGTTTTTCTGTGTCAAGGTATTATGCCAAAGGCATGTGGTAGCCAGAAGGAAAACCCACTCTGAGTTTCTTCTTCAACTTACATAAATGAAGGGAGGTGGCCATTTTTGCCCCTGTAACTGCAATGGAGAAAAGTAGTTGAAGCTCCTACCTAAATGACAAGAAATGGGAGTGAGGAGGGGGTTATCGATCGTAATGCAGTCTATCTGTTCTTTGGTGCCATTGTCTCTCACCTTGGGCATAGAGTTCCTAGAGAGTTCCACTCTTTGTTAGGAGGTCTCCTGGGAATAATAGGATATTTGATTCGCTAATTGAAACATACTTCAGAGAAAACCAGGTCCTAGAATTCCTCCCTTGGTGGGAATGGGCTCAAGCTGGGAGCCCTAGGATTTCTGGGCCACCAGGAACAGGCTTTGAAGTAGCACCTGAAGGGAGCCGTCACCGTAGACAAGTCATTTAGATCAAAGCTGCCTGTTTTTATTCTCCTTCAGGATAGAGTCAAAATCACATTAGAATCGAGTTTGCTGGTTTTTATCAACTTCTGCCAGTCCGCCACTGGAGGCAAGGTTTGCCCCTCAGCACCCTAGTCATAAGCAGATGATGTGGAAGGGGTGAGGGTGGGGAGTTCTCACTCCTTAGATTTGACCCTGAACCTATTGGCTGCTCTTTCCTAGGCCAAGACATCCTGACTTTAAATCACATGGACTGTTCAGTGTGTAATAATTTATATACTTGTAATTTTTCTAGATTTTTTTCTCTACCATCGTGATTAGTTATCTGAAATGCAAATGTATTGCCAACGACAAAAAATGCTTTATGGTCACTTGAATCATTAAGCTCTCTGAAAGTGCCATCCTTGTGGAATGCTTCTATAAAGGCCACAGTCCCTCAAACTCCATTCAGTACCACCCTTCTTTTTTTCCAGGCTTTGTCCCTTCTTTTGGAGGGAAGAACAAGCACTTCCAAACTTGCAGCTTTTGGTTTTGTCTTTCCTTCCACACCCACATGCTCCAGCTAAGGTAAGTCTGCCACCACCCCATTTTCACTATGGGATCTGTCCTGAGAGCCTGCAGTGGACCAGGACCTTAGAAGGGACTGAGGTGATACCGACTGATATTGCTACTTTGGCTCAGATCTGGGGTCTGGGCCAATTCCCTGCACGGTGCCCACAACCTCTTACCCCACAGCTCCCTCCAAAAATCCCAGATTGATATAATGCATTGCACCTTCAGGGCACTCCCAGCAGCTCAAGACCAAGAGGCCTAAGATCTGAGGCCTTGCAAAGGGCGTATGGCCAAATGTCTTTCATAGATTTGAAAATAAGTGACCTTTTGCCCCCTCCTGGCCTGGCCCTCCATCTATCTGTACTCATATCTTTGCCTGTGGAATTAGTGGCTTCAGAAGAAGTAACCCGGTGCTAAAGAGTGGCAATTCTGAGGGAGAGGGAATCTGATGAGGTTATGGAAGATTTAGCCTAATAACAGGCCCAGGCCTATAGCCCAGAGGACTTTCTTTCTCTGACATTCAGCATGTTTTGTCCTACAATAAGAATATTAATAACTAACGGCTTATAGTGCTTGCCCTGTGCCAGGCGATCTTCTAAATTCTTCACATACATTAACTCAGTCCTGTTAACCCCGACACTACTGAGAGATTTATGAGGGAGCAAAACCCCAATTCTGTAATCTCACCCATGAGTCACTTCGCAAGCAATCCAACTGTTTCTAATTCTGTGTCGAAGTATAAGACCACTGTAACAATCTCTACTGGTTGTTCTCCTTGGCCTTTCTGTAGGACAACTCCCATCCAAACTGGCCCCAGAGTTAGCCTGGTCCTGACTCTGTATTGAATGTTGACTCAGCTACAGCCCTGAATGCCCCCCTGCCACTGCCCTCCCCACTTAGAGGGCACCCTATACACCTTTAGTGTTTACATCATGCCCACACTCAGCTATGTTTGGCCATTAGAGTAGAATGTCCATTACCTCTGATCTATATGATGATGCATTTCTGATAAAGCAGAACACTATAAAAAATTTCTGACAATTCCACACAGTAACTTTTCAAAATGTAACTTCAGCATATTGCCCCTGTACTTCATTGCTAGAAAAAATAAATACATTAAAAACATCTATTTCCTTTATTATCCTTGACAGATATTTCAAAAGTCCTCTTCTATTGCTTTAGAACTCCTCTTTGGAGCCCTTCTTCATTCAATTCAAATAAAGTCATGACAGTATACCCCAGGAGGTCATCTGTCTCACGTAACTAGCAACCTGGATGTAATTTTAAGCTCAGCTGGGAATCTCCATGTACAGAAATATTTATTAGTTGGCTGACTGGAAATAGTGATGTGTTACATAAATGAAGTGTCCATTTCTTTCCTCTGAGTGGACAGCCTATAGCTTACTTAAACATAGCACTTCTGTTCTGTCTCCTTTGTCCTTTCTAACATAAGCTGCTTCTCTGTTATGCATACAGTTTTAGTTTTCCACACACAGAGATACATTCCCTCTTCATAAACAGTACTTATTTGCCTCTGTTTCTTTTGAGGAGACAATACTATTACATTATTGTATTAGGATGCTTTTGGTACCAACTACAGAGACCCTAACTCAAATTAGGTTAAGCATTAAAAACAACTTATTGGTTTATGTAAAATAAAATCAAGAATTAGTCTAGGTTCTAGAAAAGGCTTGATCCAGTAGCTTAGCAAATAATAACTTAGCAAGTGACTGGACTGCTTAGTTATCCTAAAGTGTTACAAATGGCTTTCAACTGGTTCCAGTGGCCATATTCACACCTAACAGTAAGGATTCTTCTGTGGATTTCTAGTAAAAGCAAAAAAGTTATTTTTTTCAAAATCCCCAGTGCACGTTTTCTTGTGTCTCAGTGTCCGAGTGGGTCACATGCCCAACTCTAGGCAATCGGTTTTAGCTGGCAAATGGCACATGCTGACGGGCTTAAACTATGCAGTGCTCACCTTTGATAATGAAAGTGGGATCAGCTTTTGCCAGGCACAGAGGCTGTATTGAGGAATGTATTTTCATAGGAGGAAGTAGAGCTTGGATAGAGCAAACTACCCTACCATAACCACAATTGTACCATAAATCTAATCCCGCTAATCTTCAAGGAAGCCTATGAAGTGTTACTTATCAACTCTTGATAGCGTGTGTTCCAAACGTGCTTTGTGTATTTCCCATGTTCTTTGCTTTGGTATGTGCAGATATCTGAGGCCGTAAGCACTCTTAGTGGAACCCTTCTCAACTATTCTCTTTGTGAATGGCTAGGTCCTGAGCCAAGTGCTTTATATGTTTACACATTAGAATTTCACAAAAGCCTTGTGCAACAGATGCCATCAACTTCTTTTTACAGATGAGGAAACAAAGTTAATTAATTTGCTCAGTGTCACATAATTAGTAAGTGAGGGACGCAGGATTCAAATGGAGGTGGACTCCAAAACCTATAGGCTTAATTCAGGACAGTCCATGCCAACTACCGTGTCTCTAATGACCTGATATTACCAAAAGTGCTAGAAGAACAACATGCACTATTTAGTTATATTCAGAAAAAATCAAGAGAATAAGTAAGTTATAATCTGTTAGTTGGGGCTAAAAAATTATTAATTTTAATGAAAATGACAAAGAGTAAGTAGAGCTCTTTTATTTCTACATTGCTTTTCATCTTTTCTGTTAGGGGAGTGATTTTTGGTCTGAAATAGTAGCTCAGTGGAGTGCCAGCGTGGCTCAGTGGGTTAAGCATCCACTTGGGCTCCAGTCATGGTCTCACAGTTCCTGAGTTCCAGCCCCGCGTTGGGCTCTGTGCTGACAGCTCAGAGCCTGGAGCCTGGTTCACTTTCTGTGTCTCCCTCTCTCTCTGCCCCTCTGTGCTCTCTCTCTCAAAAATAAATAAACATTAAAAAAATGGAAATAGCAGCTCAAATATTGGCAATAGGGAATAGATTTTGAAGCTGGGTGGAGACATTACAGGAGAATATGCAGCCACTTCTGTGAGTTCTTGTCCTCATGCCTAGACAAATTCAATCCCAGGACCTGAGAGAAGCTGTGCCTGAGGCAGACTGCTGAATCAATGGCTGATCTATGGCAATGGAACCTACTCCTGAAGGCTAGAGACTGACAAATGTAAAAAAAAAAATCCTAAATAAATAAACAAATGAACAACAAACGAACAAATAAAATTTTATACTAAAGATTGAAGAGGTGTTGATTGTGGCCAAGTGCTAAAGTAGCTACCAAAAACATAATTTATTAGCACTTAGAAAAGAACCGGCTCTTCTAAATAAAAATGGCAGACTGATGATGGATGTTTACTTCCACTTCTTTCTTAAGGCTTAAAAATCACCATAAAAAATTTAAAATGCATACATCTGAGTATATGTAGTAGCAGATGAGAGGGCCTCATGTTTTTGAAGCAAAAAATGAAATACATGCACTATTACTAACCTAGACGTCTATAGAAAATGAAACCTAAGGTTCTGATAAGGCCGAAAAATCAATGAGAAGTAGGTCTGTCCACTACAGACCTAAAATGACTTGCGGAAAGGAGACAGAAGTGGGGATAGCCATCGTGCATAAATGGGGGATTAATTATAAGTTATGAGGACTCCTTTTTCCTGCTTGGATCATATAGTCTGGGGTCCAACTATACGCCATGGGAACCTCTACCATGCCCACAGTTGGAATATTTCTCTCTAGGAAATATGACATATTCAAAAGAAAACCCTAATAGTTGCATAATGAAACCACATTGCTTTCATTATTTGGATTCAGGTGTGTCCCCCTTCTCATTAGGCCATGGGTTTCTCAAAGATAGAGACCATATTCTCTTCCAGTCTGTATTCCCGCCTCTAGCCCGATATCTAGAAAAAAGAAGAAATGTATCATAAAATATTTTTATTGTTAGTTGGATACAATGGGAATTTATACCAGCTGACTCAAAAGAGTTCTCTTTTGAATCCTGAGATACAATGACTATAAAACAAAATTAGTCTCCCAGGAAATTATCAAGATTGTGTGTAAATGGAATGTGACATTTAAACTGTATAATTGAGAAAGTGGGAATCCATTGTAAATACATGGTATAATATTTCACACAGGAAGTAGTGAAGAAAATTCAATCATTTCCTCAAAATATTGGTGTTTTTCATTCTCCATTCTCCATATATAGGTTACTTTTTCCCTTCTCTTCAATCTGTTCACTACTCTCTTCACATTTAGAGAGCATGTAATTTTGTTCTGTGTGTATGGTGGATATCATGTATATCAGTGACTCTCAGTCTTTCAGAAACCAGATAGTGCCTGGTGTCCCCTGGTTAGTCATTCCTTGTGTTTAGAGTTGAGGACTTTGAGGACACAGTCTTAGGAACCAGTTTCTATTGGAAAGCTTTTGTGATTAACTCTGGGGAGATTTTGGGATTTATGAGCCATGAGCCATGTGTCTATAGCATGTTTTCTTACAGATAGGCCTCATGGAGTTGTAGGAATAGAGTTAATGGGCTTTTATTTTCTTATTATGACTGGCAAGGCTACAAAATGTCTCTTCCTAGCTACATAACCCCACTGATTTATCTGGATCATCATTCTTGTTTTGGAGATAATTCAGTTCCATAAAATTACATAGACATATTAGAAAAAAGTAGGTATAATACAAGCAAATGAGCCATATTTCATGTAACTGAAAGGTTCATGAGGGCAGGAATCATATGTGTTGTGTTTCCCACTGTATCTCTAACATCTAATACAATACAGAATACATATAATACAAAGTAATAAAGAGTAGACACTCAGTAAAATTTGGTAAATAAATGAAACACATAATTATAGTGAGCCTTTAAATTATCTCCTTAGATATAAATTTACAATGCTGTTATAAATTCTGAACCAATTCGATGTTTTTGATTATTGTATGCATATAAACAAAAATCTCTTCCATAATCAAGACAGTGTGCTATTGGCACAGATTAAGCAAAATGATCAATGAAACAGAACAGAGAGTTCAGAAACAGACCCACATAAATAGAGTCAACTGATTTTTAAGAAAGCAACAGAAACAATACAATAAAGATAGTATTTTCAACAAATGGTGCTAGAACATCTACATGCAAATATATATATCTCATTCAAAAATCATCAAGAATTAAAAGGTATACACACAAAAAAATCTTCCTTCCTTTCATTGACTCCATACACTTCTTATGCATCCTTCTAGAGAGCTTCTATATTTATATATATAAATATTCCTTTATTCCCAATTTTACACAAAAAGGAACACGCCATGTATAATGATTTGCACCTTGCTTTTCGGTTTGTTTGTTTATTGCTGTAATAATATACCTTGGAGCCCCTTCCCTCCAGTGTATAGAATGTCTTCATTCTTTTTACAGCTGCCTAGAGTTCTTTGTGTGAATATGTAGTTTATGTAACTGTAGGAGCGCTGACGACACCAACTCCGTCTTTGGCTCTCCATCTGTTCCCCCCTCTGACCAAAAGGTGGAGCCAGTTGAGATTACTAGTAGAGATCCTTTCCTGCCAGATGGTGCTACTTTAGATAACTAACTACCCCGTGACCTCATTACCATACCTCTCCCTATATAAAAGCTGTGGGTTGAGGTCCAGGCTTTGTAGAGACTATGGGGGCAGAGGATAGGCGTGGAGAATGTCCAAGTACTGCCTTGATCATCTACCTGCCCACTCACCCGCTGGATACCTTCTGTGAGTAAGTTACTCTGTATAAACCTGTGTAAATGGTATGGAGTGGCTTGCTTTGTTTTTTAAAGTGTCTTTTCTTTCTGGAGGATACATTACTGACCCTCCTCCATTTTCTAACATTAACGAGCCTCCTATTGGCGGGCGCTTGTTTATAGCCTTCCTGACTTTACAAACAATACCGCAATAAAGAACTTGGCATGTATGTGGTTTTACAAATACTTGAGTATTTAGAATCTTATGAAACTATCTGACTTTTGCCAAACTAATGGATAAAAATGGTTATCTCAGTGAGTTTCAATTTGCATTTATTTTATTATCATTGAGTTTAAGAGCCAGTTGTACTTTCTTTCCTATGGTTTTCAATCTTCCCTTAATAGTTTGCATTTTATATGCTGGAAAAGTCATCTTTTAAAATGTAATAAATGTTTTTTGACTAATGCATAACACCAGGGTCAAATTTTAATGAATTAATTTTACCTAAGGTTATATTAATTTTACCTGTGGCTATATTAATGAGGTTCCATTGTGCTAAGTGGCTTAGGGTCACAAATATAAAATGTAGCATGCCTTCATTCTTAATCTCATAATTTACTAGGGATGATAAACATATTTAGAGATAACTTGGATAAAAGGTGGAGGTGGGTAAGGGAGAAGTTAACCCTGACTAGGGAATCAGAGAAGACTTGTGTTGGAAATGTGGACAGGGGTGGGTAGATTTTGTAGAGCAGACTTAAAGGAGGAAAGATCTTAAGTGACCCTTGAATTGGGGGTCTACTGGGGGTTATGTGAGCACAAATTGGTGGAGAACAGGTCTTGAGGTGATGTTCTGTAGCATGAAAGACAGCTTGATAAGGAAACTCAGTTTTTGAACTTTAAAGGATCATAATGCTCATTAAAATCATTTTGCAAATGAAGAAACTGAGGCCAGAGAAATCAATGGCTTCTCCTAATATCTGAGTTATGAAGAGACTGTGCTGGGATTCAAAGTATGGATTCCTGCCCCATATTTTTTCTCTACTTATACTCCCTCTAGAAGACGGTGGTCACATGGAAGGAGGCTCTGAATGCCCTCAAGGAATATGGAAAGGACCTGGGTTGATTAGATTTATAGTTAGGGTATATTAGAGGGAAGAGAAGGTAAATGTAGGAATTAGGTGAAATCTGCATTATCAGAAAAGCCAACCTCCGTTCCATTTTGAGGTCTCACAATGTCCTGCATAGGAAGCATTTTGTTACATTGCTTTCTACCCTTCTGGTTGGAGGAATTGTATGGGCATGCAGGAAAATCTAAGTGTCTGTGTCTGTATTTCCTGTGCGGGGTCATTAGCATGAATAACAGAACGAAGACTATTTAATATGAATGTCCAGCTTTGCCCTTTTGAGTCACCCTGGCCATGTCCCATGTATTACCATCACTCTAAGGACACTCATCCAAAAGTTCACTCCTCCCCAAGATTGCCCCACAGGAAGGAAATAGTAATCTAAAGCAAATGAGTACTTCATGCAGGCATAAAGTCAACACATGTAATTTAATACTAAGTCTGAAACTCATTTCTATGAGCTTCATTCAATATCAGCACATAAGTACAGGCTTTCATACTTTATCACTTTTTTCTCCATCAACAGCCAAATGTTTCAAGTTCATCTTTTGTACAAGCAATCAATTCTCAGGAAAACTGGCCGTCAAGCCTAGAGCTTGAAGGAAATAAAAAGGGAAGAATATCAATAAGCTTCCTGCTGCTTTGTCCTTTATAAATGGTCAGATTTATGCCTTGTATGCTACCTATTTTCTGAAGCTAAAGCAGTTGGCTTCCAAAGGTGGAAAAAAAAGCCCATGAACTATCCACTTGAAAGATCTTGCCATTTACCTCTGGGACTAGTTAATTAGCTTTTTGGCTCTTTGCATTTAGATGAAAGACAAATTAGAATCAAGAGGAATAATTACATTCACTGGCATTATAGATCTGATTTTATTATTACTTTAGGCTTGCTCATTGTTGTGGTTGGCTGTTAGGTCTAACAGCCAGAAAACAGGATTCACAGTTGAGACGATTGAGTGACCATAGGAGGTATAATTACTTCATAATTGGGTTTTTATATTCATGACTAATGACCATAATTGTTCAGTTTAAAAGTAAGGAAAATAATGTCCATAGTTGGGAGCTTTACGATGAAATACATAAGTAATTTGCTAATAGTGGGAGCTCTGTGGTGATTTCAGCCACAGAGAATTTAGCAATAATTAAAATAACCTTGCATTACAATCAAACAATTACCTCTGGGGACTGATGCAAGCCCATAATCCATTTGATTGTTGCCACAATCACGCTCTAAGAAAAAGCTTTTCAGATGGTACCAAGAAATTTACTCTCATTGAGAGCTCAAAATTTGGAGGCTTATAGAACATTCAGTTTAGTCAGCACCCAATCTGAAAGTAAATGGAATCCTTTCAACTTCAAAGTTTGATAAGCTTGCAGACGGGAACTCCACTAAGCTATTGATTTGCCAGTAAATTGAATAAAGGAAAAACAAGAGATGTTGTGACTGCATTATCTTCATCCAGACAGATTAGGCTTCAGTACATAAATCAGATTGTTCTCTAGCAGCTGCTTACTTAGTGGATCAATCCTTGAAAAAAGTTTCGGAAATATGCGTCATAATAAGTTGAAAGTTCAAGAAAATGTGATCTTGGAAATCTTTAGAAAATAAAACACGCTTTTCCCAAATATTCATATTTACTAGGAAAGTGATATACAACTCTAAGAAGGTAGGTTCTGAGTTAGGAAACATAGAAAGGCCATATGATTATGTCTTTTTAGTTCTCTAATGTATTACCCATTTGCTTAAAATGTATCTCACCTTGAGTAAGTAGCTTAATTTTCCAAGTCTGAATCTATCTTTATGCGTAACAGGAGAATACTGTTTATGTATAGGTGTAAATCCAGGCAAGAGTGGATGATTCACAAGAGCAGCTGCTATGTTTGCACTGGGATGTGAGTTAAAGGGGTCCAGTATTGCACCCCAATAATGCAGAAGGAAACCTTCTTTTGGAGCCCTTCATGTCAATATTATGGTTCATATATTATCTTTACCACTTGGGAGTTAGATGGAAGTTTAGTTTTCTTCTCAACCTCCTCTCCACTAAAGCATTTGATTTTTTTGCAGTGACTTTGAATGCAAGAATAATTACTTCTCTATGCAGGAATTGGCAGATTACAGCCAAGGGGGGTCTGTATGGCCTGAATCTGTTTTATATTTTTATATAGTGCAAATAAAACAAACAAAAAAACAAAAAACAAAAACAGAATATGTGCATGGTCAAAACTGTACAGGCCTACAAACTCCAAAATACATACTATCTGGCACTTCACAAATATAGTGTGTTAACCCCTGCTCTATGGGCTTATATAACTTGCCAGGATCCTTAAATGAGAAATACTAGATAATGTATTTTTATTCTTGATTGTTTCAAGCCCCTGTGGTAAAAGTGCTTTCTTCTCTTTCAACCTGTCAATATTTGCATTCAGGGTTGTGGTCACTCACATCAAAGATGCTGTGTTTGTTACATGAGTTCATTGCATATCAAATGTTTTAAGACTTCGGACATTCATATTTTATTTTATAGTTTGAATCTATTAGGTTTATATGTGTATCTCTTCTTCAGATGCTCAACATTAGAATCAGTCAATTATTGGAGTGGCAGTTTGGCCAAGGGCTAAAAAAGTACATGATGTCAGGGAGTCTGATTTGAATTTGAGCTTTACTACTTGTCCAATGTGTGACCTTGGCCAATGTAGCCAAGTTCTCAGCTGTATTTCTACACTAGCTACACAGTCTAATAGCACCTTCCAGAGTTGTCTGCCTTAAAAAAATTTTTTTTTGTTTATTTTTGAGAGAGAGAGACAGAATGGGAGCAAGGGAGGTAGGGCAGAGAAAGGGAGACACAGAATCCAAAGCAGACTCCAGGCTCTGAGCTGTCAGCATAGACCCCGATGTGGGGCTCAAACCCACAAACTGTGAGATCATGACCTGAGCTGAAGTCAGACGCTTAACTGACTGAGCCAACCAGATGCCCCAAGAATTGTGTGACTTTTAATGAGAAATCATAATTGAAAGCATCTTGCTCAGTTTCTAATGCATAGATTCCCCTAAAATATTAGTGAACTCTGAATTTGAGGTCAGAACAATGAATGAACATTCACAGATTTAACTCCATCTTGGACCAAAAAAATAATACAATTTCTTACAAGTAAGAAATTGATTCATGATTTTTTTATCTGGTTGATCTTTATCATTTTTCTTTTAGTCTGAATTTATTATGCGTGACAAGTTTTATGACCTATGTGGTTTTCTATATTCTTTACTATGAGAATCTACCTTAAAATGTTGTTTAATACATAAAATGATTTTATTATCAGGCACATTATTTTTAACTGGGAAATAAATTTATAAAGTGAATATTTAAGGGGCATATCCATGAATATTTGTGTAAATGTAATGAGTGATGCAGGGTCACTGAGTGCCTTCAGGGAGATCTATTTCTTCCCACATGTGTGTTTATTTTTTAACATCGATTCGTTTGGAAACATGCTTAAAAGCACAGTATCGGCAATTGCTAGTGACTTCCCAATATCTATTCTCTCTGTTTCTTTTTAGTAAAAGAGCCCTTATTTTTAACTTTACATATTAGTACCTAGGAAAAGTCTACAGTATTTGATCATGGATGATTGCTGAAAAGTTGGTGGTAACTTCTAGCTAATTTCCTACAAGAGAATGGTTATACCTTTCTCTCTCCTCCATCTTGCTGTCTGGAATGAAAATATAGATGGCTGGAGCTCTAGCAGTTAAACGGGAACAGGAACATGAGGACAAGCATCGCCCTTGTAGGGAGGGCAAAGTAGGAAGGGCAGAGAATGGCAAAGTGCCTGGATTTCTGAATTTTTCAAAGTCTTCATAAAATCTGTATTGTCTTCCTCCAGAGGTACTTTATGTGAGATGGAAAATAATCTCTATCTTGTTTCAGTTACTAGTTTCTTTTCTGCCATAGGTGGTAAAATCCAGTTCTATCTGGTATAGATATCAACAAATTTAATTTATTCATAGTAAAAATGAAACATCAATGTATTTAAAAAGTGGGACCACACTGATGCTATAGCAAGGGTCATGAAAAGAAAATGTATTTAAATTTGCATTTTGACATTGTCTTTAAACCCATCATTCATACCACTTAATAATTGTGTGTGTGTGTGTGTGTGTGTGTAATGACTAGAATACAAAAAACTTCTATAGACCACTGTATTAAGTTACTTGAAGTTCTGTTGTTGTACCTGTTCTTGGGAAGAACGGATTAGTCAGTCAGAGACCTTACATCCATGAAGCAAGAATAAATGTTATCCAGGTACATTTCTTTAGCACTAGTCAACTTTATCATAGAAAGAGTTAAGTAATTCTGCCAAAAATGTGTGGGTTACATTACTTTGAAAGAAAAGTTATGCTTTCCATTTTACTTGCATTTTGTTCCTTCATTTACAACACTTGTCAGGTGATACTAATTCATTAATTGTTACCAGTGAATAAAACTGCTATTTTTGTGAATAAAACTGCTAACAATCACATAAGATGTCTCCAACAAATAGATGGTATAGTTGTACCTCCGCAAATAATACACACTGACCATATCATAATTTTAAGTATTTGTTATCTATGAATTTTAATAACCAGGCAGTGTGGAAAAGTGTTAGATCCAATTGTGAAATAAGAAAAAATACACATGTGTAATAATTCCCAGAAATTTATTTTTGAATTTTTATTAAGAATAATGGATTCAAAGATGAAGTACAAATGATTTATAAAATACTAAAATAACCAACTGCCTTGTAATTCACTCAAAGTATAAGCATGAATCTCCTAACAATAGGAAGCATCTCCTTTTTAAATATCAGAAAACTGAAGCATAGTAAGACTTAAAAGTCAAATTAAGTAAACACTAAAAGTAGATGAGAATTCATATTTCTTCATTTCCAAACCGGTGCTCTCTTGGATATGTTACACAAAGTTTTAGAAATGAATTATTGATAGATGTCACACTGTTGTTGACTCTTCTGAGCACGAGATTTAAAATTCAATTCTAGCTTGTACAAAAGCTTTGGAATTAATTGTAGACACCTGACAATTTCTTTGCTCTGTCCTTTACCTGAGGAGATTATCACTAGACCTCTGCCATTCCTGTCATCACATTCTGCCCCCAGCTGGGTTCCACTACTTGCTCATCAGAGAAGCCACAGAATCCCCCTACAACTCAGAGGCTGAAAATGATAGGGAATCAAACCATACTCAGGGAAATAGGAACCCTGAAGTTTTAATGAAATAACTAGTTTTGGTGTTTCAAATTCTCTGCTTCATTAATAAAAACCTTACATTTGCTGCTACTATCCCAAAGCCTATAAATATTGTAAAAGATCAAATGCTTCTCAAAAATATCAACATTACTAAATTATTTACAAAGTAACCAATGATATTAAACTACAGAAAATGGAAAGAAGGAAGCTACCGGACAAAAGTAAGTCACATGGGAAATATTCTGGCCAGTTGGCTTGGGACAAACTCAGAGAAAAGCACTAAGGAGGTAGTTTCATAAAGAGGAATGAGGGTCTAGATAATTCCTGGATGTTTGTTGTTACCAGTAGTACCTTCTAGAATAAAGTCACAGATAGATGGGTGCCCAATGGGAGACTGTAGGCATAAAGAGGGAGGGGCAGAAGGCCACGTTCCGGATCTCTCTTGACAGCCTTCCCCTACATTACTTGATGACAGCCTTCTAGTCCTTCCTTGACTCCACTGTCATTATTTCTGTGTCTCTAGGCAATAAATTTTCTTTTCACAATGAGAAATAAAACCATATTAGCTGCTTTGTTATCAGATGGTCAAGGTTGTTAACCACTTATTTCTCTTCACTGACTATTTAAGGCAAAGATGTTGTGTGGGTTATTGTTTAGTGAAGGAAATAGATAAAATGAGCTAACTGGATGATACTGAGGAAGTCTGCTGGCATCTGCCTCCATGCAGTGGTACAAAAGGCCAAAGGCTGGTAAAAGTTCTAGAGCAGGGGCACCTGGGGGGCTTAGTCAGTTGAGCATCAGACTCTTGACTTCAGCTTAGGTTGTGATCTCACGGTTTGTGACATCAGATGGATCCCCAGAGGGGCTCTGTGTTGACAGTGCTGAGCCTGGTTGGGATTCTCTCTCTCCTTCTCTCTCTCTCTCTCTCTCTCTCTCTCTCTCTCTCTCTCTCCCTGCCCCTCCCCCACTCACTCTTGCATGCATGCATGCTCTCTATCTCTCAAAAACATATTTTTAAAAAAGTTTATAAGTAAACACAAGTCCAGGAATAATTTGACATACATGATGTCAGTGGGTGGAAGAGAGAGAAACAAAAAGACTAAGCCAAGTGGAAAAGTAATGTTACTGTTCTATATTGATCATACACAGAAAACTGTTGACAATAACTATATATCATGCACAGGAAGAACTGTTTACCTGTACAGTCCCTAGTTACTTCAAGTATGTCTTTGTGCATTCACATCATTCTTAGGAAGAATGGATGTGCCTACTGTCAGAGGGGGAATATGAGCCAAGTTTTGTGACAGGGTTCCAGAAAAGGAAACTTGTTAATGCCTTTGCGGAAGGTGGAGGGTGGAATGGAAAGTGTTTCTTACAGGAGAAAGGGGAGAACAACAGAAGGAATTGAGTGACAATTCCACCTCTCTGGTCTACAGAATGACTTGCAGCTGTGACCTCAGGATATCCAGTAATCAAGACTCAGAAATGGGAGGAACAAGTGTGAGGCTCAGAATGTTTAGAAGGAGAGTTACTGGCCAAAGAGTCTGGATACCTGAGAGAATAAGGATGTTGGCACTGTGTGCAGGTTGCATAGAGTAAAGCCTGGCCCCAGCACTCAAATATTTCAGAGTTAAAGCGAGTTTCTGGTTTTCTGTGCCATTCACATAACTAATACTTGTTGCATCTTTAGTCTCCATTACTCCAGTTAAATGTCTAATGCACAGAAGTGTCAAGTAGTCCCTGTAACACCTCTTTGGAGATTGCTTGCAAGTGAAGGTTCTCCAAATTCCGTGAAGCACTTGACTTTCCACCACATAACTCAGACTTGAGCAATTTCAACACAGTGGTGTCTATTAGGTATGAATAACTCTTACTCTTAAGGGAATGGTCTTAAATTCTCAAATAGAGAATGGTCTTAGATTCTCAAATTGAGAGGTGGGGGCTGTGTCTCTGTCTTTGACCCTGGGCTCTGTGGCTAATAACATGCAGCATAGGTGACATAGTGCCAGTGTCAGTCTCCAAGATGAAGAAACTGGCAGCTCCCTCTACCTGTCTCTTGGGCTAGTGGGTCTTGATACCCAGCCATTGTTCGATGAAGAAGCCAGTCAGTCACAGGGGAGATGACATGTGCATACATTCTAGCCAACAACCCCAGCGGAAGTCCTGGCCAAGAGCTAGCATCAACCCCCAGATACTGAATGGATGAGACTTCAGATAATCTTACCCCAGCCCTTGAGTCACTCTGGTCTTCCAGCCATTAGAGCTGGCAATGCATGAGCTCTGTCCAAAAGGCAGATTCATAAGCAGCATAAATAACTGTATTTTGATCCAATAAGTTTGGTGTGCTCTGTCCTACAGCAGTAAATAATAAACACTAACTATCCTAGATTCTTAGTGGCTAAAGAAATCTATCTAGGTACATCTCTCACTGTGGATACTGGATTTTTCTGAGAGAAAAATTTTGGTCTGTGTCTTTCAGGAAACAAGGTGGGAGACATTGTAGATTTCTTCTTAGATTATTAAAATTTAGGTTTGGCTAATGGATGCATTTTGTGAATCAACATGCTTCATATAAAATGAGAGCAAACTTATGTAAAATGTATTCCTAGAGCATTGAATAGGTCTGAGAAGAAATCTAAGGATTTTTTAGTCCAGATTTTCAACCATCTTATAATTGTCTACCTCTGTCCTTCTCAGAAACTTTATGCTCTCTCATCAGCTCCCTTCACACCCACCGTGGTCTATTGCCTGTATCACTATGTTAGACAGACTACTACTTTGGTAAGCCTTCTGTTTTCCTTCAAGTAGCACTACCACATTTTCCCTATCCTTCATGTCCCACCTCTGTTTTGTTAGCTTCCAAATAGTACTTAATTCTGGCTGGATGTCAAAGTTGACATGCTAAAATTGCGAATTTAGTAAAAATTGCACATTATCAGGAAGATTTAGGGCTTATCAGCATCTGGAACTCTAGAATATTGGGTATTTATTTGGATTAAGTATTCCCTATCCAGCTTTTACGGATTTACTTCATTTTCTTCTTTGTTTATAGTTTTCCTGGACTTCTAGAAACCAAAGAAATTAAAATAGGGGCCTAATTAACGGAAGCAGATTAAACCACTGAGCTATATAATTTGTAGTAACAAGTTCAAAACTGTGCAAAAACTTCTAAAAAAAAAAAACAAACTGTCAGACATTTCAGTTTTCAGATAAATACTTATTGTGACTGGAAGAAAAAAATAAATGTGATTCCATGCAGAGTTATTTTTATTCTTGGCATTTATATTTTTAAATGTTTGTAACATTACTTAATTTAAAAACATTTATGTAAGTATTGTGTGAATAATTTACATGCTATATTCTTTGTTAAAATTTGTTTCTCTTTTGAAAATTACAAAATACATATTGTAGAGAGTCCAAGCAATATATAAAAATATGATATTAACAGAAAAAATCTGTTGTAATAACTCCGACCTTCCCTATGAAATCTTTTCTAATTTGTTATTCCTATTCCTACCTGGTGCCCAAACACACCTGCCAAATTAAGTCTTCACTGTGGGAAAATTCATGAATCCTTTTTACATCATGCCTTTGACATTCACTAACAATGTAAACATGACAAACCATTAGAATCAATTTGAAAAAGTTTATTTTAGAATGACATACTTTGTAATCCATAAAGTTAACTGTCATGTCTGAAGATGGAACTGAATCTTGTCTCTTTCCTAATCTAAATGTCAACAGATGAACTTTTCAGATTTGTTTTGCAGTAAGCATGAGAATATTTTAAAATACGTTGTGCCTTTATATTCATTATCTTAAATTGTCTGAGGAATTTATTTCAAAGGAATGAGCACTGTCACTTTGCATGATAAATTGGGGGCTCAAAAAGTTAAGCAAATCTTCCACATATATAAATAAAAAGCAGAAATGGCAGTAACCCAGAGTTTCCTTGCTCTCCCAAGTCTGCATTGCTGAGCTGACAGCAATTAAGTAGAAGTTATCATTGGAGAATTCAGGTAACTGCAGTATAAATAACGTTGTTCCCATTCTGTCTGTTGTCATTAAATGCTGCTTGTTATTCATAGAGTAAAACCTGTCCCCTATTGAACTTTTTTCCCAAAGAGATGGGACAAATTGAAGGAACACCTAAATTCACACTTTGTCACAAAAAACTTCTGTTGTAATTTAAGCCATGGACTTATATTTCAGGATTTCCCATAGGTGATACAGAAAAAAATTACCAGGATGACATTTTTATCACAACTGAAACTTGATGATATTGCCATAATCTTATCAGATATTAGAGCATCTCTTAAGGGAACAGTGGCCTTATGCTAGTTAAGAATGTATGTCATCTGGAGAAGGAAAACACCTGATCACAGTGTATTGTACTTCATTCAGCAAACTTTTACTGAGTACTTATTACGTGCCAGACACTGTTACAGGCAAGGAGGATAGAGCATGGAACAAATCAGATTTAGTCTTAGCTCTCATGGGGCTTATAACCTAGCGAAGGGAAGCAACAGACAACCAAACAACAAACATGATAATTATGGATCTGAATAAATTCAGTCAACAAATAAAGTGGTGAAATGGGGAGAGGAGGACTAGAATGCAGATGGATTGGGGAAGGCCTCTTGGAGGTAAGAACAGAGCAATGTCCTTGAGGAGGATGAGTTTCAGCCCTGACAAGCGTAGCAGGGGACACTGAGGCAGAGCTAATCCAGGTCTGATACTGGACACATGAATGTTTCATAATCATCACATGCCTAAATTTCAACACATTGTTTTCTATTTTCCAGAAACTAGCTTTCTTTACCAACTATCTCATTTTCTGTCGCTGATCCTATAATGCATTTATCATGAGCAGAAATGGCTGCTTTATAAATCTGTGGCAGCTAAGTTGCCCTCTCTTGCTGGTTGGTTCAGGAGTAAATTTGGTTATTGAACATTAATGTTCCCTAGTGAAAAAGCAGAAAATCTAATGCAGGATAGACAGTTCTGGCTCCTGTTAAAGAAGGAACAAATCAGATTGAGACTCAAAAGAAAAATAATCTAAATCAGAGAAAGAATTAGGATGTCAAAAGAAGATTATCTAGCCCATTAACAGACAAAGACCATGCCCTAAAATAGGTTTAGAATAAGTTAGATCCATAATATAAGTTAAGCTATCCTATATCCCATTTATAGTGATAGTTATATGTACCATGTGAAATAATTGTTGAATTAGTATACAAATTATCCATTTAAAAACCTGTGGACAGTTCATACATGGTGTTGATTTAGGTTTTCCCCCCTTTTCACAAGTAATCTTTTTCATGATCTGTTTCCAGAATTATAAAGCAGCATTATTCCTTCCAACCACCAATTGGGCTAAATATTCCATATCTGAGCTCTTAAAGTTCTCTGCACAAAGCCCTTTGCGTCTTGCCAAAGCAGAGCAAGATGAGGCTATAGCTACTTCAAAGACTGGGCCAGAGTCTTACCAGTCATTGTATGTAAATGGTGCTTGATACCTTCTCTGTAAGTGCTCAGTGCATATTAATTGGAAATGATGACTCTGACTCAACTGGCATTGCAATCGCTATTTCTATGTTCTGAAAAGGACTCGTAGTTAATCGAGACTTTTCATAAGAAAACATGGGAGAATTCGTTTAAATTGATCGAGTAAGGAAGACCTGTCTCAATTATGGCTCAAAATTTATAAACCACAAAAGAAAAGATTGGACACACATGCATGCACACACACACTTTCATGTTGCAAGAAAACCTTACAAGCAAAAGCAATATTCCAAGCAAAAGCAAAATGTATATTCCAAGCAAAAGCAAAATGTATATTCCAAGCAAAAGCAAAATGTATATTCCAAGCAAAAGCAAAATGTATATTCCAAGCAAAAGCAAAATATATATTACAAGCAAAAGCAAAATATATATTAAAACCCCAGGGAAGATATTTGCATCTTGTACTCTGGATGTAAAGACAAATTTCCCTAATTTATGAAGCAATCCTAGAAAGTGAGAAGAAAGCGACCATTGAATACAATAGAAAAGAGGTAAGAGGCAAGGATGGCCAATTCACAGAAGTAAATGAAAAAAACAGAACACTTAACTAATAAGAGAAATAGGAAGTCCACACTGAAATCTCACTTCTCAGATTGCCAAAAATTTACAAGGTTGAGAACATACTCCATTATCAAGGTTTTGGAGAAAGAGGCCCTAAGGAAGAGAACCTGGCAATGTCCTCTAGGTCTGAAGATGTATTTACCTTTGACCCAGACATACCACTTCTGGAATTCTATTCCACAATTATGCCTATACTTGTATGAAATCATATATTTATAAGGTTGCTTATTGTGACATAATTTTTAATAGCCAAAGATCAGAACAAAACCCAACTGTATATTGAGGGAGCACCAGTTACGGGAGTTATAGCCTATCCACACAGTGAACTATTAGGCAAATGTAAGAATGCAGAGGACATCTAGTTACTATACAGGCTGAGCTCCAGCATAGATTGCCAACAAAAAGACCAAGATGCAGACCAGGATAGAGAGCGTAAGAGGGAAGAAAAGGCTACATATTCATATTCTCTTGTGTTAAAGAATCATGGAGGCCAAACAGCAAACTAATAAAATCATTACCTAGAATGGGTAGAGGAAAGAATGAGGAGAAAAGGCAGGGGTGGGGATAAGACTCTGCTTTCTAGAAGCTCCCTTCCTTGCATATAATCACATACTATGACAATTCTGACAGTAGGCATAGTATTTTCTTGCTTTCTGGTCATCCTAACAACTCTAAAAATGTAGCTGAAATCCTACTTCCAGCATGAAGACTTCTTTCATAGGGATTCGATTCCATTTATATTTAGGTATACAAAATTTATGAGGTTTTTAATTTTACATACTATTTGTCTCTTAAAAACCATAAGATTTTTTTCTTTTCCACATTAAAAAAATAAGCACATAAAAATGCTCAAAAAATTTTTGTTGTCTATTTTTTGTGTCTATATAAGACAGCCTAAATATTAAGTAGTGAAGCCTAACTTAAGTCTACACCACCAATTATTTTATTTTTTGATCTGTGCATCCTTTAAATAACGACTCTTTGCAGTCTGCTAAATGTAAATTTTTCTCTGTATCTAATACTTGCAATTATTAAGATGGCTTTCAATGAAAAAGTAGTGTGCCCAGGAATTACTAAAAAGCTTATATTTTGGGCATAATAGCATTCAAATATTTCCCATGCTAGTGTTTTATATCATTATAAGTAAGGTTTTAGCACCATAGAAACTGGCATTTAATTGTAAAAATGGCTGGGACCCTGGGTGACTCAGTCAGTTAAGCATCCAACCTCAGTTCAGGTCATGATCTTATGGTCCATGAGTTTGAGCCTGGCTTTACGCTCTGTGCCTATAGCTCTGAACCTGGAGTTCTACCTCTCCATCTCCCTCTGCCCCTCCCCTACCCGCATTCTGTCTCTCTATCAAAAATAAACAGGAATTGTAAAAATGGCAATCATCATAATTTTTTACTTGGCGACTTTTTAAACATTTATTTTTCCTTGTATTTTTGAATAAACTTTATTTTTTTAGAGTAGTTGTAGATTCATAGCAAAATTGGGCAGAAGGTAGAGTTGCCATTTATCCCCTGCCCCATTCATTCACAGCCTCCCAACATCCACCACAAAGTCATCCATTTGTTATAACTGATGAAACTACATTGATACAATCACCCATAGTCTATAGTTTACATAAGGATTCGTTTTTGGTTTTGTACACTTTATGGATTTGGACAAATTTATAATGACCTGTATCTACCTTGATAGCATCGTACAGGGTATTTTCATGGTCCTAATTCACGGTCATAAAAATCTTGTGCTCTTTTTATTGATCTTTCCCATTCCCTGAATCTTTGGAAACCACTGGTATTTTTGTTGTCCCCTAGTTTGGCTCCTCCAGAATGTCCTCTATTTGAAATCATATAGTATGTAATCTTTTCATCTTGGTTTCTTTCAGTTAGTAATCTGCATTTAAGTTTGCTCTCTGCATGACAGCTTGTTTATTTTTAGGGCTGAATAATGTTCTACTGCCTGGATGTACCACAGCTTTTTTTTTTTTTTTTACCCACTTATCTACTGAAGTACATCTTGGTTGCCTCCAAATATTGGCAATTATGAATAAAGCTGCTATAAACATCCATGTGCAGATTTTTGTGTGAACTTAAGCTTTCACTTCATTTGGCTAGGTCCCAAGAAGTGCAATTGCTGGATCATATGGTAAGAGTATGTTTAGTTTTGTAAGAAAGCATCAAACTGCTTTCTAAAGCAGCTTTCTCATTTTGCATTGCCACCAGCAATGAATGAGAGTTCTTCTTATGCCATGCTCCTTCCTCTCGTTCTCCTCGCCACCATTTGGTGGTGTTAATGTCCGAATTTTGATCATTCTAGTAGGTGTGTATCTCGTTCTAATTTGCAATTCTTTGATGACACATAATGCAGAACATCTTTTCAAATGCTTATTTGCCATCTGTGTGTCTTCTTTGGTGAGGTGTCCAAGTCTTTGGCCCATTTTTTAATTGGACTGTTTGCTTTCTTACTGTTGAATTTTAAGAGTTCTTTCCATATTTTGGATAAAAGTCCTTGATCAGATGTGTCTTTTGCAAAAAAATTTTTTCCAGTCTGTGGCTTGTCTTTTCATTCTCCTGACATTTTTTTTTTCCCCACAGAGCAGAGTTTTTAAATTTTAATTAAGTCCAGCTCATCAATTCTTTCTTTATCAGATTGTAACTTTGGTGTTCAATCTAAAAAGTCACTGCTAAACCTGGGATCCTCTAGGTTTTCTCCTAGAAAACATCTTCTGAAGTTTTATAGTTTTGCGTTTTATATTTAGGCTTGTGACCCATTTTGAGTTAATTTTGTGAAGGGCGTTAGACCTGTGTCTCTGTTGGTTTATTTTGCCTGTGAATTTTGTTCCAGCACCATTTGCTGAAAGGACTATCTACTCCATTGTATTGCATTTGCTCCCTTGTCAAAGATGAGTTGATTGTATTTATGTGGGTCTATTTCTGGACTCTGTATCTGTTCCATTGGTTTGTCTGTTCTTTTGCCAATACCACCCTGTCTTGATAATGGCATTTGATTACCATTTAACATGCACTTACTATGTTTTAGCATTTGTCATTCTAAGTTACCTACACAAATATTTAGCAATCCTGCAGAAAATGGCATATTATTAAAACTAAGTCAGAGGAGTGGGCCTATCCCTTCTTAAGAAATTTTCACATCTTACATGTAGTTCTCAGTTTCACTGTTTCATATTTCTTGAATGTCAATTCAGTGTTATTTTTTGTTCCTTTTTGTTTTTTATTTAAGCGTTTATTTTGAGAGAAAGAAAGAAAAAGTGCATGAGCTGGGGGAGGGGCAGAGAGAGAAAGAGAGAGAGAGAATCCCCAGCAGAGTTTGTGCTGAAAGCACAGCTGAGATGGACAGGAGCTTTGAGATAGTGACCTGAGCTGAAATCGAGTTGGACGCTTAACTGACTGAGCCACCCAGTTTCTCTGGCAGTTCAGTATTATTATAAATTTTTCCATCTTAACTTGGCAAAATTGAATTTTTGTTTTTGTTTCTGATAGCATAAAATTATAGTTGAATTGAAAGAACACCCAAGAAACAACTTAAAACATAAAATTAATACCGATTTTATATAGACGGGCATGTATTTATTTCTGCTTGATAGAGTACAAATTGGGGTGAAAATTGACAAATGACCATGGGATACAGACTTAATGCTACTCCTCAAAAACCCTTTATTTTCTTCTTTTTAATCATACTGTCATATTGCAGGCATACAAGTGTGTGCCCTTAGACACTGAGAACTGACAAAATCTAGTTTGTCTTTGATGTTAGAAGCTACTTCTTTATATATACTTCTTTGGGTTAAAGAACTTGGTGAGGTTGGAAGGTCAGGAAAGAGCACACGTGGGGGAAAATCAAGAGTTTGCTTTGCTATGTTACTTTCTTTTTTGTTTGTTTGTTTTGTTTTTTGTTTTTGTTTGTTTTTGCCATGTTACTTTTGGAGATAACAGACAGCTAGAAATATGAGCCTGAATTTGTGGAGTGTTTCAGGGCTGGTGGTAAGAAGCTGATAGTCATTGGTACAGAGATAGTACTTGGAGCCTGAGGATTGAATGAACTCACCCGGTGATGGTACATAATGGAGAAGAGAAAATGTCTTGTCTCTCTCACCAGGGGGCAGTCATCTGGAATGGTCACTGTGGATAAAACTCAGTATAGGCTTAGTATATTTTTTCAAAATAAATGGTGCAGTTTGGGCTTGTGTGAACAGCAAGTCTGATTGAGGTAGAAGGTGAGTGTCTGGTACAGGATGATCTACTCCCAGAACCCTCACTGAGATAGAGCAAAACACCATTAAAAAAATCAACTTCGGATACTTCTTGCTTCTCTTCATACATATTTTTGTTCCAAACCCACTTAATAAACTCCGAATGTTCTCCTTAATGCTTTCCTGTTACTTCTTGTGCCCATTACTCCTATGAAATTTGAAGAGACCTTTGAGGAAAATAAAAATCAGACCTTTTAAGTTAACAAATTACATACTGCCTCTTGCCAGTATCAAGTAGCTCAGTCCAGCCTCCTCCCTTCTGGAAGAGGATAAACAAGGGCTGATATAAAGTGGAGTTAGTTATAATGACCCACTGAATTGAGACAGAAAAAAAATGATTTATGATTCACATTAGCCCTTTGAAAGTGTGACAAAATCAAATGCAATTCAGAATGTGGTCTTGGCAACTAGAAGTGGCTCAAGCAGAAGATATTTTTATGATTACAAATCCAATAACTTCATGCATTCACTCATTCAATATTTCTTTTTTTCTATTTCTTTTTGTAAACAGCTTTATCGAGATAGAACAGCTTTATTGAGATAGAGCTTTATTCATATACCATACAATTTACCCATTTAAAGGGTACAATACAATGTCTTTTAGTATAATCACAGAATTGTATATCCATCATCACAGCCAAATTTATCATATTTTTATTATCTCAGAAACTCCCCACGTTAGCTCCCACCCACCAATCCATCACTGCCCAAGTCCTAGGCAACTAGTAGTCTACCTCCTGTCTCTAAAGATGTGTCTATTTTGGATATGTCATAGAAAGAGAATCATAAAATATGTGACTTTTTTTTTCACTTAGTATAATGTTTTCAAGGTTTATCTATGTTTTTATTATTTTTTTACTTTTTAATTTACATCCAAGTTAGCATATAGTGCAATAATGATTTCAGGAGTAGATTCCAGTAATTCATCCCCTATGTATAATACCCAGTGTTCATCCCAACAAGTGTCTTCCTTAATGCTCATCCTTAGCCCATCCCCCTACCCACAACCACTCCAGCAACCCTCAGTTTGTTCTCTGTATTTATGTCTCTTATGCTTTGTCCGCCTCCCTATTTTTATATTATTTTTGCTTCCCTTCCCTTACATTCATCTGTTTTGTATCTTAAATTCCACATAACTAATTCAACATTTATTAAGAAGCAACTATGTTTTAAGCATTTCCCTGCCATCCAAAGTGATAAGGGAACATGACAAGCTGACGTCTAATCAAATGTTTCTACCTGGAACATCGAATCTGGAGCATATGAAGCTTGTAGCTTCCTGTTAAGACAGTTCCAACAAACAGACGGTATTTTACTTGTTCTTTGTGATTCTCTGATACTATCCTAGTTCTTACTTAGTTCCCAAACTTTGGTCTCCAGCTTTCCATTAACTCTGTGAAATTTTGTTAAAAGTCTTATAAAAATCTTTTCTGCTTAAGAGAGCAGGGTCCCTTTCTGTCATTTGAAAACATGAGTTCCGGTTGCCAAATGTCAGAATTGGAGAACTACAAGGGGTTAAATGAGATTTTCAAGGACTAAATGTATAGACACAGCAAATGGCTTTATATCAAGAATTAACTATCCAAGACTCAAAATTTTCTCCAGGAAACCATTTACTGATTCAAGAATAGGCAGAAGACAAACTCTGCTTACTACCCAATTATTTCTTGCGTTAGCTCTCTTTTACTGAATCCTAACAGAAAATGATTTCTTGATGTTCGTCTTGCCATAGTTGAAGACTGGAAATTTGGGCTAAAGGACGGAGACAAGTATAACTAATTGCTAAGTCAAGCAATGTAAATTAGATGCAATGTCTAAGGGCTATTAATAGAAACTCTCCCCAGAACCTTGGGGTTATAGAGCTAAGTGCCACAGAGAATAAAACATTGAATTGGTCTAGCCAATCATTTCCAATTTGATGATCAAGAAATGAAAACACTTGGGGGAGTCTATTCACAAGCTCAAAATATTTCTAGTTCTCTTTGTCAGATCTTTAGGGTAGACTTCGGGCTTTAAAAGCCAGGAGTGATAGCAAGTCATTCTAAAATGTGCAGAAATGGAAGCATGATGAAGCATGAGCACCCAGTTTTCTCGTTAGCCTTCTGGGTGGAAAAGATAAAGAAAACCAGAAAAAAAATGACCGTATCTTTTTTCCGGCAGCCATAGGCACCTTCGTTTTTTTGCTCTTAAAAGAAATGCCACCAGAAGGCATTTATTTAAAAGGGGAAAAAGTGTTCTTTGTAACTTTGGGAAGTTAGAAATAAAAGGAAAGAGGTCTACTTGCCAACTTGACCTGCATGTTAGAAATAATTCTGTTGCACACATTTAAACCAATAGAAACCATATATTTATGCATCATTTTACAGCTTTTAACACTTTTTTACATCCATAATCAAATCTGAAATATGAGGTAATTCTCCAGGGATTTCAGTAAAGTTAATATCTCCATTTTGTAGATAAAAACTCTCAGCTCAGAAAAATCAACTTACCCTAAATAATACAACTAAGGAATTCTGGAGTCCAGATCAGAAGATGAGTCAGGATCATAATGATTTCATAAAGCAGTATCTTTAGTTTGCATTAGCATAGAAAAACATTTTTATTACATATATAAATTTATAGTAGTAACTCCAGAAGAGACACATGCAACATTGTCAACATCAAGTCACCATTTCTGGCCTAATTGACCACATGGGTTTATTACTATGCATAACACAGAGTCATGATAAAATAGGATGCCATAGTCAAAATAGTTGTGGTGCCTAACAACAATTCCTCAAAGGCCTATTGTTAGGAGATAATTAGAATGAAGATTCTAGAAAGAGAGATTTGACAAAATTGGACATATCCTTACTGGGCTGCCACTATGCGTTTGGTTTCAAAATATGAAATTGCCTGTTTGTTTTATAGGGATAGATGATTTTTTTAATTAACTAAAATTTTAAAATGGACTTGTAAATTATTGTATTCTATATTATAGGTTAATATACATCAGTTAAATTATCAATGGACTCTACTTGACATTGTCATGGGGTTGGATCTACCAAGAGACTTACATATTGAGTGCTAATTTTTCGAGAAAGCTTACAGAAGATATACTACCAGCTCTTGCAATAATAACAATGACAGCTAGTATTATTATTTAATATGAATCATATCATTTAATCCCTAGAGCAGTCTGTGAGACTGGTGCTATTGTTCCCATTTTACAGTTGAGATAACCAAGTCCCAGAAAAGATAATTGTCTAAATTATCCAAAGTTATGCAGCTGGGAAGTAGATGAGTGGAGAATTTGAACCCAGGTAGCTTGGTTCCATCATCTCTCCTCTTGATAATTACTGCCTTCATCAGATACAACAGAGGTCAATAAAGGTGGATTCCATTTACTAGACAAGAGATGGATTTTAATGCATTACCTTATATTTGAGATAGTGTGACCCGAGAGATGTATAAATAGCTAGCGCACCACCATGTGCTATTGGAGTGAAAATAATCCCAAGCTCTCATCTTAAAAGGTTGGGATTTCATTTCTTAACCCGCTACTTAGGTGGACTGCCAAGGGCAAGTCATACAGGTTCACAAGTTGCTGCTGTGGGAAATAGATGTAGTTAATTATTGTCATTGTCTTCACCATCATCATCCATATCTCTTAGGAGATAATATATGAGAAAATATTTTCAAAACTATAAAATACCATATGATTTAGAAATTATTTACTTAAATGATAAGAAAAACTTAGCCCAAGAAAAATAATGTGGGAAGTAATATGGCTCAAAAATATGTTTAGGACTATTTGTTCTTAGGGATTCCAACTTGCCTTCTGACAACCTTATTTTCTCACTGTCAGTAAGATTAACAAGGGTTATTTACAGTAGAGTTGGCATTCATTGAGCCATTTGTTATCTGTGCCCTGAAACCAGCCAAAATATGTCAGATGGGGAGGGTACCGGGACTTACAGTCTGGTCAGTGGTCTCTTTAAAGAATGGTTACCCAGTTGCATTATTCTGATAATGCATATCTTCAAGAGAATGAACTGCCATTTTCATATTAGGCATTGGAAAATCTGGAGATAAAAACAGAAGAAGAGATGAGAAAGATGAGAAGTGATTTTATAGCAATTAGGAGTAGAGAGCCAATGAAAAGGGTTGATGATACAGATAGAAAAGGAGCTCCATGTGGTTTAGAAACAGAGAAAGGGGCAAATGAGATGGCAGATGAAGAGAAGTGGTAAGGTAGAGCTGACATTTAAATCTGAAAACTCAAATAGCAATTATATGATGAGTGAAGAACCTGAAACTGACATACCATCCTAAATTATGGTAGTGGTGCTTCAACTAGTAGGTCCTTCTCATAAAGAAATGAAATCCAAGCCTTCTAAGATGAGAGCTTGAGGTTACTTTCACTCCAATATCACATGGTTACTTACACATCATTAACTATTGTGCTGAGAGCAAGTGTTGGGTTTCCGGTTTGAGAGGCTTGGGGAGGGGGATGGAATTTCGAGGTGGGGGGAAACTATAGTGACTCAGTAACTTTTATTGCCGCTGTAAATCCCTAAGGGAATATTTTCTATATGTGAGAACTGATAACCCCCTTCTCCCCTCCCACTTTATCCTAAAATACACTTGATCTCAGCTTCAGAAAGCATAGAATACATTTATGTATGCACACATACATTCGTATATTTGTATACACACATAAATACACACCTACTCATCCAAGGCTTCAGAGAGTTCATTTGGTTACATATTCATTTGGGATTATATTTTTTATAGTGGAGAATGTAAGCTCTGTGAATACATTCATTGATACATGCCCAGTGTCAGGCAAAGAATCCTATAAATAAAGATGCTCTGTAGATAATAGCTGAGTGAGTGAATGCCATTCATTCTTGGTCTTGTAACAAATCCTCTAACTTTCTGAGGTGGACATTAAAATCCCAATGTTACCATGGAATTACTATGGAAGACCCAATTTCAAATGGTAACCTTCTTTGGAAATAGTTAAAAATAAATGCACACTTTATGAAGAAAATCTTAATACTTAATAGTACTCTTTAGTCCTATAAGTAGGGCGTGGTATTATTAGGATCCATATGATAAAATATCCAAGAATTCAACAATTAGGAAAATGTTTACATCTGTCCAGAATATACAGAAATTGATGTGTTAATTTGCAAACATATTTCTTTGTGAGCTAAAGTATTACTGAAAGCCATTGTCTTTTACAAATTGGAAGTATGCAAAGCTCAGTTAAATAAAGATATAAATGAAAACTAACTTTTAGGAACTAATATTGAAATGTCATTGATGTCAGTTGAGCAGTGGTGGAAGATATTAAAAGCTTCTCAAAACTGACATTTTTAATCAAAGTAATATTTTTCATAATAGCTCCTCCGTGATCATGGCAATCACTTGTGTTATTCAAAGTCTATTTTTTGACACACGTACATAGGTGTAGCTCTAAATGTGGGTGGTGTAGGCAGCACATAGACAGTGTGATGTGAAGGTCACCAAAAGGGCTGCACCCTCAAATCCATCAATACAGTCAATAATATGGTGTTAGGTTTGTAAAGAACTCTATAATATTATTTGAATATATTATTATATTAGTCTCAACTCCAGCACATCAAATAGCGTAAATAGTAACAGATGCTTGAACAGTTGAAGTGACTTGCTGAGGCCACATGGCTAATAAGTAATGGCACTGGGACTGGAGCCCAGGTCTTCTTACTCCTAATCTAATGTTCCTTTCACTGTAACACATCAATTCTTGGCACCTAAATCCCCTGTGCTAGGATTCTTCCTTTAGGTTAGGCCCAGTTGTGTCTCCAGAAGATCCTTGTCAAAGTTCAAGTGGATTGACAGATGTAATGCACCGAACCAAAAAAAAAGCATTCTTTCTAACCCCTAGCAAGAAAAATGAGTAGTTAAACCAGATTAGATGCCAAAAAAAAAAAAAAAGTCAGTTTGGAAAAATTTGAAGCTTCACAAATGGAGCACTGCTGTTGCTGGAGACTCTGGACCACCCAGGTAACACCACGGGAGGCCGTGCATCCTGGGATGTAGGTCTGGAAAGCATACACGTTCTGGAGATTCCCACAGGAGCACAAGGAACCAGCGTATTTGGGAAGTGGGTCTGAGGAAGGTCTGAAGCCAGAGAGCAACACTTACTTGTTTTCAATGAGAAGTTACCCACATGTATTTTTATCAAAACAAGTAATTTGCTTTGAAGAGATACCCTTTTTTTCCCCCAAAAAGAAAAGTTTTCTACAGGTCTAATTTTCAAATGTTAGACATTTTAAACTCAAATCATTATGATTTTCTAGATGTTTGGACACTTTCACCAAAGTTATTCCACAGGGAATAAAAAGGAAGACCACCATAAATATGTATATCATCGCCACCCAGCTGTCCCCCACTCAGCAAGGCACACACATATCTAGACACTAAGGGTGAATATATTCCTTGGGAAAAACCTGGACTCTATTCATCAACTCTATTCATCCCCTAGGACTTCCAGAACCCCACAGGGATTTCCATGCTGAAATGCCATGTTTACTGATCTAGACATCCATGGGAAGTATTGTAGTCCATGTGCAGGGGTGCCTGAAAAAGAGATTTGAGCCCCAAAGTTGGCACATGAAGTCTTCAGGTCCAGTCACTGTAGGTGACCAAGTATTTGTTCAGAAAAGCCAAATAAAGAGCTAACATTTAGTGCCTTCTGCAGAGCCTTTTAACCTTCATTTCATGGCCTGATATTAAAACATCTTCCGTTAAGATACTGACAGTTGATAAAAAAAAAAAAAAAAACTCAGATTAGGTTTTGCTAAGAGAAAATCTAAGTTAATGTCAAACTCTGTTTGTCTTTTTTCTTTATTTTCTTTCTTCTTCTTCTTTTTTTTTTTTTTTTTTTTTTTTTTTTTTTGCATTATCATTTTGAGGAAACTCTCCTGAGACAGAAAGTGTAAGGCTGTGAATAGGCTGTTTCCTGAGGAGAGGCCAGGACTGTTAATGGAATGGCTTTACGTATGTAAAGTATTTTGAAGGCTGATTTTAGAAGCAGCTTTTGTAGTTTAGTTTCCATTGTATATTTTATTCTTTTTCTTTTAAATCAGTTTTCAGTGTGGCTCACCAAATTTCCAGCAATAACTTGGCATTTTATAAGATGCTATAAAGACAGAGACTTATTTTCCTAAATCTGACCCTTTTTTTCCCCACATATTTTCTTGAGCAGCTAGTAGATAAATTTATGAGGGAAAAATGAGATCAAGAACTTTCATTAACATGGAATCACCATTCATTTAACAAGTATTTATTGAGCACCTGCAGTATGTCAGGTTGTTCTAAGAGGTAAGGATACATCAATGAAAAAAAAAAATCAAAACAGAAATCTCCACCTTTGGGGTTCTTTTTTTCTAGCTGGGGGAAGACAGAGAGTTAAAAAGGAAGTAATTTACACAGGATGCTAGAAGGTGGTAAATGCTATGGAGAAAAATAAAACTTGAAAAGGAATAGGGAGTGTCAAAATCTGGTGTGGGTTGCAGTTATGAACAGGACCACTGGGACAAGCCATGCTGAAAAAGGGATATTTGAGCAAAGACTTAAAAGAGGTAAGAGAGCAATTGCGTGGGTATCTAGGGGAGGAGGTTTCCAAAGAGAGAAAATAACAAGTGCCCAAGAAAGGAGGCAAGTGAATGCCTGGCAAGTCCCAGAAGAGCAAGGCAGCCTGTGCAGATGGAGTAGAATGATCCAGGGGGAGAGCAATAGGATATAAAATCAAAGAGGTAATGGATGGCCCAAACCACATTGGGTCGTGAATGCCAATGCAAGGTTTTAAGGCTGAAAACAGTGGGGAGCCATTATAAGGTTTTGGAAGAGAACTGACAGACTTACAGTTTAACCGCCTCCTCCTGGCTGCTGTGTGGAGAACAGACTGTAGAGGGAACAGGGTGGGAGCAGGAGACCAACTCCGAAGTCATTGGAATAATCCAGGGGAGCGATGATGCTGGTTTGAAAACAGCGTGAAGTGGTCAGATTCTGGATATATTCTGACCAAAGCGCCAACAAGATTTGCCCAGGATTTGAATGTGATGACTAGGGTAAAGAGAGCAATCCAGGAGGACCCTGAGGTTTGGGTCTGAGCAACTAGAAATATATTGTTGCCATTTATTGACATGGGAAGGACAGTTTGGTAGAGAGACCCAAGTTCTCACTCAATTTGGACACAGGAGGTTGAGATGCGTGTTAGCTGTCCGAATGCAGATCTCAAGTAGGAGGTGGTTAAGAGTCTGAAGTTCCAGGGAGAGGTCAGTGCTAGAGATTGGGGATACGTTTGGGGATTGCCAGTCTGTGGGAAAGTATTTAGGGCAACAGAACTGGATAAGATAACAGAGAATGAGCGAGAGAAGACACAGGACCAAGCGCTGAGCCCTAAGACACATGGATATTAAGAAATTCAGGACAAGAGCAGAAATCAGCACTTTCTCCTGAGATAAAACAGCCAGGGACCAATGAAAGAGAAAAAAAAAATAAGAGGGAGGGTTATCTTCCAGGCCAAGTGGAGAAAGTGTTCCAAGGAGGATGGACGGATCGGCTTTGGAAATATTGCCCATAGGTTCAGTAAAATGGCCATTGGCCATTGTATTTAGCACTGTGAACTTACTTTTGGGGTTAGATTTAAAGTTTCTTCTACTTTGGCTTTTGCTTGGCATACTTTGTGACAGGTAGCCTTGTTTTCTGAAGCTAGGTTTGACTCATCCTGGAAATAGAGCTTGCAAATTCTGGCCTGGTGCGAGGTCATGTGCCAATTTTCTCTGCCTCTTCAACTTCTAAAGCAGCCGATCTCTCTGACAGGGTTAGGCCAAAACCTCTCCTATGTCTGGTGGGCGGTAGCACAGAAAAGGCCAAGAAGAATTGTATCCCATTCTCCTGGTGTTTTTCTATTGTGGCTTACTTAGGTGCAAGCTCTGGAAGATATAAAGGACGTGAGTCATTACACTTCAAGAGCGACAGGGTAGGTGATCCTATGATGTTGTATTAAAAAATATGGAAAACTGAAAAATATGGGGGAAATACAGGTGTTACAAACTCAGAATTTAAACAGTAATGTTGTACATCATTTATTATGTCATAAGTTGGTCAACATCTAGTCTAGTCACCCAGCTCGTAAATCGGGCGTTGTAAACTATATAAAACTATATATAAATTATACACAAAATATGAGCAAAAAGCACTTAATATGAAGGAATTTAGAACTTCTTTATAAGTAAAATTTCCTCAGGAAAATAAATTTTTGTTTTCAGCACAGTGCAAACAACGGATAACTAAATTCTAATAGTTTGTAGGCTGGTGTAAAGAGAGCTTATATATATTTTGACTGCAGAATGAAGTTAGGGAGATGCAGGTCACAAGTAATTTTATTATATGATTTTATTATATTTGTACTTTTATGCTAATTTTTATAATTATGGTTTTGCTTTGCATAGGATTTTAATAATGGAAAATGAATACATAGGTCTCAATAAACATGTTTGAATTTTGCAAATCTATTATAGACTAAAGATCCAATTTCAGAATACAATTTCTTTTTCATTTATCTATTGTTACGTAATAAATCACCCTAACACTTAAGGCCTAAAGCTACAATTTTTAAAAAATTTATTTATTTATTCTAAGAGAGAGAGAGAGAGAAAGAGAGATGCAGGAAGGGCAGAGAGAGAGGGAGAGAGAGAGAATCTCAAGCAGGTTCCGCACCATCTGCACAGAGCCCAGTGTGGGGCCTGAACCCAGGAACCGTGAAATCATGACCTGAGCTGAAACCGAGTCGGTTGCTTAACCGACTGAGCCACCCGAGTACCCCTAATTTTTTTTGTTTAATCTTTGGGATTCTTTTGTTTAACTGGGTTCAGCTTAATTGTTCTTCTGTTTCATGGAATGGTGTCTAGGGCCACAGCCCTGGGATACTTGGTTGAGTTAGAACATAAGTCTGCTCACTCACATGGCTGGCAGCAGTGCAGGCTCTTCTGAGGAACTCAGCTGAGGCCATAGAATACCTTCTTTCTTCTGCATGACCTCTCCATGTGTTGGGGGATTCCAAGAGGCAGAAAGTAAAAGCTGTCAGTGATCTTAAGGACTGGGCTTAGAAGGTTAAGAATGGCATTTCTGCTTCATGCTCTTGGTCAAAACCTGATACAGGATTAGCCCAGATTTAAGGGGATAGAAAATTAGCTCTACCTCTTGTTATGGTACATGCATTCAAAAAGGGAAGAAATGGTTGAGGACCATCTTTGGAAAGTAGCTGCCACAGTTTGTCCTCTGACCCCAACAGTTCATGACCCTACATGAAAAATACCCTCTTCCGTAAAACCCCTAAAGCCTCATACCGTTATGACAGAGCTCAAAGTCCAGGATGATGTAGTCTGGTCATCTAAATCTGGTGCATGTGTGGATGGGGCTCTTCAGGTACAGATCCTGGGTTGCAGAGACCTTTAATAGACAAAGTATCTGTGGTCCACACTCCTAACTTAAAAATGATAGTAAGCACAGAACAACTGCAATAGATACCCCAGTTGAAAAAGGGAGATAGCTAGGTGGCCCTTAGAAGTCACCAGTCCATAGCAATTTTCAAATCCAGCTGGGCACATGTTGCCATTTCCTCTGACTCCAGGGAGGTTCTGCTCCCTACAAGTGAGTTCTATTGTTCTATGGTTCTTGGGTTCCCCCTGGTCCTTGGACTCTTCACTCTATCCTCTGAAGCATCCTTCTCTTTCCATAATAAATTGCCTACATTTACAGTGGAGTAGCTTCTCAGTCTGCTTCCAGTCCATAGGAGGGTATTGGTGGGGGTTCCAGAGACCCCTCAATTTTCAATTCTGTACCATTTGACTCAAGTTTGTATAATTCTTTTAAGAAACGTAGGTCTTCTGTGCATCAAATTAAATCTTCATTAGACAAAAACAATACCTGTATACTCCTTTCAGCAGGCTCTTCTATCCCTTAAGCTATGGGAAAGCACCTTCAAGAGTCTTAAAAGCCCCCCTCCCCGCTTTTTTTGTAACAGAAAGAATATAAGAATCGCGTCTTTATGATTCCCGAAGGGCCAATTTTTTAACTGAAAGGGTCTGTAAGACATGTTCTTAGCTTCTTAGAAGTTCTGTAGTCTAGCTCAGATGGTATACAGAGTACTCCATTACATTTTTCTGAAGTCCCAACAAAGGGTCTTACAACCATACCCCAAACTGATCTTGACCCTGGGGCCATGTTTTACTGGCTGGGCTCTGGCATTCCCTTCAGGTTTTAATTTTCTTTGAGTATATTTTGTGAACTGGGATTTGGAGAATGACAACAAATTTTATTTTCTAAACTAGTAATTCTGGGATGGGAAATTTTTCTTCCATATTCTACTTGAAAACCTAACAAGTCTTTCTTCAGTTCATCTATTTTTATCTTACCAAACACAGTTAAAAGGAAAACATTTGGCACTTTAAAAATAGTGCCTAGAAATGTTCCTAGCCACATTTGCAGTTTTATGAACAATATACTCCTATTCAGGGCGCCTGGGTGACTCAGTTGGTTGAACATCTGACTCTTGATTTCGGCTCAGGTCATGATCTCAGGTTTTGTGAGATTGAGCCCCACATTAGGCTCTGTGCTGACAGTGAGGAGCCTGCTTGGGATTCTCTCTCTCTCCTTCTCTCTCTGCCCCTCCTCCTCTCTGTCTTTCAAAATAACCATTAAAAAAAGAATATACTCATCTTCTTTATTATAGGTAAGAATGTTGCCGAACTTTGTCATTACATAATGTGGGCAATGCTTTCATCAGTCTTTAATAATAGTGTCCTTTGTCTTCCCGGGGAACAATTTGCAATCTCCTTGAGGCCGTTCTGGCCTATGCTAGCTACTAGTCATAAAGCCAATGTCACATGTTTAAGGATTTTGTTACAGCAACCTACTTTTAGGTATCCATTTTAATTTCAGTTTTAATGGTACTGCTAAAAAAAATTAAGGGTATTTAGAAAAAAAAAAACTTATCCTTAGGAATAGTAATGCTAAGAGAATGAAAATTCACAAATTTGCTAATCATTTTCCATGCCTCTTGATATCAGAGTTAGTCTTTTACCAATAATATACACATGAGTTACATAGCCCAGCTGTGAATTTTTGTCCAGTGATGAATTGGCCTGTAAAAATTATTAAGCCAAAATCAGGGCATCAAAATTATGGTTTTAGGGACTTGTCTAAGATTATTTTCTGTTAAAGATACTATATTCTCCTCTATTCTCTGAGTTACCTTTAGGCTCAAAAATGTGAAACTTTCTTGACTTTTTCTGTCCTCAAGCTAATCATCTATTAGGTTCTCTAGATGCAACCTTTACAGTATCTCTCATAGCTATCCCATCCACGTCATCTTTCACCTCAGTTCAAATTCAGCCCTCCTTGTCTGTCTAGTTCAATAGGCTCCTCATTTCCAGCCCCTTGCTGTATCTATTTCCCTTTCTCACCATTCATTCAATAAATATTGAGAAGTGATATGAAACATGTGCACTCTAATGGGCTGTAGACATTAAGTGAACTATGGTCCTTTATCTTGAGGAACTCAACCCTATTGACAAAGGAATTTTCTTTAGTGGTGTCTGGGTGGCTCAATTGGTTAAGTGTATGACTCTTGATGTCCTCTCAGGTCACGATTTCACTGTTTGTGAGATTGAGCCCCATGTCAGGCTCTATGCCGACAGCGTAGAGCCTGCTTGGGATTCTCTCTCCCTCATTCTCTGCCCCTCCCCAACCATGCTTCCTCACTCTCAAAATAAATACATAATTTTTTAAAATGAATTTTCCTTAACCACAAATTGAATCTCTTTACTCACAATTCAAAAACAGTAGAAGAAAATCAGATTCTGTTCCAGGATCCACATTTCATTCACTTGAATAGCTCCTTAGTCTACTCCAATCTGTGACCATTCCTCAGTCTTTCCTTATCTTTCATCATCTTGACACTTTTGATCAGTACTCATCAGTTATTTCATAAAATTTCCCTCAATTTTTTCCATATAATGTTTTTTTCATGATAAAATTTTTGTATCTTTGGCAAGAATACCACAAATGCCATGTTGTGTCTTTTCCAATGCATCATATCAGGGGGTACATGATGTTGATATGTCTTAACTACAAGAGATGTCAACCTTGATCACTTAGAGTGGTGTCTTCAAGGTCCTCCAGTTACTATTTCTCCTTTTATTATATATCTTGGAAGAGACTATAATAGTATGCTATTTCTCCTCAAATCTTCACCCACTGATTTTAACATCCTCAGTGGATTTTGCTTACAACAGTTGTTACTGTGATGTTTTCTGATTTTATATATTCCCCATTCCCTCTATATTTATTAATCAGAATTAGTCTGTAAGGAAGAGCTACCTCATTTATTTATGTATTCAAATATATCTTGGCATAAGCATGGACTCCAGTATATTTATTTGTTGGGGAAAAAATCAAATGCTATATTTATTTTGTTGCTCATAGTTCAATAGTCGCCTTTTTAAAGGAAGGTTTTTTTCTTGAATTACTCCAATTGGATGTTACCGTGCTCTGCTCTGAACCTGAAGAGCATCTCATCTGCGGTGTTCTTATGTTTTCCCCTACGTTTAGCATTATATTGTAGAAATTTCTGCATATGGCCATTCTCCTAACCCCCCCTCCACTTCCTGCACTAGATTATTGAGGTTAGAGGTGACATATTACTAACTTTCTATTCCCTCCATGATTGATGCACATTGTAGGAAATCAGTAAATATGTGTTGAATTAAATTCAATTGGCTAAAATGTTCTTGGACAGAACATAATTTAGCAACACCCCTAAGAGCCTGACACTGATGTCTCACTCATTTTTACACCTGCTTTTATCTCAAGGTTTCATTGTCTTTGAATTCTTAAATGTTTTTACTTATGTCCCCATCTCTCAGTGTTCTATAATATTTGTGTTTAAAAAAGAAAAAAAAACCCTTTCTTTCAAATACTTAAAACTGTTAATAGAAAGATGGGAAGTTAAGCAGGAACATCACAATTCAAAACAAAGTAAACATAAGACATAATTAGGTCCAGATAAAGACAAGGGATGAGGGGAAAAAAGCAACTAAAACACAGACCCTAAAAAGAATCAGACACAGGCAGTAAAACAATAACTAGAGAGCTAACTTCTATTCAGCTAGAACAATGTGGGTCTGAAATGTGGAATTTGGATTTTCACAGTTTTGATCTGATTCTCCTGACTGATTTACTTATCTATTGGCTATATCACACAAAATGTGAGGATTGTGTCCAGGTAATATTATAGTGCAATGTGTGTGTGTGTGTGTGTGTGTGTGTGTGTGTGTGTATGTATATACACACATATGTATGCTGAGATTATTCTTTATATCTGTGTAATTAGTCTTATGGAACACTCTTAATTAATTTATTCAAAAGTATGTGCTAAATACTTATTAAGAGAATACTATGAGCTATTGATGTTCGGAAAATACAGATACCTTGCCTTCCACATAGCTCTCCAATTAATCATGTTTGTACCATTTTAAAAATACAGAGTGAAGTTACTACTGGTAATCTGGGATTTGAACACAGTCTGATCCCAAAGCCTAACCACTGATTCTAAACTGCCTCTTACTAGGTATTTATTAAAATGTTAGGAGCACCTGGGTGGCTCAGTGAGTTAAGCTTCTGACTTCGGCTCAGGTCATGATCTCAGGGTTGGTTCATTAGAGTCCCACATGGGGCTCTCTGTTGTCAGCACAGAGCCCACTTTGGATCCTCTGTCTCCCTCTCTCTGGCCCTCCCCCAGTTGCACTCTGTCTTTCCTGCTTTCTCTCTTTCACAACTAATTTACAAAAAATAAACAATAAAAAATAAAATGCTGTGTTCTTTGTGAACTACAAAAATAATTGTATGTGATATTAGGGGGCAATTCTATATTTTGTGATCTCCTAAAAGCTGGGTGAAGTACGTAAACAACTGTAACCCAGTGTAAGTGTGACCTACTGTGAGGATGGGCACTACAGTGAATTGCTACAGGAAATCAGAGAAGGGAGTATGTTCTGTTTGATAAAGTGTAAAGATTTTGTGGAGGAGTTGACATGAGAACATTTGATTTGTACATACAGAGGTGGGCATGAAAGAACATTGCTAGCTGGGGGTTGAGGGGGGCAGACTGAAAAGCAGCAGGTAGATAATTTTGCTGGAGCACGCATTGTGTGAATGAAAACAAGGGAAAATAAGGTTGGTTAATACTATACAAAAACATTAAAGGATCTTCCATGTGATAATGATTTACTGTGTTAAGGAAAGTAAATGAAACATCTGGAAATATGCTTAAAAAAATAGATCTCCCACAGCGTTTTGAGTTAGCAACACGTTTTAGATTTATAGATTGAGAGTTGAATTGATCAGGTGTTTATTTAAATACAGGAATATTACAGCTCGTATTTGGGTAAACTACCACCAGGTGGTAGCAGATAGGCTGATTTTTCAGTCCAGATGATTTAAGCTACAAACATATGTGCATGAGAGTCCGTTCAGAATTCTGTCATCCAGGCTCTTATGTGTTTGAAGGTTTGTGTGTATAGCATATAATTATATCAAGGCCCAGATTTGTATAAAATAATTTACTTTTAACAGTATAGTAGCAGCCCTATTTCAAGAAACAATGCATGTTTCTTTGCCAGACATTTTTATTCTTAGAAGTAGAATGTACAGGGATATACACTAATCCAATGGGGTGGTTGGAAATTACTATCCTAAATATCATTTCAAACAAATTAGAAAATATAATATGTTTATCTGGAAGTCTTGTGTTTAAAGGAGTGAGGCTGGAAACTGGGTTAAGATTGAGAGGGGGGGGGGGGGGCGGGTAGGAAAGGCCCTTGGCTTATTCACAGATGGTGGGTGGAATCTACAATGCTTCAGACTGTAGGCAGATCTGCCTTGAAGACACAGCTATCATCTTCTCCTTTTATCATCTAATTTAATCCTCCCAATAGCCCTATGAAGTAGAAAGTATTATCTTTATATGAACAGAAGGAGACTGTCGCCCAAAGAACTTAAGCAATTGCTTAATTTATTTATACAAGTGCATAACATCTGCAATTTGAGCCCCCATCTGCTTTCCCTTTCTGAGCCCTCTCTTCTCAGTACCCAAGACCTACATAGTCTACCTATTTCAGAAAACCACTGGTCTTTGTCTTCATCAAAGCAGGAGAGGAAGTGATAATATTTTATAGTGGGTAATTAATCTCTGCATTTGCTCCACATTTCATTAAGAGAAACTTCAAACAAAAAATGTTTAAAGAATTTTATATCGCACCCTTCATATATCCACAACCTAGATTCTACAATTTGCATTTTACCTTGCTTGATTTATTACATATCTATCCACCTTTTCATCACCCTGTCTAATCACTGACCCAATTTTCTATGCATTTTACAGTAAATTGAAGACATCAGTACACTTCACCCCTAATCACTTTGGCATGCATATCATTAACCAGCACTCAAAATTAACTTAGAGGCTTTTTAAATTTTTGAGATAAACTTTGCATATAATGAAATGCACCAATCTTAAGAGTATCATTCAATAAATTTCAGAAAAATGCATGCAGTTATACAACCCAGATTTCTCTCCAGATACACAACATTGCTCTCAGACTATACATTTGTTTTATGTCCCTTCTCAGTCAAGCTCCATTTCCTCCATCTCTCCCAGGACATGGCCATTCTGTTTTTTAGTTGGCTGTTTAATTATAGGTTAATATTTCCTGTTTTAGGATTTTTAATAAATTAAATGAAAGAGTATGACAGTATGTATTTTCTTTTCTATAAGGCTTTTGTCATTCAGCATGTTTTTTGAGAGTCATTCATTTTGTTCTATGTGTAAGTGGTTTATTTTTATTCCCGTTGATGGACAGCTGGACTGTTCTGGTTTTTGTCTACTGTGAAACAAAACAGATGTGAATATTCTGGTACCAATATTTTATTTCCTTTGGTAACTACTTGGAGGTGTAACTTCTGGGTTGTAGGCTAAGTATAGGTTTAGTTTTATAAGCAACTGCAAGAACTTTTTCCAGAATGTTGTACCACTTTACACTCCCGCTAACAGTGTATCAGAGTTATGGTTGCTCCATATTCTCATCAACACTTGATATTGTCAGTCTCCTTAATTTTGTTCTTCTGGAGAGTTTGTATTGTTTTCTCATTGGGGAAGAGAGCCATGCACACTCAGCTTTGGCTGGACCATTTATTCCATTTGAGTCACTTCCATTGTGAGCTTTTCCTACATTTTTTTGTCCTACCATGTAACTATTCCCCAACTTCCCATTCATATGTTTTCTGCTTCCTCACAGCATTTTGTTTTGGGGGAATTCTCTGACTTCAACATATTTTATTTCTAAAAACTAGCTCTGTTAATGCAATGCTCTTCTTTCAATGCAATAGCTTATTCCTTTTGTTTAATATGACTTGTAATTTTCATGTTTCTTATTGTTAGCAGTCAGGTGAAATAATTTATCTATGCAAGCTCTTTGTAGTCCAAGTTGTACAGTAGTTAAGTAAAGAATTCTGTTAGACATTTGAATAGGATTTCAGGCTCAACATTTTAAGTTATATAGGAAGGAACTGCTTTCATTTTCAATGAACTTCTAGGGCTTGAGTAGAAGTAGAATTGTTTTATGGCAAAGTTGTGATTGGAAGTTGCTTGATCAGCTCAATAACGGTTTATGTGAAAAACTGGTAAATGAAAGAGTAAAAGGTGATGAGCATCAGGTTTTGTTTGTTCTAGTTTGGCAAGACTCAAATGAGCAAAAAAGCAAAATCTAGGGATTGTCTATGTTAAACTTTGTTCATTTGATTGTATTGGTAACACGTTGTGAGTGACAGAGGTTCTTTGTTTCTTACCTGCTTCGGACTTAGAAAATCTACTGGAAGTGTTCTTGAGAGAGTATGCTGAAGTCTGAATATTACTTTTAAAAAAGTTGCTACTTTGTAATTTGTAGTATTGTGTACTTTATCAATAATTAAAATAGTTTTATCTGATTCCTAAAAGGCACATACCCCTGCTAGAATCCACATTTCAAAATGACATTTAAAAATTTCATGACAGTATGCTTTACATTGAGTAATGCTCAAAGAAGCTGGTAGCATAAATTTATATTTTCATTAGGGAAACGTTTCACAACAACTTATACATGTGTCTACATTCATCAAGAAAAAGTAAAAAGAAACATGAAAACTTCCTGGTCTGAAAACCTGGCTTGAAATCAAGAGAAAATCTTACTGGTAACAGAAAAAAGAAACAAACTTGAATTGGATGACTGGATAATATAAGTTACAAAGCATGGAGATAAAAGTAAATGGATTCACAAAATAATACTTTGGATATCAGAGCAATCTCTTCCACTTTTTAGCTGTGTGATCTTGGACAAGATTTTTAAATTCTCTGAACCTCGTAAGGACTTTTAAAATGAAATAAAATAACAACCTACTTTCAAATATGCAATACATAATGATTATAGTCACAATACTGTACATTATAACCTCATGACTTTTTTTATTTTATAACTGGAAGTTGTGCCTTTTGACCCCTCTCACCCATTTTGCTCATGCCCAGCTCCCCCTCTTCTCTGGCAATCACCAATCTGTTCTTGATATTTATCAGCTCAGTTTTTTGTTTGTTTGGTTTGGTTAGATTCCACATATAAGTGAAACCATATGATACTTATATTTCTCTGACTTGTTTCATTTAGCATAATGCCCTCAAGGTTCTACTGATGTTGCAAATGGAAAGTTTCCATTCTTTTTTTTCTTGCTAAGTAATACTCCATTGTATTTATATACTGCATTTTCTTTATCCATTCATCTATCAGTGAACACTTGGGTTGCTTCCATAGCTTAGCTATTGTAAATAATGCTGCAATAAACATAGGGGGGCATTTCTCCTTGAATTTGTGCTTTCATTTTTAGGGGCTAAATACTCAGTAGTGGAATTGCTGGATCATAGGGTAGTTTTATTTTTAATTTTTTGAGAAACCTCCATACTCTTTTCCATAGTGGATGCCCCAATTTGCATTGCCACCTTTTCTCCACATTCTCGCTGACACTTGTTATTTCTCCCCATTTTGATAATAGACATTCTTACAGGTGTGAGGTTATGTCTGATTATGGTTTTGATTTGCATGTCCCTGATGAGTGATGCTGAGCATCTTTGATATGTGTCTGTTGGACATCTGTATATCTTCTTTGGAAAAATGTCTATTCAGGTTCTCGGCCCATTTTTGAATTGGATTCTTTGTTTTTGTTTTGTGTTTTTTTTTTTGGTATTGAATTTATAAGTTCGTTATATGCTTTGGATATTAACCCCTTATTGGATATATCAGTTACAAATATCTTCTCCCATTCAATAACTTGCCTGTCATTTTGTGGAGGATTTCATTCACCGTATCGAAGCTTTTTATTGTGGTGTAACCCCAGTAGTTTAGTTTTTGCCTTTATTTCCCTTGCCTCGGGAGACATTCTAGATAAATGTTTCGGTGGCCAATGTCAAAGAAATTACTGCCCATGTTTTTTTCTAGGAGTTTTATGGTTTCAGGACTCACATTTAGGTTTTGAATCCATCTTGAGTTTATTTTTGTGGATGGTATCAGAATGTAATCCAGCTTCATTCTTGTGCTTAGGAAACTGTCTAGTTTTCCAGCACCATCTGTTAAAGAGACTGCATGTTCCCCTTTGTATATTCTTGCTCCTTTGAGGATGTGTACTTACAGTGAAATGCAATTGGCATAATCATGAATAGGAAATAATAAGGTGATACTGTGAAAAACAATGCAAAAGAAATGAAGAGTCAAATGTTTATTTTACCAAAAACAGAACTACCATGACATTTACATTTTCCCTCAAATAATGTATTTTGGAGTAATGTAAGTGATAACAGTCATCTATTTCTCAGGACACATTAAGTATGAATTGTGCATACATCAATAAGTTTTGTGAGAAGAGATCTTTTAGGTGCACTTTGACCAACTGTTTCATTGATGAAATAACTGGGCATAGTCTCCAAATACAGCTAGTGGTTCGTGATTTTAGAACTGAGATTTCAGGACTTCATTTTCCCTAATCACTTTTTTTTTCACTATTCTACATTTCCCCTCATATCATTTGCTCAGCTTTTTGTGTACTTTACATAAATTTTTAATTTAACCTGACCTATGCTTTAATCAGTTGTCAGAACTTCCTTCTACTAATACCAAAGATTCTTCCTAATTGTCCGTAATTGGAGATAAACCTACATTGGCTGCCATACTAAATTTTTCTCTATTCAGATTGAAAGCATTTTTCCACTGTTACAAAATACCCCAGATTGCTTATTTAGAATCAAGAGAGGCATGGTTCAGTGTAATAATGTGCTTCAACTCAATTAAATGTAATTACATTCCCCAACTGGAAATGACACTGTAGAAAGGCAGTCTGCACTATCATTAACTTTACTTAGTACATGTTTAGCTGTAGGCACTGAGGCATGAAATGGCTAACGATGTTCATTATTGTTTTGGGTTTTGTAGGATTCTGTTGACAATTTCCACCAAAGCTACGTTACCAGAATAAATAAAAAATGTACTACTAATCACCATCTTATTATATTCCCAATACAGTAAGGAATACCTCACAAAATACACATTTAGAGTTCGAAGTGTGTGTGTGTGTGTGTGTGTGTGTGTGTGTGTGTGTGTGTATTACATGAACTATAGGTTTATTTTAGTATACAAACTCTGACTATCTGAATATTCCTATACATTATAACAATACCACACCAAGCTACAAAACTTACAAACTACTCACGTGCAAACCAAACCCTGCTATAATGAGTTTGCTAATGCAAGCCAGCAAAAACATTTAAGTTGTGCTGGAGTTCAGTGAGGGAAGTGAGTGCCCGGTGTCTCCGTTTTTCTCCTGATGAGATCCAGTTCATTATCTTCATCAGCCTCTGTGCCCTTTCCTTGACAGATCTCCTAGGTGCTAGCTTGTTGCAACCAGTAATTCTAAAATGCATAGGGAGGGGCACCTGGGTGGCTCAGTCTTTTAAGCATCTGACTTCAGCTCAGGTCATGATCTCATGGTTTGTGAGTTTGAGCCCTGCTTCAGGCTCTGTGCGGACACCTCGGATCCTGGAGCCTGCTTCAGATTCGGGGTCTCCCTCTCTCTCACTGCCCTCCCCTGCTCACGTTCTGTCTCTCTCAGAAGTAAACGTTAAAAAAAATTAAAACAAAATGCATTGGGAGATGTAAAAAAAATGTTTAATAGCCAAGGTAATGTTGAAGTGTAAACCTGTACACTTAAACTGTCATAAATCAAGACCTATTGTAAAGCTAGATTCATGGAATGTAATATAACGCAGCAAAAATATGGTAATATATTACCAAGATGTGCTGCCAAGATCCAGGTTATAAAATGTTTCTTATATACAGAGGAACTTGAAAAAGAGACTTTCACTTACCCCAATGTAGTGTGATATTAATCCCACTTTCAGATAATTTGTTTTCAGGCTTTTTTTTTTTCTTTTTTACATCCTGCCCTAGGATTGACTGATGAGTCACAAACAATGCATTCTGCAGGCAGCTTCCACCTGTTCACCTCTTTCAGCATCTGCCTCAATTGCAAGTAGTTGCTTTGCCTGGGGCTTGCCCTTCGCACAGCCCCTATCTGGGAACTGAGTAAGGGAGAGGAGTAAATGCTTAGTCATTTCAGCTCAACGCAGGCCACTCTATGGGCAATTTTCACTTGAGCCTTTGTCAGGTCTGCTTCACAGTTCAACTGCTTTCTCTGCCCAATCTTCTTTCCTCCTTATGGAGCAGTAACTAGCATGTTGCAATCCGCATTGCAATTGCAATGCAAGCTTCTCCGCATTGGTCTTTGCAGAACCCAGCCTTCAATGGAAAAATAGTGAATGAATTGTTCATATCTAAATTTGCATAGGAGAGGGGCACCTGGGTGGCTCAGTCAGTTGAGTGACCAACTCTTGGTTTCAGCTCAGGTCCTGATCTCATGGTTTGTGGGTTTGAGCCCCATGCACTCTGTGCTGACAGTGCAGGAACTGCTTGGGATTCGCTCTCGCTCTCGCTCTCGCTCTCGCTCTCGCTCTCGCTCTCGCTCTCGCTCTCGCTCTCGCTCTCGCTCTCGCTCTCGCTCTCGCTCTCGCTCTCTGCCCCTCCCCCACTCACTCAAACTCTCTCAAAATAAACAATAAATAAATACATTGCACAAAAGAAACCAGACACTAAAAGGAATATATTATATAATGTATAAAAATTCATTTCAAAAACACATACATTAAAAGAATCATACAGCATGATTAAGTGGGATTTATTCCAGGGATGCAGGATGGCTCTACATCTGCAAACCAAGGTGAAATACAACATTAACAAAATGAAGGATAAAAATCATATGATCATCTCGATAGATGCAGAAAAAGCATTTGGCAAAATTCAACATCCATTTATGATAAAAACTCTCAACCTAGTGGGTATAGAAAGAATGTACCTCAACATAATAAAAGCCATATGTGACAATACCACAGCTTACATCATACTCAATGGTGAAAAGCTGAAAGCTTTTCTTTAAAGATCAGAACAAGACAAGGATACCCACTCTCACCACTTTTATTCAACATAGTATTAGAAGTCCTAGCCAGAGCAATAAGGCAATAAAGAAATAAAAGGCATCCAAAGAAACAAAACAAATGAGCTAAAGGGGGGAAAAAGAGAGCGGGCAAACCACAAAACAGACTCTTAAGTATAGAGAACAAACTAATGGTTACTGGAAGGGAGGTGGGTAGGGATGGGTTAAATAGGTGATGGGGATTAAGGAGTACCCTTGTGGTGAGCAGTGCATGTCATATGGAAGTGCTGAATCACTATATTGTATACCTGAAACTAATACTACACTATGTATTAACTAACTGGAATGTAAATAAAAACTAAAAAATTTTTAGAGTCAATATACAAAAATATGTTGCATTTCTATGCACTAACAAACTATCAGAGAAACTAAGGAAACAATTCTATTTATAATATGTCAAAAAAATACCTAGGACTAAATTTAACCAAGGAGGATAAAACATCTGTACACTGAAAGAAATCGAAGACTACACCAATAAATGGAAAGATATTTCATGCTCATGGATTGGAAGAATTAACATTGTTAAAATGTCTGTATTACCCATAGGAATCTACAGATGCAGTGCAATTCCTATCAAAATTCTGATGCTATTTTTTAAGAAATAGAACAATCCTAAAATGTGTATGGAACCACACAAGACCCCAAATAGCCAAAGCAATCTTGAGAAAGAAGAAAAAAGATAAAGGCATCATGCTCCCTGATTTCAAACAACATTACAAAACCATAGTAATCGAAACAATATGCATTGGCATAAAAAGACATATAAATCAATGGAATAGAGCCCAGAAATAAACCCAGACACATATGGCCTATTGATCTACAACAAAAGTGGCTGAAATACATAATGAGGAAAGGACAGTATATTCAATAATGTCGGAAAAACTGGACAGTCACATGCAAAAGAATGAAACTAGACTGCTATCCTATACCGTATATAAAAATTAACTCGAAATGGATTAAAGACCTGAATATAAGACCTGTAACCATAAAACCTAGAAGTAAAATGGGCAGAGAACCTGAGTAGACATTTTTCCAGAGATTATATATGATGTCCAATAGATACATAAGAAGATGCTCAGCATCACTCATCATCGGGGAAATGCAAATTAAAACCACGATGAGATATAATTTCATTGTGAGAATGGCTATTATCAAAATGATGAGAAATAACAGGTGTCAGCAAGAATGTGGATAAAAGGGAATCTTCACACGCTGTTGGTGGGAATGTAAACTGGTATATCCACTATGGAAAATAGTATGGAAGTCCCTCAAAAAATTAAAAATAGAACTACCCTATGATCTGGTAATTCTACTGGGCATTTACTCCTCAAAAATGAAAACATGAATTTAAAAAGATATATGCACCCCTATGTTTATTGCATCATTTTTATTTACAATAGCTAAGATATGGAAGCAACACAAGTGTTCATTGATAGATGAATGGATAGAGAAGATCTGGTATCTATACAATGAAATATTGCACAGCCATAAAAAAGAATGAGATCTTGGGGTTTGTGACATCTTGAATAGATCTAGAGGGTATAATGCTAAGAGAAGTAAGTCAGAAAGAAAAATACCGTATGATTGACTTTTCTCATTTAAATGGAACCTAAATGAGCTAAGAAAAATAGATACAAACAAAAAACACACTCTTAACTATGGAGAACAAACTGATATTTACCAGCAGGCAGGCGGCTGGGGGGATGGGTGAAATAGGTGATGGGGATTAAACAGTATGTCTATGTGATGAGTACTAAATAATGTACACCTGTATGTTAATTATACTTCATTATACTTAACACTGTATGTTAATTATACTTCATTATACTTCAGTGTATACACATACACATACATTGGTATACAGAATCCATGCCCTACATAAACTCACCAGTTTTGACTTTTTCATATGAGGAACAGGATATAAGTGACTAAACGAGAGTTTCAAACCGTTAGCATTTGTATTAGTTTCCCAGGCTTAAGAGTGCTCAGCATACCATCAACTTTGATAACCACAGAGCATAAGGAGAGGTATTAACAGATGAATTGCTTCATTTGGCTAACTGATTGTATCTGCCTATGTTTAACAATGCTCTCCCACCTTCCGTTTGCAACTAATAATTCTGTAGTTCTGGGTTGACCTTTGGTGCCACCACTAATTTTGGAAGTGACTGGCTTTAAGACCATGTTGAAAAGAATTCTGAGGCCCCCTTTGGGCTTGGAAGAAAAATGCAATGTAATCAATAAATGACAACTGCTCTAGGCATGGAAGGAAGCCATGGCCACACATGTGCTACAGATTGGCTAGCCCTCCTGCCTTTACTAATTCATGAATCACAGTGAGTGTAATGATTTCTGAAGTGGAAAATACGTCATTATCATTTGTTGGATACATTATATATCACATAAATTATATTAACAGTCTTTGGTCCCTCCTCCTGCCTTTCTGCCATCCAGCTGGAGTGGGACATAGGTTTATAGTCATGGTAACACTGTATCTACCACTCTCATGGGAGAGCCCTGAATGCCTTAATTTATAGTAAGCATTGTAGCCTGATGCGATTCAAATATTCCATTTTCTTCTCAACAGGGTTAATGTCTCAAGAGTCTCATTCTTTTCTATACACAAAAAGAACCCGAACCCACAAAACCTTAAATAGCATTTAACATTTCTTTAATGTCTCTCTAAGCACCAATTGTTCTGAGTGCGCTGAACGATGCTTCAGAAGCAAAGTTGCCAAAATACACAGGTACTGAAGAGTTAGGATTCTATCTGTTGAAGTAAAAAGACCCAATTTCATGAGGCTCAGTAAATACACATATGCTCTGAGACACAAACAAAATCCACATTTTCAGACTCCCCATTTCTTAATTCAAAGATCATCTTTATTTTCTAATAGCTAGAGTAGAACATAGCAAGAGATCATTTTCTCTCAAGACTGAAGAAGCTTGGGGAAAATTGCTAAGAAGTCACAGCAACATGCTAGCAAAGCACAATAATAAAAGGCTGAATATAAGGTACTTCAACAAACATTATACCTAATGGCTTGCTCCAAGCCTGGTGTGGGTTATACAAAAGACTCATCTTATCTTCAAAACATTTATGGTATTATTGAGTGTACAAAAAGTATTCCCCAAATTATTGGAGAATTAAAGACAGAATTATAAGCCAGTAAACAAGGAAGAAGACAAATGGGCCATGATAGAAGTTGCTAAGAATATCCGCAAATAAGTTGTAAATAATGATGTGTTAAAAATCTCGGGGCGCCTGGGTGGCGCAGTCGGTTAAGCGTCCGACTTCAGCCAGGTCACGATCTCGCGGTCCGTGAGTTCGAGCCCCGCGTCGGGCTCTGGGCTGATGGCTCAGAGCCTGGACCCTGTTTCCGATTCTGTGTCTCCCTCTCTCTCTGCCCCTCGCCCGTTCATGCTCTGTCTCTCTCTCTCCCAAAAATAAATAAACGTTTAAAAAAAATCTAATGTAGCTTTCAGGGATCTATTAATGGAGACTTTTCCATGTGTGTGGTGATATACCATTGCACGGAAGTTAATAGTATATGCTTGGGAAACAAAACCTGTGTTGAAAGTATGACTCTATCAACTAATGTTTTTTGACCCTGATTAAGTTACTTAACTACTGAGCCTATTCATTTATAAAATGGACATAATATCAGTATTCAAAGTCTTAGAGTTTTATACATAGTAAATGAGATATTTAATACTACATTAACTAAATGTGTACCATATAGACACTCAAGACCTATGTAAAATAACAACAAGGCAAAAATCCTGTCCTCCTGGAGAGACCATTCCAGAGAGTTTCATTAACTTACCCATTCATTTAGCGAACATTCATTAAATGTGTGTCACTAATGAAGGGGATCATATTTGGCAACACAAACAATTAAGAGGTTATTGTGGAGGTCCAGGTAAAGATTTAAGATTTATATTTGGGTGGAGGTGGTATATTCTTTTTTTTTTTTAATATTTATTTTTGAGAGACAGTGAGCAGGGGAGAGGCAGAGATGGAGGGAGACAGGCGATCCTAAGCAGGCTCTGTGCTGACAGCAGAGAGCCAGATGCAGGGCTCGAACTTGAGCACCGTGAGATTTTGATCTCACGTATGAACTGACCGAGCCACCCAGGAGCCCTGGTGGTAGATTCTTAAAACGATGGGTTGAAGTATGTTTTGGAAGTAGAATTAAGTAGTGGATAGTACATGAGACTTGACGGATGGTAAAGAGTCCACTAAAGAATGGTACGCAGGCGTCTGGCTTAAACAACAGGGTTAATGGTTTATTTGAAGTGTACACAAAATGCTTGGCACAGTATCTGATATATGTTAAATGTGCGATAAATGTTAGCTTTGGAAAGGTGATTGATAAAATGTGATTTAAGAAATCAATTCTTCTTAAGAACCTTGCTTTATCTGGAAGTGTAGCACCATGATCTGGAAACTTGCTACTCAAAGGTCAATAAATTAGCAGTGCCAGCATCACCTGGGGATGTGTAAACAAATCAGTCCCAGGTCCTTTCCCAGATGTAATGAATTAGTCTGTGCTTTAAAAAGACGGTCAGATGATTCTTAGGACACTCAGGTACGAGAAGAATTGGCCTGGTGCAAGTAACAGAAAACTGTGGTCTGAGGGTCTGACCTCTCTGCCTGTTTTTGCAAACAAAGTTTTCCTGGAAGACGGCCATCCCTGTTCGCAGCGGTTACTGTGCTCTGTTGACTGAGGTGAGTAAACATGACCTGCTGTATAGCTGTAAAAACTAAAATGTTACCATTTGACCTTTGGTAGAAAAAGTGCATAGATTCTAAGCAATGTGCGTTTTCATATTTGCTCTTTAAAATGTGTAACATTGAAGAAATTCTGTCACTAATTTGTGCCTTAGTTTCATCTCTAAAATGGAGATAATAATAGTACTGAACTTGTACGGTGGCTATTATAAGGAATAAATAATATAACTCTAGTAACTTATCTGGCATATGGAAAACATTCAACAAATATTAGCTGAGTTTTTTTTTTCCTAGTTAACAGTGAGATTGTTTTTTTTTTCCTAGTTAACAGTGAGATTGTTTTTGCTTGCTTAAAAATTTTCTATATGTGTTTCATCATGACAAGTGTATTCTTTAATCGCCATCACCTATTTCACCCTCCTCCAACTCCCTTCTCCTCTGGTAACCATCAGATTGTTCTCTATAGTGAACAGTTTGTTTTTTGGTTTGCCTCTCCTCCTCCCCACCCCACCCATGTTCATTTGCTTTGTTTCTTAAGTTCCACATATGAGTGAAATCCTGTGGCATTTGTCTTTCTCTGGTTTACTTTGTTTCACGTTATACTCTCTAGCTCCATCCATGTCATTCAAATGGCAAGGTTTTATTCTTTTTAATGGCTGAATAATATTCCATCATTAGATATTGTTTTTCACTTGCCATACCATTTAACTTATCAGAACATGTAATATTTCATGATGAACACTGAATGGGAACAGAATGTGGACCAATAATGCAGCTCACAATTTTCATGTCCTGTTGATATCTGCACAAAATAGTTTTCTAAATCTGCTGCAGGCAAACTACGGCCTGTGAGTAAATACAGTGTGCTGCCTATTTTTGTATGGCTATCAGGCTAAAAACTTTTTTTTTTTACATTTTTAAGAGGTTTTGAAATGAAACAAAAGAATAAAGACCAGATGAGAGAGGCTATTCATGGCCCACAAGCCTAAAATATTTACTATGTGGCCCTTAAATGAAGTTTTTTAAGTTTATTGTTTATAGTTTTAAACTTAATGAATTAAAGAATTAAGAACAGAGTTAAAAAGCCAAGTTTGTTTTGAGGCTCCTGGGTGGCTTAGCTGGTTGAAGGCCAGACTCAGCTCAGGTCATGATCTCAGGGTTCATGGGATTGAGCCCTGTGTCAGGCTCTGGGGTGTGTCCCTCCCCCACTCGCTTGCTCCTTCTCAAAAATAAATACTAAAAAAAATCCAAGTATGTTCTGTGAGACTATTTTCTCTTTTTGGGTTATTAGATTTATGAAATTTGTTTTTACTTCGTCTACCTATGACATGAAAGTCAATCTCCTTACTGAGGTTCTTGGTCTTTCTCATGGTAGCATCTTGCCAAAAATATGCATCTGTTTCATACTGTACCATTTCTTTTAATCACTACTATAAAAAGCCAATCTACAGCTAGTAGATCATTTATCTACTATGCAAATTGTATCTAGATGCAAATTGTTCGCATCTGGATGAGACTAGAGGGGTTTAAAATGGCACTCTTGTTGTTTTTTTCTTTCTCTCTTTTTTGCTTTTGAGTTTTTTATTACCTAATTGGTCCCACCTTGGAAGTTAGCAAAGCTAGAAAAGTAGTCAGAATTCTTAAAGCAACTGTCCAGTGACTCAAGAGAAGGATCTTAAGTAGGTGGACAAGCTGGGAGGGAAAAAAGGGCGAAGGAAGGAGAAAGAAGTAGACACTTGAGGACTGCTTCAATATTGCCTCAGCAGGGCTCCCAAAAGCCCACCTGCTTCCACAGTGACCTCTTTTTCAATCTCTCAGGGTTTCAGATTCAATTCAAGTAAGGATAGTTTGCCTGAGTCTCACAGGACTGGCTAAAAGCTGTTGTGACATAACCGAATCTGCAATCTTTTCCAAGATACTCACAGGCGTTTCAACTATGGGTCTACGGGGGCTCGCTGCACATCAGGCGTTCTTTTTTCTGAAGGCATGCGGACTGTAGCTTATTTGAGGCAACTCTATCAGTAAAGATATGCATGATAAATCTTCTAAGTTAGTTATTTTTAACAAGTATCTGCAAATTTGGAAAGAATGACAGAAACTTAGGTCCCTGACATAAAGAAATTTGTGATAAATACCCTATAAACTATGTGAGATGCTTGAATAGTATTCCAAATAACTCAGGAATTGACAACATCTGGCAAATAAGCCTAAGGTTTTCAAATGGTACTCTTATCAAATATACAGCAAGCTTATTTTTAAAAAGTCTCCTCTGTTCTTTGTAAGTTGCCTGTTAAGACATGTGAATTGGAGATAGAATTCTGTCCCAGGGTATAAGGGTAGAAATGATGAGTAAAAATACCACATGAGAGAGACTGGCTTCTGAGAGGTAACATCTAGAACTACATTGTCTATGGTAGCCATTAGCTACATGTGCTTATGGAACATTTGAACATAATTTGAGGAACTTTTCAGTATTCAATAGTAATGAATTTAAATTTTAGTTTATAGGGGTACTTAATTATTGGGAAAATTTTAAATAAGTTGGCAACAACTTAGTATGAGAATCTACTTTTTTAATGTAAATTTTATGAAATTAAAATACAGATCAAATATCTTTTTAAAAGGTAGCTGTCCAGGGCACCTTAATGGCTCAGCTGGTTACGCATCTGACTTTGGCTCAGGTCATGATCTCTCGGTTCGTGAGTTCAAGCCCCATGTCGGGCTCTGTGCTGACAGCTCAGAGCCTGGAGCCTGCTTCAGATTCTGTGTCTCTCCTTCTGTCTGTCCCTCCCCAGCTCACATTCTGTCTCTGTCTCTCAGGAATAAATAAAACATTAAAAAAAAAAAAACTTAAAAGGTAGCTGTCCTATGGGGCACCTGGGTGGCTCAGTCACTTAAGCATCTATCTCTTGATTTCGACTCAGGTCATGATCTCACATCTTATAGGATCCAGGCCTGCATCAGGCTCTGTGCTGACCGGTTGGAGCCTGCTTGGGATTCTCTCTCTCTGCCTCTCCCCTGTGCATGCTCGCGCTCTCTCTCTCTCTCTCTCTCTCTCAAAATAACTAAACTTAAAAAAATAAAATAAAAAGCTGTCCAACTTGAAATGGGTTGGGAATTAAAGATACACAACAGAATTGGAAGGCTTAGTATAAAAAATGTAAAATAGCTTATTAATAGGTTTTATATTGACTTTCATTGACATCTAGGGTTACGGTGAGTTCAATAAGATGGTCATAAAATTTCACCTTGTTTTTCCCTTTTAAACATGACTACTAGAAAGTTTAAAATGACTTTAAGTGGCTTGCAGTACATTTTCATTAGAGCACACTTACCTATAACAATTCAAAATGAAAGAGTGGTTTCCAGAGACAGTGAGTTTAACATTGCTAGATGTGCTTAAGTTATTTCCTGAATGCCTGAGACAGCTAAATTATCAAGTCCTCAACTCTCCCTCAGTTCTGTGTCATCCATTCATTCATTCAGCATGCATGATTACTTGTCCACCGTGTGTCATCACGTTGCTAAGCATCGGCCCCTGATAGCAAGATGAAAGTGTAAACTACTTTAATATGAACAGTGGGTATTATAATTGGTATGCGAAAACCATGGTGTTAAGAATATCAGAGAAGTATGAAGACCTTCCTGAGGAGTTGTCATTTTGAGCTCCCAATTAAAGAGTAAGTAGGAGTTTTAAAGGCGTAGAGGGGGGAAGGGGGATGCTAGAAAAAAAGAAAAATAAATGCAGGAGAGGGCTTGGAATGCTGGTAGAACTGTGGGGCCAGTGTTGACGTTACTCAGCACAAGGGCAGGAGACCGAAGCTGGCGAAGGAGGAAGCAATCGATCACGACCCACCTTCCACACCATTTAAAGGACTTCAGGTTTTACTTTGTAGGCAATAAAGTCACTGACGATTCTAAATGTGGTGACGTGATTATAAGAATTAAGTTTCAGAAACACCATCGTGTTGATTCTGAGGAGGATGAACAAGGCGTACTTTTGGCCAGAGGTAGACAGTTTGGTAAGCTGTTGCAGTGGTCCTGGCAAGAAATGATGCGGCCCTGAGCAGGGGAACACAGGGCAAATGATCGCTAAGGGAACAACAACACGCTAGATACGCCCAGGGTTCCAGTTGGGAAGGTTCCTTTTACCCGGGGCACAGGAGAGATGAAGACATCTGGCGGAGTAATAGTTCAGTCTTGGGCATTTGAGATTGAAATACCTATGGGGAATCCATACGGAGAAGTCTGTTAGATCATTCTCTGTACATTATCCAATAAGGCAAAGAAAAAATGCAGAGGGAACGGGAATAACCTTAAAACCTGAAGCATCAGAAAAAATCCCAGTATAATTTCATCTTGAAATGAATGGTCTTAAAAGTATATTATGTACTTTGTCTTGCTTCCCAAGCAAGGAAATGTAAGGAGAGATTTACTCTAATTAATGTTCTGTATAAGCAACTGCTGAGAGAGTCAGTTATATAACAAGGAAGCTTTGGCAGCCCCCTAAATGAGCAGTGTTAGGGCAGGGGTTAAGTAAACATCAATGTGTACTATCTTTGGAACATTTTGTAGACATTGAAATTATATTTCAGAGGATACTTAATCAGTAAAATATTCATTATACGATAAGTGAGGAAAAAAAGCAGGATCTAAAACTATGAGCAGTACAATCCTAATTTTGTGTAAATAGATATCTAGTGATAGAGAAATAGGGGCAAGAACTCCCTTTATGAAATAGGATTATAGATAACTTTAATTTTCCACTTTGTTTTTACTAAATGTTTGACACTTGAAAATGTACCAAAGACTAGGGAATAAATGGTTTCTGTAAAAAGTATTCAATTCCACTGAATTTTAAAAGTAATATTACTGAGTTATAGACAAAAATAAAACTGAAATCCATTCGACCTCTCATTTTGGATATGAGTATGGCACGCTCTCATTTTCTGTCACTGTTATCCTGGAAGTAGAAAAGTTCATTTATTTATACAAGTTAATATACATGCTGTGTGCACATTATAGGCTTATTACCCCAAATTAGGGAAAACTTTTGCCATTCAAACCGAGACAATTTTGAGAATTGAAGGGCCAGTAATAATTACTCTCGGCAACAGGTACCCATCTAGACATATGGTCACACATTCACCTGGATTAAAATTTAAGGTTTCAGATTGTGAATAGAAAGGTAACTTTTAATATTATGTAATTTCCTTGTACTTTTTTTTGTAGGAGTAAATATTTTGGGGCTAACATGTATGAATGAACTAAATCACAAAATGTCACAGGCAGCTCTTTTTCCAACAATTGGCTTGCTCACTAGATTGCAAAATTCAGGTGTGAGGGTAATTCATTCTTGATGGGCTGATACAACAGGGAAAGAGGGTAAAAATCCACCTGTTTCAAAATTGATTCATACTATGTTGGCTTTTCTGGAGTTTATAAAGTTCCATTTGAAACAGAGTGTGGAGTACATCATATTCTGACCTCTAAACAAATTTTATCTTCTGGCTGTTTTCCTAAACAATAAAATGGAAAATCTTTTGATGGTAAGCATTCACAAGTATTAATACCTGATGCGCTAAAGTGTATTACAAATGGCATGAAGTTTCACAAGGACTGATGTGACTAAATATATATTCATAAAGTCATTTAAACAGCTAAGATTTGTGCTAACTTCTGTAGTTATTGAAAGAGAATGACTGGGGGAAACACTTTCATAAACGAGTATAGTAAATGCCAGAGAATACATTAAAAAGATCATGTCTCCTCTTTGTCAGTAAATACTGTTAAAAAGAGGTGACAAAGGAAAAGAAAACCCAACAGTCCATAAAATCGTATGCTTAAATTTATGCATAGTACTTTGCACTTTTTAAATTTTTTTAAACGTTTATTTTTGAGAGAGAGACAGAGTGTGAGCATGGGATGAACAGAGAGAGACACAGAATCTGAAGCAGACTCCAGGCTCTGAGCTGTCAGTATAGAGCCCGATGCAGGGTTTCAACTCCTGAGCCCTGAGATCATGACCGGATCCAAATCGCTTAACCAACTGAGACACCCAGGCACCCCTTCATTTTTTTTTAAAGCTTATTTTGAGAGAGAGCATGGGTGTGAAAGTTGGGGAGGAGCAGAGAGAGAAGGGGAGAGAGAATCTCAAGCAGACTCCATACTGTCAGCTCAGAGCCCCACACAGGGCTCTATCTTAGGAACTGTGAGATCATGACTTGAGCTGAGATCAAGAGTCAGACACTTTAACCAATGGAGCCACCCAGGTTGCCCCACTTTTAATTTTTTAGTAGAATTAAAATCATAAGCTGCTTAGTTTTCTTAGTTAAATAGAGCTAGTAAAATACTAAGTGCACTTTATAATTTGCTTTTAATAAAAAGTATATTAAAAATGATGACAAACAAGCTTATTAAATATTTTGAATTTTAGAGTGAATTTTTGGTGGTATTGGGATTACTGGATGGAGAGAGACTAAGATTTCCACAAAGGGAGCCAGGCATTTAAAAAACCTTATTTTTGTTAAATTTGACAAAAATCCGAGAGAAAGCTTTACAAATAAGAAACCTGACAATTGAAGTATTTACATGTTCTTGCTAAAAATAAAACCAAGAATTTCAAGTCTTGATACACATGTGGTTAAAAATGCATTGGATTGTCTGTTATTTTGAAGCACAAATAAATTGGTAGGATAAACATAACTCAGCTTTTAAATGTCTGATGGACCCATGTTCCCCTAGTTTCTATAAATATCACCAGGATGTTAGAAGTTTAAAGTAATGTTGTCATTTCAATGCTAGAAATAAGTTTATAGTAGCTTTGGAAATAACATTCCTCCCACTTGGATAATGTTTCAAGCTACATATCCATTCAAAAGCCTCTATCAAGAATTAAACAGATTTAAACACCACATCAAGGCATGAAAGCCAACTTTGTGTTGTTGTGATAACTCATAAGATAATTGGATTTTAGAAGTTGTACTGGAATGTTAACAGAGAAGTCTCTTGTGGCAGGGACATCATGGCATGACAAGAAAAGAGGGGCAGCTTGATGGAAGACACACAGCAGTGAGAGAAGACACCTGGATTTGAATCCAAATTCTGTCTCCCCAGTTTTCTGACTTGAAATTAAATGCTGGTCGCCAGTGGCTTCATACCTTCCTGTAGATATGATTTCGGGCTTCCCACCCGCATAAAGCCTAAACTTCTGAGGAAGGAACTCACGCATGAAAATAATAACCAAGTAGCTTATAAAGTCCCTGGAGGAGATAATGACTATAGTGATAATACTATAATGCTCTCTAAGGTTCACCAAGCTTTGAAAATATTCTATGGTTTGTTCCCGGATTTGTTACAAGAAGGTAACTAGTGCTTAGGAAGCTGGTCTGTGATTCTATCCACTAGAGGACAGTAGTAAATGTGCATACCCATATTTGTAATCGTCCTAGTGGGGCCCACTGAAATAAAAACCTGTGTTGCAGAGACATGCGTTTCAAAGAAACACATGAATAAAATTAGGGCCAATATGCCGAACACAACCATAAGCATTGTTACAGGGTTATGGAAACTCCTGATCTAGAAAATATTTAAGTACCATAGTACAATAAATAGGCAATTGCTCTGAGACTAGGTCCCCTGGAAGAAGTCTGCTGGTTGAGAAAGACCCCAACACTGGCAGTGAGGTGATCCATGAACAGCTTGGGGTTGTCCCATCCCACGGTGGGGGCTTGAATCTCCCTGCAATGTGCTATATACTTTTTTTTGCATCTTTGTAGCTCAGCCCAGTACTTCGTGTGCAATAAATGTTTAATCAAAGCTTGTTAATCAATTGGAGGTATCCCTGGGAGTTGGTTCTCTATATGGCCACTTGTCAGCTTTTTGATTTTTGATAAATCACTGATTTCAGACTCTGTTGGCTTTGTGGATTCAAGAATTTCTGAACATCTTTCACATCCTAAATTGCGTATTTAGCAATCTCACCTTTTCAGTCATTTTATCTATTTTTTTTAATGTTTATTTATCTTTGAGAGAGACAGAGACAGAATGCAAGTGGGCAGAGAGAGAGGGAGGCACAGAATCCGAAGCAGGCTCCAGGCTCTGAGGTGTCAGCACACAGCCTGACGTGGGGCTTGAACTCAAGAGCTTTGAGATTCTGACCTGAGCCAAAGTCTGATGCTCAACCAACTCAGCCACCCAGGTGCCCCAATTTTATCTATCTTTCCTGCCCTTCTCTGTTTGAGAATAAGGCCTTCTTACCATGCTTTTTAATGCATTTTTATCTCTGATTACTTCATTTTCTGATACAAAATTTTTGCAAAGATGAAGTAAGTTTGCTGGCAGGTAGACTGTACCTATGTGTAAATTTCTTAATCTTGCTGAGATTCACTTTCTTGAATAGCAAATGAGGATACTATCTGTATCACAATGTGGTCAAAGATAACATGAGATGTAATACTTATAGTATCTGGTATAACCTTTGTTTGATTTCTCACAAATATTAGTTCTGTACTTTTCTCTCTGATAGGCCTAATTGTGTAGTGCTATATTATCTTCTCATATATAAGTAAGAATTTATGGGGAATCTTGTTAAAACAGACCATTTTAATGCATGGTGGGTCATAGTATGTCCTTCATAACAATACACTACTAAATATAGAAATACCTTGATATCATTAGGACACAGGTAAGCAATAGTCACCTTCTCCAATAATAATAATAATAATAATAATAATAACAACAGGAGTCTAAATTTTCTAAAAGAACTGGAAGAAACATGTATCCTATGTATTAACCAAATGTGATAAAAGTATTTTCATTGAATTTGCAACAAAATAGAAATATTTTGAGTTTTCAATTATTTCTGACTGAAACACAGTCTTCTCTTTATAAAGTACTCAGTCACGCTGTAATTTCCTGCATATTTAAATGTTCATTTTGTAAGAATTAGCAAGTATTGTCATCCTTACTCCCAATGTGACGAGATGAAAACGTCTCCACTGTCTGAATCATTTATCCATTAGTGGCACTGAAATAAAACCATAGCTGAAATATAATTAAGAAATTAAGTGTTTGAATTCCAACAAAGGCAAAATGACAGATTGGTTTTGGAATAGCTGTTGGCAAGGCATAGATATAATGCCTGTGACCAATATAGACATGGCATTTTATTATTTTCTGGCTCTGTATGATTTTCTGGCTCTGTGTGAAAACCCTGATTCTTCTTGCCCCATCAAAAGGAATGAAGAGATGTCTGGACTACGGGGGTTCCTTCCTACTAAGTGCCTTGTATCTGTAGGAAGAATCAAATCACAACAACGGGACAGCAGAAGCCCATGAAAGAGGGTACTCAAAGTGCAGAAACAGATTGTTTTTCTTTTACCCAAAATGTGTTTTGTGCTTCTAGACCAACTGTCTCACTTTAATTCAAGATCTCCCTTAAGAATGGCATCTTTCTTCTTAGCCATAAGATGACTATAAAACATTTTCCAAGGAAATGTCTTTTTTGAGTAAATCCACTCACACCATAATAGAGGATGTAGATTATGTCTGACTGGAGCTAAAGAAAGGAGCTTCCTAGGTACTCCGATGAAAGCCAGGCAGATGCCCAGAGCGCACACACCACACCAAATCTACAAATTTTTGAATCGCTCAAAATACAAAATGGGACACCGAAAAGCCAAGATATAAATGGTAACGTGAAGAATAGCACTGTTTTTCCCATGCGGACTATCACCAAGAATCTCTAAAATAGAAGACAGGATTCTGCTTTTGACACTTCTCTAATGCTCCCAGGGCCACATATCTTGCAGCCTGGCCTATAGGCACCTCATAGTTATGCCCTACTTGAAGTTGACAGCTCTGTCCTGGCCACTTCCAGGGCCCCTTCACACCTAAATTCCATGCCCACACTTCTGTCCCTTGAACCTTTGTTTGATTGCTTCCTCTTCTTGGAATATCTCTCCTCTGCTTCTAGTGAACTGTGACTCAACCCTCAAGCCTAGCTCAAATGTCAACTCTGAAATCAGTCACTTTCTGGAAATCTCTTATCTCTATCCACAAGCAGAATTAAGTTCTTCCCTCTTCTGTATGCCTGTGACTCTTGTGCTTACCTGCACATGGCACTTGACACATTGCATATGACAAAATACAGTATCACTAGTGCCATTTGTATTACACTTTTTTGCATGTGCCCATCTCCTCTGTTAGTGAGTTCTCTGCATTTCCCCCCACCCTTCCCACCCCTTTCACAATCCAGTGCCTGAAACATAGTAGTCATTAAATCACATCATGTATACGTGAATATTCTCAATGGAATTAGTAAAATCCACACCATGCTTGTGTACAAAAGTCTAAAGCCCTCACACGCAAATGAAGTGGTCTCTGCTCATCTGCAATTAAAAAAAAAAGGCAGTGCTATCTTTATAGATCTAGGTTTTCCGAGGATTTATTTACTGATGAATCATTAAGGTGCTTTTAGCTTATCAAAATTGAATTGGTTGAACTTGGCAAAGTGATTTTCGTCCTCCTATTTCCCAAGCTAATTTTTGTGTTAAGAATGAATTCTCAGTAGTTCAGTGTTGCTGGAGGGAATGCTAGAAGATGGCATTGGTTGAGATGAGGCCCCAGAGGCAGAAAGGTCCAGAAGTTTGTTCTGCCACATAAATATCTGCAATGACGTGGCTGCCTGAAGTGGCCTATTGTGTGGAGAGAGAGAATAGTTGCGGACATGTGCTTTTGATATCCAAACAATATTGAGGGTTATTTTCTGGGTTTCTTTTTGTGTCAAAATTTGACAAAGATAATCTTCTGGGAGAACTTTATCCCTGCTCTCAAAAAATGTTTACTCAAATGCATCTAACAGTGTTTCATGTCTCCCAGTGTGAGAATATCACCAGGAGCTTTCCGGTAATTGTTAGAAGCCTTTCCACATGTGCAATAAGGAGGGTGTGGTTTATAGGGCACACAAAGATATTTCCAAGAAACAAAATTCTGCCCAACAGGTTTAGACACAAAGTCTTAGCTACACAAATGGCTAAACATGCTTGGTTATGACATGTACAAGGAGTCATTCCAAGCTAGCAAAGCCTGCCAACTTGAATGCAGAAAAGGCTGAGGGTCAGTCTTAGCCATTGGCGGCTCCATTTATGAAATGCACTCCAGTCTGTGTAGAAAGCCAGTTTTCCCTCCTTCTGTGTTACTTAAGTAATCTGAGAGAATGTGGGGTACCATTGCTTCCAGTAGCTCCAGTTAAGGCTTTCTGTAATGATAGGTTTCTACTGAAATAATAAGTTTATGCTCATCTACTCACCAAAATCCCCTTCGCCACAAAGTCTTATGAGGATCAAAACTATAAATGGTAGAGAAAACAAAGGCAGGATGTTTTAAATCTATAAATCTGTTGTCTGGACATAATTGTCATTGTCCCCCGTTCAGCTCTTAAAACAGCGAAAACATAAATATAGATCCTTAATTTCTCCCTGCCGGTCTCTTAAATTTACACATATATTTACACACACATGCATGTGCATTTGTGTGTGTATGTGTGAGTAGTTCTCCCAGAAATAGGTCTGATGGCACATTAAAAAGGGAGTGCCTTTGGCTTTTGGACAAACCTACCTTTTCCAGATAATAGATTCTCTCCAGACAGGTTTAAACACAAAAATGCAGTCACCAACTGTTTATAGGAGGCAAAATGAAGTCTATGAATGTGTAGAATTCACTCTTTAATTGGTGTTTTATTCTTTATTGGTGTTTTATTGGTGTTTTATTTTTTTAACGTTTATTTTTGAGAGAGGAGAGAGAGAGAGAGAGGGGCAGGCAGGCACAGAGTGTGAGCAAGAGAGGAGCAGAGAGAGAGGGAGACACAGAATCCAAAGCAGGCTCCAGGCTCCCTTGGAGCTATCAGCACAGAGCCCGACATGAGGCTTGAACTCACAAACAATGAGATCATGACCTGAGCCCAAGTCGGACCCTTAAATGACTGAGCCACCCAAGTGCCCCTGGAATTCTTAACTTAGATGTAATTTTATTATGATTTATTTGGCGTGACAAATTTCAATGCCAAAAATATTATAAGAAAGCATTAGTTATATGTAAAAATACATCCAAAGAATATAGTAATTAAGAAGGTGTATCTGCCACAATTAGTATGTACACATACACAAAGTCCAAAGTATGGACCATTATTACATCCTAGAATGGTTTATATGCTTTATCTTGCTCTGTAGAAATGAGTCTTTGTAACCATAAAAATGACTTTTGTTAGTCATCCAAAGGGAAAGTTGGGAGATGGTTCAACTAATTGTAAAGAAATGACAAGTTTTTGTTTTTTGTTTTTGTTTTCTGAAATTCAACTCCTTGGTAATCTTGATTCCCTAACTCATTTGTGGCAACAATCACTGTTGCCAGGGCAGCAGCCCATCCCAAGTTTCTCTGCTGACTCTATTGCCTCATCCTGGCTCAGAAGAGATGATGTATTGGATTGACCACTGGATAAGTGGTTCATTACCATATTGACAGAGAGAACATGCCAACTCTACAGGAATTATAAGCCTGAGACAAGAAAAGAAACGGTAGTGGTTACCAGGTCCAGGGCTCTAGTAAATTACTCATTCATCTTCTGATACCCTTCGATTTCTTCTGGGAAACCTCTTCCTTTCAGGCTATGTGGTTTGAATAGGGTTTTCCACACCCTCACCTTCAGGGAGTGAGCCTTAGGTTGGTTTAAGCCAATTAGCATTTTGAGTAATTAGAGTAATTGATGTGGGGATTTACTTGCATCCACATTTGAACAGTAAGCAGGCTCAATATGTTTATCTGTTAATAGACAAAAGTTCTACTTTGTGAACTTGAAGCTGAAAAAATATAAATTCTCTTTTTTCAAGTTTTTATTTAAATTCCAGTTAACATACAGTAGAATATTATTTTAGGTATTGAATTTAATGATTCATCACTTACATACAACACCCTGTGCTCATTACAAGTGCCCTCCTTAATACCCATCACCTATCCCTGCTTATCTTCCCTCCAGTTACCATCAGTTTTGTTTCTTCATTTGCCTTCTTTCTTCTCCCACTATGTTCATTTCTTTTGTTTCTTAAATTCCACATATCAGTGAAATCATATGGTTTTTGTCTTTGACTGACTTATTTCACTTAGCATAATACTCTCTAGCTCCATCCATGTCATTGCAAATAGCAAGGGTTTCATTTGAAGAAACATAAATTCTGAAGCTATCTAGATCCCAACAGAGGAAAGCTTACATGAGAATGCACTGTATTGAAAATATCCAAGTTCAGAGACACAGAAAATCAGGCCTTGGTGACTTCATTAGAACCCCTGAATTAAGGCCTATCTAAAGCCAGCATTATTCTTGGACTTGTCATTACAGGACTCAGTAGATTGCTTATATGTTTAGGCCAGTTTAGTTACTTGCTATGGGAAGAATCCTTTCTAATACAACTTATCACCTTATCATCGAAGCACCAGCTTAGATTTTTACCTTCTTGGTTGTGATTCAGAAAGGATGATGGCAAGTAAAACCATATCCTGACAGCTGTCCGTGGCATCAGAATGGGATCTCATGTTTGTTGATGTGTATGATTATATATCTACGTATATGCTATGCATGTGTGTCTTTGTATGTGTGTTTATCATTGCAATGTATATAAGTATAACACATATTGAAACAGAGTTCAGTAGGTTAATAAATGTCCTGCTATCTAAGCAAAAGGAGTTTGGGTGGCTAATTTTGCTTCCAAAAATCCATAAATCATGAAAGTACAACCTGATGCTTCAGTGGGAGAAAATAAGCCATAGGAAGATCAGGTTCTAATATCTTAAGGATTAAGCAATGTTAGGGAAGGAAGGTTGTACTGATTAATAGAGACCCCTCTAGTGGCCATAAACAGGTACACAGAGGGAATCAAAATCGTATTTTCTCATATGTCCTGCTTGAGTATTTTGCTTCTTTTCGTACCCTGCAGCTAACGTTGTCTTATTGTGTCCATGTAAGTTCAAATAAAGCTAGATGCTGAAAAACACCCCACAGGCAAACAGCAGTCTTGTGCATTGGATTATAGCTTAGAAGCTGACAGGTTTAAAGTGGCTCATAATATACCCGAAAAGAGATGGGGTCGGCTATTTACTCAGTAATATTCAATGACATTATAAAAAATCCACTAAAGCAAGTGTGACACCTTGTTAAGTCCCAACAGCACAGGCCAGGAGAAACGGTATTGGTTATGCAATGTTTTACCATGTGAAAATGAAGTTTGTTTCAAAGATCATCTCAGTAACCATTAACCAGTATTGAAGGCACAAGTGTTATATGAGCTGCTCAAAGGTATTCTACATTTTGTATTTATACCAAAAAATGCTAATATATCTGCTGTAAAAATGTAGCAATTAAACCTAGCTAGTAAGCCAACAAGAAAGATAATAATGAGGGGCACCTGGGTGGCGCGGTCGGTTAAGCGTCCAACTTCAGCCAGGTCACGATCTCACGGTCGGTGAGTTCGAGCCCCGCGTCAGGCTCTGGACTGATGGCTCAGAGCCTGGAGCCTGTTTCCGATTCTGTGTCTCCCTCTCTCTCTGCCCCTCCCCTGTTCATGCTCTGTCTCTCTCTGTCCCAAAAATAAATAAACGTTGAAAAAAAAATTAAAAAAAAAAAGAAAGATAATAATGAAAAATAGATGATATACTGTGTGACAGAAAGTATCAGCAATCATCTAGGAGTATTCTAATATCCCTGGAAATCTATTAGTAATTAACTGAAATAATTTGAACTTTCTAGATTGAAAACTGGGATAGAAAGCAAATAAACAGATAATAATAAATATCCACACATACTTATTTCAAAGATAATCTTGATTTTCTGAAAGTACAATGAATATTGATCAGAAACTGAAGTTAAGTCTTAAGATGTTTCAAATGTAATAATTTGAAATGTATTGTTTGATGGAAGTCTTTCAAGATTAATTTGGCTGTATGGTGTGTTTCTGATAACAGGTTGGCAGACTTGGCCCTTTGAGTGCCCATGTTAATGTGTAGAAGTCAAGGACAAGTCTGACATACAGAATTGTAGAGGAGTTTAATTCATAGTTCTCACAGCCTATTATTAAGAGCTCTTGCAGTTTTGCTAGCTCAGAGGATGCATAATCTGACAAAGAATGATCCATCAGTCAGTGACTTCTACAAATAACTTAAAATACCCTCTTCATTGCAACAGTTTACCCTCTTTTCCCAACCAAATGATTCAACTATCAAAGGTGTTATGGGATAAGGTGTCAACTGGCCAACTGTTAACTTTTCTCCTAACTGGGAAATATTTGTACTTGGATGTCTCTTCCTATCTTCTTGAGATGAGCGATTGGCCTCTTATGACCTTTAACATCAGCTAATAACTTTTCAATTCCAATCATCAGTAGATCAAACAAGCCATTGAAAATATGCAAGTTCCTAATAGGTAAAGAAATTCAATGGCAAAGGACTATAGTATTGCCTGATGAACAAATAGGACATGATCAGAACAAAAACCACTACTTAAGTGGAGAGTTCACAAATGTTTACAACTGAGAAAACTCAAAGTCAGAGGTACAAAGTAGCTGCCCAAATCATGTAGCTGAGAAATGAAGGAGTCAGGATTTCAACCCAGGTGAGGTGACTCCAGAGAACTGCCTTTTAACTACCATTCCTTAGCAGAGTGATCCAAGTACTACAAGTATGTCTTGAGGAAATACTCTAACTCATTAGCAAAATTATTGACCCCCAAATTTTTAAAACTAGATTTGAAGCTTCTGAAAAGACTTAAAATACGAGTTTTGTTTTCAGAAACATGCTTGCTATGTTCATTATTACAGTTATAATCTCTTTAGAAGATTTTTTTTGTAATGTTATTTAAATTTACACAGCAAGCATATATGCATGTGTCACAATGTTTTCTTGCGTATACCATTTATTCAACTAATATTTATGGAGTGCTTTTAATGTGGCCAGGAACTCTTCTAAGAACTGTGAATACATCATACCTTATGAAGCTTATATTCTAGTATGGAGAGATGGGAAAGGAAGGTGAGAAATAACTACACTGTATAGTATAGAAAGAATATGTTAAGTACAATACAAAATAAAACATGCTAGGTAGGATTGAGCTGCTAGAGCAGGGGATTCATCTAAGGAGTATGGACAGTGACATTTGAGTAAAGATTTGAAAGAAATAAGGAAAGCAGCCACGTGGATATATCTGGTGGAAGAAAACCTTGGATCTAGGAGACACCAGTGCAAAGATTCTGATTTGTCTAGTGTGTTTGAAGAATAGGAAACAGATCTATGTGTCTGGGGCAGAATAAACAAGGAGTACAGTAGGAGGTGATGGTATTAGACAGGTGTTAGATGAAATCTTATAGGTCCTTGTAAGGAACTAGAGTTTTTAGGATATTTATTTATTTTGAGATAAAGAGAACATGTGAATGGGGGAGGGCAGAAAGAGACAGAGACAGAGCGAGAGAGAGTGAGAATGAATGAATACCAAGCAGGTTCCATGCTGTCAGCACAGAGCCCGATGCACAGAGCCAATAGGGGACTCAAACTCATGAAATGTGAGATCATGACCTGAGCTGAAATTGAGTCAGATGATTAACAAACTTAGCCAACCATGTGCCCCAGGAACTACATTTTTAATGTGCATGCAATAAGCCACCAGGGACTTTTGAGCCAGAGAGTGACATGGCCTCACTTAGCGTTTCAACAATGTTACTCTGGCTGCATTGAGAAGAGACTGAAAGAAGACAAAAGTAGTAGAAAGGGTACCAGTTATTGCAATAATCCAGGTGAGTGTGCGTGTTGATTTGGATCATGGTAGTCATAGTAATGGCGGTGACAAATGATAGAATTCTAGGTATGTTTAGAAGGTAGAGCTAACAGATTCTAATGCATGACATGAATGGTGGAAGAGAAGGTCAGGAGACAAGAATTTAGTACAAGATTTTTGGCCTGAGCAAAATTTGGAGTTGTCATTTACTGAAATGTTAAGACTGTATGTGGAGTGAGTTTGGGAGTAGTTAGATGAATCTGGAGTTCAGACAGATTGACTAAGATGTCAGACAGACTAAGATGTCAATTGAGGAGGCATCTGTTTAAAGCCTTGAGATACATAATGGCAAATAGATAAACACAGTTTTTATTTTAAGCAATTTGTCAGACTGAATATTCAGAGAAATTCTTCCAGGTGTAGAACACCTAAAATGCTAGGTAAAATATAATGAACTTATAAGTAAGTCTGAGCTCTAGTAATGAAAACATTCAGAGGCCAGACAAAGAATAAAGACTGATCATAGAGTGTTAAGCCAAATCTAGACTTTGCTTTGATCTGAGGGCATCTCCCAATTCCTGATAGCTCAATTCCTGGATTTTAACTGGCCACACATATTTAGGGTCAGAAATAAAGCTTTGAGCTTCCAAAGTATGGTGTTCAGATCAGAGGTAACTCTAGTAAGGCAGAAAACTTCAAATTACAACTTTCTTAGAGAGTTCATTAGGAGAAACTAGCCTACCACTAGAAAGGAGATAGTGATAGACTTACGACTAGTTGGAGATCTGCATTTATGTGAATTAGGGCACAGGAGTAATACTACTTGTGTGACCCATGAAAACCCTCCCTCTGAAAATTATGTTTCTAGCATAGTGTTGAGCTGTTGGTGACATCAGGAATAAAGGAAATCAAAAGCTATTCCTACTTGGAAGGTAGGATTCAAATCCTTATATGTGTTAGACATTTCTTTCTCCATGACTCTTTTCCCCTGCCACTTTTATCAGGATCTTCTTTCTATTGTCTCTCCCCTTGTATGCTTTTCCATTTTGATTCCATTCTCAGCAATTTTGCTCAGAGTTGGATCCATTCTGGAAGAGAACCAAGTGCGGCAGTTGTCAGAGTTCACAGAGACAAGGCTCTTGCACCTCCCTGCCACTGGAACAGATAAAACCCTTCACAGTTTGAGCTGTTGTTCCCAAATGGACTCACTGTACTTCCTGGTGGATCCCTCGTGGCTATTTTATTGTTCTGTTGTTAGACACCATGTTGCTTCCCATTGCTGCTTCCTGCAGAGAGTTGCTGATAGCATTCAGGTCTTGTGACCATTGGTGGATTGTCCCCACTCACTTGTAGTTTTGATTTCATGGGGACATCTTGTTTCCTAGGTATTCTAAATGTTTTCTTTGAGTTTGGGGTTTTGCTATCCATTTTCTCTGTTTTTATACCGGGATTTGTAAAGCACCACAAACTATGTCCACCAGTACTGTCATCTTTAAAATCCCTATAACATTAAAAAAAAAAATAGAAAAAAGAACCAACATATATATATATAATATATATATATTATATATATATATAGAGAGAGATATGTGTATATATATACATATGTGTATATATGTGTGTGTGTGTATACATATACATATATGTATGCATATACATGTATGTATACATGCACACGTGTATATATGCATACGTGTATGTACATGTATGTGTATACATGTATGTATATGTATAAGCATATATACACATATCTATATACACTTATCTATATATATCTATATTACAAGTACATATGTATAAATACCAAAAAAAACAAGACATTCTTGGAATAATGGTGCATGAAGAAAGAACAAGCAGAAATGGTTAAATAGTAAAATGCATAAATTGAAATAATTATAATGCGTGGTAATTAGGCCAGCCACAGAATAAAATTATTAATAGTCATAGAATTTCTTTGACTGGTTCTGTGGTCAGTTGGTCTCTTCTGAATGGCTTGCCACACCTCGCATTCCAGTGACCTTCCAAGTTTTTTGCCTACCTATGATCTATCAAAACCTTCTCTTTAACCCTCATGTCCCAGTCAACCATAATTCAGTGTTAAGAATGTTAACTAGTATTTTTGAAAACACTAGACTGAATAGAAATATCAACTTAGACATTAATTGACTGGAACAATGTCTATTTGTATGTTCTGCCCATTTTTAATTGGATTAGTGTGTGTGTGTGTGTGTGTGTGTGTGTGTGTTGACTTGTACAAGGTTTTATATATTTTAAATACTAACCTTTCATCAGATATGCCATTTGCAAATACCTTCCTGTAGTAAGTAGGTTGTCTTTTAGTTTTTTTGATGGTTTTCTTTACTGTGCAGAATCTTTTTATTTTGGCATAGTCCTAATAGTTTATTTTAGCTTTTGTTTCCCTTACCTCAACAGACATCTGGAAAAATGTTACTATGCCTGGTGTCAGAAAAATTAGTGCCTGTGTTCTCTTCTAGAATTTTTATGGTTTTAGGTCTTACGTAGGCCTTTAATCTATTTTGAGTTTATTTTTGTGTAAGAAAGTGGTCCAGTTACTTTTTTTTTTTTTTTTGCATGTAGCTGTCCAATTTACTTCAACCATTTGTTGAAGAGACTGTCTTACTCCCATTGCAAATTCTTGCCTCCTTTGTTGAAGATTAATTGACCATATATCTATGGGTTTATTTCTGTGTTCTTTATTCTGTTCTGTTGATCTATGTGTCTGTTTTTGTGCCAATATCATACTGTTTTGATTCCTATAGTTTTTGTAGTATATTTTGAAATTTTGATTGTGATAGCTCCAGTTTGTTTGTTCTTTGTCAAGATTTCTTTGGCTATTTGGAGTTTTCTGTGGTTCCATACAAATTTTATTATTACTTGTTGTAGTTCTGTGAAAAATGCTGTTTGTATTTTGAAGCGGTTGCATTAGATCTGTAGGTGCTTTGGGTTGTATGGGTATTTGAATAATATTTGTTCTCCCAATCCATTAGCATGTAGTATCTTTCCATTTGTGTCATACTCAATTTCTTTCACCAGTGTTTTATGGTTTTCAGAGTATAGGTCTCTTACCTCCTTGTTTAAGTTTATTCCTAAGTATTTTATTAATTTTGGTGCAATTGTAAATGGGATTGTTTTCTTAATTTCTCTTTTTGCTGCTTAATTAGTATATAGAAATGCAACAGATTTCTGTATATTGATTTTGTATCCTGTGACCTTACTGAATTCATTTATCATTTCTAGTAGTTTTTTTGATGGACTCTTTAGGGTTTTCTATATATAGAAGCATGTTATCTACAATTGGTGAAAGTTTTGCTTCTTCCTTACCAATTTGGATGCCTTTTATTTCTTGTCTGATTGCTGTGGCTAAGACTTCTAGTACCATGTTGAATAAAAGTGATGAGAGTGGACATCCCTCTCTTGTTCCTGAGTGTAGAGGGAAAGCTGTCAGTTTTTCCCCATTGAATATGATGTTAACTGTGGATTTTTCATAATGCCCTTTATTATGTTGAGGTATATTCCCTCTAAATCTACTCTTTTGAGGAGTTTTGTCATGAATGGACATTGTACTTTGTCAAAAAGTTTTTTTGTGTCTATTGAAATGATGATATGGTTTTTGATCTTTTTCTTGCTGATGTGATATATCACATTGATGGATTTGTGAATATTGGACATGCTTGCATCCTAGGAATAAATCCCACTTGATAATTGTGAATGTTTTTTTAATGTACTCTTGGATTCTGTTTCTTAATATTTTGTTGAGAATTGTTGCGTCTATGTTCATCAGAGATATTGGCCCATAGTTCTTTTTGTAGTGTCTTTATCTGGGTTTGGTATCAGGGTAATGCTGACCTCACAGAATGAATTTGGAAGCTTTCCTTCCTCTTATATATTTAGGAATACTTTGGGAAGAATAGATATTAATTTTTCTTTCAATATTTGGTAGAATTCACCTGTGAAGCCATCTGGTCTTGGACTTTTGTTTGTTGGGAGGGTTTTTGTTTTGTTTTTTATTAAGATTCCATTTCATTGCTGGTAATTGGTCTTTTCAAATTTTCTATTCCTGATTCAATTTTTTTGGGTTATATGTTTCTAGGATATTATCCATTTCTACGAGATTGTCCAATTTGTTGGCACATAATTCTTCATAATATTTTCTTGGAATCCTTTGTGTTTCCATGGTGTTGGTTGTTACTTCTCTTTCATTTCTGATTTTGTTTGACTCCTCTCTCATTCTCGTTTTGTTTTTGTTTTTGATGAATCTGGCTAAAGATTTACCAATTACCTTTTCAAAAGTCCTGCTCCTGATTTCATTGATCTGTTCTATTGCATTTTTCATTTCAATTTTATTTCCTCTCTAATCTTTATTATTTCCTTCCTTGTGGCTTGGGTTTAGTTTGTTCTACTTTTTCTAGCTCCTTTTGGTGTTTATTTGAGATTTTTCTTTATTGAGGTAGGCCTGTATTTCTGTAAACTTTCCTCTTAGAACTGATTTTGCCACATCCCCAAAATTTTGGACTATTGAGTTTTTATTTTCATTTGTCTCCATGTATTTTTTTATTTATTCTTTGATTTATTGGTCATTCATTGTTTAGTAGTATGTTATTTTTTTTAATGTTTTAAAATGTTTTATTTATTTTTGAGACAGAGAGACAGAGCATGAGCAGGGGAGAGGCAGAGAGAGAGGGAGACACAGAATCCGAAGCAGGCTTCAGGCTCCGAGCTGTCAGCACAGAGCCCGATGCGGGGCTCGAACTCACAAACCGTGAGATCATAACTTGAGCCAAAGTCGGACACTCAACTGACTGAGCCACCCAGGTGCCCCTAGTAGTATGTTATTTAACCTGTATTTCTATTCTTTCCAGATATTTCTTGTGGTTGATTTCTAGTCATAGTGTTGTGGTCAGAAAAGATGCATGGTATGACTTTGACCTTTTTGAATTTGTTGAGATTTGTTTTGTAGCTTAACATGCTATCTGTTATGGAGAATGTTTCATGTGCACTTGAAAAGAATGCATATTCTGCTGTTTTAGGATGGCATGTTCTGAATATATCTGTTAGATCCATCTGCTCCAACATGCCATTCAAAGCCACTGTTTCTTTGTTGATTTTCTGTTTGGATGATCTATCCACTCATATAAGTGGGGTGTTAAAGTCCCCTACTATATATTACTATCACTTCCTTCATGTTTGTTTTAGTATCTTTAGGTATTTGGGTACTTTCATGTTGGGTGCATAAATGTTTGCATAAATCTTCTTGTGGGATTGATCCCTTTATGATTACATAGTGTTCTTCTTTGTCTCTTGTTACAATCTTTGTTTTAAAGTCCATTTTGTCTGACATAAACTACCCCAGCTTGCTTTTCACTTCCATTTGCATGGTAAATGCTTCTCCATCCCCTCACTTTCAATCTGCATATGTCTTTAGTTCTGAAATGTCTCCTGTAGGCAGCATATAGATGGGTCTTACATTTTAATCCATTCTGTCACCCTGTGTCAGAGTGATTGGAGCATGTAGTCCATTTACATTCAAATCCATTATTGATAGGTATATATTTATTGCCATTTTGTTACTTGTTTTATGGTTGTTTTATAGTTCTTCTCCCTTTATTTCTTGCTTTTTTTCTCATGGTTTGCTGGCTTTCTTTAGTGATATTTTTGGATTCCTTTCTCTTTATTGATTTATTTTTTGTATATCTATTACTGGCTTTGGATTTGTGGTTACCACTAGGTATTTATATAACATCTTATGCATATAGAAGTCTTTAGTTGATGGTCACTTAAGTTTGAACCCATTCTAAAGACAGTAATTTTTTACTCCTCTCCCCCTTTTATTTTAGGTATATCGTGTCATACTTTATATCCTTTTATTCTGTTTTATAGGTATACTTATTTTTACTGCTTTTGTGCTTCCTACTTTTCTTATTCCTACGTACAGTCTTTCCTTTCCACCCAAAGAGTTCCTTTAACACTTCTTGAAATGCTGGTTTAGTGGTAATAAATTTTTTTAACTTTTTTTTTTCTGGGAAACTCCTCTTTTGAATTATAGCCTTGCTAGATGGAATATTCTTCATTGAATGTTTTTTTTTCTTCTTTCAGCACTTTGAATCTATCAGGACACTACCTTCCGGCCTACAAACTTTCTGCTAAAAAATCAACTGATGGTCTTATGGGGCTCTCTTGTACATAACTGTTTTCTCTTGTTAGTTTTAAAATTCTCTCTTGATTATTACTTTTTGCCATTTTATTTAGTATTTGTCTTGGTGTGGACCTCCCTGGGTTGATTTTGTTGGGGACACTCTTTGCCTCCCGGATCTGGATTTCTGTTTCCTTTCAGTTATTACTTCTTCAAATCTAACTTCTACTTCAGGGATCCCTATGATGCTAATATTACTACACTTGGAGTCCCTGCGTTCCCTTAATGTTTTTTCATTGGTTACTATTATTATTCTTTCTTCTGTTTGGCTTGATTGTTTTCCATTACTTTGTCTTCCAGATCATTGATCTCTTCTGGCTTCGTCTAGTCTACTATTTATTCTCTCTAGTGTATTTTTAATTTCAGTATGGACTTCTTTATCTCTGGTTCTTTTTTTTAATGTTTTCTATCTCTTTATTGAGGGTTTCATTGAGACCCTCCACTCTTTTTTCAAGTCCAGTGGGTATCTTTATGATCATCACTTTAAACTGTCCGTAAGGCATATAGTTACCTCTGTTTAATTTAGATCTTTCCATGATTTTTGTCTTGTTATTTTTATTTGGGACCAGTTCCTCTGTCTCCTTATTTAGTCTAACTCTCTGAGTTTGTCTCTATCTGTTAGGAAAGTCAAATCTATCTTCCACTTTTGAAAGTAGCAGCCTTATGCAGAAGAGGTCCTGTAGTGTCCTGCATTGTAATGTCCCCTGTTCACCAGAACCTGGCACTTCAGGAGTGTCTCTTATGTGTGTTGCATGCACCCTAATGTTGTGGCTGACCTGTGTTTGCCTTCAGTCCAATCATCTGCAATCGCTCTCTTTGCCTATTGTAGGCAGAGTTTGGTCCCTCTGTTTTTAGTGGGCTAATCTGGGTCACCTTGAGATTGAGTTGAATGCAGACCAGCTGTTTGTCAGAGACACAGTAGCACCAAATTGCAGGGCACTCTCCCTGTATTGTCCCTTGAGAAGCTTTTGTCAGTAGGCTGGACCTGCAGTCAAACTAAACGTTAGCCACCAGCCCACTGCTGGGGTCCACTCAGACTGTGGTTATCTTCCCCTCTCCCTGAGACAGGAGTCACTTTGGAATGGTGCTGGTTCCTGTCAGGGGTCCAAGCACACTGCCATGCTTATGGCACTGCTTTGAATGGACACCTGCCAAGCATGTGTTGGAGGCAGCAGGTCCACAGGAAAATGAGCTGTTAGCTGGGTGAGCAAGCTAAATGCTGAGTGTTCACACTGTGCTGGTTCCCACAGATGTCCATATAGCTAGGCTTGGAGGTGGGAGAGGAAAAGGGCCACTGCCCTTTGTTCTCGGAGAAATTCCCAAAGATCCCTGCCCCTTGTACATATGCTCTGAGATTAGTAAACAAATCTCCCTCCTGTATACCCCAGGCTTTTTTCAAACTGCTGCTCCTATGCTGTATCTCAGCCAGGCCGTTTTTTGTGCTCTTTTAAGGGCAGGGATTCAGTTTCCTGTCACTTCTAGCTCTCAAAGAGCCAAGCACACTCGTTTTTTAAAGTTCTAGTGTCAAGCCCCACTGATTGTAAGAACTTGTGATATTAATACCCTGTGATGTCAAAGCCAAACGTTATGGGAGTTAGTCTTCCTAGTGCAAGTCTCCCTGTGCTCAGGGTGCCCGGTATGAGGTCTGCTCCTCTCTCCTCTTGGTGCCTGCAGCATCCCTCTCTCCTGCACATGGTCCCAAGTGTCAGTTTGGCTCCCCGCTGCATCTCTGCTCTTCCTACTCTCTTCATTGTGGCATCTTCTCTACATTTAGGTGTGGAGAGTCTTTTAGGCCAATCTTTAGGTCATGTTCTGGGTTATTTACACTGATGTAGGTGTTTTTTAGGTATATCTCTGGGACAGGGTGAGCCTAAAATCCTCCTATTTGGCCATCTTCCCTGGAACCAAACATAACCATATCTAATAAAACAAAGTCTAGATAAAACTGTGAAATTATTTTTAAAAGGCTGTTCCATGATATGATATAAAAATACTGTGGCAGACAAGCTTCAAATTCCTTTCCAGTTTGAAAACCTTTAATTCTAGTATTTCTCATAAGGATACTTGGTTTAACATAGGGACCACAAGAGACAGGATAATTGATTGAGATATCTATTTTTGTTGTTGTTGTTCTCACTGTTGAAGAAGAAAAGATACTTTCCCCAAATTTGGCCATACCTTTTGGTTTTGAAGTCCAGGTGGTTTCCGTGCCTAGGGACCTTGTGTTTCAGCCCTGGAGCTGTAGTCCACATGACAATGGTCAGAACCCTAACTTATTTGAGGTATATATCCTGTAGCTCCTCATCTTTATTTCCTACCTTTCTCATGAGGCTTTCTTTAGCGCCTTAAATATACCCAAATGTTCCTTTGCTCCAGGACCTTTGCACAGGTGTTTCCCTTATCTGCAATGCCCTTACATGGCTAGAGTCGTCTTGCATGAGACTGGCATCTCTAGCCACCCTATAAAAAGAGGATTTCTGAACACTCTCTACCACATTTTTATTAGCTACTTGTTTGCTTCTTTTATAAAATTTGTCATCTGCCCAATTATTCTTCATGTATACTTGCTTTTGGCCTGTCTTCTTCCCTGGAATGTAAGGTCTCTAATGAAAGGGATTATGTCCATCATTCCCAGTAACGTTTTCCCAGTGTCCAGCACAGTTCTTGGAGCATAGTAGAATTTCATGTATTTCTTAAATATTAATGCAGATGAATTAGTGGATGAATGGAACACTTGGGCAGAACTCTGCTGGGGCCTGGGCTACAGAATTTGAAGGTGGGTACTAGAGACAGAAAATCAGTGCTATTCAACAAGAATAGTGGCCCTAAATTCAAGCCAAAGAATAGACGTATCAAGAAAACATGAAGCAGATTGGAACTAGCTGGAAAAACAACCTATATGATTAGAACTTGGGAACTGTTGCTAAATAGGAAAACAGAGACTTTTCAGACAGACTCATTAAGTTACTGGGTTAAGTAAATACAAGTTGGTAAAAATAACATTTTATTTGAAGCAAATTTTATTATTTAAAAGGTTAATGGAAATGTGACATAAAAATTTAGAAGAATATAAGTTATAGTTAAAAATTACTGGGATGTATCCCAATAAAAAAGAAACTAAAGAGAAAACAAAAGTTTATTTTTGGTGAAGAATTTGAAAGGTGCCAAATGGAATGCCACTAAAAGAATCATGGCTCCAAGAACTAAAAACATGATTATAATGAGTAATGGAAATGTCACATGAGCTAATATGAGAAGTTTTTAGTCAAGTAACAAGCTTGAGCAGAAATTAAAAGTTAATGGCTTCTTTTTTTTAATATAGAAGTTAATGACTTCTTAATTTTGTAGTTGAAATATTGACAAAATCATTGAAAAGTATTTCATGACCATAGCACATTTGTCAGACCATTGACTTGATGGTATATGTCTTATTAAAATATAAGAAACAGTTGCCCAAGTTCAGGCAGAATGGATTAATAATATGGAACTATAATCTCCAGGAATGGAGGACTAAGAAGGGGACAGTAATCAGAGATGGAATGTCAGATATTGGCTTTAGGGATGAACACAGTGGGTAATCCTTCCTCATAGGAGCAGGTTGGGCTCTGGAAACAGACAAATCACAGGAAAATGGATCATACAACTAAAACAACTAAAATTCTTTGAGATGGGAGTCTGAATTCAGTTTCTCCATGATTTATCACTCCCTAACTTTCAGCCACTATCCTGTGTCATGGAGAAATAGAGAAGTAAACCATATCAATTTCTCACAAGGAGAATTATAATGATAATTCATGCCTCCCTAGCTTCTGTAGGAGTCAGTACCTTGATCAAAGTATAATTAAACTGTGTATAAGCTGTAATAACAGTTTGATGAGTCATATGAGTCAAATACATCTACTCTGAGCTGGGAGAGATTGTTAATGTTTACCAGGTAAGGCTTTTCAAAAGTCGGGTTACTGCCGCATCTGATGAAAACATGGCATACATCTCTGTCTCCCAGCTCTAGGCAAAATCAATCTCAAGGACTATTCTTTAAACTTCAAACAAGTTTTAAGGAAGATTCCATTAAGGTTTAAGAACTGAATCTTCCAAGCCTAAAATTAAAACAGTAGGTATCATAAAACTAAAAGATGTGGAGTTGGATGCTTATGCTGAGCCATTTACTCTAAATGGATAACTTGAAGTGTTTTGCCAAACCCTTCAACAAATCTATATGCAATGATGCTCCATTTATTGAGTGCTTCCAGGAAACTGGTTCATAAAGATGAATTTTCCAGATAACTGAAGCATCAGAACTATTTTCTGATGTATATAACATACCAAATTGCTTTGCCAGTAGAGGATGCTGAATTTAATCACTCCTTCTCTCCCTCAGAGAATGACTCAAGACCATCATAACCTATTACCCTTAGTAATGACCTGGGACTCCACTGAGGTATGAAGGAATAAAAGATTTTTCTTTTGTTGGGACAAAATGGTATGAACATCTTCTGCTTCTGTAGTTTTAGCAGATATTAGAATTTTTTGGTCTTTTTTTTTTTTGGCGTTTGTTTCTCTGCTCCTATGTTCTTGTTTCTAATTTGTTGACTTCCTACAACTGGAATTTTCCACTTTGAAAATCTTATCTCTTCTTTAAAGTGCTTTGGCTTTATGATAACTTTAGCAATGGCATTCACCACTCAAAGATACTTGGTTTAATTTCATGTTGGTTGCTGGTTTCTAAATGGTGGAAGATGTGTGAAATCTCACCTCTAAATTAGTCACAAGGGAATAAATTACTCTTTTACAGTGAGTAATTTAAAATTGCTTTATTGTCTTATTTTTTATTTTTTTAATTTACATCCAAATTAGTTGGCATATAGTGCAACAATGATTTCAGGGGTAGATTCCTTAGTGCCCCTTACCCACTTAGCCCATCCCCCCCTCCCACACCCCCTCCAGTAACCCTCTGTTTTTATATTATTTTTTACCCTTCCCTTATGTTCATCTGTTTTGTCTCTTAAAGTCCTCATATGAGTGAGGTCATATGATATTTGTCTTTGTCTAATTTCACTTAGCATACTCACTGTAACTTAAAATTGTTTTAATGTTTATTCATTTTTCAGAGACAGAGAAAGACAGGGCATGAGTGGGGAAAGGGTAGCCAGAGAGAGAGAGACACAGAATCTGAGGCAGGCTCCAGGCTCTGAGCTATCAGCACAGAGACTGACACAGGACTTAAACTCACGGACCACGAGATCATGAGCAAGGTCGAAGTCGGACACTCAGCCGACTGAGCCATATTTGAAACTCAACATGCCGAAATTTAAGTCCCAAGAATAAAAATACAACTATTTATGAGAGATATTGGGTTAGAATATCCCAGAGAGAAATATAATCTCATCCTTCCAGGCTATGAAGACAGGTGTAAGACTACAGTGGGTACCATCCACACACTCATTTACATTCCTTTTCTGTAAGGCTTTGCCTGTTATTCTGAATCTAGTACTGAATATATATCACATTATAATCAGGAACCATAATATCATTGGTAATTTATACATGATTGAATTCTAAATGTTAAAAAGGATTCTGAACAGATTAATCTGAACAATACATTTAATTTAAAAATCCGTAATCAGGCTTTATACTTTCTTTTAGTTTCTGGTTCTTATTTTTCTCACTTGCATAACCTTGGTCTGGACTGTGTCCTTTCACAGAATGTGTTGAGAAAAGCAGCATAAGTATCCTAATGCTTGAGGTTTCCAAACTGTCTCCATAGATGCAAACCTCTGTTAGGAGAAATGTAGACTCTGTGAAGAAAAACAAATTTAATCCAAACCTTGAGCTGAGAGCAATACTCTGAAGTTAGTCTGACAAATTATACAACAGGGGGGACACAGCTCCTTTGTATTTCTAGTTGACTCTTAAGATTCCATCCTTCTCTTACTTATGTGTTTATTACAACATTTATCATTTTCCCTCTTATTCTTTTCAACTTTATTGTAAAATAAAATTTTTAAAATAAACTTCTCCCTTATATGCAATCTTTTCTCCAAAGAGAAGAGAGCTCTGAAAAGATTTCTTTAGGAAAAAGTATGTTCAGAATGGTACTTTTAACTGTATCATTAATCTTCCCCAAAGTTCTGTGAATTGAATAATAGGCAGGTGGGAACTGAAGCAAGGAAAAAAGTGTCATTTTCCTTCTTTTCATTTCCCTTTAACAGTGTGCATGGTATCTAGATAGGGAAATGACTAAACATCTTCACTTTTATACTTTTTTCCCAAAAGGTATCAAACAGTAACTTTGTCTTAGACAAAACTGCTCAAAACATAGAAGTAAAAACCAAAACCAAAGATACACCAGTACCTAAATACCTTAGCTATCTAGAGAATCAGATATCTGGCAAAACACTAGTTGAGATGATAGTAGAGAAACATTTAGCATATAAAAAAATCTTCTGACTTAAGCTAATGCATTTTAATTGAGACAGACCTCACTTTTTATTTTTCAATTGATTATATATTAAGAATATAAAGAAACCTTCTGTCATAAAAGTCTTCAATATTTTCTCCTGACTGTTACTTAATTTAATTTTTTTAATTATAGAAGTTTCATAGTTATACTACCCATTTATTACCCATTTTCAAAGCTACCCATTTTTTAACTTGCTGTTTTCTGCTTTGAGTGTGATGGTCAGAATGGCTAATCCCTCACCAATATTATATAACTACTCTTCTAAATATATTCTTCTTTCTTTTATGAGCTTATTTTTTTACATTTCATTTTTAAATTTATTTTAATACATAGTAGGATGGAGAGATCCCACATTTCTCATATATTAGGAACACTCCCCTACAAAAACAAATATTTTTAGAGCATGTTACGTCCTCTTGGCTGGAGTCTTAAGATTAACTTTTGTAGAATGAATTAGGTAAAAGAGTTTGTGATAGATCGGTAATCTTCCTTTTAAAGTTAGGCAGATTTTCCCTATTACAATGTTACTGTTTTTCTGAATTTAAGAATTTATTTATTAAGTATCTAGTAGATGACCAGGAATTAAGCACTGAGGATAACTGGATTATAGAGCTGCAGTATCTACCCTCAAGCTCATGGTCTACTTGGGGTAGGTCTGAATGTAAACAGATCCCTCCTGAGCACTGTATTAAAGGCTGTGCCATTAGGCTCTGCCTAAATGACCTTTGTAGCAGTGAGGGTTCCCAGAGGAGGCGATATTTGAGCTGTGTCTTGGAGGATGAATAAGGATTCACCAAGAAGACAGAAGCAGAGGGCATTTCAGGTTGAGGGAACAGCAACTGGCAAGATGCACATGTGAAGTATGCCAACACATTGAAAAAATTATGAGAAGTTTGCTACAATGCAAATAAATGTGCCAGAAAAGATACCGTGCTTGGAAAAATCAATCTTGTGGCCATATAGAGGAAGTATGGGAAGAGAAGAGAAAGTAGAGGTTATTGGTTATTTTAATAGTTCAGGTGAAATATGATTGTCTGAAATTAAGTCATAGCAATAAAAATGAGGAAGGAAATAGAATAGAGAAGTACTTGGAAAGTAGACTCCCAGGTTTTTTGTTTGGTAAACACAGTAGTCATACAAAAGCCAGGATATAAGTTAAAGGAGGCAACTTTGGGAGATCACTTACCTCTGCAGATACTGAGTTTCAGTCACCCAAAGACCATCCAGTCAACTGTTGGTAGTTGATATGTGAAATACAAAAGAGCTGTCTGAGGTGAAGTTAAATCTTTGGGAGTTATGAATTTATAAATTGAGAATCGTAAACTCAAACGTCTACAGGTCATGGTTGCTGCCTAGGCAAGGGAAGTGAGTGAAGTGGATAATAATGGGGGGACTGTCATGAGCTGGAGAGAGCATGTCCAATCTCAGGGGGGCAGCTGTTACTCTGCTCCAATAGATCGTTGATGTGGGACTGTGGGGTCAGTGCAGCCAGTTTTTTTTATCTTTTAAGAGAAAACAGAAACTTGGATTTTATTCTAAGCTCTAACTAGCTTAAGATTTTTAAAAATCACTTTTTAAGCCAAAACAAATTAGTTGGCTGGTTACACCAAGTCCATGGACACTTCTGTTGTAGACGGTATTGCAAATTATAAACCTAAATAAAATTCCTAAGAAAAAAATGTAGTCTAAAGTGAGAAAAGGAGAATCTCAGATTGCAACTCAAAAAACTTGAGGTTGAAGAGATAGCCTTGTACAGGTACTGTACAATGTAACTCATATTTTTAGTGGTGGGAGAGTAAAAGTAACATTTTGAGACATAAAGATGTGTGCCATGAGAAATTCAGGATTATCAACTTCAGATAAGCCTTCAATTGTACCTTTCATTAACTCACTCTCATCTATCACCCCTTCATTTCAAATCTCCTCCATTGCCTCACCCTCACCTCCAACCCCGGATATCCTATTTTAGTTGGTGACTGCATGACTCCACTCATGCTTTATGTAGGAAATAGAAACTATCAGAAATGTCCCATACCCTTGATACGAAACACATGATCTTATCTTCTGCTGCTCTCTCCTGTCATTCTCCGTCCAGCTCCTCAGAAGTCTGACACTCAAAGACTTGTCTCTGAATCTATTCAGACACTGTCTCAGTCTATACCTAGATTTATGTATGTTCGGGCCTCTTTCATTAACAAGACTGAGGAACAAAACAACCACTCCTAACCCCACAAGTTTCTCTGACTCATTCTGTTATCTTTCTTCCCTTTTCAGTCCAACTTTTTGAAAGAACCATATACACACCCTGTCTCCAGTTCCTGTCCCCCACTCACTCCTTAGCCTATCTGATCTAGCTTCTGTTTCAAAACCCTACCAGACTCTCTCTTGCTAAGGTCAGCAGCTACTAAACCTACTGAAGGTTTCAGTCCTCACCTCTCTGTCCTCTTCATGTCATTTGACCCTGTGCCACTCCACTCTTTGTGACCTACAATTCCCTGGGCTCTCCTGGGCTTCCTCCTACTCCTTCTTTAGATCATGTCTCATTCTTCACTTCCCTTGGGAACCCTGCCTTTACTGGTTTCAATCTCACTATTATATGCTCTTTGAGGGCAATAAAACTCTCCTTTGTAACAATTTTCACTGTGAAATTTTATATTTGTGTGCTTTCCCTGCTCATAAGCTCAAGAAAGGCAGGAAGCATTGCTGGGCTTTCTCATCTTGATAGTGCACTGTCCCTGGTCGAAGGCCTGACCCAAGTAACTAGTTGAAGACCTGGGGTTAATAATTGTCTGTCTAGTAGATGAATGGCTAACTGAAAATGAATGAGCTGAAAGCCTGGAACCACAAATAATAGAGGCTGCCTCACTTGCCTAGTATGTGAGGAAACAATTGGAAGACAGGTTTGTTTCAACTTATTTCATATTTGGATAATTTCCATGTTAAATTTTTGTTCAACATACACCAAACATATATTTCAGGAATTTATCTCAGCAGAGTTGTTCTAATCTATTTAATTTTTCAATCATTTTTATTTTTAGTTTTTATTCTTCAGCCCACATTTGATATTTAATACAACCTCTAGGTAGTATGATATAAAAATAAGTAAGACTTTCTCTGCTCTTAAAGGCATAATTTTTCCTCTTTCTCTATTTAATATTAACAGTTAAATTAAAAGTAACATTTAAATGCTCATTTATTTAAATAGCTGCATATGCAGAGAAAGTAAGTATAAGAATGCTGAACAAAAAGCAGAAATCGTAAGAAGCCAATTGAAATAATATTAAAAACCTTTTACTCTACCCAAAATACTTTTACATCATAAATACATCCATGTAAAGAGACTATATCTAGAGAAGTATATAAAGTATCTATATTTAGAGATTGGCTAAGAGTGAAAACTTAGAGTATGAGGAATGGACTAAATATTATTGCTTATGATCATGAAATATATTCTTTCAATGGTCAGCTGGAGCACTTGTCATTAGCCAAGGTGAACTAGGCCAAGTCCTTAATACTAACTGAGTGTTGGACTGAGCACTGAGAGGAGGAGGAGATCAAAGGACACATAGGTTTCTACATGTGTTGACTAGGGAGAATGAACAGAATTATTTCTAGAAGTTTTCAGTTTGGGCCGCCAATGTGTAACTAAATAAAAACATATTGAAAATAGTCCTATAGTAGGAATTAGGGAGTTCTTGCTTATAAATATCATTTTGGTAGTAACTGATACATCAATGATGGGTGAAGGTCAGGGATCAGTCAACAGTGTTGGATGTCATGGAGGGGTCAAGCTGCATTGAAGATGAAAAAGTCCTTTGAATTTTCCAATTAAATACATATGAGAGTCTAGTATATGGATTTGGAGTTACAAAACAGAATTTTTCTGGAACCGAATATGTCAAATTCAGTCTATATCAGGACAGCCTGTGTACAAATTCCAGTTTTGTCATCTTTGATAGATGACATCAGTCAAATTAGTTTACCTCTCGAAGTCTCAAGAGTTTCTCATCTGCACAGTAGAGATAACAATACCTGCCTTCCAATGTTTGGGAAAGAATTAAATAAGATATTTAGTACAATGTCTTTCACATAGTAAATGCCAAACATATAGCATTGACAATGAGGAAGACAACCATCTCTGTTTATGGAAGGGTCAGGACAAATACAAAAGAAGGAAGGAGATTTTGAATCAACATAGGGATGAGATTTGAAAGACCGAGTTGTCTAGATGGAGGGGAGTATGATAGTATGTAATGAGTTTCCCATTACTGGAAGAAAGGAATAAACAATCGTTTGACAGGAAGTTGACAGTCTTGAGGCATTTGAGGAGTTTGACAGGCTTGAGGCATGATACACAGGTTAACATTCTAGTTTTATGATTATATTAGCTCCCCTCAGGAATAGGAGATAGACGTGTGGGGTATGTAATTTTGGGAAGAGGGGAAAAGAGACAATTTTCTTATAAGATTAATAGAAAATATGATCTATTATCACAGCAAAAAAAACAATACCCCCAACTGGACAATGACAATTTCCTGGTCAAATGCAGAGTGGTAGCTATTATACACAAACACTTCCCCAGGCATTTCTCTGCCCACTCATTGATTTTATGAACAACAGCCTCATTTCTTTTACTGTGAGGTCAAATATTTAGGAGAATAAATAATTTCCTCTTCAGAAAAGGTTGGGAGCTCTGATTTATGGGAATGACAGTATATGTCATTTTCTACGAAAAGCTGAATTGTGAAAACAGAGCATTTGGTGAGTGACGGGTAGTAGTGTTACTGAAGACTTATTCAATTAAGAAAATAATTACCTATAGAAATTTTTAAAGGGAAACTCCAAAATTATTTCACTTTACTCTCAATGTATGAAGTCCACACAGGACGAAGTAAATGCTAATGCAGCCATTTCTGAAGACTGTTCTCACTGTTTTTAGAGCAGTGGTCATGAGTGACTAGAGCCATCCCCATTTGGTCTGGTGACAATACCTCTTTATTCTTGGGATCACTGGCTACAACTAACAGTGAAAATTCAGGCTATAAATCTAAATGATATTCACAATCCTAGACTATTACCAGCTCAAAAACCTGAGGGATTCTAAATATTAAGATAAGATTTAGCATGTCATTATTCTTCGCATGAAAACATTTCAGATAAATGTTTCTAGTCCCCAGATCTTGGAGAGGTAGAGGATTCTTTGTGCAATAATCCCTCAGAGGAAAAACCTTGAAGGAGCCCTATTTTTCCTTACAATGTATGAAACCTGAGCGTATGAAATGGTCGTTATACACAGATCAGCTCTAAATTCTCCAGGGGAAGAACTCTTCCAGCTGTAAACATACTGAAGAGAACAGTTCTGGATCTGATTTCCTACCAGGCTAGTAGACTTAGAAAATGTATTTACCGTTCACTCACAATACATCCTGAGTGCACCATTACATATATAGGTCTCCAAGGACAATACTCCATACATTCTGAATGGGAAATAAAATCATCAGGATTACAGTCTTCTAAGACAATCCTAAATCACACAATGTATCTTGAGTGGTAACTATGAGAAGTGCATCAAACTAACTCCCATTCATGTAGGGATAAAGAGTAGAGACAGGTTCCTTTTATCTGGGCAATGTAAATAAAGCTATGTAGCAACATGTTAGCAACTTGGCATTCTTAGATTTAATAGTCACTGTTCTACAAAATGGTGTGTGATATTATTAGACTCCTGACTGGAAATATTTTATAATTCTATGGAGGCATAAATTGGACTTGAACATGCTGCAAGGCGAGAAAGTTTGGATTAACTAGTGAACGAGTGGATGAGTCTAACTGACTATTCAGTATCCACACATGGTTTCCCTCCCTCTCTGTTTTCATCTTATTTTTACTTCCCTTCCCCTATGTTCATCTGTTTTGTTTCTTAAATTTCACATATGAGTGAAATCATATGATATTTGTCTTTCTAGCTTGACTTATTCCACTTGGCATCCATGCTGTTGCAAATGGCAATATTGCATTCCTTTTGATCACTGGGTAACATTCTTTTATATATATATATTCCAAATCTTTATCCATCCATCAGTCAATGGACATTTGGACTCTTTCCACAATTTGACTATTGTTGACAGCGCTGCTATAAATAATGGGGTGCTTGTGCCCCTTTGAATCACCATTTTTGTATCCTTTGGATAAATACCTAGTAGTGCAATTGCTTGGTTGTAGGGTAGTTCTATTTTTATTTTTGTGAGGAACCTCCATACTGTTTTACAGAGTAGCTGCACGTCATGGATTCCCACGAGCAGTGCAGAAGGATTTCCCTTTCTTTGCATCCTCGCCAACATCTGTTATTTCCTGAGTTGTTAACTTTCACCATTCTGACAGGTGTGAGTTGGTATCTCATTGTAGTTTTGATTTCTATTTCTCTGATGATGAGTGATGTTGAGCAATTTTTCATGTCTGTTAGCCACCTGCATGTCTTCTTTGAAAAATTGCTTATTAATGTCTTCTGCTCATTTCTTTACTGTATTGTCTGTTCTTTGAGTGAGTTGAGTTTGATAAGTTCTTTATGGATTTTGGGTAGTAACCCTTTATCAGATATGCCATTTGTGAGTATCTTCTCCCGTTCCGTTGGTTGCTTTTTAGTTTTGATGATTGTTTTCGTTGCTGTGCAGAAGCTTTTTATCTTGATGAAGTTCCACTGGTTCATTTTTGCTTTTATTTCCCTTGTCTCCAGGCACCTGTCTAGTAAGAAGTGGCTGCAGCTGAGGTCAAAGTGGTTGCTGCCTGTGTTCTATAGGATTTTGATGGTTTCCTTGTCTTATGTTTAGGTCTTTCATACATTTTATATATTTGTAAGAGATCTTTTCTTTTTCTTTCTTTCTCTCTTTCTCTCTTTCTTTCTTTCTTTCTCTCTTTCTCTCTTTCTCTCTTTCTCTCTCTCTCTTTCTCTCTTTCTCTCTCTCTCTTTCTCTCTTTCTCTCTCTCTCTTTCTCTCTTTCTCTCTCTTTCTCTCTTTCTCTCTCTTTCTTTCTCTCTCTCTTTCTTTCTTTCTTTTGACAGAGAGAGTGGATGGGAGAGGGGCAGAGAGGGAGAGAGAGAATCCAAAGCAGGCTCCACACTGTCAGTACAGAGCCCAATGCAGGACTAGAACTCACAAACTGTGAGATCATGGTTTCCTGTCTTTCATCCATTTTGAATTTATATCTGTGTATGAGTAAGAAAGTGATCCAGGTTCATTCTTCTGCATGTTGCTGTCCAGTTTTCCCAGTACTATTTGCTGAAAAGACAGTATTTTTTCTAATGAATATTCTTACCCATTTTGTCAAAGATGGTTGGCCATACATTTGTGGGTCCATTTCTGGGTTCTCTATTCTGTTCCATTGATCTGTTTTGTGTCAGTACCATACTGTCTTGATTACAGCTTTGTAATACAGCTTAAAGACTTGAATTGTGATGCCTCCAGCTTTGGTTTTCTTTTTTAACAATACTTTGGCTATTTGGGTTCCATACAAATTTTAGGATGGTTTGTTCTAGCTCTGTGAAGAATACTGGTGTTATTTTAATAGGGATTGCACTGAATGTGTAGACTGCTTTTGGCAGCATAGACATTTTAACAATATTTGTTCTCCCAATCCATGAGCATGGAATGGTTTTTTTTTTTCATTTATTTGTGTCTTCTTCAGTTTCTTTAATAAGCTTCCATAGTTTTCAGTGTATGGATCTTTTATATCTTTGTTTAAGTTTATCCCTAGGTATCTTATGGTGTTTGGTGCAGTAGTAAATGGGATGAATCCCTTGATTTCTCTTTCTGCTGCTTTGTATAGAAATGCAACGAATTTATGTACATGGAAATTAAACCCTGCAACTTTGCTGAATTCATGTATCAGTACTAGCAGTTTTTTGGTGGAGTCTTTTGGGTTTTCCATGTAGAGTATCATGTAATCTGTGAAGAGTGAAGATTTGACCTCTTCTTTGCTAATTTGAATGCCTTTTATTTCTTTTTTTTGTCTGATTGCTGGGGCTAGGACTTCTAGTATTATGTTGAGCAACAGGGTGAGAGTGGACATCCCTGTTGTGTTCCTGACCTTAAGGGGAAAGCTCTCAGTATTTCCCCGTTGAGGATGATATTAGCTGTGGACCTTTCATTTATGGCCTTTATGATGTTGAAGAATGTTCCTTCTATATAATTTCTTGGGGGGGTATGGTTTATCAAGAAAGGATGCTACATTTTGTCAAATGTTTTTTCTGCATCTATTGAGAAGATCACTGGCTCTGTTTTCCTTTTGAAATCCTTGGCTCATGGCAAGAAGGGCTCTCTAGAACTTTTCCTCCTTCCTTCCATGCCCTTGAAGGTTAAGGAGTAGTAAGAGCTCTTTCTTATTCCTAGCTCAGGGCATTGTCCCTCTCTCATATGTTTTCTCACACTCTGGTAAATAGCCCCTTTATTAGAATCATCAATTACCTAGTTTGGGTGTACATTGATTTCCTATCAGAATCCTGAAGAATACACCCAGAAATAGTCACTATTCCAATTTTTCAGGTGATGACACTGAGCCTTCAAAAGAACTTATCCTGGATAATACAGATTGCAGAAATTTCATGCTAGGTAGCCACGAGTTCAAATCCTGTATAACTTTGAGCAAATCACTTAAGCTGTATAAATTATGTAACTTCATTTTAGCTGTGTGAGTTGGGGCAAGTTAAATTCTCTGCAGGTCAGTATTCCCCCATGCAAAATAACTCCAGCACATAAGATATCTGTGACTATTGTAAGTGATAATGCATTTGAAGTAATCCTCATAGTATCAAGTACAAAGTGGTTACTAAAAACTGTCAGTTCCATGTCCTAAGAAGTCCCTACAAGTCATAGTGTTTGGTAAAATTTTGGATATAGTTTGATAATTTCCGACTCAGAATCGGTAGTCTGAAGACTAAACTTTTTCGCCTTTATTATTTCTAAGTACATCTTTGTATGCACTGTTATTAAGTAAGATTCTTGTAGGCTTTCCTTTGTTGTTTTAGTCTTTGTTTTTGCAAATTTAACTATAGAATTATGCTTTCAATTCCAAGAGATTCTTCTACTTTATATTCCACAGTAGTAAATTTAGATAAATATTATGAAAACAAAATTTTCCTATTAGCTTTATAATTTAAAAATGTTCTTGGCAGCCTGGACTCCTATAGAAAGTTTGCATCAAAATGACTTTTACTAGTGATGCTAGCAAGCATCAATGCTAAATCTCCCTTTTACGGCCTTTTCCTATTGGTGTATTTGATAATTACTTATCTTACACAGAGGGACATATTTAACTCAAAGCAATTTCTAAAAGTATCTCAGAAGATGGAGAACAACCTTTCTGCACAGCATTTGATTTGACATAACTTTTCACTTTGGGGATTTTCAGTTATTATCAGAAATTGTTTATAATCCACTTGGCAATAGATGTAGCATTGGACTGCTTTATTGAATCCAACTTTTTGTCCAACACGCATATTGATTGGAATATGTCAGCTTTATGAACATTACAATTTTGTTACATTTAACATAGCTGTCACTTGGAGATCTCAAATAGTGGTGCACTGGGCCTGATCATACCAGGAAAACAAATAATAAATTGCTTATTAAAAAAAAACCAGAAACATATTTTAGGCTTTCAGACTGCCAATTTAAAAAGAGAAGTTGTCTTCTTTATTTTTTTAAGTATAGTTGACACACAGTGTTACATTCATGTCAGGTGTACAACTTTGTGATTTGACAAGTTTATATTGTGCTATGTTCACCACAAGTCTAGCTATCTTCTGTCTCATTACATCACTATTTCAATATCATTGACTGTATTCCTTGTGCTGTGCCTTTTATTCTTGTGATTTACTCATGCCATAACTGAAATCCTGTCATGGCAAAACTCTCCCTTCTGGCAACCATCAGTTTGTTCTCTGTATTTATAGGTCTGATTCTGGTTTTTGTTTTTGTTGTTTTTTATTTGTTTGTTTTTGTCTGATTTTACTTATGAATGGAATCATATGGTATTTGTCTTCCTCAGTCTGACTTAATTTGTCATAATACCGTCTAGATCCATCCATGTTGTTGCAAATGGACCATCTCATCCTTTTATATGGTATGTGCAATATTCCACTGTATGTATATGCCACATCTTCCTTATGCATTCATCTACTCATGGACACTTAGTTTGCCTCCATATCTTGTCCACTATAAATAATGCTGCAATAAATATGAGAATACATGTATCTTTTGGAATTAGTGTTTTCATTTGTTTTGGGTAAATACCCAATAGTGGAATTATTGGGTGACATGGCCATTCTATTTTTAATTTTTTGAGAAATGCCAATACAGTTTTCCACAGTGGTTAGATACACACCAGCAGTGCATGAACATTCCTTTTTCTCCACATCCACACCACCTTTTGTTTCTTTTTATTTTAGCCACTCTGACAGGTATGAGGAGATATCTCATTGTAGTTTTTTTTTTATTTTTTTTTAACATTTATTTTTGAGAGACAGAGTGAGACAGAGCGCGAATGGGGCAGGGGCAGAGAGAGAGAGGGGGTACACAGAATCTGAAACAGGCTCCAGGCTCTGAGCTGTCAGCACAGAGCCTGACATGGGGCTTGAACTCATGGACAATAACATAATGACCTGAGCCGAAGTTGGCCACCCAACCACCTGAGCCACCCAGGAGTCTCTCATTGTAGTTTTGATTTGCATTTCCCTGATGGTGACTTATGTTGAGTATCTTTTCATGTGTTTGTTGGCCTCTGGATGTCTTCTTTGGAAAAATGTCTATTAAGGTCCTCTGTCCATTTTTAAATCAGATTGTTTGTTTTTCTTGGATGTTGAGTTGTATAAGTTCTTTATATTTTGGATACTAACACCTTAGCAGATCTATCATTTGCAAATATCTTCTACCATTCAGTAGGTTGTCTTTTTGTTTTGGTGATGGTTTCCTTTGCTGTACAAAAGCTGTTTGATGTAGCTCAATCCAGTACTCAATCCAGTACTGGTACACTACACAAACCCCACCAACAAGAATTAAGGACATTTCACTCACAACTCTCCTGTTATGAAGGAAAAAGACAATGAGTTTTGGGAGCAACAGACATTTGGAACTGATTAAACAAACCCCCAAATTTCAGGCAACTAATGGTGTCTCTCCTTGAGCATTCAGATCTCTTGCAACATGAGTTTTCTTGTCTCTATTGACCCTATGGCAATATTGACAAACTAAGAAATGTAAATAGTAAAATGGAAAGGAAAGAAGCAAGCAATGGACATAAGCACTAGATAAGCCCTAGATAGGATAATTATATCCTCTATAATTGAAAAATAATTTTGACATAATTAAACAGTCATTAATTCATTTCTTCAATAGAAAATTGGATTGCCTATATTTTCTAAGCAGATATAAAAATTGCGTCAGAACTAACACTTGGTTCCATATGACATTGTCATACCCACAGGTGCCCCAGAGAACCCTCTGGCCACCAATGCCTCCTAACTAGTTTTCACATTTGTAGCCTCAAGCCTGTGCTAATACAGGAGCCACTAGCTACATGTGGCTATTTAAATGTAAATTTAAATTAATTAAATTATAAAAATTTTAAAAAGTAAGTTCCTCTGTCACACTAATCACATTGATGTGCTCAACAGACACAAGTGGCTACTGTATTGAATGGCACAGATATAGAACATTTCCATCATTGAAGAAATGTTTACAGGAAAGTTCTGTAAGCATTTCTATTTGCCCTGGACATCCCCACTAAGCTAAGCTCATTCATGAATAATTTTATGATATCATGTCCTTGCTTAGAAACTTCTGACAGGTTTTCTTACTGCACCAGAACAATGCTTCCCAAAATTTAATGTACATTTATATTACTTGGAGATATTGTTAAAATGCAGTCTCTAACTCAATAGGGCTGAGGTAAGCCCAAGGTTCTGCATTTTAATTCTCAGCTCCTGGGTAATGCCAATTGTGTTCCTTTGTCACCTGCATTTTAAAATTCTCCATTCTTTCACCAGCCCTAGCTGATGTCCATTGGCTTCTAGAATGCTTCTTTGATCCAGCAGCTAAGTTTCTCAGTAGTTCCAACTGATAACATGCTCACTTGTGCTCTCTTCCTACATTCATCCAGGCCCTTCATCTTCAGGAAAGCTCTCCCTAGTAGTTCAGGCTTGCCCAGTCACCTCTTTATGGATGGCTCTCAAAGGTCAGTGTGCACAGGGGTTACCTCAAGGGAGCTTGATAACTACTCAAACACTACTGCGGGAGACTCCAGTCATTAGGTTTGAGATGGGCCCAAGAACCACTTATTAATGGGCGATTGATAAGGTGATTCTAATAACCGTATTTCCCTAACCAAACTGAGAAATGTTGTCTTAGTATATTTATCTATATAACTGATTTTTATACTTAAAAAAACTTACACATGGGGGCATCTGGGTGGCTCACTTAGTTGAGCTTCTGACTGAATTCAGCTCAGGTCATGATATCATAGTTCATGAGTTTATGCCCCACATTGGGCTCACTGCTGTCAGCACAGAGCCCACTTCGGATCTTCTTTCCCGCCCCCCCCCCCCAGCTCCTCCTCTGTTCATGTGTTCTCTCTCAAAAATAAAAATAAACATTGAAAATTAAAAAAAAAAAAACTTACACATGATCTTACACTGATATACAATTGCACATAGTGTTTTTGACTCAATCTATTTAAGTGTAAAAAATGTCTAGAGCTGTGGACTTCAGCACTGATCACTTATTGGATCCCTTGGGGGAGATTTGAAAATCCTCATGCAGAGACACTTTCCCAAAAATCCTGATTTACTTGGTAAGGGGGTATGCATTTTTTTGTTTTTCAAAGCTCTGTATTAATTTCCTGGCGCTATTGTAACAGAGTACCACACATTAAGTGATTTAAGACAGACATTCATTCTCTCATAGTTCTGGAGATCAGAAGTCCTAAATCAAGGTGTTGGCAAGGCCAGGCTTCCTCTGAAGCCTCTAGAAAAGAATCTGTTGCATGCTTTTCTCCTAGCTTCTGCTAGTTGATGGCAGTCCTTGGCATTCCTTGGTTTATAGCTGCATCACTCTACTTTCTGCCCTTTTCCTGCATAGTCTTCTTCCCTGGGGAGACTGTTTCCAAATAAAGGTCACATTCACAGGCATCTGGAGTTAGGACTTCTACATTTCTTTTTATGGGGTAAATTCAACCTGTAAGCTCCCTAAGTTATTCTAATATACAGCCAGGTTTTAGGAACTATAGGTCATTAAGCACACATCAGAATCACCTACTGGGCTTGATAATACAAGGATTGCTCAATCCAACCTCAAGATTTAGTAGGGCTGGGTTGGGCCCAACAATTTGCTTTTTATGAACAAGTGTCAAAAACACTGGTTTAGGAGAAAGGGAAAGGAAATAGATTTATATCTCTCCTGTCCTTAGAGAAGCATCATAGGTATCACCTGTGAGCTTAGGAGAAATGTAGAATTTTGAGCCCACCCCAGACTACTGAATCAGAGATGGCATTTTAACAAGATTCCCAAGTAATTTGTCCATTAAATTGTTACAAGCACTGTTGTATCTATTAAAAATAAAATTATTCTTAAATGGATGGTTAAAGTAGCAAGGGATGGGTAAAGTAATAAATTAATGAAAAATGAAGTGAGTCCTCAGTGACCTATCTCCTAGGAGACAGAAAGTAGGCCTTAGAAATCTATTGACCAGGAAGTTGTCTTACCAACTGTGAAGAGAATGGTTTGTTACCGTAGTGGCTACAAGGAATCTGCCTTTCGGTTCTTCAGCAATTGAATGTTCTCTGCTTATTTGGCCTTTTCCAGGCTTTACCAAGAAGTTGCACACTCCTCCTCCCCAATGACCTCATATTAACATTTTGTGGCTTCACTATCAGCACTTTGTTATTTGTGCCACAGTCTGAAATAGGAGGCTGGCTGGAATACAGAGAAGCACAGCACAGTGTAGATTTAGTGATGAACTGGCTCTGGGCCAAAAGGGTAGCAGGTAAGTTTCAGAGTTTCAGCTGAAAAAGAAAGGAAGTCTTTTAGAAAGCTTAGAGCCAAGTCAAAACATGCCATATATGATTTTCTTTTGGCAGATATACTGTAAAATAAGAGTAGACCAAATTCCCCAGGTAACGGTAATTGACCTATAAATGTCATTATTGATAGATTGTGTTTCTGGAAACATTGTTCTAGAGCTAAAGTGCTCATGTGAATCTCAGAAAGGAATTTAGAATCAGGTTTTGAAAGTCTTTCTTTTTTCTCTCAGCACTACTGATTTCCATTTTCCTCTTTGAGAGTTGAACTTTTTTTTCCCCCTAAGTCATGTCCCTGAGCGATTACAGTCACCTCTGGAAGCCCCAAGTTTTCTCAGCAAAAGTTATTTTTGAAAGGCCACTGGCTGTCATTTTTTCACAGAGTCATTTCACAGCTGCATTGACTCATTTGATAGACCAATAGAATTAATATAACGTTTGCTTTCTTAATCGGCCAATCTGAGGAAGAGTTGATATTTTAATAAAATGGGAATTGTTTGCAGAGGCAGTCTGATTTCAGAGATCAATGTTGCTCATAGACTTCACTGTGCTACATGGCTTAAGGAATTTTCCTTTAATATTCTGTTGCCTCTTCTTCCCCTTCTGTAAAATTGGATTAACAAAATTATTAGTCTTTCTCCCAGATGTATATTAGATTTAAATAGAATACATGTCTAACAACCAAAAAAATTCTCATGTCTTTAGCCATGTAATACAAATACATTGTCATAACCACCATTTAATTTAAATTTTACTTCTGATATGAGCTTATAAAATCAGTTTCCATGTTCTATATTCTCAAGGCAAATGGAATTTTTGGTCTGAAACCAGCCAGTTACACACATTAGTAACTTTAGAATAAAAAACAAAATTGGAGCCTGTGGGGGGCTCATTTGGTTAAGCATCCGACTTCAGCTCAGATCATGATTTCACGGTTCATGGGTTCAAGCCCCACATTGGACTCTGTGCTGCCAGCTCAGAACCAGGAGTCTGCTTCGGATTCTGTGTGTCCCCCTCTCTCTGCCCCTCCCTTACTCATGCTCTGTCTTTCTCCCTCTCTCAAAAGTGAATAAACATTGAAAAGGAATAAAGAACAAAATTAACTGTAGATATCTCTTTATGTATGCACAATGAGAAATGTTACTTACCCAAACCTAGGATGAAAAATCCTCCTCATCTCTCCACATTCTCTCCTGGTAAATTGCTGAATCACTGTGTGTGGCAGCCAAGTTCACCTCTACTGGGTATGCCTCTGAGAATTGCTCAGGGCACCCAAGGTCCCTCTGCTATTTCTAGATAACAGGAATAGAAAAGCAGCCTGATACTATACTCTAAATAGGTGTGTGTGTGTGTGTGTGTGTGTGTGTGTGTGTGTGTGTGTGTGTGTGTGTGTGAGAGAGAGAGAGAGAGAGAGGGAGAGAGATTTCCTTCCCCCCTATTAAAAGCTGGTACAGACTCTATCTCTGAATGTTTACACAAATCACAGATTATATAATTTGAGTATAATGTAGCGATCTTGAGAAATGATACAGTGTAACTCTAAAGTCTAGTATAAAACAATGTAGATAGCCTTGGTGGTGAGTCAGGAGAGCTGGGTGCTGGCTCACTGAAGTATACTGTAAATCACTTTCCAAACCAGTGTGAGGACCAAATTGATAAAGATTTTCCTTTTCTCAGACTTAACATGAACCACAGGCTGCAGATGAACTCTTTCTTACTGGGAACAGATGCAACATTCTAGTAATAACATTTTAGTGGTTTCCAGTGCTATTCCTTAGTACCATCTTTCTCTTTCCCAAATTACAAACAAGACTCTTTAATCCATCTTTGAAAAAGCCTTTTAAAATAAACTGTTAATTATTCTCCATTAGAATTAGACAAAATAACGTAGTGAACGGTTGATAAATAATAAAATTAGGGATTATTTGACAGATCAAGAGTATTAGCTCTACTGGAGAAAGGAACCAGCTTATGCTCTGGAAACTACCTGCCTGGATTTGATTGAATGCAAATAATGTGGCACTGAGCATGTTACACAAACTCTCTGAGCATTAGTTTCTTCCTCCCTAACAAAATAATAATAGTATACATATTGTAGGGTCATTGTGAGGATGAAATTATATAAAACACAAGGTTTTTAGCATGGCACTGGTACATAGTAAATGTGAATTTGAGCTGAAAAACAATCTAGAAGGGTTTGTACAGTGTATGTTCTTATGTTGAAATGCTATCTAGTTGAATGCTTCTTAAAATGCGTTCTAGCTGGGTATTAAAATATCTTGATTATGCAGAAAATTATATTTTATTTGTTATAATGGATTTTCACTCACAACTATTTAGTTGTATAATATTTGGCTTCTTTTTGGTTGCTGTTTATTAATAACTGATCCTTCTATATTATGTTATAATCTTTAAACATTTTAATTTCCACTAGTATGAAATCAAACTTTATTCTTAGAATACATTTGCTGAATGAATACCAGAACATATATATAGAAAATGCACTTTCATAAAAGACCAGAATAGAGCATTACAAGAGAACTTTTTTTTTTTTCAACGTTTATTTATTTTTGGGACAGAGAGAGACAGAGCATGAACGGGGGAGGGGCAGAGAGAGAGCGAGACACAGAATCGGAAACAGGCTCCAGGCTCCGAGCCATCAGCCCAGAGCCTGACGCGGGGCTCGAACTCACGGACCGCGAGATCGTGACCTGGCTGAAGTCGGACGCTTAACCGACTGCGCCACCCAGGCGCCCCAACAAGAGAACTTTTATAATAGACAAGGCAATTTTCTGAGTTATTTAGGAGAAAACCCACTTTTTATAATATTACATGAAGACTCCAAGTTTATTCTTCATCTAATGGCTTTGAATATCTACTTTATTAAAGTTAAAAAGAATACCTTTGTATTGGGGAGATTTTGCAAATGTTAGACCAAAATGCATGTTCTTTCTACCTTTTGTTTTTCCCCACTATCCCTTCAGGGTATAAATATCAAGATGTTATTGTTGATTTATCTCGAATATGTCTTAAATCTTTTTGAATATCAAGAGGTCATTGTAAATAGCAGGCTGATAGTGTGTTGTAAATATTTGTAGGTTTTATACCTTTGGAAATGATCACATTATTTATTTGTATTTGAACCTCAAATTACACTCAAACACATTCAGTTACTTTGTACCCATACTCTAAAAAGAAATGGAAACTTATTACCATCCTAATGGTAACTTTGAAACTCCAGAATAATAGATAAATGTGGAAAAATTAACAAGGTTTCTGACTGGAATTTCAGAAGATTTGTTGAAATAAGAAAGAAACAACTTGTCATATCTAAGAATTTATCCAGAAAAAATAATTTTGTAGCTGATGTAAGTTCTATCCATAATGATTTTCAGGATTATGTGGCAACTGTGGAAAGAACTGAAATGACCACAGGAGGAAGCTGGCTAAATATCAACTAAATCATAACAACCACTCATTACATAATGCCTCTCCCTAAAACTTAGAACCAACAAAATGGGAGACTGATGCAAAAAGACAAATTTATTAATGTATCTTTAAAGGTGTAACTGCCAACGGGACTAGATACTTGAGTTGCCTATATAGTTTTCCTTTCCTAATATGGGTATTTAATGCTACAAATGTCCTTCTCAGCACTGACTCATCTGCATCCACAGATTGTGATATGTTGTATAGTCCTTTTCATTCAATTATCTACATATGTAAGTTTACTTTGAGACTTCCTCCTTGACCTATGGCTTGTTTAGAAATATACTGTTTAATTTCCAAGTGCTTGAAGATTTTTCTGTTGTTTTTCTGTTTTTCTAGTTTGACTCCATTATTATTAGAAAGCACACTCTCTATAATTTCATTTCTTTCAAATTGATTGAGGTTTGGTTTATGACCCAGGATATATTCTACATTAATGAATATTCCATGAGCACTTAAAGAGAATGTATACAATAGCCCCCTTTTCTGTGAAAAATGTATTTCAAGAATCCCAGTGGATGCCTAAAACTGTAAATAGTGTTGAGCCCTATCTATACATACTATGTTTTTTCTTCTACATACCTACCTATGGTAAAGTTTAATTTGTAAATTAGGCACAGTAAGAGATGAGCAATGATCATAATAAAATAGAAGTGTTACAACAATATGCTGTAATTAAAGCTATATGAATGTGGTCTGTCTGGCTCTCAAAATATCACACTGTACTTGATGGGATGAGGTGAGGTGGATGATGTAGGCATTGTGATGTAGCTATAGGCTACTCTGTGGCCTTCTGATGTTACATCAGTAACATCATGCTTCTGGATCATGGATGACTGCAGGTGACTGAAACTGGATGGGGTTGGAGAGGACTAGGGTATTCTCATGCATGCTGGATTGTACTCTCAATGCCAATTAGGTCCTATTCGTTGATAGCGTTACTCAATTCTTCCTTACCTTTGCTAATTTTCCCCTTAGTTCTATCAAATTGCCAATAGTGGGGTGTTTAAGTCCTCAACTATAATTATAGATTGGGTTATATCTCCTTTGCCTCTAACAGCTTATTTTAATGTATTTTGAACCTTTGTTGTTTAGTGCTCTGTTTGCATAGTGGACGCTTAACTAATTGAGGCACCCAAGCACCCCAATTGGTGTTATTTTGATGCTGTTTTACCTAGTCTTAATCTCCCATCAATAATATTGACATTATGAGAAAAGAGGGAAAAAAATAGCACAACTGTTGGTAAATACTAACCTGACATAGTAATATTAAAGAGAAGGGACTTTGTTTTGGATTTCTTAGAAGAGTAATAGATTGAAGCAACTAGATTTGTTGTTCCAAAAAGCAGAAAAATAATAGTTCTAATAAGACACTTTGCCAACTTTAGTTTGTTCACACTTCAGATTAATCACACTAAAATGATTACTGGTTCCAGAAATTTGAAACTTGACCGAAGGCCAAATAATTTATTCAGTAAATATTAATTAAACAAATATTGATAGATTACCTGTCACTCTCTAGGTTCTAACTTGCTTAAAAAATAATCATTTTTATGAAGTGAGTTTTACTATCTATTCTGTTTTTCTGAATCACTCCCTCAAAATCACCTCAGTAATCAAGGTACTCTTGATTCCTTGGGAGAGCCCTTGATTTCCTTGGGAGAGCCCATGTAGACTATGGTATCTCAGTTTCTTTCCTAGTAGAAAATCGCTGTCCAGTGCCACAGCATTGGTTCCAAAGTGGCAGGTATCCTGAAAGTGGCCAGAGAGCCTCCCTGACAGCCGGAAGGGTTACGGGTAATAAATGCAGCCAAACTCAAACTCTTGAGATCCATGAATTAGGGAAGCAAGAGAGTGTGTCATAGCACTTACATAGCCACAACAGCATTTGTACACTGTTACTTCACTACTATGTCCCCTGACTTCTTGAACTTGACCTGAAGCAACTATTGTTTCATACAAATTATTATTTATACAATTGATAATATTTTATGTCTCAGGGGTGGCACCCACACTTATACTTAAGGGACGGTTCTAAGGATAGCTTTAAAATACCACATGTTTCTTAACACATCAGGGAATTCATTTGAAATAAAGTCATATTTAATCCATTTGGTAAAAGCCTAGATTTTTACTGCTAAATGATGCAGTGGATGCTGTATTTGCTATATAATGACAGTGCAGTATATTTCAGAAAGTGCGATTGGATGGGGAGAAGTCACTAATCAGTAAAAACACAGAACTTAGAGCTGCCACTAATCTCTCAGAGTACCTGGGGCTGGATGTTTCTAGAATCCCAATTTTAGTTTGTTTTCTTTTGGCTCATAAGCCAAAGCTGACACCCCTTTAGGCAGGTCTTGGAATCCTGTGCAGTCACATCTTCACCAACACCAACAACACACTGACCTTCAGGCTTATGGCAGCCCCAGCAGCTGAAGGCAGCCCTCAATTGCCAGTGTCCTCTGCTTCCAAGCTGATTCTTTAGGCTCAGTGTTCCAAGGGAAAACAGACCAAGTAACTGCATCTGTATCTTGTTTTCTTTCCCACTGCCCCCAAACTCTAAAAGTCTAGCTATTTAGAAGCAGATTCTAACCACAATGGAGAAACAAGGCTTCTTCCTGCCTGGGTCCACCCACAAGAAGCTGAGGAATCAAAGAAAGCCATTATGGAACTTGGGCCTTAATGCATAATAAATGAATGGGCTAGAAGCTGACAAACTTTGTGGAATGGCCTGTAGCATTCATCCTCTATAACCACTTACCTACATAAAGTGCTTCTCTTTCTATGCTCCTCTAAGATTCTTTAAGTAGGTCAGTCACTTCCGTTGTGGGAGGTACTGCCTGGGAGCGGGAGAATTAAACCTCCTGTTCATCAGCCTTTGATTGGCCGAAATCTAGAAAGCCTGAAACCTACAGAAACCAGCCAGAAAATTAATGCTGGTCGGGTAGTAATTCGGGTGAACCCCAAAGCACATTGCATCAATCAAAAAAGAGTGTTCAACAGTCACAGTGTACCTGTGATGGATGGGGTTTCCAAGGTGGGGTCGGACTCTCAGTTCTAAAATTGGAAAAGTCTTGGGCAACTGGCATAAGTGGGCCACCTTAGCTTCTACTCAGCATAGCCAATTGGTACTATACTGGAACTTTATTTTTTCCGTTCCTTCCTATTTCATTATGTAAAGTATGATTTTTTTAAATACTGGGAATTAATTAAAATTTAAAAACAGCCTGTAGATCAAAACACAGAAAAGATTTGGTCCCTGGGCCTCTCCGTTTGTAATCATTTTCTGAGATAGGAGTGTAAACCTATGGAGAAAAGAGCCAAGTAGATGATGGTAGTTTGCTTTTAGTCCGGGTCTTAAGCCAGAGTCAAAACGAATTGTTATGGCTCATTTATCCATTGCATCTCATTAACACGAAGGGTTCCATGTAAGCTTTAGGGCTGAAACCCAAGTTACTTATAAACTGTCATCTTAGTCCTTTTCTTAGTCCTTGTTATCATTTTATATCCTTCTTGGGAATCTACTGGAGATACCTGTGAGAAAACAAGATTTAGAGACTCTGTTCATGGCCAAACTCTCAATACAACTAGTGTTCTAATTATCACATTTTTCTGCATGTTCCTCAGCCCTTTCATTGCTGACCTTGTCGCTCTTTCCTTTTTACCTTCTGGAATTTGTTTATTTCATCAGAAACAAATACTTTAATATCCTCAGCTTTTTCACAGATCACCCCCACCCCTTGCTTTCCAGAAATAAATTAATAAACATGAAAATATTTGAAGCAGTGCCTAGAATATAATGTGTCAATAAACATTTTTATCATTATCATAACACTTATTAACTGAAACCTGGTTCTATGCAGAGGACATACTTTGCAATTATCTCAAGGGGAAGTTTCCCATTCCTCTCTAAGGTTTCAGTTTTCCCTGATGGAGATGAAAGGATAGCATTCTACCAGCTGTCTACTGCTGTTGGTAGACTATTAATTTATATCTTTCTGCAGAAACTCGTGGTGTTTCGAGACTTAGACCATTGGTTTAAACCATCTTATTTTTTTTGGTCAGCCTAATTACAATCCTGCTATCACTGACAACTTTGCAGCTGCCTTAGCATTTTCCTCCACCCTGATTCCTGTTGGGAATCATGTCCATCTGAACAAGCCATCCAGTATAGCCTTCTGATTTCATCTTCTCCAGCTTTTATAGTGTGTCTTCTCAATCTCATCATTAGGGAGCTCTGAAATCCTAAATATCGACATGCCACTCCCAGACCACAATCACCTTTTAAAATCTCCTTTACAAAAAGCACTTAAGCTTTTCCCTTTTCAGTACCACCTTCTCTCTAGGCATTATCCTTCAGAGAGGAAATTGAAGCTGCCCTAAGAAGAGTCTTTATTTCCCTCTATTGCACCTTGAAAGGTATCTGCTACCTGGCTCAGAGTAAAGGGAGCCATGACCTCAGCTTGATAAGGCTTAGTTCTACCACTTGTGTCTTTAATTTAATCCCCTCTAATACTCTAGGACAACTGCAAACCATTTATCTCCAATTCTGTATACTCTGGCTTCTTGCTGCTTGCCTGTGAATCCATTCACTTCTCCTCCATCTCGAAAGAAACATGAACACCCAGACTGTCCAACTAACATCCCACCTCTTCCCATTGTTCCACACGGTAGCTCTTCAAATGCTCTTGCCTGGCATCCTCACGTCCCATTCCTTCTTAAATATTTTGCATTTGGGCATTTTCCAGTCACCCCAATTAACAACCCTTAGCTTACTTAACATACTTGATGCGAGAGAATCTTTTTATTTCCTAACATACTTGTCCCCTACTCGCTCTTAACCTTTACTCAAACTTTTTTCTCCGTTGTTTTGTGTATAGAATGGTGTGTGTATGTGTGCGCCTTTCCCCATCTTTTAGCCATTTCTCTGCCTCCTCCACAGGGTCCTCTGTGGTTTTTCCTCGCTTTATCCTTGGTTCATTCATGTTATCTATTGTCTTCGATTTTCTCACTCATGGCCATGGTGCAAACTGCCCCTGATGACTCTCAAATGTATACCTGTGTTTCTGACCTCTTTTTTGAGTTCTGATTCATAATAAGTGGTTCCCTACGGGAAATCTGTACCTGAATGTCCCAAAATCATAAAACCTTCCTTTTCTCACATCCTCACAATTAGTATAGTGTTAATTTGAATCTTTCAAGAAGAAGACACCAAGAGGGGATAAAATGTAAAAGAGATTTTTTGGGGGAGTGGGGTAATGCTGGCTTCACAGAATGAGTTTGGAAGCTTTTCTTCCATTTCTATTTTTTTTTTTTTTTTTTTTTGGTATAGTTTGAGAAGAGTAAGTATTAACTCTTCTTTTAATGTCTGGTAGAATTCCCCTGGGAAGCCATCTGGCCCAGGACTCTTATTTGTTGGGACATTTTTGATAGCTGATGCAATTTCTTTGCTGATTATGGGCCTGTTCAAACTTTCTGTTTCTTCCTGTTTGACTTTGGTAGTGTGTGAGTATCGAGGAATTTGTCCAGTTATTCCAGACTGTCCAGTTTGTTGGCATATAATTTCTCATACTATTGTCTTCTAACTGTGTTTCTGTGGTGTTGGGTGTGATCTCTTCTCTTTTTTTGTGATTTTATCTATTTGGGCCCTGCCTCTTTTCTTTTTGATAAGTCTGGCTAGGGGTTTATCAGTTTTGTTTATTCTTCCAAAAAAACGGCTTTTAGTTTCATTGATCTGTTCTATTGGGTCTTTTTGTTTGTTTGTTTCTCTATCATGTATTTCTGCTCTAATCTTTATTATTTCCCTTCTTCTGCTGGCTGTAGGCTTCATTTGCTGTTCCTTTTCTAACTCCTTTAGGTGTTAGATTAGGTTGTGTATTTCAGACCTTTCTAGCCTTTCATGCTCATGGATTGGAAGAACAAATATTATTAAAATGCCTATACCACCCAAGAAATCTACACATTCAATGCAATCCCTATAAAAATCACACCAGCATTCTTCACAGAACTAGAACAAACAATCCTAAAATTTATATGGAACCAGAAAAGACCCTGAATATCCAAAGTAATGTTAAAAAAGAAAACCAAAGCTGAAGGTATCATTATTCTGGACTTTAAGCTGCATTACAAAACGATAATCATCAAGACAGTATGATACTGGCACAAAAACAGATACATAGATCAATGCAACAGAATAGAGAACCTAGAAATGAACCTACAAATGTATGGCCAACTAATCTTCAACAAAGCAGGAAAGTATATCCAGTGGGGGAAAAAAAGACAGTCTTCTCAGCAAATGGTGCTGGTAAAACTGAATAGCAACATCCAGAAGAATGAACCTGTACCATTTTGTTACACTCTATACAAAAATAAATTTAAATGGGTGAAAGACCTAAGTGTGAGACAGGAAACCATCAAACTCCTAGAGGAGAAAACAGGCAGCAACCTCTTTGACCTCAGCCACAGAAATTTCTTACTAGACATGTCTCCAGAGACAAGGAGAATGAAAGCAAATATCAACAATTGGACCCTCATCAAAAAGCTTCTGCACAACAAAGGAAATAATCAACAAAACTAAAAGGTAATCAACAGAATGGGAGAAGATATTTGCAAATGACATATTGGATAAAGGATTAGTATCCAACATCTATAAAGAACTAATCAAACTCAACACCCAGAAAAGAAATAATCCAGTGAAGAAATGGGCTGAAGACATGAATAGACACTTTTCCAAAGAAGATATTGAGATGGTTACAAACACATGAAGAGAGAGTCTCAACATCATTCATCATCAGGTGAATACAAATCAAAACTGTATTGAGATACCACCTCACACCTGTCAGAATGGCTAAAATGAACAACTCAGGAAACACCAGATGTTGGTGAGGATGCAGAAAAAGGAGAACCCTTTTGCACTGTAGGTGAGAATCTATACTGGTGCAGCCAATCTGAAAAATAGTATGGAGGTTCCTCAAAAAATTAAAAATAGAACTACCCTATGACCCAGCAATTGCACTACTAGGTATTAATGCAAAGGATAAAAAAAACTGATTTGAAGGGGCAGATGCACCCCAATGTTTATAACAGTGCTATCAACAATATCCAAAGTATAGAAAGAGCCCAAATGTCCATCAAGTGATGAATGGATAAAGAGGATGTGGTATGTGTGTGTGTGTGTGTATGTGTGTGTATATATATAGATAGATAGATAGGATGTGGGGTGTGTGTGTGTGTGTGTGTGTGTATGTATATATATATATATATATATATATATATATATATATATATATATATATATATATATATATAAAATAGGATACTACTCTGTGCTCAAAAAGTGAAATCTTGCCATTTGCAACAACATGGATGGAACTACAGCATATTATGCTAAGCAAAATAAGTCAGAGAAAGATCATATGATTTCACTCATATGTGGAATTTGAGAAACGCTACAAATGAACATGGGAGAAGGAAAGGAAAAATAAGAAAATCACAGAGGGAGGCAAACTGTAAGAGATTCTTTTTTTAAAATCTTTCTGATGTTTATTTATATTTGAGTGATAGAGACAGGGTGTGAGCGGGGAGGGTGAGAGAGAGGGGGAAGACACAGAATCCAAAGCAGCCTCCAGGCTCTGAGCTGTCAGCACAGGTGCCACCCAGGTGCCCCAAACCTTAAGAGATTCTTAAATACAGAGAACAAACTGAGGGTTGCTGGACAGGTGTTGGATGGGGGATGGACTAAGTGGGTGATGGGCATTAAGGAGGACAGTTGTTGGGATGAGCGCTGGGTGTTGTATGGAAGTGATGAATCACTGGGTTCTACTCCTGAAGCCAATACTACACTGTATGTCTATATGTTAATGAACTTGAATTTAAATAAATAAATTTTAAAAAATTAAAAAAAGATTATTGGGGGGAATACCTATGAAGGATAAAGGGAGGGGAGCAGGAGTCAATAGGAAAATCCTTCAGACTGTAAAGAAAATTTCTTCTTTGTAAAGGAGAGGGACAAGGCAGGAAGACAAAGGTTAAAGCTGGTGAAGGAGGAGTCTTCCAGCTGAAGTCTCTCATTGTAGGTGTCCTGTATGCTGCAGGAGTCTTGCGTGTTACAGGAATGGCTTGCATCAGTACCCCCAACCGTATTCTTTCATTGGCTAGGAGCAACATTGAGAATCATGGCCTTGTCATGAATAAAGTGGTTGATCTGGTGGGCTGGAACCTGGGGGCGCTGGTCAGTTACCCTCCACACATTGCAGGAGATCTGACAAATGCATTTTCATGTCTGCCACCTTTCAATCCAAACCCTATCAATTTAACCTCCTAAATATTTATCACACTTCTTTCTTATCCATTCTGGATACTTCTGGGTACAGCCGCATCATCTTTTTCTCTGAAATGCCAACTGTTCTCCCTACCACTGGTGTTATCTGCCTCCAGCTCCAGTTCCTTCTCGAAGCTGCTGCTGAAATGCTCCTTTTCACATGCTAATCCAATTTGACAACTCCCTAGCCAGCTGAGTACAGTGTTCCAGTGGACTGCACAGGATAAAAGCCAAGCTTCTTGGCATGGCAGCAAGGATGTGCCAAAATTCTACTGGGCCTGTCTAGTTGCATCCTTCAATACCTCCCTTACCTCTCCAGAAATGTACAACAGAGTCCACTGACTCAAATTGTAACTCCTCATAAGCATCTTCATCAATTGTATGCCTCAGACCTTTGCACATACAGTTTCATCTGTCCATAGCATACACACTCTCACTGCCTCTCCTTGTCCTATGGCCTCACTATTGACTGCCACATGGCTCAGTATAGTCTGAGTCAATAGATCTCATGTTGGCTCTGCAGTGGCTGGAGAGGTTTAAAAACAAAGCAAAACAGAACTGATGCTTGGATCCCATGCCCAAAGATTCTTTAATTAGTTTGGGCTATGGTTGGGCATTTAGTATAAAAGCTCTCAAGAGAATTCTGTGCCGCTACAACAGAATTGAGAAACACTACCTTATAGAAGTTTCTCCCTACAATTCCCAAACTTCTAGGGTGAATTTGTAGATCATGCCCGGGAGAGCATCTAAAAACCCTTTTCACATATTTGTATGCAATTTGCATGATGTGGTATGAATTTGCTTTACCTTACTGGTTACAAGAAAATTCTCGTTTTATTTATTTTTTTTAATTCATGTTAAATCTGACTTGAGTTTTTTTAACCGTGAATTAGAAACCCAATATCAGTCATTGTTAGGGGACTGGTCTCACTCCCCACTCCAGGGCTGGATAAATGTATAAGAGGGCCCATACTGAATAGAAAGAATTTGAGGAAGAACCTGTAGACTGCAGTCCTTTCTGTTTGCCCCTGGGATATTCAGTGCCCCAGCCTAAAACTTGCATGGTCCCCAAGATCAAGGTATTCAGTGCTCAGACTCCTTGCCCTCTCTGTAAAACTACCACCACTAGTGTCTCTGTAATTTAAAAACAAAAACCTAACTGGTAATGTTTTTTTTTTTTTTTGCCTGCCTAACAACTTACACTTTGGGGCCCTGGTACGCAAAAGCTGGTGAAGATGAACAGAATATGAAGTTATGCTTGGTTATATGTAGGAAAGTAAAACTTATTTTTAGTATTTCAAGAAGAAACAAGACAAATTAATATCACAATAATTATCCTACCATCCTTGTATTGTACTATTTAATAATTTGGTTAAGCCTGCTTGTATGTTTTTCCACCATCTCCACCATCTACTAATAGTAGATCTATTAGTCTCCTTTGGTTGCTATAATTAAGTGCCATAGACTGAGTGACTTAAATAATAGATGTGTATTTCTTACAGTTCTGGACACTAGGAAGTCCAAGATGAAGGTACTAAGTACTTTGGTTTTTACTGAGAGCTGGATTTTCCTGGCTTGAAGATGGCAGTCTTCTCATGGTTTGTTCATATAGCAGAAAGAATTCTCTCTTCTTTCTTCCTTTTCTCATGAAGCCACTAATCCTGTCATGAAGGCCGCACCCTCATTGCCTCATCTTATCTTCATTACCTCTCAAGTTGCTCGTATCCAAATAGCATTACATTGTGATTTAGAAATTTAACATATGAATTTGTGGAGTATACAATTCAGCCTGTAACCATAGGACACAGTAAGTTATTATTTAATGTCCCTTATCTTCCACTTGGCATTTTTCTTGCCATGAAGCCAATCCATTTCCTTTACATTTCTAAATAAATTTTATTCTGAATCAGTTCACTTACCATTTTTGCTATTCAGAAGAAATAATAATAAACAATCCTATTAAAAAATACTGCATCTATTGAAATGATCATATGGTTTTAATCCTTTCTCTTGTTGATATGGTATATGATGCTGATTTATTTGTAAATATTGAACCACCTTTGTATCCTGGGAATAAATCCCATTTGATGGTGGTGAAAGATTCTGCTAATGTATTGTTGGATTTGGTTTGCTAATATTTTGTTGAGGACTTTTACACCTAGGTTTATCAGAGATATTGGCCTGTAATGCTCTTTGTCTGTAGTGCCTTTTTTTTTTAAGCCCATTTATTTATTTTGAGAGACTGTGGGTGAGCACAAATGGAGGTGGGACAGAAGGAGAGAGAGAGAGAGAGAGAGAGAGAATCCCAAGCTGGCTCTGCACTATAAGCATAGACCCTGATGTGGGACTTGATTTCACTAACCACAAGTTCATGTCCTGAGCCAAAATCAAGACTCAGATGCTTAACCACCTGAGCCACACAGACACCCTTATAGTGTCTTTATCTGGTATTGATATCAGGGTAATGCTGGCTTCATAGAATGGATTTGGAAGGTTTGCTTCCTCTTCTATTTTTTGGAGTAGTTTCAGAAGAATAGGTTTTAACTCTTCTTTAAATGTTTGGTAGAATTTGCCTATGAAGCCATCTGATCCTGTACATTTGTTTGTTGGGAGGTTTTATTGTTTGTCTTGCTTTGTTTTGTTTTAATTTCTGATTCAATTTTGTTGCTGTTAACTGGTCTGTTCAAATTTTCTCTTTCTTCCTGATTTAATTTTGGTAGATTATATGTTTCTAGGCATTATCCATTTCTTCTAGGTTGTCCAATTTGTTCACATATAATTTTCCTTAGATAAGGTACACACCAGTCTGACTGTGGTCCCTGCGGTGGACTAGGGGCAGACATCCATCAGGTCTGACTGTGGCCCAGCCCACCAACACAAGTTTCTCTGGGAAGCATAGGGGAAGTACCCTGCAGTTTGGAGCTACCTCAGGGACTACCCAAAATGATGAAACAGAAGAAGAATTCTCAAAAGAAACTGCAGGAAGTAGCAACAGCTAACAAATTGATCAAAAATGACTTAAGTAATATAACGGAACAAGAATTTAGAATAATAGTCATAAAATTAATTTCTGGGCTTGAAAAAAGCATAGAGGACAGCAGAGAATCTATTGCTACAGAGATCAAGGAACTAAGAAATAGTCATGAGGAGCTAAAAAATGTGATAAATGAGGTGCAAAATAAAATGGAGGTGGCCATAGCACGGATTGAAGAGGCAGAGGAGAGAATAGGTGAATTAGAAGATAAAACTATGGAAAAAGAGGAAGCTGAGAAAAAGAGAGATAAAAAAATCCAGGAGTATGAGGGGAGAATTAGAGAACTAAGTGATGCAATCAAAGGGAACAATATCTGTATAATAGGAATTCCAGAAGAGGAAGAGAGGGAGAAAGGGGCTGAAGGTATACTTGAACAAATCATAGCTGAGAACTTCCCTGATCTGGGGAAGGAAAAAGGCATTGAAATCCAAGAGGCACAGAGAACTCCCTTCAGACATAACTGGAATTGATCTTAGTGAAACTGGCAAAATACAAGGATAAAGAGAAAATTCTGAAAGCAGCTAGAGATAAACACGCTCTAACATATAAAGGGAGACCAATAAGACTAGCAGAAGACCTATCTACTGAGACTTGGCAGGCCAGAAAGGAATGGCAGTAAATCTTCAATGCGATGAACAGAAAAAATATGCAGCCGAGAATCCTTTATCCAGCAAGTCTGTCATTCAGAATAGGAGAGATAAAGGTCTTCCCAAACAAACAAAAGCTGAAGGAATTCATCACCACTAAACCGGCCCTACAAGAAATCCTAAGGGAGATTCTGTGAGTGAAATGTTGCAAGGACCACAAAATACCAGAGACATCACTACAAGCATGAAACCTACAGACATCACAATGACTCTAAACCCATATCTTTCAATAATAATACTGAATGTAAATGGACTAAATGCTTCAACCAATTTTAGGCCTGAGGACACCTTCAGATTCAAAGTGAGGGGATGGAGAACTATCTATCATGCTACTGGAAGTCACAAGAAAACTAGAGTAGCCATACTTATATCAGACAAACTAGACTTTAAATTAAAGGCCATAACAAGAGATGAAGAAGAGCATTATATAATAATTACAGGGTCTATCCATCAGGAAGAGCTAACAATTATAAATGTCTATGCACTGAATATGGAAGCTCCCAAATATATGAAACAAGCACAAACATAAGCAACCCCATTGATAAGAATGTGGTAATTGCAGGGGACTTTAATACCCCACTTATAACAATGGATAGAACATCTAGACAGAGAAACAATAAAAAAACACAAGCCCTGAATGATACATTGGATCAGATGGACTTGACAGGTATATTTAGAACTCTGCATCCCAAAGCAACAGAATATACTTTCTTCTCAAGTGCACATGGAACATTCTCCAAGATAGATCACATACTGGGTCACGAAACAGCCCTTCATAAGCATAAAAGAATTGAGATCATACCATGCACACTTTCAGACCACAATGCTATGAAACTTGAAATCAACCACAGGAAAAAGTCTAGAAAGCCTCAAAGACATGGAGGTTAAAGAACACCCTACTAAAGAGTGAATGGGTCAACCAGGCAATTAGAGAAGATATTAAAAAATATATGGAAACAAATGAAAATGAAAATACAATCCAAGTGCTTTGGGATGCAGTGTAGGCAGTCCTAAGAGGAAAATACATTGCAATCCAGGCCTATCTCATTAAACAAGAAAAATCCCAAATACAAAATCTAACAGCACACCTGAAGGAAAGCAAAGACACCCCAAATCCAGCAGAAGAAGAGAAATAATAAAGATCAGAGCAGAAATAAACAATCTAGAATCTTAAAAAACAGTAGAGCAGTTCAATGAAACCAAGAGTTGGTTTTTTGAAAAAATAAACAAAATTGATAAACCTCTAGCCAGGCTTCTCAAAAAGAAAAGGGAGATGACCCAAATAGATAAAATCATGAATGAAAATGGAATTATTACAACCAATCCCTCAGAAATATAAGCAATTATCAGGGAATACTATGAAAAGTTATATGTTGGCATATAATTTTCCTTAATATTCTTTTATAATCCTTCATATTTCTTGGTGTTATTTCTTTTCATTTCTAATTTTATTTGACTTCTCTCTATCTCTCTTTCTCTCTCTTTCAAGAAGTCTGGCTAAAGTTTTTCAATTTTGCTGTTCTTTTCAAAGAACCAGCTCCTGGTTTCATTGATCTGTTCTATTGTGGGTTTTTTTGTTTTTTTTTTTTTTTTTGGTCTCTATTTCATTTATTAAGCTCTAAGATTTAGTATTTTCTTCCTTCTACTGGCCTTGGGATTTGTTCTTCTTTTTCTAGCTCTTTTAAGTGTTTGTTTATTGAGATTTTTCCTACTTCTTGAGATAGGCTTATTTTGTTATAAACGTCTCTCTTAGCACAGCTTGTGCTGCATCCCAAAGATTTTGAACTATTGTGTTTTTGTTTTCATTTGACTTCATGTATTTTTTTGTTTCCTCTTTGATTTCTTGGTTGGCCCATTCATTGTTTAGTAGCACGTTATTTAATCTCCATATATTTGTGTTCTTTTCAGATTTTTTCTTGTGGTTCATTTCTGGTTTCATTGCATAATCGTTGGAAAAAACACATGGCATCGTATGACTTCAAACTTTTTGAATTTGGTGACACTTGTTTTGTGGTCTAACATGTGATCTATTCTGGAGAATGTTACATGTGCACTTGAAAAGAATGTGTATTCCACCATTTTTGGATAGATGTTCCGAATATATCTGTTAGAACCCTCTGGTCCAATGTGTCATTCAAACCCAATGTTTCCTTATTGATTTCCTGTTTGGATGATCTGTCCATTGATTTAAGTGGGGTGTTAAAGTTCCCTAATACTATTGTATCACTATGGCTTACTTCCTTTATGTTTGTTAATTGTTGCTTTATATATTCAGATGCTCCCATGCTGTGTGCATAAATATTTACAATTGTTATGTCTTCTTGTTGGATTGTTCCCTTTGTGATTATGTAGTGTTCTTTGTGTCTTGTTACAGTCTTTGTTTTAATGTCTATTTTATCCTATGTAAGTATTGCTACCCCAGCTTTCTTTTCACTTTGATTTGCATGATACATGTTTCTGCATCTCTTTAGTTTCAATCTGCATGTGTCTTTAAGTTTGAAATGAGTCTCTTGTAGGCAGCATATAGATGGGTCTTACTTTTTTATCCATTTTGTCGCCCAGTGTCTTTTAATTGGAGTGCTTAGTCCATTTACATTGAAAGGCATTATTGACAGGTATGTACTTACTGTCATTTTGTTACTTATTTTATGGTTGTTTTGTAGTTCTTCTCTGTTCCTTCCTTCTTTAGCTCCCTCACTATGAGTTGGCTTTCTTTGGTGATATAGTTGAATTCCTTTTGCTTTATTTTTTGCCTATCTATTATTAGATTTTGGTTTGTGGTTACCATTAGGTTTGTATATAAAACTCTTCTTCATATAGCAGTCTATACTAGGTTGATGGTCAGTTAAATTTGTACCCATTCTTTACTGTATACACATTTTAGGTATATGGTGTCATACTTTACATCCTTTAATTTTATTAATCCCTTGACTGATTTTTATACATGTGATAATTTTTACTGCTTTTGTGTTTCCTCCTTTTCTTACTCCTGCTTATGGTCTTTCCTTTCCACTTAAGGAGTCCCTGTAACATTTCTTGTAGGGCTGGTTTAGTGGTCATTAGTTTCTTTAACTTTTGTTTGTCTGGGAAATTCTGTCATTCCTTCTATCTGAATGATAGCCTTGCTAGATAGATTATTCTTGGTTGCAGGGTTTTTTTCTTTGAGCAATTTGAATATATCCTGCCACTCCCTTCTGGCCTGCAAAGTTTCTGCAAAAAATTATCTGATAGGCTTACAGAATTTCCTTTGTATATAACTGCTTTGTTTTCTTTGGCTGCTTGCAAAATTCTTCATCACTACTTTTTTCCATTTTAATAGCTATGTGTCTTGGTGTGGACCTGCTTGGCTTGATTTTGTTGGTGCCTCTCTTTGTCTCCTGGATCTGGATTTCTGTTTCCTTCCTCAGATTTGGGGTTTTCACCTATTATTTCTTTAAATTTTCTACCCTCTTTTCTTTCTCTTCTTTTCCTGAGATCCCTATAATGTCAATGTTATTATGCTTGATGGTGTTGTGAGTTCCCTTAATCTATTTTCATTTTTTATTATATGTTTTCTTTCTAATATTCAGCTGATTGTTTTCTATTACTTTGTACTCCAGGTCGCTGAGCAATTTGTTTGCTTTCTCTAGTCTATTTATTCCCTCTAGTATATTTTTAATTTCAGTTGTGAAATTTTCCCATCTCTGTTGGGCTCTTTTTTATGTTTTTTGTTTGTTGAGGGTCTCACTGAGGTCCCCCACTCTTTTCTCAAGTCTGGTGAGTATCTTTATGATCATTACTTTAAATTCTCTATCAGACATATTACTTATCTCCATTTTGTTTAGGTTTCTTGCTGTGATTTTATCCTGTACTTTCACTTGAGATATAATCCTCTGTTTCCTTATTTTGTCTAACTCTCTGTGTCTGTTTCTATATGTTAGGAAGGTCAGTGACAACTGCTGCTCTTGAAAATAGTAACCTTATGAAGAAGAGGTCCTGTCATGCCCTGTAGTGCAGTGTCCCCTGTTTCGCTTCAGGGGTGTCTTCTATGTGTGTTACATGTACTCTACAGCTATGGCTGAGCTGCACTTACCTTCAGTCTAGTCATCTCCAATGGTTCTCTTTGCCTGTTATGGGCAGGGATTGGTCCCTGTGCTGTTAATGGGCCAGTTTGGGGCAACCTTAGGCTTGAGTTGGGTCAGACCAGGCATTTGTCAGAGCTGTGGTCAAACTGAACTGCAGGACTCTCTCCCTGTGTTGTCCCCTGAGAAGCTTTAGTTGGTGGGTGGGGCCTGCAGTCAGACATGATGTCTGTCCCCTTGCCCACTGCTGGGGCTGCCGTAGGACTGGTATGTGTAGTTATCTTCTCTCCCTGGGGCAGGAGTCACTTTAGAGTGGTGCTGGCCCCTGTCAGGGCCACTTGCCCACTGCCACACTGTGGTATCACTTTGGATGGACTCCTGCCAAGGGCATGTTGGATGGGGAGGGCCTGCATGAGACTATGGGGTTAGGGTACAAGGTATTCATGAGGTTTGCAGGGGTCTGCTGTAGGAGGGGAAATGAAGAGCTTTAAAGAACTCCTGTCAAGGGTGCCTTGGAGGGGGAGGTCTGCAGAAGAGTGTGAAGGTGAGGCTTGCTGTTAGCAAACTAGGTGGAGAGTGTTCATGCTATGCTGGGCCTCTTAGGTGTCCATGTATCTAGGCTTGGGGGCATTGGATGGAAACGGCACCTACCAGCTCTCCATATACCCCAGGTGTTTTTCAACCTGCTGCTTCTATCCTGCATTTTAGCTAGGCTGTTTGTTCTGTTGTCTCTTGAAAATCAGGTACTTTGTTTCCTAGCACCCTCTAGCTCTTCCAGAGAAGAGCTGATTTTTAAGGCCCCAGATTGTAAGAACTCACAAAGTTAATCCTCCTATGGTTTCAAAGCCAAATATTATGGGAATTTCTTTCCAGTGTGGGTCCTCTGTTCCCAGGGTGGGGTCTGCTTCTCTCCCATCTCTGTGCCTCTAGTGTCACTCCCTGCTATGGATAGTGTCACAGGTCAGTTGTCCAAGCCCTGTCTCCACCCCCCCCCCCTACAGTTTTCAATGTGGTCTCTTCTCTATGTTTAGCTGTAGAGAGTCTGTTATGCCAGTCTTGGGTTGTTTTCTGGGTTATTTACACTCATGTTGGTGTTATCTAAGTGTACCTGTGGGATGAGGTGAGATAAGGATCATCCTAGTCCACTGTCTTCCCCTCAAGCCTCCATTCCCTTTTTTTTTTGTTTTGTTTTTAACATCAGCATTATTTTCAATACATAGACATTTCAAAATAGTACAAAGAATCCCTGTATAGCCTTCACTCAGATCCCCCAAATGTTAACATTCTATTCTGTGTTTTTAGATTGGAGCATTTAGTCCATTTGCATTCTAAATCATTATTTATAGACAGGTATTTAATACACTTTTTAAACTTGTTTTATGGCTGTTTTGTCATTCTTCTCTGTTCCTTTCTACTTAAAAATTTTTTTTGTACATAAAGTTTTATTGGAACACAGTCATATTCATTCATTTGCATGCTGTCTCTGGCTGCTTTCATGCTCTATCAGAGTTGAATATTTGTGATAACAAAGAGTATATGGCCCACAGAGTCTATAAGATTTACTATCAGGCCCATTACAGAGAAAGTTCTCTGTTTTTTGTTTTTTGTTTTTTTTTAATGTTTGTTCTTGAGAGAGAGACAGACAGAATGTGAATGGGGGAGGGGCAGAGAGAGGGAGACACAGAATCTGGAGCAGGCTCCAGGCTGAGCTGTCAGCACAGAGCCCAATGCAGGGCTTGAACTCACGAACTGAGATCATGACCTGAGCTGAAGCTGGCAGCTTAACCTACTGAGCCACCCAGGCATTCCTATTCCTTTCTACTCTTGCTTTATTCCCTTGTTTGGTAGCTTTCTTTAGTGATAAGTTTGTATCAAAACACTAAGTGGAGTAGCTATGTAACACTTATTTTTAAATGAAAAGATTGGACATCCAAGTGCTCATAAAATAAATGAGCTAGAAATCATTTACAAGCAAAGCAGACTGAAAATTAAACACAACTCCTTTATTTTTCCTTGCCATGAGTATTTGGTAGATTAAAAGTATATTTTCCTAGTGAGAGGTGTCTACATGATTTTCTTCATAGTCTTTTCACTAATGAAATTATATGTGTGTGTGTATAATTATGTATTTTTATATATACAATTTCACATTTGTTCCCATATTTACATTTTCATAAACCAGAATGAAAGTTACATGAATGAAGGAACTTCGTCATCTTACTACTGGTTGCTGAGCATCTAGGAAAGTACATAGTTGGTACTTATATTGGCTGAGGAAAGGAATTATATTCATTATATAATAAGACATTTAATAATTAATACATCATATATGTAAAGTAATCACTTTAAGGAAATTGGAATTGTAAGTACTGAACTTTTAAAAGTTACTTATATATATATACATGTTAAGTATGTACATGATAAACAGAATAAATTAAGTGACCCTCATTTTATTTTTAGAAAGTTGATTACTTAAAATACTGAAACACAGTATCATGACTGCAAAATTTAGCCAAGAAATTTAGAATTTTAAGTTATCAGTATACTTGGAGCTCCTTTAAACACACACATAGATACTCGTGAATGCATACAGAGGCTGTGTATATAACCACGTAAAATTGAGCCTAATAACTAAAATCCTATGTTTATATAAAGTATCGTTGGTTAATTACAATGACACCCTTAATAGCAAGAATCCAAGGCTATACATTCAAGTTGTGAAGAATTGAATCAAACTAGTCTTTAAACATGGTTTGTTTGAATAATCAGTGAGAATATATACTATTGAGTTATGGTAGTTGCTAGGGTCCTTTTGCTAGTGACTCTACATTGATAGCAATTTGAAAATTTTTAATGAAATGAAACAGTTTTTTCAATGTTTATTTTTATTGTGAGAAGGAGGGACAGGAGGGGCAGTGAGAGAGAGGGAGAAAGAGAATCCCAAGCAGGCTGTGTGCTGATAGCTTGGGGCTTGATTCCAGCAACCGTGAGATGATGGCCTAAGCCAAAATCAAGAATCACATGCTTAACAGACTGAGCCACCCAGGCACCCATGAAATGAACCCTTTAAATGGATCATTTGAAATAAAAAATTAGTAGTGGCGCCTGGGTGGCTCAGTCGGTTAAGCGTCTGACTCTTGATTTGGGCTCAGGTCATGATCTCATGGTTTGTGAGTTCTAGCCCCATGTCAGGCTCTATGCTGATAGTGCAGAGCCTGCTTGGCATTCTCTGTCTGCCTCTCTCTCTCTGCTCCTTCCCCACTCACCATCTCTCTTGCTCTCAAAAAAAAAAAAATAAACTTTTTTTTTTTTTTTATAAATTAGCAACTGTTTAGTAAGTGGATGAAATTGGTTGTTGGAATTCAACTGATTTTTTTAAATAACCAATTATTTCTCTGAATTAACTTTTCAATAATTTGGAAATTTTTTCCGGAAGATAATGGACACAAGTAAACCAAAACTACTGATTCCATTTATTATATATATGTGTGTGTGTGTGTGTGTGTGTGTGTGTGTGTGTGTATTATATATACATACATATATATACATATACACACACACACATATATATACACACACACACACATATATATAATACATACGTACATACATACACACACGTACATACATATGTATATATTTAGGAAATTTGGTTCATGGGAGTGTCTCAATTTTTGTCGTGAATAAGAAATATCTGAGACAGTAGACTTGGCCTTGCCTCCTATGGGCCTGCTTTCAGCTGTAGTTGGGCACTGGAACCAAGAGTGAGATGGCAAACAAGGTGGCCTCCAGCAGAATGTGGGTCAGCCTGCCTCACTGAAGCAAAGGTGACAGAGGCTAGGCAGAAGGCAGAACCCAGGTACAAGTGTGTGGGAAGGGTGACCCGAGTAAGACGTCTTAGTGTTGAGGAGAGAGCCCCTGGGGCCATAGCTATAGGCCCTTCCTAAACAACTGAGTCTTGACTGTGAACGGGTTGTGAGTTGAGAAGAGCTTTAAACTGGTTCAACTACTTGTAAGGAGTTGTTTTCAACTAAAACAGTAGCAAGTATCTACGATGTAATTAAATGCTACTTTCTGGAATGGAGTAAGAAGACTATTTCTATCTGAAATGACTGACGAAATGTGAGGGACATTTTTGAATAGCAAAGAGAAAAGTCTTAAAAGCATCCAGACAGAAAATGCAAGTCACTCGTGAAAGAAAACAAACTAGCTTGGCCTCAGTTTTCTTTTCTTAAAAATTAATGTCAGCTGGAAATTGAGCAACATGTACATCATCATGAAGGAAGAGGTTGTACTTAACAATGTTCATATGTACATAGAGTGCTAGAAGAGATTTCCAAATATGCAAGCATTTCCAATACATTTTATTCTCACTATTAAAACTATTGTGTAGACAATTGAAAGATGACTAAAATTTAAAACTTTAAGAATGGGAAAGTTAGGGTATAAAAGATTGGTGATAAGCATCATTATCAGTTAAATATAGAAGTCGGTCAGCAAATTTAGTAGGCCACATAGGAAAGGAGAATTTGTATAAGTTACATTCCATTTCTATAGCACAAAAAAATTAAAAACAAAAAAACCCAGATAAACATGCATAAAGAACTTTGTCGCACTGTGACAAATGCCTTATAAGAAATTATATTGAAAAACTCTTCTTCTCATCTAGTCTAAAAAACAATCAGATAGACCATCTATAAACAAAGATGTTTCTCACATCATTATTTATCATAGTGAAAACTGAGACAAAAATTGAACAGTGGTAGAATGGGTATCCAATTACACATGCATTTGAAATAAGTGTAGACATAAGTGTAAGGCGGACTACGGTGTGAGATATGCAGGCATTGGATCACAAAAGATACTGACAGTGTAGTATTTCTAGGCTTGCACAACTGCTGAGCCAGCCTACATGGATCAGCTTCCCTGGGCAAGGCCATTTCTCTTTCACACTCTTAAAATCTCTACTATGGGAAGGATTATGCAAAAACCAGTCCTGTCTTTCCTAACAGTTAATTTAAACATTGCTTGTGAAATTCTAACAATGAATTTAAAATGATTCCAGTGTTCATTAGTCTCTACCCAATTCTGTACATCCAATCCATCTAGAAGGAAATCCCAAGAGGTTGTTACTGAGTTCTTAGATCAAAACATCTTCACAAAGTGGAGAGTTGCAGAAACAAAGGATTGAATAGTATTAGCACACAGCTGGTGTGCAATGAGTATTCACTGAAAATTACTTGAATATATCTGATGAAGACATTGTTGTATCAGTATAGTTTGAGTAGTTCCAGAACTAGTGTGTTAAATTATTGTTCAGCAAATGTTCCCTCCCAGACCAATGCGTCTGCCTCTTGGGGAGGAATAACTTTCCTGTATTATTGATGGTAGATTTGGCTATGTGACTTGTTTTGTCCATCAGGATGCTGACACAATGAAGCAAGCAGACGTTTGCAATGTGCTTGTGAGATTGGATGCAGTCTTGCGTTTTGCTGTGAAAATAACATACTTAGGTAGCCAGCTCTAGAGGAAAGAGAGACCCATAGAGTAGATCTGGACCTAATCTAGAGTTTGGCAACAAGCCCAGCCAATCCAGTCCACACCAACCAAATTCCATCATCTTGCAGGTGTGTGAACACAAAATAAATGCTTGTTGCTCTAGGCCACCAAGTTTTGGGATGGTTTCTTATGTAGCACATAATGGTAGTAGCTAACTGATACAATTTGGGCTACAAACTTGGAGACAAAGCAATAAATTTTTTAAAAAATGTGAAAAATAATAGTATTTGTCGCGTTGATTGTAAGAAATGGAAGAATGTAATTTTACCGAGGAAAAAAAAAATTCAAGAGTGATAGTCAAATGTATTCAGAGGGTAAGCTCTTAGGAGAAGGAAAATAGAAATCAAACAAAGAGATTATTCAAAATCTAGACCCATCAGCAGTTGAGAGGCTAAAAGCTTGTAAACAGAACCCTCCAAAAGTAGGACACAAGTGGGAGGTAACACACATAAGATCTATTTTTTGACCAGACTGCCTTATTTGTATGTCTGTTTCTATTTTATCCTCTGTGAAAGGAGGGGACAGCAGTAGATAAGCTCTTGCAGCATTAAAGCTCCATAAGCTTTTGAGATAGTTTTAAATCTATTTAGGAAAATAAGCTTAGGAAAATATGCAGAGATAGATGCATCAGAAAATCAAATTCAATAAATGGTTAAGGGTCTAGCTTAACATAAAAACTTGGACAGATGATGAAGAGTTTTTTGAGGTAGATATATTTGGTGAAATTCCACCTATTTTGTTTTAAGTCACTTCCCTGCTAAATTTCAGTGCAATATTTTAAGATATCCTTTATATACTTCTAGTTTCCCATGTCAAGGAAAAAAATTACCTTTCAACAATCTCTAAGTGAAAATATACCCTTTAAAACATTTCCATTAAAAGAATCATAAGAGCAACTTAAAAACAGAAATCTATCAGCTTTTATCTATATGATCACTCTATGACAAATTTTTGTTAATTCTGTACTATTACATAACTAAGGGTTTAGTGGTTAAGGGTTAGAAAAGAGAGTCTAACATTCTGGAAAGTCACCTAGTTAATAATATGGAATTATTAACATCCAATCTGTTGAATAGTGCCATAAACATAAGCTTGAGAAATTTATGACACAACATAAATCCTGTGAATTACAGCAAATATGACAAAAGTGCATTGTAATTTAATAGCAATTTATTCTCAAATGTCGACCTGATGGATTGTAGGGCTTTGTCTATGTGTAATTATCTTCTACGAAGAATATGAATGAAGAAGCAAAGCTTCAGACAAGTCCATGAACCACTAATTGGATTTTACAAAAGCACCACTGATTTACCTCAAAGTGCATTACATTCTACCTGGTTTAAACCTAACTTAGACATGGTAAAAAATTTTAAGAATTTAAATATTGCCCAAACCTCAACCTAAAATTCTTACTTGGTGTTTGTCTTTTTCATATGCTTCTAATTAACAAAGTTTTATAAGGAAAATTAGACTTATCCAGTTATGCTTTATCGTGACTGCAATTATATTCAGAGCTTTTCAATACTTCTCATTTGCTGGTTTTAAGCATAAGAAACATGACTTTCAATATTTATTTTTATAAGTATAACTTTCACTTCTTTAAAATTTTAGTCAATCTCATTTCCCCTTTATATTTAAAGAGATTTTGTCTGGTAGAAACTATTTGGTGGTGGTTATATTTCACAATTTATTTCCTATTATGAGATGGAAAATCAGGAATAACTTTTAATCATAAAATAGAACAAACCCTTTAACAGAGTTCCTTGATTCAGAATCACTTGGTATATTAAAGAGCAAAAGGATCGCTTCAATATGGGCAATAAAAATGAGATCTATACAGGCAAATAATAGAAATTATGGTTGTAAAATAAAATTTAGAAGGAAGCAAAACAAAAAAAAACCCATGAGTAGGCAAAGAACTCCATTTCATCAAAAATCTTTCAACAAGTAAGTTTTGTGATGGGTGTACACTAAATAGTCATTGGCTATTATATAGTAAACTAAATAAAAGGCATATGAAATATGCTCTATTCTCAATTATTAGCAACATGAAGTTGTAACTATAATGTATGAGCATTGCAATCTACAGAAACTTAAAATGATATACCATGTGTTAGCAATTCTCAGAACATTATTTTTTAATTTAAATTAAGTTAGTTAACATACAGTGTAGTATTGGCTTCAGAATTAGAACCCAGTGATTCATTTCTTACATGTGACATGCAATCCTCACCTTAAAAACTGCCCTCCCTAATGCTCATCACCCATTTACCCCATCCCCCCAGTAATCCTCATTTGTTCTCTGTATTTGAGTCTCTTATGGTTTGCCTCCCTCTGCGTTTTTATCTTATTTTTCCTTCCCTTTCCCTATGTTCATTTGTTATGTTTCTCAAATTCCACACATGAGTGAAATCATATGATGTCTGTCCTCTGACTGACTTATTTTGCTTAGCATAATACATTGTGGTTCAATCCACGTTGTTGCAAATGGCAAGATTTCATTCTTTTGGGTCACCAAGTAGCATTCCAGTGTGTGTGCGTGTGTGTGTGTACGCGTGCCGCGTCTTCTTTTTTCATTCATCAGTTGATGGACATTTGGGCTCTTTCCATAATTTGGCTATTGTTGATAGCATTGCTATAACACTGGGTGCATGTACCCCTTTGAATCAGTATTTTTGTATTCTTAGGATAAATTCCTAGTAGTGCAGTTGCTGGGTCTTAGGGTAGTTCTATTTTTAATTTTTTTAGGAACCTCCATATGGTTTTCCAGGGTGGTTGCACCAGTTTGCATTCCCACCAACAGTGCAAAAGAATTCCTCTTTCTCCACGTCCTTGTTGTTTCCTGAGTTGTTAATTTTAGCTATTCTGACAGGTGTGAGGTCATTTAAAAAAAAAAGACATTTAATTTTTGTTTAATTTACTCTCAAGCCTCTAGAGGATATTCTACTTCTCAGAGAAATATTTCAAAGTAAGCATGGGAGAGGGGAAGCAATAAGACAGCCAGTAGCCTCAAATGCATATTGATTACTTAGTATTTAAGGGATAAAGGCAAGAGGGAGAAAATGTTCACACAAGGAACTGTAATACAAGATTGAGTAATGTGCCATTGGAGTACAAAATTTTCTACCTATGCTAAAAAGGGGAAAGAGCTAAGTAGAGAAAAAAATTTTTATTGATAGTCTCCTTTGTAGGAGATACTGTACAAGGCTCTTAGTAGAACATAAACATTAACATAATTTCTGCACTTCAGGGCTCAAAATCCAGAAGGAAAGATAGGAAACATTTCCACAGCAGCCTCTGAGTCCAAGAATGGAGGAACTGTACCTTCTTCATCTTGGCATCCTAAGTGATGAGTGGATACTCACTAGACACTGCATTCATAATTTTAAGGAATAGATCAGTGATTTGAAGGCATATGCTTACAGTGAAGCAAAGCTAAGCATTCCACTCTTTTTTTAATTGTTTTTTTTTTATTGTTTTTCAGTCTGTGTCATGTTTTTTTTAAGATTTTATTTTTTTCCTTTTTTTTTAAATTTAACTTTTTTTTTAATTTACATCCAAATTAGTTAACATGTAGTGCAACAATGATTTCAGGAGTAGATTCCTTAGTACCCCTTACCCATTTAGCCCATCCCCCTTTCCAAACCCCTCCAGTAACCCTCAGTTTGTTCTCCATACTTATGAGTCTCTTCTGTTTTGTCCCCCTCCCTGTTTTTATATTATTTTTGTTTCCCTTCCCTTATGTTCATCTGTTTTGTCTCTTAAAGTCCTCATATGAGTGAAGTCATATGATTTTTGTCTTTCTCTGACTAATTTCACTTAGCATAATACCCTCCAGTTCCATCCATGTAGTTGCAAATGCCAAGATTTCATTCTTTTTGATTGCCGCGTAATACTCCATTGTATATATATACCACATTTTCTTTATCCATTCATCCATTGATGGACATTTGGGCTCTTTCCATACTTTGGCTATTGTTGATAGTGCTACTATAAACATGGGGTGCATGTGTCCCTTCAAAACAGCACACCCGTATCCCATGGATAAACACCTAGTAGTGCAATTGCTGGGTCATAGAGTAGTTCTATTTTTAGTTTTTTGAGGAACATCCTTACTGTTTTCCAGAGTGGCAGCACCAGCTTGCATTCCCATAAGCATTCCACTCTTCATCTTGATTCTCATAACAACTCTATGAGATTACAATTCTCAAATAAGGAAACTGAGGGTTGAAGAAGTTAGGTCAATTGGCCAAGTGACACAGGTAGAGTATTAGACTGTGCATCCAAAATCCAGACTTTTAATCACTTTTTTTCCCATATTCTCTTATACAAGCTATGAAAAGATGTAGCTGAAATGTTGTAAGGGTTCAAGAAGGAATTATTCTAATCAATGAAATCATTGGAGACATTAAAGTACAGAAAGTTCACATTTACATGTAGGATGGAGAGAATTCAGAGGGATTGGAGCAGGATCTGGTCCTTTATTCTTTAGCAACCATTAACACATGTTGAAATTTAAATTTAAATTCACTAACATGAAATAAATTTAAAAATTTAATTTCTTAGTTGCCCTACCACATGCCAAAGTTTCACTAGCTACATGTGTCTTCTATCTACCATGTTGGTAAGCACAGAGTTTCAGAACATTTCCATTCTCACAGAAAGCTCTATTGGAGAGTGATGTCTGAACAGAAGAGTCTATGATCATTATCAGTGAGAAAACCGCAAAGGCAGCTAAGAAGGCAAAGTCCAGGTCTCTTCAGAAAAGATAGGGGTGTTGAGCTTGGTGAGGGTATAACGTCCACATCAGTGCTTAAGACATGGTAAGTAAGTGACAGATGTATTTTGGATGATCTTGAATGCCAGAGAGGACAATTTATGTGAATTTGGTATGCGGTGAGAAACATTAAGTATTTCTTATCAAGGAAGTGGTATTATTGGATCTGTTCTTTAGAATAATTATTTGGGAGGTGGTTCATAAAACTGAAATAATGATAGTTAATGGTGGGGAAACTGATTATAAGGCTATTGAGCTTGGAATGGAAAAGCTGTAAAGGATGTTAGAAATTTGAAGTAGAACCTAATGACTTGATATTATGAGGAGAATGAGGAAGAGAAGTTTGAGTAATCAAGAGAAGGGTGGTGGCATGGTCAGAAATACAGAAGTCAGGAGAATGATGGAATTTGTTTAGAAGGAAAGCAAGTTCAGTTTTGAACAGCTTGAATTTAAGGTTCTTGTGAGACATTTATCTGGAAATGTCCATGACGCACTAGGGAATTTCCAAATTCGTTGCTTATTTTCACAGAAAATAATGGCCTGTGAATGACTGGCCTATTAAGATGAGCAAGATTGTGAGATCAAGGAACTCAACACAGGCAGGGGAGACAACTTCCAAAATAGCAGGAGTGGAATCCAAAAAGTTATCAACATTAAGAGTTACAGAGGCAGGTATAAAAGTTGAAATAAAAAGCCAAGAGTTGGGGCCAAGACTGAAGCTGTCTAATTTACTTTTCACAGCTTTGGAATATTGTACACTTTTTTTATAGCCTTGTAGTTGGTTTAATATCATTTCCCAAATAGGTAACTTACTAGAAAAGTCCCTAGCAGTATCCATTTCAGATTGTTTGTTAATGTTTTAAATGTTTGTTGCAATAGGGCAATATGAAGAGTTATTAAAAATTCATGTAGATTCTCTTAATCTCTACTATGGACTTTCATACATGATACAAATTATTGGTATATTCTATTGAAGCAGAAAGACTGTAGGTAAGGGTTATAAGCTAATATCACAGAGAAGCACGAGGTCTCCCTTCACCTTGATATTAATAGATTCCAAGATCCCTAGAGTGATTCTCTCTCACAGGAATTTTTCTGTTCACCTTTTAGATTCCTTTAGTGTAATTGGTAGTAGAGGGAGAGAACTAGCAATGTAATTTAAAAGAGAAAACAGAACCCGGATGATAAGATAAAGTTTTATGTATTTGTCCAACTTTGTGAGTAGATACAGGAAGAGCTAAAGATCTTTCTGTCTTTTAGGAGATATTTCAGTCTTTGTCACAAATGAAGACAAAGTACTTTTGACAACCAGACTTTCAAGGAACAGAATAACGTTAGATAAAAAGACTGATACTGACTCAGAATTTTGAGGTTTTACCCAGTACGTTCGTGAACTGAAGGCAGTTTTTCCACCAGAACTCACCCTGTAATATTGGATCTATAAATGCTAATTTTGTTCAGTGATTTAGTCTTAAAAGTTTAAATGCTTGCAATTTGTACATGTCTCAAGTCTGTAATTACTAAAAGGCCCCTGAAACTTCTCCAGTTAGAGAGTTTTTAATGAGTTGATTGATGATCCTCCTGTGAGATACCTTGAATTCAAAGGGAAGGAAGCAAGTACAAAACACACACACACACACACACACACACACACACACACACACACACACACACACGAGAGGCCAGCTGAACAATCTATAGCAAAAGTAGGACCGAAATTGGTATCTCCCAATTCGCTGTGGCAATTTACATTACTCAGAAAGAAAGCAGGGTTGACTTGACAGCAAATGGAAGGGAATCAACACAAAGAGGATACCTTGATGGTGATGAGAAGTTAGGCACTAGCTACAGCCATTCACTGCAATTGCCAATACTCAAAAGGGTAAAATATTTTACACAAGCAGCTATCACACAATAAAAGATGATCCTGTCTAGTGACTGTGGTTGTGTGACAGGCAAACCACAGATCAGTTAAGATAAAGTGAAAGTAATTGTCTGACCAGCTGTATTTCAAAACACATACTTTATACCATAGGACTAATGTTGAGAGCATCTACCCAGTCCCAAATATCCAAAGAAAAAGGGAACGTACTTTACTCTCCTCCCTATATATTGTCCACACAATGTCAAACACACAGGTGCCTGAAAGGATTTTTTATTTTTTCATTTAAATGATGGAGAAAATAGAATTCTTTTATCTTTAATATTTCGCTCTGAAGATGAATTTACTTCTTCCCCTAATTCTAGCAACACAGTTAAGACTGGAAACGAGAACTTAGAGAATTGTTATAAAGTGATGTCTAGTTTTCTATTGGCACAACATTTAATTGAAAGGTTGTTTTCTTGACTATAAACTCAATGCCATATTAATCATGGTTAAGAGTGAATATATTCTAAGCAAAGGTAAACAGTTACAATAGCAAGGTGGATTTAGTTCAGGGTTGACAGTTCATGTATAATAATATTTACATTGCACATTATAGAGCATATATTCTAAGCATTGTCTAAAAAAGGCTCAGAAAAACAACTGAACTTTTAGAACTATTTTGCCAGCTTTAAATAAGTAAATGAACTATGCATCAACTGACACCTCTTAAAATGTTGGTGTGTACATCTTGAAATGCTTAAGCTTATGTTTACCTTTCAAAGGTATTTAGATGTATCACGTTAAGTTCCTTCAGTTTATGATTTCAGCTACATGTACAAATTAAAATTCATTAGGAGTGGGCTAACTTGTATTTTGTAAAATCGGATTTAACTATATGCCAGTTATTATAATGATAGTCTTGATTTTATAGAAGGCTCTTTTGTGCAATGGTGAAAAGAGCAAAGAAAACTGGGTTTGAATTTCTGCTCCTCTAATTATTAACAATGAAATCTCTGTCAGTTATGCCTCTGTTTTCCCCACTATCAAATGAGCATAATAAAAGTACTTAACTTGTAGGGATGGTGGAGCAAATTAGTTAATATATGTAAAGTCCGTATTCCTTAGTGTTTTTCTGATAATAAGAGCTATGAAAGTCTGTATATCATCATAGGCCTGTCTTATACATAACTGGAGGCCAATACACGTGCAACAAATAAGGAGAAAAGATTGCAAAAAGCTAAACTTTGATAGTAATAAAATAAAAATCCCATATGGTAGATATACTTTTAAAACATTAAATTTCAAGAAAGTTCTCTTCTATCCAAAGGAAACACTGTATCTCATCATTCAAATAACCTATTAACATCTCCTTCCCTTAACTATACGTACTCACTAAAGAGCATTTCTTCATATTTTTAAGATTTCCACATTTAAATTTTAGGAAGATTAAGTTAAGGTGACTTACTCAGGAGCTTCTATGATATTATAAAGCCAGTCAGATGAAAAATATGAAGGAGTGCCATAAATAAAGCAGTGGATAATATCCAAACTTTAAGTCAGCCGTGATAATTGGGAAAATGTACCCTGGATAATTCATATTCACAGAAAACTCTAAAAGCTTGTTTTAAGTCTCTTCTGTTTCTCAGTTTTTAATTCATTTTTGGTTGGAACTTCACACTAAAAACAAAGATACAGCTACTTCTCTGTTTTGTACTTTGCTGCTTTATCTTTTATTAGTGAACATAGAAATGGCCCAAATCAGGAAGTAAGACTGCTTCAGACTGGACTGTCCCTCCCACATACTCATTGTAGAAATTCTTCTCCAAGCCTGAGCTCAAATGTTGAAGCCTTTGATAAACTTTCCTCATTTGACTCTCCAACTAGAAGTAATCACTTCTGGGGTTCCTTGGTGGCTCAGTCAGTTGAGTGTCTGACTCTTGGTTTCCACTCAGGTCATGATCTCACAATTCATGAGATTGAGCCCTGAGTTGGACTCTGCACTGACAGCATGGAGCCTCCTTGAGATTCTCTCTCTCCCTCTCTCTCTCTCTCTCTGCCCCTTCCCTGCTTGTTCTCTGTCTCTCCAAATGAATAAATTAACTTAAAAAAATAAAAAAAAAATAGAAGTAATCACATCTTTCTCTGTACTCACACTAGGCACTTTCGTTTTTGAAAGAAATATCTGTAGTTCATTAAAAGCAAACCCAGATTTCTCAAGGTGAGGAAAGGAAGAAAAACTTCACCTGTAGGGCATGAATATGGACTTGAAGTTCTGAGTTCTGGTCCGCAGTATTTACCTTCTCATCAGAAAAAAACAAAACAAAACAAAACAAACAAAAAACAAGGAAACCTCACATGGGTTGCACCCAACAGCATGGGGACCTCAAAAAGGATTCTCTTCTGTTCATGTTTTTGTCTGAAGATGGATTTTTCACTTCTTCCCTGAACTCAAGTCAACCTGGTTAAATGAAGACTGGAACTTTAAAACAAAGCATTTAAACAAACTCAAGGGAAATAGGAAGGATACGAAGTACACTGCGTGTAATCAGATGATGTGACTTTCTCTAGCATGAAAGTTTGAGTTTCTTAATAAAGCAAATCTAATAGGCATTTATTTTTTTATGCTAACTATATTCTATAGAAGTATAAACTCCTATAATCTAATTTTACTAATCGAATCTAGTTTTACTAATCTCTAAACTGCCCATATTGACTAGCACTGTTTCATGTACATAATACATAATTCAACAATTTGTGAGCATAAATCATGAACACATGACATGAGAACTTTGATTTCAAAGTTTAGTTTTAGAAGATTGCGACAGGGAGCAAACTACAGCCATGCCATCATGACATGTGAACTTCTATGACTTTGACCTTAAATGTCCTATAATACATTTTTACTTTTATTTCTATTTTTCTTCTTCAAAAAAAAATAGATAAAAGTCCCGCATCCAAAATATACAAAAATTCGGTAATGGGAGATACCTTAATTTTAGCCTTTCTCTGTCCTTCAGAAAACTTAGGAACTGTGATTTTGTTTTCCCATCTTAAATTTGCAGGCAATCACTTCTGAAGACTCCAACTTCAGAATAACATTAAGATGATGGAAAAAGCGTTTCTTCTCTGAACTCCATTTGAAAATATCTGAAAGCTTGAAGGGTGGGTTGTGTTCTGTTTTTGTTGTTGTTGGTGGTGGTGGTGGTGGCTGCAGTGGTGTTTGTTTTGTTTTGTTTTGTTTGAGTTTTTAACTGCAGAGGCTTGAACTTTTGGAACCAGAGAGGAAGGGAAGTTGCGGCAAGAACTGTAGCTAAACCTTACCCTAGAAGAGAAACTGGTCAGACACGAATGGATGTTCTTGGTTTAGCCCTGTTCAGACTTGCTACTCATTGCATAATCATTCCCCTTCTGTCCATCAGACAATACCCATTTCCATCTAGCAGCAATGAGTGAATCATGTCAAATCCTGAGTAGGCCATTGTCATCTTCCTCTCTTTAAGGTCTACCCTACTGCTTTTGCCTCTGATGGCCTTTTTCTTCCTCCCTGCCTGTTTGCTATCAACCTTACATCGTTATTTACCAGCACCTGGTTAGGGAAATAGGTTTAGAAGGAGCTTTGGAATGAAGAAGTGTTTTGAACATAATTGGACTAGAATTCAGGAGACCTGGTTTGGTTCTGGTCCTAGTTGCTTTTAAGTAGCTGAATTTGAATGAACCTCATTGCAATTCTGGGTACAATTTATAAAATTACTGAGTTGGAATAAATAGGGCTCAAGATTTTTTACTATTCTCCCAAATTTATGGTTCTATATAGGCTGCCTTTAAAAATTAAACTGTGTTGCTACAAATACACTAGAAAGCACAGAAGTAGATGTGATGGTATAATAAGGTGAAAGCACAATGCCAAGAGATTAACAGGATCAGAACAATCGATAGAAGAGAGGTAAATAAGGAAGCAGATACAGACCTAGGTACAGTGGTACCTGCCTTCCAGATTTGTCATGTAAAATTTATTTTGCACAAAGGAAATGGTTTGACGTGGCAGAATGTGCTGATAACTTAGGGTATCGCTTAATTATGGTCATTGGTTACTAATTTATAATGATAATGTCTGCCTCAGTGTTTAGTCTGTATCTTTTGCTTCTCTTTTTGTTTATAGTTGTTTTTCTTTATAATTGACAAATTTTAAACCTACAATGAAGAAAAACTACACAAAACAACCTCACCATCCAAAATCATTTTGGCACTTTTGAAAATTCCAGTGTTTATTATTTTACTTGCACATGATGTACATATCACTTTGGGTTCTTCCAAAAGATCCTAAGACAATGATTTGAGTGCAAATCCTTTACTTGACATGAGTACAGGACCCTGGTAGAGGAGTGGGACAATGAGGGAAGGGAAAACAGCCAGAAAAGAGCACACTATTTAATCTGGTTCTATGGTGGGTGACTGGAGTTGGTCTCTTGGAGAAATTATGGGAATTGGTACAAAACATAGGTCTCAGTGATTCCCCCTGAAATCAAGGAGACTGGATGTAGGGCTGTTGGGGGTGAATGTTAATCTCTCCACACTCCTGGGTCATACCCAATATGGAGAGACACATAGTAGGCTTCCACAGTTGAGAGGGATGGCACTTGGGCACAGAAATGTGGATATTGGTGGTAGGGAACCAGCTGGAGCACATGGGAGGGTTGAAGGGAAATGGGTAGGCACTGAAGATTTCTGCTTTAATATATAATCTAATTTTCTAGGCAAATCAGTCCTATCTTTTTTTTTATATATATACAGATGAAACATGTTTACCTTAAATGTTAGAAAAGTGAAAATGACACAATTATTTTAAAGTCATTCCGGCGGTGCCTGGGTGGCGCAGTCAGTTAAGCGTTGAACTCTTGATTTCAGCTCAGGTCATGGTCTCATGTTTTCATGGGTTCAAGCCCCACATAGGGCTCTGTACACTGACCACCTTCTTGTGATTCTCCCTCTCTCCCTCTCTCTGTGTCCCTCCCCTGCTCATGCTCTGTGTCTCTCATTAGTAAATAAAAAGTAAATAAATAAAATAACTCTGAATTTGGCCATTTGGTAGTACTCATCATTACATTTTGGTGAATACTATTCCCATTTTGTGTATGTGGAGGGGGTATATATAGACAGATTGAGTGAATTCATTTTAGGAAAAAATCCTTCTATCTTTGGATGCATCTGTGTTTCTTTGTTCAGATTCCTTATTTCAGGAGTGCTTTATATCCTTATGTTGGATTTTCTTTGTCCTCAATATCCATTAGCCCTCCTATGGTTACTTTATTTATTTTATTTGTTTTCCTCTTTTATGTACATTAACAAAAATCATCGCAAATCTTTCCTCTGGGTTGCTATTTCAATTTTTAGTAAACTCTATTTTATACTTTGCCGAATTTATTTCTGTGATTATATTTATGGTCTACTTTTGTTTTCCTAAATCTACAAGCTGCCTCTTTTTCTGTTTTTATTGTTCATCATCTTATCTTTGAGCTCGTGAATGTATGTTCTTACTAATTGTCTAAAGTGAGATCTTTGTGATGAGTTTTCTTGTGCTTTGAGGTGTTTTTTTTTGTTTTGTTTTTTCATTTTACATTTAGGGTCTTTATTTTTCCTCTGAAAGTTACATTCCTGTCCTGCATACTTTCTTCTTCTCCACACATTTTATTTTGTTTGCTACAATATGGTTGCCTATTTGCCATGGCATTTCACATTGCTCATAATTAAGCAGTTCTGTTTAGACGTTTCTCCTGCTATAATGTAATACTAATGATTCTTCCTAATATAGCTGAACCAAGTTCTTTTGTCCTTCTAGCTACTGTCTGAGAGAGATTTTGTTTTCTATTCATTGTTGGTAGGGCAAGGGTGGGGTCGGAATCCCACCAAAGTGGTATGCAGTCTTCAAATATCATGGCTCGTATCTCTCTTCTGAATTTTGTTAAGTACTCTATAGAAGGATTCAAACCATCTGATTTGATGAGTCACATTCTTACAGGGGCTATACTTGAGTTTTATACTATTTCCTCAATTCACTGTGTTTACTTCAGTTTTCTAGGATAGTAGTAGTTCAGCTTCTTGGCTTCATACTAGAAGAAAAAAACTAAGGGGTGCCTGGGTGGCTCAATCGGTTGAGTGTCTGGCTTTGGCTCAGGTCCTGATCTCACAGTTCATGAGTTTGAGCCTCATGTCCAGCTCTGTGCTGACAGCTCTGAACCTGGAGCCTGCTTGGGTTCTGTGTCTCACTCTCTCTCTGCCCCTCCCCTGCTCAAGCTCTGTTTCTCCATCTCTCTCTCAAAAATAAATAAATATTTTAAAAAAGAAAAAGAAATTAATCTGTCACATCTCTATTTCTTAAATCCAAAAACGCTTAGCTACTAGTATTATCCAAGTTACTTCTTCAAATGAAAAATACCCAAGAATTGATTGGGATAATTTACTTATTGTAATGAGATTACAGATCTATGAGTTTCATGTCATCCATGATGTGCCAATAATTGGGTGAGCCAGTTGTTTGGTTTTTTAACTTTGAAGACAGGGCCAGCGGGTATGCCGTACTCCCATTTGAAGGCTTTGTTTGTGTTTCTGACATTCTGTTTTAGAATTGACCTTCAGTCAGTATCCAGACCTATTCTTCACTGGTACTAACCCATTACATAACTTTCATTTTTTTTAGGAAAATCTCTGTCACACAAAGAAAGAATTCCTGTAAGGGAGCAAATATTGAAATATATGGGCTTTTATAATAGTTTCCAGTTAACTTATTTGGTGATTCTAAGTAGGCATATCATAATTAGAATATGTAACTTAGAGGGACACTTGGATGGCTCAGTTGGTTAAGCATTGAACTCTTGATTTTGACTCAGGTCATGATCTCACAGTTTTGTGAGTTGGAGCCCCACATCAGGCTCCACACTGACAGCATGGAGCCTGCGATTCCCCCTCTCTCTCTGCCCCTCCCCTGCTCACCCTCTGTCTCTCTCAAAATAAATAAACTTTTTAAAAAACCTTAGAATATGTAATGTAGAAACAGGACAATTAAAGGTGACCTCCAGTAGCACTACCAAATTAGATAAATATGTAGGCAAACTAGAGTCAGCACCCAGGGCAGATGGAAAACCCCAATCATTGAATAATGTTTAATAAACAGACACCGGAGCGGGGGATGGTGTAGTCACCTTACTGAGGGACTAGAAACAGTGGGATGGTGTTACCACCCCTAAATCATAAGGGATGAGGAGAAGGAAGATTTATAGACCAGGTATCGGCCATGTGAGGGGGTGGCCCCTTACATGGAGGAACACATACAGAACTAAAATCTTGGCCAGGGAGGGAGGAAATGGAGAGAGGGGGAGGGAGGAAACAGGGAGGAGGGAGGAAATGAGGAGGGTAGGAAGAAGGAATACACTCTGATCCTTTTCTTCTTCCAACCTCCAGTCTCCTATCAGTGCCTCCCACTGTCCAAACTCACAGGGAGCAGAATGCTGGAGACCATGTGTGAAGAGAGTAGAGGTCAATGTCCTGGGATATAGTAAGGCAGGAAAGAGTGGGGAATGGTTCTGGATGGGCAAGTGGAGACCAACCAGCACAACATCTAACCCTAATATTCCATCTTCAAAAATCACTTACAGGACAGGAATGAGTTCTTTAGATGTAGAGGTAGGAGCAGTATTTTCTGCATCTACACAAATTTATAAAGTCAATTATATGTAATTTGTAAAAAAAAATTTTTTTCGTTCATGTTATACGTATGTAGGCACTCACATACAGAGTTGGTCCTACTGTTTCTGTAGCTAGAACTTATTGAGTGCTATATGCAAGGGACTTTGCCAAGGGCTTTACATGAATTTACTCATTTACTCCTTAGTAGTAGGTACTATCATCCCATTTTGGAGGTGAGGAAATTGAAGCTCCAAAAGGTTGTATCAGATTAATAACAAGAAGTAGGAGTGTAACTAAGCTGGGATTCTAATTTGAGCATCTGGCACAGAGCACTTATGTTAACACCCATCCCCACATTAAGTCTTTACTGTTAGCACACAGACCTTGTCAATTGCTTAATGTTGGAGTCTGAGGGGTTTTTTTTGTCATTTTTATTATACTTGAGTAATAAATACTCAGTTGGCAAACTAACATAGTCTGAAAAGATGACCCACTTCCCAAGCTCTGCGTGTCTGAGAATCAGAATCCAGTATGTTCTGTGTTGAAAGGAAATTTAGCCAACCTTCTCTTCAGTTGCAACTGGACCAGGCATATCCCCTCTCTAATCTCATTAGCATCTTGCTAATTCACTTACTAGATCAGATGTAACTCCTGCTTTCTAAGCTTTAAAACCATCCTTCTGAAATACTGCACAGCTTCTCGACTGTGGCACTATGAAGCTTTTTGCATCAGCTAGGATTCTGATAGCAATTTGTGTCAGTTCTTTCAAAGGGAAATAAATTTATGTTTCTTATGGAACAGAATAAGGAATATGAAGATTTGGTAAGAGAAGTAATGATCTCAGTAGCTTTTGAGAGTGATACTAAGTACTAAATACAATTACACAGAATTTATCTCCATAGGTAGAAGGTCAGTTTGGGAAATGTCTTACTCAACTTGGGCTGCCATAACAAAATACCATAGACTAAGTGGCTTAAACAACAGAAATTTATTTTCTCAGGTTCTAGAGGCTGGAAGTCTGAAGTCAGGGGCTATGGCTGTGTTCTGAAAAGAGCTCTCTTCCTGGCTTACAGATGGCCACTTTCTCAGAGTGTGAAGACATGGCCTTTCTTTGGTGTGTGCCTGTGACAAGAGAGGGGAATCTTTGCCTCTTCTCATCACATCTACAATTCTATTGAATTAGGACCCCATCCTTATGAACTAATTTAACCTTAATTTCTTTTCAAAAGCCCTATCTCCAAATATAGTCAAACTGGGGATTTAGCTTCAACATATGAATTTTATGGGGGACACTTTCAGTCTATAGAGCAAAGTACCTTTTTTTCCTGATTATATTAGTGAAATAAAACTATTCTGAACTTTATCAAAAAAATTTATCACAGGAAACTTACGTTCAAAATAGGAATAATAACCCAAGGAAGTGTATTTAAAGAAATAACCTATCAATTACTGGTATGTGAATTTCTAGATAGACTCTATGTTATGACCTATATTTCATTCTTAGCTTATTTCAAGTTAAACTGATACATAGTTTCTAAATCAGATTAGACTTGAAGTTGCAAAGATAATCAATGTTTCTCTTCCTTGTAGCCTTTTCCCCCAGTCACTGTAAATGCATATGACTATGGTAATTAGGGTGGTTAGGAGGAGGTGAGGATTAGCTTGGGTCCCTTCCTCTGAGACTTCGATAGGTTTAGGACAGTGAATCAGGGAGGCTGTTAATTAGGGGAAATGCTATGTTAGTGCATTTATGGCAAAGAGACTTAAAGTTCAGATGAATAAATCAACCCATTCCTAACTCATTTGAGGGGTGTTATTTCATATCTGCACCTACAGGAGGTTTGGTGTTGTCCTTGTATCACTTCTTTCCACTGTGAGTTTCTTTAGATACAGCTTTTAACCAGATTTCTTAGAAACACTGATATTTGGGAGTAGCAGGGTACAGTGGTTGTAGAGGCATAATTGCTCTGGGCCCTGCACAATTCTAGAGACAGCCAACCTTCCTTAGAAGGCTGGTAAGTAAAGAGATTTATAAGCATAGATAGTTGGGATATATTTTCACACAACATTGTATTCCTTTCATTTAACAACTTGTATGACTAACCTTGTAGATTTCAGTTTACTTATTTTATGTCTAACAATAATACTTAACACATAGTGTTATGGGCATCATATTATAAATATGTAGTTATCCACATATATGCATGTAGATATATATATATAGATATATATATATAGATATATATATAGATAGATATATATAGATATATATATAGATAGATATAGATATATATATAGATATATATATAGATAGATAGATATAGATATATATATAGATATATATATAGATAGATAGATATAGATATATATATATAGATATATACATATATACACACATATATATTTATGGGGAAGTAGCCTCTCACATATGACCACTTGATAATGTTAGTTATTATTCTGATTTGGAGTTAAAATTTATATTTAAAATTCTTTGGATAGATGCCTTTATCACAGGCTCAAATTAGTTAAATTCCTATGCATTTGTAAAGACAAAATGAAGAATAAGTTTAAAGTTATAGAAGAAATTATAAAATTAATTTGTAAAATTGGATTACTCAGGTAAATCATCCGAGATTGCAGAATATACGTCTTCTTTGGCTCTAATTTCTTTAAGGAGTAAAAATGACTTCTTTTGAACCATGAGACTGTGTCCATTGTTCTGCTGTTGTCTCAGGGAAGAATCAATGCTTTGGACTGTAATACTGACCATAAACTTATAATACCAAAATCATCCCACTTTGTATTTAAGAATAGACTTTATCAGAAGACATCCCCTTCTTTTTTAAATGGAGAAGGAATATGCTACATGCCCATATGAATACTCACAAAACCCCAGTGACCATTTGTATTATCATCATTTGTCAGGTAAAATGCTTTATAATGCCACAAGGATTACCTAATTAAACAATATATTTATAGCAACAATGTATATAATTAATATTAAAGGATTGCTATTGATTGTAAAAGCAAGTTTAATTCTTAAACAATCTCAAGCCACAGTTGAAAGGAACAATATAATAAATTTTTCTTTCCTGAATCATTCAGGACAAACTGCCAACCTGATGTCCCATCACCCTAGAACATTGTGATGTGTATTTCTTACAAACAAGGACGTTTTTCCTACACAACTAAAATACAACCATTGGATTCAAGGAGTTAACACAAATACATAATTAACTTTTAATCCTCACATCCCATTTAAACTTCATCAATTGTCCCAATAACGACTTTGTAATAAAAGGCTCCAGCTTAGAATCATAGGATATATTTAGTTGTCAGATCTTTTTAGTCTCTTTCCTCTGGAACAATCTTTGCAGTCTTTCTTTGCTATAATGATGTTGACACTTGAAATTTAAAGACCAGCTCTTTTGTAGAATGTTCTGTTTGGGTTTGTCTGATGTTTCTTCATGATGAGATCCAGGTTGTGCATCTTCGGCAGGAATATGACAGAGGTAATGCTGTGTTCTTGTTGAATTCTATCCGATGGCACACAATTTTGATTAGTTCCATTACTACATAAGCTCACTCTGATGCCCATATTAAGATGGAGTCTGCAAAACTTCTCCAGAGAAAGTTCATTCTCCTTGTAGCAATTGGTAAGTGTTTCGTAAGCTGGTACTTTGAAACTCAGTCACTAACTCATTTCTCACCAAACTTTAAATGTGTTCAGTTATTTCTACCTGATGGACTACAGTTTCCTACATTATTCAATGGGTTGTAGTTGGTCCCTACCATTATTTACTCAGATCTCTGTATTGATCCTGATAAGGCCATGTCGGGACACTCCTATGTACACCCTCCTCATCCTCCTTAGGTTTTACACCTCACTCCAAGCCAACTTCCTACAGACCAAATGTCCTCTCAGCCTGCTGGGCTCTGGTATCTTGATCTGGGCCACTGGCACAGATGCCTACCCTGCTCTTCTCTACCTAGCTTTAGGACTACGTTTTTGTGGGAGAGGAGGCGGAGAAAAAAGAGCTAAAATTACAATTTTACAATAAAGTGTGTAGCTTTAAAATTCTGCAACTTAAGGGTGCCTGGAAGGCTCAGTCAGTTGAGTGTCCAACCTCAGCTCAGGTCATGATCTCACATTGGTGAGTTCGAGCCCCACGTTGGGCTCTGTGCTGACAGCTCAGAGCCTGCAGCCTGCTTTGAAGTCTGTGTCTCCCTCCCTCTCTCTCTGCACCTCCTTGGCTCTAGCTCTTGTCTCTTTCTCTCAAAAATAAACATTTAAAAAAAATTAAAATTCTGCAACTTACAAAACATCACTATTATATTTTCTCAATTTCATATTAAAAAAACATCAATTTAGACAATGCATACCTCTATTGGAGCTTATTGGTCAGAAATTGCTTTGAAATTTCTTTTAAATAAATCTTCTTAGTGCTTGTCTATGGGTGCCTTCTGAGTCGGCAGGAAAGAACATTGAGGGAGGATCTAGTCATCTGAAGGAGAGAAGACTATGATGGATTTCTGAAAGGCTTCTTTCAGAAGCTTTACAGTATGCAATTTAAAGTGTCTGTTCACTAAGGAAAATAATAGAGCATGGAATAAATGAAGGATCTTTTTTGATTAGTGTGTAAAAACATTGCCTTTTAAGGTTATAGAACAGTCATGGTGTAACTAACCAGCTTAAGACCTGTATATTTTCTGCTGTTCAAATGTAAACTTTAACCCTTATTTGACCTCAGTGGGCTATATACTGTTGAAGAAATCTGTCTGTGCACTTTGAGAAAATGTCCAGACAGGAGGGAGTCCAAACAAGGGAACTCTAATTTCTAAGGCTCCCACCACCCTGAATGATCTGTAATGCTATCTGGCATTCCAAATCTGTACTGCCTTGTGATATCTCTTCTGCCTCATATCAGTCCTCCTGCTTGTAAACATTTTATGTTTCTGCTTTGCTTCATCAACTAGGCTGTAAATAATTTGATTATATAGATGATACATTTAATAACTGTTCTTTTGTCTTTGATATCATCCAAAATAGCAGTAGGTATGTAATTATAGAATGAATGAATTAATTAATCAGTGGTCTAATCAATCCGTTAACTTAAGTACTCAGTATTAACCACACTTTTAAAACATTTTCCACCCTTAAAAGTCCCTGGGCTTGGAGTTTTCAAGAAAGAATGACAGAGAAAAAAAGCTCTTGCATTTAATGATCATGTTGTCACTTGTTACAGATTATGAAACTTAAAAATATTTTTATATTGGATATTTTTCCAATTTTATCTTAGAAAATCGTCATGACATTCCTAGGCAGTTCATCCCTATTTGTACATAGGATCAGAAATTGATAGGGCAGATGAGAGATTTCCCCATATTTGTACAAAAGTCAAGAAACAATTTTAAAATATAATATTCCTACCTTGCCCCAAAGAAAATGCCTTAATATCATCAGATATTTGGTACTATTCATGGAAGAGAATTACCAATGTCTTCAGGAAAATACACAGCTTCACCCATCATATAGTTTGTTTTCCAACTGTTTTTCCAACTCAGCCTTAACTATACCAGTTATCTTTAATCAGGAGTTCAACAAATCTTAAAAAAAAAAAGTTCAACACATCTAAAGAGTATTATTATTACATAGATGACCAACAATATCTCTCCAGGACATGAGTCAAAGTACATCATTCAGCATCAGCAAATGCCATTTTGAGACCATTTTGAGACCATGAGTATTTTACATAAAAGGACTGAAAGTATAAAGACAAAACTATTGCTCTTCTTTCTTTCTAAATGAATTTTTTTTCTATCAGTGACTACTACTAATAGTAATTGTACCAGATGATGAGTTGAGGATTTAATATATAAAGCAGAAACACACCCCCATCACATCCCTGCTTAGACCTTCTCATCCTTTCTGTTGTCTACCAGGCCCAGGTGTGATATGCCCTCCTTCCCCTTCTTCCTGAGCACGTTCTCTTATTACCCATCCCTCTGTTTCTTCACATGTTACAGTCCCTGGGAGAGCCAAACTACTTTCTGCCTTTGTGCCTTGATTTGTGCTATTCTCTCTGCTTGGACTGCTGGTAGTGCAAAGTGTAGTTTGGTGGGTATAAAGAGGGTACAGTCAGTCACCTGTGTGTTTTTTTTTTTAATATCAGCTCCTTCCTTCTCAAATTAATATGCACTGTAGGCAAATAGAGCGTGTTTTCTATGCAAATATCACTTCCAAAAAAGTCCCCTCAAAGTTCTTCCAACCAGATTGCTGCCCCTACCTAGGAAGTCTGAAGTCCATTGTCTGAAAGGTCTTTCCCTATTTCTCCACAGCTGGCTTCTCATCATGCAAGGCTCAGGTCAAATGCCAACCCTTCAGAGGCGCCATGTCCTATTCTTCTTCCCTACTCTAGTCACTCTCTTCTTACTATGTTTCTTACCATGTTTTGTTTTCTTCATAGCACTTGTAATGAGCTGAGATGAATTTATCTTCATTGTCTTTTACTCATCATGTGTATTTTTATAGTAATTTATAAATACAATGAGAGTGGGGGTTGTGTCTGTTTCGTCCCTGTTAGGTCCCAACTCTTAGAATGGTGCCTGATATTCTGGAGGCAATCACAAATCTATCTGTTGAATGCATAAAGGGTGATTTCTTTGCTTGATAAAATTGGATACTTGGCCTGATTCTGAACCAGATGACTCTAGCAATATATTTAGCAATCCTATGACCATTTCAATTGCCCTCTAACCAGTATTTCTTCAGAATGTTTAAATCTTGCCCTATTTATAACAAAATACTTTTATTTATTTTTTAAAAATTTTTAAATGTTTTAGAGAGAGAAAGACAGAATGCAAGCCAGGGAGGGGCAGAGAGAGAGGGACACAGAATCCGAAGTAGGCTCCAGGCTCAGAGCTGTCAGCACAGAGCCTGATGTGGGGCCTGAACCCATGAACTGTGAGATCATGAACTGAGCTGAAGTCAGACATTCAACCGACTGAGCCACCCAGGCGCTCCAACAAAATACTTTTAAATAAAAGAAAATAAGTGGGCTGGAAAACAAAAAAATTTATGTATTAGAATTCTATTTTGAGACCCAATTAATCAAAAGAGGATCTCCCCCATCCCTTTGCCCAGGCCTGGCATGGCTCCTCCATTTGCCCCATCCATCGCTCAGGCTAGAAATTTGGATGTTATGTGAGGTCTAGACTGTTCCCTCTTCCCCATTCCTCCACATTCAATGAATCCTGTTGATCATGCCTCCTAAATATCTTTCTGGCCATTCATAATGGTGCCCACTCAAGTTGTGATTTCCTCATGCCTCAATTAGCATGCACCGAAATACATATATGAATCTTTAACAAATTTTTAAATAAAAACATGTTCAACTGCAGTATAGTTGACATATATTAGTTTCAAGTGTGTAAATAATTTTCTTTATAGTTTAATTTCCTCATATTTTTGCAATATTTTTCAAGGAAGAGTAATGCGGAAAAATGAGGGGAAATTACAGTTATCATTGTTAAAAATGTACAGACCTTAGGCAAATAGGTTCAAGTATAATTATTAATTTAAAAAAATGTTTCCCCAAAAGGTCAAAGAGGTCCCTGAGATATGTTAATGTTTAGAGAATTTGATAGATTTTTCTAAATGGCATCAAGTACAATTTGCCAACAAAACTAAAATACAATGTAAGCTTTTCTTATTTGCTATGGATTTGTAAACTATGAGCTTGTTTTAGTTTCATATTATATTTTGTACTGAATAGTCAGCTGCTATTGGGTGGTAATGTAGTATTTTAAGAATCTTTTAAGAAAAAAAAAGTTAAAAGCATAATTAATTGAGTGTATTTCTCATGACAAAGCAGAGTAAATTGTAAGTAATATTGGAAGACATAGTCGTAGTAATATGGAGCTAAATGCATTGTGGGAAATTCACATTGTTCAAGTGGTGTAATTGGCTGTTTCACAGAATAATTGCTTGCATATAATTATTATCAACTCCACTTTTACCCCAAATAATTGTTTGTATAAAAGAGAGAAATTTTGGAGGTCTAGATATTTGTTCTAGATATATATAGATATTCTAGATACAGCATTAAATATTATTTTATTGCTTTGTAGGCAGGTAGATCAAAAGAAATGCTTGGATGTTTTTGATGTGAAGTAACTATATATAAAACAATGGACTATTGCAATAATTTTGCAATAATGCAAAAATTTATAAATTTACATGCAAATGAACTGAAAACCTGGTATTGTCATTTCATTTTTTTTTTAAATGTACAAGAAGGGTTTACTTCTTTAATTGCTAAACACCTAGTAAGGTGATAATTTTCTTATTATGAAGAAAAACTTCAGTATAAGAGCACCAAAAGATTATTACTTTTGGCAGTTGGTTTTATTTTGGGGGGGCTTTTAAATTGTGGTATACTTTATTTTGTTTCACTTTTTATTGAAGTATAGTTGACACACAATATTAGTTGGAGGTATACAATGAAATTATTCAACATTTATATACATTATGCAATGATTGCAGGATAAGTCTAGTTACCATCTGTCACCATAAGTAGTTATTCAAATATTACTATATTTCCTGTGCTGTACTTTACATTTCCGTGACTTATTTTCTAAGTGAAAATTTTACCTTCAATCCTTTTCACCTATTTTGCTTGCCATCCTCCCCTCTGCAACCACCAGTTTGTTCTCTGTGTTTGAGTCTGTTTCTGTCTTGTGTGTTTATTTGTTGTGTTTTTTAGATCTCACATATAAGTGAAGTCATTTGGTATTTGTTTTTCTTTGTCTCGGCAGTTGATTTTAAAACTGAATTGATATGAAAAGAAACACTAGAATCCACAAGTTAAGATTTGTTGTGCCATATAATGGAATTTGACAAGGCTGAAAAGATTTCAAGTCCTAATGAGTACTGTATGAATGCTAACAGGAATACCATGGGGAATGACTGCGCTTGCCAGAATTGGATTTGGAAGCAGCAGGAGTAATACATCCTGGCAACCAGGGTCTGCTTGTTCTTTCAGAGTTGAGACTTGAACAACAACAATATAAACAAAGAAACACACTCAACAACATTACACTTCAGAATCACTACATTTTGCTACTTGATCTTTCACAGCAACTGGTTCTCTTGATTTGTTCCTGAGAACACACTGTTCCTTTCTATTTCCTTCTTGACCCTCTGCCCTCTGGCTGCCTTCCCCTCCACTCTAATCATCTCCTTATTGCTAAGCCTACCTCTCTTGTCTCCCTCCATGCTCATTCTTTTTCCTCATTTGCTCCTGCTGATCAGTACTTCCTTCTGGGTTTCTTAGACATTCTATTTCCTCCTTCCCTTCTTTGTTTCCCTGGGTAGTCTGTCCTGGCCTCCTCAGCTGAGTCCTTTTGGTTGGACACCAAGCCTCTCAAGTTTCCCTCCCCCTGCAGCTGATTCTGTTGACCTCCTCAGACAGCCTCTGCCCAACTCCCTTCCCAGATTCCCAGCCCCACACTGCAGCATTCTCCATTCATTGACCACTAAGTGCCAGGCAATTGTACAAAGAGTTTTACACAAATGACCTCATTTATGCCCCGTAGTAATACAATGAGATTGGTATTACCAACCCTATTTTTTGGATGAGAAAACTGAGGCTCAGAAACATGAAGTATCTTGCCCAATTTCTCATGTTTAATAATTGTCTTTACTAGAATTTGAATCCAATTGAGTCTCACTCTTAAACATGTAAAATATTGTCCCCTGACTTAAGCATTCATATCACAGCCTTGACCTGATGCTGTGATTTTCCTCATCTTCACCTCATTCATAAGATGAATTTCCATCTTGCATGGCCCATCTGGCAACTAGATTCCTCTATATCTGAGCTTCTACATGGTAAATCACTCCTATTCTTCTCAGCTTGGCCAAGGGAAATTAAGGAAAGTTGGGAAAGAGAAGGGCATGCAAAGTCTAGCCTTTCTTTGCATCTTTCAGGCATTTGATGAGCCCTGTCTTGAAATGACATTCCAGGATATGGAGACCCAGTGATGAACTGACAGGTATGGGTTCACAAGTCAACCTAGTAAAGTGGACAGACTGTCTGCTTGATGCAAAGCTGACTGGCAAACTAGGGAGAAGTTGATGCCAGACCCTGATAAGGAACAAGCTTCCATTTCCGCACAAGTGTCACCACTGAGCTTTGTGACAGGATATGGCAGGATGGATTTTGTTACAACTCTCTCCTCTTCCTGACCTCCCCTCTCTCTTGATCTAGTCACTTTGTGTCTCATGAGCCAGTTTTTAATCTAGCATGATGTCTTCATTTTAGCCTTAGTTTTAGCACACTGCTGGCAAGCTCTCTCTCTCTCTCTGGCTTCCTCTTGATCTATGGCTCTGGTTTGAAGCTCGACTTTGCCATTCTAGTCCCACCCTGGCTGTCTGTCTCCACAGGTACCATGAGTTAAAACCTAGCCAGCCCATGGATAATTTACATGCATTTGCAAACATCAATCTCACTGGGCCTTCTGCTTTCCTTGCCATCTCCACACCTCCCTCACCCATAGGTGACTGTTTTAACCCCCGGCTTCTCAGTGTACATGCCACTCTGAGGTTAACAGTGCCAAGCTATTAGAAGACCAGCCATTGAAATCTGTGTATTTGCCAAGATCTTGCCTTCCATCTTCTCCTAGGGACTCACTCCTTCTCTTTCTCACGACCTTATCATCACTTCCAAATCTACCTAGCCTTGAGAGTCTCTGTTAAAAACTCTTACTCTGAATCTTGCCACGGTGTGTAAAAGACATTCCTGAGAGTATTTGTCTTTTGCTACAGCTTCCAATTTAAAAACAAAAATTGAGTATCAACTCTAATATCTCAATTTTATTTATTCTCTCTTTTTATTTAAATAGAACTTTATTGAGTAAGTATATGCATACAATAAAATGTACTCCTTTTAAGTATAGAGCTTGAGTACTGAAATGTTGATACCGCAGCACACACTGAAACAATCAAACGCATCCCCCGAGAATCCCCTTGTGCAGCTTTGTAGTCAATTCCTCATCCCTACACTGTTCTGGCCCTGGACAATTACTTCTCTGTTCTCTGTCACTTTGGGTTAGTTATGCCTATTCCAGAATTTTATATACATAACCTAGAATGTACTCTTAGAGCTTATTTTTTTTCAGTGTAGCATTTTTGAGATTTACCCATGATGTATGTATTAGTAAACTGTTCCTTTTTGTTGCTAAATATCATTCCATGGCAAGGATCTACCACAATTTGTTTTGTCATCCATCTGTTGACGGATACATATTTCTAGATATGCCTAGTCTCCTTCAGTCTCTCTCTCTTTAAAATTTTCTTATTTGTTTTGAGATAGAAACAGAGCGAGCAGAGGAGAGATGACAGAATCCCAAGCAGGCTCCATGCTGTTAGTGCAGAGCCCAACATGGGCTCAGGAACCCAGAATCTCAGAAACTCAGGAACCATGAAATCATGATCTGAGCTGAAACCCAGAATCGGACACTTAACCGACTGAGCCACCCAGCCCCCCTCTCTCTCTTTTTTAATTTAACTTTTTTATTTTGAGATATAGATTCACATGCAGTTGCTAAGAAATAATACAAAGGAATCCCAAGTACCTTTTACCCAGTTTCTTCTAATGGGAACATCTTGAAAAACTGTAGTAGGATAGTCCAACCAGGATACTGACATTACACGGTCAAGATATATAACATTTCCATCACCACAAAAGCCCTCATGTTACCATTGTTTAGTTACATCTCCATTTGCTAATGTTAGCTGTAGTTGTTGGTGGTGGTGTTAACAGATGCTCTTTATCAAGTTGAGTAAATTCCCTTCTGTTCTGATTTCTCTGAGAATTCCTATCATTAATACATATTGTATTTTGTCAAATGCTTTTTCCTTAACAGTGATGTGATCATGTGATTTTTCTTCAGTCTGTTAGTATCATGATGACATAGATGACATTTTAAATATCAGATTTGCAGGGTGACTGGGTGGCTCAGTTGGTTAAGTGTCTGGCTTCAGCTCAGGTCATGTCTCACAGTTCGTGAGTTCAAGCCCTGCATCGGGCTCTGTGCTGACAGCTCAGAGCCTGGATCCTGCTTCGGATTCTGTGTCTCCCTTTCTCTCTTCCCCTCCTGCGTTCACACTCTGTCTCTCCTTCTCTCTCAAAAATAAATAAATATTAAAAAAATTTTTTTAATAAATAAATATCAGATTTGCATCCCAGGTCACACTCGGTCATGATAATTCTTTTTATATTTTTAAAATATTTTTATAATTCTTTTTTATTCTTGATTCTACTTGCTACTATTTTGTTAAGGATGGTTGTGACTATATATATAAGGGGTACTCTTCTATATTTTTTTTTGTTTTTTGGTTTTATTTTTGTACTGTCTGGTTTTGGTATCATTGGTAACACTAGTTTCATGTAATACACAGGTAAGTATTTCTTCTTCTGTTTTCTGGAAGAAATTTTGCAGAACACATATGAATTTTTCTTTGAATATTTGGTTGAATTCTCCAGTGAAAACTACCAGTCCTAGAGATTTCTTTTGGGGGGCTGTTTAAGTTACAATTTCAGTTTCATTAATTGTTACAGGGCTATTTAAATGATTCATTTCATATTGAGTGAGTGTGATAACTTTGTATTTTGGGATGAGTTTTATCAAAGATACCAAATTTTCGTGTGTCAAGTTGTTTCTGGTAATTCTCATATTACTTGTTTAATATCTGCAACAGTTTCAGCCATAACTAATTTCATTCATTATACTGATAATGGGTATTTTTTGGTCAGTTTTACTAGAGATTTATCATTTACACTGATCTTTTCAAATACCCGTCTCTTGTTTCATTGATATTTTTCTATTGATTGTGTGTTTTAATATCTCATTAATTTCTGTTCTTTATTATTTCCTCCCTTCTGAATGCTTTGGGTTTTCTTGTTTTTTATTCTTTTTGGATCTTCTAGATTCTTGAGATGGAAGCTCTGATTATTAATTTAAGGATTTTACCATTTTCTAGTTAAGAATTTAATGTCATAAATTCCCCACTCAGCACTGCTTTAGCACTAAGTTTGCCTTGTTCCCCGTCTTAGGGTAGAAAACATTCAGTCTTTCAGCATTAAATAGAATGTTAGCTGTAATTTTTTCTTAAGGCAAGCTTGCCTTTTATTTATTTTTTTAAGTTTATTTGTTTATTTTGAGAGATAGGTTGAGGGAAGGGCAGAGAGAAGGGGAGAGAGAATCCCAAGCAGGCTCCAAGCTGTTAGCACGGAGACCGATGCCGGCCTTGAACTCAGGAACTGTGAGATCGTGACCTGAGCTGAAATCAAAAATTGGACACTTAACTGACTGAGCCACCCAGGTGCCTCTGTAATTTTTTATTAGATGCTTTTTAGTTGTATTCCACAAATTTTGATAGGTTACATTTTTATTGTAATTCACTTCAATCTATTTTTTTAAATTTCCCTTGAGACTTCCTCTCTGATGCACGGATTACTTATAAATTATTCAAAAGTGTGTCAGTGGAGCACCTGGGTGGCTCAGTCAACTAAGCATCTGACTTTGGCTCAGGTCATGATCTTGTGTTCTGTGAGTTCAAGCCCCGTGTCCAGCTCTGTGCTGACATCTGAAAGCCTGGGGCCTCCTCCGGATTCTGTGTCTCTGTCTCTCTTTGCTCCTCGCCAGTTTGCCCTCTGATTCATTCTCATTCTCTCCCCCTCCCTCCCTCCCTCCCTCTCTCTCTTTCTCTGTCTTTTTCTCTCAAAAATAAACACTAAAAAAATTTAAAAAAAATAAATAAAGTGTGTCATTCACTTCCAAGTGCTTAGGTATTTTCCTGTTATCTTTCTCTGATTTCTAGTTTGACTCCACTGAGGTCAGAGAACACATTCCATATAATGTCAGTTCTTTCAAATTTTTTGAGGTTTGTTGTATGACCCAGGATGTGAGCACTTGAAAAAAGCTTGTATTCTGTTATAAATGTCACTTGGGACCTGTTGGTTGGTCATGTTGTTGAGTTCTATGTACTTGCTGATATTCTGTCTCGTAGTTTTATTGTTGGAAGAAGGATGTTGAAGTCTCCAACCATATTTTTGAATTTGTCTCTTTTCAGTTATATCAGTTTTTGCTTCACATATTTTGCAGTGTTGTTTTGGTGCATACCTTGGTGGGTTTACCCTTTAATCATTCTACAACATCCATTGCTGTCAATTTTCTTTGCTCTTTCTTCTAATCTTTTAATATGGCTACTCCTGTGTTTCTTTAATTAATGTTTCTATGTCTTTATTCTTTTACTTTCAATCTGCTTATATTTGAAGTGAGTTTCTTACAGACAGAATAAAGTTAGGTTTTGTTTTTTTAATACAGTCTGTCAATCTGTGTGTTTTGCTTAGTGTATTTAGTAGACACATTTACATTTCATGTTATTATTGATAGGTTAGGATTGAATTCTATCATATTTTTTGTTTTTTGTTTTGTTGTGGTTTTCATTTCTCTGCTTTCTTTTTTCCTTTCTGTGGGTTACTTGAATATTTTTAGAACTCCATTTTATTTCATTGACATTATTTTTGAGTGTGTTGTTTTGTATTACTACTTTAAGTTGTAATTGTAGCTTTTATATTAAGATAACTTTCCCCCTTTACTGTTGTCATTTTCCCAGTTCAAGTAAGTATAGGAGCCTTACTTCTCTTTATTTCTTGTTACCTTCCCCCATTTAAAAAGTAATCATCTTAAATATTTTGTCTACATACATTTAGAACCAAATCAAACACTAATTTTTGCTTTAAGCCCCAAAGTTAATTTAGAAAAATGAAAAGAAGAAAAATCTATTCTCTTTACCCATAATTTTGCTTACCATGTCCTTGGTACTTTTTTAATGTTTCAAGATTTTCCTTTTACATTTTTCTGAAGGCATAAAACCCCTGAACAGAAATAGCTTTGTAGTGTATCTAAGGAAGTGGACTGGAGGGTTCATGGGATACTTATTCCATGCCTTCCCAGATCCCAACGGTAAGACACTGTTATCCCAAGAAGAGCGTGATACCTGCTCACAGAACCAGAAATGAAGGGCTTTTGTGAATAGCAACAAGGGTGACTAAACAGAATACTGCACATACATAGGTCACCTCATGAGTTGCAATGTTAAGAGATGACAGTGTGTACCAGATGCCCTCCTTTCAACAATTCGATGCCTTTATGGATGTAAGTCACAAGTTCAAGAAAAAGGGCAGGAGAACTGAACAATGTGAAATTAAAACCATGCCAGATTAGCGAAGAGAGGCTCAAAACATTAAGGTGAAGCATAGAAAAATACGTGGAATGCTTCTTGCAGAGGAGACCTCAAGGTTTACACACTATATTCACATTTTGTACACCTCTGCTTTCCTTTCCAACACTCCATTTCCATCAGAATTAACACCATTATTCCTGATTCTCCAGATGGAACCTTGGTCATCATTGGCTTTTCCTTTTCTCTATTGCACTCACACACCACAGCTGTTATTTCTTCCTACAAAATATTTCACGCTTCTGTCTCCTTCCACTGCCACCACCACCACCACCGGTCTTTGAATGTCCTCCTGGGAGCAACAGTGTCTTAGGAGGTTGCTGCCTCCCTTGCCAGATTTTCTGCAAGGCCATTTCCTGAATTTAAAATTTTTCATGGATTTCTATTGCCTAATACAGTAAATTCAAACCTCTTTGCTTGTTCTTTCACTCTGCGATGTTATTTTGCCTAGTTAACCTTAACTTGTTTCACCCTCTGAGCCCATAGTGAGTCTATTTTCTCCCTTTCTTCTACCTAAGGCCACCCTCTTTGCAACCCATTGCCTTTGCTCATTGTTTTCTTCATACCCCAACCTCCAGATAAAACAAACAAAAACGAGGCTGATACCTTCCCTTCTTCCTCCTGAATATTAAATTCCATCCTGCCTTTAAACCCAACTGTGTAACATATGCCTTCATGAATATATTTTCTCAGTCCATTCTAGTTCAGCCAAAATTCTCTTCTCTGTGAAATCCTTTTACACTCACAGATTGATAAAACTTACCTCTTAACTGTTCTCTGTTCACAGACATTTTTGTGCCAATCTAAGTACCTTCTATATTCATGTCACTGTTTTGGAGGCAAGGGATATAGTAAAAATATTTTCTCATGATTAGGCACAAACTTTAACCAATCTGAATGGACATCTCACCAAACATCCATTAGTCTGTTCCTGTGCGTTAATTGAATGCCATTGCTGCTTGGGAATACACCATATATTCCTAAATCAGCCCCATCCCTACCCTGGCCACACCTACCTGAGGATAAACAAAAACACTGACTGTGGGAAATGACACAACATTGGCATTATAGTCTGTCTTAGGCCATGTCTATTGCTGTGTAACAAACTATCCCAGAAGACATAAATAACCATGGTTTTATTTTCCTTATAGGTTTTTCACACAAGTCTCAGCCAAGGTGCTTTGTCTTTGTCCTATGATGTCTGAGGCCTCAGCTGAGAAGACTCAAGCAGCTAGGAGTGACTAGAATGGCAGGGTATTTGGATCAAAGTCTTCTTCACGTACTTGTCTGGTATATGGGCTGGTAGGATTTGAATCGCTAGAGGCTCTTTGGCTTGTGAATGCTCTGTCTCCCCACACCCCTCACCTATACCCCTACACCTCTCTTTTTAGCACCCTGTGGCCACAAGGTAGTTTGCTTCTTACATAGTAATTCTGAGCTCCAAGAGAGAATGTGCCGAACAAGGCAGAAGCTATGTAGCTTTCTATGACTCAGGCTTAGAAGTCATATTCTATTGGTCAAAATAACCACAAACTCTCTCAGAACCAAGGAGAGGGACCCTACATCACAGTTGTTAGAGAAACGGCAGTGAATTTGCAGTCATGTTTTAAAACCCTGCACAGCTCTCAATGCCTAAGGCTAATCCATTCCCTTTTCCCCAATTCCATCAATTTGAGAACAATCTGTCTTGACTACGGGGAAGCTTATTGCCAAAGTTGCTAATGGAATATTGGCTATTTACACCCTAATGAAATATTAGGTCTTTCCACAACCTTCCTTTTTTGTCCTCATGGTCTAATATGACCCCTTTGGTACAAGTTTCCTTGTCACAAAACTACTCTCCTCCAGTTCACTCCCCTCTCCTCCCATTTCTACCCTTTATTGACCATATATATCTCTTCCCTTTTTTGGGACTGTGTTCTAGAGACACAATTCCTTCTAAAGGAAGCTTCTATACTCACAACCATCTCTTCCTAAAAGCTGCTAACAACTCCTCAGTAAAATATCTCCCTTACTCATTTTCCCTATAGAGGCCATTTTTATTTTGCCACCTTTACACACTAGAGAAGGGATAGGTATTCTAGCTCCCGCTAGTTGCCCTCTTACTCATTGCTGCCATCCACCAACCTTCATATCTGACCCTGTAATCTTTTTGCCTTATAATATTCCTATCACCTAGTGACCCAGCCAATGCCCTAGCCTCACAGTTAACTTCTGTCCTCTACTATGATGGTGTTCAACTTCAGTACCCACATCCACTCCTTCCCTAGACTACACCTTCCCCTTTGTCTTTTTCTTTTTTTTTTTAAGTTTTATTTACTGAGAGAGAGGGCACAAGCTGGGGAGGGGCAGAGAAAGAGGCAGAGAGAGAATCCCAAATAGGTTCTACTCTGTCCATGCAGAGCCCGATCCTGGGCTCAAACTCAGGACCATGAGATCATGACCTGAGCCAAAACCAACAGTCGGATGCTTAACTGACTAAGCCACTCGGTGCTCCTCCCCTTTGTCCTTTTGATGTCATCCATCTACTTCAATTTCCCCCATGGACATTTTCCCTTTGGCATTATCAAGCAATGTCTCTTTATAGCTTTTTCTGTCTCTGTTTTCTCCTCAAAGTACTAATTTGTTTTCCTCAATCTCTTCACCAAAACACTTCAGTGATCAGAAATAATTACTATTTTTATGAATCTAACAGACTCTTGATAGTCCTTTCTGTAACAAGTGACACAGACTTACCTCCTCACTGAAACTCTCTTCTGAGACCGATTTCCTCAGGAGGCTGTTGTGAATCTTCTAGGATTCCAGTTCTTTCTGTTCAGTATTCTCCTCTGTCATCCCAATGTCGGTAGGCCTATGGTTTACCCCCTCCCCGTAGTTATCATTTGTGAATGGACAATTTCCAAACCTCTATCTTTTGCTACAACTTTGTCCTGAACTTCGGAACGGCATTTGTAATGACATAGTGTATGTTTCTGACTGCATATCTTTTAGATATCTCCAACTTAGCAAGCACTGCAGGCTTAAATACCACCACCCCACAACAGGGAGATATTACTAAACTACATTTTGCAAGGAAAGTAGTAGTAATGATAGTGATTGATTTTAAGAGAAAATAAGCAAATGTGAAATCTACATGCTAAGCTATTTCAGCGAGGCAGATTTTTTTCATATACAGGATGGATACTGATTATTATAACCAGTGTCTTCAGGGATAAGCAATTCTTTCAGATTATCTCTCTCACTGAAAATGCCATTCAAGAATATCACCTCTGTGTTTTTATTTTAAGCTCTGTAGGCAACTTTTTGATCTATAATTAAGTTGAACAGGCATATGTCTTATTGTGACTGGGATGTAGCCATGGTATATTCATAAACTGGTGTTCTGGTTGGTAACTGATTCTCTTGTCAGTTTTCTTGGTGTGAGTGCAGTGCTCCAGAGTTGGTGAACTCTAGGTGAACTGTTGAGATCAAGTTTCTGTATCTGCAAAACTGAAGATCAGACTTTGGACTGTGGCAAGTGAAAATAGACTGAATCTGAGAGGTGAAGCCCAGCTAAAAAGGTCAGCATACTCTTCTTGTTGATATATTTTTTAGCTGCACACGTTTTGATTTGCATCTTTGTCCCACACAGTGTATATCACAATGCAAAACATCAAAAAAGTTGAACACTTGCTTATTACCTGACCTCAGATATTCAATGGAGAGTCCAAAAGAAAATATATGCACTCAAGTCCACAACAAGAAATTCTAGGAGACCCACAAAGTCTCCACGGCATGAAAGAATATAACAGAAATAAAAATAGTAATAGAAACAAAAAACAGCAACAAAACAGCATATGGGGTGGCAAAGTCCTTAGCAGCCTCAAGAATGATATACCTGACATTTACTGAGGGTATATTGTGAAGTGCCTTGCATTTTTTTATTTCATGTAATTCTCCCAACATCTTTGAGCTGCCATTTTATGCCCAATTTATAATTGAACACAAAGCCAGAAGAGGTAAGCAACTGTCCAAGGTACACAAGTAATAAGTGGTAGAATTTGGTTCAAACATAAGACATTTTGAGTGCAAAGCTGCTACTCTTGAACATAGTGGACATTTACTGTTTTACTGTTAACTTTTCATACCAATGAGACTAGTATGAAGAGCTAAGCTTCAAAGTTTACATACATCTGTTTCAATTACAGTATCTATGCTACAAATAGCTCTCCTTGCTGATGTAAGCTTAGATGTAAAATGTAAGCTGAATGCTGTTTCTTTGGGAGTTCCAAATGTGATCTTAAGAAGTATTGTAAAAAGAGGACACATATAACAAAATTAACAACCAAGTCCCTCTTTATTTAAAAGTCATTTTGAAAAAAAAACTCTCATACCCTATTCTTGTAACCCCATACCTGTACTGAGTAGTGTAGTTTGTTTTTTGACTAGGTCCTCAGAGAAATCAAATGACCTCTAAGAAATCAAATGCCCACTGTGACCCAAGACACAAGTACATACAAATAACATGTTACTTGTATCAATATAGCATGTGTTTCTGAAATGAAAATCATAAAGCCTTACTGAGTAATGGAGTCTGGTCTGTTTTGTTTTGTTAAAGAGAGCTCATCATCACCCACTAACGGGTCAAAATCTACAGTTTGAAGAGTCCTGCAATGTGGAAGGAATGTTCAAGCAGGAGTGAGAATCCTGAGTTCCTTGTTGCTCCACTTTTGAATGGAAACCTGTACTCTCACCATCAAACCAAGGTGATAGGATTCAATCAGATCATCTCCACGGCCTCTGTTTCAGTGGATTGAGGATTTCCCACCTTGATACTGGTGATTTTTCCTCATCAGGTAATCTGGAAAGGCAGTGCATTTTTCCTCTGTGTGCAGTACTGACTGGCCCCACATGCCTCCTGTGGTCCTACGCCTTTATCCAGGTCTATTTTTAAGGGGCTGCAATACTGTCAGCTGCTCAGCCCCAGGGCCTGACTGCATCCACGGATCTGTCCCAGCAACTATGCTAGTTGAAGATGTCAGTCCCCAGGGTCCACCCCAAAGCAGCATAACCTTATAGGGTTAAAGCAAGTAAGCATGGGAGTAACATCAGTATGGATGTGTAGTGACATCTGTTGTATCTTTCATGCCTCATCCCATCAGACTCCTAAACCATAACAGATCTACTTTGAATTTTTTTTTTTACATTTGGAACTGGGAACTCTGACCATATCTGGGGGCAAAATTCTCAGCATTCTGAAAAGAGCATAAACTTTTGGCTTATTAAAATAAAAGAATTTAAAAGCAGGAGTATTTACTTAACAGGGAATGAAGGTTCTCTGTCTGACTCTAATCCCAATGTGACTTTAAAAATCAAAACATTCTCACAGCTGCGTGGTAAATTCTTAAATCAGAAAAAATGACTTTCTGTATTATTTCTGTGTATGCACTAAATAAACATACACACCCACAAAACTCTACCTAGCTGATGTTAATAAGGGAAGATTCTAGTATAGCTCCTTAAGGAGTTAAAACTGTACCTTAAAGCTGCAAGTAATTTACAGTTTACTACCCACAGGATTCCTTGACGGGGCACCTGTCTCAGCAGACGACCAGAAAACTCAACACAGGACCATTGTGCACTTACCTTCTCTGCCAAGGAAAAAAAAAGGTAATGGTTTAAACATGCTTCCCTTCCACTCTACACTTTATCATTATACAAGACTCGACATATATTTTAATAAAATTGAAAGATGCATGCAATATAGGCTAATGGATAAGCAGAAACCACAAAGAATTCTTAGTATTATCACTTCCATGAATTAAAAATTAAAGGAGAAAAGATTATAGCTAACATTTAAAACTAGTATGAAGATAGGTATTGATTCTGTATTTTTCCTCAACATAAATAATCTTATAAATTAGCCTATACCAGAATTCTTTAACATTTCCCTAGGCCACAGCTTAAGAAATACATACTGTGTCAGTCAGCATAGTGTATGTCAAAGTTTGGTGAAACTTAGGAGTTTTAACACTATAATAATAACATGAAAGCCATCCAATCACATTTCATAGTTTTATTGAGACTTTCAGTTTTAATTGTCTATAGTAGGTTCAATTCTGTTGATGGTGATCATATCAAAGCTTTCCTATTATAAATAGCAGATACAAAGTTACTGCATGCCTTAGAACACATATACAAACACAATATTGTACACTCACGCATGCAAAATTATAGGAAATATACATTCCTTTTATTAAAAACACAATTACATACAGTTAGTCTGGAATTTGTTAAGCTACCATTGATTTAGATAAACCTGAGAAGGCTCAAAATGTCAAGTAACACTGTTTCCATACTGCTCATTCAATGAAACTACTAATCACAAAGAAATCTAGTCCAACTATGTTAAAATCACAGATAATATAAAAATAAACATTTTTGCAAAAACACAAACATACTAGAATTCAAAGTCACAAATTTTGATATGTAACATATATTCCCCTTCATATTAATTTGTAATGATGTGTATGATACAATGTACAACATAATAAAAAATTGTAACAATTCAGCAGCCAAATCATACACAGTTATCACTATAAAACTTGAAATTCAAGTTACCAACTGAACACCTAAAACATTAAATAGCAGTCTTGAATTTGGTGGTAGTGTGTTACTTAGAAACTCCATCTCAGAGTACATGATTACAACACAAAAATGTAAGCAGAACTGAGGACAGTAACTGATTGCACCAGCTGCCTTTTTCTCTCCCGATTTCCCTAGGTTTTCCTTAAATTCTGATATATCTGTAATGCCCATTCCTCCAGACTTCGAAAACGTAAGATCTACTTTGAATTTAGGACAAGGTTTTGCATTAGAAATGGAAGCTTCAACCATATTTGGGGGCACAATTCTAAATGTTCTTTAAAGACAATAGAAACTTGACTATGTCATATAAAATATAGACAGTAAGTCTTAGTCTGGCAAAGATATTTTGTATTTGCTATTGAGCTTATGAGAGTTTGACACCCAACTGTGTGTATATATAGAACCCTAAATAAAAAGGTAAACATGCAAAAGCATTTCTAGAGAAAATTAACCACTTTTATCATAAAACATTCATATTTTAGATCAAAATCTTAAGACTTGAACATTTCAAGATACTGATATTTGAAAAGCATACTATACAGTAATTCATTTTATCTATGCAACACATTATGTAAAATACACGAGTGTGACCTATTATACATCATAATAAATATAATCTTACATCAGCATATTTGATCTTGCAAAAAAGTTTTCCAATCTGTACAACTAAAGGACTGTGAGCTCCATCCATAAATACTATGTTAGTTACACTGTGCCCAGCTAAGTTAAAGCTTTAGTAGATTCCTAACTACTTACATATCTTTATTTTCACTAGTCCAATTCCAGCTGCTCTGAGCACGGACATCTCTTGTATCCAAAGGCAGTTTACTGTACTGTTTGGAGTCGATTGAGAAAACTTATGGGTCATAGGTCCACATCATGATTGGTGAACTTTGTGAGAATTTTTAGCCAAGGACTGGAATCAAAGAGTCCTGGAAAATACAGTAGCAGATTTCATGCACCTCTGGCTGGCTGTAGTTTTCAGGCTTTACCACATCCCCTGAGGTTCCAACAGATGGATATCATCCAACTTTTTTAATCCATGGAGAATGGTATTGAATGGGTCAAGAGTTCCACAGTTGGCTAAGTGGTGAGGTCATGTTTTTAATTCTGAAACCTACCCTTTGCTGTATCTCTTCTTGGTCTGTCTTTTTATCGTTTTAATCCAAGTGTACAGTGATGTTTAAAGAGTCAAAGATGCCAACTGGTAAGCCATAAACTACCTTCAACTTGGCATTAAAATAGTTTTGTAGTGTGAAATTTAGTTCAATAATTTTGGCAGTGCTTTCACCCAAACGCCAATAGATTTCTGCCTTTACCATTAAAATACCTGCTTACATCATCACGTTATCAGATCTCTAGCCAATAGTCTTGACCCTCTGTATGTTTTTACCATTAGGACAGATTCTTCCCAGAGACCTCTTTGTGCCTAGAAGGGGTTGGGCAAGATCGTTCTTGTTACTATTTGGCATGTATTCACAAGTTATCATTGTCCACTGTGTGATGTATGAAGAAGAAACACTGGAAAAAACATGCCAAGAAGTAAAAGGGCTTTTCCAGGCACCGGCCACCTTACTGGATCCACACTCCAAAAGAAAGCTCTCTGGGAGCTGAAACAATGTGTGGAACATGTATTCAACCATGCTGGCATCCCGAGACCTGAAAGAAAGAAAACTGAAGTGAATGGTGAGGAAATACTATACAAATGCATACCTTTAGCTTGTGAGTTCAAGACTGATACAGGGTTTGAAATTTCCATCTTGTGGCACTGATCATGATGCTTAGCAGAGATAATACAGTAATGATCTATTTTATACCTTTTCTTTTAGTGAATGCTTTGGAGGATCCTAACCAAGAGAACCTTGGCTAACTTCCTCAAAATTGGGGCAGTGGAGGTAGGACATCTACCTGGTTTCTTTTTGATACGGCTTCTGTAATTCTGTGCATTAACCAACACATATATATACTAAAAAAAAAAAAAAAAAAAGCACTTTTTAGTAAGGCTTAACACTGCTTTTCTTCATTGATGTTAGTGGCCCGAGACTGGATAAACTGAAGCATGTCTATGAATGTCTCACAAATGCACAGGCTACTCGGGCACTACAACAACTGAAATCAAGCCCCCATTGTCCCGTCCCTACATCTCACAGCTTCTTGCCTGAAGACAGCCTCCAACTTGCTTTACTTACCAAATGCTTTCAAACAAGTTATTTCACCAACAGTTGCAAGCTATAAGATTGGCTTTCATTGAGGCTAATTTTGACAGAAATTCTGTTGATGCTACATTTGTTACGAGTTAGAAATTGTGTTCCCTCACCTTAACTATTCTCCATCATACAAAATTTGAGCTGATTCAGTGGCTAGAAATGCAATATTCACTATTCATTTAAATTCAATATTCATTGAAAACTTATTAAAATTACTGAAGCTTTCATTTGTGCCTGGCAGAGGAAATAAGCGACCAGTAGTTTTCTCTTAAACTATTAGCCTGATGTGTAGTTTCCAGAACTTTTCAGTGGTATGGTACCTTAGGCAGCCCATAGATACAATTCTCTGTGTTTCCCTTTCCCCTATAGTTGCAGTTTTTTTTCCCCTTTAAATATGAAGATGTAAGATCCATTTAATAATTACAGCTTTTCATTCTATCAACATAAATTGTACAAAGTCTACTGCCTTTTTTGCAAATCACATTTTCCCATTATTTTTAAGAGGCAAAAAAAGAGCTTTACACCACTTAATGTCCTTATTTTAAAATCGTCTCCTCTAAAAAAAAGAAAAAAAAAGAAAAGTTGTCTTTTCCTCACTCCCTCATTTGAGAATATGTTTACAACCTTGCATTGTGAATAACTGTCAACCATCTCCCTCTGATAATATCATCATCGTCTTGTCCAACATTCCTCAACCCTGGTCTGTAATTTACCTGTGATTTTTTTTTTTTACATTGTTTTTACAGCGATGAGTGAACATTTGTACTGGAACCCAAACTCCTAAGGCATTGCACAACAGTGGTACAAATAAATGTTCTTTATCACAGGAAGTCTAAGAGTTCAGTGTTTACACGGAACGTACATGAACTTTGATTGTTCCCAAAGCAATTTACCTGTAAGGTAATTTATGCAGGCTTCTAACACCAAACATTTAACACCTAACAGTGAGCAGTTTTCTACAAGTAAATGGGAAATAATCACTTTTTAGGTTTTTAAAAGAAGTGACTTTGCTATTCAATTCTCCAAAGAAACCCAGCCAGCCACCACCTATGTTTAGAGGACCAAAGGGACACCCAGCTGAGATCTCTTCATCTGATATTCAATGAATTGAGTTTAGCATTTTTGCTGTACTGTGTTAACTTTGAGAATGTCGAGTTTCAGCTTGTTCCCACCATGGATCACTGACAACTCAGTTTCAAGTGATCAGTTCTCTTAGAGAAATTATTAATATCAAAATAGGGCTAGTACTCAGTGCATTTAAGCAGAACGGCTTGTAAATTCTAAGGGCAGATGAGAAAGTAAATGTTTAACTAGGATAGTATAATTTTATTTTACATACTTTTAGTTAGAAACGGAGGCCTTGAAAGTGAACCCCCAACATGGTAAGTGTGGGGGTGTTTCTCTTGTTTTTCTTGGTTTTTTAACTTCCTAGTCTCTCGGACTGATTTTTCTCTCAACTTACTAGACACTTAAAGGGGAAGGAAGAAAGCATTTGGCTGTATTAAGCGTCCTACCATGTTACAAAAGTGGGTTTTCGGTGATTCTTGTCTCTTCACAAGCTTGTATCTCCATTCTGCTTGAACTCAGATAAAATATTGAGGGTCATGTCTTCACTCTTGGATTGCAAGTTGGCCTCACTTCTTCTGGAAGCCTTCCTGGTGGCCCGGGACAGTCTCCTTCTGAAAGTATCTCCTGCCAAGAAATAGAGAATGGGGTCCACACAACTGTTGAGACTTGCTAGACCTCGTGTCACCTGGTAAGTGGCATAAACCCTGTCATTGAAAGCACACATTTCTGGTGTCTGAAAATCCAACCGGGCCCGCAAATTCATTGTTTTCATCACATGGAAAGGGATGTAAGAGACAGCGAAAACAGTCAGTACAATAATCACCAAGTAAATGGATTTCCTCCTCAGCGGCGAGTTGTCCAGGTCGTTGTAGATCAGAGCTCTCACAATCAATCCGTAACAGCCCAGAATTAGCACCAAGGGGACACAAAACATGGCCACGGTCGTGCACATGCTGTAGATAAAATAACTTCGCAGGTACTCGTCTGAGGTGGTGTCGTAGCAGGTGATGGTTTTGTTTTTCCGGACCTGGGTACCCGAGTAGAAGAGGATGGGCGAGATCCCCACCACCACGATGAGCCACACCAGCACGCTGATGTAGACCGCGTTCTTCTTCTTGAGCCTGCCCAGAGACTTGAGGGGGTACACCACGCCGCTGTACCGGTGCGCGCTGATGCAGGTTAGGAACAGGATGCTGCCGTAGAGGTTCACATGGAAGATGAACCTCTGCAGCTTACACATTGCGTCCCCAAAGATCCAGTCTGTCTTGTTGAAGTAGTAGAAGATGAGCGCGGGCAGCGTCAGAACGTACAAGAAGTCGGCCAGGGCCAAGTTGAACATGTACACGGAGATGCCGCTCCACGGCTTCATGTGGAAGACGAACATCCAGATGGCCACGCTGTTGCCCAGGAAGCCGATAATGAACACCAAGATGTAGACAGCCGGCAGGTAGTAGAACTGGAAGCCCGTCTTGGTCAGCGAGCAGGCGAAGGAGGCTGCCGCCACCGCAGCCGTGGAGGCTGCCGTGCTGTTCCCCCAGGGCCAGCCCGGGCCAGCCAGGAAGGTAGCGTCCGTCCCGTTGGGGACAGCCGGCCACGGCCCCTCGGTCATTCTCTCTTCCCAGACTCACGCGGCGGTTCCTAGGGGCAAGCAGCGGTGAGAGGGCGGCAGCGGCCAAGGGCGCACCGAGCATCGGAACAGCGCGTGAGCCGAAGACAGCGGGTGCGCGGGATCCCCACCGGAGGGGGCACACGCGGGCTCGCCCACGCCGGCTCCAGCCCTGCGGGCCATGAAATCCACCCCGCCGCCGAGACCAAGCTGGGCTGGCGGCCGGGCCACCAACTTCCCCGCCTGGCCACCGTGCTGAGGTTATGCAATAGGGCGCACGGGGCACCGACAACTTTCCGACTGAGCTTTCCCGAGGGGCCGCGAGTCCGCACCGGAGAGCTCAGAGCGCGTGTGCCCGAGGTCGAGTCAAACTCGCAGTGCCGCACTCAGTGGGGGACAAAGGCACTCCCCAGCTTGCTATCCCCAAAGATCAAGTTGGGTTGGGCATCTTCTTTTCTCCCTACCTTGCGATCAAGCGGCTCATTTCAGGGCCCCGCGCCCTTTCCTCCACGGCCCCCAGTGCTCAGCCTCTGGGGGCCATCGGAGCGCGCGCGTCACCGCACACCCGTGCGCTTCTGTGTTGTGTTCAGCCTCCGTGCAGCTCGCGGCCCCTCCTCAAGGCCCCGCTCGGGTGAGTGCACGGGGCAGGCGGGCTCCCTGCGAGGGTGGGCGGAGTTTGGGCACCCGGGTGAGACCGCTCCCGGGAGGCTAGGGGCGTGCCTGGCGGAGCCAGACCCGTGGTTAGCCAGCGCTTTCCCGGGCGTCCGCCTGGAGTCAGAAGAGGCTTCTGTGGAGATCTTCACGGTGACCGAGCGACCGTGCTCAGTCTCTCCCCCTCCGCAGCTGCCAGAGGCGGCGAGGGGGCGCACGGGTCCAACTGGCTGCTGGGGAGCGATTGGCCCGGGAGTGCTCCCTCGCTCTTCCGCCAGCTATCCGGCAAAGTGAAGTTGCTGACACACAGGAAACCCTTCTGCTCGCAGCCTTTGCGTACAGCCCAAGACAGAAGTCTCTAGAGCCCTGAAGAACCATGCCAGGTGTCTGCAGGTTCCTAGCAGCCCTCAGTCCCCAGCTGGGAACGCCTTGCTGTGGTAGTGCTCCTCTCCTCAAAGAGACTAGATTCCAGGCACTTGCTGGAACCTGCTACTCCGATAGAGTGAGAGCTTTCGAAGGAGGGAGGGTTGGGAGGGGGGCAGGGAGAGTCTTTCTGTCCTTCTAGTCTGCTTCTTACCTTCTATTTCAGTATTTTTAAATTAACCCAGTTGGAATCAACTGAGGTTATTGGTAACTTAATTTCTAAAAGGGCCTTATAAGCAGAGTATCAGTATTTCATATTGCTTCGGACTTTTTACCTTGATTCCTACCACCGACGGGCAAGACCAGCTCCCCAAATTCCACCCCCCCCCCCCCGTCCAGTATTTTTAAAGATCAGAGGCAGGGCTTTATTATTTTAGAAATAAATATGTTAAGTACAGCTTTATAGAGATAGAGGTAAAGGTCCATTACAACTCCCAAGTAATTAAGGTATGATTTGGGGGTTTTATGACCAATCCTATTCCTTTAGGTTAAAGTGATTAGTCACAATGAGCCCTTGTAAATACCTTGGCAATGTAGGTTGGGACTTCCTTAAGTATCACACCTCTTGAAAAACTCGTTTTCATGGCTTGAGTGTATCAAAGTTTTAAACAGCGCACTTCCAAATTGTATTTAAGTGTAACTGGAAAATGAATTACTAATGTTTCAAGCATATGTTTAAAGGGGCTCACGCAGGAATCTAGCACTTCTTGGCCATTTACTAATTAGAGGAAAAAGAAAATCTAAGAAGAAAAGATCTATAAAATATATACCATAAAGATCTCTTTCTGGTCCCAGATGTTACATGATAGTGTTGTCTTAAAAAATACCCAAAGGAAAACCACTAGCCCCTGGGTCTGATACCACAAAGGGAAATTCGCCCCCCCCCCCCCCAAGACTCAGAGGGGCCTTTCTGAGTATGTGTTCCTCCAAAGGACCATCAGGTCTTTTGAGTTGAACAGCATGAAAATAAATGATAAAACTAGAGTAAATAACTCGAGGGGCATGAATGTTGTTTTGAAAACAGTCTTAAGTGAAAGGAATGTTTCAGGCCTCAGTTTTCTCATCTATGAAATCAGGGGGATCAATTTGTCTTTTAGTTTTTTACTCCAGTCTCCAAATTATACGATTCTCTAATTCTGAGGCTTAACATCAAACATTTTCATCTTAGTTTGATTAGGATGGCATTAATTGGGATGATATTCTATTGAGAGAGAAGCAAAGAAAACCAAACCATTAAGAATTCCATTGGTACTCAATAGATCCGAACTCCTTTGCATTTTTAATTTCAACATAAGCAGTATGTAACCTCACTTAAAGTCTGTGTCAAATGCGTTAAGCTCATAATGTAGAGTTAGTCCAAATACCATTAAATACTGGACTAGGATTTTGGAGGAGAGTTGTCCTAAGTGCACCACAGACTTTTTAAAAATTACATACAAAATGTAAATGTTGTCAATACTGCATTTGCATTAGCATATCTAACTACATGTTTATATTTGTTATATTTTAATTCAGAACTAGTAGGAATAATTTATATGTATTCAAATTATATGTAATGCATGAAACTAGATTTAATGAAGGAAAATAATACCTCTAAAACCCAAGAACATGTTAATATTTATTGATTCTTTACCACCAATTATGAATGCCTTAAAGATATGGAGCATATTCTTTTCATACCTTTAAGTGGCTTGCCTCAAACATTTGGTATAAATTTATGTTGTATTTGATTAGTGTAAATACCTGACTTCAGGGGATTTACAATGTAGTTGGAAATGCAAAGTACATAGCCATATAATAACATAATAGCAATAATATCTATTTCTTATATAGTCAGTACTATGCATACATACCTGAAAAGAATTATCTTGAACTTCAATTCTTAACATTTTTCTGTGATTGACAATTGTCTACCTATTTTTCAAATGGTGAAACAAAGGCAGAAGGGTTAAGTAACTCATCCATAGTCACACAGTAGAAACTGTGATTTAAACTAAGCTATCTTTCACCAAAGCCCATACATTTGACCACTGTTCTGTGATGAAATACCCACAAGTACAGGGCAGTGACGGAACAAAGAGTTATTCCCAGAAGCCTTATAAGATAGAAAACTAATAATAGTCTAAGAGTGTTTCAGAAGCTTCTCAAGTGTTCTACATCTTTCCTTAGGCTTTTAAAAAACAGCCAACAGTTTATATACAAAACAAGAAGGACAGACATTTATGGAGAAGCCAGATCTGTTGAGCCTTGGACTCAAACTAAAAGGCTGCCCTTTTTGTGTTTACAAAGAGTGTCATAACTATCATTGAGGAATCTCTTCTCTTTCTTAAAGTCATAGATCATCACACAATCATTGAGGATGGAAAGATCATTGAAAAGATTGTAATAGAAGGCTATAAGCATCAGAAACTTCTAAGCACAAAAGATAAGATCTCCCAACTTTCAAGTTGAAGCTGAGAAATATGAGATTTTATTAAACAGTAGTACAAAAGATTTTACAAATAAGAGCCAATGAGACCCTGATTTAGGAGATAGAAGAATCTCTTAGAGGATTGTCTTAAGTATAGTAACTAAGATGTGATCACTTTTTAAAATATTTTTGAGAGCATGCACGAGAGCAGGAGGAGGGGGAAGAGAGAATCCCAAGCAGGCTCTGAATGGTCAGTGCAGAGCCCTATATGGGGCTCAAACTCACAAGCCCTGAGATCATGACCTGAGGGCAAATTAAGAGTCAGAGGCTTAACTGACTGAGCCATCCACATGCCTCTGAGATATACCTTAGGAATGACCTTTTTGTTCCCCAAGAAGACAGCAGAAAGAAAAAGAAGGACAAAGTCTAAGGCATTCACTGTTGAGATCTTCCAGTGAAGCAGGAGGGGGCAATGGTGGAGTAGAAGCGGAAAAAGAGCAAACTGAGAAAGAATGAAAGGCTTGTACTGTGTTGGGGAGGGCCCAGCTTCTTTTGTCAATTATGTGCTTGTGAGTAGGGTTCCTGAAATATATTTCATTTAAAAAAGCACAGCAAGGGTGTAGGACACAGAACAGAAGGCATCCAGTTTGTTCCATGGTTGGCATGAGAAGAGGAGAGAACAAGAGACCAGAGAGACCTAACCAAGGACAGAGGAAGACAGAGGTGCAGGAGGGGAAATTCTAGGTGTGTGTGTTGGGGTGGGGGGGGGGGGAGAATAGAAAGCAAAGTACATGCACTGAACTGGGTGGAGACCTTTGAAAATCTCAGAGAGCATTGCTTTTCAATTATTTAGGTTTACACGGGGCAGGCGTGGATAAAATGGTCTGGAAGGTGGAGAGAGGCCATAGCCTACCTGATCTGTGGTCAGAGTAATGTCCCTATTGAATGTCTGCCATTTGGTAGATGACACTGAGCCAGGTTTTTCCACCTCGGTCCTACCAGTTGCAGGAACCTACAAAATAACAGCCGCCCTGAGTCTTGGGTCCTTCGGAAAATATTTTGCTCCCAGAAGTTAGGAGTATTCAAGGGAACTCTTTTCTGATATTCACTTCTTTAATGTTTGTGTCCCTTATCCCCATCCGTGTGAAGCCCTAGGCCCAAGTTCTGTTTAATATTTTTAAAACAATTTTCACTTAATCCAGAATAAAAGACTCCTGTCTTGGCTTGTAGCCTCAGTCTTTCTCTAATTACCCTTCTTGACAATTATTCCCTTTGCTCTTTTTGTCTCTGACCTCTCTGGTTTCATAAGGGCATGTCCATAAAGCCTGCAGGGATGCCAGTATCTTTAGAGCCACTTACCCATATCTGAAATCTTACAACATGATGGACCAATGGAGGGTTTCTATGGTAGCGCAAAGGATAAGAATGGGACGATATTTGGAAGTTGACTTCTGGTATGTCCATACTTTGAGTATATAAGCTAAATTCTAAACAAGTGAATGAAAATCATGTGTACAAGTCAAGAAATACCCATTTTTCTCATGTTAAGTCACATCTTCCATTGGCTCACTACTGGGATATTGATCTGTGATGTCGGGGGTGTTACACATCTTTCAAGATTAAAGTTAATAACAGTCGTCACTTATATTTCAGATTTTGGAATATGGAATTCTGCAAAGTCTGTAAGTTTTCACCAGTCATGGCCAAAAGTGTGAACCAATGTTAAGTAGATGAGTATTGTATCCTTTTTAATAATCTCTTAGTTTAGATTCCTGTAGAAAGGCTGGCAGGCTGAGCTAAGCCCAGAGAATTATCTTACAACAAGCCAAACTTTGGATACTTTTCTGCAAAGTTATCTGGGTGGCCAAAGAAAGCAGCCAATGAGTCAACATAGTAAGGTGAAATAGACCCATCCCCTGTAACAATAAAATGGAATAAAATAAAAGCCAATACAGAAACAGTTATTGTAGCTGCCAACCAAAAAAGACTAGCTAAAGCTTCCAGTGGGGTAATAGTTACTTCTTGATCAAGTCTTGTATTTTCAATGACAGGGTTTAGCAGAACCTTGAAATCTTAGTTTTGATTTTCATCTTTCAGTTTTAGTTCTATACACCTGATACTGCACTTAACATTTATCTTAGAGACTGCATCATCGTTCTAGTAACGAGATAAATAAAATACCATCTTAGCTCATTGGCAACATTTACTGTGAGTCTCTTAGCACATTTTCTCAAACTTGAATGTGCATACAGGCCACTCGGGGGATCTTATAAAATACAATTTTAGGTGTGGGGTGGAGCCCAGGATTGCTTTTCTAACAAGTTCCTTTGAAGTCTAAGCTCTTCATCCAACCGCTGTAGTTTGCATAGCAGACTTTATATGAACCTGCCTGACGTTTCTTTGCCATGCCAATTTCCCACTGTGGCTGCTCCCATCCAGTGACTAAAACACCTAAAGGGGTTAGCAATCTTGAACTCTGGCATACGTGTACCAGGTCATGTTTAGAATGGTTTATGTATTAGCTCATAGCATGTGGTTTTAGGTTCAAAGGTCAGTTAAGGCCACTTAACAGCTGTGCAACCAGACACATGGCCGAACCTGTCTTGTGTCAATGTTCCTATCAAGCAACTCCTATACCACAGATATCTATGAGAATGTGATCATGTATATAAAGTGTTAGGACTGTGCCTAGTACATAGTGAATGCACAATAAATGCTCTTACGATGGATATCATTACTTATGATACTATCATTATTTTTACCTTAAGGGATAGATCTTAGTAAGGGGGCATTTGAGCTTAAGAAACCAAATCCACTAAAAGCAGCTATGATTCTGTGGGAAGGGTACAGGAGTATGAGCTTTATATGGAAGTGGGCATAGGAATTAAAAATCAGGGATTTTGCCCATTTTCTACTTATCCAAAGCCATGAGGTCTCTGTTCTTTGCCTTTTTCTATTCAACTTGTTTTTCTTACTCTTCCTTCCTCCTTTATTTCCCTTTCTCTGTTAAGTTTTTTTTTTTTTTTCTTCCCTATGTGGACATAACGCAACATCTACATTCACAGCCTAGGGTTATTTCCAATCATAAATTCCTGGGGAAACAATCTGGACTGACATGGTCCAGTTCACTTTGACCTGGAGGAGAAGGGACAGGCTAAGTGACCAGAGCCTCCCTCCAGGGCTAAGTGACAGACTCCAAGAAAAGAGAAGGATAAACCACTTCTCTTAGGAGGGGATATGTGGGCAGAGTGGATGTGACTGACTCATGAAATTATCTCTGGTATACAATGTAATACCACCATGCATGTGATTGGTGGGTAGGAAAGGAAAAAGAGGAGAACAAGGGTTTCAGAAAAGGCAGTTGTGACAGGCAAACTCCAAAGTCTCAAGCTGGAGGGTTGTGCCTAGGGCCATGCAGAGCCTCATGGAGAAAACCATGCGCCAAGATTGGTGAGAGCACGTCCTGGCTGCCTACTGCTTTGGCAGAGAAGGAGATAGTTAACTACCCATTAAAGCACCCAATTGAAGATCTACAGAGAAAATGGAGGAACTGAGCAGAAAGGAGGAGGCAGAAGGCAGAAAAACATGGCTGTGCCATTTATTTTTGCCTTCACTAAACATGTGAAAAATACAAAAGAAAGGAAGAAAATCTTTGTATTCCTGCTAGGAAAATGGAAGTCTTCTTTCAGTCAAAGATAAATTATGAGGTTCTGCTTCTATCATGGAAACCAGTCCCAAGGCATGGTAATTACTACTGGGACCCTAATTATTAATTGAGTTGGGAAGAGCGCAAGGGACTTATTTGCAGTAATTTGAGTCCCCAGAAATAAGAAATTTGACGTGTGCTTCAGAGCAGCAGAGAAATTGAATTTGGTTTAGAGAATGAGTGCCTGGAGAGAAAGCGGGAAGCAAGGCTGGAAAAACTTTGTGGTGATTGCATTAACCAGTCATGGCTAAAAGCTCTGTTCATTCTCCATAGGCATGAAATTTTGGCTGTGGGGTATAAGAAAGATTAGTATCTCCCGTCAACGCGGCAGACTGGTAAGGGTTTGGATTGGGAAAAGGTATGTGTGAAAGATCACTGTGGCAAGGGGAAGTGGAGCTTAACTACTGACCAAGTACTTTTCATTGAGAGACAGCCAAAGATGATTACCAGCATGGGGACACTCAGGGTGGTGGTAAAGATAGACTTAGAAAGTGAAAATGAAATTAGTGTTTGGACACTAAGGAAAAGTGGTTTAGGGAAGGATGATAAGGTTGATGATCTTAGTTATTAAAAAAAAGAAAAAAAGAATTGTATGTATATAATCATGCTTTCATGGAAATCATCCTTACAGCATTCACCCAAGAGCATGCTATATGTTACACTGTTATATACTATGTTACAATCAATGAAAGGGGAAATGAAAGAACTAAGCTGGGAACATCTCAGAATAAATGCAGGAACAAAATGTGGAGCTGTAAGAGAAGGAAAGGGCATGGGATAAGCATAAACAGATGGGGGAAGTAACACAGTTGACACTCTGGCCACAGAAGAGAAAAGACAAAGTGAAACAGAGTAGATGTGATGACTAAGAGATAGGTCTGTAACTGAGCTAGTATATGAGGAGAGGAGACAAACTCTCCTTACCTCACAAAATACCATTTTGGTTAGAGATACTTAGAAGTAACGTGTGTGGAGGGAAGTGAACTTGTGTATTTTTTCTGATGGAGGTAAAGACTTAAGAAAATGAATATAACATCCCAAAGATGGAAATATAAAATATTAAATATATTAATACTGTTAAGAGGTTGTATGAGAAAATTAGAATATGAGGAATATGGCATATGGTGATATAAGGAATTATCAGGAAAGGAGGTGAAAATCTTTGGGCAATGAGAGACTGAAGAAGGAGGAGGAGAAGAAGAAAGGAGTTAATGATAAAAGAAAAGCTCATCAAAGAAACTTTTAAGGATTTATAAACTGCCTACAAGTTTGGATAAATTAGAATCTAAAGTTACAATATGTAATGAAAATCACTCAGTCTCAGAATGGGTTATGGAGCAGTCTGAAATGAAAAAGCATCTATGTAAGCATGTGCATATATATTATAGAAAGAAGCAGTTCTTTATATATTTTGGATACTAACCCTTTATCAGATAGGTCAATCCAATCATGAATAGACATTTTTCCAAAGACAACATCTAGATGGCTAAACGACACATGAAGAGATGATCAACATGACTCATCATTAGGGAAATAGAAATCACAACTACAATGAGATACCACCTAACACCTATCAGAATGGCTAAAATTAACACAGGAAACAACAAATTTTGGCCAAGATGCAGAGTAAGGGGAACCCTCTTACCCTGTTGGTGGGAATGAAAACTGGTGCAGCCACTCTAGAAAACAGTATGGCTGTCCCAAAGCCAGAACTACCCTATGATCCAGTAATTGCGCTACTAGGAGCTTACCCAAAGGGTACAAAAATACTGATTTGAAGGGTTACATGCACCCCGGTGTTTATTATAGCAACATTATCAACACTAGCCAAAGTGTGGTAAGAGCCAAATATCCATCGACTGAGAAATGGATAAAGATGTGGGGTGTGTGTGTGTGACACACACACACACACACAATATTATTCAGCCATAAAAAAGAATGAAACCTTGTCATTTACAATGGTGTGGGTGGAGCTAGAGAGTATTATGTTAAGCAAAATAAGTCTGAGAAAAACACACACTGTATGATTTCAGTCTTATGTGGAGTTTAAGAAACAAATGAACATGGGGGGAACAAAGAGGCAAATCAAGAAACAAACTCTTAACTATAGAGAACAAACTGATGGTTACCAGAGGGGATGGTATACCCCTGGGACGGTTACCAGGGGGTGGGGGATGGGTGAAATAAGTGAGGGGGTTTAAGGGGGACACTTGTGATGAGCTCCAGGTGTTGTATATAAGTGATGAATCACTAAATTCTACACCTGAAATATTGCCCTGTGTTAACTAGCTGGAATTTAAATAAAAACTTGGGAAAAAGAGGGGTGACTGGGTGGCTCAGTCAGTTAAGTGTCTGGCTCTTGGTTTCAGCTCAGGTTATGATCTCAGTTTGTGAAATCGAGCCCCATGTCAGGCTCTGTGCTGATGGTGGTCTCTCTGCCCTTTCCCTGCTCACTCTCTCTCTTTTAAAATAAATATTTAAAAAAAAAAAAAAAGCTTGGAAAAAAAGCAAGCAGGACTGCAAAGGAAGGAAGTTGGAGAAGGATTATTGATTACCATTAGAGATAATCTAAAATGTAGTTGGGAAAGATGCAACTTAATACCATGGTGACAGTACTAAAGAATGAGAGAATTTAATTATTGTCAGACTTTGACATCCCAGAATTATGTGATGTGAGGGCATTTTTAAAGAGGAAACTTTTCCTGGTTCAATGGCTTCAGCGAAATTCTTTCAGTAGACTGGCTGAACTGACTTTGTCTGGTACTGTTGGCTTATGGGAGACTATTAGAATTACAAGTATGATGACATTAAGAAACTCAATTTAAAGAAGTACTTCACTTCTAATAAAAATGTTTCAACTAATTTCCCAAGAACAGGATTGTTATGGGATTTCTTCCCATATCTACTTTCTGTAGATAATGCAGGTAAGTCACACACACAAACACACACACACAGAAAAGATGCAAAATATCATACTATATGGCAGCCAGTGTTAACATCTACTTATTCAAAGATTTTCTCCCTTCCTTTGTGTGAATATAGACCTATATGTACATTTTAAATTGGGACCCTACAGGGTTGTATCCTGCCTTCCTGCCAGTACACATACATATACACATATCTTACCATTTTCTTGATGGTATGACGATACCGTCACTGAAAGGGCAAAGGAGAGTAAACCAGGGGCATTGGCATTACTAAACAGGAAAGACTGACCCGATAGCATGTAAAATACAGAGAGGCACGTTAAGGGGACAAAAGGAGCACAATTTCCTTAAGAGGGATCAAGGTGCATCAACTAAGTTTATAATAAAGACTTTGAATCAGGTAAACAATTTTCTTTCCAATAACAGAAAAAGATAAAGCTCTTATCTCTTAACTTACTGCAAAAACTATTTCCCAGGATTCCCTGCAGAAGCTTTCAGACAGAAAAAGGCTAACCTGGAAGATGGCATGGATATATAGTATTTTAATGCACTCCTAAATGAAATGTTAAAAAAAATAAAATTTAAGGTTCAGAAGTGAAATGTGTATTTATTCTAATTTATTTAAAGGACAGAGATGAAATGATAAAAAACACAAGAAGAATTTTAAAATCCATTAATAACTTATACAAGAAGTTGTAATAAGAACCGTTAAACCAAACAGAGCAATGCAAATTATATGGAAAATAGAAGATCCAAGATAAATGGGAAATTGCTAAGTGAACATAATGAGAATTTATAAATGGTTGTTTTTGAAAATAGAGCAAGCTAAGCCAAGTGGCTCTGGGTGTAGTGGTTATTCAAAGTTGTCACCAACATAAATATAAAAAATAAGAGCAGATAGTTAGTGAGCACTTACTGTGAAAGTCCATAGCATTTTACATTTTTGCTAATTTGATCTTTGGGAATAATACAAAGGTAGTTCTCTAACAAATGATCAGGTCTTTATACAAACGAAAAAGAGACAAAAGAGTAGAAAAGGGAGATAAAGACATTGAAACAAAGGCAAAGACCCTAAATTTAAAATGTAGTACAAGGCAAGTTAAATACAGAAAATCGCAAAGTACGTCAATACCCCCAAAACAGAGTTTGATGATGAGGGTAGAAAAAAAAATTCATCTAAAAGGTACAGGAAATAAAACTAGAGCAAAGCAGGCCTATTATGCAGAACGTTTTGTAAAAACCCCCAAAACCCATAATTAAAACCAATATAGGAAAACATGGCAGTTCTCCAAAAGAAGCATGTAAGGATCAAGTCCCTCCTAATAAGGGAATGCATTACAGGAAAAGATTTGGGAAGCAGATGGCTGAGATTACTAACTGGAGAAGTCACAGGCATGGATCTGGGAGAAGCAGGCAAGATGGAGGTTTAAATAAAAAATCATCGGGTATTATTAAAAGGAAAAGAAAAGATCCAAACGTCCTAATTATGGGGATAAAGTCCTTCTGGGACAGCAGAAATGTAGAAACCTATAAATGAGTGAAGGAGACAGAAAGACGTGCCAAGTGGGAAAAACCACATTATAGAAAAGATGGGTAAGCCACATCATAGAGAAGAAGAGAAAGAAAGTTTAAGGAAAAAGAAAATGTAAGAACTTGATTTTCAAAGCCATGCAAATTGTTAGTTGGGGAATAGTAATAAATGCATATGTAAGTAGTACTTGTAAAGGTCATCTATCAACAGTGAATATACAAAGAGAAAATATTACGTATAGAAAATAAGCATCAAGACACAGTATTTTATTTGCTAGACTCTGGAATATGAGTAAATGGGATCTATGAAGCTCAAGATATTGAAGATATGAGAGTTATTCCAATGGCTTCCCCATTATGGTACTAAGCCATTCCAATGGCTTCCCCATTATGATATTCCCCATTAAGAAGGCTAACAAGAGACTCACGAATTGGTTCTCTTTGGTTTGTTCTTCATGGGGCACAAAGGAACCTAAAATTGCACGACTACCTTCTCTTTCGGCTAGCATAACCAACTCCATGATCTCAAGGTGGTGTTTGACTACCTTCTCTTTCAGCTAGCATAAGTAACTCCATGATCTCAAGGTGGTGTTTGTTCTTTCTCCATAATGGAATGTCAGTATTATGTATATGTCTACTTCACAGCAATTAAAGACATTGAGGCTTCATAGTTAATGCAAACCCTGTGAAAATGAAGTTTCCCTTTTTTATCCTCAATGCACAGAGTGTGCCAATAATCACCAAATAATTCTCCATTATTCCAATAGCCCTTAAATTTTGCTTCTCCAAACTCAGCAGTTTGAACTTCCAGTATAACTCTTATGTCTTGAGAAATGTTTAAACGCAGACAACTAACAAAGTATGTTTAATTTAAATTTGAGTGACTTTGCAGGAATGATAAAAATGAATATTATTTAGAATTCAAAACCCTTGGTACACAAATATCATCGAAGGTGTAAGAAGTACAACCAATCTTGGATTCTAGCTTCAACTCTCCTACTGTGTGACAATGGGCACTTAGCCTCCCTGTGCACTGTTTCTTTGTCTGTAAATTGGGATTATTAATTTCTATGTCTAGCCATCTCTTGGGATAATGAGAATTAAAAAAGGGACTTAAACTTTAAGCTACTTGGAAAAACCAACATTGTGTAAATTTAAGGAAGGCTGTTTTAAAACCTTGCTCTTTGACCCAAAATGTTTAGGTATTTGAGAATCTATATTCAGTTGTGTACTCTTTATACAGCATGTATCATAAAAGTGCTCCCTAAGTATTTTTATGATTTACTACATTAATACATAGTAACAAGGATTCTGGACAATTCTAGTATAAGCTACTTCTTTTGAAACACAAGTAGGTAATATGAAACTTAGGCAGCAAAATATTTTTCATTCTTTTTCCCCAAATTGGACTTTCATTATGTTTTCTATGTTCAGAGGACTCACATTTATCCCTATTAGGTTGAGATTTTTAAAACCTCTACTACAGCCCAAGTCTTCCCTTCTAAAACCTACCCTCCTGTCAAAGCAATATTGTTCTATTCCCGGTGCATTCTGTGTTAATTCTGGCCTCTCAAACTTCCCTCATGACATTTACTCTTCCTTTTAATGTCCTCTTTGCCTTTTCAGCTTTTTTATCCTTTAAATCCTGTGAAGAACTGATGCCGTGAAAGACTATAGAGCCCTGAATATACGTTTAAACTGTTTGAATCCACCTATGTGCATTTTTTTTTCGCTACAGTAGTGTAGATTTATTTTCTCATGATTTTCTTAATTTCCTTTCTCTAGCTTACGTTAAGAATGCAGTACATAATACATATACAGAATACATGTCAATCAACTGTTATTTGAAAGCCTTCTAGTCAACAGAAGGCTCTAGTTAAGTTTGGGGTGGGGGAGTGAAAAGTTATATAAGGATTTTCAACAGTGCAGGGGACTGGCACCCTTAAACCCTGTATTATTCAAGGGCTAGCTGTATATACACGTACACATACATATAGAAGAGGATATGTATATACCCTATGTATATATTTATGTGACATTTTATATTCAAAGCTATTAAAATGCTTATGTGTATACATACATTAAACTTCACTATGATATGTAATGATTATACTTTCAGGAGTTTGTTTTCTTAAGTTTTCAGATTCTATCCCCTCTATTTTATTATTTTGTCTGATGTAAAGAGCCCTGCTTTACAATATGCACCCTAGGGAACCCCGGGAGTGAAGAAGAGGAGAAAAGGATAGATTTAATATCCAATAGCTAAATGAGAACTCTTCCAAATTTTTTCCAAGCATCTTGGGAACAGTGAAAATCAGTTTCTGGGGGAGAAATTATTGTTTTACATGGATCCTTATACTTCTTTTGTAGTTCCTGAAATTTGCAAACTCAATTCTTTTGCTAAAGCCAATATATAAAAGAAACTGTTTATGATGAAAGCAAAGTCAAAAGTGAGATGTTTATTTTAGGTAATATCTTATTTTGTCTTGTAAAAAAATTAGTGTATTCAAAATATATTTAAGTCATATGTAATAAATTAAACAGCGTCTATATTTTGACCTCTCATTAATATATTTTCAATATATTTTTATTGCAATGCTAATGTACATTTTTAAATCAAAATAAAAAATTTAAATTTAAGTAACTATAGAATGATATAGAAGAATTAAGAGTAACAGTGTACTGGAAAAATCAAGGAGTAGGAGGACCCTAAGCTTACCTCCTCCCACCAATACACTTAGGTAACATTCCATATAAATAACCAGAAAACAAAATGAAGACTGGAAGAACTTCACAATTAAAGGTAGAAAAGAAGCCACATCTAATATGGCAGGAAGGGCAGACACATAGTGGGGAGCTAAATGGACTCGAGGGCCATCTGTGGGAGAAATGGAGCTGTGGGCAAGGAGAAGAGAGAGAAAAAGATGATCACACTGGTGAGCCTGCTCAGGGAAGATGAATCTCCCTAGCATGTGGCTTTGAAAACCAGATGGGCCAAATTTCATGAGTTCTTACAACCAGAGGGACTTAAAGCCTGGAACTTTAAACATCAGTGACCTCAGCTCTGTGAGGGCCAGAAAGGCAGTAGGAAGCTGAGTCTTGGCCCTTAAAGACATAACCCAACCAATAGCCCATGGAGAAACAGCATACAAGCAGCAGTTAGGACAACACCTGGGACAAATGGGAGGGAGAGTTATTTACTAATAACCAAGTGGGTCCTAGATAAACCAATGTCACTGGGAAACTCCTGTAGGAACAAAGGAGCTGACAGGTGTCATTTTCCTCCCCTGTACCCAGCATAAATATGGCCACCATAGGAATGAGTACAGTGCTAGCTTATATTACCAAACCTGGTTATACCAAGCCCTGAACCTCCAGCCAGGCTTGCCTCAGTCCCAGCACTGCAGTTCCTTGCCTCAAGAAGACCAGTGCAAACCTTGCCAACACTGCATCTCCCAACTGCACGCTTTGTGGGGCCTCAGTCCTGGTGGGAGCAGTGGCTGGTCACCTCTTATGGAGGAGTATCAGCAATGGTAACAAGTCCCCTGTGAAAGAGGACTGGCGTGCAAAAGCTATGGGCACTGTTCACCACTTTGTGGATTGCTTCAGATTGGTCTGGTCTTGGTGATGGAGGCACAACTCCTCTGGCAAAGGAACAGAGCTACCTTGTTAAAAGTGTATGCCTGCCCATACTTTCAATAGCAGGAGACATAGTTGACTTTCCTAACACAGAGAAATAGATACAAACAATTAGACAAAATTAGGAGACAAATGATTATGTCCCAATGAAAGAAGAGGGTAAAACCACAACAAGATAACTAAGTGAAACAGATTTAAGTAACATGCCTGATAGATAATTTAAAGAAATAATCATAAAGATACTCACTGGACTTAAGAGCAGAGGATATAAGGGATACTATTAATAAATAAACATAAAATGGGGGTGCCTAGGTGGCTCAGTCGGTTAAGGCTCAGGTCATGATCTCCATGGTTCAGGAGTTCAAACTCTGCATTGGGCTCTCTGCTGTCAACACAGAGCCCGCTTCAGATCCTTTGTCTCCCATTCCTTCTGTCCCCCCACCCTGGCTCTTTCTCAAAAATAGACATAAGGGGTCCCTGGGTGGCTCAGTCCATTAAGTGTCTGACTCTTGGTTTGGGGTCAGGTCATGATCTCATAGTTTGTGGGTTCGAGCCCCATGCTGGGCTCCATGCTGGCAATGCAGAGCTTGCTTGGGATTTCTCTCTACTCCTCCCTCATGCATGCACTCTCTCTCTCAAAAATAAGTAAATAAAAATCAACTTAAAAAAAAAGAAATAGAAAATATAGAGAACCAGTTAGAGATGATGAACACAATAAATGAAAAAAATACACCAGATGGAATAAATAGAAGGCTAGAAGAAGCAGAACAACAAATTAGCAACCTGGAGGGCAGAGTAACAGAAAGTAATCAAGCTGGGCAGATGAGAGAAAAGTACTATGCAAAATGAGAATAGACTTAAGGCACTCAGCTACTCCATCAAGAATAAAAACATTAGCATTACACCGATCCTGGAAGAAGAGATAAAAGAGGTAAAAAAATTATTTGAAGGATTACTACCTAAAAAGTTCCCAAATCTATGGAAGGAAGCAACTATCCAAATCCACGAGATACAGAGATCCCTCCCCCCCAAAAAAAATCAACCCAAGGGGGTCCACACCAACATACAGTGATTAAAAAGGCAAAAAAAATAGTGATAAGCAGAATTTTTAAAGCAGCCAAAAAAGACAGTTAAATACAGGGGAAATCCCATAAGGCTACTGGCAGCTTTTTCAGGAGAAATTTTGCAGCCCAAAAGAGAGTGGCATGATATATTCCAGGTGCTAAAAGGAAAAAAAAAAAAAAAAAAACAGCATCCAAAAATACACTCTCCAGCAAGGCTATCATTAGAATAGAGAGAGAAAGAGTTTCCCAGATAAAAGCTAAAGTAGTTCATGACCACTAAACCAGCCCTATAAGAAATGTAAAAGAGAATTCTTTGAGTGGAAAGACCATAAATAAGAGAAAGAAAAGTAGGAAGGAAAAGAAAACATTGAAAATAGGTATATTTGTAAAAATCAGTCAAGGGACTCACAAAATAAAAGGATGTAAAATGTTACACTATATACCTAAAACGTGGGGAAGAGAGGACAAAAGAATGGGTTGAAACTTAAGCACTATCAACTTAATACATTGCTATATGTAGAAGATATTATATACACACCTGATGGCAACCACAAATCAAAAACCAGTATTATATATGCAAAAAAAGGAAAGCAATTCTAGTATAGTTTAAAGAAAGTCAACTTATGGTAAGAGAAGAGGACAAGAAGGAACACAGAAATTCTACAGAAACAACCACAAAACAAGTAACAAAATGGCAGTAAATATATACCTATCAATAATTACTTTGAATGCAAATGGACTAACACTCCAATCAAAAGACATAGGGTAACCAAGTGGATATGAAAAGACCTATCTTTATGCTGCCTACAAGAGACACATTTCAGACCTAAAGACACATGCAGATTCAAAGTGAGAGGACAGAGAAATATTTATCATGTAAACAGATGTTAAAAGAAAGCTGAGGAAGGAATACTTATAGCAGACAAAATAGAGTTTAAAATCTTTATTTAGATAGAGAGAGAGAGAGAGAGAGAGAGAGAGAGAGAGAGAGACTGACTTTGGGAGAGCGGTGGAGAGAGAGAGAGAGAGAGAGAGAATATCCCAAGTAGGCTCCCAACAGCACAGAGCCCAACCAGCGCTTCATCTCGTGAACTGTGAGATCATGATCTTAGCCAAAATCAAGAGTTGGATGTTAACCGACTGAGCCACCCAGGCACCCTAGGCTAAAACAAGAGAGTGTAACAAGACAAAGCAGAACATCATATAATCATTAAGGAGACAATCCAACAAAAAGACATAACAATTGTAAATATGTATCCAACATGGGAGAATCCCAATACATAAACAGTTAATAACAAAAATAAAGGAATTAATTGATAGTAATACAGTAAGAGTAGGGTACTTTAACACCCCACTTACATCAATGGACAGATAACCTAAATATAAAATCAACAAGGAAACAGTAACTTTGAATGGCACACTGGACTCAAAGGATTTAATAGATATATTGATAACATTTCATCCTAAAACAGAATACACATTATTTTCAAGTGCCCATGGAACATTTCCCAGATTAGATCACATATTAGGCCACAAAACAAGTCTGAACAAATCAAATAAAACAATCTTTTATGACTACATCCATCCATCTTTTCTGACTACAATGCAACAAAACTAGAAATCAACCACAAGAAAAAAATCTGGAAAGGGCACAAATACATGGAAGTTAAGTAACATGCTGCTAAACAATGAATGGGTCAACCAAGAAATCAAAGAGGAAATAAAAAAAAAATACATCAAGACAAATGAAACACAATGGTCCAAACTCTGTGGGATGTAACACACACAGTTCTAGGAGTTAAGATTATAGCAATACCAGCCTACTCTAAGAAGCAAGAAAAATTTTTAATAATTTAATCTTATACCTAAAGGAGCTAAAAAAGGGAACAAATAAAACTCAAAACCAGCAGAAAGAAATAAGATTAGAACAGAATAAATGATAAAATTTAAAACACAATAGAATACATCAACAAAACCATGAGCTAGATCTTTGAAAATAAAATAAACTGATAAGCCATTAGCCAGACTCATAAAAAAAAGACTCAAAATCAGAAATGAAAGAGGAGAAAAAGAGAAAAAAAAAAACACCACCACAGAAATACAATTGATTTTAAGAGATTCTGAAGCATTATATGCCAATAAACTGTACAACCTAGGAAAAATGAATTCCTAGAAATACATAAACTACCAAACCTGAAGCAGGAAGAAACAGGAAATTTGAACAGACCAATTACCAAGAATGAAATGGAATCAGTAATCAAAAAATTCCTAACAAACAAGAGCCCAGGACCAGATGGCTTCTCAGGAAAATTCTACCAAATATTCAAAGAGTTAATTCCTATTCTCCTCAAACTATTCCAAAAAATAAAAAAGGAAGACAAGTTTCCAAATTCATTCTATGAGGCTAGCATTACCCAAATATCAAAACCAGATAATGACACTACACAACACATGTACACATACACAACACATGCACACATACACACACACACATACACACACCTCTACAGACCAGTATCTCTAAGATAGATACAAAAATCCTCAACAATATATTAGCAAACCAAATCCAATAATACATTAAAAAAATCATGCACCATGATCAAGTGGGATTTATTCTGGGGATGCAAGGGTAAATATTTACAAATCCAGTATTTGCCAATCAATCAAAGTGCTATCACATCAACAAGAGAAAGGATAAAAACCATATTATCATTTCAATAGATGCAGAAAAAGCATCTGACAAAGTACATCCATTCATTATAAAAACCCTCTACAAAGTAGGTTTAGAGGGAACACACCTCAGCATAATAAAGGCCTACTGTGAAAAACCCACAGCTAACATTATACTCAATTGGGAAAAACTGAGAGCTTTTCCCCTAAGATCAGGAGCAAGACAAGGATGTCTAATCTCACTTTTATTCAACATAGTACTGGAAGTCCCAGACACAGCAATTAGACAAGAGGAAGAAATAAAAGGCATCCAAATTTGTAAAGAAGAAGTAAAACTTTCACTATCTGCAGATGACATGATACTATATACAGAAAACCCTAAAGACGCCACCAAAAAACTACTAGAACTGATAAATGAATTTAGACAGGTTGCAGGATACAAAAAGCAATGCACAGAAATCCATTGCGTTTCTATGCAATAATAATGAAGCAGCAGAAAGAACTTAAGAAAACAGTCCCATTTACAATTTCATCAAAAACAGTAAAATACCAAGAAATAAACTTAACCAAATAGGCGAAAGACCTATAGTCTGAAAGCTATAAAACACTGATTCAAGAAATTGAAGCCAATACAAACAAATGGAAAGATATTCCATGCTCATGGACTAAGAGAACAAACGTTGTTAAAATGTTGACACTACCCAAAGCAATCTACAGATTTAATGCAATCTCTTTCAAAATACCAACAGCATTTTTCACAGAACTAGAATAAACTATCCTAAAATCTTCTGGAACCACTAAAAACCCTGAATAACCAAAGCAATCTTGAAAAAGGAAAACAAGGCTGGAGGTATCACTATTCTAGATTTCTTACATTAAAAAGCTATAGTAATCAAAACAGTATGGTACTGGAACAAAAGTAGACACATAGATCAATGGAACATAAGAAAAAGCCCAGGAACAATCCCACAATTATATAGTCAATTAATCTTCTTCAAAGGAGGCAAAAATATGCGGTGGGAAAAAAGTCTCTTCAGTGAATAGTGTTGGGAAAACTGGATAACTACATGCAAAAGAATGAAAGTGGACCACTTTCTTACACCATATGCAAAAATAAACTCAAAATGGATTAAGGACCTAAATGTGATACCTGAAACCATAAAACTCTTCGAAGAGAGAGTACACAGTAATTTTTCTGACATTGGTCATAACACTTTTTTAGATATGTCTCCTGAGACAAGGGAGACAAAAGAAAAAATAAACTATTGGGGCTACATCAAAATAAAAATCTTCTTCACAGTGAAGGAAACAACCAACAAAACTAAAAGAAAATGTACTGAATGGGAGAAGATATTTGCAGATGACATAGGCATTAAAGGGTTAGTATTTACAACATATAAAGAACTTCTACAATTCAACACTAAAAAAAAAAAGCAAATAATGCAATTAAAAAATGGGCAGAACACATGAACAGACATTTCCCCTAGAAGACATCCAGAGGGCTAACAGACACATGAAAAGATGCCCAACATCACTTATCATCAGGCACATGTAAATCAAAACCACAATGAGCTATCACTTCACACCTGTCAGAAGTCTACACTCAAAAACACAAGAAACAACAAGTATACGTGAGGATGTAGAGACAAGGGAACCCTTGTGTATGGTTGGTAGGAATGAAAACTGGTGCAGCTACTGTGGAAAACAGTATGGAGGTTCTTCAAAAACTTAAAAAAGGAGAACTAGCCTATGATCCAGTAATTCCACTACTGGGTATTTATCCAAAGAATACAAAAACACTAATTCAAAAGGATATATGCACCTCTATGTTTATTACAACATTATTTACAATAGCCAAATTAGGAAGCAGCCTAAGTGTCCATTGATAGATAAATGGATAAAGAAGTGGTATATATACACAACAGAGTATTATTCAGCCAAAAAAAAAGAAAAAAAAAGAATGAAATCTTGCCATTTGCAACAACACAGATGGAGCTAGAGAGTATAATGCTAAGTGAGATAAGTCAGAGAAAGACAAATACCATACAATTTCATACATCTGTGGAATTTAAGGAACAAAATTGAACAAAGGAAAAAGAGACAGACAAAGAAACCAAGAAACAGACTCTACTATAGAGAACACAGCAATGGTTACCAGAGGGGAGGTGGTTGGGGGGGATGAGTGTTGTAAAGGGGATTAAGACTACACTTATCTTGATGAGCACTCAGTAAAACACGGAACTGCTTAATCACTATACTATACACCTGAAACTAATACAACACTGTATGTTAACTACACTGAAATTAAGGTAAAAAAAATAGTAAGGAGTAACAATGTATTCAGAAGTGTATTACAAAAACTCGACAACTGTTAACCTTATTTTTGAGGATTTTCTTTAAACACTGCAGACACTTCCTTCCTTTCCAATACACTGCTAAAATAGTTTTAAAGGGTTAAAGAAAATCTTAACACAAAAAAGGTGAAAAGAATAAAGTATGAGACATTAAAAGATGAAAGATTTAAGTAAGTTTATGGCAGTGATGTTAACTGACTTAGAGAAAATAAAACTATCTTCAAGTGAGGAACTTCCACAGGAAAGGAATGAATTTATCACTTACAAGCATTATTATTGGAAGTGTCAACTACAAAAATAGAGGGTAAGAACAAGGGATAAGTTGAAAATCTATACAGAATGGAGGAGAGTAGCCTAGGTTGAGAATTCCAGGTGTTCTCCCTTACTCTGCACAGGGAAGAAATCATTTTTTCCAACTACTCTCCTCTCCCTGCCAACCGCCAGCTCTGAAAACTGAACTAGGAGACTGCACGATAAATAAAAGGGTAACGTCACGTCTGAGGCCATGAAGATTATTTAAGAAAGTACATATAAACTGATGGACCTTTGGGGTCTTTGCAAGCACATCTTCAGGAAGCGTATATACCCTCATAACTTCCCTCACACTCCCAACCCTACTCTCTAAACATGTGACTCACAAATTCTTGTCTCAAATCCAAAAGGCTCTTCTTTCAACCCTATTCCTTTCCCAAAATAAGTATTTCTAAATATAAATATTTCTCAATTTCAAAACTGAATATATAGTCAAGAGTCTCCAACCATTTGAGGAATGCCTTCAGTCTGAAAGGAATGGATCAAAGCAAACATACTCTAACATCTTCAGTAAGTAACCGTAAAAAATGAATGTAATACCACAAAAAGAATAAGAAATACATAAAATATTTAATAGTAATACAAGTCTACATTGAAAACTCCAAGAGGGTTTAGAAGGTTAAATCAAAGAAATATACTCTGAATGGGCTGGGCAGAGGGGAGACAGTTATAAAAAAGGAGAAAAAAAGAATATTTGGCTCAACCATGAGGTCCAACATTCAAATGATAAGCGTTCAAGAAAAGAGCAGAGAAAATAGAGGGGAAAATTTTTAAGAACATGAATTCCCAGAATAAAAGAGATTAATGAATTAGCTCAAAGCATGGAAAAAAGATCAAGTCACACTTTTGTGAAAATTTAGAAAAGAAGGTACAAAGGGAAGTTCCTAAGAGTTTCTAGAGGTGGGGAAAAGAATATATGCAAAAACAAAACAAAACAAAACAAAACAAAACCAAAACTAGAACATCACTGGTATTGCCAGTAACAACACTAACTATTTGAAGAAGGAGAAACAATATCCTAAAATTCTGAAGGAAAATGTTTTGGAATCCTAAATTCTATGCCCAGCTAAACTATCATTCAAGGGTAGGGGAAAACACGGGATCCGGGAAGGAGATGATCTAACAGAGGAGGATAGTAAATAAAGTCCCAGTGTTACAGATGTATACCAGACCCAGAAAGAAATCAGTCTCATTTCAAACAGTAAGGATAGGTGAATGCCAAAGAGGATGCATATGAAAAATCAGTAACACCAATACATTATTGGATTAGCAAATATTTAGAAAAACTAGTCTTTGATATGTACATTGGAAAAGTTAGGAAAAATGTTTTCCATAAATACATAGTAATTTACACAAACATAGGTCTATTATCAATTTCAATGAGAAAATTTGTAAAAGATAGGATTGGAAATGGGGATAAACTGCATACACCTAATAAAGATAGATTAGAAAACTATTTAAAAATATAGTATAACTAGTTTTGAAGAATAAGGAAAAGAACATGGGATAGGGTGGTGTTTTAAGAGAGCTAAATCTTGAATACCTAAAAGAAGCCAATATACAAACAGTTGAAAAATCAGCACTAAAAGCATTACCGAATATTGGAATAAATATCTAAAGAGCTTCAAGAGTTGAAATGGTCTCCCATCCCCCCACCCTCCGGGGGAGAAGGATTAAGGTTTGATAGACTTTACTATTCATCCTTTAGTACTGCATTTGTTGTACCTGCTTGCATGAATGGCTCCCTGGTGATTTATTTTTTTAAATCAACATTAATACACTGTGTAGAGCAAGTAATTTTATTTCTGTTGATTCCATATTCAGTGATTCAGGGTCCATCATCATAGATGTCAACTTTGGTTATACAAATAGAAATGGTTAGAAACTGTGAAGAATACATATCTAATCTATAAGATAATTAAACAACCCCCTGACATTTTTTGATAAGTGATTTATGTATTTTCTCAGATTGCAGAAAAGTGTATTAGTCAATGAATTTGAATTAATTTAGCTATAGAAAGTCTAAAAGAATTGCATTGTGAAAATTTAAGGATGGAATCAATTTTGTTATTATAAATCATTGTAGTTTCACAGATTGTCATTATACATAAAGTATTTTTTAAAATTGTGTCTCCAAATGCAACATGTGTCAGTGATGTATTATTGGCTACTATTTTAATCACATAATATGTTGTTTTTACTCTTCTATTTAATATATAAAGAGTACTCTGTTGTATTTGGGTCAACTGGGGATTAAGTTTTATAGATTAGGTCTTTATTTCTTAGGTGGTTTAGAGATTCCTCATTTATCATTTGAAGTTATTTATAATACAAACTTTCACCAGAAAAAAAATATTGAAACTACACTCATAATTGCCAAGTGAAAGAGTTCTTAATTACCAAAGTTAGAACAGGTTTCCAGAAACTAACAAGTTAATGTTTCAAAAAACCATGTGGAAATGAACCTGATAAATTTTACCTTGGCGTTTGATAATTCAATGGTAACTTTAAAGTATTATGAAAAACCATATATTATTTCTCTGTTTAATGAAAGCATGAAGATCTACTTCTATCACCTAATGCAAGAAAGCAAATCACTTCAGCACAGCCAGGTTTCATTTTTTAAGGATATAAAATGGTTTTGAGTAGTTGACCACAACTACTTTGGGTCCCGTCTTTCCTGCCAGAGTAATTGTACTATAGTAAAAATATACTTTTCTATCTTTTCAAGGAAAATAATGTAAATGTAATTTTACCAACCACTTTTGAGTGTGATCGTTGATTAGCCAGGCTCCTCCCTTTCTTCTTAGGATATCTCCACATCATCATCAGTCATGATTTGTCTAGATAGTGTATTAGATTAATATGCAGTTACATTTTGACAGAAAAAAAATAGATTGCTACATTATGAACTTTTTTATGAAGAATGGTCTAGCAAATGGGTGACTTAGAACAAAAAACTTATTGTACTTTTTCAGGGAGGAATACATGTTGCCATTTACTAATACTAGCTATCATACATTCTGCAAAGCAGATTAAGACATCAGAAATTTAGAGTAAGAAATGATGTGGGAAAATTAAGAGATGTCCATGAGTGACTGCCTCATAGGTTTTCAAGCAAACTTTAAAGAGAAATAAATTTTATTTGGACATTTCTACAACTTCATTCTCACTATTCCTACTTAAAACAATCATCTCTTGGGGCTAATAAAAAAATCCCTACCAAGACTGTATTCTACTAAAACTGTAGGCATAGTCTGTGCACCAACTTTCCTGTCTATTCACTAATGTGGCACATCTCTAATACCTTCACCTCAAGTAATTTACTTCACCATAGAAACTTGGCAGGTTTCAATGCATCATCAGCTGGTGGCATTTTAATTCTTTACTGCAGTATTTGGTTTTACATGGCAGAAAAAGTGCTGTACGATGGTGGTAAGTGGGGGAAAAACGAAAGATGATCATTACGTACTCTGGGATTGAATAAGCAGTAGCAAAATAAATTCCTAGGCAGATATTTAATATCACAACAAAGACAAGGGTAGCTAAAGCATTATTTTATTTGTAAGAAAAAAAATTTCTTGGAAGTGAATAATAAGTCTCCTACCTAAGGTAGGAGAAATCTACAGCACAATTTGACTAAAGGGTCCCTAACTACATAGAGCTGTAATTCTGCCAAATGAAATCAGTTCCCTCCCTTAGGATTTGTCTTCCCAGCTGTATCCCTAAGGGTTATTTGGCCAGTTCTAATATTTATTGCTTAGAATCTCAAATACGTAAGGTGTGCTTGTTGATTGTGGCCTCTAATTATATTTACATAGTGAAGTACACATTACCAGTCATACAATTGGACTGCCCTTTGTCATAAAAATAAAATAAATAAACCTCCAACTCAAACCTAAAATATGTGTCCAAAGGAGCACTTGCACTTGCAAAAGGCAGAAAATTTAGCCCAGACTGGCTTAAGAGAGCTAATTCCCTCACTTAACTAAGAAGTACAGAAGAAGTAGCTCTTGCTCTCTCTCCTCCCCCTTCTCTGTCCCACGCCTTTGCTCTCTATTTTTGTTTGCTCTTTTCTCTCACCACTCCTCCATCTCTTCCAGGTCTCCTTTGCCTTCACATAAATGCAGGTTTCCCACTGAGAACATTAAGTGGCTTCAGCTTTTACTGATTTCACATCCTGTAAGATCCCATTTAGCAGGAGGGAGCATAGTGCTGTCTCCTCCCAGCATCCCTGGTGAATGCTCACTCTTACTTCTCATGGTGTAAACTGTTACTGAGTTGTAGATTGGACAATGGGGCATAGTGATCACTTAGCTTAGAACTTGTTCCACTCCTGAACCCCATAGGTATTAGTTTACTATGGCTCCTCTAAAAAATAACCACACACTTGGTGGACTAAAATAACCTGTTTATCCACTTACAGATCTGCAGGTCCAAAGTCCAAAAAAAGTTATACTGCACTAAATCAAGGTATGGGGAGGGCTGTGCTCCCTCTGGAGGCTTCAGGGGAAAATCCATACATGGGCCTTTTCCAGCTTCTAGAGCTCTATCCCTTGGCGCTTAGCCCCTACCTGTCTTCAAAGCCACCAGCCTACCATGGTGCTTTAGCACTCAGATTTCCTTTTCCTTTTGTAAGTAAATCTCTCTGCCTTCGTCTTGCAAGGATAGTCATGATTAAGTTTAGAGTCCACCCAGATAATACAGAACAATCTCCCTATCCCAAGATCCTTAATCACATGTGCACAGTCACTTTCACCACATAAAATAGCATTCACAGGTTCCAGGGAATGACACAAGGGCATCTTTGAGGACCATTATTCAACCTACCACATACACCATCTAAGTATATAATCAGTGAGAAAGGGAGAGGAGAGCCCAGTAAAGATCAGGAAGATAAAACTGTGCTTCATTTTACCTCTTAAAATGAATCACATAACATTTTTAGTCAAGCACAATAAAATAAGTCAGTTGACAATAACCCTATTTTCTATTCTAAAACATACATGAGAGACTGTCAGAAGGTGGAGGAGGGTCAGTAAACTATCCTCCAGACTCAGATGGCACTTTGAGACCAAAAAACGATACAAGCCACTCCATACCCTTCATGGTTTCACTCAGAGTAACTTACAGACAGGAGCAATCATGGGACAAATGATCTCCATGCTCAGCAGCCATTCTCTGCCACTATTCTCACCCAGCCTACACCTTAACCCGCACCTTTATAGAGCATGGAGCAGGGTGGTAAGGTCACAGGGTAGCTATTGAAAGTGGCACCGTCTGTGTGCCAGAAGCTATTAGCTATTGAAGGGGCTTCTGTGCACCAGTCATCACAGAGAAGATCAGAACAAGCCTTCCAGCATTTTGATCAGGGTACATATTAACCTCCATGGGGCCTGAAACTTGTAGCCCCTTGTGAGGGTGGTCATTTTACAGGCCTGAGTGAGATGGAAGGCCATGATGGAGTCCTGCACTCCTACACTCCACACCCAACATCTTTATGGTCTATACAATGGTTTGGAGCCATTATTCTGCAATGACCCTAGAGCCAGATATCAGGAGGTAACTTGTATCCTTATGCCACAGTAGCAATATAAACAGCAACGTGGGATTAATACCACCCCAGCTTTTCACTATTCCTCATTCTTGAGGAATAAGGGTGATGTACTGCTCTAGCTACTTCCTGCTAAAAAGGGGCACACATGAGGATTTAAAGAATGAAACTGCCTTGCATCCAATTGTAGATATTGCCTAGTACAAAGTTGAGCCCCAGTCCTTTGTCCGGTCATAATTTTGGAGCTCTCAGGTATGGTTTTAGACTGAATTTTATCCCACATTTCATTACAACATAAACTAGGCCAGTTGGGTGAAACAGTCGTCCCACAGCAGGAAATGGTCCTACAGGTGGGCTTTCAAAGTCAACCCTGTAGTGTGCAAGCCATCAGGTAGAAAAATAGCCAGATAGGCAAGGAAACCAGAAGAATACAGGATCCAGCTTAGTTTTAAAAGTAAATGATAAACATTCATGGACCATTAGTCACAACTAGAATTTAGCAGCCATAAGGGTGTGTTACTGAAATAATTTTTTTTCCCTCTCTAAAATCACCATCATTTTATCAAAGGTAGCCAAAGTAAAACTAAGTTGTTTGCCAAACAGATCCAGTTTTAACAAACTTGACCCAATTATTTTCATAAGTGCAGTAAGAATAGTGCTGGCCATTTAGGTTCTTTAGAAATGTGCTTTACTGGAGCTTCTCATAAGGCATTTCAGATTGAGACCGTAAGAGCCTTTCAAGGCTGAGAACCTAATATATGGATGGGCAGCATAACTATTGAATTACCTGTAGCCTATTGTCATTTGCCAGGTCCCATTTAGTTTTTTTAAGAGTGCTAAATGGACTCTAAGCAAGCATAATTACTGCCACCCCTCTTCGTATTCTTTAATGATGGCAGTAATCTCGTTATATTCCCCAGGTTATATTGTTTTACCTTTACTGCCCCCCAAGACCATAAACTGAATAGGTTCCCATTTGGAAATACCCCACAATGAGGGAATTCACTATTTGGATACACAACCTGAATTCACCTGTCATTACTGTCATTAAATCCAGGTCCTATAGAACATCTAGGCCTAAAATGTACTCAGAAATGGGGGGAAAGGGCACTGGAAAACAGTGGGAAGGAAGCCTGTTGAGCTGTAGGTAGAGAGTAGCTTGACCTTGATAATTTTTCCCCCTAACCATCAAAAGTCTTTATTTCTCCCACAAATTTTGACGGGTGTCCATAGATAAGTGTGCAGTCAGCTCTAGTGTCTATTAGTGTGGTCTGTTAGGAGACCAATACATGGTTAATTCAACATGGGGCCTCCAGTCACTCCCTATTACACACACTAGAGGGCAATGTTGGCTTAACCCCTAGTCTCTAGGGATAGGGGGTAACTACCCCTGAAATTCCTCTATTAGCAGAGAGGCACTTGGTTACACACCTGGCTTTTTTGCGCCTTCCTTCAAGGGAGAAGTTTTCCCTTAGGTAACACCTGCCGTAACTTAGCAAGACTGAATTGGGTTGTATTTTTCTCTTGGCATCCCAGATAATATTGGATCTTGCTAGAATTATTTAGGAAAGAACTTAACAGGCTTGCTTTTTTTTTTTTTTTTTTTCCATTTTATCATTGGCAAGATCCTTTGTTTTTCCCCTGTTTATCAACCCATTTATTTCCCTTATAACGGATTCTTTCGGTTTCACTTAAGGCAGCTACCATGGCTGTTACTGTAGCAATGGGTCAGTTAACCACAAGGTCAAGGATAGATAATGCAAGTCCTGTTCCATGGCCCTGGGGGCCAACTGTAAGATCTGGTCTTTCATGCAATAGAGAAATAATTCTTCATCCTGGCCTCAAAAATGCGGGCATTAGTGATATATTTCACTCCCAGTTCACCTATAATTTCTTGTACTTCTTCCAGAGAGGTCCAGCACAAGGGAGGGGAGTGGACACCCCCTTTGTTAGGCCAGGTTATATTAATTCTAGCATTTATCCAATCAATCACATTAGCCAAGCACCCCCAATTCTTGCCCGTGACTGTCACGTAGCAGGTTGAGCAGTGACAGAGGTCATTTCTAACTTCCCAAACCCATTCAGAAGACCATCTCTTCCTGTACACACTGTCCTAACACCCGCACTGCCTCCCCTTCTTGACCCTTCTGCTTAAACAGGCTGGTTAGCTCCACTAATTCAGTTGCGTAATATTCCCTCATAGTCATTTTCTTACTGGTGGGAATTTCTTCTAGGTCATTCCAGGCTCAAAAGTGGCTGGGTCTTTTTGCCTGAATCAAAGGGCATGCCTGTAATTCATCCTCCTCCATGCTTCAGGACCCCCACTTTCTCCAGATAGAGCAGTCCTCACTTTGGTGCCATAGTCTGCACCCAGGGGTCCCTGCCTTTCCACATGCCATAGTTTCTAAGTGTTCCTCTTGCTGCCAGACTCCTCTAGACATAATGTTCCTCACCAGAGGCACACGTGGCTCACACATCCTTTTCCAAAGCCAATGCTTCTCTAGTCTGTTCTAATTCTTTCCTTACTGATAATACTCTTCTCAAAACATCTTGTGACACACAGATCAATGGCCAACCCACCTTTGTGAATGTTTGTTCACTTTCCCTTTTCCATTTCCTTTTCCCCATCATCTCCGATAGGATATCTTACCATCCTTTGGGCATCTTGGGGGCATCCCCATACCTATACACTGGCCCAAAATGCTCAAAACACCTGGTCAAGTGTCCCCATTTTAAGGTTGATGGCCAGCTAGAGATATTGCCCAACACAGACAATGGGCATTCCTCCCAGTACGGTGCGTTACTCATGCTGATGAGGTTTGGGGGTAATGGTGAGGTGGCCCAGAGCCGACGGCCAAGAAAGAATTCTTGAAGACCTCTTTGGCGCAAAAAGGCGGTTTTATTAAAGCATGGGTATAGGATCGCTTGGCAGAAAGAGCTGTGCTGGGGTTGTGAAGATGGCTGCTTTTATACTATGGAGTTGGGGAGGTAAAGTCAAAGGGAAGCCTCCAGAGGGACTTTGAAATGCTAAAGAGGACTCCTAACATACCTGAGGCCTTGCTATTATCAAGCTAAGATTGTTTTCTCTCTAGTAAGGCATTAACTTTAGGAAAGTAGGGGGTTCCTGGAGAAATGGTATACTCTGTATTTACCTCAAGTATTTGTCAATGAGCTGCAGGTTATGAGGAAATTTAATTTCACCTGCCATTTCCTTTTTGCCTTTGTTCCCCATATCAGTGTTGAGGGGTGATATTGAGGAAACAGAGTCTATTAGGTTTCTGAAGATCAGGCTACTGATAACATTGTTTGTTTGTTTGTTTGTTTTTTGTAATTTACCAAGACATTTGAAAACTGATGGAGACCCATGTCCTATAGGACTGTGATCTTTATCAGTTAGCCATTTGTTTTCTTTCCTCTCCTTTGTCCTTAGGTAGCCAAGAGTGCCTGAAGAATATCACAAATATCCTGTGGGGTGGGGGTGAGGGGGAGGTGTGCTAGCTTGTATTTCGCCCTCAGTCTGCCTCAAGCTCCTTCATCAAGGCTGGTCTCTCTTTTGGTCGCCTGACTGTTTCACCAATTGTGAGAAGGTGGAAGAGAGTCAGTCAAGTATCCTCCAGACTGAGAAGGCACTTTGAGACTGCAAAGCAATGAAAGCTACTTCGTACCCTTTCCCATTTTTTTCAGGGTAGGCTACTTACAGGAGAGATGGTGTGAACAAACAATCCCTGTGCTAAGCAGCCATTCTCTGCTGATATTCTCCACCCGGCCTGACCCTCAACTTTATAGAGCACGGCGCAGGGTGGTGAGGTCACAGGGTAGCTATCTAAAGTGGTTCCATCTGTGCACCAGAGGATCTCTACTAGTTAGCTAAAGTGGGGCCTTCTGTGCACCAGGCATCACAGGGAAGATGAGAACAAGTCTTCCAGCATTTTGGTCAGGGCACACGTCAACTTTCAAGAGGCCTAAAATATATAGCGCCTAGTGAGGGAGGTCATTTCATGGGCCTGAACAAGGTGGAGAACCAAAGATGGAGTCAGTGTGGTCAGCACTCCTACAGAGATGAAATTAGCATCAATAATAGCCTGATATTAACTAATAGATATTTTGTAAAATACCTTACATTTCCCAACCCCCGTACTTTTAAGACCTCACAAGCACAAAGAAGCACTTCTTAAATTGGTTGCCCCATACCTTCTTTTTGTACGATTGGAGTCATTGCTTTCCCCCTCATTCTCTCAGTGCACTCAAATTACAATATTCTCTCCTACTTATCAGACTCTCAAAGGAGGATAGGACAGGAGTGTCTAGCTTATCTATCTTTAAGCTTCCATGGTCTTTGATCTCCTTGAACAGAGGAATTAAATAAATTATAAGGAAGGCAGTACTATGTTGTGGAGAGTCAGAAGGTTTGGGTTTGTATCTTGATGTTGGTTGGTTTCAGCTGTGAGACCTTGACAACATCCTCTCTGATCCTTAGTCTTCTTACCCAGAAAATGGGGGATAATAGTTGTTATCTAGGGTCATTGTCTACATTGAATGTATAAAGCACAGAATGCAGCACCAAACACTATGGGCATTTTTATCACTGTATTAATTCTATACCTTGGACACTGTTTAATATGTAATTTTATTCAAGTAGTTTGAAGGAATAGAGATGTCATTTAAGAACAATTTAGTGTCTAGTTACTCTGTGTGCTGCCTTTCGAAAGCCTTCATCTGTGTACAGTTTCTAGTAGAAACTACACACCAATGAAAAACCATTTAATATCACATAAGAGAACACATAGAAATATGGCTGATATAAATTTAGCCACTCTTTTAAAGAGTTGAATATATTTTAAAAGATTAAAAAAACAGGATTACAAGAGGATTTATAAAAATAATAATTTTCAGTCACTGAAAAAACCTGATTTTTGAGCACGAATCAAGAAAATTTTTAAGATCAAGTGAGAAACTAGATAATAAAGGCTCTCTTAAGGGCAGGGCAGATGGATTCAGCAATCCAGGCTGGATGCTAAAACTGGTAACACTTTGAAAACTTCTACATCCCTATGGTTTATATATTTGCACATACCTTAAAGTCTCAAAGCTATTGGCAAGTACAATGAAAGGATATGAAAATAGCCACAGAAAGAACCATTTTTAAAAAACAAAGCTGTAGCTTTGCTGTCATATTAACGATAGCCTATGTCTGTTTACCTTGGGTTAGCATATATGACTAATTGTGTAATTAAAGTCAGGTGTATTGTGTTTAAAAAGTTAATTTTAAAACATAAATAGGGGTGCCTGGATGACTCCGTCGGTTGAGCTTCAGACTCTCAATTTCGGCTCAGATCATGATCTAACGGTGACGGGTTTGAACCCCAAACGGCTCCTTGCTGAGTGTGGATCCTGCTTGGGGATCTCTCTCTCTCCTTCTGCCCCTCCCCTGCTCGTAGATGCATGAAAAAGTGTGTGAGCTCTCTCTCTAAAATAATAAAAAATATATGTATATATATAAATAGTATGTATATAAATTAAATAATATATAATAAAATATAAATGTATATTTACATATATAATATAAATATTTATATGTATAATATAAATATATATATAAATGTAAAAATTTATATTTCTATTCTTTTCTCATTTTGATGTTACAAATTTAAAAGAAAGGAAAAGTGAAACTCTTAATACTGGTAATCCAAACACTTCTAATTATCAAATACATAGTGAAAAAAAATCTTTCTCTGACACCAACACAATACAAAATATTACAAGCCTACTGAAAAAAGAAATCTATGTAGTTAATTTTTCAGCCTTTACTGAAAAGATTGTGAGAGGCCAATTTGGGCTAACAACCCTAAAATATACTGAAGTTACTTTAATTTGAGAACCTCTGACTTGCTAGGAAGTAATATGGCATTCAGAGATTCATCTTTTAGAGTCCCCAAAAAGCGCCTCTTCTCTGACTTCATAAGGTGCCCTAAGCCTTTAATGACAGATGATTTTCTAAAATAACTAATACCTTTGGTTTTAAAATAAAAATGACAACAACTTGCTGGCATTGCCCCGTGAAGAGTACAATGTTCCAAAATTACATAAAGAAAGAGAAGCCCAAATTAAGCTATTAGTCCCTGGTGAAAATTTAATGAAGCTGGCATAGGTAACACTTACTTCAGAAGCACAATTTTTGACTCAATAATTTGTAATCCCCAAGATCTGTAATTATTTGAACACTTTTTGTAAAAGAGCCACTTGCATGAGAAGACTTAGACAAAGCCATGAGTTTTTTTCCTCAGGAGGAGGGAGAGAGATTCATGTTCTCCAAAAGAGTTGGAAAACAGGCAAGCAAAATCCCCTATCTTCCATAATAATGCCCTTCTACTTATTAACAGCCACGGGGGACATTAGACCATCAGTCTGAAGTTGAATTTTATGTACTTCATCACATAAGGGAGGGTAAATTAAGGAAACGTTTGGTTAATGTTAGCCTTGCAAGTTTAAAAATAAATAAAGAAAGAAAAAGAAACACAACAACTCCCTCCACAACAGTAACACAACACAGGTATTGAAATTCCTGACCCAAACCAAGAAGCATAAATCATTATGCCATGTCAAAGTTCTTTCTGAAAATATCTATCAATGCTCCTCCTAGAAGGCCATCTCTAGATAGATATTTTGAACATGAAGCTAGAAAAATAGACACCAGAGCCTATTGAAATGAGGAAAGGTAGCGGTGCACCTTTTCTAATGAAATGCTGGACCATTCAAATAGATTTCCATTAAACTGCTGGATCAGGAACTATATCTTAGGCCATGTTCATTATGGCAGCATACATAAGGTGCTATCCTGATGACAGACATGTATAAACACTGCAGAGCAGGAGACAGATATCCCAATATGGTAAACCGTGGTTTCTGAGCATAATTCATTCCGGAAATATGCTTGTAATCTAAAGCACTTGTGTATCAAAGCAAATTTTACCATAAAAAACAATGGAAACTCAATGATTCATTCCACACCCCCAAATATTCATATAAAATGATTATAATACTATAATGAATACAAAATAATAAAGAAAATACAAAATATAAAGAAAAATAAACAAATTAACCTGCACTTACCTTTGAAAACTTTCACGACTGGTGTGAGGGAGATGACAGAGGAGGGTTACTGTGTAGGATGACTTTCACTATCCCTAATGGAATCACTGCTATCTATTGGCTCAATGGAATCTTTTTCTGCATGGGGGCTATTGTATACCCTTGCATGGATATTGACTACAGTACAGTATTCAAAAACTCTTGTCCTATAGTATAAATAACGGAACTGGCAATAAGGCAGAAGAGGAAAGGGTCTGTATCTGCGGGCAGCCTGACCTAGAATAAAGCAAAGCATTCCTAAGCTTACTCTTGTATGAAAAAGCAAAGGACTGTCCATAGGTGCTCTGAAGAGACAAAAAAAAAAAATACACTAGTGCCATTTGTGGGCACCTTCCAACATTCTGAAAAATCACTGATTTCTGCCAAACACTATGGCCTGACACTGAGCATCTGAGCATGGGACACGATCATCCACAATCCCAGAGAGAGAGTGAGAAAGAGAGAGAGAGAGAGAGAGAGAGAGAGAGAGAGAGAGAAGAATCATTGGCTCAGTTGTGATCATGTGACATTTGGCATCATGTGCTACTTGCATGACAAGACATTGCTCGTTTACCAAGTTAATATTCATTAGAAGTTTGCTCATGTTGTAGAATACTCACAGAACAAGTCACTCACAATCTAAGGTTTTATTGTATAAGAGAACAGATTTAAATATATGTAAAACACATTTGTGAGCACTGTGAAAATACACTGTCAAATTTGGATACATTTTTGTTTGTCTGTTTACACCAACTATTCTTTTGTAGCTTCGGTCTAATAATTTTATTTTGCATTCAGTCATGCACCACTATGTTTGGCCACCTGTCTTGGGTCATGTATGATTCTACATGCTGAGCATCTATGAGTGAACGAGACAAATGAGGCCCTTGCCCCTTAGAGAAAGATAAACATACACACAAATTAATGAACTCCTTTGGGTTGTCATCATTTATATAAAAGAAATAGAGTTCTTTAGACAAAGAGTAGTTGGGGAAACTCTTTTAAAAGGGATGTTTGGGAAGGTTCTTCGGCACGCCAGCATGGAAGCAAGGGCATAAAAGAGAGTGGGGATTAAGTGAAGGTATGGCTGGTAGATTTCTGGAATAAGGAGATAATACTGGCCTGAGAACAAAAGCACCTTGGCAACAATGAAGAAATCAAAAGAGGAGAGTGTATCTGGAAAGTTGTGAGGGTGAGGGAAAATGGTGATGCGTACTAGAGAGAGACTCAGGATTCAAACCCCAAGGGCGAGATAAGCCAAATTAAGGTATTTGTATTTTATTACAGTAGCATTTATTATAACAGAGTTATGATGATATATGTTATGACAGTATTCTGCTTCAAGTAAGCAAATAGTTAATTTTAATTTTGTAAAGGTCTATCATTCCTTAAGTGGTTGCAAAATGGAGCTGCTTTATAAAATTTGTTTTATTTTTAATAAATTTCAAAAAAAATGACTACGTAAAACTCAGAAATGGCACTTTTAAGGAAAATTCAGGAGAACTTTGGAATTCCTGAGCAAGACGTTCTGGTGGTTCTTTGAGGAGAGACTAGCTGGTGGCAGGGAAGGACAAGGTTGAGAAAGCTGTAGGATTTGACAGTGGAGAATGGACTTCCACTTTGGAAGTCTCTATTCCTTTCTTTCTCTACCCTCTCACACACACATTATACAGTCAAGATTCACAGACAGATAAGCACAGTTTGAGTAGAGCTTTTAAAAACAATGGTCATTCTGTTTTGAAAGATCCTTACAGTTGCTCTCAGGGATATTTGTAATGAAAGGCAATTGTCATCTACTCAGAATATATTCAGAGAGTAGACCCTGTATCACCCCCTACAGTGCTCTCGCACTCTTTTTCCATCACAGCATGGTATACATGGAGTCAGGAGGCTCTTGGTAGCTGCAGACAAACACTGGCCACTAACACACATCGCTGCAAGCAGCCATGCCCCGTGGCATGAAGAAACATGCTTGGTTGCTGGAATTAGCGTGTAGAGGGTGCCTAGGGAGCGTAATGACCCTGAGCCAGCAAAATTTCACAACAGGGAATGAAGAGTTAGTGCATACAGGTACTTACGTTTTCCTATAGGTACTAAAGAAAAGAGGGGGCAGGGATATGATTTTGGTCTGCTTATTGAAATTTTAATATAGTGTAGAAGAGTGATAATGCATTACAATACCTTATTAGCTAGAGATATCAAAGTATCTTTACGCGGGCTTTCCCATTGGCTGTGGCATTTTATTTAACCTGAGGAAGAACCAGGGAACAAAAGGTTGTCTACATTTGATATACAAATCAGTTTCTGTTTCAGTCTATTAGGAAATTATTCCAATATTGTTTTTCCTAGAAAAGCTTCTCGTTTTCCTCTAGATTTGATTTCTTGAAGCATGGTGAATATACTTGGTCTAAGAGAATATTTTCTACTCTCATAATTGCATTACAAGGTAATGTTTGAAAATAAATGGAATAGTTGAGGTAAAGGACGCAGTCTTTTCTAATAACAAATTTTTGAAACAATGTCCATTTGGCTTCAAGATTGAAAATAATTTTACATTAGCAGCATAACTTTCACTGTGATTTGCTGGAATGTTTGATTAGCAGGAAGTATCAGTTTACTAGATTTGTATTTCTGGGATGGTACGTCAGTATTTACAGTAACAATAAATGATGGCAATCACTTCCATTACTCCTGCATTAACTCTTTCACACCATTTTCCTACCACTTTAGGACAACCTTTACCCCACTTCTAGAATAATCTAAAGTGATATGACTGGTATTGTGTTCTTACCTCAGTGATGGAAAGAAGACGATTCAATGCAATTGTCTTCATCTGGCATATGCATAGCCCCGGGGTTACATGTTTCCCCAGGTGCCAAACAAGTCACAGATACTTTAAGAAACTCATACTCTCGATCCTAATGTTCCATGTGAATCTTTGTCCTAAAGCTGATCTGTCTGTGAACATTCCTGAATTAAGAGGATTATAGTTTTTCCTTTCCCCTTTTACAGTTGTCCTTCTCCCACTTGAACTTCCCTCCTTATAACTGTCCTTTTCATTCATTTTGACTCTTACTATGATGCATTGTCTCAGGGAAGAAAAATCTCTGTCACACAGAGGAACATTTCAGTATATTGGTGTTGGTTTTTAGAAAGTGAACTGCTCTCAAGACTCAGTTTAAAAACTCTTTCTGCAATGTGAGTGACCAATTATTTGCTTTTAATGAACTTGAAAGAGCATCCAAATAAATTCCCCACTGACAGATCATTGAAAATATTTATGATGCATTGCTATGTGATTCTGACATATAATTCTGAAGGAATTTAAAGAATTGAGGAATGTTGCTCTAACAAAAATCCTTTTATTCCCATGTATTTGATTTACGTGAATGCATTTCTCAGCATTTGCCTTCTCCCTCAAACAAAATGGAAAAGGAAAAATAGGAATGAAATTGATCCTGAACCTGTCTCAGTTTTATTTTTATTTTTTATTTAATTTTTTTAATTAAAAAATTTTTTTAATGTTTATCTATCTTTGAGAGAGAGAGGCAGAGTGTGAGCAGAAGAGAGGCAGAGAGAGAGGGAGACACAGAATGTGAAGCAGCTCCAGGCTCTGAGCTGTCAGTGCAGAGCCCTATGTGGGGCTCGAACTCCCAAACCTGAGATCATGACCTGAGCCAAAGTCAGATGTTTAACCAACTGAGTCATCCAGGCACCCCTAAAATGTTTCAATGTTTATTTTTGAGGGGGGGATGAGTGGGGGAGGGACAGAGAGAGAAGGGGACAGAGGATCCCAGCCAAGCTCCACATCAACAGCCCAATGTGGGGCTTGAGCTCATGAACTTCAAGACCATGACCTGAGCCTAAGTTAAGTCGGGTGCTTAACCGACCGAGCCACCCAGGTGCCCCACTAAACCTGTCTCTGTTCGAGAAGAAACCCACTTATGTCAAAACCACTTGCAGTAAGAAATTATACTTTATGTTAAATATTTCCTATTAAAACTTATTTCCTATTTATGTTGTTTTGATTAATTATGTATTTTTACTACTGTAAATGTAACTTAATCCTGAAATATATCTTAACATTCAGGTCATTACAGTCACAGCAAATACTGCTATTGCTAGTACTAAAGCCTTCAATGTCAACTTACATATATAGTTTTGATGTAGAAAAATATGCTAAGGTAATCAGTAAAAGACTTTAAAGCACAGGTTTATATTACATAAAGATAAAACTACAGAGGATTTGGAATGAAACAGCAATTCAAAAAGATAGAGATCATGTAAAATTTGCAACTGTTGAAAGAGTTTTATTTATGTATCATTTAAAAGGATGATGTTGTGACCATGTCACCAACTGCAAAGGCAGTAGGAGTCCATCACATTTCAAAAGGTGATAAAGCAGTTGACTTTAAGTATTTACAATATACCAGAAGTTGTATCCTTTGCTGTCATTAAAAATAATTATGAGGGGCACCTGGGTGGCTCAGTGGGTTAAGCGTCCAACTTCAGCTCAGGTCATGATCTCATGGTTTGTGGGTCCAAGCCTCACATCAGGCTCTGGGCTGAAAGCTCAGAGCCTGGAACCTGCTTCAGATCATGTGTCTCCCTCTCTCTTTGCCAGTCCCCCACTCACGTTCTGTCTCTCCATCTCCAAAAAATGAATAAACATTAAAAAAAAGGGGCGCCTGGGTGGCGCAGTCGGTTAAGCGTCCGGCTTCAGCCAGGTCACGATCTCGCGGTCCGTGAGTTCGAGCCCCGCGTCAGGCTCTGGGCTGATGGCTCGGAGCCTGGAGCCTGTTTCCGATTCTGTGTCTCCCTCTCTCTCTGCCCCTTCCCCGTTCATGCTCTGTCTCTCTCTGTCCCAAAAATAAATAAACGTTGAAAAAAAATTAAAAAAAAATAATAATTATCAGATTTAGAAGCCAGTTAACTTAAAAATATGTACAATGTTAAAAATTTTCAAAATTCTTTGAGAATGTGAGCAAACCTTTTTTGTAAAAGCAATGACCTAGTGGACACAAAGCATGAAACCTCCTTTAAAAGAACAGTGCTCTGGGGCGCCTGGGTGGCTCAGTCAGTTAAGCATCTGACTTTGGCTCCGGTCATGATCTTGCGGTTTGTGGGTTCCAGCCCTGCATCAGGCTCTGTGCTGACAGCTCAGAGCCTGGAGCCTGCTTTGAATTGTGTCTCCCTCCCTCTCTGCCCCTCCCTCATGCTCTGTCTCTCTTTCTCTCAAAAATAAAATAAACATAAAAAAAATAATAGTGATCTTGAACAGTTTTCACTAGAAGGCAGGATTATGCAGCCAGGAGTCAAATATTCACAATGGCCTACAAAGCCGGTACGATGTCCCCAATCCTCCTTTCCTTCTGTTCTTCTCCCTGATCACTTCTACTTAGTGATACTATGCTCCTTGTTACTCTTCTAACACTCTAGACAAGGCCCTGCCTCTGACTTTTGCACTGCTTACTAGCTCTACCTGAAATACTATACCCAGATGTTTCTTATCTGTCCCTTCCTCCAGGTCACTGCCATCTACTCAGTGAGGACTACCCCTGTCTCCTACATAAAAGTGCACTCCTGTCAACACCAACTCTACCCTGCTTTATTTTTCCCCATGGCACACAGTACCTTTAACACACAATGTAATTGAATTATTTATTAAGTTTTTAATTCCTACCTCCTCTAGAATGCAAGCCCCAAGAAAGCAGAGATTTTTTTTTTCCTCTTTTACTCACTGCTTTATCTTCAGCACCTAAAACAGTACCTGGAATTTAGTAGGCATCCAATAAAAGATGTTGCATGGACGAATATATGCAAGCTGTTTCTCAGATTCATGACCTGTATGTCAAAGTCTTCCTTAGAAGGAAATGACAAAACCTCTTATAAATTTAATTTTCAAGACATTTTCTTGTCACTGTCAGTAGGAATAATGGGAGTCTATCATAATGAATTAAGGAACCAAGAAATTAAGCCATCCTTATTCCTTATTAGTCATTTCTTATAGATATAACTTAGCTTCACTGTTAATAAGAACATAAAGAAACTTCCAATCATTTCTTTTTTCAGTCTGAGAGTTAATTAAAAAATATTTATTCAGCAACTGTTGACTACTGTGTTATTGGTGCAAAGGTAAGTAGGAATGTGCCCCTGTCCCCAAGGATAGCAGTCGAGCCTTGAGCACTTATTTTCAAGTGTATATTTTGTCAAAATGTTTTTTATTAACAAAAAATAGTTCTAGGGGAGCCTGGGTGGTTCAGTCAGTTGAGTGTCAGACTCTTGATTGCAGCTCAGGTCATGATCTCACAGTCTGTGGGCTCGAGCCCCCATGTGGGGCTCTACACGGACAGCGTGAAGCCTGCTTGAGACTCTCCCTCTCTCTCTGCCCCTCCCTCCTTGCTGTCTCTGTCTCTCCCTCAAAATAAATAAACTAAAAAAAATAAACCTTTAACAAAACAGTTCTACCCACATTCATCTACAAATTCAATGTATTCCACACTGGAAATTTCATGGAATTTGATGAGGTAATCGGAGAGTGACACAAAAGAATGAAAGGCCAAGAATAACCAATACATTTTGGAAGAGAAGGAAAATATCTGTCTCAAGAAGCCCTATGTTTAACATTAAGACTTCAAGTTGCAGTAATTAAAATGTTGGTATTGGCAGAGGGATAGACAAATATAATAATGAAACACAACGGAGACCCCTGAATATATAGAATCTTAAAATCTGCAGAAATGGCATTACAGATTGGTGGAGAGGATAGTGAACTCAGCACATGGCTACATTATTAAAAATACTGTTTAAAATGTTGCTCTGATTGTGAAAACAAAACTCTACCTTTTAGCCCAAAGACATTCCAGATGGCCAAAAGACCAAAACTTAAAAGCAAAAATTCAGTAATATTTAGAAGAGAATTTAAGGGACTATATTTATAATTTTATCTCATGGAAAAGTCTTCTTTAAAAGAAGACTATAGAAAAACAGTAACATAAAAGACTGACTTGCTTTACCAAAGGTAACTTAAATAAATATAAAAAATAAACAAGCACAGAATGGAAAGATTTACTTGCCTCATATATAAGGAATAAAAAATTATTTATAATATATAGTTTATATCAATAAAAATTCCACCATAATCAATAAATGGAGAAAGCATAAATTGAGAGGCTAAGTGATCCAAGGGACCAATAAGCAAATGAGAAATGTTTATGCTCAGAAATGAACATGAATATTCAAATTAAACCAAATTTAAAAAACAACAGCAAAGCATAGCATATTCATTAGATTGTCAAAAATTTAAAATCCTGGTAATGCCAAGTGTTGGGAAAAATGTGGAATAAATCTCATATAATGTGGACTGGAAGATAAATTGGTCAAATAACTGAGATGGGCAATTTGGAAATATGTAATAAGTGTTCAAAAGTGTTGACTTAGCAACTTATTAGTATATACCTGGGATAGACTCTTGCACTGGTGCATAAGGTACCATATATAGGCAAGCGCATTATGGCCTCCTAATACAAGTGCTGCATTAGAAATAACCAATCAATAAGAGACTAGATGAATGGTGTCTTATTTTCACAGAGAATACCATAAAGCAGCTAATTAAGTGAATTTGATCCATATGTGTTGAAATCATTAAGTCAATGAAAAAGTGCAAGTCAAAGAAATGAGGACAGCATGATATCCTTTATAAAACGCCCTTTATAAAACACAAAATTCAATGCTCTTACTTGTGGTTACATATATATGCAGTAAAGGCAGACAGATGAAAACTACCAATTGCTCCCAGTTCCAGAAGTTCATAAATGCCAAATGCAAAATATGTTTTATATATTCGCATTTTCTGGGTAGGTTTTATCAAGTTATTGCAATAATCTAAAAGACATGTACAGCCATTTCTCTCTTGGAAATTCTACCCATTAGCATGGTTTTAGTTAACGCCTGTAAATTTATCCTCTTTTCTCCACTCTATCTTCCTGTCCCAGATGCTTCTTTGGATATCAGAGCTGTGAGTCGCTGTGGTTCCCTACACATTTCCACCTGGATGCCGACCAGTCACTTTAACCTAACAAGTGAAGGACTGAACCCATCTTTTCTTCCAGTCCTCTCTCCCTGCCGGCCTCAGGTTCCTCTCTCAGAGAATGGCTCAGCCATCCAACACATTACTGGGAGCTGGAGAGAACACTATCCCTACCTCCTCCTTCTTCCTCCGTCCCCATATCCAATCCACAAAATACTCTCAGGCCCCACTTCTCAAATATTTATGTCAGCCTGCCTTCTCTCTCCATGCCAAATGTGAACCATTACCAGGCCTCCTTGTCTTCGGGCCGGATTATTGCCACATTCTCCTAACTACCCATCTACACACTGCAATGCAGCTAAAAAGCAAATCTAACTGTGTAAATCCCAAATGCAATGCTTCTAATATGCAAATCTGCCTTTGATATACTCCCCAGCTTAAAATCTTAAACGGTGCCCACTGGTCCTTAGGATAAAGGTCAGCCTTCTCAATAGGGTTACAGGGTCCTTTATATTATGTTTGCCTCCTTCCTTCTCCCCGCTTCTCATTGTTCTTTCCTCTTCTAACCCAGCGCTCCAGTTCAAGTGAACTTCTTTCATTCTTTCCTTGTTCATCTCATCCTAATTTCCTCACCTTCCTCCACCTTTATCCAGCTAACTTCAGCCCACTGTCCGGGTCTCACTGTATATGTTTCTTCCTTCTAAGTTCCAGGCCTGAATCTCATACCCCTCTTTTGTGCTGTTAGCAGGGCCGCCACACATAACTGCACAGGTCATGCACTGCATAACTCTAGGGGGCGCTATTCACACCACGGTTTATGTGAATGGCGTTCCTGGGGCGGTGCACGATGGTAGCCCTGTCTATAATGTCTCTATCACAGTGCTAACCCCACTGTAATGTATTTACCTGCTGACTTGTCTTTCTCACTGTCTCACTAAATAGACAAGAGACATCACATCTGAGACCAATACTTAATAAACACTAAAAAACAAAAACAAAAACAAAACAACAACAAAAAAAACCTTAAAAAAACTACTGACTTCATCTTTGTATGAGGCCATATAAGCACATACCTTCCACTTACATGCCAGGTTAGTATCTCATGGAAAGAAGCAGAGAAAGGGCAGGCCACTTAAAAAACTGAGTATTTTCATCTAAGAGAGAATCTTTCCTGAAAGATAATAAAATACCTAAGCAATGGAACGTAAGCTCCATGATAGCAGAGTTTGTTTGGTTTTGTCTTGTTTTCTTGTTTGGTCTGTTGCTGATTCCTCTGCCCCTAGAAGAGTTTCGCACACAGAGAAGTCCCTGAAAAAAAGTTCTCTGAATGAATGAAGGAGTCAAGTTGTTCTATGATTATTGTATTGGGCTATCCTGAAACTGGATTGACAGCCCATGAAGAGCAGAGCTAGATAAGCATTTGCACTGCCGCCTTGTGTTAAATTAGTGGCTCCTCTACCCGTGTCAGGTGAAGAAACTGCAATTCATTAGCATCAGGCAGCTTTGTAAATTTCTTTAATTCATTTGGGAATAAGTAGGGAAAAGAAAAAAAAAAATCATGGGGAGTAGAATCGCAAAATGGTAAATGCACCCTATGGATTGTCTGATTTTTTAACAAATATAACATTTATATAGCATTTTCCAGACTCTCAGAACTTCCACATACAGTATCTCCTCTGCTAGGCACCAGGGAAGGTGGAGACTGAGCGGTCATTTCCTTCCTGTCAAGATAAGACAGAATCTCTCTACTCTCAATAGAGTTCCTGTCAAAAGTTTCTTTTACAACTTAAAGGTCATAAATTAAAAGCTAATCATTGAGAACTGTTTCTTATCTCTCAATTGTGTTTATTTTAAAGGAAGTTTTCTGTCAGAGGAAAAAAAAAGAATAAGAAACGTTTCCAGAACTGGGTTGCTAGCTTTAAGTTTCATAAATTCTTTTCCACATAACCCTAGGATTCCATAAGATTGTGTGGAGATTCATGAATGTATTAACCAAAATGGACTCTCTTTACATATTTTAGTGACAATTATGATTTTTTTCATATTTTTTATTGAAAATATCACTGAATCCAGTTTTCCCCCTTTTCCCTGCTCTAAACTACATGTTTAAATTCAATCTATGGTGATGCATTTGTTTCCAAGTGCAACTGAAATCTAAACCAAGAATAATGTAACTTCTTGGTTAAGTTTCTATTTTTAAACATGTTTAAGCAATGTGACTTTAAACATGGGAAAAGTCAGGGGTTGGGCTTCCTCTTTACCGCCACCCACATTGGTATATGTCACTTACTGTTAAGTGGAGTCCTTTTTAACGAGTAGATCTTGAAGAATGGATTTATTTTAAGTGGAGTACACTGTATGTAACAGTGCAGTGATGGATTACATGTTTGGGGAAATATGATCTTCCTTGTTATGCCATAATTTAGTTCACATTCAATAATAATTCACTCCGCGTATTTGATCTGGGCATAACTTGAAGAGATAAATGAGCTAACTATGTTTCAGTGCCAGCTTAAACAAATCCTATTGATATTTATTTGCTGCCTCTGATAAAATATATCTTGTGGCTGGATGATAGACTGTCACAGAGTCAGACTAGTTTTTATTGGCCTTTAAATTTTGCTACCCCAGACCAACTGGTGCCTTACATAAAGAATCGTTTCTCAGAGCACCCCTGTAGCACAACGATTCTTGATGAGATTGGGCAATGGAGCCATTTAGGACAATAGTCTTCACTATTGTCCATAATTATGATAAATGAAAATAGGTTTCTTTTTCCTAGCCTCCATTAAAAAATTGCATAATATTGAAGTAGACACTTGCCTCCTTAATTCATTTACTTCTATGATACATCATAATGGAAGTAACTTCTAAAGCTTTACTCAGCTAATATTCCAGCTGTCTTCAATGACAGAGATTTTTATACTGAATCTGGTATCAGAGCTTCAATTTCCACATCTCCCTGAAAGGTTAATTTTGTCATCAATATAATTAAAGTTCAAATTAACTCTCTTCCAGCTGATGTGGTTTCACTTATAGAAGGCCAAAGACAACTGCTTACAGGAAGTTGCCATCGCATAGCGACTAGCCTTGATGACATTTGGAGGGGTAACTAATTTGCTTTTAACTCAGAAGCTGACCTTACACCAAAAGACCTGCATTCTACGCATCAACAGATCCCTCCTCCCAGCTTTCTTCTGAGTACAAATACCTTCAGAGAAGCAGGATCCAGCCCCTGGTGTTGAGACTGAGAAGTTGCAGGAGCCACAGGGATGAACGATGCCTCCGGCACTGGGTGAGCAGCCTGGGGAAAGGACAAGAAGATAAAACCTTAGAACTCTTAACATTTCTATTGTTTGCTATTCTCCAAGCCAATTACACACCGCGAGACATACTTCTGTTGTTATTTTTTTTTTATTTTTGCTTGTTTAACCTACAGCTCCAACTCTTTGCAGGGAAGAAAGAAGAGAAAAAGAACTTAATAGGTAAAGGAAAAGAAACTACATTTCTTCATTTACCTTCCATTTCATAATCAGTTGCATGAAAAGACAATATTTATTCAACTAATTTCACAGCACGAAGACTCAAAAGCATACGGATGACTTCCTTTAACAACTGCTGACTGAAAAGGCGGGCCTACGCCGGCCGACTCCATCTTGGCCGACTCCATCTTGTTCTGTGTCCTTCACCTTGACCACGCCTCCTCCCCTTGAGTAACCTACCACTCACCTGCCTAACAGGACTCCGACCCTTCCCCAGCCAATAGGCTGAGGCCACAGCTATTACCTCACCAACTGCCCCTAGGCCCCAATAAAACCTTTGTCCTTTTGAAACTCGCTCTGTCTCCCCGGTATCTCACCACTGAGTCAGTGCAGGTAGGGGATTGAGCTCGAGCTAGCTCGAATAAAGGCTCTTTTGCTTTTACATCGGACTCAGCTCCCTCGTTGTCTTTGGGGATCACAAATTCTGGGCATAACACTGACAACCACTGGCAATCATTCATACTATTGCAAAGGTATGGCTGATTGTCAATGAGTTAGTATCTTATGTGGAAAAGCATAGGTGTTTTCTTAAAAAATTAAGCTAAAATCTTGTTGTGAATTTTCTGTTTAATGACAACGCTCATAAAAGTTTTCCCATATAGATAATTCGTGTTTTGATGTTTAAGCTCTTCTAAAAACTCCATGACATTTATGAAATGTCTTTTACAAACTTAACTCCAAAATAAAACAATTTGGTTTTTCTTTTGTGAGTGAAATTATAGCAAAATCAAATGTATGCTTAAATGGCTAAACATTAACGTTCTAAAGAGGTCCTACCTGCTTAAACAAATTCCATCTAAAAATTTCTTTTTTTTAATTTTTTATTACATTTATTTATTTTTGAGAGGCAGAGAGACAGAGCACGAGTGGGTGAGGGGCAGAGAGAGAAGGAGACACAGAATCTGAAGCAGGGTCCAGGCTCTGAGCTGTTAGCACAGAGCCCAATGTGGGGCTAGAACTCACGAACCAGGAGATCATGACCTGAGCCAAAGTCAGACACTTAACCAACTGAGCCACCCAGGTGCCCCAGCTCCTAAAAATTTCGACGACTCCAATAATTCAGAGTTCCAACAAATAGGGGCAAAAATTAGAATATCTAGAGATTTCTGCAGAATCTCTTCCAATATTTTGGCAATATATTGCCCCCCCCCATGTGGAAGAGACATGAAAAGATAATCCTTCAGTGTGAGAGGATGTCAATGTAAATTCCAATGTGAATTCACAAAATGAATTTATGTGTTTCTACTTTTAATATTTGTGAGATATGCATTTTATTATTACTCTTAAATTTCATCACATTTTATGAAATACATTCCATTCACAAAAGAAGAGATCAATGGCTCAAAAATGGTCCATTGAAAAATCAATTAAAAAAAAAAGTGGGGGAAGTACAAATGTAAATCCTCCAAAGCAAAAATGGAATGTAAATCTGTGTGTGCTGGGAAAAGTAAGTTTTCCAAAGCTACGTGATAAGAAAAAATCAATAGTACTTCTTCTATATGACTTCCTAATGTAACATTATCATCATTAACCGGTATTTTTAAATCTTAAAAGTGTTTGATACTTTGGTAATAATTAGATTATATTGAAGATCAGGCATATAAGATTCCTTCTACTATCAAAATTACTCTATTGACTTCTCATTAACATAATTTTGGAAACAATCTGTAGTTATCAAGTGATAAATAGTCTCCATCAATAAACATGAGTGTCCAGGAAGGAAAACTAGAGAAATTAACAGGGACATAAATGTTCAAAAATATAACTCTCCATTGATTGGTCTTTAATAATCATGACAATTGATACCAAGTATTCTATTTTCTCTCAAATGTATTCGTGATCTCTCATTTGTAGAATAACTTTTTAAAGAAATTATTCTTATCTCCATCTTATACAGAGAAAGAAACCAAATTCAGGCTCTATTATTTAGTCTCTTTCACTATTTAGTGAGTGGAAGTTCTTATGATTATATAACATTATTCATGGTACTGAAAGAAGAGGCAAAGCCAGAATTTCATCCAAGTTTTGTTGAATTCTAAAACCATGGTTCTTCCATTTCACTCTGCTACACTTCTGCTTTAATCCATGTAAGACTGTGCAACAGCATATTGAATGACACATAGAGTTAGTATAATTTTTTTAGTTATTTTTTAAACTAATCAATTCTTAGGAAGACTTTTATATCATACTTTTTTCCCCTCTATCTTCTTCTCTCACTTTTTTGTAACCAAAACATACTTTAACAAAGAAGTCCACGAAACTTGAAGTAACCATTAGCTCTAGAATATAGAAGACAGTATTTTCAAAAATGTCATGTAATGTTGACTATGTATGTCTCTAGTGACAAATTTCATAAATTATTTTCTATTATTTTTCCTGTAAGTAACCAGTGTATTTAAATTCATTCTGTAAAGAAGTCAGGCTCTATCAGCATAAAGAAATTTGCTTTGAAATAGAGCTTACCCTATAATGTTTGATTACTGAAAACCCTTCTAGCTATTTCAAAAAATACTCATTGTACCAAAGTGGGTTCTTACTCTTTCTAAAAAATCTCTTCCTATAGCCATGGCAAGTAAGCAAGTTCTACACAGTTTCTAAACATGACTACAAATGATTAACAATTGCATTTCTTATTAAAATATAGAGTGCTCAGTTTGTCATCATCTTTCCCCCCCTAAAAAGAAAAGTAAACTAAACTCTCTCTAACTTCTCATTTAAAGTAATGATACCATGGTTGGTTCGAACTTTCTATTAGTAGTTTTTTGCTTCTTTCTAGTGTGAGAAATGCATTCCCAATTAGATTTAACTAAATTATTATAATAAATGAACAGTGAGCAACTAAATTTAATTAGCAAGAATCTTAGAAAATACTCAGAGAATATTTTTTTACAGAAAAAGTCACATTTTCTTCTTGTTACTTAAAAATAATTTTTAAAAAAGGCAACTAGTAAAGCAGTGTAACATTTCTGAAAATCCACAGGACCATTGAAACGTAATACGCATGGATAAATATATATAAACATCAATCACATCTTGTGTAAAAACTCTTAATAAAATCATAAGACATTATTGTTTTGATAACACAGATTGGTGAAAACTCAACCACAGGGTAAATCTTTTGTGCAATTTCCAAAAATATATAAGAGAAGAAAAAATTGGGGCAAAAAGTTAACAGTAAAATCCAGAACTCCTCACTCTATCTGGATGTTTATATCATTAGACCACCCAGAAAAGGTGGTCAAAAAGCACATCATTGATTTTGCAAAAGAATTCTGCTGAGTTTGAAATCTTTCATTATTTCTTTGGGATGAAAAATGATAGCAGAAAAGCCAAATTAAATGTGACAAAGTTGGTAATGTGCTCATTACCATTTTTTTGACAGTGATTTATTCTTGAATCTGTAATACAAAAATATAATGAGATTTTTCCAGAATTACAGGCAAAAGTGTTCTGAGACAGAAAATAGTTGCATTTACTTCTTCTCTAATTAACAAGAAAAAATAAACACAGCATTTTGGAAATGAGCATGCTAAAACAACACTACTATCTAAATACTACTATTCAACCCATTTTCAAGATCCAGGGCAGAACACTTTCAAATACTTACTTTGGTGTTACTCCCAATTTGGAAATTCATGGTGTTTTATTTTTAAAAAAATTTTTTTTTTCAACGTTTATTTATTTTTGGGACAGAGAGAGACAGAGCATGAACGGGGTGTTTTAAAAATGGAGTATTTCAAACACATTTTATAATTGTCTAAAAAAGAAGTCTGGCTAGGCGCACCTGGGTGGCTCAGTCGGTTGAGCGTCCGACTTCAGCTCAGGTCATGATCTCATGGTTTGTGAGTTCGAGCCCCACGTCAGGCTGTGTGCTGACAGCTCAGAGCCTGGAGCCTGATTCTGATTCTGTGTCTCCCTCTCTCTCTCTGTTCCTCTAGCCCTCATGTTCTCTTTCTCTCAAAAATAAATAAACATTAAAAAAAAATTTTTTTTTTAAAGTCTGGCTAGATTCAGAATCATTTCTTCTAAACTCATTGTCTAAGAGTCATTATTTGACTTTTTGTCTCTACGTAGTTCACAAATGGTAGTTGGACGGGGAAGTAGTATACTGTGTAACTGATTATATTAGACCCTATGGTATAAGCAAGGAATATTTGAAAACGTCTTTCTCCCTAAGGGAGATTTTAATAACTCCCTTCAGGAGAATCAAAATTTATCAAGAGGAAAGTTATTCTTAAAGAAATGTTGTGTTGGCTTGAAGGATTCACCAATTAACATTTATATGTTGACTGCCCATATATATGCCAGGATTATGCTAGGAAAAAGGAACAGAAGACATTGTTCCTATTCCCCAATGGCTTACAATTCAGTGGGAAGATAAGATGTGTGCACAAATAAGTGAGGTACAAGGACAAGGCAGTAGAAATTGTAATAAAGCTTCCAAAGAAAAGCATCCCAGGAACTCACTGAAGCTCCCTTGCAGCTGGAACAATTAGGAGAGCTCCCTGTGGTTGTCAAAGCCAAAGGGCAATGTGGCATTTGTGTAAGTGTTTCTATAGGAGCAGAACTGCTAGGCTGAGGACATTGTGTAAGCAACAAAAGATCTACATGAGATGGGAATATGTAAAAACGAGATCACCACCAAGTGGGGTTTCGTGACAGATAACAAGGTAGTGATGAGTTGGACCAATCAGCAGAAAGAAAATCTGGAATTAGGGTTAGGATCTAATAAGGTACAAAATATAAAATACCCAGCAGAATATCAGGAACAATTGTTCTATTCTAAATGAGAAGTGAGGGTGTAATGCTACATTCATTACTAGCCTTAAATATCACTTGCCCTTGCTGAAGTGGTCCCTGTTCTAAAAATGTTTGAGAATCAACCTTAGAGAAAATAAATTCAGAATCACTTATGAATACAATTTGTTGGACAAATTCAGTGAAATGTAAAACTCATAAAATAGGTGGGTTTTGCTCTTTCTGTTACAATGGTGTAGGAACACCATGTTTCTTAATTGTGTCTATTTCTAGGGATAGCCACAGGTCTGAGGAGTTTCTTGCCAAGATGAAAAAAGGAAACGGCCCCCATTCGAATCAGTGAACTTGTTTGGAAATTTGTAATACCATCAAGTGCAATTCAAAGGGAACATCCTTAAACACCACACCATGTGTGCAGAGCAGCATGTGTGATGATGCATGTTTCCTCCCTGAATAGAGTCTTAGCCACTGAGCACCGTAAGCCCCAACCTTCCATTTGAAGCAATATGCCACAATGCAGATACGAAGAAATATATGTCAATGGACTCCTCACTTTCTTCTTACCCATTTGTTTTTGTAGAGATGTTAATAAATATAAGAGAAGCCTTTGGGGAAAAAATCATTAAGCTAAACCCTCATCCATTTCCTTTTCAGCTGCAGAAGTGTTTCAACACAGAATTAGTCCACTTTGATTAGGTTATTTCATTTTTACCTCATTATTAAATTGTAGAAAAATGTTATATGTGCTAAAAGATACAATCACATTTAAAATTCCAGGGGCGCCTGCGTGGCTCAGCCAGTTAAGCATTCTACTCTTGATCTGGGTTCAGGTCATGATCCCAGGGTGGTGGGAGCGAGCCCTGGGTCAGGTTGGGCACTGATGCATGGAGCCTGCTTAGAATTCTCTCTCTGCCTGTCCCCTGCTCAGGCACATATGTGTGTATTCACTCTCTCCCAAAATAAACAAGCATTTAAAATAAAATAAAATACTTTAAAATTCTGGGGCATAAAAATCTAAACACACTTTATATAATGACATGTTTTCACTCTCATGAATTTATGCACATGCTGACACCTACTAAGTGCGCATACTGAGTGCTGAGTCAGGGCTTTCCATGCATTATGACTAAAGCAATACTGCATGGTAGACTTTCTCTTTTACTTTTCAATCTGTTTTTATTACCAATCATCTCCAAATTTGAATGCATGATGAACACCTTAAGGTATGTTTTTATGTTTAGTGCTCTATGTAAATATGAAATTAAATCCAGGAAATCTTTAAAATGGGATAGTAAACTGATTCGTAGATAAATGGACTTCCAGATGAACAGAAGAGCTGATGTGATGGGGCATGCTAGAGATTTTTAACTCATTCTACAGATTAGGGAACTAAATCCAGTAAGGTATACTAGTTTGCCCAAGACTGTGAGGCTGGCACAAGGCAAAGCTAAGGTTATAAGGTCTCTAGCCATAAAATGTGTGCTTTTCTCATATTATTGTAAAGGCACTGTTAATGGAAATCTTAGTATGTGCCAGTTGTAAGGCTTTCCATGCTGATTTCGTCTAATCTTCATAAAAAGCTTATATAGTACCTCACTCTGAAACTTGTTCTGCAAAAGTAGAAACCAAGGCAGCAAAAGGTTAACTAAATTATTCACATTCATATGCTAGTCAGCAGAGCAAAATTATACGTTCATTCTTCTATATGAAATATAAAACGACATTTGTCTCCTGAATTAATTTAACACAATACTACTATTGTTATTATGATGTGTTCTTTTAATGCTCTGGGATCTAAGTAGTATCAAGCCCCCCGTAGGCCCTAGGCCCTCAGTGGATGATTTTCTTTGCATGATATGCTGTATCTATTTTGAAAAATCCTCCTAAAGTCTATGGCTCATTGGAATAGACTCTAATGGGAAAAAAAGCCTAGTAGAGGTCAATTATTAAAGTAGGACAGGATAAATATGGTACAAGATGAGCCTACTATTTGCTATTCTGCATGTGGTTTTTAATTTCACATGTTATAAACAGATTCTATACTCATTTTAAAATGTACAAATACTCAACTTTCACTCATTGTTTCTGGTAGAAACTGAACAGATCTATCAATATAAAAATGCCTTATTTTGTTCAAAAAAGCTATGCCAGCTTAGCAATTACACAGTCCTTGATTAGTAATTGCTTGTAAGTCAGACACATTGATTATTATCTCTCCCCCCCTCACACTCTGACTCACTGAAAAGGAAGGAAAAATATGTTTGGATGAAGTACTTTGCACTTTTCAATAAAATGTTGAAACTACTTACTTTAAGCCAGATACTGAATTTGTGCTTTCTTACCTACATGCAAAGTACTTGTGTATTTTGAAAAATATAATTGAATTTGGGAAGTACAGTGTTAGCCCAAAGCCCAACAAAGAAGCCACTCAGTGGAAATGCCTTATCTCTGTGTGGCACTGCCTCCACTGTTAGCAGTTTATTTTTATTTATTTAAAAAAATTTTTTTTTAACATTTATTTATTTTTGAGACAGAGAGACAGAGCATGAACGGGGGAGGGTCAGAGAGAGGGAGACACAGAATCCGAAGCAGGCTCCAGGCTCTGAGCTGTCAGCACAGAGCCCGACACGGGGCTCGAACTCACGGAGCACGAGCTCATGACCTGAGCCGAAGTCGGCCGCTTAACCGCCTAAGCCACCCAGGCGCCCCCACCATTAGCAGTTTAAGAGGAAGAGACCAGCCTTTGCGCATGCCTGAGTGTGGTCGGAACACTGAGCTTGGCCTTCTTGGTAACAGCTATCTTACTAGTGGTGCCATTCAACTTGATATCTTATCTACAGGGTAACTTCTGTTTTTGACAGCTCGAAAGTATTCTAGTCTCCACGCTGTCTCTAATACCCACCCTCTTACGCGCATAATATACAGGATAGATTTTTCTTCAGACCAATGATGTTGCCTGGTACCTTCAACTTTCAGCTAGCCTGGGAAAGAACCAGCTAAGCTTATTCTGCCCATACATGAAGGTCACCCTTGCTGTGATTTTCACAATATCAGAAAGCTAGTCAAAGCACTCAAGAAATAATATGTTCAAATATGGATGATCAGAGAATCGCAGAAATTAAAAACCATGATGCATCACATAGCTTATATAGACCAACTCCTTCATTTCTCAGGGAAAGAAACTCACTCTCAGAAAAGTGGAGTGGCTTTGCTTTCCCCACGCCACGAGCGAATAGCAGGGTTGGAGCTGGAGTCCTGTATTCTGACTGAGCGTCCTCTCCCCTCTCCAGCTGCTTCTCACTTTCTGCACAATGTCACTAAGGGAGTACGTTTAGAGCTAACAGGCACTGCTTTTTCTTCCTTCCCAATGTGTTGTACCAGGAGTTCTGAAAAAAGTGGGGATCACTGAGAGAGTGAGACACAGGTGACTTCTGGCCCTCCATAGTTGAGTCATGTCAGTTTAGGACAGTCCCATTTTGAGGGCATACTTCTGTCTCCCCATTTAAGTCTTCCAATTTACATGCTAAGTTGACATTTCTTTTCTCAAGTCAAGAATTGACAGGAGAGCATGGTATATTTGTCTGTTTGTCTTTGCTCTAAAGTTTAGGCCACGTAGGGGTCGTTCTGAATTTGAGCGGATATTAGAGTGAAATATGAGAGCAGGAGAACACTTTGCCAGATGAATCTGTATTTAATTAGGCAGTCAAGCCAATCTAGCTCTGACCTGTGACAGTTTAGCTTTCCGATATTAAATGGCAATTTGTGAGGTAAAGCATTTATTAAAAATTAGCATAAAGGCCAAACTAAGATGTTCACTTTTAAGGTGATGGACAGCAATGTTGTGGTATCTAATCCCAATGGCATCAAAATTATCATAATAAGGATACCAACTTTATCACCTGAACTTTACCCATACTTCAAAAAGATGCTGTAATAGAAAATTATATATATAATTTTTAAATGAAAGTAAAGTACAGTGCAAAAAATCACCTAAGTATGACTAGAAAAATTGCCTAGGAAAAATTTCAAATATAAAAAATGAGTTCAAAGCAAACAAAACCCATTTATATAATTTTATGGTATTCATTCACTATATATACTTTGTTTCAATATGCATTTAATTCCCTTTGGTATCTCACCTTTCTATACAAGAATTTTTACACTAACATCGATGTTAAGTATCAACAAAGCCAGTATCAATTTACCCAGTAGGAGATACTATTAGTTCCTTTTTGTGGATAGTTATCAAATGAATGGAAATTAAAACAATGAAACGTCACTTTGTATCTGTGAAATTCATATAAAGTATTCCGGTTGGTATATGTTGAAATCGTTATACTTCAAAGTACAGTAAAACCTTGGGTTGCGAGTAACCGTGCAAACATTTCAAATAAATTTTAACTTGATAAACAAGCAATGTCTTGCAATACAAGTCATATGTGACAGAATGTCACATGATCACAACTGAGCCAATGGTTTCTCTCTCTCTTTGTGTCTGTCTCTCCCTCGCTGCAGGATTGGGTGACTGTCTCCCATGCTCAGATGCTTGTTCTCAGGCCATGGTGTTTGGCAGAAATCAGTGATTTTTCAGAACATTGGAAGGTGCCCACAACTGGCACTAGTGTATTTTTTGTCACTTCAAAGCACTTATGGACAGTTTGTTGCTTTTCCATACAAGAGTAAGCTTAAGAATGCTTTGCTTCCTTCTAGGCCATTAGATAGGTTCCTTGTTAAAGTTGCACGAAAAGAAAAAGATTCCACTGAGCCAATAGATAGCAGTGATTCCATTAGAGATAGAGTCGTCCTACACAATAACCCTCCTCTCTCTTGTCTCCCTTATAGCAGCCATGAAGGTTTTCAAAGGTAAGTGCAGGTTAATTTATTTTTCTTTATATTTTGTATTTTCTTTATTATTTTGTATTATATTATTGTAATAATTTTTATGTGATTATTTGGGGGTTGCAGAATGACTCATCTGAGTTTCCATTATTTCTATGGGGAAATTCACTTTGATATATAAGTGCTTGGATTGCAAGCATGTTTCTGGAACAAATCATGCTCACAAACCAAGGTTTTACAGTATATGGTTTAATTATGAAGTTATTAAGCTCAGAAATATTTTTACATTGAGCCCTAAAACACTTTAGTAGTTCTCTTTGACCAGCAATATCATCCCCTTCAGTTTTGGCAAAAATGTATACATGAGCTTTTTATTAAAAAATTTTTCTAGTATCAAAACTGGATATTGCTAACTAACAATGCTGGAACTGGTTAAATTATGGGAAGCAACTGTTGACATTATGTAGTCATTAGAAATATATTTTTAAAAACCAGGTGGTAATATAAAAAGCATTTATGTTATAATATTATGTTTAAAAATAGAATACATGCTATTGTTAGAAGTATGCCTCCTCCTTAGGCGTGTCTGGATGGCTCATCGGTTATGCATCTCACTTCAGCTCAGGTCATGATCTCATGGTTCGTGAGTTCAAGCCCCGCATTGGGCTCTCTGATGTCAGAGCAGAGCCTGATTCAGATCCTGTCTCCCTCTCTCTGCCCCTCCCCCACTCTCTTTCCCTCAAAAATAAACAAACAGTAAATTTTTTTTAAATTAAAAAAATAATAAAGAAAAGACGTATGTCTCCTTCAGCATGGGGAAAACTAAAGGGAAAGATAGAAAAGGAACACAAGTTTTGCTCTGTGGCCTTTCGTTGCTCTCATTATATTGCTTAGATCAGTTAAAAACTTGATGTCTCTGGTCTTACAAACAAGATGTAAGATATGAAATAAAAGTTCATATTTCAAAAGAAATGTCAAAGAACTTTCTGAGAAATGAAAGAGTAAAACAATCACTTTCAAAATCATGGAAGACGGGGGCGCCTGGGTGGCTCAGTCGGTTAAGCGTCCGACTTCGGCTTAGGTCATGAGCTCACGCTCCGTGAGTTCGAGCCCCGCGTCGGGCTCTGTGCTGACAGCTCAGAGCCTGGAGCCTGTTTCAGATTCTCTGTCCCCCTCTCTCTCTGACCCTCCCCCGTTCATGCTCTGTCTCAAAAATAAATAAATGTTAAAAAAGAAAATTTAAAAAACAAAATCATGGAAGACAGAATGAATCTTTATAAAAGACAAATAACATAAAGGAAAGTCTTAACTATACAAAGTACAAAATAAGCCACAGAACAAATGAAATAATATTCAATTTTTTTTCCAGAACACCAATGACCTTTTTATAGGTAGACAATAATATTATGTAGTTTCTAAACTGATACTTGGATATTCAGTTTGTATGCGAAATTCATTTCTCCTTTCTCTATTCTGAAACCACCTGATTATTCTTCAGATTTCTATCCTCTCAGCATATATTATCACTTTTTGCTATCTTTAAACTATGATGAAATTATTTAAATATTTCGAATAAAGCTTTAGAAAGTCTACTCAACAAATTAGCAATTCATGTTCTCATGGGAACAAATATTCAGTTATCCATTTCAAGAAAGAAGTACTTAAAAAGCAATTTTATACAATTAGGATTTAGATAGAGAAAAGTATGTACTTATGTTCATCACATATTACAAATAAGGGTTAGTGTAGCACATTGCATCTATACCTCAGCTACATAGCTTTTGAAACTGATGTTAAATGAAAAACAACATTCTAAGATAGTTTTCAGTAAAAATTCCTGGGGATTTTGTGGGATTTGAGAATAAAAGGAATCTGTGCATTACTTCTGAGGTAGACATTCAAGAAACAGGGACAAGATTCCAAGGAAGAAATGGCTGTAGGATAGGTTATATGGGTATCTAGTCATATGGAGCCCCAAACAAGTTTCCAGAGATTTCTTGGGCCTCAGGAGCTGCAGAAAGATCTCTGTGCCCACGGGAGTGGCAGAAAAGAAATAAGGACAGTAGCAATCAACCTTGAGGGAGCCATGATACCAAGAATGAATGACATCTTACTGGTAACATGTGACAAGTGATAACTAAGTTCCAGAGAAGCCAATGGATGCTTCTGAAAATGCTAATTTTAGTGGATGTCATTTAGAGCCTAGTAGCCGTTTCCCAGTTCCCACAAAACTCAAAACTGAATACAAACCCAGCAAAAATAGAGGAAATCCCCAAATTGGCCAAGATAAACTTGTCCCCTTGACAGCACATGATATATATTTGTTGAAAAAATAAAGACTATAGATGGCCCATCCTCCTTTGAGAAGTTAATTCAACTTTACTGTTAATTAGAGGGAAATTTCGGCCAAAAGTTTGCAAAAAATCCAAAATGTGGTACTTAAAAGAAAGATTACAGCATCCCTTTCAGGGATTTACAAGGATAAGTGATCAGATTTTTAAAAGCAAAGATGCAACAAAAAAGAAAAAGAAAAAATGTCAAAAGTAAAGCAATCCACACTAAAAAATAGAAAAGAAAAATAAGAAAAGATGTGGGTAAGTTCAGATAAAATTTAACTTCTAACTATTCAGCATCATAAAATTATAATTATAAAATTATTTAAATAGTTATAAAATTATTTTAATTTTTCATGAAAAATGCCAAATTCGACATCATTTTCATTGTAAAGGAAGAATTTTTCCCTTCCCATTCTCTCTAATGAAAACTCCATAGCTTTAGTTAAAATATCTTACCATCAAAGATGCACTAGCTGAATCATAGAATTTTTGCATTAGAATGGCTGTTACAGTCATTCAATGCTTTGTTTCCCAAATGCACAGCTTTCCAGTCCCTGTCCTGAGAATTCTGACTTAGTGGGTTTGGAACAAGTCTGGGAACTTACACTTTCAACAAGCACAAGTACTTTAGGTGATCCTTATCAGGACAAAATTTTGGAAAATATGGAAACTTTTAGCCCAGTACCATTTCTTCAGAGAGGAGGAGAACAAATCCAAAGGTCATATGACCAGTAAATCAACTGAGATGTGCAGCTCCCGGCTGCAGGGCCAGTAACTTCTTTTTCCTGACTTCATAGTGGCTTTCAACTATGAGCTCAGTAAGAGTTCTAAATGGTTTCCATGAAAAAACCAGATAAACTTGGTAAAATATGTGGAACAAATAATAAAAGGCACATAGATTTTCATTTATAAAAATCTATATTAAAACATGTTTTGGGGCACCCAAATTAAGCACCTAGTTCTTGATTTTGGCTCAGGTCATGATCTTATAGTCCTGAGATCAGGATCCACACTAGGTGTAGAGCCTGCATAAGATTCTTGCTACCCCTCTCCCTTCAGCCCCTTCCCCACTCATGCTCTCACAAGCACTCTCTCTTTCTCTCTCTTTCAAAAAAGAAAATGTTTTCCAACACAACTCACTCTTTTCATGCCTTTGTCATATACTCATGTGATAAAAAAGTTGTTTAGTTAAAAAGGTACTTATATATGAGTGTATATATTTTTATATATATTTAAGAATATTAAACATTTATATTTAATATGTAAATAGCATCTTTATACTATATAACACAGTATGGTCTATAGTGTAATACATAATAACATATATTTTAATTTAAATATATCATATTAAAATAAATATGTATTTTAAAAACAGGACATTTAGTTCAAAGTCAGACATCTGAGACCTTCAGCTCATGGATCCCCCTAATAGTTTCATAAGGATAACTAACTGCTGGAGAGGGAGTCAAGGTATTGGGGAAAAAAAACAGGTTGAGAAGTTGCAGAATAGAAATCCTTGTTATCCTACTATACCACAAAAAGTTCCGCTTTTATATATTCTTTGTCAGTCTTTAGCACACAATAGTATGTAAATAGTTTTGTAACTTAAGCCCATCAGGAACGATTGCATTGCAGCTAGGCTAACCACAGAGATAGGTATTTCAATCTTCAATAGTTAAATCCAAAGCGATTTAACTTCCTCATAAATGTAGGTAAGCAGGAGATGGGAGGGCTATCATCATATTCTCACCAAACTGGAATATTTTAAGATACGGTTTCTATCTAAGGAGAGTCCAAAATCAACCAAAAGAAATGATGAAAACCAACCTAATAATCTGGATGACATACTCATCATCTTATCCTACCCTATACATACTGACTACTCAACTCTTACTGCCTGGAATTAAGTTTTGTGAATTTGTTGGGTAGAGAAGAATGATGACACAGCACTATGAGATTGAACCATTTTCTTTAATCCATGAAGCAAATAACTATCCTAATAGTACTGTATGATAATGAGTTTTTTAAAGACACTCTCTGGTGGTGCTTTACATCAGCACAGTACGACATAACAGCAACATCACGTAGGGATTGGGAGTTGGCCCAATGAGCTTATTCTCAACACAGAGCCAAAACTTCACTCTTCAACTAAATAATTTTTATAACTAGAAATCAACTTTCTAAGAGATTGTGCATTTCGAATATTTTTAAATGATAGCCTGATACACCTAATTGGATCACACTTTTCTGTTTTCTTATTCTTTTATTATTTATCTCCTCTTCCCGCAAAGGTCATCAAGGCTTGCTGTCATTTAGCTTTGAAAATGGTAACAAAAGTTCTGTGAAAGAAGCCTGACAGTGCTAATTATTGATTTTTGGATTTCTAGTTGCCTTGTCAGATCTTACAGTGCCACCATCAACGACTGTATTTTTTCAGGCAGGTGTGGTGGTTTTGAAAGACAAACTAATCAGTATGGATTTGATTTCTCTGTAGATAAACGAGTGGCTTCGAGATCTATGCAGAACTCAGTTGGATTTGCCGATCCTGGTTATTTAGTACAAATATCATTGAAACTATATCACAGGTGCTCATAGAATAGACTGTCATTTCTCATTAGATTCTTTCTGAATGTAGTAATCAGACCTAGGTTACGGAACTAAAAGTATTCAACCTGTGACTTGATTAATTATTCAATCTGAGAAAAAAAGCTCATGTTTTGTATTTGCCAAAAACCTCATGAGGCTACTAGTACTTTTACTTTAAAATAAATTGGTACATAACTTATTATCCAAGTGCTAGCCCTTAGAGAGCAGAATATATTGATGGTGCATTTTTAAAAATACGTTGAATCACACTTAAAAATGAAATTACCGGAAGAGGTGTAGAGTTCAAATTAAATGCAATAGAACAGCACTGACATGGGTCCAAGACGATGGCTCTCTTTCACTATATTATGTAGCCTTCTCATTGGCAAAGGAGAGAGTAATTCCAAATTGGAAATGGCTGAATTCTCGTCGGGACTTGCAGAATAGAAGAAATTTCAGGAGGTAGCTTCGCAGAGGGACAGAGAACAGAAGGATTGTAAGCAGTGTGGCATATCATAATTTTTCTTGAGGGGTATAATTAGAGGTACATCTAGAAACACAGAGACCAAATATAGGTGGATCACACTGAAGTCACAAAGGAACTTGTTGGGGCGCCTGGGTGGCTCAGTCGGTTAAGCATCCGACTTCGGCTCAGGTCATGATCTCACAGTCCGTGAGTTTGAGCCCCACGTTGGGCTCTGTGCTGACATCTCAGCCTGGAGCCTGTTTCAGATTCTGTGTCTCCTTCTCTCTCTGCCCCTCCCCTACTTCTGCTCTGTCTCTCCCTGTCTCAAAAATAAATAATAAAAACATTAAAAAAATTTAACAAAGGAACTTGTTGGAAGAATGTCACAGATTCCCATAGAATAAATAATAATACTGTAAACGGACTCAAAAATGGTCTAGAACCAAGAAAGTCTGGACAAAAGGAATCATCAAGGAAATATAAAAATAAAACAATATCATTAGGAAGATCCTGGTATAGTCGAGTTATGCTTGTTGGTTATTTGGTGTGAGTCACTGGACTATGATGCCCAAGTGGGTAACTTCTAAATAGCCTTTTCTTTTTTTTTACCACTTACTCAAGATTCCAAGTGGTGAGCAGGAACATTTGGTTAGTAGAACATAGGTTACTCACCTATTTCTCAGCTGCCAGAGGGAGGGAAGAGACATTACTTTTCCACATATTACACTAAACTCACCATATTGTGAGATTCCTTCAAAAAGATGATGCGTTCAACTGCTGAGCAGTCAAAACTAAGTTATTATGTCTGGTGCAGGGAGTGAAATCTATTAACCAGAGTTAGTTTTTTCTAAGGTACATGAGAGAGTAAAGAAACCAGTGGCACTGAACCTGGCTAGGAAACCATTGGTAGGCCAGGCAATGAGAATGTGAAGTTGTCCAGTGGTACTACTGAGGGGATCATCTTAGCTTCACCTGGGTATGGCAAAACTAGGAAGGCTCCACCCACCTTCTATATAAACTAAAAGACAAAGAGGACGAAAGCTGCATTTTGGTAGGGATACTGTTGTACTTCCTATTAGTATTCCTAGGAATTTACTACATCTGATATTTTATCGCTCTAGATTTCCCACCTGGATATCAATAAGATACACATTGAGGAAAAAGTCTAGAAGAAAGGTACATGTTGAACTTTGTTTCTTTTGTCTTCTCTTAGTGTGGTATTCAAGGACAGTGATTCCTTCAAACTAATAAGGAGGCATGCCTCTCACTGGAAATTTCTACCTTAAAAATGCCAGTTCTCATTTTCAGGATGAAAAGAGTATAGAATATAAGAAAAAAAGTGATTAAACACACACACACACACAAAGTGGAGCACAAGCATCAGGGACAGGAAAAGATTTACAAAGGTGTCACCATCGATGTTGGTTAATTGAGCTGCTGCCACTATTTAAAAATACTGCATAAAGCCTGTCAAATGCTTAGGATACAACTTATCCACCTTGAGGCAGTTGGTTGAATTCCATTGACTTGGATTTTACAAGAAATTATAATCCACATTTTCAAATGATATTTTAGACTTTGAAGTTCATTAATTTTGATCAACACATTTTTCTATTACTTGAGAGTTGATATATTATTTAAACAACAAGAATAAGCCCCACATCTACAACCTGACCTTTTTATTTATTTTTAGCTTCATTCTTTTTATTGTGACATTGATTTAGGACACATACCAAAAAAAAACCCAAAAATGAAGAGGTGAGACATCACAAAGTCAGTCCCATTTTGGAAATTTAGACCAGTTATTTTAAATTTCATTCATTGAAGAGATCTTTTTTATACATGACAGTGTCACTGGGTATAAATCATTTTAGTTGTTGGTTAATTTTAGGAGAGTTTTAGAAGAAATAGTCCATTGAATGCTAAGAAATTTTATTTTGAAATTATTCATTCCTTACTTAAACTAATATCTCCTGGTGGAGGTCTTTTACCCTCTGTGATATCACCACATGTGAAAGATTTTGCATCCCTAATAAGGCACGATTAAGCCCCAATGCTAAGCACATCACAATTTGACACTGGTTGATCATGCTTACCATAAGAATTATTTACAATGAGTTTATAATTATTGAATAGAAACCCACATGCCTAACCTTCTACTTGATAAGCCCTTTGAATAACCTCCATAACTACCATATGAGGAAGGTATTATTGTTTGCATTTCAAGGATAAGGGAACAGAAGCGTGGTAGTTTAAGTAACTCTTCCGGAGGTGTTACAGCCAATAAATCCTGGTCTGCTAGACTTAGACTGTGCTCCTAACTGCTACAGGTACACACCCATGTGGAAAGGCTACAGGAAATAGCCTTGTCACTGCTGTTTCAGACCCGACTAGACTACTGGAGGGTAGACTTGTTTAGGATATGTCGTTAATACTTCCATGCAAGTTTTCTCATATATTTCACCAGGTCTTGATCTCTGCAGGGGTCATGCTAAAAGGAGGTACTTCCAGTAACATTAGCAAATGACTCAGTATTTATTCTATAATATAAATTATTCTAACTAAATTAAACCTGGCAGTTCAACTCATGTTTCAAAATAATGTTATTAGCTTGGGTCCTGTGGCGAATATAGAGTACAGTCTGATTAAGCTACTTTTAAAACTTGCTAACGTATCTTCGTTGTCACTGGAACTGTCGATTACTCTTTTACATAATGAAACTTGGGTTTCTGTGAAGGGCCGAGAAAATGTGAAAGGAGTAATGGATAAACCAGCCTGCCAAAGTGCTTTAATGGCTTTATTTCTAACAAAATCTACAACTACATTCATTCTTATTTGAAGAAAAAAAATAGGTCTTTTTTTTTTTTTTTTCCTAATCTGGGGCTTTAACAAAGGGCCTGATTTCTAACAAAAAGAGCATTATATATTTGATAATTTTCCAACTAACTATATTTTCCTGAGCTTACTCAAAACTTATTTAAAAACTCTGGGGAAACCTAAAAAAGAATATGTGCCAAACAAGGCTTCAGTTTATCAGCTCAACTGGTGACAAATGGAAAAGGAAAGGTATATACAATACATCTACTATTAGCCTAAAATTGCCATCTGCCAAGGAGTATTTTCCAAACTTGTTCACTGCTCATCCCATCTCTAAGCATTTTTAGCATGTACCTTTAATATACATAATTTTCAAATTTATTTATAAATTATAGATGTGTCTGATGTTATGGAAATTTTTGTTCATTACAAAACATGCATAAATATAGAATGTTATAAGAAAGAGATAACCCTATTATGAATAATTATTGACTTTACTTTTAATTATACAAAGCAAAAAGTCTTTTGGTTGTCACTATAAATAGTGTGCTTAAGTTTTAAAAGTTTGCTAATCAAACTGTCTATTTAACATCATGAATTGCTGGAAAAGACAATGCATATACTTAGGATGACATTTTTCATTAACAGCGGTACGGAAAATTTCTGTTTCGATGGTCTTCTTGTTAATTTCAACTTCTTGGTTGACACCTTGAGACATATCATTAATCACCATTGTTACTTCATCATATGACGAAGGAAGAGCTTATGCAAAGAGTAGAAGAATGGCTTGCTCGACCATTTTCTTGTATTTTGCCTTTGTTTTCATTATTTGTATTAACTTCTATTTACAACTTCCTTCCAGGGAGCTTTTTGAAGCCACGAGTCCATTTGCTGAGAATTAGTTTAGTTTAAATTAGATAAGTCTGTTTACCAGGCACACAAACACAAATTCATTGTTAGAGACAGAGACAGAAGAGGCAGATGTCACTTTCCAGCCCTTTGCATAGTGGTGCAAACTCTCTCCATTTTCCCTTAGGCTGTTTTGCATATGTGACTATAACCTTCTGACATAAGGACTTGGCAAGGGTGCCAGTGTCCATCAATATTGATACACAAATAATAAATACTAATAAATCCTCACTTCCCTGATAAAAGGAAGATAAAGATAAATGATAACTGTGAATTAAATATCTAATATTCTCCTCTAGGCCCCTAAAAGGACCACTGTACCAGAGTACAGAGATCCCTCTATATAATATGTATGGAGACCTAAGTTACCTGTGACACTAATGTATCCTTCCAGGAAACAGTAGAATGTAATAGGAGGCGGTGATAGAGTGCATTTGTTACAACTGTGTACTTCATAATGAGATGATCTGGCTTTGGACACCAGTTTCACAATTTGCAGGCTATACGTCTTTGACTTAAGACAAGTTATTAACCACTTCTTGTCTTAATTTTTGCCTCTGTTATAAGGGCTAATAATGCCACCTTCACACAGTTGTTCAGAGGATGAAATGAGGTAATCATGTAAAGCACTGAGCGTGGTATCGGGCAATGTCAGATATGACAACTAATACTTATAATACTATAACATATAAATGATTCTTGATTTTCAAAGGTCAACTTTTGAGGAATACACATTTGCTTTCTTCGTACTTTGAAAATTTTAGATTATCATTTTATGCCGCATTCAGATTTTTGTGCATTTGCGGATTATGAATATCTTAAGTTAATAAACTGTGTACAACCAATCAACTAACAATTCTGCTCAATGGGGTCACCAGTTGCAAACAACCATGGTTAGGCAATTATAATGTCTTATTGCTTCTTGACCTTACAGTGTCATTAAAATTAGTAGAGAACTGAAAGATGCTGTTAATAAGAAGTATCATTCTCTTTAGGTGAATAGCACTGAGATCAAAATAAAAAATAAGGATGTTGAGAGTGGTGAATTTTTAGAGCTACTATATAGGACCCTTCCATATAGATCATATGACTTTTTCTCATTCTACCTATTTGTTTTATTTTACTAAATTCTATTTATTTACTAAATTTTATTATTATTTATTTTGTAAGTCATATTAAATTTCTTTTAAAGAAATACAAAGCACTATATACAAAAATATAAGTATGCCTAGTTCCTTGTGAACTGAGACCTATAAAATCATTTCCCAAGGTGCCTTAAGCCTAAGATGTAAAAGATTAATCAGTCAAGAAATATGTGTAAAGCAATTTACTATTTGTAAAAATAAAAGATTATAATCTGCCTAAATGTCTGTCTAGAAGGACATGGCTAAATAAATTATGGTGTATCAACATTATAGGAATTCACTACAACCCTATGAAGCAACACAGTAATTCTTTTATGGTAAGAGCAAACAATTTCCAAGAAATAGAGTTAAGTTAAAATGGCAGACTGTAGAGCATGTAATATATAACTATAATATAAATATATATAACAAAGAAAAAAATAAATATATATATTTGTTTGGTCGCGTAGAGACTCACTCTGGGAGGGAATGCAAGAAACTGGCAATATTAGGTGTATCTGAAGAGGTGAACCGTAGGGTGACAGGCAAGACTGGGGAAGGAAGGAAGTAGAGTTGCTCTAGGGACTGTTTTGCACCTTGTGAATATGGACTCATATAAATGTAGAGTCTATGAAAACAAATAAAAGCGAAGGAGTAGGCCAGTTGGAAGAAGAGGAAGAGGGGGAAGAATAAAAGACGAGAGTAGAGGGGCACCTGGGTGGCTCAGTCAGTTAAGCGTCCGACTTCAGCTCAGGTCATGATATCAATGTTCATGATTTGGCACCCCATTTCAGGCTCTGTGCTGACAGCTCAGAGCCTGGAGCCTGCTTTGGATTCTGTGTCTCCTTCTCTCTCTGTTCCTCCTCCACTTGCTCTCTCTCTCTCTCAAAAATAAATAAATATTTAAAAAATTTAAAAAAAAAGAAGAAGAGAGTAGTAAAGTTGTTTCCACAATCACAGTTGAGCAACAAAGGCAAGTGAGTGGGCTGGCTCAGTTTTCTAATGATGTGATTGGATCATAAAATTATTCAGACTCCTTATCAGGTTCATCTGGCCATATATGTCGATTTTTGGTATTTTTCCTTAAATTGCTTCAATGCCAGCAGAAATACTCAAGGTTATTAAAAAGATTGTGTACAACACAAGGTGATAAAAATGAACAAGGAAAAATTATGGCTATGTGTGCCCAAATAAGCACGATCATGCCCTATGATAGCCAAAAGCTATTTTTATCTGGAATTCAAGTAAACAACCAGAAAACCCAGAATTTCTCCCCCCACTTTTAGAATACTCATTTAGAATTCTCATTGAGAACACTCCACATCTGAGGCCCAGAAATGTTGACTCATCTGAGGTCATAGCTAGTGAGTGGCGAAGTTGGAAACGGACACAGGTAGTCTGACCTTGGACATACTGGTAACCACTATGTTGTAGAATGAGAATCTTGTATCTGTTTCATAAAATTACTATGGATTAAAAGAATTAGCACATATATATACTTTATATGAAACTTTATATATATAAGAAACATTATATATGTAAGAATCTTTATATATATATATACACACTATATATATAAAGCATATACATATAGTGTGTATATATATATATAGTGTATATATATAGTATATGTGTGTGTGTGTGTGTGTGTGTGTGTGTATCAAGTGCCTTCTACTCACTGGGCTTTGCTCATTGTAGATAATCCATACATTGGAATTTTCATTACGGAAGAGGCAATAGAGAAAGTGCATTTTTTGCATCAAATGGACCTATATTTGGAGCCAGCTCTGCCACTTTGTAGCTGCCTCACTTGGCACAAATTCCTTAGCCTGTTTAATAATTCCACTGCTTGTTTTGAGATCAGTTCAAATCATACAGCTTTTGCATATGACATGATATAATTCATGCTCATAATAGACATTTCTCAGACATTAAAAAAATCCAAAGTAAATTCTGAATCATTAAGGAAAGCATATTTTTAATTCATTTATTCAATATATATTGACTGTCACCGCGTACCAGGCACAGCATTGAACAACAAACCAAAATTCTCTGCTTTCATGGAACTTAAAATCTACAGGAAGGAGACAGCCTATAAACAAAGAAAAGAAATATATAGTATATTAGATGGTGATGAGTGGCAGTGGGGAAAAATAAAATAGTGAAGAGGAGTAAGATGTGTGAAGAGTTAGGGGTTATTGACATTTTAGAGAGTGCTTAGGAAATGTCTCACTGAAAACTTGATACTTGAATAAAGATCTGAAGTTGAAGAAACAATACCTGTGCAGATGTAGGGAAAGAGTGCTCTGGACACAGAGAAAGGGAAGGGCAAAGGTCTGAAGCTGGCATAATGGGCGAACCTCAACATGGCCAGAATGGCTGGAACAGAAGGATTGAGGGAACAGAGTGGAAGATAAGGTAGAGAGGTAACAATGAGGAGCAGGCTCTTGAACGCTATTGTGAGGATCCTGCTTCTAATGCAAATTAAATTGAATGCCTCTAGGGGCACCTGGGTGGTGCAGTTGGTTAAGCATTGAACTAAGGCTCAGGTCATGATCTCAGGGTTCATGAGTTAAAGCCCCACATCGGGCTCTCTGCTGTGCACAGAACCTGCTTCAGATCATCTGCCCCCTCTCTGACCCTCTCCCGCTTGTGCATGCTCTCTCTCTCTCCTCTTTCTTTCTCTCAAAAATAAATAAATAAAAACTTAAAAAAAAAAACAACTTAAAAATAATGTTTTACATTGAATGCCCCTAGCACGCTCAGAATAGAGGTTTGACATAATCTAACCTTAACACAACCACTGTGGGAGCTGTGTTGTGACTTAAAGAAATAGGGAGAATATGTAGGAGCGTTTTACCATTACCTGAAAGACAGATGAGAGAGTTTGGTCCCTATTTGAATGCAGCAAAGGCTATGAAAGGGGTCTGAGAGTGGATATATTTTTGAAACAGAGACAACAAAATATACTAGTGGACTGGTGTGGAGAAAATGGATAAGAAGGTTTGGGGATGAGGGGGGATGAAAATCAGTTTTAGACACATTAACTTTGAAATGCCTATTAGACGTCCAAGGAAGTATGTGGATTTGGCAGTTGGTAATACGTGTCTGGAGAGGTCCCTGTGGAGTATAAATGTGTTAAACATAGTTCAACACTGGATATATTTCATTTTAATCCCATGCAGATTGCTCACCCAGTCAGATGGATGTATGGCATAGCAGCTCTTCCTTAAATAGAACAGTCAATTAAACAGAACACTGGACTCCCCAGTCAATTTGGATAAATTATGAGACTAGCAATAGGAAGCTCGCAAAAACATCTGGGCACCACCACTTCTGTATTAAATTGAGCCAACACTTGAGAATAAAATTCCAGTGTTTTATTTTTGTTTGTATGAAGGCCTTAGAATGAGTAAAAAGGACATGAGGGGGGCAACTCCAGAAAAACAGATCAAAGACACTGACAGTCACCAAATGCTGAAGAAACATCCTTCAATCCAATTAAAGTTGGGAAAATCCAGTAGAAGCAACAAAACTCCGGTAATAGTTTGGTATTTAGCAGGTTAGTAATAAAGTGCTACACAAATAGCACTAAAGTCTATTTCACACTTTAGTGTGTGGTGTGCAGATGTGCCATTATACAAGGCGCTACACTCAAAGTGGAGGATTTCATTATGCTCCTGCAATGGTTTCAGTCCATGTGGTTCAGGTAAATCCATTTAATATATATTGGCTCCTATCTATGTGCAACTGCTAGTCATATATTTCTAGTAATGAGAAGGCGTCTCCCTTAGACAACTCTGCTTCTCACAACTCCATTTATCTTCAGAGTTCCTCTCCCTCATGACTTCTTTCCCAAACTTTCTAAACCCATGTGATATCGTCACATTTTCCATAACCCTTGAGCTTTTTGAACCACTCTCTTTGGAGCATCTAGAACAGTGGTTCACAAAGAACAGACACTGAAGAAACATTTACTGAATGGGTGAATGAATAAATATCTTAAAGAAAAAAAGCACATTCTACCTTCTTTTTGCAATTACCAATGAGTATTTTCATACTAAACACTCTGAGAAGTCCTGCAGTAAATGACATCCATTTTAACTTCACCTTTCCCAAGCTTATTTAACCTCCTCACCCTTTCATCTCTTAACCTGCTTACATAGAACACTTTCTGGGAAGCATGCTTTGGGGAATGCAAAAATGGGAGATGGGCTACTAATGGACTAGAAAATTTAATATTTAAAAATATTATCGGCCACGTTGTAATTTTAAAGTTCAATCAAAATAGCAATGGCCCAGGTTTTTTGTTACACTCTGTGTATCACCATGAAAATATTTATAAACTCTAAGTATCTATGCCTCCTTCTTTATGTACATGATGCATTAGGGGTGTAAGATAAGAAGAAAATATGCATTTCTCTGTACTTTATTAGGAGTAAATTCCTAGGATGTTAAATCACCGACAATTAGAAGTGATTAAAGAAAACCAAAGAAGAATTGATTTGGAGTTAGATAACCAAAGCAAGGCAATCGCTGCAAACTCCCTTTCAATTGTATTTATAGTGTACAGGTAGCAGGAATTGAAGATATTGATGATCATGATTCATTACTCTTAGCTCTTTAAGTAACATCTCCTTGCCAAGTACTCAAACTAAAAGTTTGAATTGCTCTGTTCTGCAATTGAATAAATTAAAAAGTTTGGGGTGGGGGAAGGAAATGAAAAAGAAATAAAAAGATGTGCTATAGTTTTCAATGTTGGTATTCCCATAGAGTAGGTATCAGCAAACTTTAAAGAAGGGCCAGACAGTAAATATTTTGGAATTTGTGGGCCATATGGTCTCTGTTATAACTACTTGAGTCTGCCATTGTAGCATGAAAGTAGCCAATGCACTAAAGAATGGATGTGAAAGTGTTTCTGTAAAATATTATCTATGCAAACAGGCAAGGGGCTGGATTTGGCACAGAGTAATAGTTTGCTGACCTCTGCTATTCAGAACAAAAGCTCCCCACTCTATAGCTCTAAGCATGTGTGAGAGCATGTGACCTCTAGTATGTTGGGCTTTAAGAGGTTCCTCAAAATCAAATAAATATATTTTTACATTTGGTCAACATCAGTGCTCTAGCTTCTCATTATGACCTCATTATTTTAGCCATTTCTTTGGTTTAACATCTTCCCACAAAGATTCTTTTTAGAAAACACAGTAACACATTAACATTCATTAACTCATTTATTTATTCATGTGGGGAGATCATTAGTAGATGGTCTGTAGACAAGGTTTATTTGGGGAGTTGATGAAAAAATGAGGCAGAGAAAGGGAAGCTGAGGGGCATCCAGGCCTCTCTGGAAATGCAGGTTACTTGAGGAAGAACCAAGGAAAGGAAGGGGACATGAGCAAAGCAGAGGGTAGGGCTTGCCAAAATCCCACCTCATTTGTTCTGTCTCCCTAAGGCTGTTCCTGGTCGTTCTACTGAATGTGGTACTTCTCGACCCAGCAATATGGAATGTTTGTAACATATGCTTGGGGGGATAGGAGAGGAGAGGCAGAGTAGGAACTAATGTCCTTTTTGGCACATGGGGCCTTTTTTCTTATTGCCTGGTATATGGAGCTCACTAAATGAATGCTTGGAGTTTTGAATTATGTCACCTCCACTTCTAAAGAGGTGAAATTTCACATTTCTTGGTCTAGTCCTATTTTATTGCTTTCTTTTCAATTCTTTCTCCTCCCTTCCAATGACCAACATGACAGAATGATGGAAAAAAGAGGGAAAAGAAGATGATAGGATGATACTTTGGAGAAACTGAGAAGCTGGAGCAAGAAATAGGACAGTTCTGATTTTCTTCTTCTCATTGCAACCTCTGTTCTGACATGAAACCTAACAACTACTACAGAAATAAACAAGTTTACTTTAACATATCTCAGCAAGGACTATCTTAAACATCAAAAACAATCTTATTTTTGGTTTATTTAATTTGACGAAAGGAAAGGAGCCGTCCAATGAAAACTTAGGACTAATTTTTAATGTAACTATAATATGTATAAATAGATGTGAAAATCTGTCTGTGCTTTACCATGGACAGTTTTCAACTTCTCAATCATTAATGTCATCATTATGCATTGGAATTTGGAATTTCTGTTTTTAAAGAAGTCTTTTTGAGATCAAAGTAAACTAAATATATACCCCCATGAACCATGTATGTTAATACACAAGATTCTGATACAAAATTTATATCATGGCAATTCAAATTTATCTTGCCCAACCAGTGGAAACATAGGATGCTCTGTTAATAAAATATCCTATAAGAAAATAAATGTCATTTGTTTTTGAAAATTATTTAACTTGATGGAAATAATCATATATTTATAATATTTGGAAGATGAATTTATTTGCTTGGCACTTCATATAGAAAATGCGTTACCATGAATATGAGCATTATTCATAATATAAACAAAACATAAAAATTTAATTTAGAATGCCAATGAAAATATGATTCATAATTCCACTATTTTTCTTATTCTCAGGTTTCTTAAATGATCTGTCATGGCTTCTGAGTTACAAATATGTAGAATCAGAAACAATACAACATGGCCCAGCAAATGAGTCCAGATTTTCATCAACTACAAATCCCTTTTCATTTGCTTGCATATGTTTCTGTTTTATTTTTAATATTTTTAAGATTAAATTTCAGACTTTCCCCGCCCCATTTTTACACAGCGTAACACTTAGCAATGAGCTAAAAGAATCCATGTACTAAATACAATAACAGATCCAAATCAATTACCCTATAATGCTCTTGACCTGGCTGATGTGATCTGAAGAAATGTGTTTTCATTTTTTTTTGTACCGTTTTGCTCCAGCAACTCAGAGGATAAGTAGAACTACTGAACGTTTAAGATGAGAAACTTCACTTTCTCTTCAAAAGGCAAAGAATTTGGAAATACACAGAAAGGACTTAAAGAGGTCATCTCACCCTTTCTTTATCCTAATGACACATAAAGTTAATTGTTGGATGAATCCCCAAAGATACTTTTCTCTAAGAAAACAATGCAAAAGATGCTGGATGTATGTATATTGAAAGCAAAAAAAAAAAAAAAAAAGACAGGGAGGCAATGAATACAAAATGACCCTGTGAAGTCTATTACATCTTCCAATCTAGTCAGACCCCAAGAGTCTCAAAACCAGGTGATGAACATGCTCCTTTAATGACCTGATTCACCACTGTCAGCAAAGGTGACATTGAAATCATAAGAGCATTTCTATATTCTAATACCAGTGGTGAAAAAAGATCCCCTTCTCTTCCACAGTGATCTATTTGAACTTGTATTATGGTTTCATTAGTATCAGGCTGCAAGGATCCCACTCTCACAACACGTACATTGCTTGTAGTGCTCACGTGGTTTCTTACCCCATCACTCAATGCTCTTAATGCTCTAAAGCCTCACAAATCCAATCTTACTCATGAGATTGCCCACAAGTAGCTTTCCATTTCTCAATCTTCTAGGACATTGACTTCAACATATGCATTAGTGCTTAAAAAATATTATGTATTTTTGTCTAAACATTTCACAACGTTGAGGAGTATAAATCTCAACTTCCCGACAAATGGAAATTGCATTTGATTCAAGTTTTATCTTGAAACACATATGTGTTTTGAAGCAGATTATTTTAGTGGTTAACACATAATGTTTTAAACAGATGTTTTAAAGGGGGAAGGAGGAAGAAGAAATTTTCTTACCAATGGCTTTTTGCTTTAATTCCCCTTATAAATGTTTGATATGAGACAGATTCAGGGTGACTAATGGCAGGAAGGGTCACTGTATTTAGAGGAGGTTGTACAAAGAGGAAAATGCTAAAGAATTCTCAGAACCATTTCCTGTTTCACAGTTTCTCTGTCTCTGCAAATGGGTAGGATTCCTTCTTATTTTATTTTTTCCTTCTTTGCTCCTGGTGTTTGATTTGTATTATTTGAATCTTTGTTGTTTAACATACAGACGTTTAAAAAAATTTTTTTAATGCTTTATTTATTTTTGGGGAGAGAGTGTGCCTGGGGTAGGGGGGGAGCAGAGAGAGAGAGGAGGACAGAGGAGCCTAAGTCTCCATGCTAACAGGCTGACAGCAGCAAGCCCAGATTCCTGGCTCAAAGTCAAGAACTGAACCATGAATTCACAACCTGAGCAGAAGTCAGATGCTCAATGGATTGAGCCACCTAGATGCCCCAACACACAGACATTTTGAACATTATTTATGTTGATAACTTTTAAAGAGAGTTAGATTTAATTTTAACTGAAACCAAACTTCTAATTATTATTTCCCAGTTTTCACTCCACAATCCCACTGACTAAAATGATTGCTCATAAAATTTTTGAGTGGTGTCCCCATCTCTATTATGGAGAGAAATATTTGGGAGAGCAATGTATTCACAGATCCTTCCATTAAAATACAAAACAATCAATGGCTTGACCTCTCAGGTTTCTAATTTGTAGATTCTGGGAACAAAGTGTTCTTAGGAATACTTAAATTTAATAAGCGCACTCTTAAGTTTGCTGAAAGTTAAGTCCTCGGTTTATAGAGGTATCAATCTCCTTCACAAAGAATTGATCTCACAAGGGTTGCTACTTTTTCATAAGAAACAGATTCTTTCTTGGAAATAAGCATGTGTTCTTCACCAGAGAGAAAAATGAAAGTTGGTGGAATCTCTATGCCCATCATCTATCTCTCTCCCTCCATTCATTCAGCATTTGAGAGAATTCATATATAAGGATGTAAGTATATCCAAAGGACATAAGTATACTTGGCTGGATTCTATATCTGCATAGAGGAATAGTAGCTGTAAGGTAGGAATGATTGCAGTGTATTTGCACAACAGAAAGAAATCAGTGTGGCCTGAACACACAGAACAATAAAGAAGGTATATTCTGCTTAGATTGCAGTGGGTAAACAAAGGGTGAGCGTGTTGGGTGAGAGGATACTGGGGACAGACAGGAAGCTTTCACAGTAGAAAGTTCATAAAGTAAAACACAATTAAATGAAAGGTGAATAGAAGTTCACAGGGTAATAGAAGGGAGAGGGCATTCAGTCAGACGGTGCTGCTAGGCTCAGGCAAAGAAACATGAGACAGCAAGATATACCTAGGGCTATGCAAGTTCATCTATATGGCTAGAGTATAGAGCAGTGACAAAAGTAGCAAAACAAGGCGGCAAAGAAGGGAAGGTAGGCGTTATCAGTTAGGATTGCTAATGGCCACAAATAACATGAACCTAAACAGTGGCTTAAATACTTAGGAATTTAATTTTCTGACAAGAAGTTTTGTGGTAAGTACTTACCAACCTTGATCCAACAGCTTAATTATATCAAAGCTAACAGTCAGTCTCTGGGCCATCCCTCATGGGATCAACATGGCTGCAGCAGCTCCAACCATGTCACCCCTACTGCATGTTAAATGCACAGAGCAAGGGGTTGAATGGCACAGGAAAAGACTTTTTCTCTTATACTACTTCTTTCTCATCAGGAAGAAAAATTCTTTCCCAGAAACACTCTAGAAAAACTCCCCCTTATGCTGAGGTATCATGGCCACCTTTGATGAGAAATTCAGGTTTCCTATTATCAAGGTATCTCAGTCTGATAAGTAAAGATTTTCTTAACAAGGAAGAGAGAGTGGAAATACCTACTATGGTGGCAACAATAGAGTCTGCCAGATTAGGAGCTGATGATGGAGGTTCTTAAGATTTCCCCATACTAAGATATAAGCCTCCCCCTGTGAGGTATGGGCTCCTGGCTGGAGCCTCAGTCTATGATAGCCTAATGGCCAGCACAATTTTTGTTCCCTTACATCTCCCATTTAAAACACTTTTGCTGTCATTTGGCTTCACTTTTTCCCTACTTTTGCCCTCTATCTCTTGGTTTTACAGATAAAATATTGTCTAATTTTTTATTGGTTTTTAAACGAATATATTCAAATCCAATAAATAAAAAATCCACTGGAATTGAGTTCTAAGCAGTTTTACTGGACAGCTTTCTAATAGACTTTTCTCTTGGGCCACAAATGTGAACACAAGTATCATTTACACTACCTTATTAACCATTATGCAAACAATGAGTCATATACATGAATTTTTCTTTCAGGAAAAGTGAAAATGATTCTCACAGGAGAATATAGAAAATATGAAGAGTGATATCCTATTTTGTTTCCAAAAGTGAAATACTTAATGGCCTACATTTCTTATTCAACTCAGAAAAAGATACAAGGCTAACAAGTTCACTCATGATGAAAATCATTTCCTGAATTTCATTAGCTTTGCTCTTTTATGCTACATTAAGTAAAGGAGTCTAAATAAATTCCTGTTTGCTCAGAAAGATCTCTCAATTTATGCCACAGGCAATTTGGTTTAGGGTTTGCTTCTTCTGCCTTAAGAAAAAAAAAAGGTGATAAATTCTTATTACAAAGATCAATCTACGATTGAATACATTGTCCATTTACTCCTTGTAGCAGTTAGTATTTTAAGTATGGACTAAATGACAGTATGCTAAGTAGATGAGACCCATTATGAATTTACAAGCAAGGTTGAGTAATACCCACTATGAAGTTCTGGCTTGTCGCAAAAACAGGAAATGGCCTTGCAAAGCAGGGAGCCTGTAATTTGTCAGTTTAGCTCCTTTACAATGCAGATTCTACCAAAGATTTCTGGATTCCTCCCTAGTGACCCCTACCCAGAACATCCATGTGACCAGGAATTTTTTTTAACTTGTTCACCATGAGGACTTTTCCCCCTGATACCTATATAATGTTCAGTTAACATCAATGTTCATTTAGTATGTACGGTTAAGAAAACACAGAGTGATAAGAAGCTAACATACATCTAGTAACATTTAAAAATGCATTTGTGAAGATTTGACTGCAGGTGATTATCTCCTCTTTCTCCCAAACACCACAAAAATGGCTTAAATAATGAAAAATATTTTAACTAATAAGGACAAAGGGAAAAAAAGAAACTGTAACTCCAGAAAAACCATTAGAGTAAATTTTTGAAAGTAGAATAAGGTGGAGGAGAGATAATTGACATAGCAGAACAGAGAATGTCCAAAGCTAATTGACCGCACAAGGGGGTTCTGATGGAAAATGAGCTTGTTTACCTCACAAATCCCCCAAGTCTCTGTATGTGGGAAAGTAAGTGTGGAGAGTGGAAGTTAGTCTTAAAGACTGACTACTCAGAGACTGTTTGAAGTCTCAAAGCTCCTCCAAAACAAGCACACTAAAAGGAAAAAAAGGAAAAAAAAAAGTTTAGTCTCTGGAGAAGTTTTCAGGAATCAGGGAACACAAAGAAGCATAAAGGTTTAGGAGGAAAACAGGATGATAAAACTGGTCTACACACATCCCCTGCTCTACCCAGAGCCCCTTCTGCTCTGCTTTTAGAGTTAATTGTTGCCATGTTTATGTTTGTCTGGAAGAAAACTGGAAGATAGTCTGTGGGGAGAAAAAAAAAATCGAAAGCCCAAGATAAAAGACCTCTAGATGTTTAGGAGTTGCCCAAAGACATGTAGACGTTTACTGTAAGTGCAGCAGGCTAGTTGAATCCTGTCCCCGGCCCCAGGCCTCTCTCCAACCACTCAGAGCTTCTTAGAAGCTTTTCGCACTTCGATCATATATATGTTTACTGAGGGAGTAACATACATAAGAAATCCTTTCCCGTGACAAAGAGAAACCAAAACAAACAAACGTTTCTAAAAATAGGACCCAGTTAAAACAGATACACAGGTCAAATAATATCACATCCATAAAATAAGAACAGAAAACTATTTTATAAAAGGCAAGCAGAGAAAAACAAATTGGAAAGTAAACTACAGAATAAAAAAAGAATCACTCCAAGTCACAAGCCTCAATAAAGTAACCCAAACAACAGAGATGGAAAATAATAATAAAGAGATTAGAAAATTAGAGGATTATTTTCTGTGGCTCAACATCCAATTAGGAAACATTATAGAGAAAGAAGAGGAGAGAAAAGGAAATGATCAAATAGATAAAACAAAAAATATCTCCCAAACTGAAGGGCTTGTGTCTTTAAGGTAAAGCACACTGAATGTCCAGTAAAATTCATGACATAAAATAGCCACACGAAGGCATAGTATTAAGAAGTTTCAGAACACCTGTGGTTCAAGGGTAGAATTTAAAACACTCACAAAACAAATATTCATCAGACTAGTAACGTTAGAATCCAAAAGACAGATGAATAAGAGTATTGAAAATTCTAATGAAAAAGTATTTTAAGTCTCTAATTTTCTAGCCAGTAAAATATCAGTCACATGGGAGGATTGGATAAAGGTATTTTCAGATCTGTAATAATCTGAAACCCTGGATCTCATACCCTGTTTCCTAGGAAGCTCCTGAGGTTTATCATTCATAAAAAAGAAGCTAGGAAAGCAGGACAGAGAAAGAAAAGGGATTCAGGGACCAGTTCATTCCTCACAGGAGATGAGAAACGAAACTTTTGGCATGATTATTTTAAGTCTAAAAAGCTATTAGTTTATATTAAAGCAAGAAATAGATATCCGTAGGAGACAGATCATTAGTTAAAATCAGCAAGCAAAATAAAACTGAAATATCAGGGATTGATAGATGATTTGAAATATTTGAGCCTTTGGAAAAGTATTGCCTGGCATTTAACAGATCTATTAGAGCATCTGCAAAAAGTAATCAGTGGTAACTACATAAAAAGGTAAATGGTTTGAAATATAATATAGTAGTAATCACCTTTAATATAAAAAGTCATATGAGAATGAAAACCTAATAAACATACACTGCTGTTTCAGCAGTGAATAATATTCTTTACTATCGAGTTCTTAATGTTTCCTCCCAAATTCGCATGTTCAAGTCCTAATGCCTCATATGATAGTATTAGGAGGTAGAGCCTTTGGGAGGTATTAGGTCATGAGGGTGGAGCCTTCATGAATGCAGTTAATGTCCTTATAAAAGAGGCCAGAGATCCCTCACCTTTCCACCACGTAAGGACACGGTGAGAAGTTGGCCAGACGTCTGCAACTCAAAAGAGAGCCTTCACTAGATCTCAACAATGCTGACATCTTGGACTTCAAGCCGCCGGAATTGTTAGAAATAAATTATGTCATTTATAAGCTACCCAGTCTGTGACACTTTATTACAGCAGTCCAAATGGACTAAGACATAAAATAAAAATAATGTAAAGGCTGGCTCCTATTTTTATCCTAGATGGGAGAAAGGAAGAGTAAGGGTGGTTAAGAGAACCAAATTCTGAATTATACTCAGTACTCCAAAATACCTTGAATCTTCTTAAACCCCTCTGCTTAGTATAATACTTCCACGCCCGACAATGTTCAAAGACCATCTTTTAAATGTCTCCAGAAATCTGCTGGGAACTTGCCCTTCTTACAAAGATGAAATGTCTCTGCATGTCATTTTGCCAATTGGATTGCTTATTTTTATTTGCTATTTTTTATTGAAGTATAATTCAGGCGTCTGCCAGTTTCTTAAGCAGACCTCCACCAGGTCTTCTGCTTTCAGAACTACATGGTCTACTATTTTCAGAAGTATTTGATGTGATCAGCTGCTGAGAGCTGGGGTGGGGGCAGGGGGTCACTCGGAAGAAAAAATTGGGTAACACTTCTGTGAAGGTTTCAGCTCTTTTGTGATGACTAGCTCAGATGCTCTTTAGTCACCTCCTTACAAATTCTTGAAATTCTGGGGCACCTGGCAGCTCAGTTGTTAAGCATCCGACTTTAGCTCAGGTCGTGATCTTGCGGTCCATGAGTTAAAGCCCCACGTCAGGCTCTGTTTTGACAGTTTGGAGCCTGCTTCAGATTCTGTGTCTTCCTCTCTCTCAGCTCCTCCTCTGCTCTGCTCTCTCTCTCTCTCTCTCAAAAATAAACATTAAAAACATTATAAAAAATCCAAATTCTTGAAATTGTGTTGCTATTATCTACAGTGTGTTCTTCTATGTTCTTATACGTCACTGTCTTTTTTAACTTTGAAATAATTGCAGAGTAATAGGAGATTGCCAAGAAAGGTACAGGGAAGTCCTCTCCATACTTCCCTCACCCCCCCCCCCACTGTTAACATTTACAATGTTAACTATGATGCAATATCAAAACCAGGATATTAACACTGGCACAAACCACAGAGCTTTTCAGAATCCATCAGTTATGTGTGCATTTATTTGTGTACATGTCTATGCAAGTTATCACATATATAGGCTTGGGTAACCATTACCACAATCAAAATGCAGCTGTACCATCACAAGACTCTCCTGTGTTACCTCTTTATAGCCACACTCATGCCCTCCCCCGACTCCTAAATCCTGACAACAACTAATCTGCCATCCATCTCCGTAACTACGTTATTTACATGTTGCATAAATGGACTCACGTAGTATGTATCTTTCCAAGATTGACCTTTTTCTCATTCAGCATAATTTCCTTGAGGCTCATCCAAGTTGTTGTGTATATTAGTAGTTCATTCCTTTTCATCACTGAGTAGTACTCCGTGCTATGATGGTACCACAGTCTGTTTAACCATTCATCCATGTGCAGGACATTTGAGTAGTTTCCAGTTTTTAGTAATTATCACTAAAGCTGCTGTGAATATTTGTGCACCAATTCCTGTGTGGAGATTAATTTTCATTTCTCTGGGATAAATGCCCAAGTGTTCCATTGCTGTGTCATATGGTAACTCCATTATTAGGTTTAAAGGAACCTGTCAAACTATTTTACAGACTGGCTGTACTATCGTACATTCACACCAGCAATATATGAGCAGTTAAATTTCTCTGCCTTCTTACCAGCATTTGGTGTTGTCATTATTTTATTTTAGCCTTGTGGTAAGGATGCAATGATATCTAATTATACTTCTAATGTGCATTTCTCTAATTGCTCATAATGCCAAATATGTTTATGTGTGTTTGTCATCTGTATATTCTTCTTGATGAAATGTCTCTGCATGTCATTTTGCCAATTGGATTGCTTGTTTTTATTTGATATTTTTATTGAAGTATAATTAATATACAGTGTTATTTTAGTTTCAGGTATACAATATAGTGATTTAACAATACAATACTCAGTACTCATCACAACAAGTACCTGTTTTGTTTGTTTTTTTTATGTTGAATGTTGAGAGTTCTTTAAGTGTTCTGGATACAAGGTCTTTGTAAGATAAGTAACTGACTCACAAATAATTTCTTCCAGTCTGTAATTTGTCTTTTCATCCTTATAACAGGGTCTTTTGCAGAGAACAAGGTTTTTTAATATTGAAGAGACCTTGTGTATGTTTTTCCTTTTATAGATCCTGCTTTTGGTGTCAAGTCTGAGAATTCTTTGCCAGTCCCAGATTTTGTAGTTCTTCCTCCTACACTTTTTTTCTAGAAGTTTTATAGTTCTAGATCCATTTTGAATCCAATTGTGTAAAAAGTGTGAAGCATAGGTCAAGGTTTTTACTTATTTTTTCTCCCAATGGATGTTATGAGAAATCATTGTTATCAAATCATTCACTGCAAAGGCTATCTCTCTTCCACTGAATTGCTTCTGCTCCTTTGTCAAGAACTAATTGAGTATATTTGTGTGTATCTCATTCTGCTTCTCCATTAACCTATGTGTCTGAGTCTCTACCACCATACCGCCATCTTGATTACTGTGTAAATGCCTTTTTAACATCTCATTATTGTTTCTTTGGCAAGGATTCAGGAGGTAAACACATAGGCTTGATCCATTATTTTTTTACTAAAAAATACTTTCTAAATGTCTTTGTTATTTTTTTCACTAGCTGTGGTAAAATTTGTTGATTTCATGCAGTTAAAAATAGTATAATGGAAAAATGGTTTGTTAATATTTTAGTTACCAAAACAGTATAGGATCTATATATATTTGAAAAAGAATACATAAATATGTGACAAATGCTAAGAGGCTATAAGAATAAAATAATGCCAAATCAGAGAAGAAACAATATATTTCCCTAGAAGTGAGGTGGGGGTAAGAGAAAGATTAAGAAAACCTAACCAGAAAAAATGACACATGAACTGGGTTCTCCTATATGTAAAGAGGGTGTGAATAAGGGAATGAGTAGTTGTTTCACAAGATTAATTTCAAACCGTAGCCTCAAAGAACTTCTGCCTCTAGTCAAGATAGAAGGAATTGGGTTTACCCTCATGCCTGAAACAACTAAAAATAAAAAAAAAAAAAATGGATGAAACAATGGCACAAAAGACATTGCACATCAGACAACAAAGGACAGTGATCCTTCCAAGTTGGGAACAAACAAGGTGAGTCCTACAACTGCCCCAGTTTCATGCCTGGGGCTTAGGCAAATGGAAGAGAAAATCCAGGCAAAGCCCAATATCCCTCTAAATGGAGGAGACAGAACATTGAGTCCAGAACAGCCAAGGCAGGTAGAGTTTACAAGGCAGACTATCAGATATTTGGGTAGTGAGAGTTGCAGGGAATGAAAATCTTGGAAACCAGCAGAAGGTTTCCCTGAAGGGTTCAAAAGATAGTGATCAGCACATAAATGGGATCTCAGGGAAAGAACCACAAGAAAGAGACCATACAAGACCAGGAATAGCACCTCTCTCTACCCAACAGCCAAAGTAGAAGCACCTCATTATTTAGGGGCATTGGCTAGAGTTCGAAAAATGTCTTCCGTCATCATTAGGAAAATATTAGTCTTAGTTCTCATCCCATCTAGCAAAGCTCACAAGCAATGCCCAAAAGGACCAAACTCTCCAAATCACCACATGAAGAATAAAAGTGGAAAATACTCAGACATAGAAAGGTTAAATTCACGAGGTCCAGCAACCAATAAAAAAAAATAGTCATGCAAAGAAGCATGAAAATAAACAACTTGTGAAGAGAAAAATCAATCAACTGACCCAGAAATGAAGTCAGTGGTATAATGTTACTGTTTTGGTATTCCCCAAAGGCATTAGGAAGTGAGGTACTTTTCATTGGGATGATTAAACATGGAAAAGGTGAAAAAAATGTAAAGTGGAAAGATAGAATTCAGTGGAAGTGAAAGGTGAAAGCTGTTAAGTAGTCACAAATATTTGGTGGGATGCTAGTTTTCCTACCTTTCAATGAGAAGGGATTGGAAGCAAATTTATTAAAATCTTAAAGCATATTGCAGCCCCAGGAAGCTCAGAGATTTAAGGACGCTGGCAGCCGACTTTTGGGTTATCTTCGCAAAAGTAATTTAATTTTAGAATGTGGAATATTTGGGGCGCCTGGGTGGCTCAGTCAGTTAAGTGTCCGACTTCAGCTCAGGTCATGATCTCGGAGTTTGTGGGTTCGAGCCCGGCGTCAGACTCTGTGCTGACACCTCAGAGCCTGGAGCCTGCTTCGGATTCTGTCTGCCTGTCTCTCTCTCACCCCTCCTCCACTCACACTCTGTGTCTCTCTCTGTCAAAAAAAAATAAACATTATTTATTTTTTTTAAAGAACGTGGAATACAGAGAAACAGCACTGGACCTTTGTACCAAGGACTCCTGCAGTGGTGTAGGATTTACTGGAGGACCCAGAGACTCCATCTGGACCCTAATCAATACCGGACACAATTACATGGTACTAACAGGTGTTAACTAACCTCTTCCTTTCCCTGTTTGCCTTCATTTAAGGCATAAAGAGGTAAAAGAGACAATTTTATCAAATCTACTCCCTGCCAATTACAAGAAAGGCATAAATAGACAAAAATCTATTGCTTTGAAACTCTCCATTGCTTGGAAATGGTGGTATTGAAACTGAAAAATGTAGCTGCTAAGCTTGCTGGGCTTCCATGGGTTTGGATCTTGGCTGTCTCGCTGTCCTTCCCTGCTCTTGCAGGATCCAGGCACCAACCTAGGTAGTCAATGCTACCTTTGCAGACGTCTACAAAGGTCTCTACAGACCTCTCTGCAGCATAGAGTGCCTCACAACCTCCTCCCCGCAGGGCCCATAGGACTAAGAATAAAACTCCTCAACAGCCATCCCAGAGGACACTTAGAACCTGCACAGGAAAAGCAACTGAAATGTAGAACAAAAAACAACAAACCACAGTAAAATCTGACCGACTCATTTATTATCTAACCAATCCTTAGTTAAACAATGTTCTTTCACTTTAAATGTTAATTCAGATTTGGGGAAAAAAACACAGTCTCTAGCATTTCTTTTTGGAAGTTTGAGTTCTGCCCGTGATAATAACAAAAATTACTGTTATTTTAAAGGGCTTATTTAATTAGCAAAACTGAAGGTTGGATTCAATTGAAATACAGCTAAAAATATCATTTCAGGTGAGAACAACAACGTTCTTCTCCTTTCCGAAATAGTAGCAGGTAGAATTGTAAGATCTTGACCAGGCCAGATTAAGGGGTGAGTCAGCTGGGCCTCTGCCCAGGGCACCAACCTATAAGGGCACAGAACAAACGTTGTCCTCTGTTGGGGAAGGCGTATTTATAGAACTCCACTCTGTGTGAATGTAATATGATGATAAAAGGACTATTTTGTAAAGTTACTTGGGATGGGACAGGTGAGATCCCACAAGGTGCTGCTGAGAAGCTAGGCAAAAACTAAAAACAAAACTTTTATTTTGCCCCGCTTGTGTGCCATTTGGAGGCTTAGGAGAATTACACGTGCCAACGACTGGACGCTGACTGTATTCAGTTTTCTTTTTTACAAGGAACCCAGCCTCAACCTTTAGTTCTGTTGAACAAATATTTAAAGAAAATCAGTGTCAGAGGGTGTCTAATACTTATATGCTGATGTGCGATATTATTAAGTTACCACACATCTCGCCCTGAGATTCAGCAATGCAAACCGTGTCTATCCGGCCATGTGTGACTGAAAGAGAGAAATAAGTAAGATGACATTTACATGACTAGCTCACCAGATATGAAAAGGAATGAATAATACCAAATCGCATTTTAGCAGAAGTAACACAGTGCACGTGTTCAATAGTTACCCGTCAATAGACTTATTCCACCTGTCCTAACATACTGTCTAATCTGACTGATGAGAAGTATTAAAGTGTTACCCTACTCATTTTAGCACATCGCCTGCTATTCCTGGTTGATTTGCAAGCCGAGAAAATCTCTGAGGCAGAAAGTCAGTGAAGAAGTTGGGAAAACCAGAGGCCTGTCTTCTGCAGAAATCGGAGGAAAAGTAAGTTGCAAAATTAATGGAATGTCTTGGCGTCCAATAAAGAGTATGTTATGCTGCAACAGAGTAGGACCTATGCATGTACCTGTTCATTCACTTAACATACAGACTCCAGCACTGACATTTACAGTCCCGTTCATTGTTCTGGGAACTGGGGAAACAGCAAAGAAGAAAACAAAGTCCTGTTATTATGGCGATTTCATTCTGGAGAGCAGAAACGGTAATCTAGTAACTATATACAGTATGTCAAATAACGATGAGTGCAATGGAGAAAGATAAAGTAGAGTGACGGGAAGGACCCTGTTGGAGGAGGGGGTTGGTTGATTTGCTGTTTTATTTTTCATAGAGTGATCTAGGAAGGCATCACTGATAAGATAACATTTAAGCAGCGAAGTGTAAGAAGTGAGAGTGAGCCACGGGTTTGTTAAGAAGAATGTTTTTGTTTTTGTTTTTGTTTTGTAAAAGGAGCAGCAAGTGAAAGAACTAGGGGCATTAGTGCATTTAGTCAACAGGAAGGAGGCCAGGGAGTGCAGACATCAGAGGACAAAGGGGAGAGCGGTGGGGGAAGAGGTTGGAAAGCTGGCAGACAACCCAAGTGATGGAAGTCTTATTGCTTGTTGCTGGGACTTTGGATTTGAAATAGGAGGATTTGAAATAGGAGGCCACAGAAGCGTTTTGGCAGGAAAGTGACATGATCTGGCAAATGTTTTTTAAGGGCTTGCTTTGCTGCTGTGGTAAGCCTGCATTGTAGAAGGGAGGTAGGAAAGAGGCACAGAGGTCATGTAGGAGGCATTTCAATCAAACAATGGAGGAAAGATGAGAACTTGGGTGAGGATAGTAAGACGCCGCCATGCCACGGATGTGTGGTGAAGGAAACCCCCATAGCTCATAGCTCGTGATAACTTATACATGGGGTTGGACAGGAAGTGGAGTGTAAAGACAGAAAAGCCTCCTGGCAGTGGGGAGGATATCTTACCCTTAGAGAAGAGGCTTCCAAATGTGATAGTTACCTATTTATTCAAAGCCTTCCTAATAAAAAGTATCTATTTCTGGGGCAAGTTCTCCTTCAAAGAGACCCATGAAATTATTATTTAGTGAGATATTGGGGGGGGGGGATGAATTTGAAATGAATTTACAACAACTAAATTTTTAACAACTATTTATTTACAACTTAAATTTATAACAGCAGTTCAATGTCTACAAACCTTAAGACTGCTTTAGGGAGCATTATCTGCATGATTTCAGTAATATGCAATCATAAGGAAAGCATTTCACTAAAGGGATATAAAGATGATATACATATAGGAAAGAAAATCAATTTTTTACAGATTCAGTTAAAATTTTTTTCAAAGCGGTAAAAGTAAGAAGGCACCATAAATTCAAAAGTATTAGGAAATAAAATCTGTATTTTGACTGGTTGAGTGTTCAAATATGTTTTAAAGATTTTATTTAATCCTTTATATACAGTAAGTAGTGGCGGTAAATATTTTTTTAAATGATACAGGCTGTGGAACCAGTCAAAAATTTTTATATCTTCCAAGGTAAGTGAGAGATTCTGTGGGGTTTTTGTTTTTGTTTTTTGCTTATTAAAAAAATTTAGAAATAACTTGCAAATAATTCCAGTGATGATGGAGGAAACTAAAGTTACAAGAAAAATTATAAATGAGGTCTACTTTGAAGCCAACAAGAACATGAGCTGGGCCAGGTTAACAGAGAAAAAGACTATAGGCAGTTCAAGGCTGAGGTGACAATTCATTCTTTTGCCAGGAAAAAGATGTTAGTAGAGATCACCAATATCAACCTTAACTAAAACAAGCCAGGGGACAGAGCAGAAAGCTCCACATGTTTGCAAAGGGTATTTGTTTCCTCTTGGCCATATGAAATTAATTTGGGGAAGCAAAATGAATGGCAAAAGCTAGGTGATGGCCCAGGGGAGAAAGTTCAAGACTAAATGCAGATGGTAGATGGGGTGAATGCTAAAATCCCAACAGGAGGAGAGGCAGGTGTCTCAACCATTTCTTCTACCCAATTATTGTTAGAACTTGAAATTCAGAAGAATTCGCCAGGGGCAGATTTAATAGATGTTAATATGTTTCTGTGATTTTTTAGCCCAGGGAGTATAAGCAAAACAAGTAATAAATTAATCTAAATGATGTTAAGCCATCAATGACCATTATGTGTTATGCATTGTTTTTAAGCAAATGCATTATATTTTATTTTTCTGTCAAGTTAGCAGAGACTCAAAGAAAATGCAAGTATTTTTATGCATTTACAAGGAATAAAGCCCAATCTGATGTTCGAGCACCATGCTATTTCCTCTAGCAGCAGGTGGTGCTTTTTGCTACAACAGGCAAACTGTCTTTTTTTTTTTTAATTTTTTTTTAATGTTTATTTATGTATTGACAGAATGAGACAGAGCATGAGCAGGGAGGGGCAGAGAGAGAGGGAGACACAGAATCTGAAGCAGGCTCCAGGCCCTGAGCTGTCAACACAGACCAATGCAGGGCTCAAACTCACAGACTGTGAGATCTTGACCTGAGCTGAAGTTGGATGCTCAAGGGATTGAGCCATCCAGTGCCCCCAGGCAACCTTTGAATACTAGGATTCAATGACTATCCGTAGGACCAAAAACTTTTAAAAAGGAATCAAATAAAAGCTTGGCTGCATTTCTGGCTTCACTCTCCTCCATTCTCCCACTATCCTCTTTCCCTCTCCATAGTTTTAGTTGATCCAATTTAAAAAATACTATTTGTAGTAATGAAATATAACCAACAGAATAAGAGTAAAATGATGGATCTGAATAATGACAGACTCAAGATGTGTAAAATGATTATATGACAATCTAGGATAAAGAAAATACATAGTTAAGTACAAAAGTAGGCACAGAGCTTCCTAGTAAACACAGTTAAAAGGCAAGTGAACTATAGTACATGTCTAATTAATTACCTAATGAAAAGATTAATGCAAGATCACTAAGGTTCTATTCTCTAAGAAGAATTTGGAAAATGAAGAAAATTTTCGCGTTATGACAATAAATAATCGAATAAGTATGCGATAATGATACACCCAAAAAAATAATAATGCTTTCCTTGGGATGCTATTTATTTAAAAAAAAATAGGAACATAGGTTCCTAGATAAGCTTACCAGGAGATGCTTTCCTTCTCAATATGTCACTTGTCAACAGAAGGAAACTGTCAGGTGCTAAATTGCTAACCCTGTGTAGAATGCCTTCTGAGAATCGCTGGAACATGTTCTAAAATTTAAGGCTTAGGTTTTAAAAGTAATATTCCATTCAGTGAGCCTCACATTCTAGGTTCTTATACTTCAAGTATATTTGATTTGGGCATAGAAGTAACAGACTTACAGATTTTTTTTTTCTACATGCACATCTTAAAGCTCTTTACCTACCAAGTTTCCTCGATCTGTTTTTCTCCCTAAGTAAATAAGCAACTACAACTAAATTCTAGTCATCAGTAGTTGTAAACACATTGAGTCAAATTTGGCAAAAATTAGAAAGTCTGCCAAAAAGAAAAATAAATGCACTTATACATAGCTCTATCATATTATTTCAGTTGAGTCGAGGTAGGACAAAGACCTAGCATCTGTCAACGTCAGGAGGTCACAACTGAGACCTGAATTTTGTGTCCTGACTAGGAGTGGAAGAAATCACATCATGCCTCTTACCCAAAACCTCAACATATGTGGGACTGTTGGTGGCACAAACTTGGGCAGTTTTAGTCAGATTTATATCATTCCTTGAAGTCATTTGTTATCTATTGACACTGTGTCCTACAGTAACTACAGCCTGCAAAGAGATTCCCAGCGAAAGTAAAACCCACACATTTGAGGCTTTCTGCCAGTTCCTTTGAATGCAAAAGTTGAATTTTGCATTGTTCCACAGGGAAAGAAAGATTAGTTACAGTTAGCAGCTTTTTCCTGCAATGATTACTGCAGTGAATAATTTAGTTCTCACAGTACAACACTGTGCTCTTCAAGTAAAAGCAGACTCTGGCCAGTCTTTGTGAATACCTGGGTCCTCCAACAGGACAGGAACATACTTCTTCCATATTGTTTAATTTCACCTCAGTGAAATACCTTATTATAGAAATTGTACATCTATTCATGGTTCTTTGATAAAAATGCTACCCAAACACACTGTGAGGAAGAAAATTCTGATGAAGAGGCAAAAAATAATTTTGCTTACAGCAAAATGAAGTTTCAATTGACCACTGGCTTGTGTTTCAGCATTATATTTTAAATGGTCATGGTCTTGAAACAACACCATTTGTTAACCGGCCACCAGAGGAAAAAAAAAAAAAAGGGTGTGATTCAACTGGACTATTTAAAACTCAGAAGGTTTATTAGGATTAATAAATCCGGTTTCTAAACTGATGCATATAAGCTAATTAAGAAGTATGTGTAAAAATGGCATCTTTCACAGGAGTGAGCACTATTATTTTTTCTTAAAAGCTTTATAATATTGAAAGATAAAATGAGAATATAGAAGCAAGGGACTATTCCCCATCGTACATAGAATAGGTAACCCAAGAGGGAGAAAGTACATACTTCAAGCTCTGTTTTAGGCTCTGCTTTTGGGGAATCCAATTTAGACATTCATAATTTTAGCTTATATAGCCCTCTGTTTTCTTCTAATAATGTTTCATAAAGGCAGTTCAACCCTGTGTTCTAAAAATGTAACATGGTTCTTGGCTTGTTTATGAACAAGGTTAAGGTTAGGTAAATGCTATCTTTTATTTTGTAACCATATTCATCCATCTTTTCCTTTAAGCCTTCATTATACTGCAAATTAGAAACTCACATGGGCATTAAGTCCTTTTGGGGGAACAAGTCGATAAATAGGTAACATTAAAATACCAATTTACCAACAATAAATCTCTCTTTGAGCCTTTATTTAACTGGAATTTCAATCATTCTCTGTAGACAGATAATTGGTCACTTAAAACATTCATTTACTTTATCATTTTATTAAAAAATGATAGAAGTTTCTAGAATATGTCTTAAGAGTTTTTTTTATTGAAGTACAGTTGACACAAGAGAAAATTTCAAGCACAAAAAAGACTTTAGACTCCTCCCCATTATGTTATCATTTGTAGTGTGCATAACTTTATGCCCAGCAATTCCATTTTAGAGGATTTTATGGAAGTTATTTCCAAAGTGTATATAAATACATGTATAAAATGTTCACTGCAGCATTGTTTATATGGTGGAAAGATTTCCAGGACATATTTTCTAGTGAAAGAATCAGTACACAGAACATTGCCACAGAAACTGTGAACCAAATTATATAAAATAAGAATCCACACTGTGTAATTAAATACTTGCACACCCATATCACACATAAACACACATGTGTTTCTCAGTGGAAAGATTTAGGTGAAATTCATGTTGATTTGTTAAAATTAGTTACTTTGGATTAGCAGAATGGGATTTGGAGTCTGGTAAAAGGAAATTTTATTATTTATTTTACACACTTATATTGTTTGAATGCTTCTTTACTAAAAGAATATTCATGTAGTATTGTTTTTTTTTAAACTTATATAGCTATGGAAAAGAATGATAATTACCTTAAAAGCAAAAGAAATCATATTTTGTTATCCATCTCAAAAATTGCTACTCCTGAAAGCCTTTCTCTCCTTCCTCTGCCTTCTTCTGTATTTGAATATATATTATTCTTACAGTACTTATTTAATTCAATAATATTTATTAAAGTTCCCCTGAGATTCAGTTGTGAAAAATGTATTATCTCTATCCTCAAGGAATCCACAACTCAGAAGAGCAAAGACGTGCATTAACAATAAGGCAATGACCAGATGGCTAATATACGGCAAGTATGAACAACATATACTTGTGGGAAGCGGAATTCCAAGCAAGTCCCCAAGTCTTGCAGCTGGTTTGTACTGACTTTGGCCTTTGGGAAGCACGGGCAGGAGATGGGAGACTGAGAGAAAAGATGCAGGGATTTCTTCCCCATTTCCTCTCTGCTTAGTCACCCTGCTGTTGGGCACATGCTATGTGCTAGACATATCCTAAGCATATTACATTTGTTACCCAATCTGAGGTAAGCAAAGAAAACCCTGCCTTTAAAGTAGAAGCCATTATTATCTCCACTTTAAAAACATGATATAGACAAATTGCTATGGGTCACAAGGGGAAAAATAGTGAAGCCAGACTTCTAATGGAGGTAAACTGACTCTGGAGCCCCAACCCCAATCACTATCGTATACTATAACTGTCTTGGATAACCTGAACCTATCACTTCAGGGAGGAAACATAACAACTTTTACTCTTGAGTATATGCATTAGGATTTCTTAAGATAATAGATTGCCCCACATTAATAACTGATTTTTTCCCATACTTGATGATTTCTTACCCTTGTCACAGAAAGAAAGAGATGACCTTTATTAGGTATATTTTATAATTTTACCTACTGTTGCAATACAACATGAAATGGGTTCACGGCTCTATTTGCCTCTATTTCCATCTTATAACTTCTTCAAGGGGATATGTTTGTATCCTAACATCTAACATGGTACTGAAAAGTAGTCTGTAGTCTGTGGTGAGTTGTCCAACTAAAATTCCCCATGATCTAGAACTGTCTTACAGATTCATCAAACATGTGCTGCCTTCTCTAATATATTGCCATTGTGACTTAGAAGTTTCTAACTTAAAATAAAAATAAAACAGAATGGAAATGTGGAATTGGTTCTACCTTCAAGTTTTCTATCTTTAAGATTTATAGATAACTTACAGCAAGATTACACATGGTATTTTCCCTTTAATTGATGTTATTTTATAATTTGTGTTATCATTGATGTTAATTTTTAAAATAGTGCTTTAATAATTCAAATTTGGATATATCCTTGAAAATGTATCCAAATGTTGTGGTTTGGATGTGTTTCAAAAGCCCATTAAGTTATCCACAAGTGCCAAAAGTTTGAATTACCTTGCTATGAGCCAATGGAAGTTTTTTTTTAAAAGTCTTTTCTATAAGTAAGCTGTAGTTTTCACAGTAGTCCAGAGGCTACTTCTCATGATATTAAAACTAACAATTATTTACTTAATTTAGGAACCCACTCTGTACCATCTATCATGCAGATGATGACTATCATGTCAGAAAATCTCTAGTCTACTGGAAGTTAGACAACTGGACATATTATGTGAGTAGAGTTGCGATGATATAAACAGACAGACAGAGTAAGCAAGCTCTGGGAACCTATAGGATGAAGATCTAATGAAGAAAAATTGATACCTGTGCTGAGCCTTGAAGGAAAAAGAAAGAAGTTTGTGTTTTAGGCAAGTAACCATCAATGCAGAGCCAGAATTGAGTGAGAGCACGTGATCCTTTTGTGTAGGAATTCCTTATGACTAGACTATGGATCATAAGGTGAGATGTGGCAAGTGAAGTGGATAGACAGGCTTGAGTTAGAATGGGAAAAACCTTGTATTAGGCAGTTGGCTGTTTGTCCTGGAAGCACCTGGGAAACTTTAGTCAATATTACACAGAATAACATAATTATATATATTATGTTATATAATTATAACACAGAACTCTTTTATAACAGAATTCTTATACTGACAACTTGCACATCACTTCATGATTGAAACTAGAAATACAAGAAAACTTCCTCAATCTTATAAAGGGAACCTTAGAAAAACATCATGAGTAATGGTGAAAGATGCAAAACTTCCCCCCTAAGATCAGAAACAGAACAGGGAATGTTCACTGTCACCATTTTTATTCAACACAGTACTGGAGGTTCTGGCCAGGGCAATTAGGTAAGAAGAAAAAATAAAAGATATCCATACTAGAAAGAAAGAAATAAAACTTCTTTTCTAATTGTAGAAAACATGAACCCCTATAAAGAATATATTAAACATCATCAACAACAACAAGCTGTTAGAACTAATTAATGAGTTCAGCAAGGTTGCAGGATATAAGATCAATATACAAAAATCGATTATATTTTATTATTAGCAATGACTAATCCAAAAGTGAAATTAAGGAAACAATTTCATTTAGAATAGCACCAAAAATATTAAAATGCTTAGGAATATATCTAACAAAGTAATATATTTAATGAATGCCATATGTGTATATGCCAAAAAGTATGAAACATTATTAAAAGAAATAAAACAAGTCCTATATAAATAGAAAGCTCTCTCATGTTTTTAGACTGGAAGACTTAATATTGTTATCATGACAATAATATACAAACTGATCAAACAATTCAATGTAACTCCTATCAAAATCTCAGCTGCAATTTTTACAACTGATAAACTCTTCCTAAATGTCATAAGAAAGTGCAAAGGACTCAGAATAACCATCCCAGAGTAACAATCTGGAAAAACAACAACAACAAACACTCACAGGGACTCACACTTCCCAATTTCAAAGCTTTCTACAAAGTTACAGTAATCAAGACAGTAGTACTTGCATAATGACAGACACCGAGATCAATGGAATAGAATTAGAGCCAGAAATAAACCCAGAATTTATGGGGATTTGATTTTTTATAAGGGTGCCGGAACAATTAAAATGGAAAAACATAGTTTTTAATAGATACTGCAGGGACCACTGTATATCTATATGCAGAAGAATAAAACTATACTCCTCACATTATATACAAAACTTAACTCAAAATGGATCAACAACTTCAATATACGAGCTACTATTATTAAAACCTTAGAAGAAAACATGGGAGTAAACTTTCATGATCTCGGATTTGGCAATGGTTTCTTAGAAAAGACGTTTTAAATAAAATTGACAAAATTAAAAAAAATTAAAGAACACCATAAAAGTTTAAAATTTTGTGCTTCAAACAATACTATTAAGAAAGCAAAAAGTCTACTCACAGGAGAAAATAGTTGCATATCATATGTGTGGTGATGATCTATCATCTAAAATATATAATCAATGCTTACAACTCAATAAAAAGACAAACAATACAATTAAAAATAAACAGATCATTTGAGTAGCTATTGCTTGTAAGACTACATACAAATGGTTTATAAGTGCAAGAAAAGATGCTCACCATCTTTAGTCATTAAGCAAATGTAAATCAAAACCATAATGAGATATTATTTCACCCACCAGGATAGCTATGATCAAAAACATGGGCAATATGAAGTGTTGGTGAGGATGAGAGAGATTGGAACCCTCATATATGTTATTGGGAAAGTAAAATGGTACAGCTGCTTTTGAAAACAGTCAAGCAGTTCCTCAAATGGTTAAACAGAATGATCATATGTCTTAGCAATTCATATCCAAGAGAATTAAAAACATATGTTTTCATAAAAACTTAAACATGAATGTTCATAGCAGCATCCTCACAGTAGGCAAAAAATGGAAACAATTCATATGATGAATGTATAAACAAAATGTGGTATATTGATACATGGGGATATTGTTTAGCATATATTTACTGATATATGCTGCTATGTGAATGAACTTTGAAAACACTACGCTAAGTGAAAGAGAAGCCAGACATGAAATGCTACATATTGTGTAATCGGATTTATATGAAACATCCAGAACAGGAAGAATCCATAAAAACATAAAATAGATGTTGACTGCCAAGAACTATGGGGCTAGGAGAATAAGGAGTGATGGCTAAAGCATTCAGGATTTCTTTTCAAAATAATAGTGAAAAAATTGTTAGTGGCAATTGTTGTACACTCTTGTAAGTATATCAAAAGTCACTGAATAATATACTTTAAAAGGGTTAATGTTATGGTAATAGAATTATATCTTAAATAAAAATCCCATGCTATGTAAATTACACAGGAATAAGATTCATTGTAAATGAACGATTGAAAGTACATGCCGATGTATAGTTAAGTGTGCAGTAAATATTTGGTGAAAAATAAATACCATAATGGATTAATATTAGAAATTATTAGATATTTCTATCAGAAAATTATAATACACTATGCATAATTAAGAATTTAAATTAACCATCAAAAATAAACTATAAGATCAGAAAGCAGAATTTCTTTTTGAGAATGACAATCATTACAGAAGCTTAACCCAGTTTCCTTGTGAAAAAGAAAGTACCATTTTTTTCCAAGTAAATCCATGTAGAATTACAAAGTAACATATAAATATAGTGTTGTCAGAATTACTTGATAAGGGTTATTCAGAAAGGACATTAAGTAGGTTCATTAGGGTTCCATTTAGGAACTACGATTTTGCAAAGGTTTTAGGTTAACGTGGGATTTTAGGAGACATTAATCAACTCTGACTTGTAATGAAAGACTGTAATCATGCTAATCCCAGAGTTGTTCCCCAGCACATTCTGTACCTAAAATTGATGAAAAGACTTTTTGTTGTTCACCTTTCACTTGGGAGATATATTTTAAAGGATGGTTATATTTCATCTGAATTTATTTGGCTAAAGATAGTGATCAATTTTGACTTCATTCAAGATGAATATAACAGAAAACAGAAGTTTGGTAAAGCTGCCCTTTAAATATTTCATTCCTAACCTCTTTAGTTCCTTTAAAAATGATCTTATCTCAGGTGTGTGTATATATGTATGTGTGTGTGCATATATATATATATATACACACACACATAATATATAACATGCACATACATGTATATGTACATGTCATACATATATATGCACATATTTATGAATTAGCAAATATATTTTAAGGGCGCCTGGGTGGCTCAGTCGGTTAAGCAGCCGACTTCGGCTCAGGTCATGATCTCGCGATCCGTGAGTTCGAGCCCCGCATCGGGCTCTGTGCTGACAGCTCAGAGCCTGGAGCCTGTTTCAGATTCTGTGTCTCCCTGTCTCTGACCCTCCCCCACTCATGCTCTGTCTCTCCCTGTCTCAAAAATAAATAAAACGTTAAAAATTAAAAAAAAGAAAAAAAACAAATATATTTTATGTTCAGGCAATTAAAAGGTAAATCATATCAGCTATCACATATTCAAAGAGGAAAGAGAACAAAATTTTAACTACAAATTACATGTTACAGCTAAAAGCAAACGATACATTTTTAGGCTGTAATGCTGTTAGTTTAGAGAACACTGTTATGTTAAAACTGACAATCAACTTAAGCAGTAAAAATATGTCCTAATTAAGCTCAATATTCTTAGTGGTGAAAGGTGCATTTTCTTGTATACATTAAACAGTACTGAGATGCACTAATCCTACTGCTCCATAATAAACTTAATTTAGTATCAATGTCTTTCCTTCGTTAAAAAAAAAAATAATAAATAATGAGTACAAGTAAACGCACCTACTCTAACCGGACTTGAGGCATTTGCAGAGTGGTTTTATAATTCATACGCCACACGCACCATAGTTGTCTGCCAGCTTTACACAGGTCTCCAACTATCTTGCAGCTCTTACTGACGACATTCACTCCTGTTAGAATGCTGCTTTTGCTAGATGACGTCCTCAAGATTCAGGGATCATCATCGTTTGACTCGCCTAATAGACCTTTTTTCCTACGCACTGCGCTTTCCTACAAAAACAGAGAATGCGGCGGTGCTGCCAAAAATTGTGGAGCCCTACACACAAACCTAATTGGAAAGAGAAAGTGGCTACTTAAACACCTACAGATATCCTTTAGGGGAGCCGTGTTAAACTGGCTCATCTTTCAGATCTGTGACTGAGGTGCAGGGAGGCATGCCCAAGATCACAGATGGTGCTCAGGTTCCTGACATCTAGTCCTCGCCCATTCTACCATCATTTCTGTAACAGCTCTTAAATGTGAAGAAAGTACTGGAAAGTTTCCCTTCTTTTTCGTTGAAGGCATGCATGCTGTTTTAAGCGACTTTATAGCAACATGAACATAACTCTAATGAAAGAGGTATTTTTCTCCCAGTCATAGCAACTTACATAATCAAACTGTTCTCCTCTCTGCACAAATACTTCTGGACTCTGGCATCAAGCAAGCTTCATATTCACATAATTGCTATCTCAATGTGGTCACAGCCTTGACCTCTGCTTTTCTTACTTACAATAGCATACAGACATTCTCTATTGCTGTACATGTTTCATATTTCTCATCCTCAAAAGCTGCCTAATAGTTTATTCTTTTGGTGTACCATAAGTAATTTATATTCCCATAGATGGACATTTAAGTTGCTTACATTTTCCTATCTTTCTTTTAGTGTTACAGTGAATACATTTTTGATATTTTCCCTCCAAATCTTATATTATTGCCTTATGTTCTATACCCAGGTATAGGTTTAACCTGATGAATAATATCATTTTAATGGTTCTTGATTCTTATCATATTGCTCCCCAAATGGTTCTACCCTTTAAAATGCTGCTACACAGCACTTTCAACAAAGGCCAAATTAGAAAGAGCCTAAATGTCCATCAACTGATGAATGGATAAAGAAGATGTGGTTTATGCATACAATGGAATACTACTTGGCAATGAGAAAGGATGAAATCCTGCCATTTGCAGCAACATGGATGGAACTGGAAGGTATTATCCTGAGTGAAATAAGTCAGTCAGAGAAAGACAGATACCATATGTTTTCACTCATATGTGGAACTTGAGAAACTTAACAGAAGACCATGAAGGAAGGGAAGGGGAAAAAATTAGTCAGAGGGAGGGAGGCAAACCATAAGAGACCCTTCAATGCAGAACAAACTGAGGGTTGTTGGTGGGAAGGAGGAGAAAATGGATGATGGGCATTGAGGAGGGCACTTGATGGGATGAGCACTGGGTGTTGTATGTAAGTGATGAACCATGGGAATCTACCCCAAAAACCATGAGCACGCTGTTAGCCAACTTGACAATAAATTATATTAAAAAAAATAAAGTGCTTCTACAAATACATAAGGATATCTTTCGTTGCACTCTCACCAACAATGGGTATTAGTGTTAAAACTTCTTTTGAATAGTCCAAACACTGTACTTTCTATTAATACGGTAATATAAACTGGACAGCTACGTGCAAAAGAAAAAACTCGGCCAATTTCATACACCATGTACAAAACTAAACTCAAAATGGATTAAACACCTAAACATAAGACCCCCAAACCATGAAACTCCTAAAATAGGCAATAATCTCTTGGACATTAGCCTTAGCTACATTTTCCTGGATATGTCTCCTCTGACAGGAGAAACAAAAGCAAAAATAAATTACCGGGATTATATTAAACTAAAAGGCTTTTGCACAGTGACCCATCAACAAAACAAAAGGACAACGTACCGCATGGGAGAAGATATTTTTGGTAACAAGTTAATATTCAAAATATATACAGAACTCATACAACTCAGCACCAAAACACCCCAAATAATCCAAATAAAAATGGGCAGAGGACCTAAATAGGTATTTTTCCAAAGAAGACATAATAGATGGACAACAGACATGTGAAAAGATTCTAACCACCAGTAAACACGAGGGAAATGCAAATCAAAACCATAATGGGATATCACCCACAGCAGTTAAATGGCTAACATCAAAAAGGCAAGAAATAAAACATGTTGTCAGGGGGTGCCTGCATGGTTCAGCCAGTTAAGCATCTGACTCTTGATTTCAGTTCAGGTCATGATCTCACAGTTCATGGGATCAAGCCCCATGTTGAGCTGTGCCCTAAGAATGTGGAGCCTGCTTGGGATTCTGTCTCTCTGCCCCTCCCCCCCCCACTATCTCTTTCAAAATAAATAATTTTTTTTTAAAAAAAGTGTTGTCAAGAATGTAGAGAAAAAGTTAACATTCATGTACTGTTGGCAGGAATGTAAATTGATGCAGCCACTACGGAAACAGTATGGAGGTTCCTCAAAAAAATTAAAAATTGAAATACCATATGATCCAGTAATTCCACTGCTGGGTATTTACCCAAAGACAGCAAAAACACTAATTTGAAAAGATACGCATACCTCTATGTTTATTGCAGCATTATTTATAATAGTCAAAATACGGAAGCAACCTAGATGTCCATCAATAGATAATGGATTAAAAAGATAATAGTGTGTACACACACACACACACACACACACTGTAATATTACTCAGCCATAAAAAATGAGATTTTTCCATTTATGACAACACGAATGGACCTAGAAGCTATTATGGTAAGTACAACGGCAGATAAAGACAGACACTCTATGATTTCACTTATATGTGAAATCTAAAAAATAAAAACGCAACAAAAATAGAAACAAACTCATAAACAGAGGACAAACTGAGGGTTGTCAGAGGGGAGGAAGGTAAAGGAATCAGTGAAATATGGGGAAGATGGTAATTATACTCAACTGTGGTGAGCATTTCATAACGTATAGAATTGTCAAATTACTATGTTTGTACAACTGAAGCTAATAGAACATTGTATGTCAACTATATTTCAATAAAACATAATGTTCTTCAGTTAAGCAAATGAAAACAAATGAATACACAAATAAAAATAAAATGTTTTTTTAAAGTTTGAAGACTGGTTTGAAGACAGTATGAAAAAAATCTAATATTTTTATTTTTTTACATTTTTACTTACATTTTAGTTACATTGAAATAGTAAGATATATTATTAATTTTTTAAAAAAGAGTAATGAACATGGAAATTATTTAAAAAATATCTCCAAATTCCTTTTTATTATTTATTTTTTAAATTTTAGACAGAGAGAGAGAGAGCACACAAAGAAGGGGCAAAGGGAGAGACAGAGAGAAAAAAAAAAATCCCAACCAGACTCCATACTCAGCGTGGAGCCCGATGGAAAGTTCAATCCCATGATCCCATGACCCTGGGATCATGACCTGTGCCAAAATCAAAAGTTGGATGCTCAACCGACTGAGCCACCCAGACACCCCACCAAATTCCTTTTCATAGGGGATAATAACAGGAGATAAGTAACAATTTGGAGTTTAAAAAAACTTTTTTAAAGATAGTTCAAATATTATATATTTGTTTCTTCATATTTGCTAAATTATTAAAGAAATTTGTTATTAAATATTAAATATTACAGAAAAATAGTTTGTAATATTACATGTGAATAATTTTGTAATGATTAATATTATTGAATATACAAAAAATAGTCTTTTTTCTATGGATTCATCATATCTTCAATAACAATTGCCTTTTTCCTTGATCCATTTATATTAATATTTATTTTAATATTACATTTACTTTCCTTTAAAATTTCATTCACTATTAACTCAAACAATTGTTAAATGGTCAGTGTGTATAACTGGCCCTATGCTAAGCTTTGGCACTTTACAACCCCTGTCAAAGAGCGTACCATCTGGAGGAACACTGAATAAGGAAAATACAGAGTACCAAAGGGCAAGGGTATGCAAAAGACCTCCTTTGCTCCTTTTTAGTTTCCATGTTTGATGAGTGAAGTCACCCATGTACTAGGGAGGAAAGCTTCAGTTTGGCAGTCCTTTGCTTCTCTTAGGGGTCTTATCTCTAATATAGACTAAGTCCCTTGGGAGTCAGAGGAAACCTGAAGTCTGTGTTCAAGCTCAGCCAGGGGAAAGTGGAGAGGCTTTGATAGAATGGATCACATTTATGGATCCCCAAAATGACTCAACCTCTTCAGTGAAATTCTCTGGGATAGTATGGGACCGACAACCTTTTTAATGTTACACAGTCAACATACCCCATCCTCTTTTCTTACTGCATTCTTCTTGTTGCCAAGATGGCTATTTACAGGCAATTATTTTTTTTTTCTTTTAATGTTTATTTATCTTTGAGAGAGAGAGACACACACACAGAAACACAGCACGAGCAGGAGAGGGGCAGAGAGAGGGAGACACAGCAGGCTCCAGGCTCTGAACCGTTTGCACAGAGCCCAACACGGGGCTCGAACCCATGGTCCACGAGATCGTGACCTGAGCCGAAGTCAGACGCCGAACTGACTGAACCGCCCAGGCGCTCTTCACAGGCAATTCTTGTCTACATGTGATGCCAGTCATGTTAGAACAGGACCATGTGCTGCATGTTAAAAACGTAATGGGTGTGGAAGTGTTTTGAACACTGAGATGCATTGTATGCACTTTGGTTTTTATTTCTGTCTTGAGTTATTTATTTTTCTTTAAAAAAATGTTTATTTAGTTTTGAGAGAAAGAGAGAGAGAGAGAAAGAGCAATAGAAAATCCCAAGCAGGTGCCATGCTGTCAGTGCAGAGTCTGACGAGGAGATCAAACTCATGAACTGTGAGATAGTGCAGGGGCTTTAACTGAATATCCAAGAGATTCGTGTGGCTCTGAACTCACAAATGGTTAGATCATGACATGAGCTGAAGTCAGACGCTTAATCGACTGAGCTCTCTTTGTGAGTTATTTCAATGCTTAAGTGATGAGTTGTCCTCGACCATTTCCACATTCTTTTTTTCACAGGCCAGGACAAAGCAACCCAATGAATAGCAGCTTAGAGTGAGGCTGTGGAAACAGAAATCAAGTGTCTCCCTCCTTTCTTGTAAGAAGTTAATTTTATGTGACAATGTGTCTGCTTTGATCCATTTATTTATTTATTTATTTATTTAAAAAATTTTTTTAACGTTTATTTATTTTTGAGACAGAGAGAGACAGAGCATGAACAGGGGAGGGTCAGAGAGAGGGAGACACAGAATCTGAAACAGGCTCCAGGCTCTGAGCTGTCAGCACAGAGCCCGACGCGGGGCTCGAACTCACAGACCGCGAGATCATGATCTGAGCTGAAGTTGGCCGCTTAACCGACTGAGCCAACCAGGCACCCCAATCCATTTTTTTAATAAACAAAGTAAAATAACTGGAAACTGGAAATATATTTACAATATGATCAAGTGTTTGGAAAACTTGAATCATATCTCTTGGGGTAGTCATCTGTCACATAAGAGCAAAGAGTAGATACTTCTTGATGGCGTGGTCTAAACTAAAATTTCATTTCCTAAATTTGGATAATGAGGAAAGTTCTTGGAAAGCAGAATGGAACAAAGCTTAATTATTATACATCAACCTCAAAAAAAAAAAGTCAAGAAACGCAGTAACTGCTGTATTTGGTAAGTTTAAGAAAAATGGTCTAAATGTAAAGAAAATGTTGTAAATATTAAAATCCATAATGCATATACTTCAAAATTAGAAATACTTGAGAAGTGTAAAAATGAGAATAAATTGTACCCTCTAAGCTCATTATTTCATGGTCCTTTATATTTTAAATAGTGTCTGAAATGGATATTCTTATAAGCAGATGGGTAAATTGCCTTCAATATTAGACTTCTGATAACTTGTTTTTTTAGGAAAAACTTACAATAACATTAAAAAGTACTTTGCATAGATAAAGTTAGAGGACAGTATGCATGGATGCACTTGAATAATATTTTTGAACACAAAGAAATATAGATTGTGATTAGTAATCAAGGCAAGGCAAAGTTATCAGTTTTGCATGGGTAGCCCTATCCTCGGCACATGAGCTAGATTTTACACTGGAAGTAGGGGGACCTGGGTGGCTCAGTCGGATAAGTGTCTGACTTTGGCTCAGGTCATGACCTCGTAGTCCATGAGTTCGAGCCCGGCATAGTCAGGCTCTGTGCTGCTTCGAATTCTGTGTCCCTTCTTTCTCTGCCGCGCGTGTGTGTGTACGCGCGCGCGCGCGCTCTCTCTCTCTCTCTCTCTCTCTCTGTCAAAAATAAATAAACGTTAAAAAATTTACACTAGAAGTAGACCACTCCACATATCTAAGTCACCAAATATCTGTATCTATCTATTTGTATTTTTTTTTTAATTTGCAAAAGGAATATTCCCCTTTACGCAGGTCTACAAACGAAACTTAAGGTGTTGGAAATAACCTGAAAACTTTAACTGCAGACTTCACTTGAGCTCGGACTTCATGTGGACTTCAGCTGGCATGTGCGTTGTGAGAATGGAATGAATCCCAGGAGCAGACATAATCAGTACCATTATTCTCAGCCTTACTTAAAGAATGGTTTATACAGTAATATGAGCAGCAAGAAATCTGTTTTCCTCCTCCAGCTGGAACAGTCATGCTGGGCTGATCTATTTAATAATTACTGGCTAAATATTTACAGTGAGTCGTTTTTGTTTTAAAGCACAGTCAAGATATTTAGAAACTATGATGAGTTTATTTCCAGCAGTTAACAAATTGAAATTCTTGACTTTAGGGAAAGATAACCATATTTGGTATAATGTTTTACTCATGGTGATATAATATTAGAGCACAAGTCCTGATGGGTGTGAAATACTGATTTCTTCTCAACCAAAGCTAACCAGAAAGTCAAGGACTGGTTTCATCATTAATTTAATGCTTAAACTACTAGCAGTTCTAATATGTACTGAAGATGATAAAACTTGAACTAATTAATCAGCATGGAAAAGCAGCCTTGTGGGATTACCCTAGTATTTTCATCAGATTTCATGAGAATGTACTTTTGTTCTGTTCAATCCTTCAGGGAAAAAAAAAAAAAAAAAAAGGTAAGACTGTATCTAACGGTGATCAGCTTTTTGGAATGCACTTTTACAGAAAGAAGTACATGTTGAAGAGAATACGGAGTATAAAGCGTTTGAATTATCTCAAAATAGCCCGCCACACATAGCGGATAGCAGTGTGCCTTTCAGCACAGTTCCAGAGGCTGCAGAGATGGGGGCCAACCTGAGGGCACCTCACTGCCTTCTCTGCAATGCCACAGTGTCTGCCTCCGTGGACCTCCGTATGCCCTTCTCCCCTCTGCGTTAAGTAGCCTGATGGGTCGTGTGCCCCCTCTCCCTAACTTCTCCCTTCACTGTCCACCCCACCAGGTGGTTGTTTAAGTCACCCTTCCAAGTTCACAGCCTGTCTGTGTGAGTGTGTAAAGATAAAACCTATATTGAGAAGTGCACACACCTGGAGAGCTGGTGGTGTGCTGTTTGCACTCTCGTCATGGTATCTATTGAGGGACACAAGTTCTTTATTTCCATGCGCTCCAATTTGTAATCTTTTCCGTTAGTGTTTTCCGGGTGTGTTCTATTTCATAGAATTTTTCTCACCCAAGGTGATGACGGTATTATCTTCTATCTCTTTCTGGACTCTTGATTGTTTTTTCCTCTCGTAAACCGTTTTGCTTTTCACGATTCCCCTGGAATTACCGTTTGTATCCGTGTCGTTATATTTGGTGTAAGGTAGAATTCTACATTCCAGTCAGAGAGAAAAGCCAGCACAAAGACTGAGATTTCAGGAAACTGAGTGTGACAAGGAGACTGGAGCCAGTGATGGAGGCAGGAGGTTGTGGGGGAGAAAGGTTCAGAGGCAGATGCTGGGCAGGTAAGAGGGAGCCTTCAACCCTCCCTAAGCATTGTACTTTCTTCTAAATATCTGAGAAGCTATTGGAGAGTTGGGAGCTATTGGAGAGCTATGATGGAAAGTTGGACCAGGATCTTAATGGTGGAGGTGGGAGAACATGGATAGACTTGAGGTTCGTTTTGAAAATAAAGCCAACAAGATTTTCTGATGGATCAGATACGGGTCTGAGAGAGAAGAGAATATGAAACCTGATCCCAAGGTGGTATTTACTGAGACATGAAAACTATGAGTTAAAATTTCACTGGCTCCATGAAACTCTGGCCCAGGTTGTAAATGTTACCAGAAGTAGTCCATACCACCAATTTTGCACTTGATGGTAGAAAGTTACCTTATATTTAACAATGCCTTCTTTGTTAATGTATAAGCTCTTCAATTCCCAGGTCTCGAAATGATTGTGACAAATAATCTCCAGATATTTACCAAGCATTCTCACAGACACTATTTGATCCCAGCATCTCCATTAATTAGTCTCCTTAATTGTCAGCTGAAGAATATGAGATATGCTATTTAATAGACAGTGAAGTTAGGCCTTCAACTAAGTCTTATGACTTCAGAATTCCTACCTTCTTTTGTATGTCTTCTGTTTCCTCTACAACACCAATATCAACAGCAGAGCGCAAAAACACTCATAAAATATTTGCTAATGTGTTTATTGAATGGACCACACCTGCTGTGCCTACGCAAGAAAGAGATCTTAGCTACCCACTGATTACACCAAAAGGCTCACACCTGGAATTGTATTTCTTGTACTTAACGGTTGTATCTGTTTTTAATTCAGTTTATCTAGAAATATTTAACTTTTAAGGCCTAAACCTATTTTGTAATGAAAGTATATGGACACACCCTAGAATTACACCTTGGCTAATTTTTCTTTATCTGCTTGAATTCTCCCTAATGAGTGAGTGTGAACTAAAGCATGAACGATAAAGAACACAATGCTGTTTCTACCTGAACTTAAAAATTCAACAGAAAGAGCAACTCATCAGCAGCAATTAGTGTGGAATCCCAGATGGTCAGATGAGACCAACCATCAGCTGATTGTATTAATTTCTTAAGAAAATGTTTAACGTTGAGATGGAGTCTTCAGAAATGCACCTGATATGTTATTTTTCCAATAGGCTAATTTAATTAATTCCAACTGGATTAATTTGAACACATTACCATTGTTTATCTAAAGAGAAAGGACAGTAAGTTCTAATGTAATGGAGTGAACAGTACAAGACTGAATCTTTAAAACAACATGAATTCAAGTAACAAGAATTTATCATTTTAATACACTGAATATTCCCTCTCAGAGTAAGAATAACAAATTTATAATAATTGGCATTTATAACTTTCACAAAGCACCTATATACATCATTCCGATTGGATCTTCACCACCCCCCTTAATAATCCTGGTTTACATACATCAAATTCTTGTGCCAGGCACCGTGCTCAATGCTTTGCACATATAATCTTATTTTTTCCTAATATTCTGCAAGTTTGGTGAACTGATTAACATTTGCTGATAAGCAAGACAAATGGATTTGCCTAACTTGAACAAAATAAAATTGCTAAATTTAAAAATCTAAATGCTAAAGTTGAAGCCTGGAACTAAGACTATTTGGTGGACTATTTTTTTAAGTTTATTTATTTTGACAGAAAGAGTGTGTGTGCAAGCAGGGGTGGGATGGGGAGGGAGGGAGAGAGGGAGAGAGGGAGGGAGAGAGGGAGAGAGAGATAAAGAGAGAGAGAGAGAATCCTAAACAGGCTGTGCACTGTCAGCACGGAGTCCCATGTGGGGTTTGAACTCACGAACTGTGAGATCATGACCTGAGTTGAAATCAAGAGTTGGACACTTAACCAACTGAGCCACCCAGGTGCCCTTGGAGCACTATTTTTTGGAATCAACCAGTTCCAATGTGCTTTTTCAGACTTGATGAGATTCAACCCAACGTTCACATACTTATCAAAGTCTATTTGGCTTGACTCAGATATTGTACTCGTCTCCTTGTCCAGGTGCTTCAGTCTGCTTAACACTAATTTCTGAGCTTTGAAAGTGGAACTAAAGTAAGTTCTTTTTCCTCCAACCCATTTAGCATTTGCACAGAAAATTCAGCATATGAGTTGTAAGTTAGGGGGAAAAAACACAAGAGTCCATGCTACCTCCCAGCTTTCTAGAATCAGCAGAGAGAAAAAGGGAGGAGTCTCAGGTTACACACAGATAACAAATAAGTGGTCATATGGCTCCTGAAACCTGCAGGTTCCTACAAAACTAGGTAAGTCTTAGCTACTCAGTAAGAAACAAACCTTCTGGCAATGGGTCCAGCAGGTTTGATGGTAATGAGAGAGCTGGGTGCCCATGATGTACATGTCTAATCTCCCCTGGAGAGGTGGCCGTAGAACCATCCTCTCTCTTTTGTGTATCTCACCGGACAAAGAAAATAAAAATCCCAAGACATAACAGACAAATATGGGAGAAAACCACTGGGAGAAGGAAAGCTATTGGAACGGGTATGTGTTGTTCAAGCAAGGAGATAGTGAGCTTGCAGTCAGGGGTTGATGACAGCTAGCAGCAGCAGAGAACAGGAGGATCAAATTATGTTCTGATCTTTCTTTGCCCACTGTGTACCCTTAGGATGATCACTAGTAGTCCCGTGGCCTCAGAAGTTTATGGCAACTGCCCTGGGGTTGGTGTTCTCAGGAGAACCATCAGAGCAGCACTGAAGCCTGGCTGGGCATAGGAGCTGATGAAAACACATAATAGCTGCCAGCCTTGGTGTTTTACCTCATCCATTCCAACCCCCCAGGGGTGGTGGGTTAGTCTTTTGGGTGATGGCTTCTTACCAATTCTACTTTCTTCTGAGCATTTATAGATTGGCTGCAGTTGGTCACAGGATGGCAAATCGAAATAATTTCTTCTTATGAAGGCTAAGGTGTGTCTTAGATTTTCCTTAATATGTATTGCAGAGTAGTTGATAGCCTTAGGACAATCTAAGCTTATGGGCTAAAGAAACAAGAAATTTGATAACCATTTTGAATAAGAACAAAAAATCTGCAAAACCTATGCCCTCAGTGGCAAATGCTATTATCAGTAGCCAATCATATACTCTTCAAGTGTAGCTTTGCATTTAAAGTCAAACTACTATATTAAGACTGAACAGATGTGAATAAAATGCCTACCTGCCTGGCACATAGTACATTAGTAGGTATAAATTTCTCCCCTATGTTTTACAGGCATACACTCAGTAAGTGAAGAGCCAGATTTGTGTCTTTTTTTTTTCTCTGCACTGATATGTTTAGGCACTGTATTCGTTTCCTAAATTACCACAAATTTGGTGGCTTAAAACATTTTCTATCTCACAGTTCTGAAGGCCAGAATCTAAAATCATTCCCACTGGACTAAAAACAAGATGTTGGCAGAGCTCTGCTCCTTCTGGAAGCTCTAGGGAAGAATCTGTTTCTTGCCTCTTTGGTCTTCTTCAAGGAAAGGCAGCCGACATTCCTTGGCTTGTGCCTGCAGTGGTCCAGTCTCCAAGAACAACATCATCAAATCTCCTGCTCTGTCTTCACACGCCATCTCTGTGTCAAATCTCCCTTTGTGTCTTCCTTATAAGGACACTTGGGTTATACTGGACCCACCAAGATAATTCAGGATAATCTCTGCCATCTCAGCATCCTTAATTTAATCATGTCTACAAAGACCCTTTTATTTTGTCATACAATGTAACGTTCATAGGGATTAGGATGTGGGATCCATTTTTCATCCTGTACCACAAGTACCTGTGCCTATGCTGAGTAAGCACTCAGTAAATATTTGTTGAGTAAAGTCTCTCTCCATAGTCTTTCTCATGTCTCTCCCAGCTCCTATAATCTATATTATTGATGGTGCTTTGTCCGACCCTTATATACTCCATAGATACATCATTTGTACATACCTTCTCCCCTGTGCTCCTAGTGATCATCTAACAAAAAGTATTTTAAGCAATATGGTTGTGAAGAAGGAAACATGGACATGTTAGACTGGAACTAGATGTTGAGTTTAAAATTTTGAGTTTGGATGAAAAGTAGCAAGCAACAAGGCGATGGTTGGTTTTAAAATATATTATTTTACAAATCTATACACTTTGTAAGTCATTGTTTGAATCAGCAAGTAAGAAAGACATTAGGGATTCCTGTAACTCGAAGTTTGCCACCAGAAGTGTCAACTATAAGATTGACCTATCATGGATAACACTGGAATGGCCTTGAAGACTGTAGTTTTCATACTTGAACAAAGAATATGGCTATCAAAAAACAATGTCCTTAGCGATGGAATATCTTAAACACATGAAACACTAGCAGAAATGACTGGATTTTTGAACAGAGGATGTGTTCTAAGCCATGGATTGATATAGTGTGAATGACTGGGGCTGTAGGTGAGGACAGGCTTTGCTTCCATACACTTTAAGTAGCCTGATATAGTTAAGGAACATTTCGTAGTCATCTCACAATAGTGAAAGTAATTAGAGTTGGTCTTTATCTTCTCACATAGAAATTACAAAGATAATGAAGTTGTAGATGGAAACATAAGCAGTCAGGTGAATGTGGTACCCATAGCTCTCACCAGAAGCAAATAAACTAGAATGCTACTTCTTCATTCATCATTGTAGAGTGAGCATTCTGAATCAGTCCATCCAGATTAGGAAATACTTATTGAGCATCTATCATGTATCTGATACTATGTGAGGTGCGAGACATATGACGGGGGAGCCAGACGGACCTAAGCCCTTTCTGCATTCCTCCATACTGACATAAGCATATCCCATAAAACTTCAACAAATTACAAAAAGACCAGTGAATATAGAGATGGATCAGCAAACATACATCACCACCAATAACAACAACAAAAGCATCTCATGTTCTCCACGATGTCATAGCCAAGTTACCACTGAGCCTGGTATTAACATTCATTCATTTATTTATTTACTGAAGAACACATGTGGAGCATCTAATCTGTTCCAGACATTCTACTAACCACTAATGATATAAAAATTATTAACAAGAAGGTCATAATGGACACTTGTTTCATTAATTAACTAATTAGGCGCTAAGGACATTGAAATAAATAGAAATAATACTGAATCAAATAAACAACATCTTGGTTATCAAAAATAACAAATGTGACAAAATAAGATAACATGGTTGAGTAACACATATAAATTAAGGATAATATATCTTCACATTTTTATTACCAAAAAGTGAAATATTAGAATATAAAATTATACATCCAAAAAGACAATAAACTTCTATATGTAATGTTTTCAATTAACAAAGAATCTAATCAATAAAACTATAAAAGAAGTTCCTTTGTCAAGAGAAAATTCACTTAAAAAATTTTTGTTAATGTTTATTTATTTTTGAGAGAGAGACAGAACACAAGTGGGGAGGGGCAGAGAGAGAGGGAGACACAGAATCCAAAGCAGGCTCCAGGCTCTGAGCTGTCAGCAAAGAGCCCAATAGGGGGCTCGAACTTGTGAACTGTGAGATCATGACCTGAACCTAAGTCAGAGGCTTAACCGACTGAGCCACCCAGGTACCCCTATCAAGAGAAAAGTTAAAAGGAGCTTCAAATTAGCTAATTTCTGCATCAGACTACCTAGTGTAAGTCAAAATACAGAAACTGTAAATGTAGTTAAAATAACCATTAGATTAGCTTCCAAAGGAAAGCAGGTGAAGACATTTCTGGAGAACTAGTATGACTCACAAGAAAAACAGATTATGCAACATACATGACTCACTTTCATTCCAAGTGACAGAGCAGATTTGACAAGCATTTGCAGCCTCCCCACTAAATGACACATTCATCAATATCACATCCCTATGTTCAAGTAATGCAAGACCTCTACATTTAATTGTAAACTGTCTCATTTAGCCTGTTGCTAGAATTACTCCAGACTCTAACCTTCTGGCACAGAATCCCTATAGGGAGCAGAGCAGCTATCCTGGGTCCAACTGGTTTACTACGGTATATAAACTTACCACATGTTCTACTTGCTTGGGCATTTTGTTTCCTTTGGCAACGTGGTCTCTTTCCGAAGTTCTCTGTTGCAGGTGAGACAGGGTCAGAACTGTTAAAGGCATACAAGTGCCAGCTGACAGTGAGGAAGAGTCCAAGGAAACACCAAACATAAAATCGCAGTTGTCCAGGGCATACTTGCCCATGGACTTCCGAAATCCCCAAGAGCAATGCTGGATTACAGCACTTTGCTTGAAGTTCATAAGGGGCAATGTGAGTCATCAAGCAAATGTCAACCTATGTTCTAATATTTCCTTTTGACAAAGACTTGGGAATATTTAGTAAACAAATTCAAACTAGAAAGCTTTGTCATTTTAAAGGAGGCGCCAAGATTTACTCTCAAAAATTAACTTGGTTGAAACCCTCATATTTTTTTTTTTGGAAACTGGTATTATCCTTTCACCAAAAGATGCCTCACCAAGTGCTGTGAGATAAGGTTTACACCTATTGGAAGCTAAAATACCACTTAATGAAATCTACAACATCTGAGGCTCAAATATTACACTCAACATACAAAAAAAAAAAAAACCCAAAAAACTTTAAATGAATTTCTCATTCTAATGTGATAATAATAATAGAAATGATAGCAGGTAACGTTTACTAAGCACTTATAATGTGTCAAGCACCATGTTGATTTCCTTACAGAGGTCGTCTGATTGAATCCTCCAACAATCCTGAGAAGTAGACATTATTATAATCCCTAAAGTACTCATGAGGAAATGAATACTTTCACTGGCTAGCCTGGGCCCTCCTATAGACAAATGGCAGAGCTGAATTTGAATTCTGACCATTTGACTCTAGAGACAGTGCAAATCTCTGATTTAGGTAGATTTCTTTGTCATTGGATCAGGTGTGAGAATGTTCCTGAAAAAAAACTTTTGTTTTTTAAAAACATGTTTTTGTGCTCTCTCTTAAATCTAAATTTGTATTTAAAATGCATTTTTCTGGTTTCAAAGTGAAGCTGAAATTCTTGACAAAAACTGCATTAGGAATCAAAAAAGCTACGAGAGAAATTAAAAATTTTAAGGTATGCATCATATAACAGCAATCAGTCAACAATGTGTGGTTTCATCAGTTTCATGACTACTGTCCCCAAATGTGTAAAATTCCATATATCTTATTAAATTGCTTCACTGAATAAAAGATATATTAAAACAAACTTGCTAATGCGTGGAATAAAGAGGCAAAATTAGGAAATGTATGAACTATAGGAAAAAATAAAAACTTTCAGACCGATTACAGCAAAAAATACTTTCATAATTATTACTGTCAAATGAATTAATACATTTGTGTACCTATCAACACACAGTCTCTATACTATTTTCCCAAGATATTTTAAAGTGAAGAGCTTATGTTTTGTGGGTTCTGCCTCAAAAAGAAAGATTCAATTCTTATTATATCGATTTGTTTACAAAAACAGGTTAAGGCTTTGAGGGGCAGTTTAACCTCTTAAATGCCTTGCGATCTAAATTCTTCTGCAATTTTGCTTAGCAAATTCATATGCAGAGAGATTGAAAAAATATGTCCAATCCAGATGAAATGATCACATAGTCCCTAATTAGTGGAACCTGAGAATTTATGTGAGTTCTAATTCAGAAAATATTTTGACCTCTTTATGTAATTGACTGCCCTGTGCATATTCTGAATGTCAAAACCTGAGTAGGAGAGGTCAGAGAAAGGACCCCAAATGATCTAAGCATTACATGTTTATTTGACTGCTAAGGAAAATTTCAACGAACATTATAGCAGCAAATTGCACACTGATGATTCAGGCTCCTGTTTAGTTTGGTATTTTCAGGAAAATACAGTTACCTTAGCAACTAACATAGCACACGACACATGCCGTGGCATGCAGAATGTCTCCAAATCAAAAGCATGTCCCTCTGGAAGATATCATACCAGGAATAAGGAAAAGAAGTAAGGCAACATCTTTAGGTATGAATTATTTATCTCCTTGACAGATAGAAAATAATTTATATTTAAATCATTTTTTCTTTGCTACAGTCCTATCAAAATGACAATATGTGTATCACCTAGATGAAGAAAAATACATAAAGAAACTACATAGGTGCACAAAGTAAATTTTCAATCGAATCAACTTCTGAACATTCCATTGACTGACGTGTAAACCTATGTATCTGAATAAATTTTGGGGGGAAGGTAAGATACTCTTAAAGGTTTAAATAATTAGTTATTATCATTGAACACCAAGAAGGAGAAGTGTTTTTATCCTGATGGCAGTAACTCCAAAGTTGACATAATTACAGTGTGAGAATTTAAAACTATGCCTCTACAAGTCTAGAACAACCTGTTTGAATATGAAATATGCAATTAAAGTGATTGCTATCTGCATTGTGATAAGAGCCCCAAGTGGTACTAATTCAAAGAAAAGTAAGTGGCATGGTTTCTTTCAACCCCGTATTCATGCGCTGTAGGAGAAACAAATATTCACCTCTTGCCTTCCAAGAGCTCAAAGTTTTTAGTAACCAGACAGAAAAGTTGCTTGCTTTTGCAGAGTTGATGTTCTAGTTGGGAGAGACATACAACAAAGGAGAAAAGAAATAAACTGGGTAAATTATATTGTGCTGCCTGCCATGAAGAATCTAGAACAGGCCTCCTCTTCCTTCTTTCTCTTCCCGTCATACCAAAGCTATTAGATAGGACAGAGGAGGAGGGCAGAGGGTGGAGGAGGGTAGTACAGATCATTAGAGCCTGAGCAGACTGAAAACACCCGCAGCAGTGAGGCAGGATGGACGACCCTGGAGACTGACTACTACAGGGGATTCATCATATGAGAACATAGACTAAAAATAATAGAAGCCAGATTTGTAGCTGTTGGAGAAGGGAGTTATAAATTCGGAAACTGGGAAAACTAGAATAAATCCGAATCAGTTAGACTGGATTGAAAAAGTTAGCACTTTTAGTATATGTGCAGAAAAATACAGAAATAAACAGATATGTGTAGAAATACATATATTTATGATATATAACAGATATTTGTGATGTAAATAATATAGTATTCTACACATATATATGTATTTCACGTATTTTCTGAGAGGGCTCAGGCACCAAACTCCAATAGCAATTAGCATACCTAGAACCCAGAAATACCATTTCCCACTGAAAGGAAACAGGGCTCTTTGAAAAAAAAAAAAAAGAAATGATTCTACGGCTAGGGCAGGGAAAGTACAAATGAGCCCAGAACATCTCATCAGGCCAGAAAGCCAGGAAACACCGCAACGACTGAAATATGTCAAAAGGAAAAAGTCAACCTAGAGAGGCTCCCACTAGCCAAACTTGGGACGGTTTCAGCATCAGAATAAGTAACGGTAGCAATGGGGGAAAACATGTTGAATAAGATAGGGAACCATCAGTTCATATAAACAAACAAGTGAACAAAAATTGGAAGTCTGACAAGGAAATGATATCTAGAGTTTCAAAGCTCCTCCTCACAAACTGCTTACAAACTACAAAGGGAAGTAAGGAACTTTATAGTGGAGAAGCCTGGCAGACACCACGTTAATCAAGTGATCCAAGTGAACATCACTTGTAAAGGGCAGAATCAAACCCTTTTGCCACCTGGGAGGAAGCAGTGAGAGGGATACAGCATCAGCTCTGTGATATTTTTGTCAGCGATGCACAGCTGAATCTAATCACAGGGAAATATCAGACAAATCCCATTGTGGAACATTTTACAAGATAACTGGCCTGTAATATGGTCGTGAAAGTCAAGGCAAGACTGAAGGACTTCCAGTTTGAAGCAACTAAGGACAAACGCAATATGTGATTTTGAACCGGATACTTTTGTTATAAAAGATATTATTGGGACAAGGCGAATAAAGCAAAAATATTAAACAGCAGTATTGTGTTTATGTTCATTTTCTGACTTGGTTGGTTATATTGCAGCCACAAAGGAGAATGCCCGTGTTTGTGGGTAATACCCACTGAAAGAGTAGAGAGAGACAGGGGCGTCATGTCAGCATATTACTCTCAAGGGGTTTAGGGAAAAATTTCTTTGTATCATTCGTCCACCTCTTGTCTGTTTGTGATTGTTTCAAAATAAAGAATATGGGACTCCTGGGAGGCTCAGTTAAGTGTCTGACTTTGGCTCAGGTCACCATCTTGCGGTGTGTGGGTTCAAGCCCCGCATCGGTCTCTGTCCTGAGAGCTCGGAGCCTGGAGCCTGCTTCCCATTCTGTGTCTTCTTCTCTCTCTCTCTCTCTCTCTGCCCTTTCCCTGCTTGCTCTCTGTCTCTCTGTCTCTGTCTCTCTTTCAAAAATAATAAACAATAAAAAATTTTTAAAAAGTAAAGGATATGTAAAAAGCTAATATGGCAGATGGCGACCACACAGGAGCAACTCCTTTAAAATGTGTGTTGTCTGAAAAATATTCTCTGAAGAGGTAGCATTTCAAGCTGAGGACTGAAAAATCAGAGTCGGTCATTCAAAGATCTGCTTGGAGAGCATTCCAGGCCGAGGGAACAGCTGGTGCTGAGGCCCCAGGCGTGAAGGAATTTAGTGAGTTCCAAGAATAGAAAAATAAAAGCGTCCAGTAGAGCTGGAGCCTGGTGACTAGGGAGGAGGTGGAAGGTACATGGACAGGCTCTCCGGAAGGGCCCTTGGGTGTCGAGAAGTCTGGAACTTTATTTGAGGTGCCAAGGAAAACCATTGAAGGATTTTAGCAAGAATGTAATATGAGCTCATTCATACTTTTGAAAACCACTTTGCAGAGAAAGGAGACCAACGTTCACGTGAAGAGACAAATTAAAGGGCTATGTGCACTCGGAGGAGAAAATGAAGAAAGACGGTATGTACTTTGGGAGTAAAAGTGATAGGGTTTGTCACCATTGTTCCTGAATGAGGATGTTGAGAAAAAAAGAAAATCAAGAGTAAAAAGAACAGCTATTCCTTAGTTAGAGCTTACTCTGCACCAGGCAGCTTTTAATCACTTTATGTACATTTATTTACTCATTTAACTCCCATAACAAGACGAGTACCAGTGCTAGCCCCATCTGGAGATACAGACATATGAAGATGATTTAAGGGACAAGACCAAAGTCACACAGGCTGTAGGTGGCAGAACTGTGATTTGGATCCATAACTGCACACTTAAATATACAGTATATATAGTTTTCTTTCTAAATCCACTTTCTGAGGTATAATTTACACATAATATAACACACCACCTGTAAATGCACAGTCCAATGATATTTGACAAATGTAATTGTTTATCACCACAGAATATTTTAGCTACAGAATATTTCCACCTCTTAAGAGTTTCCACTGACCTTTTAATTTTAATTTTTAGTTTTAATTAATTAACATTGATCTGCTCTCTGTCGCTATCATTTTGTTTTTTCTCTTCTAGGATTTTATTTGAATGGAATCACACAAGAATGTACTCTTGGAGTCTAGCTTCCGCACTTGGCCTAAATGTGTTCAAGTCTCCACCATATCGTTACGCGGATCTGTAGTTTATTTTTCATTGCACAATACTATTCCCTTGTAGCTAGAGAACATAATTTGCAATCCATTCATGTGTTGATGGACATTGTGGCTTTTTACAGTGTTTGGGTATTTTAATCAAAGATTCCAGGAACATTTGTGTATGAGTCTTCTTTAGAAAACACTTTAAAATTCATTTTGAATAAATAATCTAGAAATGGAATTGCTAGTCATAGGTCTTATTTCATGAGGAAGTGGCAAACAGTTTTCCAAAGTGATGGTACCATTTGATATCCCCATTCAATAAGGTTTGAAAATGTCACTTCCTCAACGTTGCTTTGTCCACCTTTGGTATTAACAGTCTTTTTAAACTTTAGCCATTCTACTATGTGTGTGATTTACATTTTTGTGACGACTGATGTTTTTTGTCAGATACAAATACACATAGAGTGAATATTTTCTCCCCACCTATGTCTTGCCTTTTCAGTTTCTAATGATGTTTTTTGAAGTTTTTTAATTTTGGTAAAGTCCAATTAATATTGCTTTCTCCTATATAGCTTGTGTTTTTGTCCTAAAAATTTTGCTTACTTCAAGGTTTCAAGCATGTTTTCCCAGATTTTCTCTTTAAAAGGTATACAGTTTTAGCTTTTATATGGATCTGTGATCTCTTTGTAGTTAATTCTGTATATGGTATAAAGTAATGACCAAGATTGTTTTCTTTGATATGTATGGCCAGGTGTTCCAGCAGCATTTTTGAAAAGACTATCTTTGCCCTTGTTACATTGGCATCTTTGTAAAAAATGAATTGGTCCTATTTATGTGGGTCTATTTATAGCCTCCATATTCTGTTTCATTGATCCCCATGTCTATTCTTACACTAATCGTATGCTGTTTTGCTTATGGCAGTTACACAATACACCATGAAATCAGGCAGTGTCCGTCTTCTACTTTGTTCTTGTTCTTAATTTTTAAATAGATTTTACTGTGTACCACAGTTTCAGAAAAACTGTAAAGGTAGTACACAGAGTTCCCATACACTCTGCATCTAGTTTTCTATATTATTAACACATGTTTGTATGGTACACCTGCCACAATTATTGAATAATATTGATACACTATTAACTATTTTCTATCCTTTATTCTTTACCTAGTATTTCTTACTTAATTTTTCTTTCACCTAATGCTTGTTTTTTTTCTTTTTTTTTTTTTTCTGTTCCAAGATGCCACATTACAATTACTTGCCATGTCTCTTATATACCACTCGATTGGAACAGTTTCTTAGACTTCATTTTTAATGACCTTAACATTTTCATGGAGTATTAATTATAATTTTTGTACAATGCCCTTCTATTGCAATTTATCTGGATTTTCATTTTATGGTTAAACTGGAATTATGGGTTTGGGAGGAGGAAGACCACAGAGGTAAAGTGACATTTTCATCACGTTAGATCAAGGATATATGGTATCCATATAATTTACCAATATAATTTATTTATTTATGTAATTTATATGGCATCATAATTTATAATGACCTTGGTCACCTGGTTGGGGTAACTTTTGTTAGATCCCACCAGGGAGCTAAGATAGTTATTCTTTTCCCCTGTTTCCATACTGTACTCTTTGGAATGAAGTCATTACACCAGCCTATAGTTAAGAAATGGGGAGTTAGGCTCCCACCTCCTTGAGGACAAAATATCTTACATAAATTATTTGGAATTGTTTTCCAAATGAGCTTTGTCTCTTATCCCTCATTATTTATTTATTCACTTATTTATTTATATTAGTATGAACTTATAAATATTTATCTTATCATTTAGGTTATAATCCAAAACAACACTATCTTCTTGCTCAATTTGTTCCAGCTTTGGCTACCGGGAGCTCTTTCAGTTGCTTCCTAGGTCACTTGGACAAACACCCATGGATGTAGAGTTGGTTTTTTGTTTTTATTTTTGTTTTTGAGGTTTTCTTCCTTCCTTCCTTTCGTTCTTTCTTTCTTTTTTTGGGTGGGCACTTTTGACATTTTGGCCCTATAAGATGTTCCAGGCTTATCTAGTATATACCCTGCCCCGGTTCAAGGAAAGCTAAGGAATGCTATTAGAAACCAATATTTATTTACTTACTTATTTGTTCATAATTTTTTTAATGTTTATTTTTGAGAGAGAGCGTGTGCACGCATGCACACAAGTGACAGAGGGGAGAGGGGCAGAGAGAGAGAGAGAGAGAGAGAGAGAGAGAGAGAGAGAGAGAATGAATCTGAAGCAGGCTCTAGGCTCTGAGTTGTTGGCAAAGAGTCAGACTCGGGGCTCAAACTCATGAACCATGAGATCATTACCTGAGCTGAGGTGGGATGCCTAACCAACTGAGCCACCCAGGTGTCCCTAGAAACCAGGATTTAGATACAACGTGTGCTCTGCTCTTTATCAAAATTATCTTGGGTTTTTTTGGGTTTTTTTTTTTTTTTTTTTAGATTCCTTGCATCTCTATAGAAAAACCCACCTGTATTTTGATTGGGATCAGGCCAAATTCCTCCTAGATTTTAGCTTCAGCACTGGATAAACAATTGTACCTTTTACTCAAATTGGAAAATCTACAAGATAATTCGATGGGAATGGAGAAATCAAAAATTCTATTCTGGACATTTTAAATTTAATATCGAAATGTTTCATCAAGCCTCCATACATCCTCCCAGCGCTAGGGCCAGAAGATTATTAATGCTAGTTGTGAGATAAGAAGGGCAACATGAGTATTAATTAATTAATTAATTACACAGTGCCTTAAAATCTTGGCTGGTAACATGAAAATTCATTAATCATTAATGATTATCAGGGATTATAAATTTATAACTGCAGCTATTTCCACGTGGTTGTATAGAATCTCAGAAGAGGGGACAGATTCTTAAGCACCTATCACATTTTAGATATTGTTCAAGCCTTTTGCATACATATCAAGACTAACAACAACCTAAAAAGTGGCTATTATTCTTCCTAGTTGGCAATTGTGAAGATTGAATTTTGAGAGATTACATAATTTCTCAAAGTCACACAGCAGGAAAGGTGGTGCTGGGATCCAATTCATTACCCATTGAATTGTATTAAAAAAATTATCCATTATTTATTTGAAATTCAGACATAACTAGGAATCCTGCATTTTTATGTGCTAAATCTGGCAACCCTAATCTAGGACCATCTGGCTTCAAAGGCTGTGTTTTTTCCAGACCACAGTGTAAACACCATACGTCAAGAGACACATGAGAAATCTGGGAAAAAATCCTCCCCTATATTCTGTATTCTAATTTGCTGTAGTTCCACATATGCATGAAAGTGGCCTATAGTTAACACTGAAAAGGGTGCAATATAGTCTGAAGATAAAAGGGACATTTTTGGTTTTGGTTTTGGTGTTTTGTTTTGTTTTGTTTTGGCAGACAGCTACATAAGCCTTTAATAAAATTAACCTTTTGCTTCAATCAGCTGTCATCGTAAGTTTTTCCAACCCAGTAATTCTATTATATGCTTAAACTGTTTTCTAGCACTTACAAATTCAATCTAAAATATCTGGGGAAAAAAACCACAAAGTCTTGTTATATGTGATGTTCTCAGTCTCTAATTAAAAATATCAGGGCAGTAGGATTGCTGCTGGACTTGTTCCTCTTCGGACGAACGACAGTATACCAGAAGAATTAATTGATGCCCTTGCAATCAACTTTCAAGGTAAACTTAAAGTCTTCATTAGGAGCTTCAAGGCTTTGACATCTCTTCTCCTTTTAGCCTTATGCTCTTTACGATTACGATTTTCTATCTAACATGTCCCCTGTTCTCAATTTCAGTATCCAACTGTAATCTTCTTTCCTACATTGATATATTTATGTACCTCTTAATGTTTGCAAATAGGAAAAACAATGCACATTTTGAAAATTTATATAAATCTTTTTATAACCTTGGAGTGTAAATGAGACTTTCTAAACAAGATAGCAAAATTTAAAAAAAACTGTAAGGGAGAAGACTGATAGATTTACAAAAATACAGGATTTCAGGGTAATTACAAACAGTAACAAAATCAAGTCAAAAGCCAAACTGGTTAAAAATAGATGCATATGGTAGCCAATTTTTCATTGGCTAATGTATTCAACTATTCATTGACTAATTCTTTCATTTTACATTTTTAAGAATACACAGAAGTGTATGGTTTTTGCCAACATGCTCAAATTTTTCTGTTCTTTTTATTGTTACTTGTATTCCAGTCATTCCATCAGGATTCAGTTTTGTTATTGAGTTACATCTTTAGTAGCTATCTCAGTAAGTGTCATGGATGGTCAATTCTCTTGGTCTTTCTACATCTGCATTTCACTCTAACTCTGGAATGATAGCTAACCGTGTAAAGATTCCAAGGTTCAAGCTAATTGTTCCTTCAGATGGATTCAGTCTTTTCTGAGATTTATTTTTTTCCTAAGCTTTGATGTTATGCAGTTTCACTAGATGTGGCTAGAGATATGTGTATACTGATGACAGTTTTTTTTTAAGTTACAGACAATAATAGTGTGCAATCTTACATGTATATATTAATATGCAAGTATTGAAACCACAATATGTAGAGGTCAGAATACATATACACACCAAAAATGGACCCAAATTCTGAAGTCATGTCATTTTCAGTTGAGAGTCAAGATTCCCTGAGAGCAACTACATACAGAAGCACGTGTAGGGTAACCAAGCAGATGGAAGAGAGGTCAGGCTTGGAAAGCATTTTTTTTAGTCCCTTGGCTTGGACGCTGTACTTCTAAAGAATTATTTTTATATAGGAATTCCAATTTCAGTGGCAGCAGCTCAGTGGCCTAGGGCACACTTAGAGATCGTTTCAGAGAAGGAAAACATAGCTGAGCCGAAAAGAGAACCCGTGGTGAGTTGAATGGAATTACCACTTGCTGCAAAGATCACAGGGGACAAAAATGCTTCCTGTGCTCTCTTGTACCTCTGTCCTTGTTTCAGGTGTCTGAGGGCCAGAGATTGCACAATGACTTGGGTGAGGTTGGGGGCATGGTGGGGGCTTTGGGATGGGATGATCCTGCTGGCTCTCATCTGAGGCAGCTGCTGACTTCCTCCATCCCCAGGTTGCAAGACTTATCCAAGTTTAAGCCATTTGGGGGTAAATCGTGCTTACAGTTTTGGTTAAGCTTCCTAGTGGCCAAGGAGGTGACCAGGAGGGATTAGGATTGAGCTAGGACTAGGAGGAGATAAGCATTCTGGGGAAGGAATAACAACTTTCATTGGAGAAAGGTGAGAATTTGCACAGTGCCATGTTTAGCCAGATGAACTTAAAGAGATCAGAGTAATAGGGTTTAAGAGGATATTGTCTGAAGGGAGAAGGTATATACATGAGCTGAATGTCCTTTGTGGGAATGTCACATTTACTAAGGACAGATTATAGCAAGGATAATATTTTAATATGCTAAACCCTTGTGCTGTTAATCACTAGCAAAACCTAGCTCTTGCTTTTCTCACAATCTCCATGATAAAAAGCCAGGCTACTGTGACTAGACCAGAGTTGCTTTTATAAACTATAGAGTAGGGAGAACAAGGATATCAGGTAAATTAAGTTTCACTAAAGCAGGAAGGAGGAAGCTCGCCTTGTGTGTGGAGAAGATAAACTGGGAAGGATGGAATGGGAAAGGAAGGGCAAGAGGAGAGGAAGAAAGGCAAGAAATCAGATTTGAATAACTGTTCCCTCAAAATACAGCTGAAGAGAATTTCCAAAGCAGAGATGCACCTGTCATCCTGCCTTTGGGACTTTGGGACAGCAAGGCCCCTAGTGTGCCCTGGACCATAGCAAAATAACCAAAATTGTGAGTGTTCAGGCAGAGAGAGGGCTGAGTTCAGGCCCTGGTTTCCTGTGGATGTGTGGAGATTCCAGAAGATTCCTTGGTTGCCACATGCCCATGCAGGGTGAAGTAAAAGTGCCAGGAGGGCTAGAGACCAAAGGAGGCAAATCCAGACAAGAAATTAGCAGGAGCTAGGAGCTGGGACCCTGTGACTGAATCAAGTGCTTTGGTAGCGGATGTCAGTGGCTTGGAGGCCTGAAGGGGGAAGTAAAATAGGGAGGGGTCTAGGGAGGCTGTATTAAGCACATGTTTCTGACACCTGGGTTCTTCCTGACCTGGAAGAGACTATTCCTCCCAGGGCTAACCAATTTCTAGAGATACTAAAAGACTTGGGTGACCTGCAAGGTGTCTTTCATATGCACACCAACCACTGCAGAATCTGTGCCCTGAACCATCTCCTTTATGGAGCTCTCACATCCAGGACACTATCCCCTTCCCTAATCACCCGGGAACTAGGTATCAAACACTGAGGGACAGCCCCTGCACCCAGATGCTGTTGAAATTACCCAAATCAGCCAACCCTAAGCCTGCTCACCCATCCATTCCTTCATGTGGAAACCACAAAGCCTCTTGCCCACACTCTTCCCTTGTTCCCTCTGCCCCATGGCTGAGCCGCCTGCTGCCCCCCGAGGCTCCCCCACATGGTGTGCAGTGTCCCTGTCTTGGGAATAGTGAGTTACAAACTATCTTTTCAATGATACTTGTCTCCTGGTCTGTTGGCCTCAGCCTCGTTGTGCCTAAATAATAATAAAACTTACATTTTAAAACAGAGGCAATACCCAAAACCAGTGGAATAAAACGACACGTCCATAGGTGGGCCTGCCTCAGACCCCCTCCTCCCATCTATCATCCTCCTCATTCTGCATTCTGAAAACATCTGGGGAAGGATAATGGGTAGGGGAGACTCCTTGAGAAGGGAGAAATGGTCTGATCTTTGAGTTGGCATAATATTAATCTAAAAATGACTTCTTAAACCAGGAGAAGTTTATCTGCATTTCACTGGAAATGTTTAACCTCCCATGACCCACAACAAACTCACATTGGCTGGTTAGCAGGCATGAAGGTTTAACAGAAAAGGGAAGTCAGTTGGAAAAAATAACACGATAGTGTTGCATAGTTGAGTTGAATTTTCCACCCTAGTTTAGGATTCCAGTCTTTAATAATTTGTAAGAGAATTAAATTCTGCCCCTTGGGATTAATATACAACTCTAAAGTAACACATATCCACTGCAGATAATTTGGAATATTTATAATTCAAGCCAAAGAAAAACACTGGATTTACTTTCCCATTGTTTTTGGAATGTGTCTCTGCACGTATTCATTTAGCGAGTGTATGTTGTGCATAAACACTCTAACATGTTTTTCATTAAACGATATTTAAATTCATTAAACAATTTCAGACCATTAATTGGTCTTACTATTCATTGCTTCATTTATTGAGTCAGCCCCCTGTTGTTACTTATTTAAATTGTTCCTACAATTTCCTATTCTAAGTAATACTCTGACAGATATCAAAATACATTAAATGTTGGGCATATCTTGATCATTTCTAATTAGATAAATTAATAGATGACTAAATTAATAGAAATTGAGATAAATGAAAAGAAACTAAACAGAATTCCATTTTCAAGGCTTTCTGATCTTAGGCACACTTTCATGACTTTTAATTCATATCACGACATTTTCCCCAGGTATACGAATTTGTATACCTACCACCCACAGTGCATGAGAATTTCCATTTCTCTCTTCACCAAAAAACTTAAGATTTATTTTTTTTAATGTTTGTAAAATCTTTGTCAACATAAAGAAAATTAAACCTTGTTTTTTTTTAATCTCTTTCTTTGATAACCAACAGAGATGAAAATTTCTCATCTACCTGTAGGCTAATCTTTTATTTAAGTTGTGTATTCAGATACTTGCTTTTCTTTCTCAGGACATTTAGCTCTTTCCTACTGATTTCTGACAGTTCCCTCTATCACAAGGATCGTTAGCCTTGTTTGTCATATGTGTCCAATTTTTCTACTGGCTTGGCATTGCCTTCTAATTTTGTGTTTAGAGGTTTTCTTTAATTTTCTTTAATATATGATATATATTTGAAGATGAAATACTGTGATGAGCTTATCCCTCCAAATTTCCCTTTAATTTACAACTATTCAGAGAACGTTGAGAATATGCCCTTACTGGCAGGGAGTAATGATTGTAGTAAATTAAGGAAACAAGTTTAAACAAATATGTGCCTACTCAAACTCTGTCTACCAGAAACTGCCCTTCTCTCAGCCTACAGTCTTTGCAGGAGCTTCAGGGAATCTCAATGGCCTAAAATGCCCTGGTCTGTGAGCAGACAGTAAATACAATAATAACTGACAAGGTCTAGGGTTTTATAGTTATCCCATTCTTCACAGGGAGAAGCTCATTAAACTGTAGAAGCTTGTGAATTTCATTTCATTGTACAAATGCAGAAATGAGCTTGGTGACTTGCCCAGTGACATTTGGGTAGTGAGTGGGAAGACATGACCCGTATACACACATTGTTCTTTCCCCACCTTGAATCCCATGCTTTGTTTCTACAGGACTACTTTTCCATTGTTAAAAGACTGCTTAAATATAGGCTGTAGGTTGAGAAAAGTAATGAGAAGTTGAAAGTATCATCTCTGGGATAATATGTGAAAAGTGAAATTTGAACCTAGGTTGGGCTCTTATAAGTTAAATGTTATTGTCAGGCCGTATGCCTGAACTTAAAAAGTAACCTGAAACGGGGAAAAAAAAAAAATACACACACACACACACACACACACACACACAGAGATCTATAGATATAAAGATACAGAGATATAGATATCTATATATATCTATATATATAGATATATATAGATATATATAGATATATATAGATATATATCTATATATATATATATAGAGAGAGAGAGAGAGAGACTGACTCATCTTCCTCATCATAGAATACGAGCCCCATGGAGGATACAAGGCTATGATTCTGGGACCAGAATGAGGAGGTCACTGGCATGTCCACATGTGCTCACCTACGAGGGAGCGGGAGGTGGAACACATTAAAAACAATGGACCCAAGTATATGGTTGTTAAATGTGTACCTTATTCCAGACTGAGGGACGATCTCTCAAGTTATCACCCCCAGCACACACTCAATTCTGCTCTGTATCTTAACCTGGCCTTAGATTTTTTCCTAACACCTATCCCCTCTCACCTAGTATGTATTTATTTGGTTACTTATCTATCATCGAGGTCCACACACTGAAATGTAAGTTCCATGGGAGTTATAACATTAGAGCCGGCTCCTAAAACAGTACCTGTGACACAGTGGGCACCAAATATTTGTGCAGAAGTCCTAGATGAGGTCTGAGCAACACTGGGATTTTTCAGACAGACCGCAAGAGGCCTCAGGCCCTCTCCTAATGTTGGTAGGATATCTGCAATGCACCTTCTCTTTGCCATACTCCCTTCCCTGGCCAACCTCAGGGAACTCAAATATCTTCCCAATTTGGAAATTTTCTTGAGAGTTAATATTTACATGATACTACATTGATATGACTGTAAAGGACAACAGAGCTTGTTAAATGATAAAATATATTTCTTTTTCACTCTTATTTTTCAACATATTGACTTTATAAAATAATATACTCTGAACAGCTCCAATAGAACTGATTCACACAGACCGTATAGGATGGAGTTCCTTTGGAGTAACTGAGACCCTAAAAGACAGTAACTTACAGAAGAGATGAGCTTATTTCCCTTACATAAAAGCCTGAAGGCAAGCAGTCTGGTACTTGTACTTGGTTCAATTCCATAAAATGTTTAAGTTCCTGGACTGTCTTGTTATTCTACTACTTATATGGCCTCCAATCCCACAGTCCCCTCATGGAGGAAAACAGCTACTTTAGCTCCAGAAAGTCTGTAGCATTCCAGCCCACAGGAAGGCAACGGAGGCAAAGGAGAAAGGACAAAGGATGCATGATGATTGTCTATTAATGAAGATTCAAGGCTGCCATGTGACACTTCTGCTTATATTCCATTGATCAAAACTAAGTGACATGGCCTCATCTTGCTTGATGGGAGATAAGGAAATGTAGTCTTTATTCCATGTGATCATGTATCCATCTATAAAAGTCTGGGACTCTCCTACCACATAAAAAGGAAAAATGGGCACAAAGGAAAACTAGCAATTTTATGGAAGCATCTAATTGAGTGTTTTTTCTATTCAAAACAGTCATCCCAGGAGGCTAAGTACTTCCTCCAATAATGCTGACATTGCCCCAATTTTTGAACTGCCTTTGGAGCTTACAACACGTTTTTATACAGGTATCAAATACTCTATCTTAAAGAGTAAATTTGATCTTTTTTGAGATATCAAAAAGTCATCTCTGATAAAATCTTACAGATAAGATATGTGACAAAATTAGCAATATCATTTGAGGCCAAAAGTTACTTATGACTTCAAACTTCTAATTCCAGTGCATCCATTAAAGCAATTTTCAAAAGGATGGTATTATACAAATTCCCCACTACCAGAACCATCTACTCACCTCCATTACCACCAGCACTCTCATCAGTACTCAGTACATTGCTACTAGTAAGGAATGCCAACTTATAGTACTCAAGTAAATTCATTTAACGTCCCTCAACGGGTAACTTCAAGACTTACAGCCATTTGTCTGGATATGCTCTAACAGCTGATGGTATATCATTTAGTCTCCCATTCTACTTGGTATTCTTTTTTTCCTAGGATGAAAAGAACCCTATCTCCAAAATTTACATAAAGATGCCCTAAAATTAGGATCTTAGGGCAGAAAAGCTACTTGGGGCTGATTTAAAAATGCCATGTGACATTGCTTCCACCAATTAGCTACAGGTAAAGTGCTAATTATTTGTTCACTTTATCATGAGGTAGCTCAAAACATTAACTTTCCTTCTTCCAGAAATTTGACATTAGGAAAAATTATGAGTATTAGCTATGTTTTACACTTTCTAGAATTTAATACCAAATTCCTTTTGTTTTGGAATCATTATCAATTTTTCCAAACCAGGAAAGTGGTTCTTTGTTAGTCCTTCAGAACTCAACTAAACATTGGGCACCCCAAGGTCTTTCCCAGACAGTGGTTTCCCTCCTGTGTGTCCTGGTAACATGCCATTGTAGTGTATTGTACTTGCCTATGAGCCTCTCACCAAACCTAAGATTCCTTTAAGGTGGAAACCATGACATAAGCACCAATTGTGTTTCCAGCAATATCCCTGAAATTAGCAATTCAGCAATATCCCTGAAACTTAGCAGGCATTTAACAAATCTTACATCGTTTTAGAACATCCTACCTTCCTTGTTAAAGGCATATTGTATATGTGCTTACATATATTCTTGAGTCACATTTTACTGGGAGTGACTTGCTAAGTGCCCATTGTGAGCTATGCTGGGAGAGGACTCTCCCACCGATACCATACAAACCATAGTTGTTGGACAAAGGGGATGAGAAAAGAAAGAAAAATGGAGGAAAGAGAAACTGTAGGAGAAAGAGACAATACTCAGAAAGTTGATTAAATATTAAAAGTGATTTTTGGAACACAAATAAATTTTATCATTTTCTAGCTTATTATGACCATGTAAAAGATACGGCAGGATTAAGAAAAAAAGGTAAGTGGGTTATGACTGAAATATCTGCAATAATGGTATGTAAGTTAGAAATTCTGTGAAACAACATCATGCTAATAGGTCCAAAGGGGAAATATATGATCCTTTCAAGTGGTCCCAAACCACATCTGACAAGATTCAAAATCAGTTATTCCTAAACATCCTTGATAGAATAAAAATACTTTTAAAATAATAATAGTTATTATTGTATAGTACCTCTCTCAACCCAAAAGTCAGCATCAATCAACATCAATAAGCTTAATGGCAAAGAGCATTACAATTAAAGGCACAAACAAGACCAGAATGCCCACTAATAACTCCATTACGTACATCCATTATGTATACTATTCTAGAAATATTAGCAACAGCACATCTACAAAAGAAAGAAATGATGTATAAACAGTAAATAAGTGGAGAAAACTACTAATATTTGGAGAGATCATAACTGTATACAACCTATAGGTAGATTCCATTAATTTCCCATTTTATACATGAGGAAACTAAGACACAGAATGGATAAGTAGTTGACCAAGATCTCACACCTACTTTGTGGCAGAGACAGAACCTGAATTCAGGCAGTCAGTTTCCAGATTTTATACTTTAATCATTGCACTATATTACATAATATAGAGTAAACCCATTTCTCCCCCATTTCTTCCAAACACACACACACACACACACACACACACACACACACAGATTTTAGAGAAATATACGAGAGGAAAATGACATTGGATGCTTTGGTAAGAGTGGTAGGGGTGGGAGGAAGAGGAAAGGACCCTGAAGCAGAAAAGAGCACTCTTTGAGAAACAAAAAGTTTTCAGGATTGAGGCAGAGATGGATCCAGAAGAGAAATAATGATGAGCTTGAGAGGAAAGCTAGTCTTTGTAGGCCGTTTGAAATATATTTTGGAACTTGTCCTGGAGGTAATGGAAAATCATTTAGAGTTTTAAGCATGGGAGTAACATAATCAGATAAATGTTTTTTAAAAGATCACTGGGTCAACAGAGTGAATGATAGATTGGAAAGAAGCAAAAGGGACTTGTGAAGAGCAGCACTAGGGGTTATATGTTAGCAATGAATCACTAAATTCTACTCCTAAAACCTATATTACATTATATGTTAACTAACTAGAATTTAAATAAAAATTTTTAAAAAAGAAGCAAGGGATTATTTACAAGCAAATTAGAGTAGTGCAGAAAGATGATGATGGGGACTTAGACTGCAAAAGTTGCAGTGAAGAAAGAAGTAAGTGGATGGATCACAAAGGTAGCAAGTGGGCAAGATCAATGGGACTTGGTGATTGACAGGATGGGGAGAGACAGAGAAGAAATAAAAATGACTCTCAGTGCTTTGGCTTGCATATTTTTTGTGCAATGTTGCCATTCACTGATAGGGAGGAAGAAATTATGGGGAGTGTGGAATTTGGAATATGTTGAGTCAGAGACAGCAGTATGAAATCCAAGTAAAGATGTGGAATAGGCAAATGGATATATGGCACTGGAGCTCAGATGAGAGGTCTCTGTTGGGTACAACAACGATCCCATGGGAGTAAACAAGGACATGTAGGGAGAAAGTAACTCTTGAACAGAGGCTCTGAAAGAGAGACCAGCTCTCTGAAAGGATTCAGAAAATAATTGTTGAATGAATGAATGGAGAAGCCAAGGAGATAGAGAAAGTGTACCATGAACAGAGGGAAGAAAAGTCAGATACACATCATAAAAGAAAGTGGAAAAACAGTGGCCAATTTAGTCAAGTGAGGTTAAGAAATAAATTTCATGAATACAGATTGATTAAAGGATTTATTTTTGAAAGAATTCCAATATTAACATTTTGTTTATAGAGATATAATATCGAATACCTTTTCCAAGTATAGTATTATGTAAATGAAAATATGATACTTTGGGGATAATTAAATGACAGAATCAAAGAAAAATGCCATTTGGTCAATGTTCTCTGAAGAGATAGAATAACTTTTGATTCTGGCAATCTTTTACTTATTCAAAAAATTCAAATAATCAGATAATCCAATTTCCAAAACAAACCATTTAATAAAAGGATTTTTAACTGAGTGTCAAATATAACAGATGTAATTAGGAAACAGCAACATGATTTTAAGTGGGTAAAAATGTGATTGATAAATGTGTTAGAGTAGAATCCTACCAGATATTTCAGAAATAACAAATCATATAATTGACTTTGTAGTATTTTCATTCTTAATTTCATTTTCCCAGTATTTCTAGGCTGTTTAACACTTTTCATGCAGTTTTTTAGCATGGAGAATACCAAGGTAATTCAACTCAAGTTTCCTGCCATCAGGAAGCTTGCATTATTGTGAGGACGGTAATGATAAATATAATCATTTGCTTGGAATAATACAAATATGCAACAAGTTATAAGGGATTTCAATACCTGTCAGAGCGATATCCAGGAGAAAACACAGGAGTTGAGCTTTTAGGGCTCAGTAAGTGTCAGGCAGAGGAAATATAAAAACAGGCGTGGTAGGCAGAAGGAAGGCAATTTGATCAGAGAAGCAAAGGAAAGCTTTACTGCATTCAGCAAAAACAAACATTGTTTGGCATTATTGCAGAATGATGTTTAGAACCAGAAGTGAAAATACTTGACACTGAATTACCAGGTATGGGGCTAGAAGTCATGGAGGCTATAAGGAGAAACTTGGACTTTAACCTGGAGGAGAATGGAGCCTTTGTAGGGTTTGCTATAGGTAGGTAACAGTTATACACACATGTGCACGCACACGTGCATGTACACATATGCACTTGTTTAGTTATTTACTTCTTTACTTATGTATAATCAGGTCTCTGTATTGAAAATGGATTGGGACAGAACAGGACTTGGAGTCAAACAGATAAGGAAAGGGCTCACAACAGTAATTTAGGAGAATAATTTAGAAAAGATGAACAGGAGAAATGGAAGGGTAGAGAGGAAGGAAACAAGTGGGCCTTTATTATTTTTTGTTTGTGCAACACCCCTTTCTCTGATTCTTCTGATAAAAGGCAGCTTCTTCATTTGGAGAATGAATCCCACCCCTGGAGCCACCCACTCTCATCACCAATAATGGCTACTCCATGGATGGATCAAAATCTGTTAATGCCTCTTACCCTCTTACCCAATACTTCCACCACAATAACTGGGCCAAGAAGTGGAAATATAGTCCAAACTGGGCCAAAAAAATCACTTCTAGATTTGGAATTAGGAGAGAAAGTGCCATTTTCCTCTCCACATGAAGCTGTGAGCCCAGGGTTACCAGAGAGGAGGTAGCCAACACAAAAAAAGAGAAGCAGAGATCAGTGAGGGGATAGTACAAGTGAGACACTGAGAGATTCAGAAAGACACGTGGTACCATGGATTCCCTTGTTGCCCAGCTATATTTCCACCAGTCAAGGTGACACAAGTCCATTCAGGCACCCTCAGCTTTTTGAAAGTTTGAGTTACACCACTCTACTTTAGTGAGAGATCTACATTAGTACCTGTTTTCTCTGAGAGAAATCCAAAAAGGATTTTCATTTTTACGAAAAAAGGCAAAAGGTGAAAATAGCACTCAGTGTTTGTTTTGCAGATACTGGTCTAGAGATAACATGGACCCTGAGGAGTGGTGACAGTGGCCCTGCTCAGCTCCTTTCCTGGGAAATATCCTCAGCATTTCATCATCAAACCACCATAGCTTTGAACTGTGTCTGTGAGCATCTGTGTTTCAACTCCCTTTATTTTGTGCATCCGTCAGCAACATGTGACCTAAGGTATCAAAAAAGACTAAGAGAAATTATCTCTTTGGCTGGTAATGCTCAAAAAAAATTCTGTATAAATTAATGGTAATTGCTTCTTCACTTCATTCCATTTCAGCTTAGGCAAGGTTTCACAGGAAAGCTGTACTTTTGGCAGCAGAGTAAGTCTGTAGGTGATATTAGGAAAGAGTCGGGTAATATTAGGAAAGAAACAGGAAAAACAAGAAAATAAAAACAGTGCTAACTTTCTAGTTAGTAATCGGTAGAACATAGTACTGTTAAGTGAGATAGAGGAGTATATGGAGGATGAGCAGGTTTTGAGAAAAAGATGATGAGTCAAGCTTTACACATGTTAGGTTTAAGGTGCCTATCAGCCATTCAGGGGGGCATTCTGCTGACATAAGCAGATCTCAGTAAGTGTGGACAGAGTTGCATCCAGCTTTGGAAATTTACAGGCTGGAGAATTATCCCATCAAGACGAAAGATGAACACTTCAAAAGTGATGCTATTAGACAAGGAAAATGTGCAGAGTAAGAAAAATAGTGGGATATAAATAAAAACCCGGAGAATGCCAACTGTAAAGGGTCCAAAGTGAAAGAACACATTAAACAGAAAGAGAAATACCATAAAATTACAAAACAAACAAGAATTCTCAGTGATATAGAAACGAAGTGGTAGAAAATATGTAGGAAGAAGTTACTAACTCTTAAAAGCTACAAAGAGGTCCAATGTCAGAAAAGTCTCCATGGCAACTGGAAGGGCTATTAGTGCTCTTACAGAGAACTGTTAATAGAACAGTGTGAAGAAAAACACACTTCCAGTGGGCTGTGATAAACACATGAGCTGAGGAAGCTAGCTACAATCAGCGCAGTTCTCACATTTTCGTCAACAGAGGACAAAAAGGTTGGACTGCAGTTGGAGGGGAATACAGGCAAGGTTTTACCAGGTTAGGAAAGACACCAACGGGAAAACCACATACATACTCCTGTAGTATATGAAACACACATATGTGTAGTAGTATATGAATTGTACATATGTGTACAAAAAATAACTACATATACACATCTATTCTGAACCCCTAGGTTTAAATCTCATTTTCTGAGGACAATTTGTATAACTTCCCTGTGTCTCTTTTATTCTTTCTGTAATATGAGAATAGTGGGATAATAACTAGAAATTGTTCAATGGAATCATCGTGAAGGTTAAATGTGTTAACAGGTGGAAAGAAGAGAGAGCACATCCCGGGACATAGTCAGCACTCAGGAAATACTAGCTACCATCACAATAAAGATAATCCATCTTTGCCTTCATATTTACTTGGAAATCTCTTTGAGGTTGCTCAAGTGTGTAGGTAGAGAAGGATGCCAGAGCTCACAGAGATATATCACTACTTCAAGTTCTTAATAACGGACAGAACTCTCAATGCCAAAAATACTTTGGACTGGCTGACAAGGCATTAAGCATTGATTTTCTGGCTCTCTCTGTCAGTCTTCTTCCTTGTAAGTGTTTTCTTTTCCTCTCAACTCCAGGCCCCCAAGTGTCTTTTTTATCTACTTACGCTGACTCCCAGAAGTGCTACTTTTCAGTGTCACAGAGAGCATGACATCATCACTGGAGGACAGGGTGCATATGCTTCATATATCAGTCAGTTGATGGCACCTGCCTAGGTCTTATTTCTGCAAAACATCTACACTCATTCCTCACAAATGTTGAGACACATTCTTTAGACCACATAGCAATTTTTTAAAATATGAAGAATGATTAAGGATGAAATGGTGATAATATGATGTAATAAAAATCAGAATTAAAAAGTTCATCTATAATACAATTTCAACTCTAAAAATATATACAGGTGTGTGTTTATATTGTGCTTAAAAAGCACAGAAAAACTGGAAGAAATAGAACTGGCATTCTTCACAGAACTAGAACCAACAATCCTAAAATTTGTATGGAACCACAAAAGACCCCAATTGGTCAAATTAATGTTGAAAAGGAAAACCAGAGCTCAAGGCATCATAATCCCGGACTTTAACCCATACTACAAAGCTGTAATCATCAATACAGTATGGCACTGGCATAAAAACAGACATATAGATCAATGGAATGGAATAGAGAACCCAGAAATGGACCCACAAATATATGGCCAACCAATCTTTGACAAAGCAAGAAAGAGTATCCGAAGGAAGAGAAGATAGTCTCTTTAGCAAACAGTGCTAAGAAAACTGGACAGAGACATGCAGAATTAGACTGGACCACCTTCTTACACTGTACATAAAAATAAATTCAAAATGGATAAAAGACCTAAATGTGAGACAGGAAACCATCAGGATCCGAGAGGAGAAAACAGGCAGCAAGTTCTTTGACCTCAACCACAGCAACTTCTTACTTGACATGTGTCCAGAGGCAAGGGAAATAAAAGCAAAAATGAACTATTGAGACCTCATGGAGATAAAAAGCTTCTGCACAGTGAAGGAAACAGTCAACAAAACTAAAAGGCCATCGACAAAATAGAAGAAGATATTTGCAAATGACAAATTGGATAAAGTTTTCGTATCCAAAATCTATAAAGAACTTATCAAACTAAACACCCAAAAAACAAATGATCCAGTGAAGAAATGGACAGAAGACATGAACAGACACTTTTCCAAAGAAGACATTCAGATGGCTGACAGACACATGAAAAGATGCTCAACATCACTCATCATCAGGGAAATACAAGTAAAATCCATGATGAGATACCACCTCACACCTGTCAGAATGGCTAAAATTAACAACAGATGTTGGCGAGGATGAGGAGAAAGGGAAACTCTCTTGCACTGTTGGTGGGAATGCACACTGGTGCAGCCACTCTAGAAATAGTATAGAGCTTCCTCAAAAAATTAAAAATAGAACTACCCTACGACCTAGCAATTACACTCCTAGGAATTTATCCAAAGGATACAGGAAAGGTACAGTCATCCAAATCAATCGTACTTTCTCTGGAATTGAAGCCAGTCACTTTACACAAGTATCTATGGAACCAATTATCCCACAGGTGGAGATTTCTTGGAGGGTGAACCTGGTTCTGCAGCCCTAGCTTCTGGGAATGTGGCTGAACTGGTTAATGAGGCCTCCCTTTGGTTTCTAGGAATAACAGTCACAGTTGCCCAAATAAAAATTTCCATGTGTCGAAATTCTGTTGGATGCTGAGACTGAGGTCTTTACCTGTCTTCTAAGAACTTCTGTGAGGACATTTGCAAACATTTGTTTTCATGCTATTTTAGCCTTCAAAAATTTGTTATACTCTGTCCTGGAGTAGCATTCACAGTATCAGCATCCTTGATGTATTTGTAATTGTTATAGGAAAAAAAAAACAAAAAAAACATCTGCTATTAAAAACAAAAGCAACTTGTGCTTTTGTAGGATAACAGGCAAATGTGTGCATTAATCTATGGAGCCGTGATAATAGAGATATCAGATATTCTTACTGTAAGACCCTCTGCTTTAAATATTTAGAATTTAAGCCAAAGCAATCTTGACAAAGAAGAACAAAACTGGAGGCATCACAATTCCAAATTTCAGGATTTACTACAAAGCTGTAGTAATCAAAACAGTATGGTAGTGGCACAAAATGAGACACATGGATCAACAGAATAAAAGAGAGACCCCAGAAATAAACCCACAATTATACGGTTAATTAATGTATGACAAAGCAGGCAAGAATATACAATGGAAAAAAGACGGTCTCTTCAATAAACAGAGCTGGAAAAACTGGAAAGCCACATGTAAAAGAATTAAATGGACTACTTTCTAACACTATACACAAAAATAAACTCAAAATGGAATGAAGACCTAAACGTGAGAACTTTCAGGCCTCAACCCCCTGTATACTCATAAAAATCCTAGAAAAGAACACAGGCAATAATTTCTCTGACATTGGTCGTAGCAACATTGTACTAGATATGTGTCCTCAGGCAAGGGAAACAAAAGGAAAAATAAACTATCCGGACTATATCAAAGCAAAAGACTTCTGCACAGCAAAAGAAACCATCAACAAAATAAAAAGACAACCTGCAGAATAGGAGAGGATATTTGTAAATTATACATCCAATAAGGGGCTCATATCCAAAATCTGTGAAGAACCTCTATAACTCAACACCAAAAAAACAAATTATTTGATTAAAAATGGGCAGAGGACCCGAATAGACATTTTTCCAAGTCTAGATGGCCAAGAGATACATGAAAAGATGCTTAACATCACTCATCATCAGGAAAATGCAGTCAATAGCTACACTTGTGGCGAACATAGCATAATATATAAATTTGTCAGATCTGATGTGTACTAAGTTGTACACCTGAAACTAATGTAACATTATGTGCCAACTATACTCAACTATTTAAATTTTTTTTAATTTAATAAAAATAAAATAAAATACTTAGGATTCATAGAATTGCCTTCTCTAATATTTTCCTTATGTTTCCATACGTGAGATATCTATGTATATTCTGAGAAAAAGATGGGGAAAATTATTTGGAATTCACCAGGTTATATTACTTCTTTTTAGCATCCAAACCTACTTTCTCTTACAGAATTAATACTTATAAGGAATACAAAGTAAAAAACAGAAAAAACAAAAAAAAAAAACCAAAAAAAACAAAAACAAAACAAAAAACAACCTGGAGGGGGTTTTGGTTTATTCAATTAGAAATGCTGATAACAAAATTCTACCAGCACCAGGAAACAATTCTTCCTCTTACTATGTTTTCTTTCTACACATTTAAAAATAGTCGCTTCCACTAATCTATAAAGCTGCATGTTTCGAATTGGGGTGGGGTAGTTGTTTGTATTGTGTTTGTTTTTTTGGGTTTTTTTTTTTTGTTGTTGTTTTTTGTTTTTGTAACTGGAAGTTTTAGCATGGAAACTGCAATGGACCTCTATGCTTCAAAATTATTTACAACTTCAGGAATTCTCAATTCCCAGCCAATCTTTGTGAACTTGTAGTCTGACAACAAAATCAGAATGAGCAGAAAGGAAGGTTGTTAGTAATCCTTTATCTAGCAGGTTTGCAAAACAAGGCCCTCAGTATCCATCAAAACCATAAAAAACCACCCTTTTTGTCTCTAAGAACATCATAGGTACAATCTGGAAAAAAATAAGACAAAAGAAAGAGGAAGAAAGTGAGATGCAATGAGAGAAATCCCTAGTCCTCTGGAATCCTGATTTCACGTCTCCTAAACTAGTCTCAGAATCTATCAGCTATTATAGTTTTGTTTTCCAGGCAGGAAGCAGAATTCTCAGATAATCCAATGCAAGCCCTTAGAATTTCTCTTTGGGTTTTTTGTTCTATTTCCAACCCTGCCCCCCCAAGCAATGCAATCTTTCCTTATGATCACTAGTAACATGGAATTGCCAGTGTGCTCTGATTAATTACCTGAGTCAGCCATTCATCAAGAGTGCATATCAGAGGGTATATACTAACAGCACAATGTAGCAATTCCCTTAGAGGTGTTTACAGGATATGGGAGAAGAAAAATAATTATCCCTTGTTTTAGTTTTTACTATGTGCTGTACAAGATGTTGGAGAAAAACCCGGAGACAAACAATTACCGAGTGATTTGATAAGGGTTATTATGAAGGTAAGTGGAAAGCGTTAGCAAAAAAATGGAGGGTTGCATAACTTTGCCTCCTTTTCCACCCTAGATAATGCAACATTTAAGCTAGGCTATTTAAGGTTTTTACTCTACCTTACTGCTGGTAATAGACACTAATCTGAGCGATCTTAATAAACAAACAAAGCATGTTTTATTACACACATCAACAACAACTGAAGCAACCTGGAAAGAGTAGTGTGCAAACGGCAAAATAGCATAGCTGGACTGTGTGGGCTCACATCTCAACTCTGCTACTCATTTGCTGTGAGACCCTGAGCAGGTCACATAATCTGTGTTTCATGGTATTGAAGTGAAAATATATGTATAAAAGGCATATAAAGTGCCTGGCACATGGCTCACGGGGCCTGAGAAACTGGCACCAGAACTGAAGATCACCTGTGGCTTCCTCGCTCATCGCTGTCACTCTCTGACCTTCAGCCTTTTGCTCTCTTTCTCAGGCTATAGATCACAGGGACTTGGAAAAACAGGTCAAGAAAAAACAAAATGTAAAGGGCTTTGTATACAATGCTAAGACATTGGAACTTACTGTCAGTTAATGAGCCAGAAGTTTCTTGAAGCAGTGAGGTAACATGCTTATTTATAATTAGGATGTTTAAGAAAGATCACATAGCAGCATAGCGATTGGACAGAAAGATGGATGAGATCCCGTTTTATCCTTCAGATCTCTATTTACTATTTACAGGTATTTTTCTTGTCACCTACCTAAGATGAGTGGAGCTATATCTATACTTATATATCTATCCATACAGATAGGGAAGGAGAAAGAGAGAAGAGACATGGTGTTTTGTTAGGGGCGACTAGAGGATCTTCTGAGGAGAGATGTATTAGTTTGCTATGGTTGCCATAACAAAATACCACAAACTAAGTGGCTTAAAAAAACAGAAATTTGTTTTCTCACCATTCTGGAGTCTGGAAGTCCAAGGTCAGGGTGTTGGGAAGGTTTGTTTCCTCCCCTGAGGTGTCTCTCTTTTGGCTCTCAGATGGCCACTTTCTTGCTGTGTCCTCACATAACCTTTCCTCGGTTCATCACATCACCGATGTCTCTGTGTGTGTCCTAATATCCCCTTTTCATAAGGACACAGTCAGATTGGATTAGGGCCCACCCTAGTGGCCTCATTTTAATTTGATTACCTCTTTAAAGGCCCTCCAAATATAATCACATTCTGAGGCACTAGGGATTAGGGCTTTGACATATAAATTTGGTGGTGGTACAGGCACAATGTAGTCCCTAACAGAGAGTAAAATATTTTTGTTAGGAAGACAAGAATCCACAGTGGCATCAGGAGCAGAAAGAAATGGATTACAGATGATTTTCTCATGTAGAATTAGGACTTACTGATTGATTTGATGTGGAACGAGAGACGTAGGAAGAAGGGAGACTATCTGTAAGTGTTCTACCTTGGCTAGCTGGATATACAGCAGTATACTTAAAAACAAAACAGATTTAGCGTAAGATGCAGATTTGGGAGATTAGGGCAATCGTTTATACTGCATTCAATAGATAGCTAGCATGTTTTTATTGCATCCCTAGCAGTTTTAGAGAAACAAATTCCCTAAGCTGGAGTTTACGGTCAATGGTTCTCAAAATATGTAAACTTTGAGGTATCTATTAGATACTGAGACGATTAGATATAGAAAAGTGGAGATGTTGGGTAAGCAGTTGAATGTACAAATGTGAATTTCAAGGGTTGGGTGGGCACTGTAGCTAGCAATGTAGAAGGCAGCGTAAATATATTACTAAAGCCATGAACCTGAGTGTGTTCACGCAAGAACTATCAAGGTTGAGAAACAGTCTCTGAATCAGGCAAACATGAATGGGTTATAAAGAAGAGGAAGGCCCAGTAAAAAGACAAGGGAAACAGATCGAGCAGTGAAATAGGGGGAAAAAAAAACAAAGAATGACTTCAGTTCAGTTTTGACTATGTCCAGTTGAGATTGCCTACAGAATTTTAGTTTATGTACCTTCAAATTAGCATTATAGGATAGCAATTTTATTTTTTTTAATTTTTTTAACGTTTATTTATTTTTGAGACAGAGAGAGAAAGACAGAGTATGAATGGGGGAGGGTCAGAGAGAGAGGGAGACACAGAATCTGAAACAGGATCCAGGCTCTGAGCTGTCAGCACAGAGCCCAATGCGGGGCTCGAACTCACTGGCCGCAAGATCATGACCTGAGCTGAAGTCAGACGCTCAACCAACTGAGCCACTCAAGTGCCCCTATAGGATAGTAATTTTAAAATACAAGGTTTAGGGCGCCTGGGTGGCGCAGTCGGTTAACCGTCCGACTTCAGCCAGGTCACGATCTCGCGGTCCGTGAGTTCGAGCCCCGCGTCGGGCTCTGTGCAGACAGCTCAGAGCCTGGAGCCTGTTTCCGATTCTGTGTCTCCCTCTCTCTCTGCCCCTCCCCCGTTCATGCTCTGTCTCTCTCTGTCCCAAAAATAAATAAACGTTGGGGAAAAAAAATACAAGGTTTATATGGGGCACATAAATGGCTTAGCTGGTTAAGCATCAGACTCTTGATTTTGGCTCAGGTCATGATCTCACGGTTTGTGAGTTGGAGCTCTGAGATGGGCTCTGTGCTGATAACGTGGAGCCTACTTGGGAGTCTCTGTCTCCTCTCTCTCTGCCCCTCCCCAACTCACTGGCTCGCTCTCTCTCAAAATAAATAAACATTAAAAAATAATAAAAATAAAATAAAACTAACATAAAAAGAGTTTACATATTCGGGTCATAACAAATAATAACTCTATCTAACTGTGCTAAATGTACAAGTTCTAAGGAAAGGAATTTAATGTGTTACCTACACCAATCTGTAATCAAGAGGGAACAGCCCAAACTCTCAGAGTCCCAAACAGACCTTACTTTGCCTCTGGCAACCTTGTATAAAACGCTTATTTGCTTAGCACAGATTATGCAAAAGTAAACTGGAGCCGACTGGCTGTCACCAGCACCAACTTTCAGCGTCGTGTACAATATTGACAGATACTTGCTCACCGCATTGTGTTTGCCCATCTAAATTTCCCTTGGTTCCCATTATTCTAAGTCCCCAGACTTCAAGAAGGTTTTCTCTTTCTTTCATGTTTCAAGCCTTTAATTACTCCTTCAGACATACCTCCTCAGTTTGGCAGTGTAAAAACAGACTTCAGGGAAAGATTTTCTAGAATTAAACAAATGGATTACGTCAGTGTTTTCCTGCTCTTTTAAGAATTAGGGCAAAATTATGTCTTTGTCACGTAGCCCACGTGAGTTTGGGCCAAAGAGCACATTGGCAATGATTCCTCAGGGAGGATGTTAAGCCGTCCCTCGTCATCAGTCACAGATGATGCTGATAATCTTGGGGAAGACAAAAATGAAATTTTCTTCATTCCTCTGATAAGACCTTCATTTCCTTTCAGACAGTCTAATTTCACCATTAGTACATTTGTGCTGCTGGGACAGTGTAGCATAATGTGTCTTTGCCAGTTTTTTCCCCAGTCTTGCCAGTCCCACTCATTATTCCCATTTTGTATTTATTTATTTATTTATTTATTTATTTATTTATAAATGGAAGACATGACTTTTTTTTTTTTTAACGTTTATTCATTTTTGAGACAGAGGGAGACAGAGCATGAGCAGGGAAGGGGCAGAGAGAGACACAGAATCCTAAGCAAGCTCCTGGCTCTGAGTTGTCAGCATAGAGCCCGATGCAGGGCTCGAACCCAGGAACTGTGAATTCATGACCTGAGCCAAAGTCAGACGCTTAACCGACTGAGCCACCCAGGAGCCCCTGTTCCCATTTTGTTTTTGAAAACCATCCACCTTTTGATTAGTAATCATCTTTTCCAAATCTGTCTGCAATTTTGCTTTCCCCAAAACATACACACAAGTGATTTTCTTAAAAAACAAATACATAAATATAATTTTAGCTCCCTTTTGTACTTCCTCTTCATAATAAGGCTATTAAACATTCTCCAGTTCCTAATACAGCCAAAATCAGAGGGGGACTCAGATTTTTTAACCTATTCTAAATGAGTGCCATTTTATAAATTAATTGCAAGGTCGACATGAACTTGTTCAGACACATGAAGGAGAAAAGCCAAAACTCTGCCATTTCCTCTCAAGTTACCAATCCTCACCCCACCCCACCTCCCATTTCTTTCTCTCAAGCTTCTCACCTCAACTTGCACACATAGTAAAGACAGTCTTTACCCATGATGTGGACCGTAGTCCAGAAAGCACAGAATAGTCCCAGGCTCTCTCAAATGGTGACATGGAAAAGAAGAAAAACATGGGGCAATTAGCGAGGTCTCCCGGGGGTGTCAGAGGAAGAAGGCACGTGGGAGATCATATTATCAAGGACAAGCAAACTCTGACATCTTCAGGGCCATAAATGACCAAAACCGAACAAAAATAGGTGTGGCCCAATGCAGAGAATACACCCATAAAGATGGAGCTGACACTACTCATGTCCAGCCAAAGGCTGCCATTCACAGCCGTGGGACCAGTGCTGTCAGAGCTCCTGAGCCTTACTCTTATTTTTTAGAGTTGGGTCTTTTAATTTTTATTTTTTGAGATAATCAGAAAGGTTGTTGTTTTGTTTTGTTTTTAATATGTGTACCATAACTCGAGTGTAGGGGCGCCTGGGTGGCAGTTAAGCATCCGTTTTCGGCTCAGGTCATGATCTTATGGTTCATGGGTTCGAGTCCCATGTCAGGCTCTGTGCTGGCAACTCAGAGCCTGGATCCTGTTTCAGATTCTGTGTCTCCCTCTCTCTCTGCCCCTTCCCTGCTGCCGCTCTCTTTCTCTCTCTCAAAAATAAATAAAAGCTAAAATAATAATAATAATAATAATAATAATAATAAAAATAAAATAACTCGAGTTTGTAAGTCAACTGATTTTTCCTTGACACTGTTAGACTTAAAGGACACCAAGTTAAAACTTCTTTTACAAGGAAACAGTATTGCAGATGTCTAACCAAAAGTCACACGATGATTAGCAGGCAGAACCCAGATCAAAAAATAAATTTCATGCCCCCTGAATATTCTCCAGCTGTTATGGTGATGAGTAACCCAATTAATCAAATTTGGAAATGGAAATATAGAAAGCAAGGTAGCAAATTCTTCAATTAAGAAATAATAAAAGGAAGAGTATTATTATTCTCCCCCTTCATTATTTTGACATGCTTTTTGGTTTCTTTCATTTTGTGTCTTGTCAGGGAAGAAAGAAAAAGAAAGAGGGAGAGAGAGCTTCCTGGAGAGAAAATTAAATCTGTTTTGAAGGCTTGTGTATGTGCCAGATAACTTCCTTGGGACTTAAAAAAGATATACTTAAAAGATAAAGTCTATTTTTTAATCTTATTTAAGAAATTAGAGAATAAAGTAGGTAAATAGTAAATGAAATGAGATCAAAAAAGCATAATTAATGTAAAACTTCCTTCACATAAGTTAAAAAAGAATTAAAGAACCTAAAGAATTTTGTGTGAATTGAATTCCTTAAGGTATTGTAAGGTAAACATGGGGTCTGGGACAATGCTAAATTTGCACAAGATTATCTAAAGGTTACCTCTGATAGTGAGAGAGAGACTTCTGACCCGTGCACCTCCATTTGAGGCCTTGAAGGCATGAGATACACAGGATTAAAATATTTTCAGTGCATGTTTGAATGGGGCTCTGCTAGGATCAGGGTAAAAGACTGAGTGGATACTTCTCGATTTATTCTAAATAGCACAGGAAACCACTGGAGAGTGGTAAGCAGGGAAATGACCTATCCCATGGGGAAGACTGACAGGATTGCGGAGGCTCTGTAAGAGAACAGAACTGGAGAGCATCCCTGCTCTGCATCCTGGAACAAAAGAGAAAATGAAGAAGAAAGACGGGTTTCTAACCTCGATATACGCGTAATGCAGAGGCCCAGACACCTGCAAGGGAAAAGAGTCTCTGACTTGGCCAGCTTTGTGCCAGGAAGGTGATTTGGCTGACTGAATAAACACTGGCCAGAATTGGAAGAATGCCCAAATCTTGCTTGTAAAATATACCCATTAAACCTCCAAGCTGCTTCATCAAAACATGGGCTTAAAGACAACCTACAGAGCCAGTTCTGACTGGAATAGAGACCACCTTCTGCAAAGGCAGCAGTGCTCGTGTGGGAGGCTGGCGGGGCTTAGCACTGGCACCACATGCCTGTTCATCTTACCTGCCAGCCTTTGCTTTGCATTTGTTTTTTTTTTTTTTTTTTAATATGACCTCTTTAGGGTCTGTGGGCATTGCTGGTAGCAACGTGAATTGGCACAATCGGGCCGTACACATTAAGAAGGCTAAAAATGTGCATTCACTCTGACCCGACAACATTACTTGTGACTTTATCTTGAGGGAATGATCAGAGATGCAGTGATGAGAGCAACAAATGGAGAAAGCATAAAGGTCCAACAATAGTGCATGGGTCAGGTACATTAGGGCACCTGTGCAGCCATTCAATGTCAAGTTCGAGAAAAAGACTTCATGACGGAAAAGAAATCTGCAACATAATTTTAAGTAACAGAGACTACAAAATACTATACGGGACGGGAGTCCGATTTTTTAAGGATCTGCTTTAATATATACATATTTAATTACATTGTATATTATAATAAAGTGTTAAGAGTGGTCCTTTCTCCAAGGCCTATATATTTTTTAAAATTTTTTAATGTTTATTCATCTTTTTAAAATATAATTTATTGTCAAGTTGGCTAATATACAGTGTATACAGTGTGTTATTGGTTTTGGGGGTAGATTTCCGTGATTCATTGCCTACATACGATACCCACTGCTCATACCAACAAGTGCCCTCCTCAATGCCCATCACCCATTTTCCCCTCTCCCCTGCCCTCCCCTCACCAACCCTCAGTTTGTTCTCTGTATTTAAGAGTCTCTTATAGTTTGCCTCCCTGTTTGAAACTGTTTTTCCCCTTCCCATCCCCCATGATCTTCTGTTACGTTCCTTAAGTTCCACAAATGAGTGAAAACATATAATATCTCTTTCTCTGACTTATTTCACTTAGTATAATATCCTCCAGTTGCATCCACGTTGCTGCAAATGGCAGGATTTCATTCTTTCTCATTGCCAAGTAATAGTCTGTTGTATATATAAACCACATCTTCTTTATCCATTCATCAGTTGATGGACATTTGGACTCTTTCCATAATTGGGCTATTGTTGAAAGTGCTGTTATAAACACTGGGGTACATGTGCCCCTATGCATCAGCACTCCTGTATCCTTTGGATAAATTCCTAGCAGTGCTATTGTTGGGGCGTAAGGTAATTCTATTTTTAATTTTTTGAGGAACCTCCACACCATTTTCCTGAGCGGCTGCACCAGTTTGCATTCCCACCAACAGTGCAAGAGGGTTCCCGTTTCTCCACATCCTCGTCAGGATCTGCTGTTTCCTGAGTTGTTCGTTTTAGCCACTCTGACAGGTGTGAGGTGGTACCTCAATGTGATTTTGATTTGTATTTCCCTGATGATGAGTGATGTTGAGCATCTTTTCATGTTAGACTATATTTTTTAAAACTGATTCTCTATTTTCTTAAGTTTTTATAATGAACATAATTATTTTTGTAATTTAAAACACTTCTCTCAAAATGTACTGATATCGCCACTGAAAGCTCTGTGTCCAAAATGCTTACCTGTAACATCCTTAAGGCTTGTCTTCCAACCTGACCAGTAGGGGTTAGGACAGCAACTCTGGTCAACAGAAACCTGGAAGACATGAAATGTTGGGTGACATAAGAGAAAGAAAACAGTCTGTTACACACCCCGACTTTGTAATCCCACATATTCCATATATTTTCATGTTTTTTTTTTTTTTCTTATTTTCGGACTTGAGTTTCCCAAGCTTGATGCATTTGGTAGTGACATTCTCCTTTTCCTCCCAGACGCATGCTGCACAGTGCAGACAAAAGTCTACCCGGTCCATGCTTTATCTCCAGCGCTTACTAGGAGCTAGGTAAGTATTTGCTGAATAAAATTAAAAGAATGGATGAAGCTAAGCCCTATTAACAGGGAATCAGAGAGAAACATGGCATAGGGCACTGATAAACACAGGTGCGTTCAGGTCAGTTTTCAGTAGAAACAAAAGTACAATGTCTAGGAGGACTGAATTAAACTGTTTGCAAGGGTATATTATCCTGCAGATGGTAGTATTTTAGGAGCTACTAATTTCTCATATGAAGGGCTTCAGACAGGGATTTCTTTTCCCCAACAAGCAAGAAGATTAAGACCTATGGGGAAAAAATTGATATTCATAGACTAGCACTGATGCCATCTCAAGGCATAGAATGAAAGGTTGTGGGGGGACTTCAGAGGGAAGAAGGAGAAGTAAAATAAATGAGGCTATGCAAATTACACACATTCTAAAATTATTTCTCTGTGCTATTTAATTCAAAAATTATAAATGCAGGGAGCATGTCATAAAACCCTATGATATTTTCTATAACCCAAATACGTATCAAGGATCTTGAAAACGTTCATCTCTCTGATGAAGTGTGGATGCAAACTAATTATAAATAATAAATGTAGACAAAGATTTTTATACAAACAAGGTTGATCCATGGATTCAAAGGAGAAATTCCATTTTATACATAAATCACAGGGAGATAGAGCTGAAAGGGACCTTGGCCATAGTAGTCAGAGTTTTCCAGGGAAACAGAACCAATAGGGTGGGGGGAGAGAAAACCTCTTTGAAGGAATTAGCTTATGCAATTGTGGAGGCTGACAAGTCCAAAATCTGCAGCAGGCTGGAGACCAAGGAAAGAGTTGATGGTTTAGTTCAAATCAAAAGGCAGCTGCAGTCACAATGCCCTTTTTGGGGGTTAAGGGAGGAATACATCTTTTTCTGTTAGGGCCTTCAACTGATTGGATAAGGCCCATTCACATTATGAAGGATTATCTGCTTTACTTAGAGGCTAGTGATTTAAATGATAATCTCATCTAAAAAAATACCTCCAAACCAACATCCAGATGTGTTTGACCAAATATCTAGATAATCTGGACTAGCCAAGTTGACACATAGAATTGGCCATCACATGAACCCATATGCACATTTGGAAGGACTCTCAGAAAAGTGAACTTCCCAAGCTTGTTTGCAAATAGACCATTGCCATCTTTCCTTGGTGTTGATATAAATTTTTTCCTGAAGTCTGCAAAAAGCCCTTGACGTTCATTTCTAGAGCTAGAAGATATCAGACAATACCTTTTACTCTTTTATTTTAAGGATAGCGTGACTTGTTCCAAAAGTACGTAACTCATCTTTCAGGGATATGGATTATCTAATTCACTTGGCATCCCAGATGCTCTTAGAGATCTCATGATTTCCACACTGTAAGACTCCAATACCTACTTGCTCAATTAAACTAAGCCCGGTTCTTAATGAGCTCAGTCAGAAATTTTTCATGCCACATCACCTGACTTCTCTCATTTTCATTTTACTTTTCTAAACAAAACAGGATTTACTAATAATCTCTAATGTAATACAAGTGGTAGCTATGCTAAGTAAGTAATAGCTTTAGCGGAGAGAAATGGCAAGAAAGGCTCTTTCTGAAGGGGAGACTTGGAGAATAGGACACATGTAGTCAGAGAGGAACGTGGAGAGCTGCAAAGGAAGGAAACTGCATGAAATGAAAGAGGACAAAAGGTCTGAGGCATACGCGCACTGCGAATTGTGCACAGAGCTGTCGAGGGAAGATACGTGGGCATGTACATAGTGAACTTGAAGACAGCATAAATAGTTTGTACTTTAAAGAGTTTCAAGCGTTAGAGTTTCGTACTGAGAAGTAACGTCATTCAAGTGTTTTTTTTTACATAGAGGGGAAAAAAAAACTATTCTGGTCATATGAATGTAACCTCTTTAAGCTACTTGATCTTTGCCTTCTGTCTCCTGTTCCCGTGTTTTTTAAATGACAGAATAATCCAATTCCGCGTATAAATTATACAATACTAAGCTGAAAATCCATGCACGACCAAAAAATAATTTAGAAGTAATTTTGTCATAAAAATTATTTCAATGCGGTTGTCACAACGAATACCTGTCATTACATTTATACACAATTACTTGTCAGTGGCAAATTTTAAACAGGAAAATGTGGGCTGCAGAGAACCCCATTAAAATGAAACATGGATCTAGAGTGAAGGGAAGAACAGATATCAGAATTAAGAGAAAAGAGACACAGTCTATACCCAGATGTCATATTAAATGTTTCAAGTTACAAGTAAGGATTGGTGGCTTGCTACTTCTTTATTTCCAGCAGTAATGAAATGACTGGTTCAGTGTATCTGATTGTGGTAGGTATTTGGAAAAGAGAGAGTACTGTTGTGGCAATAACAGGTGGTGCTTTGGGGGCTGAGCTCGGTCTCTGTTACTATCTACTTGGTGACTGAGAAAGGTTTTTTTGTCCAATTCACAAGAAAATTTCAGGTGATTAAAACCTACTTCTACAGTCCAGGTTGATGTTACTCTCTATGATGTTATTGGAATAGTAGATTAACTTTCTGCAAAGAGCCAGGACTGGAGAAAATGATTTGTTTTTTGGTAGTGTCGCAGGCCCTAATGAGGAGGTGAGCCCTTCTTGTAACTTTGTTCCTTGGGTTGCCCAAGGCTTCATTTACTACTCTCAGTAAAAGTCCCGGCTTGTTCTCCTGCTCTGAACAAAGGCTGATTTTCATGAGAAAAGAGTTAGTGAATGCTTTCCCTTAGGCATTGCGACTAGCTCCTTGCAGAGAAGCGGGCTGTTGCATTACTTTTTGTCATCTTTCATCACAGAAGCGTTTGCTAAAGGCGGCAGAAACTGTGCTGGTCCCACCTGTCTCTGCTCTCCTGAAACCAGTGATGGAAATCACCTGTAAACAATTTTAACAACAAATATTTGCTGGCAAACCAATCAGAATTCACAGCAATTAGAGATGCGCACATTTTCACAGAAGAGTCTAGGCACAGTCCATCCTGATTTGGTCTCCCGAGACCTGAGTGTTCATTGTTGGCTTTGGCTTCCCTGTTAAAGCTGATAACATCACACATTGAAAACCGAGAGCTGTTGAACGCAGCTCCAAGCAGCTTCAGGTTGGACGATGTTATCAACGGTGAAAAGAGTAACAGAGAACTCCAGGGCCTGGCTGGGTCTTGGCTTGTAAAATGTCTTTCAGTTCTGCCTCTAATGTTTTTATGTAGAAAGTAGCTTGGGATCTGTTCATATGTTCCTAAACACCAGGAATTTTGCTGAAAGGGAGAAGAAGATTTTCAAACCCTGAAGATGTGGTAATAAAATGGAGATATGCAAAATTTTATTTGTTGAAAATCATATATATATACATATATATATAAAATCTATAATATATGATATATATATAATATATATATATATATAATATATATACATATCACATACATATATATGCAACTAATTCCAGGTGTCTTCTGGACAACTCTTAAGGACCTGTTTGCAAGCATTTTAAATGCAAGAGAATTCTTTACCCCCCCCCCCCCATAGAGCTGTGTCTCATGATTTATGGATCATTTAGCACAGCTCAGCTGCACAAAACAGGTTAATTCCTGCATAGAGGGCAGCTGAAAGGAGGGAGATGATGAGACAGAGCTTTCCCAGGAGTGCCTGGGTTCTTCTTTTCTGAGAGTCTGTACCTAGAAGCCTTGAGAAATACAGAGGACATGAGAGAAAATGAGAACATGCATTCTAGGGCTCTGAATTCATTTCCAGAGTCCCCCCGCCCTACTGACCTGACTCCCAGCAAATGACCTGACATTTTGCATCAGGACCAACAGCAGTCAGCTGCTAGGGGCCTGGCTATGGGGCAGCCACACAGAGAAAAGGCTAAAAAATAAACTTTGAGAAATCTTTAAAATAGAACTTTCCAGAACACATAGGTTTTCTCAAAAAATAAAATATTAATATGTTATTGTTCAAATATACTAATTCAAGAGTGGTATTAAGGTATTTAAGATTATATAACATTTGCATCTAAGGGAGTACCAAGAAGAAGTTTAATAATGAGGAAAGCAGAAAATGAAGAAAACCATCTTTTCTTGATGTAGTTCTGACCTAAAGTACGGTTCAGCCCAGGTGGTTACTATACACACACACACACACACACACACACACACACACACACTGGAGATTAATTAGAAAACAAAAAAAATTGTTAAGAAAAGGAATGCCCTATTTAAATTTTTTTTAATTTTAAAATATTGCGAAACAATTTAAAAAATGAAGTATTACAAAAGTATTACTAAAGTAATTAAAAATGACTAAGTATTTAGAAGGCTCTTAAATTCCATCTAACTTTTCTCAGCTCTGATACGATTCTTGGATTTTTTTTCCTCTTCGTTTGGGTTTGAATATGGAAACAGATGATTAAAATTATAATACCATAATTCAAGATATTGAGATAAAATAAAAGCTTGAAAATAACAGTTTTCAAGGGCTCCTGGGTAGCTCAATTGATTAAGCGTCCAACTCTTGATTTCGGCTTGGGTCATGATCTCAAGGTTCATGAGTTGGAGCCCCATGTCAGGCTCTGTGCCAACAGTGGGAAGCTTACTTGGGATTCTCTTTCTCCCCTTTCTCTCTGTCCCTTTTCCCGCGCATGTATGTGTGACTGCGCACATGCTTTCTCTCTCTCAAAATAAATAAACTTTAAAAAAAAAGAAAAGACAATAATAATTTTCAAAATTAGTCTTTTTGGGTTAGGCCATTATACTTGAGGCCAAGTGCATAGAAAAATTATCTGTGCCATGATCAAAGGCATTATCATATCCCAAATCCCTGAGGTCTTTCTTGCCTCTCTAGCAAGGTGCATTAGCCAACTAATAGTATTTCCAGATAGAAAAATGGAAAGGAAAATGCTGAGCTTGACACAGAGACAAGAGCCTAATAGGCTTGTGTACATACATTAGCCTTATGACTCACGATGGATTTGCAGACAGCACTGCCAAGTCTATCTCAGAGGGTCCGTCATTAACACTCACTGTGATCCCTGCTGCCTTTCTCCCTTCAAATTCTCTTACAAGCTTTCCAAGTAGATGATTTAACTTAATATTTCTTCAAGGAGGAGAGAATGTAAGCAAGTTCAAGACAAGCCAACCCAATGTCTCATTTTCTTGGCTGATTTCAACAAATATTAAGTTCCAGATTTTGTTTTATTTATGGGCTCTCTCTATTGACAGAAAATGAATTAATACTGAGTCATTCAAGGGCTGAAAGGAGAATAAAGAAGAGAGTGCATCTCCTCTCCTTAACTAACAACAAATTACTTTCAAATTGCTTTAAGCTTTCATGATTTTTTTTTAAACACATAAGTTAGGTAACACTGGGCTAAAATGTACTGAACACACAAAAATCGAACAACTGGTAGTGAATTAGTTTTATTTAGTTATCAAAATTACTCCCCCCCCCCTTGCTTCTTACCATCTATTAACATGAGAATCAGAGATGTGACTGGAAAGGAGTTCTCTTTCCCTATGTCAATAGAAAACTAGTACTTCTATTACCCTCATCAAGTCCAGAAATAAAACAAATTATCCATCTCCAAATTTAAACATTCATTGAGATTTGCATGGTGGTTTCTCACTCTTTCATACTTTCTGGAAGATTCTATAAAGACATCACCTGCAAGAATTATTTAAACGTTTCCTGGTGTGGGGTAGATAATTTGCATTGCCTCTAAACAAAGCCCAGACTAAAATGCTAGCAGTAATCTAAAATTTAGAAAGAAATAATCAGAAACTCCTACAGATCACTCCTTTTTTATCACTTCTGTAGACACTAATGCTATTTCAGAAACAGCTGGAAGGGAAGTCTATTTAAAATGGCTTCAATTAGAATGAAAAATTAGTATTTAATAACTTATTCCTTTAGCATTTTCAGGGTTGAGATATAGGGAGAGTTTTTCACTGTTTCATCAGCACTGTCTTGTGCATGCTTCACCGTGCACTTTAGATGAAATCTGAGCTAAGATGTTCCATCATCACCCCTGTTCTTCCTACAGAAGCCCTCAGAACTGGTTCTCCATTTGTCGTGCCAGTTAAGGACCCCAACCAGGCTCAGTTGTTTAAATATACCTAGACTGGGGTTCCTGGGTGGCTGAGTTGGTTAAGCATCCGACTTAGGCTCAGGTAATGATCTCATGGTCCATGGGTTCGAACCCTGTGTCTGAGCCGACAGCTCGGGGCCTGGAGCCTGTTTCAAATTCTGTGTCTCCCTCTCTCTCTGTCCCTCCCTCACTCATGCTGTGTGTGTGTGTGTCTCTCTCTCTCAAAAATAAACATTAAAATTAAAAAAAAAAAAATAAATGAATAAATACACCTAGACCACATCCCTTCTTCTCCTGTCTCACTTGAGCTACTTTTACTACCACTACCATTTCACTTCCACACTTCACCTACTTTCCTACTTCTAATGTTAATACAATCCAATATTTTGGGATCCCAAGTCCTCCTGGAGAAATCACACCACCATGCAGTCACTGTTCCAGATGCCCAGTGACAGCTGGCCTGCAGCCCTCTCTGGTCAACTATTTATATGTTCATAATGAGTAGTCTCTGGCATTCCTCACAGTGACAAATCAAAACCATACACAAACTGGTTGTCCTTCATTTACCCTGCCGCCCCTACATCCTATCCTCTTTCTCGAAAAGCACACGTCTCTCCTATTTCACAAAGAAATTGAAGCTTCCCAGGTATTTTCCCTTCTGATGTCTAGGCTCCTGCATCTGTCCCTCCTTTACATGGTCTTTTCTACTTGTGTAAGGTCTCCAAGGGCGTTTCATCAGCATCTCCTCCCTCCCTTGTGTCTTCAATGTTTTTTTCCTGTATCCTCACATTCCATGTACCTTTAGGAGACTATTACCTGGTTTCTGTCTCCACTCTGCTAAAATTTTCTGGCAATGATTGCCAATGATCACTTCATATTGCTTGACACAAACTCACTTTAATTATATTAACGGACATCCTAATACGATTTGATATAGTTGATCATTCTATTCTTCCTAGAATTCTCTCCCTTCTTCCCTCTGTGACCACATTCAGTCATGGTTCTCCTCTTGTATTTCAGACCTTTCCCTTTCAGTCCTCTTCTCTGATTCTCTTTTATTCATCTCCTAAATGCCTGCGATACTGGGGGGAGCTGAAGCAGTCAAAGCAGTATTCAGAGTCCGAAAGTAGAACTCGAGAGCCCAGCAACACAGACCCCATGTTGCATGATGGCTAAACCCAGTGGCTTCACAGGTGAGCAAAAAAAGGGTACAAATCCCTGCTCTTCCACTTACTAGATGGATACTTTGGGACAGGTTAGTCTCTTTGCGTACTGGTTTTCTCACACATAGAATATAGATAATAATACTTTCCAGAGACCGCTGCTGTGAGGAATAACTCTGATAATAAATGCAAAGTGTCTATAAATACGGCTTTCCAATAAATGACATCTATTATTATTTTATTGGTTTTAAGGTTCCTCAAATATTTATCTCTGTTTTCAGAGTCAAGCATGAGACAAAACAGTAATGTGGGGAACCATTTAGGGCGGCATTATATTAGGAAAGAGAGAGAAGCATTCTTGCTACAATCCAATTGAACCAATTTAAAAATTATCTGAGCTATTCACCTAGCCTAATTCGCCATTAAGCTTAAGAGGCTTCCATTCTTTCCAGAGCAACACTGACTTGAATGCTTCACCAGCACTTTTAGCCAGAGTTCCTCACAGTATCCCCAGCCCTGACCCCTGCTGCCAGGTAACCTCAAATCTTTATGGACCAATGATCCCAGATTTGCAGAGTGCAAAGCATATTAACACATCACCCCATTATCTTTAGGACTATCTTTGAATACCAAAGACACAAATATTTAATAAAAATCTATTAAGCAAGTCAACATTTTTAAATTTGTGGTGGATTTCTCTACCTGTGAGTTCGTAATGCAAAGAAAGAATGGAGAGCCTATCAACTATTTAAAGTTCTTGCTAAAGGATTATTTTAAAAGGTAAAATCATGATTGTCATACAAATATAAAGCAAATGCATGTAAAAGATTTTATCTAACTCATTAATTACTGAGGGAACCAAGAATATGTCCCAACCTAGTCAAAGAAGAAACCTTAGTACACATATATAGAGGTCCTCTCTATGCACAGGAATGTGCAAATGAATATTCAGGTAGATGTGAAACTGTCAATATCCACCCAGAAATAATTAAGTTCTGCCATACACAATACATCTGTATTTCTAAAGATAAAATTCTCTGTATTATCAGAGCTGTAAAAGTTTGATGACTACAAAGGGAGAGGTAACCCTAACAGAACACTCAGTTATTGTTCTTTGCTTGTTTCTAAGTTCTTTTTTTTTTCTTTTTCTTTTTTTTCTTTCTTTCTGACACTGTATCTTTTGAAGCTAGGAAGGATTCCAAGTGCACAGTTTCCTCTGTCTTGACACTATACACAGACAGATAAGCTCTCGGCAACCAATGAGACAGAGTTAGCATGTGTTAAGGGGTCCTCAAATAATATATAGCAGTCAGAGTCTGAAGAGGTTAGAGAACTCCTGGTTTCTACTTCCACAGCCAATGCTTTGGACACTATGTGTTTCCATTAACATATATGTAATGTGACATTTAGATCTGTTCTATTCAACAATCTTAGACAGCAGCAATTATATAAACAGGAAAAATAAGATTCACCACTTTAGATGTAACAAGAATAATGACTGTTCTGACTTACATTTCCCCCTCATTCTTCCTCCCTTCGTCACCCTTCTGAATTGCATTTTGTAAAGCTTGAGACAGGACCTCACTGGGAAGGAGAGGGGTGGGAGCTGGTGCAACGTGCACTAAGCTTGATAGAGCATCATCGTGGCATTTCCATAACGAGCTTACAACAGAATCTTTGTCAGACCTCTCTTTGCTTTGACCCTGATGCTGAACATGAGGTCAGGGCACATGCCCCACAGTTCATCCAGCTGGAGTTCTAGGAGAACAGGATGGTGATGTCAGTTTTGGCACTCCGTGCAAGGACAACAAAGCCTGCACCTAGTGAATTACAAGAAGATGGATCCCAGCCCTCGGCTCTGTGTTTACAAAAACATCAGCAATAAGCACACATACATTTTCGTAAAAGAAAACCACAGCCCTCTCATCGTCGTGATGAAAAGAAAAACAGATTTTGAAAAATCACGGGTAATTTAGAAAATACAATAAATATAAGACCCCTCCCTTTTCTAATTAGTTAATATCACAAAAGCATATGGGAAGGCTATTGCCTTTATCTTCCACAAACTACAGCCTTTGTCACTTGTAGCTGTAGTGATACACATCAGTTTTTACGCTGGCCTTGGGGACAGTTTACAACTTCCATTTTAATTATAATATCGAGAAGAACAAAGAATTTAGTTCTGCAAGAATTTGGCTCAGGTGTTTTTAAAATTCCAGTAGCTCTCCTGACACTTCAGAAGAGGCTCCATTCTTTCTCCAAGCACAATACTGATATCTGATTTTGCCACCCCTAAATAACCATAGCAGTAATGAAACAGAACTGTTTTCATTCTCTTTATCAATAGCTTTCACTTATAATCTGCTCCCTCTAAGAGACACGCCCATGAGGCAGGAGTCTTAAAGTTCTGGCATTTAGGGCTTCACTGGAGAACACGCTCAAAGTCAGAGACCCGGGAAGGAAGGACTTGTTTGGAGAGACCACAGCCTGGTGAGGTCAAATTCATTTGAACATCTGAAAGCCAATCCTTCCTCTTTTTCATTAAAAAAAAAAAAAAAAAAAAAAAAATCCTGTCATTTGAGACTATTGCCATTTATTATGTTTATTTAAAATATCAATGTGTAGGGGCACCTGGGTGGCTCAGTTGGTGAAGTGGCTCACTCAGTTTCGGCTCAGGTCATGATCTCACAGTTCCTGAGTTCCTCACATTGGGCTGAGCTGGCAGTGAGGAGCCTGCTTGGGATTCCCTCTCTTTCCTTCTCTCTCTGCCCCTCCCTCACTTGCATGCTCTCTCTCTGTCTCTCTCAAAAGAAACAAACTTAAAAGAAAGATAAATGTGTAAATATTTAGTTGAAACATAAGTCAGAAATACTTGCAAGTATATTGTTTCCCTGAACACACATACACACAAAGCCTCAGAGAAAAAGGAACTTGCATATCGTTACTGAGTTTCTATTGGAAATTTAAAAAAAAAAAATGTTGAGGAAGATCGATACACAGCTGTTGGAAAATAGAGTGGAACCATTTCGCTTTTAATCATTACAGAACTGACTCAAAACCTACAGTTTCAGTTCCATAAAAAAAGCAATTTTGAGATTTTTCTCACTAATTCTTGCCTTTCATAATAATAGATACCATGTGATAAGTGTTTAACACATGCCAGACTCTGAGTTGAGTCTTTTACATGCTTTAATTATTTCTACCGCTTAAGAGCAATTTATGAGGCAAATACTATTATCATCAGTCTTTTTTCATGGATAAGGAAATCAAGGATTCAAGAGGTCAAAACTTGCCCAAAGTTACAGAATTGTTAGGTATCCATGGCAATTATTATCTTTCCTACATGTTGCCACATGACTTAAAAAAACTCAATAGTTATGGTATAGGAGATTCCCAGATATAAGTAGCGAGACCAGGAAATGGTTTTTAGGCTCTGTAACAGTGTTTTCACACCTTTCCATTCCTCCTTAGGGTTCCAATACGCACAGCGACTTAATGTGTCTTTCTCTGAGGTTTTGCCATACTCTCTTCGGCCCAAAAACTCTAATAAATTTTGCCGGCAAAATTTCCTGGGTCCTCCTTGTGTCTTTCTCTATTTCTCTAACTACACCAAAATTTCAAATATTGTCCTTTCTTACTATTTGTTGTCTACTGACATGAAATCCTCTTGATATCCATTTGGATATCCTTCCTGGTTCAACAGGAAACTAGTTAATGCCACAAAATAAGTGATAAGGCTCCAGGGAATGTGTTGAGCAAAGGAACTAATTTGTCAGAATATTTTATGCTTGTTGCTGAGGTAGTATCTTAATTGTTTAAAATTTTACGTAATAGGAAGATAACAATCTTCCCAAATACAAAAATAATGAAATATTCATCTCAAAAGAGACAATCCTCCTCACTTTCTTCCCTCAGCTTTCTGTTTTTTGGGTTGATTATGAAGGCGGCACATATTTTCCTCCCAGAAGTTCCTCAAACATGAACTTTTTTCAGGGCACCTGGGTGGCTCAGTTGAATGTCGGACTTCAGCCCAGGTCATAATCTCATGATTCGTGGGTTCGAGCCCCACATCCCCCTCTGTGCTGACAGCTCGGAGCCTGGAGCCTGCTTCAGATTCTATGTCCCTCTTTCTCTGCCCCTCCCTTAATCACAGTCTGTCTCTCAAATAAACATTAAAAAATATAAAGGGGCGCCTGGGTGGCTCAGTCGGTTAAGCGGCTGACTTCAGTTCAGGTCATGATCTCGCGGTCCGTGGGTTCGGGCCCCGCATTGGGCTCTGTGCTGACAGCTCAGAGCCTGGAGCCTGTTTCAGATTCTGTGTCTCCCTCTCTCTGACCCTCCCCCGTTCATGCTCTGTCTCTGTCTCAAAAATAAATAAATGTTAAAAAAAAAAAATTAAAAAAAAATAATAAAAAAAATAAAAAATATAAAAAAATAAAACATGAACTTTTTTCAAGTTATGTGGACTGTAAGAAGGGGCAGGTGGATCAGTAAAGTATCCTCCAGACTGAGAAGGCATTTTAAGACAAAAAAGTAAGACAAACCACTCCGTATAATTTATACAACTTTTTCAGGATAACTTACTGACAGGGGGCAGAGGGCAGACAGATGATGGAGGCAGATGGTGCCCCACCATAATCTGGGGACTTTAATTCCCAGCTTTTATGGAGCAAAGGGCAGGGTGGTGGGGTCACAGCATAGTTATCTAATGTGGTGCCATCTGCGTGCCAGAGGATCTCCACTAGTTAACTCAGGTAGGGCCTTCTGTGCACCAGGCATCTTTCTGAAGATCAGATTAAGCCTTCCAACACTCCATCCAGGACACACATTAACCTCCACAGGGCCTGGCACATGTAGCCCAGCCAGAGATCATCACCTGGGCATAAACAAGACGGAGGGCCAAATATGGAATCCACATTGTCAGCACTCTTACAGTGGACTTTCTCTTAACCCACAAGGAAGGAAGGACTGAAGCTTTATCATTAACATCTTAATTATCTTGACTTGCTCCCTGATTAGGTACCTACCATCAGGACAAAACTAAAATATAAACTTCTAACATAAGGGAGGCAGGACCTTCCCCAATTCCACTGACCCACTGTTAGATTACAAGTATTTCCTAAACCGACACATGTGTACACACACACACACACACACACACACACACACACACTCCTCCATGATGTCCTTCATCATCTTCACTCTTCTGTTATTCAATAACTCTTCTTAAGGACTCATTATCTTGTTCTCTTTGAAGGCTGAGATCATACCTTCTTTAGTCAGAAAAATAATCTCCTGCTCTTAAGAAGCACATAGTTTAGTGGAAGAAGGTGAAATGACTGAGAACTTCTAAATATAACACAGCGTGCCTAATGGCATTCTCGAAGTATCGGAGGAGCTGACCCCGGGAGAGTCAGGAGACATAATGCAGAGGGAGAAGATCATTCGATTCCTCTGACTCTGGGCCCTGCCTGGACCACAGCAACAGGGAAACCAGTTTCCTCCTAGGGTCAGCTAAATAATGCATGGGGCCCAATGCAAAATGAAAATGCGCCTTTAAAGGTACTAAAATACAAAGCATGATTCTTTCTTTCATGGTCTGTCTTGACTCACCATGGTGTTTGAGATTTGCTATTTAACGTCATATTTCCCGGGGCCCAACACTGACCCTCACAGGCACCCTACCCCCCACCATCCCCTCTGGGTGCATACACATTCACCGCCCTCCCCCCCCCCTTAAGCTGCTGGGTCCCTCCTCCGACACACCACAAGCCCTATGCCGCTGGCAATATGGAATGAGCTGTGCCTGGCCAGGGACAGAGAAGTCAAGCTAGGCATCTCCCTTTCCTTCTCAGCCTCCTCACCAACCTACAGTGGATAAGTGACCTTCAAGAGACTCCAACCTCCACAATGAGAACTGCCTGGTACCTGGATTGGGAGTGAGCAAGAGGCTCACCCCATCTGATGTCTGCTGAACATGTCTTGCTTCTTCCAACGCGGGGCAGTGACCCTGGCTGCCCTGCCGGCTCCAAAATGCCCTGAGGCATTTGCCTCTGACCTCCCCACCTCCGTGCCTCCCACCCCAGACCCAGGTCACAGGAATGAGGAAGCCAGGTGGAGGTGTGGGGACAACAATGCCAGGCCTGGCAGGATAGGCTGAGTGCTGCTCATGACGTCAGAGGCCAGGGGAGCAGGTGGCTGCTGAGAACCCCAGGAGGCAGGGAGGTGGCAGGAGAAGGATGCATAGGAGCTGAGGCGGCAAGCCCACTGCATATAATCCATTATTCAAGTTATCATTATCTTTTTGAATATCAGGGCACCAACCACAAAGCCTTAAATCTCTATTATGAAGCCTTCTGAGGACAGGGTGGTGGGCCCTGTGTGCCTGCACCAGCCTGATGCCCCCGTAGCCAGTCCTGCTGCTTGCCACCAGCCTCCCACTCTGTCGTCCTATGGTTGTCACCTGTTCCTCTAAGAAAGAAACTTATTGTGCATCCTTTTGAACTTTTCTTGAACAGCCATTCCTCCAGGATGAGGTGAACATGCCCTCGCCTGGCATGAAGGAGGCTTCTGAGTTCGGCTCAGAAGCCACCTACTGCAGCCACACCTCTTCCTGCCCCTCTTCATACTGTCCGGGTCTTTGCTCTCACTGCTCAACTCCCTAAACATGCTTGTGTCTAAGCTTCCGCGCGTCTGCATTCCTGTTTCCCTCACTGAAGAAGCCTGTAGTCTCAAGGCTGTAGAGGAAGGTTTTATCTTTGTAATCCCTCCAGACCAGCTCCTCCCACCTAGCATCAACAATGTTCCTCCTCTTCTCCTGTGTTTTGGCACAGTTCCTGGAGCATCCTTCCAGTGATCAAAGCCCAGGAAACTGTAAGATAATGCCAATTCAAATATTTGACCCTGCGCCTGGGTGGCTCAGTCAGTTGAGTGTCTGAGCCTTGATGTTGGCTCAGGTCGTGAGCTCATGGTTGGTGAGTTCCAGCCCCGCGGCAGACTCCTGGCTGACAGCACTGTGCCTGGGTGGAATTCTCTCTCACTCTCTCTGCCCCTCCTTCACTCGCATGCTTTCTCTCTAAATAAATAAATAAATAATGATTAAAAAAAAATATTTGACCCTGAATTAAAGTCCACCCCAACTTTCTTGGTATCCTTTTTGCATAGAGGGAGGAGGGGTGTAAGGGCAACAGAGAAGGCAACAGACAGCTGAATTTTCCCCGATGGCTATGACCTGCCATTGTGAGAGGCAGCAGGGGCTACTCACTAGAAACACATGAGTGGTTGGCCAGAAGGGCTGCAGCCCAGGCGGGTGTGGGCATCCAGAGCTGCACCAAGCCACATGGTGGTGTGCTTTCTCCCCCAGAATTCAAGCACTTAAAATACTAGATTGGTTTATGACTAGGGCTAGGTAGGTGGGCTAGGTGGAGGGCAGGAAAGGACAAGTAGTAGAAGGGAAATGGCAATGCTAGCAAAAGTGCCTGAAGCTGAGGAGGAGGAGGAGGAGGAGGAGGGTTGTGATCTGGCTATATTTAAATTTTGTTTTGATTTGTTTTTAGTTTTGAGCCAGAGAGAAAGAGAGCCAGTGAGTGATCATGGGAGGGTCAGAGAGAGAGAGAGAGAGATTGAGAGAGAGAGAAAGAGATTGAGAGAGAGAGAAAGAGAAGGAATTAAACAGGCTCTGCCCTGTGAGCACAGAGCCTGATATGGGTCTTGAACCCAGCAACTGTGAAATCCAACCTGAGCAGAAATCAAGAATTGGAGACTTAACTGACTGAGCCACCTGGACATCTGGCCTGGCTGTATTTAAACAACTGAACCTGGTTGGGGTCCTGAGCTGGTAAAATAAGAGGAGAACCAGGTTATGAGGCTGCTGTAGGATGAAGAACAGGGGTATAAAAAGAAAGGTGATAAAAAGCTTGGAGAAACCTCACTCTGAATTGTTCTATTGAGCAGCATAAATTCTGGTTTTTTTTCTTTGTTTTTTGTTTCTCAAACGTGAGAGAATAAAAATGGCTAAAAATGTTTAAGAGAGACCTCCGTTTGAATCTGACTGATCCGGAAATGGTTTTTCTAGGTAATGCTTATGAATAGAGTGGTTTGAAAAATAGGAAAGGGCCCTTAAAGGGTACACGCTTGGAGCCCGCTGGCTCCCAGGGAACTGCTGTGGGGCTGGTAGTCCTCTGAAGGCGGACTTACTACACCTATTAACTGCCTACCTTGTGTAACATTCTCAAACTTCCCGCAGCTCATGAAAAACACAACTTGCACCTTACAAAACCACTTTCTTCCGTTTCAGTTTCTCAAATTTGACTTGTGAGTGAATCCATGGAGCCATTTTTATTCTCTCAGTCTTGAACCACGTCACAAGGCTTCTAGAGGATGAAGAACAAAGGTCTAAAGAGAAAGGTGTCAAAAAGTTTGAGGAAACTTGTCAGATTTATCCTCCAAAATGTCCTATTTTTGATGCTATTTTAAATGGTATTGCTTTCTAAATTTTAATTTTAATTTCCAAGGAGACTACATTCATATGTACATCAGGACACATCATCCATTTTGATTTTCTGGGGAACTATGTTCAAGTCCTCATGAATTCAAAATTCCTACAGAAATTGTCAAGGCGTCGCATGGCCACATTTCTCTTTTCCACTTAATCCACTGAAAAGTCCTGCTTTTCTTCTCCTAAGTACACCTGTCCCACTGATGGCACTTCATTATTGAAGTACCTTTGGGAAAATTAAGAGACTCTCTTTGGTAGGAGACTAAATGAGGTTATTTCCTCAATTGTGAGGATGGCTTTGAGGGAAATTTCTTTTTATAAACTTCTGAGGGTGATTCATCTGACAGTAATACCCCAGATACTGAGTTTCTTTCTAGGACAGTACTAACTATAAGGTTATTTTGATTAAGCTTCCTTTGAACTAAAATGGATGAAACGATGAGTAAACACATGTGTTTACCTCCCTATATTATATTAATTGCTAGAGGACAATTTAGAAAGTTACTTTTTCCAGAGCACTGGAGAGTGTTTGGTTCTCTAATGGGATTAATTTAACTAAAACTTAATTGAATCAATTTATTCCCCCAGAGAAGCTTTTACTCACCCTCATTTTCCACTGAATTAAGGCTAAGCTACATTTCCTTTCTCTTTTGTGTATTCATATTTAGCATTATTCCTCTGGTAACTTAACAGCATTTAAATTACAAAATGAGTTAAGAAAAAGATTGATTATGGGCTTTGGCAGAAGCTGTAGAACTATTTGGTAAAAGCTTAGCGTGTAATTTATTTTTAAAATCACAAATGAGTGTGGTCTTTTCTCAAGATCCATTGAATCATACTCTGGAATGTGGGTTTTAAAAAACAAATCTCTATCCAAATTTAATAGACTTTTAGAAACCCTGTGAGCTGAGAATCTGAAAAAAAGACAGCCATTTGTGTGTGTGTGTGTGTGTGTGTGTGTGTGTGTGTGTGTGTGTGTGGACACTAATAAGTGATTAAACATTCTTGCACTCTTAACCATTCTTGCATTCAGTCTCAGATTTAGAACCATTTTTACAGATTGGTAAGCATAACCAGAAGTTTTAAGTGGACTGCTAGTCAATCACATAATTAACTAACATACTGCTCAAAATAACATTGACGGTAGTCATGAACTACAGAACCCAAGCTTCCTGCTGCATTCATAGATCAGCATAAGCACTGAACAGGGACTTCTTAGATTTGGATTTGGGTCTAACATTTGCCATGGCTAAAAGTATAAAGTTGGATAAGCCGTATTACTCCTTTGTATTAGTTTACTAGGGTTTCCATAATAACATACCAAACACTGGGGGGCTCAAACAATAGAATTGTATCTTCTCACAGTTCTAGAAGCGAGAAGTCCAAGATCAAGGTGTCAGTGGGTTTGGTTTTCTCTGAAGCCTCTCTCCTTGGTCACTGTCTTAGCACAGGCTGCTGTAATAAATACACCACAGACAGGGTGACTTCAACAACAAATAGTTATCTCTCACAGTACTGGAGGCTAGGAGGTTCAAAGTCAAGATACTGGCAGATTCAGTATCTGGTCAGGGGCCATTTCCTGGTTCTTCAGGACTGTCATCTAGTTGTGTCCTCACATGGAGGAAGGGACAGAGGGGCTCTCTGCAGTCTCTTTTGTAAGGACATTAATGCCATTCACAAAAGCTTTGTTTTCATGATCTAATCACCTCTGGAAGGCCTTACCTCCAAACACCATCACATTATGGCAGATGCCTTTTCTCCATGTGTTCTCACGGTCACCTCTCTGTGCATACACCTGGCTGATGTTTCTGTGTCCTCATCCCCTCTTATGACACCAGTCATAGTGGATGAGGGTTCAGCCTAATGACCCCATTTTAACTTAATTACCTCCTTAAAGGCCCTCTCTGCAAATACACTCATAGTCTGAGGGACAGGAGGTTAGGGCTTCATTGAATGAATATTTTTTTTGGAGAGGGACACAGTTTAGCCCACAACACTCTTAAAACCTTGCTTCTCTATTCACAAAATGTGTGACTTAGTTAAAATATCACTAAAGACTGTCCAAAATATAAAGGATTAATATTATTTTGAGAAGGTGGCCATTGTCTTTTCTACAAATAAATATTGTGACTCTTAGTGTCCTTGGTTGCAGGCATAAAACAATTCTGGCTAGGGGCACCTGGGTGACTCAGGTGGTTGAGTGTCCAACTCTTGATTTCGGCTCAGGTCATGGTCTCCTGATTCATGGGATCAAGCCCCACATCACGCTCCGTGCTGACCATGCAGAGCCTACTTGGGATTCTCTCCCTCTCCCTCTCTTTGCCCCTTCCCTGCTTGCACTGTCTCTCTCTCAAAGTAAATAAATGACCATTAAAAAAAGATGATTCTGGCTAACCTAATTAAGGTAAAGGGAATCTATTGATAAACTACAGGGGAATCAGAGAAGGGGAGGCTAGCGGCTTTGATCAATAAACAGGAAAGACCCCAGGAGCTGTGAAGGGCCTCGTGGCAAGGCACTTAACTCTTCCTTCTTTCCCGGCATACAGGAAGAAAAGGGAGATCTGGTACGTGGGGTGTTCACTGTGGGAGGCTGGCATCAACTGCCACCAAGACCACACAGAGTGAAAGGGGTGCAGGGGACTCCTGAAAGGGAAATGAGGGGTCACAGCAAGATGGAGTGATAATATAGAACACTCCTGCAAAATTACAGATAACCACCAAGCACATCCTATACTATCTAACTAACATTAAGTTAAAAAAGATTGCAAGAGCTGACAAAACGATAAAGCAATCTCCTGACATTTTTAATGGCTGTTGATAATCACATTTTGACAATCAGTTCTCTAAATAAAATTCAAATTAGGAGAGGAAGAAGAGGGGCACGTGGGTGGTTCAGTCAGTTGAGTGTCCCACTCTTGATTTTGGCTGAGGTCGTGATCTCCAGTGGTGGGATGGAGCCCCACATTGGGCTCCACGCTGATCATGGAGGCTGCTTGAGATTCTCTCTCTCCCTCTCTCTCCCCGCCCCTCCTCTACTCACTCTCCCTCTCTCTCCCTCTCTCTAAACACTACAAAAAATAAAAATAATAAAGAGGAAGAAGAAAATGTTACATTCAAAAGCTGCCCTATTTTTTTTCCAATCAGAAATCTCTCTAGACTTCAGTAGTTTCATCTGTAAAATGGGCATGAAGCTGCTTTATTTGCTAAAAGCAAGACTTCAAAATAGATGAATTTTGCATTTACACCTTACAGCCATACATTTAATGATTACTTATTAAAGATGTGATAAATGTTTCCCCCATCTTACATCAGTGCCTCTGTTATTCATCTTTCACTGATTCTTTTTGGAAAGGTTAATTCTCCCAAGGCAGGAAAACTACTCACTATAAATTGGTGTTTTCTTTTTATTTCTTTCCATAACCTCAATTTCCTTACATATATTCTTCTATGATCAATTCTGAAATACATTTTTTTTCCAATAGCTTTCCTGGAAATTACTATCTACATTATGCCAGAATGCAAGTCATCATATTTAACTCTTGCTTCATCTGTAGATTTTGTTACATCCCTTCTTTCCTTAACTCAACTCTGAAATAGGAAGTGTTTGGGTTTTTCTTTAATTTCAGATATGTCCTATTTTGGTCCAACACTAGATATATAACAATCATTATTATAGTCTAGCTATTCAAAACTTGTCTTTACATATGAAACTTTATTTTGGATATCCTAAAAAAAAATCCCAAGGTTTTTAGTGAACTCACTGTTATTCTCATTTCATTTTCAAATGTTTTGAAAATTCTCAATATGGATTCTTATTGTGTTCATTTTTGGTTGAATAAACAACCTCTAAAACCCTGATTGCTGTATTTTTGGCTTTTCCTTTTCATCCCATTAAGAATTACATTTGTGAATGCTCATTCATTCAACACTTATTTAATGAGGAGCTACTATGTGTCAATTAGGGTCACAGATGTAATTGTTGGTGCTCACTAGTATTCCTTTGTAAATCATGATAATTACACTGGTTTTTCTGCCTTTGTTTTTTTGCTACCATACCAAACTTTTAGAAGTGACAACAAAAAGCCACCTTGCTCTACTGTTTTTGCCTTGTGTGTAACAATAATGGGGACATTCTTCCATTCATTCACTTCTTGCAAACACACACCTAAGATTAGGGAATTCTTGAAAATCAGAAGAAATTATTAAATTATCTATATAAAAGGATCTATTTCATACTTAGTTCCAAACTTTTAAATCATTTTTTTCAAGAAAAATCACACAGAGGGCTCCAGTTTTTTAAAACAGCCAGAATTGCTATTTTTCTAGTACAAAGATATTGAATGTATCCAAACATGTAACTTTTATAATTTCCATATCACTAAATGAGAGCAGTGGGCCAGTTTTGATAAACACAAGAAGTTGAATATTGGAGTGACACTATGGGTGACATCTGCAGTCACATCACTCCCAATATCTCATTACTTTTCTGTTTTGCTAAAGGTACACAATTTTACAAAGATATGCCGTTGCAAGCAGTGATCTTTATTTGCCACTTTGCCTCACCCTTGAGGAATATTCTTCAATTTGCTCTAATCTAGACATTGGACATAGGAGGTAGTTCATTTTTATCTCAAAGTTAAATCCCCTACAACATCTGCCATCTGCTCACCTTCCCCTTCACAAAAATGAAAGTCAGACAAGAAGCTCACAAAACCTTCTGATAAAACCAGTAAAAGATGTTATCGTGACTTGGCACACTTCCCGCTCACTCACTTGCTCCATTGCACAATGACTCCGAGGCAGTGTGAACACATGTACAGGGCAGAGGCATCTGAGCCTGAGCTAACATTTAATTGAACTTGGCACACGGATGCTGTGGCCATGTACCCACTCATACGTTTTTATTTGAAAGAGCAAGCACAGGCCTGAAGGGAATACAGAAAAAGAAAACAAGTCTTCCTAATCAAATGCACATTTGCAAGACGTTCAAATATATGCTAACAGACAGTAGGTCTTTTTTCCAAGGACTTCCCTCCAACAAGCTAACCTAGAATAGCTATTGAGGGGCTTGCCTGTGTTTCAAGAGATGTAGTGAGAAAAGTCCTAATCTCGCCCAGCTATTTCCCTTCAGGGGTAAAACACAGACCAGGATAAGTAAAGCACATGATGTGCCCATGGTACAGGGATCATTCTTAGTCTCTTATGCTTTGTGTTCAATAATTTTTTTTCTTAATGAATACATTTATGAATGGATGACTTGATGAATGAACATTGGCTGTTCAAATGAACATCTGCTTGTCAAAAAATCTAGGACAAAGTTACAGACCTATCACCATATATAGTTCTGTATGTAATTCTAACGGATTTTCATTAAAACAATAAACAGTGTTCAAAGAAATATGAAACTTATCCTCCATTCTGATCTCTGGGGTATGAGCTGATAATTAGTCTTATTTTACCCACAAGATCAGAGTGCTTGTACTTTTGAATTTGAAATATACCTTTTTTTTTAACATGAGGGAGTATTTTAAAGACTAATAGAGAGAATTTCTAAATTCAAGCATTTCATTTACTGTTATGATTCCATCCATCCAGGTATATCTAATAAAGCTACTGTCAAAATGGGAGCCTTATATGTCCACTTAAAGTAATTCACATTCCTTGACAAAATGAACTCTACAAAACGTCATGCAGCATAGCAGAGAACCATCACACTCTTCTCCACTTTTTAATTCACAGACAGGCACCAAGCTTCCCGGTCAGGGCAGACCAGCCCTCTGAGAGAGACCAGCCCAGTGCACAGCTCTAGAGGGTGCTGCTTTCTCTGTAGTCCAAGTACATGGGAAACCCCAGGAGTGGTACAGTGCACAGCTACCCACTGTGGGCTGGCAAACAAAAAGAAGAAAGGCATAGGTAAGGGCCCAGGACAGAACACAAAGACAAAACATACGTGTGATGCAGTTAGCTGGTCTGATTCTAGGTCCCTTTGGAGTTAGGCCTGGGCACCTTCTGGAGACGGAGAGGTCAAGGGCATGAGTAACTGCTTACAGCTGGTCCAGAAAGCCCAGCAGGATCTTTTCACTGTGGGAGGGTGGCATCCAGGTGGAGCTCCCGAGAGTTTCCAACACTGGCTACTGGTGACTTTCGAGTCAATTTAATCTGGGAACTGGAGAGAGAGCAAATACGTCTCGCAGTCTGAGATTCCCTATTAAGAGACGGGGATGCTGTGGCCAACCTGAGACAGAGCCCAGGGGCCAAGCAACAGCAGCAAGCGGTTGAAAAAGAATCGCTGCCAGAAAATGTTACATGGGAAACTTTCGATGTGCTCTGTTGTTTCTCGAGGTCCTTGGAGAGGCTTTCTCTCTTTTCTGTTCATGAAAGCATGGGATGTGAAGGACCAAAGCATAAATCTAAATTAATTTTAAAACTCGTCTCACTGTTTTTTGGTTTATTTTATTTATTTGTATTTGAGAGAGTAAGAAAGACAGAGCATGAGTAGGGAAGGGGCAGAGAGAGAGGAAGACACAGAATCTGAAGCGGGCTCCAGGCTCTGAGCTGTCAGCACAGAGCCCGATGCAGGGCTTGAACTCGTGAACTGCCAGATCATGACCTGAGCCAAAGTCAGATGCTTAAGTGACTGAGCCACACAGGCACCCCATCACCATTTTAATTCTTACCTTTATTGGCCTGCAACCACCATGCAACTGGTGTTTTTTTTTAAGTTAATAGCACTTTAAACATGACTTGCCTAGGAGAAAAGGTCTATGAGTATGTGTGTTTATTAAGAAAGAGATGCGGGACACCTGGTTGGCCCAGTTAGTAGAGCATGTGACTCTCGATCTGGACACTGTAAGTTCAAGCCCCACGTTGGGTATAGAGATTACTTAAAAAAAATAAAACCTATAAAAAAAAAAAAAGAAGAGGGAGAAACAGCAAAGACCAGAGATTGTGTTGACTCACTGAATTACAAGAAATGTGTAAAGGAAAACTTGTGACTTTTTAAGAAAAAATAGACCAGTGCAGAAAATCAGGCCCGTTTCAGGCATCAACAAATGCTAGTGGCCAAGGAGTTCTAAGAATTCCATGATTTGAATGCAAAAAAATGAGGTGGGCTGTGAGGGCAAACAGCCCAGAGAATAAGAGTACAACCTTCCAGTGAAACAGACTTGATCCAACTCCTGGTTCCTTCACCCTCTAGCTGTGTAACGTGGGCAAGTTGAGTCTTACAAAGTGTCGGTTTTCTCTTCCATAAAATGGAAATCATAATACCTCATAGGGTTATTACGAAGGATAAATAAGATAATACATGTAAAATGCTTGGCATTGGATTTGGCCCAGGATGAGCAACAATAAATTTTATCAGTGATATTATTATCAGGTGTCACTTAGGAAGATCAGCACCCAAGTGAAAGTTATGACAATGAAATGGGATGAAGGCGCAAAAATACTCAGGCACTCCAAAATGTTTAAGAACAATTGGCCCAAAATGGATTCAGGGTAACAAAGTGTGAGGAGTAGTAGGAGACGGAGCTTCAGAGAGAAATTGGAAAAAATAGTAAAAGAGGACAGGATGGAGGACCACTGGTGGATCAATGGTTTGCTTTGAAGCCCCAGGGCGAAAATGACTGTCTGGTGTCATTAACAGGGTCACACCGAGATTCAAATTTGTCTCTGGGATTTGGTAAAGTAGAGATGGTTGATGACCTCTGTCAAAGCAGCACCAGAAAAGAGAAGATAGGAGTCAGACCTCACGGAGTTTTTAGTGTTTGGAAAATCTGGAAGGAGGGTCAGCCTCTGACAAGCTGGGATGAGAATAAAAAGCAAAAGAGGAGGTAGCACTAGAATGAAAAAGAAAGATTAGAGAGATGAAGGTATTTCCATGGTGAAGGACAGAGAGAGTAGGGGGGATCCCAGGTGGTCTAGCGCCCAGGGCAGTAAAAACAGATGGCCTTGTGAACTAATGTAGAGCAGAGGGCCTAAAACAAGAGACGGTTTCCTTCCTTCTGTGCACACAGGTGCAAACAGGGGGAAATGGGTTTAGATGCTACAAAAGTAGTAGTAAGAGTGATGATGACAGAAAGAAGCTCAGAATGGTGGACTGAGCACACACCAGCTCTCCTTCCTGTCAGAATCCCATCAGTGATAACATAGAAGTATTCAAAAAACAAATGAAAAACCCATAACACTGAAAGTAACCTAGGCCAGGGTCATCAAAGAGGAAAGAATAAGGATTTTGAAGCATGACAGAAAAGTAATGCAAACAGTACAGAACATGCTATAGAGGGAGCTCCCACCGGGGGCCACAGAGTGCAGCCAAGTGCAGCCAAGACAAACCAGGGGATTAAAAGTCCCCATAAGGAACAGCTTCATCATTCAGCTACTACCTTTTCTTCCTCTGTTCCTATCTAAGTGAGCAGAGGCCTCTCATTTTCCTCCACGGGAAAGGAGAAGCCTTACCTAAAGAAAGATAGGAACAATTAGCAAAAGCCAAAATGTTAGTGTGAGTGTTAGTGTCACAAATGAGAAAGCTGACCAGCTCCCCTCTCACCTTAAAGCAAACACTGCCAGTCACTTGCCAGGCCCTATATGCTGACTTTGCAGGGATGTTCTGCCCTGAGGGGCTTCCTTAGAGACACTTATACCTACCAGAGCAGAAGAACCACAGCCCAAGGCTTAGGTCATAGACAGAAGCAGGCAACCAAAAATCAACAGGCATAGCAAAAGAACCAACCACACACACACACACACACACACACACACACACACACACACACACAGAAGACTGGAATCAAAACAAAAACCGGCACTAAGATGTCTTAGAAAAGAATATAATAATAAAAACGACCACCATTATGTAGTAGATAGAGTCACACAAAAATCAAAGAGAGTCTGCATAGATACACTACAAACGTAACTGGAAGAGCTAGGAAAGGACACACAACAAAACTTTTACCATGGAGAACAAAACGTAAGAAAAAAATGAGATGAAAAAGACCAACTTAGAGAGTCCATGAATCAACTAATTGGAATCCTAGAAAATGCAAAATCTTTAAGGTAAGAAAAAAATATTTGGGTTTTTAAAAGGAAAGCATTAAAGAAAACAAAAGAGGAGAAAGAAAAAGAAAAGAAATGGGGGGGGGGGCACCTGGGTGGCTCAGTTGGTTAAGCATCCAACTTCAGCTCAGGTCATGATCTCGTGGTTTGTGAGTTCAAACCCCATGTCTGCCTCGGTGCTAAGAGCTAAGAGCCTGGAGCCTGCTTCAGATTCTGTGTCTCCTTCTCTCTGCCCCTTCCCCACTCATGCTGTCTCGCGCACTTGCTTCCTCTCTCTCTCAAAAATAAATAAACATTAAAAAAAAAAAAAAGAAATGGAAGAAGCAAAATGCATAGAACTAAAGAAGGTCTTAAGAATTCAACTTGCAGGACTCTAAGTTCAAAAAATAATTAAAAAAAAGTGGAATATACTAAAGAGAGGGTAGAAATACAAGTAGAAAAATTCAAATTGATTTGTAATTGTAATCAATTACCATAAATTAAATCAATGATAATAAATGTAAAAAGAGTACAATCTCCTATATTAAAAAGTAGTCTTCTGTTTGGAGTTTTTAAATATTAGCTATATGTAGCTTACAAGAAACATACCCAAAAAAAGGGAAAAATGAAAAGGAAAGCAATTGAAAAATATATATGATGCAATTTTGAGACAAAAAAGAAAGTTAATGACTCTATTAATGTCAGAAAAAAATAGAAAAAATCAAACCGGTAGTGTTTGATTTAGTAGGAATAAAGACAGGCACTACATGATACAATAAATCAAATGAAAATCTAGGATAATGATAAACTTGAACACACTTGAAACCATACCCTCAAAATATGTGATCCAAATAAACCTCTAGAATTGTAAGTAGAAATAGACAAATTTTACAATCATGGTGGGAAAATATAACACAACTGTTTAAAGAGCAAAAGATAAAATTAATATTAATAAAAATATAGAGGCTAAACAGCACAATGAGGAAATTATTCTAATAAAGAGATCCATGACTTCACCAATAGAAGATTTAAATTATTTTTATGCACACTTAAACACTAACCAAAAATAATCACTTATTAGTTTTCAAAAGTATTAATATATTTAAAAAATTAATATAAAGACTGCTTCCTTATCATAATGTGATTAACATGCAAATCAATAATGAGGAAAACAGTGACAATTTTTTAAATTATGTATTTTAAAAGTAACTCATGAGTTAAGGAAAAGGAAATCATAACGGAAATTTTAAACTATTTACAATCAACAAAACAATGAATATAAAATATATCAAAACTTGAGAATACAACTTTAAAGTAGTTCTTAGATGAAAACCTCAAATGGATTTGAATACCCTTATTTAAGAAAAAAAATCAAGATTGAAAATAGGTTAAACCTAAAGTAAACTGAAGAAATAAATAGTAAAGATAAAGGCAAATAAAACCAATGAATTTTAAAAAATAAAAATAGCTAACAACATAAAAATCAGGTTCTTTGAAATTAGTAACAGATAAATGTCCAGCAAAATCTGTTAAAAAAAAAGAAAGATAAAAACACATAATAGAAGGAACCAAAATAGGAGGGCAGAACCATAGACAGAGATTTTAAAAACCATCAAATACTATGCGAATGTCAATACATTTGAATACCTATAAAAGGGAAACTTGTCTTAAAAGACAACTTACAAAATTGATGTAAAAAGAACAATTAACTATTAGTAAATCAACAGTTAATGAAGAAATCTCCCCTCATTTCTCTAGAAAACAAACCCTGCATAATGGTGAAAAGTTCTGAAGCAAAAGCAATTAAATTGAGGGATGAGAAAAGCCTATCATCTACCACAGCTCCTTTTCAAAACTGTAATCAAAGTCCTAGCCTGTGCAAGAAGGAACTCCAGTGAAATCAGAGACACAGAAATTGAAAAGGCAAAGAGGAAACTTTTCAATACCTGCATTATTTGGCTGCCTAAAATATCCATGAGAGCCACAAACTAGGAGACAGAGGGCTGTTACTAAAAGTATTAACCAATTAACAGTGTATTATGAAGAAAGAAAACAAAGCAATAGCTAGTAAAATATGAAGAACTTAGGAAAGTACACATTTTTCGATATGTAAATTATCTGTGAATGAAATCATGGAATAGTACTTAAGAGCACCAAAGAATAACTTCAAGATGGAAAAATGGGACATTGCTTAGAACTCATGATGCCATTCACATCCAGCTTAAAAGCACCTGAAGCAACGGTATCAGTTGCTTTGGAATATGAACATACATAGAAGCGTTCGGAGAAGTAAAAGTTAGTGGTACGGAAGGTGGGAAAGGGGAAAGGATTGAGGTACACGATCATGCGTGGGTGACACAGTTCTCTCCAGTTTATATCTTAATCTGTTTGGTGAGGCTATGGATGGATGTTACTACTCTCTGTACAGTCTCAGTTCTATTTAGTTTACCCAACTTATTGTTCTCTGAGCCATTATTCTTAGGTTACGTATTGTGTAACTTAAAAATATTCATGGGAACTATGTGTTCCTTTTATAGGGTTTAAAAATTACAAGCAAAATAACATGAGATAAAATTGTTAAAAGTCGGTAGGCTGACACGCACAACAATACAGACCGTTTGATTTACTTCAAATGCAGTGATTCTTTGATTAGTAATTCTCGGTATTTAGTGGGAAAAAACAACTTCTTTTCAGCCACAATGATCTCAGAGTCCCCAGGTTTCTTTTCATTTGACAGCTGTCATAGCTGCAGAGACTATCATCTTTATGTTAAGGGAAAAGGGGGAGCCTGCTGTAAAATGTTCAAATTCTGGATTTACTGAAGCATGAACACAGGCTATAAATCTGACTGATGCCACAAAAAAAGGGACTGCTAACTACCATTAGAGTAGAAACATTAAAAATCTGCATCTTTCACTTAAAAACCCTAAGTAAAATACTGAGCCTGAATACTGGAAAGAATGGAACATAAACAAAAGTGGGTTTTTTGTTTTGTTTCCTATTGCCTTCTTTTGTTTGCTTTCATAGCATATGGCATAGAATAAGATTATCCCACTTGAAGAACCACTGGTCGAAGAACAACTCCAGTTTCCTAACTACATGAAAACCAGCATATTAATTTCTTTACAACATAATTTAAATAATTATTTCCTGTGTTGAGTTAAAAATATTTGACATAAAAGTCACTTTCCAATCTCATGTCTGTTTGTAAAGTGACTCTCATTTAGTAGGACTCCACAGCTCTCACTTTAGCAAACTTCAAAATCATCCCATTACCCAGAGAGAGCTTGGGTTTTCTCTTTGTCTTCCACCCTTAAAAAGACACCTATCTGAGCTCCAAGAGACTGAGAACTTATCAAACACCACTCTACTATTGGAAAGTTTTTCTAGATGCAGAAAATTCATAAATTTCTAAGAGATGCAATAGTCAGTTGATTTAGCACATCAAAATTTGAACTGGGATGCATATTCTTCATGGAATTCTTTTACAAAATGTAGATGTTTTTGCCAGTGTTTCTCATTCTGGCGTTGGATGTTTATATTCTCTGATTTTTAGCATTTACATTATATTATTGTCTTGCGGTTGTATGTATTTTTCTAAATTTTTTGTAATGTTTATTTATTTTCAAGAGAGAGACGGAATGCAAGTGGGGGGGTGGGCAGAGAGAGAGAAGGAAACACAGAATCCGTAGCAGGGTCCAGGCTCCAGGCTGTGGCTTGAACTCACAAACCGGGAGATCATGACCTGAGCCAAAGTTGGACATTTAACTGACTGAGCCACCCAGGCGCCCCAGTGATTGTATGTGTTTAAATTATGTATCCTAAAAATGATAATTATGGCTAACATTTATTGAGAACTTGCTTTAGCAGAACTTATGCTACAATCTTTGTGCGATTGGCTTTACTTAATTCCCACGACAACTCCCTTAGGTAGGTACCATTGCTACTCCATTTCACAGATGAGGAAATTGAGGCATAAATATGTTAAATTAACTTGTCAATGTCACCAGATTAGTAAGCAGCAGAGCCAAGATGTGAACTCAAGCAGGTTGTTTCAAGAACTATAAATGTTACTAGACTCTTCACCAAAAGTTATGATCAGGTATATGTCTCTTTTTGTCCCTCCAGAATGTACAGAACTGTCATAGATGCATTACTTCGTTTTTCCACAATCATGCCTTTTCCATATGATGAACTTAGACCACAGAGAATTACAGACATTTCCTCACATCACACAGCAAATAAGGACTAAACTCAGGTGTGTTTAACACCAGATCTAATGATTTTTTTTCACAGTATCATAGCTCACTAGAAAATGTGACCATTTTAGAGGTTACTTGGAAGTCTTATTTCTAACCAGTTTCAAGACACTGGTACGTGCAAAACAAATTTTAGTATTTTAGTTTGATGTTAACCACTGTCGGGGGGTGGGGGGTGGAAATTAGGGAAGACAAATTTTTATTAGTTCAAACAAGTACACTTTGTATAGTTCTCAATGAAGAAACTGACCTACACTACTTAAAGAAACATACTAGATTTCAAAGGCAGGTGGAAAACAAGAAATGAAGAAATGAAAGAAATGAAGAAATGCCATTGGACTGGCAGTGGGCAACACTGACACAAATCTTTCTCTGGGTATGAAGATGATGGACACAGTTTCATCCCTTTAGACATCTCCACTACACGATGATATACTGATGATTACATTGAACGTTATTTAACTTCTATGTGCCTGGCATTGTTGTAAGGAATTTACATAACCTGACTGCTAACTTTTTTTAGTTTTCACAAGAGCTCCATGAGGTATATGTTGTTACCACAATCATCAGGTGAGGAAACGGGAACAGAGAAATTAAATAGTTTGCCCAAGATCAAATAGTTGGTCTGGCTCCAGAGTCAGTGCCCTCAGGCGACCTAACAGTGTGAGGGCCTGCTTATGCCATGGGCTTTATATACATTTTTGCTAATCCTCACCATGACAACATTGCAAAGCAGGTTTGGTTATCCGCACTTCACAGACTGGAAGCTGAAGATCAGCAGGGCTAAGTGATTAATCCAAAGTCACCTACCAACTAAGGGTTGAAACTAACATTCAAACTCATGTCCACCTTAATTGGAAGTTCAAGTTCTTTCCACTCTACAATATGCCTCTTCACTCTAGAAATAGAATCCTCTTTGGGAAGAAAAAAAAAAGTTACAGCTGGTCATACTTGCCTATTACATCATTGGCATATTTTACATACACACAACTATACAAGCATAGCGGCACTGATACACGGATTGCCTTTTTAAAAGCAGACTTGATACTTTAGATTAGTTTCAGGTTCACAGCAATATTAAGGAGAAGGTACAGAGATTTTCCACATACCCCTTGTACTCCCACCTGCATACGCATGGGTTCCTCCATGTCTTTATATGGCATTTCTTTTAAGCACTGAATATAGTCCATTGTCTGAATATACCACAGTTTCTTTATCCATTCACCTACTGAAGTATACCTTGGCTGCTTAACAGTTCTGGCACTTATGAACAAAGCTACTCTAAACATCCTTGTGCATACTTCTGTGTGGACATAAGTTTCGAACTCCTTTGGATAAATACCAATGAGCAGAATTGCTGGATTACATGGTAAGCATATAATTAGTTTTGTAAGAAACCATTAAACTGTATTCCAAAGCACTTGTACCGTTTTGCATTCCCACCACCACCAAGTGAGATTTCCTCCACATCCTCCCCAGCATTTGGTCATCAGTGTTCTGGAGTGTGGCTATTCTATTAGCTGTATAGGGTTATCTCATCATTGTTTTAATATGTATTTTGTGGATGAAATATGATATGGACCATCTTTTCATATGTTTGTTTGCCCTCTGTTGGTTTTCTTTGGTGAGATGTCCATGAAGGTCTTTTTTGTAATTAGTCTGTTGTTTTCTTGTTGAATTTTAAGAGTTCTTCATATATTTTGATATTAATCCTTTACCAGATACATCTTTTGAAAATATTTTTTCTCAGTCCATGGCTTATCTTTTCATTCTCTTGACATTATTTTCTGCAGGGCATAAATTTTTAATTGAAAAAAATTTTTGAGTTTATTTATTTTGAGAGAGAAAGTAAGCAGAGGAGAGGCAGAGAAGGAGAGAGAATCCCAAGTAGGCTCTGTGCTGGTAGCACAGAGGCCAACATTTGAACTCACAAACCATGAGATCATGACCTGACCTGAAACCAAGAGTCAGACGCTTAACCAACTGAGCCACCAGGCACCCCAGAAATTTGTAATGAATTCCAGCTTATCAATTTTTCTTTCATGGATCATGCTTTTGGTGTTGCATCTAAAAAAGTAATTTCCAAACTAAGCTCATTTGGATTTTCTCCTATGTTATCTTCTAAGAGTTTCACAGTTTTGCATTTCACAATTAGGTCCATGCTCTGTTTTGAGTTAATTTTCATGAAAAGTACTAGGTCTATGCCTATATTCTTTTTTTGTTTGTTTGTTTTGCACGTGGGTATTCAGGGTGTTCCATCACCCTTTGTTGAAAAGATTATTTTTCATTCATTACATTGCTTTCACCCCTTTGTCAAAGATCAGTTGACTATATTGACGTAGGTCTATTTCTGGATTTTATATTCTGTTACATTGATTTACTTGTCTATTCTTTCACCAATACCAAACTGTCTTGATTGTTGTAGCTTTACAGTAAGTCTTAAAGTTGGGTAGTGTTAGTCCTTCCATTTTGTTCTTCTTCTTCCATACTGTGTTGGCTATTCTCAGTCTTATGCTTCTCCATATAAACTTTAGAATCAGTTTGTCAATATTCAAAAAAATAGCTTGCTAGAATGTTTATTAGAATTGAAATGAATCTATAGATTAACTTGGGAAGAAGTGAAATCTTGACAATATTGATAGGAAGCTATCCATGAACATGGAATGTCTCTGCATTTATTTATTTTATTTCTTTCATCAGAGCTTTGAAGTATTCCTCATATAGATCTTATAAATTTTCTTAGATTTATTCATAAGTAATTTTTTAAAGTGTTAATGTAAATGGTTTTACTTAATTATACACAAGTAATTTTTTAAAGTGTTAATATAAATGGTTAATGTAAATTTTCAAATTCTAGGTGTTCATTGCTGTATATAGGAATGTAATTAACTTTTGTAGTTTAACCTTGTATTATGCAACCCTGCTATAATGACTTGTCAATTCCAGGAGTTATTTTGTCAATTATTTTTAGATTTCCTACATAAACAACCAGGTCATCTGCAAACAAACACAGTTTTATTTCTTCCTTCTCAATCTATATCTTAATATTCTTTTCTTATCTAATTATATTACCTAGAACTTCCAGTATAATGCTGGAAAGGAGTGGTGAGAGAGATCCTTGATTTGTACTTAACCTTAGAGGGAAAGCTTTGAGTTTCTCACCAAGTACGATGTTAGCTTTAAGTTTTTTGTAGATGCTCTATATCATATTGAGGAAATTTTTTGTAAATGTTCTGTATCATATTGAGGAAGTTTTTCTCTGTTTCTTGTTTACTGAGAGTTTTTATCATGAATGGGCGTTGGCTTTTGTCAAATGTTTCTTCTGCATCTACTTACATGATTTTTCTTTTTAGGCCTGTTGATGTGATGGACAACAATAACTGATTTTTAATGTATGAGATATCTGATTAAAAAAATGAAAAATCTGAACTACCTGAGCATCAGACTTCAGTTTTATTAGATGTTTCTTGGTAATGATCCATTTAATTTTAATAAAGGTAAGCAACAACATTGAATATTTTGGAATATAAAATTTTACTAATACAGTCAGACTATTTCCACAGTCTGAGTTAGGAGTCTACCCAAAGTGCTCAATGGCACAGCACAGTTTAAAAATAAAGCAAAATGATGGGTCAGTGCTGGGTTATTGATTTTAACAAATGCACTACTCTAGCACAATGTCGTACATGTGTGGGGATAGGGAGTACATGGGAATTCTGTACTTTCCGTTCAATTTTTCTATGAGCCTAAAACTGCTCTAAGAAATGAAGTCCATTAAAAAATAAAGACAAAAAAAAAAGACAGAGAGAAAGCCTTGGGGTACCTGGCTGGCTTAGTTGGTAGAGCACGTGACTCTTGATCTTGGGGTTATAAGTTCGAGCCTCATGCTGGGTGTAGAGATTACTTAAAATAAAATCTTAAAAAAAAAAAAAAAAAAAAAAAAAAACCCTGAGTACAGACAGTTGATTTACCATTTACAAAGAATATCATCTAAATGTAACCTAAGATGTGAGACTGAAATATTTGCCATTTTCCTACAAATGGAGAACACCATTATGAAAACTATATACACAAGATTGTTGACTTGACTATTTTTGCTTCCAGAAACAAAGCAGGTACATTCTTCACTTCACCCCAGAATTAGATTTAGAGCGAGCCTCATCATTTCTTTACTTTTGTGATCAAAAACTGTGTTAAAATGAATTAGGAGTCCAAAACATTAGGAGAGAAAGAAAAAGAAAATGGATTTTTTTTTTTCCAGAAGGAATGACATCAGGAGTGGTAGCCAGACTGCCTGGAAACAATTTTCCTTTTGAAGAAAAATTCCAAAAGGGGCAATGATCCAATGTATTTTTACCCTACTGAAAGCAATCTTACCTCTTTCGGCTACTTTAATTGTATTTTTGAATGAAAACATATCATTCAAATAATGCTTCCTGTGATATCATACGTTTAGACTTCGGGGGAGGTGAGTTAGAGGAAGAAACTTTGCCCTTTGTTGAAGTTCTGTACACAGTTACAAAAGTTCACAATTACCTGACAGTTCTTTTCATACCTTATTTTCTCTCCCAAAGTATAAAAGAGTTCCCTAATGCCTTATTCTGCTCTACAGATTTGTTCTTTCGGCTGTTGCTCAACCCTCAACTTGTATGCTCAGCAAAATTTGAATAAACTTCTCCACCCTTGTTCTAATTCCAGTTTACAGGCCCTTTTTGTTTTGTTAAAAGGTAAGTAAGTGGCTAACTAAAGACGGACATCAGGCCTTATTGGTTCTGTCTCTGAAGCCACAGGAAACTGAAGATGTTAGCCATATGTTCAATTTTCAGTGCTTCGTACATACACTTGGTCAATCTTTTGACTGCTTCCTCAACTCTCTGCAGTCATCCACACTTTTTTTTTTAATCTCATAATTTCCTGAATTAGCCGATGTAATACGGTGTCCGCCTCATACACTAAATGGCTTTGAGTCATTCTTGTATCTACCACTGGGTCCCTAGTTCCTATGACAATAAGGATACAGGAGACTAATATTTACCCAGAAAGAGAGATGACAAGGAGACAGTGTAATTTCTTCACATAGTAGTTGTTCTGGCATACTCAAGAGGGCTTTGATCTGTTCTCCCTAGTCCCAAAGGATACAAATTGAACCATTAAGGGAGAGTAGCATAAATCTAAGTGTGGTCTAAAGAATGAACTTGCTATTAGATCTGTCCAACAACGCGCTGAGAACAGGAAGCTGTGCAGGCAGAGTCCAGGCCCTGGAGGTGTAACAGCCAAAACTAAGGAGGGGTGTGGCCCAGCGAGCGGGGACCTAAGATCCCTCCCAACCCTGATATTCCACAGTTCTCTGATTCACTGTGGGAACCACATACAGAATACAGTGTGCATGGTATTCACAGAAGACATAGGGAAAATGCACAGATCCTCATTAGAACCAGGACATCATAAACTGGGTTTTTTTGTTTTTTTTTTTTTTAGCCCTGGCTCTGTCCCGACTTGCAGTTTGGGGATTTGGGGGAGGGATTTCATGCTTCAGTGCTTGTTATTCATGTGCAAATGAAAGGTGGGCCCCTGGTACCACAGTCGCTGGGAGTGAGACCTGAATTCTAGTCTTGGCTTTGTCACCAGGACACTGTGGGCTAGTCATATGATCTGTGTAGGTCTCAGTTTTCTCACAGGCAAAACAAGTTAGTTGGATTAGGCAAATTCTGAGGTCCTTCCTGCTTTGAAAATCTCAGGTAAAGACATGTCTCAAGGCGGTCGATTAAAAAGAAAAAGGTGAATATAATGGTACTCAGACTTATGAAGTACCAAATGATTGTTTTTTAGTCAGTCATTCTCCTACAGAGATAATGACAAAATGTGATCGCCTTTCCCTTTCCCGTCTGGCCTCAGGAAATAGTGTAAATGTCAGTAGGCAAGTAGGAAAAAAAAAAGTATTTCCAGATTATTAACATCTGCTTAGTGCCAACTATCAACTAGGTTCTTCCAGAAGGAGACGCTTTAAAATGTTCATTCAGTCAGCAACTATTTGTTGAGCACCTATAAAGTTCCCAACCCAAGTGCTGAGGATAAAATGGTGGATCACACGTAAGGAAATGTACGTTCTTCACGTGAGAGGTTCACTGTCTAGTGGAAAAGACAAACACATAGTAGGCAATAATAATCAACTAGCATACTGAAGCACAAACTAAGATTCAGGACTAAATGGAGCCTAAATGCTTGGGAAATGTGTATGACCTATTCTGGGCGCTCCAAAAAAGCAAGCCTGAGTGCTGAGTTTTTCTCCTCCCCGTACTAGGAATGAAGAAAGCTCAGCACGCTGAGTCATTAAGGCTTCTAATTCAATGGCAGTAATACCTTCCTTCGTGTGGTGCAGGAAGGGCACAATTAGCCTTTGCAACTTGTTACAGAAACAGATCCACTACTCCCTAAGGTTAATCCACTTTGAACATGATAAGGCATGAAGAAGTGTTGACACCCTGGGACTTCCCTCCACTCCATTCAAATGCAGTCCAGAGCCCCACAGCCAACTGTCACATGTACTGTCGGAACAAGACATGCTTCTGCCCGTGATTAATACTGCTTTGGACTTTAGTTTAGAGAATCAGATGAATAAATATCAGTTTCTGCTTTCCTTTCCTCCTCTCTCCTCCCTCAATCCACTCTCCCAGACGGCAAATGGTCTCTGTTCTTTCTGCGGGTGGGTAAAGGAGTTTTAGACAAACACTGAAAGCCTCCCTTATTTGAAGATTTCAGCTCAGGACTGATGTTTTCTGTCCCTGGAGGACACTTGGACAATGAATTGCCTCATTGTTTTCGAAGAGAGCGATTCAGCGAGGAGTGTGGGTGTCGGACTGAAAGACTACGGTTGTGCAGGGCCAGCCTGACAGTAATGCTGTCCCCAAGAAAAAGGGCTGGCCTGCCATCTAGTTCAAACAGGCTGTTAAAAATGCAAAAACAAAGCAGGCATTTCACATGTGCAAAAGGTCACTTGTAAAAAGCCCTCATGGAATTCAGATTAATTTAGATGTAATTTTTTTTTTTTTTTTTTTTGAACACCAGTATTCGAGGCCATTTACTCTGAAACACGTTAGGCCTTAGGAGACTATTTAAAAACAATCCTAAACATCTTTGGTCATGATAGAGTCAAGGCAGTTCGAAACTATCTATATGGAAGGACACAATTATTTATTCTATTTAGGCCGACTTTGTTTCAGAAATTATTTTAAGTGGTCAGGCTCCCCTTGAAAAGTCTGCCCTCATTGCAAACCCAAAGCAGGCTCAGTTTCTATTTGGGAACTTTAGACTACTTAGAATTTTATTTCACTTGCTGAAATGACAATGAAGTGAAAGCCCCAGGCAATGCCAGAAGGGCTGCCATTGTGGCCATAAAGAGCCGGACTTACTAGACATCCCAGTTGGCCTGGTGTTTCATCAGCTGCCGGCTCTGAGGTTGGCTGGGAAACACGCTTGGCACAAAGCTGGAGCACCAAGAGCACAGTTAGTGTGAAAGCAGCGCCCGCACAAGCCCTGGGAATACTCAAGCCGGGAGGCTGAAGGGAAAGACAAGCCCAACGTTTGTCCAGATTTCTCTCTGGCTGCACTCAGAGAAATGGTCTCTACCGATTCAGCCTGCCTCAGCGCCCAGTCGTGGGGCCCAGTGAACGCCCGTCAGGTTATGTCTTCTGTAAGAGCTTGCATTCTTCTATCCATGGCAAGCGTTTTAAGCCATGTGAACAGATGTCAACACAGCATATTGACAGCCATAAGTGGCTACCCACAGTGAACATTTTCCCACTCCCTTCTCCATTCATTTCTTCACTCTATCTCATTGAAAAGGTCTTCTGGTAATAGCACCCCACCAAAATTCTCATCAAAGTTGCCAACAGTCATTTCTAGAAAGTTGTATTACCTGATTTCGCTGCAACGTTGGACAACTTGACCACTCCCTCTCTCTTTCCTTGGCTTCTCTGATGCTCTTCTTTTACTCATTTTGGCCTTTTTTTTCCCCCTCAAAGTCTTTCCTTGAATGTCATGTTTCCCCAGGCCTTGATTTTAGGCCTCTTCAGTTTTTTATCTTCCTCCTAGACCATCACATCTGTTCCCAGTTCCCACGTATATGGGATGATTTCAACACTCACTTCCAAGTCAGTTCTCCTTAGTGAGCCCTAGTCCTATGCAGCCCATTCTTTCCTGGAAATAACCACATCGATACCACCAGACTCCTCAGAGTGAATATACCCAATACAGGACTTGTTCTCTCTTCCCCATGTCCAATTTTCTTTCTTTCTTGCTTGTCTGCCATTCCCTTACATGGTGCACCATGTACCAGAGGGAGGAATAGGGGCCATCACGGACTCTTCTGTTTGCATCCCTCTCAGATCTCACCCATCACCAGGTCCTGTCGAGTTTGCTTTCTGAATGATTCCTGAATCCATACATTCTTCTTTTTGTCTCCGGCCATCAGCTGTCACCCGAATTGCTGATCTCCCATAGCCACTCAGGACCTCCTACAATCTAAAGCATTTTCCAGCCAGATTGTTGGTTTCAAGAAACATCGGACTCAAAACTAATAAATGGTCTCCCAATGCCCTTGGGATTAATTCTCAAATCCTAAACATGCCCCTAGGGTCCTGTGCTGGCCTCTATCCAGTCCTGTTTTGGCTTCCAACTATTCATTAGCTGTGACGAGGCAACGGGTTTCTCTTGTATGGTCTTTCTAGTCTCAGGGCCTCTCACATGCTACTTTCTCTTCAGCACAGAGAGATTTAGTCTTATTTGGCCTTCTAATTTCAAATTGTGCTCCCGTTGCCCAGGGCTCTGTCAGCCCTATACGTCCCCCTATTGTAACAGTCATTATATTTTATTCCAATAGTGTTTTTGACAACTGTTTTCTGCCTATACACTGTAATTCAGTAAGGGTGGGATCTAATCTATCTTAATGTCCTGGGGGACATAGTAGAGCCTCAATAAATATTATTGAGCAAGTGAAGTAGTATATTTTATATGCATTGTTGTCTAATTATGAGTATAATTATAAACAATTCTTAAATGCTTTACTGTTTTTTTGGTTAGGGAACAAATGTAACTCTGATTTATTTACAGGAAGAAACACTAGCATTTTTCTGTTGGTTGATATTTAAAGAAGAAAATAAGAGGGTCCTGTTTCTATCTTCCCCTCAATATAGAAGCCATCTGTTCTCTGCTTAAAAAAAAAAAAGGAAAAAAAAACTTGTGGGAAGGATAAAACTAAACCCAAATGAGTTGTGGTAAGCTGAAATTTAAAAATTTTATGTCAGTTTTTTTTCTTCCCCAAATTATTCATACTGCTGCACATCTCTGTGGGATGTAGGGGGGAAGAGGAGAATGACGCAGGTCAGCAACAGATACATGGCAAGGAGACAGCAACTCTTAGAGCAACAGCAGAATGCATCATCTGGGCAGAGGCCAGAGAGGACAAAAGAGTAATGGGCAGAGATGCCCCTACCCTTGCTCCTGTCAAGTTTCTCTCCTTGTCCAGATACCACACTGGGAAAAGGAAGAGCAAACCCTTGAGAAGGAAACCGCTCTGCCTGGGAGGTCCAGCTTCAATTGGGTAGGTGATATCCTGAAGTGACTATACAATTGCCTCCAAGACGCTGTTGTAAACAGAAAGAGACTGAGTTATCCTCAAGTATAAATAGTGGACGTCATCACAGAGTGGAAATAAGGACTTGTGAGCAAGTCAGGTTTGTTATTGGGATAGTGAAGAACTTTAAATTCCTGGTCATCTGAGTCATGATATATAAGAGCAAAGGTGATGTAGAGAGAAGTCAAGTCCTCAATACAATATTCAGGAAACTGGCTGCTCATCTGGGTGAGCTCTCTGAGTATAAAACCTAGGTCCCAGCCACTGAATTGACTCAAGAAAGAAAGTGTCAGTTTCAGATGTGAATTCTTATCCTTTTCAAGCTACTGTGTTAATGAAAATATGATAAGAACAGTCTGGGGGAGTGGGGGAAGACACCTGGGCAGCTCAGTCCATTAAGCTCAGTCCGTTAAGACTCAACTCTTGGTTTTGGCTCAGGTCACGATCTCACGGTTTCAGGAGTTTGAGCCCCATGTCTGGCTCTGTGCTGACAGTGTGCAGCCTGCTTGGGATTCTCTCTCTTTCCCCCCCCCCCTCTCTCTCTGCCCCTCCCCCACTCAGGCTGTCTCTGTCTCTCTCAAAATAAATAAATGAATTTTTAAAAAAATAAAAAAAAAATCTGGGGTCACAAAGAAGCTCCCTGAGAAAAGAATTGCATGCTTTCCTACTCTTGATAGAAGCCATCTTTGTTCCTCCACCTTTTCTCTTTTCCACACTTCCTACATCTCCCTCTCCCTCACTCCCATCCTCTACTTTTAGCTATCTTTTATTCTGAAAACATGAAGAAAAATGAAATTTGAAAAAACAATTGAGAGTTTCAATCCTTTGATATTCTCTTCCAGCGTTAAGTGAAGTATCTTTAAAAATGTTAACTGGCATACACAATCAAGAATTGGAAAAGAGAAGTCAAGGCAAAAGATGAATGATAATATATAAAACGTAATTTGAATAATACTTTTTTCTCCTTGCCCCCACAGAGGTGATGTAATTTATTTTGTCAATGTTTAACATAACTTAATTACAACTATTGGTGATGAACTAACAGCAACACACTGACAAATTATACCCTGTAAAACTAAGTTCAGGATAGAAAGTAAAACTCTTACACTTGGTACTCTCGATTAAAACTTCTTGACAAGGTCCCTTTATCACATAATGAGTAAAGGAATTCCTCTCTCCCGTTCACTAGACGTACTAGAATTTCCAGTGCAGTCTGTGACCTCAGGATTCATGAAAAATTCTTGTAGAATTTCCTAACAACTTCCTAGAGGATTCATAAATAATACCACATTGATACCAGTACATAAGGAAAATTGAATGCAATTCTGACCACCAGGAAAAATGTACATTGTTACACAGCTTCATTTTTATTGCTCTATTTCATTCTATTGTTTTGAGTTTATTTTTTGTGTGTGTGAGAGAGAGAGAACATGCACGTACACACAAGAAGGTGAGGGGCAGAGAGAAGGAGAAACAGAATCCCAAGCAGGCTCTCGACCATCAGCACAGACCCCAATGCAGGGCTCGAACTAACAAACTATGAGATCATGACCTGAGCTGAGATCAAGAGTCGAACACTTAGCCAGCTGAGCCATCCAGGTACCCCTGTATTCCATTCTATTATATGGATGTGCATGTAAAATATACATGTATAATATATAACTATATAACTGTTTGCAAAGTTATGAACCTATACATCATCAAAGACAAGCATGCACGTGTAAAAGCCTTAGCACGTGCAAATCCCCTCAGCATCCACTGAGCACCATATACATACTGGGCCTGTAGAAAATACAGTGGGCTTCTGACCACAGGGAGCATATTACAGCAACAACTGTGATGCAGATCCTTGACAGTTTAACCAACAGGCCTGCCCAGGGGAGTCATATGGGACTGAATTCTACAAAGAGGGACCATGGAGGATGATGGTCACAAATGAGCCCGGAGTATTGAAAATGAGGATGTATTAAGTGTGTCTCAAGTCCTGATTTTTCAAATGCAACATGCTCTCATCTGTTAGGGTAAGGATAGGAGTTCTAATTCAGGGAAGTTCCATATATTCTTAAACTAAAATAATAGTGGCAACGAAAAGTAGGATTTTGTAATGAATCCCCTCTGTCCTGGTATGTGTTTAATGCAAGACTCTACAGTTCTAGGCTCATTCTGGATACGTGATGTGGTCCCTTGGTCACCACAGCTTTCAAATCAATCTATTTCTTCTGCAAAGCTACATCTGGAAGACTTACAAAAGAGTGGCTTCTTTGGGCCGCATCCAGAACCCCCACTTCCTGTAGGGCCCAGAAACACAACAGCAGCAGCTCATCTTGTGATACTTTGGCTCCTCTGCTCTGACCAGTGGCCAGAAACTGGGAGTGGAAGAAAGCATTAACCTCAATAAAAACATTTCCAATTTTTACAAAATATAAGGTTCAAGCTAACTAAAAATATAGGAATGAATGAGGGGTCAGAAGTAAGTGTTACAAATGGTATCTTGCATTTTGGCAGAATCACTTAGCACACGTTAAGTTCTGTGAAAGCAAAGGTCATGTGTCTTGCTCCTTTTTTTTTCCCCTCCAAAATCTGGCAGTGGGCTTGTACACTACTAGGTCATCAGTAAATACCTGCGGAAGGAAAGAAGGAAGAAAGACAGACGTACTAGACTACTTGTAGTACGGCTGAAGGACAGAGACTTGAGTGAGTTCAATGCCACCTTCTGGTTGATTTTTCTTCAGGTGAAAACCATTACATGTTGGATTTAATTAAAATAAGAGGCTTAGTGCAATTCTTATTAACAAGCAGTTTCATTCATGGAGAATATATGCTTTCTAGAGGTGCGTAAGAAGCCCAAACAGAGAAGAGGCCTTATTATCAATATTTCTGCCCACAGAATCCTGACCTATACGTCCCCTGAACAATGCCAGGAGGAAGATTTTTTTCTTTGGACTCAGCAGCACCTCTGATTTTGCTTTCAGAGGTAAAGAGCTTTGAAACTTCACTTACAACCAACACGGTGAAACAAGATGGGAAAGGATGTGTGAAAGATCCTATGAGATGCGGTTGCTGGCTGAAGGGATTGAGAGTAGAGCCAGACATGTCCTGATGGCTTCATCCATTCATTCACAGACATCCACCGCTGTGAGCGCTGCTTTGTGCAAAGCATGGGGTGTGGGGAGTTGTAGACCAGAACCCTCATGCCTAAAGATATTATACGCTGCTAACTCCTTTGCCAGATGGCTGTTTCCTACGGTACTTTCTTTAAGATATAATTTACTTTACGAAAACGTTTAGCAATTCTGGTTTACATATCTACATATCTACATATTGTTACAAAATTCAACTATGCTACAGTTATCTACATTTTAATAACTGGCACTTATTTTATTAAGCCTGTTTTTTATCCCAACTTGTTTTGATTACTACTTTTTTTTTGTGCAAGTATTTAAAATATACTGCAAGAAAAATAAAATAAAATAAAATAAAACAAAATAAAATACATTGTAGGGGTACCTGAGTGGCTCAGTCAGTTAAGTGTCTGACTCTTGATTTTGGTTCAGGTCATGATCCCAGGTTCATGGGATTGAGCCCTGCATTGGGCTCTGTACTGAACGTGGAGCCTGCTTAAGATATTCATTCATTCATTCATTCATTCATTCTCTTTATCTTTCCCTCTTTCCTTCTCTGCTCATGCTCTTTCTCAAATAAATAAAATATATTGCATATATGAAATTCTACCCTAAAAACTCCCAAACAAAAAACATTAGTTTACATCTTTAAAGAAGAGACTATTTTTATATGTTCAAAATAATATTATCACATTTCACAAATGTCATAATTTTCTATTATTAGCTAATATAAAATCCATATTCAAATTTCCCCATTTGACATCAAAATGTTCTTTACGGGTAGCTGTCTTTTTAACTTTACCCCTTAAAATTCCCACCCACATCCACACTTCCCATCATACACACACATACTCGTATAGATCTTTTAGTCCCTGTCTTTCTTCAGGTTTTGAGCATTGTGATAGTTGGAAGTCTGTCCCTCCCTTGTCCTCTCCCAGGTCACCTACCCCCCTCAACACCCCCGACCCACCCCTTCCTCCTCAGCTTCCCCAGGACAGAACGGAAGATGTAGGTGGTCAGTTTTACAATTAAAAACACATTTCTGAACACACTGTTCCAGAGAAGCTTTCTGCTCCAAACCCATTTTAGGACTTGGACTGTTTTAGCTATTATAACAGTTCTCAAAGAAGCACTTGTATAATTCGGAAGAAAACTTGCCTTGATTTTTGGCCATATTTTTGTACTCCAGGAAGCACACAGGAAGGACAAACAGCCCTCACTAGTATTGGCACAGATGACCAGAGCTGGGCCAGTGTCCCCAGAAAGACTGGGCCTGCTTTCAGTCTGGAACCTCTGTAATCCCCTCCTTCCCCATCCTAGTTTCTAGAGCATACCAAATAAAGTTGGCATGCATGAGTATTTCCAGCCACTGAGAATACTGATGTGAAAGCTGGGTCACCCGCACATGAAAAAAGGACACTCGGACGCTTACACTTTCTGAGGCAGGTGTGAAAGTTAGTTCTGAACCCTCAGAAGGTTACTGACACTACCGAGAACCAAAATTTTGATGGGGGGTGGAGACATTGGAGCATTTTCTCATCTTCCTTCCCATTCACCTGATAATGTTTTGCAGAATGACTTCATCACAAAAAGCAGTCTTTACATTTTAAAAGTACCTATTAGTAGCAGCGACTGCCTAATTCACAGGATCCAACTTGCAATCTTTTTACCTTTCAGCATGTAATTTGGAGCACATTTCTTCCCGGACCTTGTCCAGGTCCAGATGTCCCCTATTACAGGAGGCGCAGTGCTGACTGATGGGAGACAACACGACAGGAGGGCTGTGAGGAGTGGTTGTAATGCACAGAGGGGACTCCTTCACGGACTCAGGGCTGTGTGTGATCATTATTACAGCACAATCCCTATGGCCACGTATTCCAAACATGCCATGTTGCCCCATCACTACGTGTTCTAAACATTTCCTGAAGCAATACTATCTTTCAGAACTCCTTTTTCTTCTAGGTATGCACTTTCATGTCAACGCCCCGTTCCCCAAGGTGGTGTGCAGTCAACGGCGTCCCCTAAGATACTAAAGGACTTTCACTAATTAAGGAACACCTCCAGTCTACAGGGCACTTTTGTGTAAATTAAAATAAAAGCTCCTGGGGCACCTGGGTGGCTCCGTTCGCTAAGTGCCCGACTCTTGATTTCGGCTCAGGTCACGATCTCATGGTTCATGAGTTCCAGCCCCGCACTGGGCTCTGTGCTGAGTGGAGTCTGCTTGGTGTCCTCTCTCTCCCCATTTCTCTCCGCCCCTCCCCTGCTCACTCTCTCTCTCTCTCTCTCTCTCTCTCTCTCTCTCAAAATAAATAAAATAAACATTAAAAAAAAAAAAAAGAGCTCCCTCTGGAAAGGTGAGTAAGAAAAGTGACCCTCTGAGCATATGCAGCCCGTCCCCGGAAATGGCTAGGCAACAGAAACACCCTTGTGCAAAGGAAAAAGGCTTCGCTTCTCCCAAGTACCCTGCTTTAGGGAACTGGGTAAGCAAAGCAGGGCCGCGTCTCAGTCCCAACCCCTGCCCTTGGTGGAGGGCTCTACCCAGACTGTATACCCTTATTTGGCTGGCCTGCCCCCAATTCTTAACTAACCAAATTCCTGAAGTTGCTAGTCTTTGTGTATACTTACATTCTAACACAATGTATGTTTTTCTGTTGGCCTAATCTGCATTAAGCTTCAAAACAAGAAAAATGGAAAGCAAATGAGATCATAGAAGAGTAAGCAAGAGGCTGGAGGAAAGCCACCCTTTGTACTCACTACAGAAGAAAACGGAAGGCAGTCACTCTACTGGTCTGGCGGAGACAAGTGATACATTATATGAACAGTTCACTGCAGAAACAGAACTCCGTGCTAGTGCATGTATTTCCAAGATGAACAGCGATATACACGCGGCACTGTCGGAGACGGGGCTAAATAACCTGTGCCTGTAAATACTGCACTGACCCAGCCTCACATCCACAGGCACCCCCTCCACATAATGGCCATGGATACAAGGCACATAGTCTCTGTCTCTTTCTCACTCACACACACACAAATGCACTGTCTCATGCCTCACGTGTTAACTTATGATTTTAAACAATAAGAAAGGGAATGTTCTTGCTTTTTAGTCTTTTTGCTACTTCTAAAAGTCCCCTTTGATCTTCCCAGCTCATCTTCTGGTGGGCAGAGCCAACATAAACCTTAATCTAAATCTCTTTAATATTTTATCAGAGAAGATTACATGGGAGTTATTTATATTCCAGGCTGTAAAATTATAATGAATATACTATATAGTCATTTTAACGTGGCCAAAAAAAATGCTTAAAGCTTTTGGACAATGGCATGAAACAAGAGGATGTAACTCTTGTAGAAAAAAATTTTAACAATTGAAATGGTGTATCATCCCATACCTTTCAGAGAAGTTGTAGTCGAAGGAGTTTTGACTCAACTCTACCAACAAACTAACGCCACACTTTCATTAATGTGAAAAATGGAAAATCTTGCATCATCCTTCCATTTTCTTATTCTGTACTTAAGTACCCAGTGCAAATGCTAAGGGCACAAGTACACAGGTACAGAGTGAGGACAATGTAAGTTTCTTTTTTACGTATTAAGTCAAAAATGTCACTGTTTTGAGCCCGTATTATTTGGACTCCTATGCCCCATTAAAATGTAAACACACTTTTGTAACTTAAGATATAGGGATTACGAAGGGCATGAAGAAACTCAAAACCCATTCAAAGTCCCTGAGTGCTGGGTATGACTTTCTCCTGCCCACGGTGATATTCTATGCCACCTTGACAACTTATCTGATTGTAGTCATTCCAGGGCACAGTGGGCGTTTAAGGATAAAATACAACCTATGACAAACTCTGCCTCAGGATTTAAAAAACCCAAATGCCTGCAGGGACCAAAGTGAAAAATGAGTGAAGGGGAGGGTTTGTCTATTAAACATGTAGAACCATCTTGTAATTCCCCTGAAAAAAAAAAAAATACTCTCCGTTTTTCTTGAAACAGGTAGGGGAGTTGGCATGGTATGGCATTTGTTAGCCCATAATTGAGAGAGACATGAGCAGCAGAGAAATATTTCGAGTGCTAAAAGAACAACAACAAGGACATCTGGGTGGCTCGGCTGGTGGAGCATCTGGCCCTTGATTTCAGCTCAGGTCATGGTCCAAGCGTCATGGGATGGAGCCCCATGTTGGGCTCCACGCTGAGTCTGGAGCTTGCTTAGGATTCTTTTTCTCTCCTTCTGCTTCTCCCCTGCTCACACGTGCTTTTGTCCTCTCTAAAGAGAAAAAGAAAAAAAGAAAAGAAAAGAAAAGAAAAAACAACAAAAACCTGACTGTACTGGTGTAATGATTGATAACTGTCTTCAGCTTCAGTGTTGGACAGAACAAGTGATCAAATCTGTCCTGTCCTAGAAAGCTCATGTCCTATCTAATGGGGTCAGCTGCTTCTCAGTCCAAGATATCATTGTCACATGGAAGCGTGTAAGTTCATTGTTTCCCTATCTTCCAATTTTTCAAGGGAAGATGGAAATCCAGATTTTTAGATAAAATCTCCCAATTCTAAAATGTTAGCTTGGCTTCTTTAAAATAGGGTGAGTCAAGGAAGACACAAAAGGCCCTTCATCTTGAAACCTCTGGTTACACCACACAGTCTAAAGCTAAAGGGACTCCAAACATTCTGAAAATTTATTAGAGCTTAGAGCAGAAATCAACAAACAACTGCATATCAACGTAGAAGAACTGGAGTTCACATCTGAGGCAAAGCAAATCCTTTACCTGTTTGTATTCATTGCAGAATAAAAGGGGTTGGGTCGCCCATCCCACATGTCTGTGATTCTGACTTCTTATTTGCAGCCTCTTTTCAGCATTCAACATCTGCGTCATGTACTCAGGAAGGACATGCTCTATTTCAGCTGTGTGCTTCCATTCTGGATATATATTTATACCTACAGATCACGAGGTGAGAAGCTTCCTTGATGCTTCTCTACTCAATCAAGAATTCTGTCTATGTTGGTAATAGTTGCTACACAAGTCCCTGGAAGATAGGGCAGGTGCACTTAGGGCACGCATGTTGCCAAAAGCGTGTTACCTGCCTGCTGAAGACATGACCGAGGCCAAGAACCCAAACTACTCATTTCCTGCTGGGACTCTGGTGCTCTGCTTATGGTGTATGAAGGACTCCCGGTGAACACACACAATTTTACTAGTTTGACTTTCAGGAACAAATCCCTTGCTGTTATCCCACCTTCAAAAAATGAACCAGACTTGTCGGAAAACTCTTGCTTGAGCAAGAGGCCTAGACTCTAGTGGAGGCTGCTCCACGGCCCACTTTGACTCCCATCTCTTTTTCCAAGAAATAATTTTCTTTAGACTTCACGTAACCACTTCAGCTGTGTTGGAGAAAGAGATCAAATAGAAAACCTTTCTTCCCTAAGGCTTGGCTTGGTCCAAGGTGGACAGTGAATGCTTCCTCCCTTTAGGCACTCTCCCTTGGTCCTACCTGGCCTTCCAAGGATGAAGACATCTTTGAAACAGAGTATCTCCCATACTGCCATTCTGGAATATCTGCCAACACTTCCTTCTCTCAATCTCCACCTCTCTCTCTTTGCCTCTCAGTCTCTTCCCCCTTTCTTTCTTTTGCCCCCATATGTCATATCCCACAATTGCCCACAATAAAACAGTAGTCATTCTAAGGTCACTGATTTCGCTTAAGTCACACAGCAAGCTCCAAGAGTAAAGTAATAGGGCTCGACATCTTCAGCATTAATCTTTCTCACTGTTAGCCAATACAAGACTTCCCTGGACTTGCCAAGGTACACATTTCCAAACAAGTTTTTGAAACTCAAATCAAGAAATAAAACCAAGAAAAAACAAAACAAAAAAAAGAAAATTTGGAGTTTTCCCCTATCTTTAAATTTAGCTCAATGTTCACATATACAAGAGGTTTTTGATGAAAATTCCTCCCAAAGTTTTAAACTTTTAAACCCCAAAGTCAACCCACACAATTCAAACCTGAACTCTTTTGCTATAAGTGGCCTGTTCCCATCCCCTTTAAGGATTAATCTCTAAATTTCAAAGGGAATTCTTCATTGCATAGGTTGATATTGGGGAAAACAAGCAAACTGTAACTCAGAAATAAACCATACCATGTAACACCTTCATTAAACTGCTGGCATTTGACATCGACTCTGTCATTACTGGACTTGTGCTAAGTCTCTACACATGATACTTTTCTACACAAGAATGGACAGCCAGGTGTGACTCAAGCCACTGTTTATGTGCATATCCAGAGATTCTGTAACGGCTGTCAAGCAACCACACCAATCTCTGTGCGGAAGGAGAGGCTCGTATTTGTGTCCGAGAGAGAACATCTGTGCTGGAGGCAGGCAAAGGCTAATCCAAGGGTGCTGCCCAATCTGTCATTGGAGAGGAAATGAGAGCAGGTGCTCTGATAAAGCATGTACTGTTCGATATTCAGCCACTGGACCCTCCCTTGCATGAAGTTGCTTCCAGGTGTCAGAGCAAGAGGGCCAGCTCCCGCAAAACCCAATCTTCATATTCAGGCGATTCTCAAACGCAACACGTTTGCAAGTCTTCCTCTTCCAGCTCAGGGATAGACATGGTTTCTTGAGAGCCATGCAGGACCATCATTTGGCTAATGAGAAAACAGCGAGGCCATTTGTATTGATGGAGCAGGCACCATGCCAGTTGAAACATTCTTACACAACCCAGCCACTCGGGAGGATTTGTACATCTTGGAACCAGGCACAATGCACAGCTTAAGATACTTGGAGCTGAGAAATGAAAACAAAGGATGTGGTCTCTCCGTGGCTCCCTGACCTCAGGGATCTGTGTGATTTCCATGATTATAAATTACTTTAAAAGAAAATTGAGTTTTAGGTCTAGAGAAATTATTCTGAGCGGCGAGATCACAATGACTAAATTGCTACACCAAAATGTCAGAGAGTCAGTCTGGTTTTGTACCCTTGAAAATGTTGTTATGGTGATGTTTGCCTCTAGAAGTCACCTTTTGGCTTGGCAAAAAGGAACTGCAGACTGGAATATCAAGGACATGAGATTTGGGGTTCCCAGCTGGGTTGCTGTAAATGATTCCATTAGAGCACAAACATGCTCCACACCCATATTTGGGCAGGGCAAAGTTCACTCTCAGGGGTGGGGGTTCTCTACAAGGACTCATTCTGCTTTGGCTGATAAGGAAGTATGCTTCCTGTTTCTCTCAGGACAAGAAACTTAAAGTGGAAGTTGAGCCAGCGCCCCAGAGCCTTGGGGCTCTCCCCGCCTAACTTGAGCTTCCGGCCTTGGTCTTCTAGAGCTGCTTTTAGCTAAAGAGCTCTTTGGTGTCTTCAGTCTTGCTGTGGAGAAGAGGAAGGGGTTTGCTGGCTTCTGTCCTCTCCCTGACACCAGACTAAAGGATCCCTTGAAGATATCAGAAATGAGACACTTGTTACTTAATTCTAGATTATTGTGTTACTATTTTTATAGCAATACATTTTTACCACTAAGCTAATATATCCCTGAATGCAATCTAGCCTTCTTGTCATTTATTTTTGCTATGCCTAGCATCCAATCTCCTTCTTGTGTGGGGAGAATTTTCCTTATGAGTATTGGTGGGAGGCAGAGACCTTCTCCCCGAAAACAACTTGAAAAATTACTTCCTCAGTGTTCCTGAAGCCAGGACACAGGCATATGCCAATGAGATGCTATCCTGGGGGATGCTGGTGTGGGAACCACCATGCAAAATGCATTCTTCAGGCTAGGATGACAAGACCTTGGGTCAGCTTCCAGCATGTTGAGTATCAGCACTGTAGGTGATTCAGAGTCTGTGCCTAGAAATGGTGGCTTAAGTGTCTACATAAGACCACTTCTGCCTGGCTTGATGTTGGGCAGTGGAAAGTTGAGTCAGTTCCTGGCTAAAACCTTCAAGCTCACTTGGGGATAAAGTATGTTTCTGTTTAAAGAAACCAAATTAATTTCTGTTGTGTGCAACTAAAATCTCTGTCACTTCCTAAGCCTCAATCTCAAATCCCTTCCCAAGCTTCTCTCTCCCTCTCCTTTTCTCCGTCCCGCCATTTCTCCCCCTCTTCTCTCCTTTCCTCCCCACTCTCCTCCCTCCCCCTCTCTCCTTTCCTCTTCCTACTTCTCTTCTGCCTCCTCCCCATCCAGTTCCTCTTCCTCCCCTGCCCCTTACCTTCACTTCCCCCCACCCTCATTATCTTGGCTCCTATGTTCAAGTCATTATCCATAGCCCTATCTTGAAAGTGGCAGATCTGAAGAGAAACTCTCCACCCCCATTTTGTAGTTGGTAAAACTGAGACCTAACAGATATACCCTGATTATTTCAGTCAAACATCTAGAATTTAGGATGGCTTCTTCCTAATCTAATGCTACTAGAACTAAGTTCTCATATCACCTCAAAAGTGGGTGTGCCATATTCTCTGAAAAGGATTAAGCTACTGATTTAATTCTATAGATATAAATGAAGGAGAAACATTTAGTAGAAGGAAATTTACAAAATATTATTTCTATAGTTTTCCATGGTCCTTGAGAAAGAAAAAAGTAAATGGATGTGTGTTTGCATCTAGTCCATGTTTATTTGGTAACTTCTGTGTTTATGTGACCATGTGAAAACAAGTGGGGAGGACACCTGGAAAATCACCTCTCTTGGCCCAGTAAACCAAAGGTCATCTGGTCTGTATTAGTATTTTAAACAAGGGCGAATTGTTTGATAGTTTGTATCAACACTTAACAGTGCTCTTTCAAAACGTTAATCCTGTCTTCTCTAGTCAAAAATCATGGTTTCTCTTAGAGTCTAAAATCAAAGCAGAATGACCAGATCACTTGGATTCTGCTCTGGGACACTTGTGAGAGGAAAGAGGTCCTATTGGTCATCACAGCGAGACAGCAGGGCACAGGCAGACCATGTCAGCCAAGAGAGATGCCAGGTTACCCTATCCACTTGGCCCTCACCTTCTCCTTAACCTCATGTAACACCACTAAGGTCCCATATCTGTTTGCTTTCACCCGCCAACATTCTTTTTCTTTCTTTCAGCTGCTCTGCCCATCACACCCCCAAACACCCTAAGCTAGACTTCTCCCCCCAGAACCTCTGCACTTGTTGTGCCTTCTGCTGGGAACTCCTTCCCTATCTATTCACTTGGCTGCTTCCATATCATTCTGGACTCCACTCAAATTTAGTTTTCCAAGAGAGGCTTCTTCTGACTATCCTAATACTGCACACCCCTCCCAACTCCCCCTTCTACTTATCTCTTATTTAAAATAATTGTGTTTATCTGTTGGTTTAATGTCCACAAAGGCAAGGACCTTGTATCTCAAGTCCACTTCCTTATCTGTGGTACCTAGGACAGTGACTAACACATAGCAGTTACTCAAATTTATTTCTCAAAGGAATGAATATGGAGAAGTAAAATTAGAAAAAAGATTATTGTATAACTGTACTAACAATGATTGCAAATGTGCAGTCAAGGACATGTTAATATTCTATAGACACACGTACAAACCACGGCAAAAACCTAATCCCTGTGAAAGCGTCTTTCTTTCTTTAGTGATAGTAACACTATAGAAAGTTACATTCATATTAATAGACAAAGGCACCAAACTATTTCAGAGAGGTTCATACATTGCACAGAAGAAGAGATTCCATGAATTCATGGGCTTCCTCACTAGCTTACAACTATTCACTTTCTGCTATTCTTGTTTCATCGTTCCCTGTGCTTACCCAAATTTTAATTTCTTGAGAGAATTTTAAATCCCAGGTAGCAAAACATTTCTACGTGCAGGTGCTTGAGTATATATGTATCTCTTGCCGGCGATGCTTATGTTAACACAACAGCATTATTACCATATCTAACAAGATTAATAAATTATTCATTAACATCTAACATACAGACGGTGTTCAATTTTCTCAAAAAATGTATTTTGATACTTGGCTTCTTTGAATCACAGAATAAATGAGAACCAAATGTTACTTTTCATTCATATGTATCTCAGGTTTCTTTTGATCTCTAACACTCCCTTCTATACCATGTATTTGTTGAAGAAATTGGGTCATTTGTCTTCCAATTTCTCACACTTTGGATTTGGCTGACTCTATCTTCATGGTGTCTTCAACATGTTTATCTGCCATGTTTCTTTCAAGTTCACGATTAAGGATTCAGTCTTTTTTTTTTTTTTCTTCCACTTGGTGCTACATTCTTCCCATAATATCTATCAAGAAAGAAAGAATGTCTGGATGCCACACTTTCAGTAATGCTCAGATAGATCCCTGGGTTCAGGCCGCTAGTCCCATCCATCTATTCTAACCCCACCTCAGCCCCACCCACTTTCCACCTACTGATTAGCAGTCATTAATTATCATTGCCTGAATCTATTACTTTGTTAGGAATTTCAAAGACAAACTTTGTTTTAAGCCTATAGTTTCTCCTTCCTCTGTGAAGGAGAACTGTTTTTTTATCAGCTGTTTTGTTGCCTTAAAATCTGGTCCTTAGAGGAAAGGCAGAATAAATGCTCTAGACTTTTTTTTTTCAATTTTCAGCACAATGAGTTGGTATTCTAGTGAACTCCAAGGGTGACCACTGGGTTTTAATTTTTTTTTTTTTACATTTATTTAGTTTTGAGAGACAGACAGACAACATGAGCAGGGGAGGGGCAGAGAGAGAGGCAGACACAGAATCCGTAGCAGGCTCCAGGCTCCGAGCTGTCAGCACAGAGCCTGATATGGGGCTCGAACCCACAAACCGTGAGATCATGACCTGAGCCAAAGTTGGACGCTTAACCGACTGAGCCACCCAGGTGCCGTTAATTTTTTTAATATCATAAATTCATTGAGTTTTCAATATTTTATTTAACATGTTCAATTCACAGCAAGTAATATTTGTTTCCTGAGCCCTCCCAACACCAGCCGATGGGGGTTCCTTCAGGTTTGCTCCTGTGTTCATTTGACACCACCCGGAATTTGTGATCATTTGCTTTTCAGACACAACAATATGGTCAAAACACATTTTGTACATTTCCTGCTTGAGACCTGGAATCAGCAGTGTTCTGAGAAGTCTTGGTTCTTTTCAATGGAAATATATATTTTTAAACCACAGTCTGGGCACCAGGAGTGTTCATTGTTTCCAGGTGTTCACTGCTTCTAGTTTTTTTTTTTTTTTTTTTTAACAAAACAAGTGAGAAAGTACGTATTCTTTTAGAAAAATAAACCTCATTCCTAAGTTCAGAGTGATATTTTCACCAATCCAAATGAAGGATTCCAGCGTTTTTACTTAAATTCCTTGGTTTCATATTCAATCATATTTCCCTTCCTCTGAAAATACCCTGGCTCATGAAAACATTAACATAATTCATTATTTGCTTTAGTTCAATATATCCAATACTTTCAAAATAACAATAAAAATACTTCCAGTATCAATCAACCTCCTGAATGCTTCTTAAAATTTCTTTGCGGTTTTTTCCCCCATAGAATGTACAGTCAAAACACTATGGTTTATAGCCACTCGAAATGAACTCTCCCAACGTCACTGCCACATACTCAATATACAGTGTCATTCATTTGTTTCAAGTTTTTATAATCATTATTTTTAGGGGTTGATTTTGATACTTTTGTTCAATTGTGTAAAATATAAGCATGATTTTAATTTCAGAACTATAAAATAAGGTATAATCAGTTTTAGAGAAATCTAATTTTTATCCCTGCCCCTACCCTCTGTTTTCTCCTTCCCTTATGGGTAATGTATTTATAGGTTTGGGTTTTTTTGTGTTTTTTTTTTTTTAATGTTTCTTTTTGAGAGAGAGAAAGAGAGACAGAGAGACAGTGAGAACAGGGAAGAGGCAGAGTGAGAGGGAGACACAGAATCTGAGGCAGGCTCCAGGCTCTGAGCTGTCAGCACAGAGCCTGACATGGGGCTCAAACCCACAAACCATGAGATTATGACCTGAGCTGAAGTCAGACGCTTAACCGCTGAGTCACCCACATACCCCTATTAGGTTTTGTTGTAATCATATTTGTATCCCCCTTCCTGTCTCACAAAAGGCAGCACACTATCCACACTCTTGTACAACTTGATTTTTTAAAAATATTAATTAACAGTATCTCTTGACAACAGCTCCCTTAAAATGTAGAGAAATGTTCCTAATTTCTGTCAGCCTACACAGTACCTCCACTATTTGAGCATACCCAGTTTATTTAATCCATCCTCTACTGGTGGCATTTGGGTTGTTTCCAGTCTTTTTCTGTTACATATCGTGAACCAGTCCCATTTTCAGACTTTTTCTTCCTGGAAAAGCTATAGAAAGTCCATTCAGTGACCATTATTAAGTGTCCACTGTCTTAAAAGTCCTCGGGAGGTGTACATATATCATAATGTGGTTCTAGCCCTACGGGAATTCATATTCCAACTGTGGAAGGAATCCTGGATGCTTTTGTATATATGGCTTCACCATTATTTAGCTGTGTGACTTCATGGTGTGTGTGATCTTGGGCAAGATAATTAACCTCTCCGGGTCAGTATCTTCTTTGTGAAAAGTGATTAGTGGGATCTGCCTCTCAGGTAGGTCATGAGCAGTAAATGAGACATTTTTAAAAGCACAATGCCTAGCACAAAGTACTTAATAACTACTATCTATACAAGAGTATAGCTATTTTGGATAAAACACATTATCTGCAAAAGTTAATATCCTTATCATGACATCATGATTTTTAAAGTAGTATGGTAAAATAGGAAGAACAAGGACTTTGCAATTAGTCAACATAGGCCTAAATACTAACTCTATGTCTTCCTCTGTCCTCCCTTGAGCAATATACTTATTGCCCTTGAACTTCAGCACTCTCACCTAAAAAAATGGGTTATCTGGCTTTGGATTTTTGATACTATCAAGTGATTGCACCAAAGACAACTTCAGGTATAGAGTAAGCAGATAATGAATATTGCTTTATATCTCCATCCTGCTTGAACACTCTCAAATACAAAGATTTAAAGTTGGCAATTGAGATCCAGCCAACATAAAAGTGGCCCTTGTAAGGGTCTGCTGGGCTAAATGCCTTTTGCTTATGCACAGCTAAGGGTCCCAAGGGCTTCCTTGTTAGGCTTCCCTCTAGCCTGCATGGTTCCATTTTCTTAACAGAGCATTTCTTCGTGTATCTGAGGACCTCTCTCTCCCCTCAGAGAGGTTTTCTTCTGTTCCTGTCTTCTGACCTCTTCTGTCTTCTGAGGTTTCATGATCATAAACTACTCTGCACAGTAGTTTAATGCCACACTGCCTTACTAGAAACGGTGGTCTTGGGTTCAGATGACAATCAAACTCTCAAGGCAAGTGGGCATCACTCAGTCCTAAGTATACAAGATAAGACGGGAAACAACAAAGCATGCATAGCAACAGTGGAGTGGAGGTCTCATCATCCCCAGTCATGAGACATTCCAGTCATTTTATATTTGGGACACATGTGGTCACGAGAGGCAGACTGAATAAATAAGGACCCCTTCAACTCAGGGAAGAAAACAGCTGAATGGTTCCTTCCCCATTCACACCTATGCAAATGACTACCTGAATTCTTATCAGCTCACGTTACTTATTACACCATCTCAAGGATGAGGTAGTGTAAAGTGTTTGGTCTAGGACTTCATCATTGGACAGATTCTCACTTATCTTGGATATGGTATAGATAAATAAGGCTTTGAATTAATCCTACAGGGACGAATGACCAACAAGAAAATCCTCAGGTATCTCCAAAACTAGAGGTTACGGAACCAGCTATTAATCCTTGCCACTCCAAACATGTATGGAAGGTAGCATACTATAATATAATATCATGTAGTAGGTATAGTGTAAAACACTTTATACATATATATATATAAATTATCTTCTTTATATATATATAAGTTATATATATATATATATATATACACACACATTATCTTCTTTAACCCCTCTTGACAATCATGTAAGATAAATATTTTATTCCAATTCTGAAGATGAAGAAATGAATTACAAGTTTGAACTAATAGGTCAAAGTTCAAATCCTGATTCTACCACTAACTTGCTATGCTATTTGCCCTTGGGAAAGATACTTAGCCTAACCCCAAGCTTCTATTTTCTCGTTTTAGATAATAATACCTACTTCTAGAGGATCATGAACAGTTGGGAAGCTTGCGTACCACAAAAAAAAAATGTGTGAGTTAACACTAAAATCCAGCCTGTGCTCCTCTCACTAAACCATGTGCCCTATTACTTTGTCTTTCCAAGTTTCCAGGAGCCTTTTCCAGTGTGCAAGGAAGCATTTCATAGCCAGCCTTGCAACTCTATATAATTCATGACTTTTGTTAACGATTAAGAAAGATAAATGTAGATTGACATATACATAAAAAGCATGTCATTAATGTCTATTTTTTCATTCCTTACAATACCTCATTGATGGACTTTTCCTTTAACAAAAACCGTAGGTGGCCAGTAACAAATTATACTTCAAATTACCCTGGAAGTTGGGTCTGTCCTATTAGCAGAGAGCTTCAAATAGAGAGTTCAGCCTCCAACTACAGAATTCAAGGCACACACTATTAGTAGAAGATAATCCCAGAGATGTGGGCCTTCTCATCCTGACCACATTAAAAAGACCATCACCCACTCTGCTTGTTTACAAGGGAGCACTTCCGGGGGAAGGTGGTATCTCTACTTGAATCTGCAAACAGGACTCCAGTTGATCTGAAAAATCCAGCCTACCTCCTTATATAGAAAAATCATCCTCGCCAGTTACCTGCAAAATTAAAATTTCCAAGTCCATCAGATCCACAAAATTCCATGAGACCTAAATAATCTGCATTAGCACAATCCACACTATTAATGCCATAATCATTTCCTGTAACTACTTTGTATACCAGTAAACTTAGCATATCCTCAAGACATCTCCTTAAATAACTATTTTATCTGAAAATCCACAGGGAAAATAAATGTGATCCCATGACAAAGGGTATGCAGAAGAGAATTTATTTCCTTTTCAATGAAAATGTGTTTGTGTCATTGATTTCTAAGTCCTGGGAATCTTAGTACTCATTTTCATGATCATAGAAAGTAAGGACCTATAATGTGACAATAGCCACTGTGCAAAATTTATTTTCTTACCATCCAGTCAACAGTGTGGCCGATAAAGCCACAAAACATCAAGTTGCATTTGTGCAAGAGACACTGAGCATTTCCAGAAATGATAGAAGCAATTCGAAGGTCAAAGATCTTTGGTCATGGGGTAAGACAGATGAAGTCAGGAGTGGGTTTCCCTCAAGGGAATAGGGTAGGGTCAGCCAGAGACTCCAAACCAGAAAGAATGACTTGAGAGGCTGTCCTCCACCATGCTTTCTGGGAATTCCTGTTTCTGTCTGAGAACCTCTTATTTGAGGTTCTCCTGAGTCAGCCCACAAATGCTTTCTCATTATCTTTATATCCCCTTTGTATTTAGTTCATGTAATTGCACAATTTCTCAGAAAAGACATTCCTTCCTTACATATTCTACTTTCCTTGCTATTCCTCCCAAACAAAGGACAAATTCAAATAGGATTTTACTGTTGTCCAGTATCAGTTCAACTCAATATTAACCTTAATATAAGTCTTAGCTATGCGGGCAGCATAGGAATGCTAGGGGTTGTTGCATAATGTCCCTGACACAGGACAGAGTTCCTGTCCTCAAGGAGCTTATAAACCTCTCACACCATATTGGAACTTTATGTCACCTTGTCTGTCTCCCACCACTAGACTGTGAGGCAAAACAAAGCAGAAACAAGACTTCTCCAGTCCTCAGTAACTAGTATTTCATAGTGATTATGCACACAGTGAGTACTGATTGGGTGGGTGAATTAATTGAAGAGAATCAAGGATGCGGCTTGATTAGGATAAAAAATATCTCTTTCCCCACCTATTCTGTGTTGAAGTGCCCTGGAGACAGAATGTCTCCTGACCTAAATAAAGCATGTTCTTTGTCTTGCCAACCCCTCCCCACCTTGGGACTATTGGTTGCTTCACAGCTGGTTTGTAATGGCTGCCTAGTCCTCTTGGATTAGAAGTTGCTTCAAATTGGATTCCTTGATCTGATCTCACCACCTGTTACCCATCTCTACCCCCACTCTGTCGGAATTTAGGAAGCCAGGGACTCTCGAACTTTGGCATGTGCCGGAATCCCTTGGAAGGCTTTTGAAAACACAGATTCCTGGACTCCGTTGCAAGAGCGTCTGATTCAGGAAGTTTAGAACGGAGTCTCCAAATCTGCATTTCCAACAAGGTCCCAGGGACTCCTGCTGCTGCTCTTTTGGGGGCTACATTTTGAGAACTGCTACAGTAGAGAATTTAGTCCCACCCACCCTTCAAACCTGGGCTCCAAAATAATGACTGATACCTAGTCTCAGACTTACATGTATAGGGAATGCAGACATAATGGATATGAAGTATTTTAATAATAACTAATGTTTACTGGGTACCTGTTGCATATGTATTAAATCATTATAGTAACCCTATGAGTTAGGTATAATTAATGTAGTATTAATATTCCCATTTTAAAAAATAAGAAAATTGAGGTTTAGATAAGTTATACAAATTTCCTAATGTCACCCGGCTGGGTTTGAACTCAGATTTCTCCAACCCCAGTGGAAAATTCTGGTTGCTCAAATTGTGCCTACTGGCTACCCTTTGATGTTTTAATGGCGGGGGTGGGGGGGCAGTGGATCTCAGATTTTCATGTTCAGAAGTGGCATTTTTCCCCCCAATGAAACTGAAATAATCTGATGTGAGAAAAGAGTTAATTATTTCCATTTATGTGGAGTAATCTAGTATGGGAACACTATCTCAATGTGGATAAACTTATAATCCATGGCTTTGGAAAGTCACATCATCCTCTGGTTCTCAGCTTCCAGATCTGTAAATCTATTAATTCTGTTAAAATCAAACTTTCCAAATGCTCTTAAAATTTCGTACCTTCTTTCAACATCTGTGGTCTTCAATTTACAAGCCAAGACTTTACTGCATTAACCTATACCGATAAAAAACTACCAAGGAATTAGAATGTTCACCGTACTCTTTCCACAAACAATGTCTATGTTAGAAATCATCTACACGGGAAATCATTCTATCACAAGGCTAAAGTCAGAGCAAAGAGAATTAGACTATTTTAATGGAAAATGTCATCAGGCTAAAGTATAGGCTGTTCTTGCTCTCCTGAAAGAAATAGAGCTGAAGAGGCACCATGAGATTTCTATAGAGCCTAGAATTCTGCTCAGGAAGGACACTGATAGTTTTTCAGACATTATCTTTCTCTACTACCTTCTGCTATGCATCTAATCTTTTCTCACACAAAGTTCTATTTGCCCCCTTGACACTGGAAGATATTCTTGTCCCATCATCGGTAAGCCCACATACAAAGCCATCGAGGCACCAAACTGCACTAAGCAGCACACTTCATTTAACTTGAGAAGCAAAGTCTGACATTTTCCCGTACCTTGTTGCCAACTGCTGGGGTGACACCCTGTCTGCAAACTACAGACCATAGGTACTGACAACAAGGAGACTTTGTGTAAAGAATCAGACTTTTCCTCCCCAGCTGTCTGTGAACAGCACAGGAAGTGTATCTACATGCATCATGTTTATGAAGTGACCATTCATTGTAAAAACAAACATATAATTGGTGTAATGTGGGTGGGAGATGTCTGGTGGCCATGATGGTACTAGTCATGAATAAAATTAGAAGGCAGCATCATGATTTTGAAAACTATGGCCTTGATGCATAGTATTTCTCATTTAAAGAGACATCTTAGCTACCTGACTTTTATTTCTACTATCTGATTTTTTAACATTTCAACATCCAGGCATTTTATCAAGAAGACCAATACCAAAGTAAAGCACCTATTGAAGATGCTACTAACGAGAATACAAAAATTTGTTGGAGGAGGGGAGAATGTTATGTTACTTCATATGCCTTTAAGCACTCTCTAATTCCGTGAGATGATATGAAATTAATTTCCATAACCAGTATCAAAAAAAAAATCAAACGGGGTAAAAGAGAATAGAATTGAAGCAGAATCCCTCAAATGTTATACAAAAAAGTACCATGTTGTGAAGTTTTTACTCCAGTAATATGCATGTACAAACGTGTGTGTGTACTAGTTCAAAGGTAGCATGTATATCTTACTGTGTGTTACAGTTGTTTTATCTTTTTAATATTTAATGTTTACTTACTTTTGAGACAGAGAGAGACAGAGCAGGAGTGGGGGAGTGTCAGGGAAATAGAGGGAAACACAGAAACCGAAGCAGGCTCTAGTCTCTGAGCTGTCAGCACAGAGCCTGATACGGGACTCAAACTCACTAACTGTGAGATCATGACCTGAAGTCCGGTGCTTAACCGACTGAGCTACCCAGGTGCCCCTGCAGCCATTGCATTATGGACAGCCCATCACTCTTCACACAATGGTGTAGAAAGAGGTTGTAGCCTGATTCGACTCTTCCCCAGTGGTCTATAAACCAGACCAGGTAGATTTTCATAAAAACATGCAGTGATCCAAGATCACATAGAAAAGATTGGTGTGGTGTTTTATATTACAATCTGCATAAAATTTGTGCCCTGGCTTCCAGGATGAGCAACTACATTTAATATGGTTTCAGTGGCCGGGACACCTGGGTGGCTCAGTTGGTTAAGCGTCCAACTTCAGCTCATGTGGATCTCATGGTTTGTGAGTTCGAGTCCCCTGTCAGGCTCTGTGCTGACAGCTCAGAGCCTGGAGCCTGCTTCAGCTTCTGTGTCCCCCTCTTTCTCAGCCCCTACCCTGCTTGTACTCTCTCAAAAATAAATGAACATTTACAAAATTAAAAAATATACTTACAGTGGCCATTTGAGTTCTGATGAACAGACAACTGGCTAACTAGAAAATGATCCTTATAAATGACCCCATCTTTTTTTTTTTTTTTTTTTGCCAGCTACGATTGCATGGACATAAAAATATCAATGACAGGGCAAGTACAGGGTAAACCCAATGATTAGAAGAAGTGAGTCCCACCAGGATCCAGAGGATGGAATGATCGACTCACTCAGGGCTGGGAGTGAAGAAATACTTCCAAAGGAAGGAGTGTTTGACCGAGGTAGGTAGAAAAGGATTTTGCTTGCTTACAGAATGGCAACAAAAGATATAGGGATATTCTTTTTCCATTTCATTTATGTGATGACAAAGAATGAAAAGATGTCATAATGTGATTTTTAAAGAATATGTTTTTAAAAATATTTCATGTTGCTAGCTTATGGATGGAAAGGGGCATCATTAAAACCCAGTGGATGCCTACACCTTGCTAAGCTCTCTGCTAGAAGCTTTACATGTATAATCTTATTTCTCTCCTCCACAGCCTCATATATGAGGCAGCATAATTTCCCTTTTATAGTTAAGACAAGTAAGTCACAACTTGCTCAAATCCCTAGTGTGAAAGTTGGGGAGTTGAGGCCAAATATAAATTTATCTGGGTTTAAGGCTAATCTTGTAAGAACAAACTGATTCTTAAATTTGTTTTTCTTTAATGTTTATTTATGTTTGAGAGAAAGAGAGAGAGAGAGAGAATGCGGGGGGCGGGGGGGGCAGTGCAGAGAGCGACAGAGACAGAATCTGAAGCAGGCTCCAGGCTCTGAGCTGTCAGCACAGAGCCGGTCACAGGGCTTGAACTCACCAGCCATGAGATCATGACTTAAGCCAAAATCTGGCATCCACTGACTGGGCCACCCAGGTGCCCTAAAGAACAACCTGATTCTTTTTTTTTATTTTTATTTTTTTTTTACATTTATTCATTTTTGAGAGACAGAGATCGCTTCTCGGCCTTTTGGCTAAGATCAAGTGGAGAGACGGAGAGACAGAGAGATAGAGAACAAGTGGGGGGAGGGGCAGAGGGAGAGGGAGACACAGAATCCGAAGCAGGCTCCAGGCTCCGAGCTGTCAGCACAGAGCCCGACGCGGGGCTTGAACCCAGAAACTGCGAGATCATGACCTGAGCTGAAGTTGGACACCCAACCGACTGAGACACCCAGGTGCCCCAAGAACAACCTCATTCTTAAGAAGAAAGCCAATTTGGAAGGTTTTCTGGCAAATAGCACTCTAATTACCTATGTTTACATGCTGTTCTTAGGTAAGGATGCAGCAAACTTCTCTGCAATTTTTGTTTTTCTATTATTAGAAAAGAAGTATCTTAAAATTGCCCTCTATGTGAATTAGTGCCACTTCATAAATTGTGGCTTCAAATATTCAAACAATTATTTCCTGGATATTACCAATGTCAAGTAAAATCAAAGAATTGAGTGAAAGGCATCCTCAACCACTAGATTCACACTCAACATTTTACTGAAGGATTAATTTTCAGAGAAACTTAATGCAGGGTTTTAAGATTTTTAAAAATAGATATTTTGCAAACATTTAAAATTTAAATGAAACAGACATTTCAAACTACAACATTCTTTTTTTATTACTGCTTCGGGGTCATTTACTACTTCTATTCAAAGTGATAGATTTTACGGTTTCGTATAACAGAAAAATCTACTTTGCTCAAAAGACTGGTAGAGATCTTAAAACTGGGAGAGCCAACTACCTTGGGAGGTACAATGAACTTAGCTTAGATGTGAAAAGAGTCAAGTGAACGAAAATAACCCATTACCCATTCTTTTGAACATTTGAGTGATATGTACTTTCATTCTGAATTTTTCCAAAGTTCTCTTGCACTAATAACCCACTGTTTTTAACTAGAAAGTTTTTCTCAACAATTTTATTTCATTGAATCTTAGCCACTACAGCTAATATTTATCGAATATTTACTCTGTGAAAGATACTGTTTGGAATTAAGTTTATAACTTAAATTCTCACACAAATCTTTGAGACACTCTTATCATTCCCTTTTTTGTATACAGAAACCGAGTTTCGGCAAGATTAAATAATTAATAAGCTATAAATGTGGGTTTTTATGCTACAGGTCTTATTTTGCACCAAAGCTTTGAAGTAAGCATCTTTATTTATGTATTTATTTTGAGAGAAAGAGACAGGGAGAGAGGGAATTCTAAGTAAGCTTTGCACTATCAGCTTGGAGTCTGATGCAGGGCTCAAACTCCCAAACTGTGAGGTTATGACCTGAGCCAAAACTACCAGTCAGACGCTTAACCTACTGAGCCACCCAGCCACCTCCAAAGCGAGCATCTTGAACAGTTTTTCTCAAAATAGATTCTGGAGAATAGTATCTCTGCAGGCTATTAATAGTCATTTTTCAAAATCAGACTCCAACAAGATCTGAGAAGTTTGCCGACACATGAAAACTTATTGCACAGTTCAGCAGAATCTTTACTATGGGGTAACAGGCATTGTGCATCTTCAAGAAAGAACAGACTCAATATATTTTATATGTGTTTATGTGAAAGTTCTCAAATTAGTGAGGCCTTATATTGCCCCTTGCACATCTGGGGCATTTCCATTCCTGTGCTCTAAATGTAACATAACTCAGCAACGAATACAAAGCTTGTAAGTACTGTAGAGTACAGCATAAAAAGAGAGCATTGTGATACTTCTCTAAATGTAACATAAGAATAGTAAGTTTGCTATATATTTTAGAGTACAGTATAACATAATGAAAACCATTGCGAAACTCCAAAGTTTGCATCCCTTCCATAGAACTTAAGACTCAAAAGTGTTATAAACAAAAATAGGCAAAAAAAAAAAAAATTGTTCAATACTGACCAAAAGAGTTTCCTACTCTGAAGCACTGGAATTACAGTAGCCTTTAACACACGTGATAGTCACCCTCTTACTTAGTCTAGATTATACAAGTTTAATTTTAAACTCTTTCCTGAGTTATACCGACCTTGCCTCATATGAGTGGCTTTTGGTTGTCAAACTAAAACCTTTATTCTCCTGTTACGTTTTCAGAGTAATGTTTTAGAACCCTGCCTTTAGCATTGGGGAAGACTCCGTCCTAGTTCCACGGGAATAATCATCTTTATTAGGGTGGTAATAACGCTAAGGTATGAATACAGCATTGGTAAATGTACTTTATGATAGTAAGAGTAATTATCGTGTCAAATCATACGCTCTACCCAGCACAGTGGCAATGCATACGCACAGGTACATACCACACACACACACACACACACACACACACACAGAATATACATACACCTTCAGTTTTTCTGGATACCTTACCCTATGAATGATCTAGGAAAAGGTGTTATGGTCTGCTACCATCCACACAGTCTCCTTTAACTGATGTTCATGGCACCATCTACTTAAGAACATTAATGATTCAGGACACCCAGGTTCTAGTTTGACTCTAAAAACTACTGGGCCTGTATCCTTTGGGCAATTCATTTACTATCTGCAACTCAGTTTTTTCATCTATCAGATAGGGTTAAGTAATACTGTACTGTGACTTAATTGATTTGTGTCAGGTCCAAAGTGAAATATGAGCGTGAAGTTGCTTGGGTTCTGTTTTCTACAGTTTTGACTTCACTCTTCATGAAGCTTATATTCTCCTTATTAAGTAACTTTTTCTCCTGGTTAGGGGGTCCGTTTTTCCTGCTTCTCAGTCTAATTTTTGACTGCGTGTCAGGCATTGTGATTGTTACATTGGTGAGTTTCGGGGGTTTTTTTGTCTTTCTTTAAAGAATATTTTGTCAGTTAACTGGCAGACCAGTTTGATTGCACTGAGTCTTGTTTTCAAGCCTTGATAGAAAAGGTATTCAGTTCTTCTGATCCAGAGGTAATTTAGTTCTACTACTGAGGTATGATGTTTTGGGATCTCCATGGAATGCCACCAAGTGATTACTGAGGACTCTTCACCATGACTGGTTGGTCCTCAAATGATACCCCAGCTTTTCTGAGCTCTAGGAATTATTCTGCTTATAACCAGATTGCTCTTTGTCTGATGTCATAGAGGTTTACTCTCCCAGGCACTGGCTAGGGCTCAAACAAGGTTCACAGTGATTCTAATACAGGTATCTGGAGCCGTTTTGTATTATAACTCTCCTTTCTGTAACTCTACCCTGCAATTTCCAGCCACGTCAGCCTCTCTGAGCTCCCATTTCCGTCTCCTCAACTCCCTAAGACCACTGGATTCTGGGTTTCTGCTCCCTGGTGGGCAGAAACTGCCTCTAGGCAGGAAGCTAGGGAGACTGTAAGACATCAATTTTTCCCACCTCTTAAAAGTCACAGTCATGGGTTGCCTGTTTCCTGAAGTCTAAAAATATTTGGGGCACTTGGATGGCTCCGTCAGTTAAGCATTCTCCTGTTTCTAGCTCAGGTGATGATCTCGTGGCTATGGGATCGAGCCCCACCTAGGGGCTCTTAGCGCAAAACCTGCTTGGGACTCTCTCTCCCTCCCCTACTCACTCTCTCTTTCTCAAAATAAATAAACGTTAGAAGTGGTCTTTTGTTTGTTTGTTTTTCGTATTTTATCCAGTTTTCTATGTTTATAGCCAGAGGTTGAATCTAGTTCTTATTCCATCCAGGCTACAAGTGGAAGTTTGTATCCAAAGGTGCTTTGAATTCTATGAAGTATTACATTGTTTACATTTTACTTTCTTTCAACTATTGCTTTCCTAAACTTTTAGTGCAGAATACTCTAAGAGAGAGAATATATTGCTGTTATGTGCGTGTGAGCAAGAGTGAGAGAGAAAGGGGAGAGAGAAATACTGAACATTACAGAAAACTTTTTTTTTCCCCTTCAACTTTCTGGTTTTGCCTTTTGAGTGGTAGCCTTTTTTTAAAAAAAATTATTAGTTTATTTCAATAGGAATTATAAAACTAACATCAAAATTGTCATTTTATATATTGTATTGCCTAGAATATAGCCAAATACAAAATGAGTATTGAGGACAATATTAAGCAAATCATACTAGACATAAAAAACCAATAATGTAAAATTTATGAAGTGGGGCCTCCCTTATACTGCAGAAGGACTAGATAAGAAAGCAGAAGAGTTCAAATACTCAAAACTTTTTTGTATGCTGCAACACTACTTTTCATCTCTTTGGAAATGCTGTCTACCAAAGATATATTCATACTATTGCCCTTTGCATGGGTCCTTTCATATTTGAATTGATAACTGGCTATATCTAGAAATCAACAGTAACACATTAATGGCACTATCGACTTCAATCAGGGATATATGGATGAGAGCCCAATCCTATGTATCTCTTCTTCATCTATACTTTTCTTTTCTCTTGACAATTACACACTTCTTCCATTTATTAAGGGGGAAAAAGGGGCCCATGAAGCACTCTTCAAATAGAGCTATTAAATATAAAAACAAAGTTTAACGTAAGAGGGACATTTTGACAGAAGCAAGCAGAAGTTCAATAAAAATTCATATATATTTTCTATCTTCTTATGCTGTGATTGTGTTGGAGGGTCAGAATTCAGGAGGCAGATCCTGTCTTTATGAATTAGTTGGATGAGCCAGTTATCACAGAGGAAAAGAACTGAGTGTGCCTTCAGACCCTGTGACTACATCAGTTTAACCTAGTTCTGTACCTCTGACTCCCAGTGCTTTAAGGAATGAGCGTACTGTTGGTTATTTGAGATCAACTTAGTTGTCCCAAACTTTTCCACTAACCATGGTGAATTTACCCGGTAACAACGTGAAGGCATGGAGGAAGTATAAAGACATAGCTTGTTATATACTATCAGCAGCTCTGTGAATCCAAGCCTTGTTGAATCCCAAGGTTTGGAGAGCAAGGCAATAAAGATCTGAGTTGCAAGGAGTTCTCTTTTACGCTTTTTCTCTACCTTCTCTTTCCATTTCTCTCAAAGTAAAATTTCTTCAGTGTTGGGACACAGAGTCACTTGCCTGACTCCTTTAGCACCGAGTAGTCATGAGAAAACATATTGTCAAATCATACTGCGAAGGGAAAAAAGTGAAGTTCTGCCACGTGGTTGTTGAATGTCTTTTAAGAAAAACTGAGTGCTTAACTCCATCTGGGGTTGCAAATCAAATAGGCAAATTAAAAACTTAAAGATGAGCTGATCCATTATAAACAGGAATAATCCTATAATATATAACTGAAAGTACCAAATGCCATCCTCATGAAGAGATTTTCTATTCTCCTCTGTGAGAGACAAGTACCTAACTGAGACAAGCACCGCCCCTCCCCATAAAGGAGCCTTGGAAGAGAGCATAAATGGGAGGTTGTCAGGGAAGGCAATGGCAGTGACCTCATTTCTTCAGGTCTTTATTATAAAACAACAAAGACAAGCTATTGGAACTCTCCCCCTGAAACAGGAACCAGTTAGAATGAAAGTTGGCCACCAGGTGGCCTCGATGTCTCGGTAACATTACTTGGACCACCGGACACAGCTTGCCTTGCCACCTCCAACTCCTCACCTCCAGATTCACAAGCAAAACTTTCCTAAATTTGTAACTACTGCCGGTGGAATCAGAACTCCTCTTTATAACTCCACGCCCCTCCCTCCTTCCCCGAGTGGAAAACAGAACCCCCGTTTAACCAACTTTAACTTCTCTTAGGCTCTCTACATTGTCTATAATTTCTAAGGGTTTTCTTTTCTTCACAGTTCCATTTGTTCTACCTTTTATTCCATTTCCAGCCTTTCTCTTTCCTCTTATGTCCTTTCTTGTACCTGTGAACATGCCCTGAAATATTCCTAGAATTCTGCACAGCTAGGCATGAAGGTCAATCTTGGATGTCATTCTTGGCTTCTCCTCTTCCTATCATCCCTCCTACACCACAGGAAGACTTCTCTGCAAAGAGCAAGATGAAATATTTACTTTAAGTTCCCTCTTCCTGGCTCTGCTAAATCATGCCTTCTGCCTCACAGAAGCAGAAAAAGAAAGCAAAGCTATTGAGTATAAACCTGTTGTGATTTTGTTCTCTCTTAACAGACATTTCTGCAAATTTGCCTTTAGGGACGTTGAGCTTCCAGATTTTCTTAATCCCTTTTCTTCATTTTGTTTCTTCAGCTGGGGGTTCACACACAAGGACACTTCTTTAAGAAGATGTCATTGCCAATATCCACTTCAAAAATAAACTACCTCAGTTGAAGCGTCTGGGTGTCTCTAGAGAATCAAGCATAGAACTAGTAACAAAAGCTGGAAGTTAACCTGGATATTATATTGAACGTGCATCTGAAACTTTTATAGAGGAAGGATCCATATGTGTGTGTGTGTGTGTGTGTATGCATACACACACACACACACACACACACACACACACACACACACACACGGGTGTATTCCCCAGAGCCCTGAAGTTAAGGGGAGGGGGGTTTGGTGGTGTTTTACCAAAATCAGAGACTGACACTGGGGTTGGGGAAAAGATGTAATTGTCAATTCTGTTTCGTTCCCACCCAGGGAACCTGCACAAGACAAAGGAGCTGGATTATGAAGGAGACCTTTAGGTGCTAAGGCAGTAACTGCTGAGGAATTTCCTAGATATTTTAAGTTTCATGGATAGAGACTGTATCATATTTTAGAGAATAATGGATTCCTGAAGGGGCTACATGTGTTTCCTAAGATTGCATGTATAGTTAAGGGAGGAGAATTCAGATTCCTGGAACACAGACTGCCCCTCTGTACAATAGCTCTATCAAATATTCATAGGTGGTTCTATGTTGAGGAATAAATAACAGCATAATCTACCTTGCATAATATGTGACACTAAGTAAGGGAATCAATACATATGACTTCCTTTCCCTAAGTAATAAATAACAAGCGGTTAATTGTAGGCTTAGAATAAGACAGATCCATGTTAAAATTTTGCTTACTCCACTCACCCTCATATTTTTATCTTTTGAAGTTTAATTTTCTTCTGTAGAAAAAGGAGATATAATAGCATCTGCCTTATGGGGGGGGTCCCTTGTAGGGTACAATAAATGCTAATTAATTGAATCTATTAATATTATACCTGTTTTGAGGTAAAATTGATGAGATATATCTGAACAACTGGAAAGGGAAAAGAGAGCTGGGCATTAGAACTGACTATTAAGCTGGGCACACAAATAATTGTTACTGAATGCTCTAGGACACATTATCTATGTAGTATTTTCTACTCTAGAAGAAATTTCTCCCTAGGAAAAAAATGGGAACAAAATTGAATAATTTTCTCTTGTTTCTGGCCAGAGGAAAGCTATTTAAAAGCGTTAGGTGATAAAGGTAGCTAGATTTAATAGAATTACTTAATGTCCATTCTATGTCTTTTTACTCTATTACTATTTTAAAATGCACTTAATTCCAGTCAAGAACTTGAGTTAAAAAAAAATAATAACTAAGAACATTTATAACAAAGGTCATTTCTTTTTCCTTAATTAGAAAGAATTTCAACATCAGGGCTAAGTTTGATTTTTTTAATGCTTTCTCACTTAACAGATATAGAAATATACCCCCTTCTCATGAAACAGACTGAGTTTTGTAATAATAAGGAAATTATTCAATTAGCAAAACAGAGCTCAAGCAGGATCACCAAATATCCAATCTGTGTTCAGGCTGTAGCTTAAATACTGTGGTTGCAAAGATAAATTATTTCCTTACAGTAAGGACAAGTCATACAATAAAAGTTGATTGGAGACAGAAGTGACCAGGACATTACCAACATATCTAGTGTTGAAAAATTCAAAGACTGTAATTTTTTCATTTAAAAGAAAACATTAAAATGGCATTGAACTCGGGGCGCCTGGGTGGCGCAGTCGGTTAAGCGTCCGACTTCAGCCAGGTCACGATCTCGCGGTCCGGGAGTTCGAGCCCCGCGTCAGGCTCTGGGCTGATGGCTCAGAGCCTGGAGCCTGGTTCCAATTCTGTGTCTCCCTCTCTCTCTGCCCCTCCCCCGTTCATGCTCTGTCTCTCTCTGTCCCAAAAATAAATAAACGTTGGAAAAAAAAAAATTTAAAAAAAATGGCATTGAACTCTAAGCATAGTGAATTTGTGCGCATCTGAAAACTAAACATATCTGTTGTGTGTGTTTTATGTTTAGAATTCAATCGATTGTAATTCACTCTGTATTATCATGCCTTACAGAGAAATCAGAAATAAGATTTGCCCTTAAATGTCCTCATGGTGGTGAATCATGATGGAAATAAAGCTCATTTCAATCATGATACTGCAAAATAGAATCCAGTGAACCAAAGTGAGGAGGTCCAGATATATGTAGTTTAAATTATGGAAATTAATACATAGGTCTATGACATTCGTTTACCTCAGGAAAATTTGTCACTTTTTTTATCAAGCTCCTGATAACCTATACATTTAAGATAGTGTATAAAATGTTCAAGAACAAGGAACAAGCTTGAACATGAAATACATATTACATTTTATGAGAAAACTAATTCATTGTGTATATGTATGTACCTCGGCCTTAAAAGATAAAAACCTAAAAGCAGAAATCTATACCAGTACTCTCTTTGTTTCTGTAAAGGAAGATTGAAAACCGTAAGTTCAGCACAATGTAAATAGAACAGCAAGTCAGAAGGTAGATCTCTTACTCATAAAAACATACAAGATAGAGATAAGCAGTTACTGATAATGGTAGGCATATTTTTGGTTTGACAAAAAAATGAAGGAAGTATGATTTTCAGAGATCCTTAAGCAAATAATAGCATGCTATCGCCACATTCTATCTTTTGCATTATTATTCTTAGCTAGCTTATCATTTCTTTTTCCTGAACAGATTGTTCTAGATCTATTCCACTAAGCATTTTCTATATTAAAAAGTTAAAAGCCATTACATGTGCTTTATTAAAAAATAGCACACAAAAATACTTTTCTAAATAGGGGTTTCCAGAGCTAATCAAAGCCTGTTGAGGGTGCTTCTATTTAAGAATGAGATGGTATCGGTTTAATTTCAGGATTACAAAGCTTAAATCTTTCCAAAAGAGGAAACAGGGGGCCAATACAAGTAAATGAAAAAAATTGGCCACCAAGTTGAAAACTAACAGTGATCATAGCGTACCTGCCAAGTTTATTCTTTCTGCGTGAACCCAAGTCACAGGTTCTGTCTGATGTCTCCTCTTTCTGAGATGCTCTCCTAAGTTTTTCCTTCACTGACCTTGTTATCCTTCACCTCCATTTCCTGGTCCTTAAGCAGTAAAGCCATTCTGTTGATCACTTTGGATATTTGAAGTAAAAAAGAAATGCCTTGATTTCGTTTAATTATTCCTTTAGGCTTTTGAGATCCTATGGCATGCCAGGGGCAGAGTTCTGGGAAAAACCATAATAAAAAGTCCCCACTCCCCTGGAGCTTTCAATTCTGGTAGAGAGAGACAATAAGCAAATAATATATCCTATGCAAGTGCTGATTAAGGTTATTAATAAAAATAATGCAAGGGAACCTAACAGTGATGGAGAGCAAGAAGATCCTATTTTAAACTGTATGTTCAAGAAATAACTCTCTAATAAGGTGACACAGAGAACTGAGGATATTTAGGAAGCAAACTAAGAAGCTGTATCTAAGGAAAAGAATTCCAGGCACTGGATATAGCAACTGCAAAGTCATTGAGACGGGACCTACCTGTTATGTTTGAGAATTGTGGAAGCTATAGTGGGAGGTGGGAAAGGGATAAGAGATGATGTCTGAGAGGTACCCACCTGCAAAGTCATGGGGAACTCGGGTTTGCATTCTAATAAGGTAAGGGGGATTGGGATTCAGGATCTGACTTGCATTTTGTTTATTTAATGTTTGTTTATTTATTTTAGAGAGAGAGTGAGTGAGCTCAGGGAGTGTGAGTGGGGGAGGGGAAGACAGAGAATCCCAAAGCAAGCTCTGTGCTATCAGCACAGAGCCCATCGTGGACTAGAACTCAAGAATTGTGAAATCATGACCTGAGCCAAAATCAGGAGTCAGAGACATAACAGACTGAGCCACCTAGGCACCAGCTAGGGGCCCCCTTGCTTACATTTTAAAAGGGAGAATGATTAGGCTCTTAACTTTTTCTGTCTCCAAAGGCAGCAATCAGAGCAGCTAACGAGTCAGCTTTGGTTCTGCCTTCACACCAAGCTCTGTAACTTTAGCGGGGCAAGTATAGAGGGAAGCTATACTGGGACAGTTGAGAGGCTCCGAGAATCTTTATCCTCACTTGGTTGTGCACAGGTGCCATTTCATTTGCCTTTAAAATTTTTCATGACATTTTCCAATTGTTTTCAGAGTGTTGTGTTTCTTGGCATTCCAACACCCACACTCAACCAAGTATGACCACTCAGTGATACAGCTGACATTTTAAAGTTACAGATATGTTTTTATCAAAATAAACAGGATCACCTGACTTCTTTTTGACTGATTTTTGTGGAGGTGAGCAACAATAAGCATAAATGAAATCTTTGTTATAACAAAATGAATCAAAATATTATTGCCAGTAATTCTACATTTTGTTGGTCAGTTTTTCAGCAGATTCTTGTATTTCGTGGATTGCAAAAGTCAACAAGACATTGAAATTAAAACGTAAGCAATGATTTAGGGAAATGAAGGAAGATTTTTTTAATTATACAAGAATCTCTAAAAAATGGAGTAAAAAGAATTTTACATCTGTTTCTTTCCCTGAAAATAGTGAAATGAGTATTTCCCCCAAGATGAGTCTACAAAATGTAGGAATAAAGATTTTAATTATACAAGAATCTCTAAAAAATGAAGTAAAAAGAATTTTAGGGAGTAGCCAAGATGGTGGATGAGCATGGAAGTTTTTTGTGTGTCTAGCATCCATAAAATACAACCAGACCAACACTGAACCATCCTACACACCTAGAAAACTGATTGGAGGATTAACACAACAATCTGCACAATCTGAACCACAGAATTCACCAGGTACGTGGTATGGAGAGCTGAACTTAGGGAGCAAGAAGCCCCAAAAGGGTGAGAACTGCTTTTGTGGGTGGAGAGAGAACAGAGACTGGGGAAGGGGGGAGAATATGTGAAAAGCACCGCTCCCGAAAAGCAGCTGGAGATAAAGTAGAAAATTGGAAACAGCCACAGGGACTAAACCAAAAAGGAAGAAAGGAGAAAGGAGAGGGTTTAAATTCCATTAAGACTCCCCTGTAAACAAAGGGAGCACAGAGGCTGTAACTCCGCCGCTCTATACCTGGGAGTGCTTTGGTGGGAAAGGCAAATCCCCAGGAACAGAGTGGGGTCCAGGAGGTTCTTGGGACACAAGGGAAAAAGTGGTTCCACTGCTGGAAGGACATTTGGTAGAGACTGTTGAAGCCACCTGGTTCCCAGCAGACCCCAGAAGGCAGCCACATTCTCTGGTGCTGGAACAAGGTCATTAAGGGTGAAGCCTGGTGCCAGATGTGTGTTGTGATTTTCCATAATCCCTGAGACGCTGCTGCTACACTGTCTCGTGAACATTTTCTGGGACGTGCTGGCACCTGGCCGCAGACTTGGGGCACTGGCAACAACAGGGCCCAGCGGGTATACCTGGGTGCAGCTGATATTTGGCCATTGCTCAGTGAGACCCTCCTGCAGAGGGGCGGAATGGGTCAAAGCCGCAGTTCTTTGGAAGTAGGGGGCAGGGCAAAACAGCCTCATCTTAGACAAGGCTTGGGAGAGAGGTGCTGCCTGGGGCCTGGTCATGGAGAGTGAAGAAGTGGGGAGTGGATGAGAGCTGAAGACAGAGGACAGGTGCATGACTGCTGATCCAGAAGAACAGACTGGGTAGCTGGGTGGCGCCATTTTCATTGCTCCTGCGCATGCGCACATACAGTTACAAGCCCTGCAACAATCCACCCCAGTAGGCTAGCAACACCACCTAGTGGAGAGCAGAGCTGTTACACTGAGCCCCGCCCAACTGGGCCAACTTCGCTCTTCAAGAACATGAGTGTCACTGTTGGCTTAATTTATGGACTATAAAGAGCTACATGGACTGACCTCTAGGGGAAAACGAAGCAATTTCAGTCCTACTTCAATCTGTTAACAGGTTCATCTATTCAATTTTCTATTTTTTTCTTTTTCTTTTTCCTTTTTCTCTTTTACCATTCTTTTTTTTGAATACAGAAAAAGAAAAGATTCATTTTTTCAATTCTTATTAAAAATCTCTTTAATTTTTATTACTATACTTTTTACTTTTGTGTAAATGTTTTCAAATTCTATTTTACTTCCATCATTTTATTTTAGTCTACTAGAGTATAATCACTTTTCCAAATTTTCAAATGATTTTTTTCTTTTTTATCTCTATCTCTTTTTCATTTTTCTTTTTTCTTAAATACAGAAAATGAAAAAATTGATATTTATTTTTACTTTTTATTAAAAATATTTTTCTTTAATTTTTTTCTACATTATTTACTTTTGTGTATATTTTTTTCAAATTCTATTTTACCCCAATCATCTCATTTTAGTCTACATCAGTATTCATTTTTTCAAATTCTCAAATTATTTCCTTCCTCCCCCTTTTTTCCTCTAATCTGTCAAACCACTTTCAATACCCAGACCAAAACACACCTAGGATCTAGCATAATCTATTGGATTTGTGTGTGTGTGTGTTTTAATTTTTAATTTCAATACTTTTCAATTTTATTTTTTTATTTCCATTTTTCTACCTCAATTACTTTTCTCATTTCAAAAGGACAAAACGAAGGAATTCACCCCAAAAGAAAGAGCACAAAGAAATGACAGCCAGGGATTTAACCAACATACATACAAGCAAGATGTCTGAACCAGAATTTAGAATCACAGTAATAAGAAAACTAGCCGGAGTCGATAATAGATTGGAATCCCTTTCTGCAGAGACAAAAGAAGTAAAAAAGAGCCAGAATGAAATTAAAAATGCTATAACTGAGCTGCAATCATGGATGGATGCAGCGGCAGCAAGGATGGACAAGGCAGAACAGAGAATCTGCGATATAGAGAACAAACTTAGAGACAATAACGAAGCACAAAAAAGAGGGAGATTAAGGCAAAAGAGCACGATTTTAGAATTAGAGAAAGCAGTGACTCATTAAAAACCAACAACAGAATCATAGCGGTCTCAGAAGAGGAAGAGAGAGAAATAGGGGTAGAAGGGTTATGTGAGCAAATCATAGTGGAAAACTTTCTGAACCTGGGGAAAGACACAGACATCAAAATCCAGGAAGCACAGAGGGCCCCCATTAGATTCAACAAAAACCAACCATCAACAAGGCATATCATAGTCAAATTCACAAAATACTCAGGCAAAGAGAGAATCATGAAAGCAGCAAGGGAAAAAAAGGCCCTAACCTACAAGGGAAGACAGATCAGGTTTGCAGCAGACCCATCCACAGACACTTGGCAGGCCAGAAGGGAGCGGTGGGATATATTCAGTGTGATGAATCAGAAAAATATGCAGCCAAGAATTCTTTATCCAGCAAGGCTGTCATTCAAAATAGAAGCAGAGATAAAAAGTTTCCCTAACAAAAATTAAAGGAGTTTGTGACCACCAAACCAGCCCTGCAAGAAACTTTAAGGAGGGTTTTCTGAGGGGAGAAAAGAAAGATAAACAAACAAACAAACACCAAAAGCAACAAAAGATTATAAAGGACCAGAGAACATCACCAGAAACTCCAACTCTACAAGCATAAATTCGTATCTTTCAGCAATAAATTCATATCTTTCAGTACTCACTCTAAATGTCAATGGACTCAATGCTCCAATCAAAAGACATAGGGTAACAGAATGGATAAGAAAACAAGATCCATCTATATGCTGTTTACAAGGGACCCACTTTAGACCTAAAGACACCTTCAGAATGAAAATAAGGGGATGAAGAACCATCTTGTATCAGACAATTTAGACTTTAAAATAAAGACTGTATCAAGGGATGCAGGAGGGCATTGTATCATAATCAAGGGATCTATCCACCAAGAAGATCTAACAATTGTAAACATTTATGTGCCAAATATGAGAGCACCCAAATATATAAATCAATTAATCACAAACATAAAGAAAGTCATCTATAGTAATACCATAATAGGAGGCTTCAACACCCCCCTCACAGCAATGTACAGATCATCTAATCAAAAAATCAACAAGGAAACAATGGATTTGAATGACACAGAACCAGATGGACTTAACAGATATATTCAGAACACATCATCCTAAAGCAGCAGAATATACATTCTTCTCCAGTGCACATGGAACGTTCTCCAGAATAGACCATATACTGGGACACAAATCAGCCCTAAGTAACTACAAAAAGAAAGAGATCATACCATGCATATTTTCAGACCACAACACTATGAAACTCAAAATCAACCACAAGAAAAAATTTGGAAAGGTAACACATACTTGGAGACTGAAGAACATCCTACTAAAGAATGAATGGGATAACCAAGAAGTTAAAGAGGAAATTAAAAAGTGTATGGAAGCCAATGAAAATGATAACACCACAACCCAAAACCTCTGGGAGGCAGCAAAGGCAGTCGTAAGAGGAGAGTATATAGCAATCCATGCCTTCCTAAAGAAGGAAGAAAGATCTCAGATACACAACCTAACCTTACGCCTTAAGGAGCTGGAAAAAGAACAGCAAATACAACCCAAAACCAGCAGAAGACGGGAAATAATAAAGATTAGAGCAGAAATTAATGCTATCAAAACCAAAAAAAAACAAAACAAAACAAAACAAAAACAGTAGAACAGATAAATGAAACCAGAAGCTGGTTCTTTGAAAGAATTAACAAAATTGATAAACCACTAGCCAGCTTGGTCAAGAAGAGAAAGGAAAGGACCCAAATAAATAAAATCAAGAACGAAAGAGAAGAGATCACAACCAACACAGCAGAAATAAAAACAAGAGATTATTACCAATCATAGGCCAATAAAATGGGTAATCTGGAAGAAATGGACAAATTCCTAAAAACATATACACTACCAAACTGAAACAGGAAGAAATAGAAAATTTGAACAGACCCATCACCAGTAAGGAAATTGAATTAGTAATCAAAAATCTGCCAAAAACAAGAGTCCAGGGCCAGATGGCTTTCCCAGGGAATTCTACCAAACATTTAAGGAAGAGTTAACAACTATTCTCTTGAAGCTGTTCCAAAAAATAGAAATGGAAGGAAAACTCCCCAACTCTTTCTATGAAGCCAGAATTACCTTGATTCCAAAACCAGACAGAGACCCCACTAAAAAGGAGAACTATAGACCAATTTCCCTGATCAACATGGATGCAAAAGTCCTCAACAAAATATTAGCCAACCAGATCCAATAATACATTAAAAAAAATTATTCACCACAACCAAGTGGGATTTATACCTGGGATGCAGGGCTGGTTTGATATCCAAAAAACAATTAATGTGATTCATCCCATCAATAAAAGAAAGGACAAGAACCATATGATCCTCTCATTAGATGCAGAGAAAGCATTTGACAAAATACAGCATCCTTTCTTGATAAAAACCCTCAAGTAAGTAGGGATAGAAGGATCATACCTCAAGCTCATAAAAGCCACATATGAACGACCCAACACTAATATCAATGGAGAAAAACTGAAAGCTTTCCCCCTACGGTCAGGAACAAGACAGGGATGTCCACTCTCACCACTGTTATTCAACATAGGATTGGAAGTCTTAGCCTCTGCAATCAGACAACAGAAAGAAATAAAAGGCATCCAAATCAGCCAGGAGGAGGTCAAACTTACACACTTCGCAGATGACATGATACTCTGTACGGAAAACCCAAAAAATTCCACCAAAAAACTGCTAGAACTGATTCATGAATTCAGCAAAGTTGCAGGATATAAAATCAATGCACAGAAATCAGTTGCATTCCTATACACCAACAATGACGCAACAGAAAGAGAAATCAAGGAATCGATCCCATTTACAGTTGCACAAAAAACCATAAAATACCTAGAAACAAATCTCACCAAAGAGGTGAAAAATCTATACACTGACAACTATAGAAAGCTTATGAAAGAAATTGAAGAAGACAAAAAAAAAAAAAAAAAAAAAAGAAAAAGTTTCCATGCCCCTGGATAGGAAGAACAAGTATTGTTAAATGTCAATACTACCCAAAGCAATCTACATATTCAATGCAATCCCTATCAAAGTAACACCAGCATTCTTCACAGAGCTAGAACAAATAATCCTAAAATTTGTATGGAACCAGAAAAAGACTCCAAAATGCCAAAGCAATCTTGAAAAAGAAAACCAAAGCAGGAGGCATCACAATCCCAGATACTGATTTAGTATCCAATACTATCCCAGATACTATTTAGTATCCAAACACAATCCCAGATACTATTTAGTACCCAAATACTGAATCAGTATCCAATACTGATTTAGTATCCAAAATCTATAAAGAACTTACCAAACTCAACACCCAAAAAAACAAATAATCCAGTTAAGAAATGGGCAAAAGACATGAATAGACACTACTCCAAAGAAGACATCTAGATGGCCAACAAACACATGAAAAAATGCTCCACATCACTCATCATCAGGGAAATACACATCAAAACCACAATGAGATACCACCTCACACCTGTCAGAATGGCTAACATCAACAACTCAGGCAACAACAGATGTTGGTGAGGATGCAGAGAAAGAAGATCTCTTTTGCATTGTTGGGGGCAATGCAAGCTGGTGCAGCCACTCTGGAAAACAGTATGGAGGTTCCTCAAAAAACTAAAAATAGAACTACCCAATGACCCAACAATGGCACTACTAGGCATTTATCCAAGGAATACAGGTGTGCTGTTTCAACACATGCACCCCCATGTTTATAGCAGCACTATCAACAATAGCCAAAGTATGGAAAGAGCCCAAATGTCCATCAATGGATGAATGGATCAAGAAAATGTGGTGTGCGTGTGTATGTGTGTGTATATATATATATATATATATATATGTGTGTGTGTGTGTGTGTATGTATTATATATACATACATACAATGGAGTATTACTCAGCAATCAAACAGAATGAAATCTTGCCATTTGCAACTACATGGATGGAACTGGAGGGGATTATGCTAAGTGAAATTAGTCAGAGAAAGACAAAACTCATATGACTTCACTCATATGAGGACTTTAAGAGACGAAACAGATGAACATAAGGGAAAGGAAATAAAAATAATATAAAAACAGGGAGGGGGACAAAACAGAAGAGACTCATAAAATGGAGAACAAACTGAGGGTTGCTGGAGGGGTTGTGGGAGGGGGGATGGGCTAAATGGGTAAGGGGAATTAAGGAATCTACTCCTGAAATCACTGTTTCACTATATCCTAATTTGGATGTATTTTTTAAAAAATAAATAAAATAAAATAAAAAGAATTTTAAATCGGTTTCTTTTCCTGAAAAGAGTGAAATGAGTTTTCCCCCCAAAATCACAGCCTATAAGATGCAGAACCATTGTGCCATTATCCAAAAAGCATTGTATGTGTGTTAAATTCACTAAGAGGGAAAATGATCTATTAGTGCTTCTGAGAGAAAATACACAGGTAACTGAATTTATGAATCATACCTTTTTCTCCAACTTCTTTCACTGATAAGATTTTATAAAGAAATGTAGAAATAAAATGTATCCACATTTACCATGCATGATGGGCTTTTAGTATAAATTCAGGGGTTCTTATAGTTGTAAGCATTATTTCTTAAGTAAAATATGGGATGGTAGAATGGGATGGAGACAGAAATTTGCTGGAAAGGTCTGAGAATAAATTTTTCCTTTGCTGCTTAATAATTCTGTGATGCTGCATATATTTCTAATCACCTTTGAACTTCCATTTCCTCTTCCCAAGTGCATGAAAAATAATTTATATATTTTAGTGTTGTTATGAGAATTGAGTTACATCCTCCCATTTAATCCTTAGTGAATACAGAGTGTCAATAATCCTAGTCCCCTCATCTGCTTCTAAGAGCGTGCCTCAGATACCAGTGAATATTCTCATATGCAAGTAAGCATACCTCACCCTGTATTGTAAAAACAACCCAGTGTCCTTTCCTTCTGCATCCTTTCCTAAAGGTCTTCTTTACCATTTACACAGAATACTATACTTTTGATACTTGTGGTCTCCACATGGGTGGGGGTTTTTCCTCACAACAACCAATTCTCCTACATACCATCTGAGAGTCCTATAGTTTAACTTAATTCTAACACTACCTGGAGATGGTGTCAGACACCGTAGGTGAAGGGCTCAGTCCCACAAGACTGTTTCCACCATGCTTCAGATGCCCATGGCAAGTAATAGGTCCCGAGGTTACTGACACTTTGTCCAATTTGTCCACAAATTGAACATTCCTGTGACCCCTTCCTCAAGTTCAATTAATCTGCCAGAATGGCCCACAGAACCTAGGGAAATTCTTATTTACGTCTACTAGTCCATGAAAGAATGATAAAAAATACAGATGAAGAGTCAGATGAAGAGATACAGAGGGCAAAGTCTGAGAGGGTGGGGAGCACAAGAGCTTCTGTCTCCATGGAGTTGGGGTGCTTCTCTTTCCCTGTGTGGATGCGTTCACCCACCTGGAACCTCTTAGATTCATACTGGGACTTTCTGGAAGCTTCCTCAAATAGGCATGGTGAATTTCTAAATTCATTTCTAGCTCCTGTCTCCTCTCTGGAGGATGGGGCTGGGGATGACAATTCTAAGCTTCTACTTAAGGCTTAACCTTTCTGGTGATCGGCCCCCTCCAGGAGAATTCTAAGCCCACCCAGAGTCACCTTAGTAGAATTAAAGATGCTCTTAGTGCTCTTACTGCTTAGGAATTTACAAGGGTTTTAGAAGCCCTGTGTCAAGGATGGGTCAAAGACAAATGTTACAAGAGATGTTGTTAGTGTTCTTATCTCTTAGGAAATTTTAATAATTTTAAGAGTTCTGTGCTAGAAACAGGGGACAGAGATCAATATACACATTTTCTATTGTCTCACACACCCCCATATACATATTAAAAGAAAAACAATTTTAGTTAAAATATTCATGTTTTTCTATAGCTAATTAAGCTTTCCTTTGATAAACTAGTTAAGTTTATTAACTTCAAAATGAGAAACAATTTTCAAAATTTTTCATATTTATTTTTGAGAGGGACACACACACACACACACACACACACACACACACACACAGGCAAAGTGTGAGCGGGCCATGGGCAGAGAAAGAGGGAGACGCAGAATCCCAAGCAGGCTCTAGGATCCAAGCTGTCAGCACAGAGCCTGACGCAGGGCTTGAACCCACAAACTGTGAGATCATAACCTGAGCAGAAGTTGGACGCTTAATGGACTGAGCCACTCAGGCACCCCGAGGGAAACAACTTCTAAAATTGGTTTTTATTTTTGAACTTAGGTTTGTTGTCAAATAAGATAGTAAAAGGTACAAGATACTATTTCTGTCTTGGACTTACACTGTTCTAAACATTCTAATTATCCTGACAGTTGCTGGGTTAGACTAGTAGCCACTGGTGTTAATGGTTGACAATTACAGATGCTTTTGTATTGATTTAATCAGGCAAAGCCCCCATGAGCTAACTCAGAGAAGTGAGAGAGGTCAAGAATGGAGTCAGAGTGGGGTTCCTGGGTGGCTCAGTCACTTAAGTGACCCAACTCTTGATTTTAGCTCAGGTCATGATCTCACAGATCATGGGATTGAACTTGGATTCGATGCAGGTTGCTTGGCAGTCTCTCTCCCTCTCTCTCTGCCCTTCCCCTGCTCATGTACTCATTCACTCTCTAAATAAACTTAAAAAGAAAAAGAATAGAGTCAGTAACAAGGCCAATGGAAAGGAGACACCCCAAGCAGTAACCATTAGGCACAGTGTACAGGTCTTGTCCCAGGAATGTGTATGGAAGCTGCTATATTTGTTTTCCTACTGGAGGGATCACCAACTTTGGTAGTTGACAATGCAAGCTTGATTCCTCCTCTGTGAAAAAGATGGTAATGAGGAACTTAGAATTTGACAAATATACTTTACCTGTTCTGGAAAAAAAAGTCCTACTAGATGTTATGGAGACAATAGAACTAACGTAAACTAGATAATAATCAAATACTATGAGGGATGGGTACAAAGGATTTAAGGATCAGGATGAATAAATATACGTTTTAGAATATGGCAAAAAATAAGAGAAAGAAAAATTAAGATGGAAATAAATATGATGAAAGGATATGTACTTCTTCCTATAAATAATGACCTCAAACCTTCATATTAGACTTGACCAGGGAATGGTACTTGACAAATTGTTTTCACTTTTGATTTTCCAGTGCCTAGAATGGTGCTGGGCCATAATAGTCAATAAATGTTTTCTGATTATAGTAATCAATATATGGATGAATGAATGGATGGGTGGATGGATGGATGAAAAACAATAAATAGATAAAAGTCCACATAGCACTGATCCCTTAAACTGTGGCATTTAATGCTATCTCCAGGTAGATAGTGTCAGAATTGAGTTGAGTTGTAGGACACCTAGCTGATGTCAAAAGTTTGGAACTAGTATGGGAACCCTCACCCTCCCTGGTTGGAATTGGGTACAAAATCAAAGTCATACCTCATACATTTAGTTGAAAAATATTTCCTCCTCCACTATTTTCTGAAAGCGTTTGGAATAATCTCTTCTTTAATTGATTTATAGATTCACCAATGAAACTTTCTGGGGCTGGGTTTTTCTTTGTACAGAGATTAATAACTAATTGAACTTCTACATTTATGTTCAATCATTACATTTCTTCTTGCTGCAGTTTTGGTAATGTGTGTCCTTCTAGGAATTCATCCATTCTATCTAAATTATATACTTTGTTGGCATAAATTGTTTATAATACCTCCTTATAGTTGTTTTGATTTGGAATTCTCTACAGTTGTTAGTGATGGCCTCTCCTTCATTCCTGATTTATTATTTGAGTCTTTGCTCTTACTTTTTTGGTCTAGCAATGGTTTGTCAGTTTTCTTGATCTCTTCAAAGAATCAGCTTTTGTTTTCATTGAATTTCTCTATTTTTTTACTCTCTTCCGTTTTGTTGATTTCTGCTCACATCTTTATTATCTCCTTCCTTCTTCTTGGTTTGGGATTAGTTTACTATTCTAACTTAAGCTCCTTAAGTTTAGGGTACTGATTTAAGAATTTTAAGAATCTTTTCTTTTTTCTGTTATTTTTATTCTTTTCTCATGTGCTCTTCTATTATTTTATAAAAATAAAGGTGCTACTACTATATGTTTTATAACCCTAATGTTAACTTTGTTACAGATATCAATCACTAGCTGTGTTAGGAATGGCACGAATTTGTCCCAATTTACTACTTATTGGACCTAATCTAGCTAAGAGTTCAATGGTGAAGAACAAAATGACACTTGGAATATAAAAACGAAGATTATCTATACAGAAAGAGATGAAATAAGAGATTTTATGTATTTTGTTATAATCCTGGGACAAAAAAATTCTCACCTACCTTTAAATAAGTCATTATTTGGCTATGATACATTCAACGTTAATACACTTTACAAAGGCCCACGCTGGGCAAAAATAGGAGATTCTCTTTACTACATTAAATTTTCATTCTAAGGAAAAAAATGACTTCAAGTTTAAAAAAATACTTATGTATCACGGTCCTACAAGATAAATTCCAAATTCCTCTACTTTCTCATGATGCATGAGGTCATGAAGACATGACCTCTGCCACAGAATCAGTCTGAAGTTTCCTTGATAACACCACCAAAGACTTCATATTGGTACTTTTATATTCATTATGTATCTGCTACCTTGATAAGCTATGTGACTGCAAATCATAATTTTGTTTCTCTTAGATTTTCTGGAATGATCTTTCTGTGACTTTTGCCTTCAACTTCAGCTTGTTGGCAATGAATATTAATTTTGGTGATCATAATATATTTCCATCAAAATTGTATAGATGATTCCATTGTCTTCTGACACAAAATTGACAGGAAAATTCATCTACCTTTTACTGACAGCTTTCTGTGTCTGAGCATCATTTTAACTATGCAAATTATTCTTCAGGGACATGCTTACATTTTCCCTGCTCCATCCAGTTCAACCATCTTCTTCCTCATATTTCATTCCTTTTGTCCTTTTTTGTTATATTCTGGTAGATGCACTTACATTTTTTTCAACTCTCATTTGATATATCTCAATGTCAAGGTTACATTTAATCTATCCAGTGTGCAGTTTTATGTTTTTCCTTTTATTTTTATTTTACCTGTTTTTATCCCATAATAATATTTTAATTACAACTTATTCTCCTCTTATATATTTATTCTCCCCTTTTATTATATACTCACATACATATATAGGTCAAACATAATGAATATTTATATTTTCTTCTGGTTCCTAAAGTAAAATAATTTCAGAAATTTTTCTCACTGACCTCTAAAAATTACATTTGTTGTTCTTTGTTATGAGATTTGCCTCAGATCCATATTGTTTGTTTTTTAAATAATGACTGGCTCTACAGTAAAGAAAGAGATCTCCAGACTTAGTATTTGTCAACCAATGAGATGTGTACAGTGACGTTGGGTTAACACTATTTTCTTGTATTCTGTTCTAAACTCCTTCTCAGATATACTCCTTTAATGCTGGCTATCATGCTGATATGTATAGCACTTAATCTAATTTCCACATTTTTAAAAGTTGCATCTAATACAATTCTACTAGACTGAAGTCTAACCTATTTTTTATGTCCTCCAATATATAAAGTGATTCACTCATTCATTCCAAAACATCAACTATTAACCAAGAACAAATTTAGGCCCTGAAAAAAAAAAGCAGTAAATTAAAAAGGTCCCTTACCCCCTGGAGCCTAACTTCTCAGGGTGGGAAATGGAAAACAAAGTAAGTGCGTACTTATTTAGAATGTCAGATGATGATAAATGCTGAAGAGAAAATCGCAGCAGAGAGAGAGGAATAATATGGCTCTCCCCGTGGAGCCATTAGGGACAGCCTCATTGAGAGGTGAAAAATGTGTCCAGATATGAAGGAAATGGGTGAGTTGTGCAGCTATCTGTGGCAAGAGCATTACAGGCCAAGGCAAATGCAAGGTCCCTTGAGGTAGAGGCATGACTAGTTGGTCTATGGAATTTTTAAGGGATCGTTGAAACTGGAACAGAGTGAAGGAGAGAGAAGTTAGAGACAAGATAAGAGAGATTTCAGAGGTAGTGAGGGGAGAAGATCAATTTATTCCATAAGTTTTTTTTTTTATTTAAACTTGCTATAATAGACCATCAGAGCTATCCCTGATGCTACTCCCAGAACAGCATATGGGGAAAACATTTAGCTCTCAGAATGCGGCATGCCATAGTTAATATCCTGCCTACCTCCCTCCCTGCCCAGTCTCCCACCATCATCATTTCCCACCTAGCTGTTTTCTGCAAATTCCATCTCCAAGAGCGAGTGGTAAAAGAGAAATCTATGAACAAATGACACGGGACTTGGGGATTGGGGTGGAAGCAGCATTATGAGTTACTCAGAGAGAATCCTCCATGCAGTGCAGAGCAAGTTGCCAAATGTTCAGGTCGTTCTGAACCTGAACCATGCACTTACCCATGGGGACAGGTGAAGACACATTCTTCTTTTTTTTTTTTTTTTATTTTTTTATGTTTATTTATTTTTGAGAGACAGAGACAGTGTGAGCAGGGGAGGGACAGAGAGAGAGGGAGACACAGAATCCGAAGCAGGCTCCAGGCTCCCAGCCATCAGCACAGAGACCAACATGGGGCTCAATCCCACTAACTGTGAGATCATGACCTAAGCCAAGTCAGTCGCTTCATCAACTGAGCCACACAGGCACCCCCCAGATTATTCTTTTCAACATACTTTCTTGGGACTGGGCTAATGCTGTTTCAGGCCAAGCAGCACAGGTAACCAAGGCATACCAAGAGCATATTTCAGTAGACTTGCTCAACACTGCAGTTAGCAAACATTTAATTTCTATCACAAGCTTCCAATCAACAGTTCTAGTGTGTATGTATTTGTGTTGCAAACATATGCATGTTTTTCTTTTTTTCTCTTAGTATTTTAGGGGGGATTTGGGAAAGGCAGTGTCAGGATATAGTAATACCATTTAAATCCAAAAGCAATACATTTATATCCAAAAGTAAAATCTAATTTTTAGATTCTTAGGGGGGTGGATTTCAGAAGTTCTGAAAATATATAGGAGATATATATATATATACACACACACATATTAACACAGCCTTAGAGTCTGAAAAAAAAAAAATAAAGCAATTTCTCCCCAGTCCAGAGGGAAACAAAAGATCCACAGTGAGTCTGAAATGACTGCACAGATACTTATGAGCTCAGCCACTAAATAAACACATTGAGAAGAAGGAAGAAGGGACTCTAACTTAGAATAAACACGGAAGACAGAAACAGACATGTAAGTTAGGCCAGAGGAAGTTTGGGGTTAAAAAAAACATATAGAATACATAAAATGAATACAATTGCTATGTTCAGATGAAAAAGAAGGATGAGCTTGCTTAGAAGTAAGAAAGTGTAATGGAAATGGTTGACAGTGAATGCTGAAGTGTTTAATCCCTTACTCTTTTTTTTTTACTCCTTCTATCAAATAAAATATTCTTACACTAGAAATCTGGAAAGAAGGAAATGTTACTAAGAGGAAGCCAGAAACCAAAAGCAGATGAAGACATCTTCCAACATCACCTATCAACTCTTAATTAGCTCAGGCCTCCTACCTCCAATTCATAGATCCCAGGGGCTGAGGGAACCAGTAGATGAAATTGGTAAGCAGTTGCCAATGACCAGAAAACAAGACTAAGTTCTGAAACCAGCAAAAGGCAGGCAACTCTTATTCTAGGTTTCAAAGAAGTAGAAAATGTGTAAGCTACAAAATATGCCTGGTGAGTCTGAAAACAACTCTAGGGAAAGTTTTAGAGTGAATTATTTATTGAGCAAAGCAAAGGACCATCCATGAAGCCACCATGGATTCAGCAAGAACATATTACTCCAGACTATTCTCTTTTGTAAAGAATTACTGGAATAGTATTTCAGCAAGGGTAATTTCTTGCCAAAATTGAGGCTAGAATGATGGTGTTTTTGAAAAAAAAAACACCCAATAGATTAATGAAAATAATAAAAATGTCATTTCGGGGAACCTGGATGGCTCAGTCAGTCAAGCATCCAACTCTTGATTTTGGCTGTCATGATCTTGTGGGTTCAGGAGTTCAAGACCCACATCAGGTTCTGTGCTGACAGCACGGAGCCTGCTTGGGATTCTGTCTCTCTCCCTCTCTTTCTGCTTCTCCCCTGATTGTTCTTGCTCTCTCTCAAAATAAATAAACTTCTAAAAATTAAAAATATGTAAAAAATGCCATTTATATGTGTATTTATTAAATCAAGAGCTTATTTTTTTAAAAGATGGTATATCCTTCCAGAAAAAAAAAAAAAAAGGTCAGCATTACAATCCTGTACTTAATTTTTTGAATTCTGTTCTCTTTCTTAAATTGTTCAAGAAAAGAATTTCTGGAATTATGCTCTGCTGAGGCAGATTCTCTCAGAAGATTTATGACTCACATTTCTCTTATTTCAGTTTTGCAGGCTATATCAAATTTAACTGAGAACCCATAAGAGAATTCAGGAAGATGACTAAACTGCAAAGTAAATGCATAAATTCAATAGCATCTGTAAAACAAAATAGCAACCATTTAGAATATTATGGATAATGCCCAACAGCAATAAATCATATGAAACTATTATGAATAAACGTGACTAAAAATATGTGAGGCTTATAGGACAATAAATCTCAACTGCAAGACTAAATACAGTGCATGAATATATAGAGACATAGCCACGGTCTTGCAAAAGACGACAGAACTGTGCTCATGTTAATTCTCTCCAAATTTGCATACTATCATTTGACTTCTGATCAGGACTTTCTTTGGTGCTCAACATAAATGGTTCTAAAATTCATCTGGAAAAAAAAAATGTCCTATACAGGAAAATTCAGGAAAAGGATTGAGAACTTGCTCCACCAAATATTCAGCTGTATTTGAAAGGTAGAATAATAAAAACTGTGGTTCAGGTGTGAGAACAAATGGATGAAGCTCGGAATTTCTCTCTGCATTATAATAACCCTCTTCATCATCATCATCTATTCCCTTTGTTGAATGTCTACTATAGGCCGGCCACTACTTGAAGTTCTTTCATGTATTAACTTAGTTAATTCTCATGTTGATATTGAGTCATAGCCTTAATCTTGCTTTTACCCTCCAATGTTCAATAAGATTATTTAACCCTGTAACACAGAGCTGGTGTGAGTCTAATAAAGAAAAATGAAACAAGGGTTGACGTTAAGATGTTGAATAAAACAATTACAGGAACTAGACTAAGTTGTAGGCATGGAGGACATTGTTTGAGTTGGGGGTTGTGGAAGCCACATACCCTCTTCACTTTAGCTCTGCTAGACAATCAAGGGATTTCTGGTGATTCACACAGGAAAATGGGGACAATCAGGCTTCTTCCTCAAGGCTGGTTTATTGCTGACCAACAAGTAAGTTCCACTCCTGAAGCTGCCTCGGCCCTCGCAAGCACCCCCAGCCTATATAATTGATTAGTCTTTCTTTGCGTATCTATAGATCATGCATTCTTTCCTAGAAAGTACAGAGTACCTTTGCAAGTCATGAAACAGAAACCAGACACTGCCCCCCTCCGTGCAACCCCCAGGCACTAAGGAACCAGACTGCCTTGCACAATGTCTGGGCACTGAGGTAATGTCTGTAGCTGTAACCATCGAGTCTACACACAATCAAGAAATGTTACGGGGGCACCTAGGTGGCTCAGTCGGTTAGGCGTCCCACTCTCGATTTGGGGCTCAGGTCATGATCTCACCGTTTGTGAGTTCAAGCCCCGAATCAGGCTCCACGCTGTTTGGGATCCCTCTCTGCCTTCCCTACTCATTCTCTTTCTCTCTCTCTCTAAAAACTAAGTAAACCTAAAAGAAAAAATGTTACAGACAACTGTACTCCTTTACTGATTAACTGCCCAAAACTTCTTATAAAACCCCTGGGCCAGGCAGAAACTATGAGTTGACCTCTGGACAAGAGTCCACCTTCTCCCCAGGTGGCCAGCCACCTGAATAAAACTCACATTCCTTTCCAGTCGAAACTCGTATCTTGAGTATTGACTTTTTGAGTGATCAGCAGCCGAACCTGGGTTTTGGTGTTACTCCTAGGATGCTCAGAGAAGGGTGATGGCAGACATCAGTGGGGGGTCTTGCTATGCAGGGTAGACACATCCAGAAGGTGCAGTGCTCCTGGCTGTGTAAAGCCATCTCGGTCTAGTGGCAACGTCTGCAAAGTGTTAAGCAATTTGAGGAGCAACAACCTGGGACCAATCTTCCTGTAGCTATTTTAGATGCAGGTCTTAAAAGGGTCTTGATTTGCAGGAAGAAGGCCACTGATACTCACAGTTTTGGAGTCATATTGTGGGATACAAACATCTTTCTCCTGTTTTCACATCTAGTGATGAAAGAACTTTCTCTATCCTGCTTTTGAGTGCTCATAAACTTAAGACCACTCATTAGTCATTCTATGGTATCATCCACCCGGACTCAACACTCTGCTGGAGTTGTGGACCAGATGACTAGAGCAAGGGGGAGAAGTGAGGGCCAGGACTCTGCGAAAGCATGGTATAGTTTGTGAATAGGGGACTGGTTTCCAGTGAATGAGTTTTTACGTTTGTTTTTTGTTTTTTTCCAATTCCCCACTTCTACATATGGGCAACATGATAACAGAAACTAAAGGACTCTTCAAAGTGGAGTGATAGCCAACAACCAGGAGAGGGCATGCACTCCCCAGGAATGCCAAGACGTACCAGGTTAAAGAAACAGACATTCAGATATAGTTAAGAAAACGGTGATCTCAGAAAGCCAGAAAACTTAGGATACTTAGGATATTTAAGACCGTGTGTACACAAGTATTTTTTCTGGCAGGATATGTTTTGAAATGCATCTCACAGGGGCTCAGTTGGGTGTCATTTACCTTTTTTTCTTTTAAACCACATATGCATACACACACGTTTTATTGTGTAATAAAGATAAAAGGCAACTTTCAACCAAAAAGAACTTAGTTCTATTTTTACAAACTTGTATTAATAATACCAATGTATGTCCTACACATCAAGGCCTTAGTGAGTGGAAAAATTAGCAAAGGCATTAGTGCTTGAAACTAAGTCCTTAAGGAATTTCTGCAAACGTGCACTGACAGCAATGTAACCTATGCCCTTCCAGAAATTATACCAGCATTCCTAAATGTGTCACCAAAAAGCAGTTCAGAAAAGTGCCAAAAAGTGAGTCTTTAGCTCAGCTCTCTCCTCTTCCAGCACTCACCCATAGCCTAATGAAAAAACTACTGATACATGCCTCAACATGAATGAACCTCAAAAGCATTATGCTAAGTGACAGACATCAGATGAAAAAGACTACTTATGTTATAATGCCATTGAAATGGAATGTCTACACAAGGAATAACTATAGACAGAAAGCAGATCAGTAGCTGCCCAGGGCTGAGGCTGAGGGCAAGGACTGACTGTAAAGGGGCACAAGGTAACTTTCTACAGTGATGGAAATATCCTAAAGCTAGATTTTAGTGATGGTTACACAACACTGTAAGTTTACCAGAATCATTCCAGTAGATCATTTACTTATAGCAGGTAAATTGTATGTTATCTAAATTATACCTCAATATAGCTGCTAAAAAATAAAAACAGCATGGCAGTGATCTCTCTAGATTCCTATGGAATAGAATCCCATCCCCTATAACAGAGTTCACAGCATATCCCCAGTTCACCTGGGGATAGCCTGAAGATTAAGGGAAGGCAGGGAATGGCCTTCAGATGGCCTGAAGATTAAGGAAAGGCAGGGAATATCTAATAGGTGGGATGCTCATCCAGGAATTTTTTGCAATACCTGACAGGTCCTTGGGCATAGCAAACATAAATCTCAGTCCACAAATTCTTGTGTGCAAGAATTATCACATCTCTTTTCTTTCTAACCCAAATCAATTTCTATTTTCAACCTTCATCCTGCCTGGCTGGTGAAACAATTATCCTCACTGCTTACTGGGAATCTCACTTCTTGTTCACACTCTTGAGTTAGGCCACGGAGCCTAAACACTGGTGGTGGAGGTGTCTTCTGGTCCTGGATCATCAGTTTGTGTATTACCAGGGCCCCTGTCTGCCCCACGACCTCTTCAGACCAACAGTCCGCTGAGACGGCCTGCAGGCCTGCCCACACTACGGGTTGCAAACCAGTGGCACAGAGGCTACATCTGGCCTGCACATGTGCTTTGTTTGGCCCACACTATGTTTTAAAAACACTGCAGCCAACTTGCGAAAGTCAGGAGAGTTCACTGAAAAATAAAGATGTCTGGCTTCTCTGGAAAGTCAGAAAATCTAGCAATAACGGGCCATCTAGCCCCATGGCAACAGTCACAGAAGCTGAGGAGGGGCCCTATTGTTTTAGCTCTCCTGTTTGCCATAAACCCACCCCACCTCAGTTGTCTCTCCAACAGGTACCAGCTGACGTTTTCATAATATCTGCAAGAATTTATTTTTTTCCACAGCAGGCCCCTTGCAACTCTATTTGGTCTGCCTTTGCCACAGCAGGTGCTTGAGGGCTCTGGTGTGGCTGCACCACACAGACACCACCTTCACCCCTCCCCAGGCCCACCCAATAGTCTGGACACAGTCTCTCCTGTCCCTCCTCCCTGCCAGTAGTTATCTTTTGCTAGTCTGTGAAAGACTCTTCTCTCTGCACTTTTTAAAAGCCATTTTACTTTGGGGTGCCTGGGTGGCACATTCGGTTAAGCATCCAACTCTTGATTTTGGCTCAGGTCATGATCCCAGAGTTGTGGGATTGAGCCCCACATCGGTCTCCACACTGAACATGGAGCCCACTTAAGATTCTTTCTCTCCCCTTCCCTTTGCCCCTCTCCCCTGCTCATGTGCTCTCACTCTCTCTCTCTAAAAAAATATAAATAAAAATTTAAAATAAAAGCCATTTTTACTTCGACTAGGCAACTTATTCTTAGCCTCAGGGATTTAGACTTTTAAAAACCCAAACCAGGAAATGCCCTTTTCTCAGGCAGCACAGACTTTTGCCTTTCCATAGACTTCTCATGAGATAATGAGAGCAGATTCAAAAATTCCTACTTGATGGGGCTCCTGGGCGGCTCAGTCGGTTGAGCGTCCGACTTCGGCTCTGGTCTTGAGCTCACGGTTTGTGGGTTCAAGCCCCTTGTCGGGCTCTGGGCTGACATCTCAGAGTCTGGAGCCTGCTTCGGATTCTGTGTCTCCTTCTCTTTCTGCCCCTCCCCTACTCACACTGTCTCTCTCTCTCAAAAATAAACATTAAAAAAAAATCCTACTTGAAAACAGAAGGGAGAATAGGAAATATTATGGAGAGAAGGAGCATAGGTTACTATCTTGAAATACCAGGCAGCAGAGTAACTTTGTTTTCGGGTATCTAATTAAAGGACCTATTAGTTGAGTCAAGTAACTCATCAGTTACCACAAACACATTCCATCTATTATTTGGAATCAAACTATAAAGTTCAGTGAGTTATTATTCCCTGTATTTCTTGTAGTAACGTTGCCAAAGGAATGTGTGACTGTGTAGCTAAACGCCTGGGCCTCCCTCAAATGGGGAAAGAGATGCTTCAAGTCAGATCTTGGTCAGCACGCTTGCCAACATTAGCGGCCATTGGGTACCCCTTCCTGTCTGGGGTGCCCATGCTAGTGAGCATACCCCAGAGGGGAAGAGAACTCTCCGTGGATCGGAGACCCTGGCAGGGAAGGGCCATGCCCCAGTGACGGCTCAGCTCAAAGAAACCTTCAGGTGACAGAGGAAGGAAACTCCACTCCTGGGGTGAAAAAAAAGCAGATGCCTGCGTCTGTGGACATTTAGCCAGGCAGATTGGAAGGGAGCAGAGGACTCTGTAGACTGCACTTGGAGTGAACTCTGAGTGTTTATAGATGGGAAGGCTGAGGGCTCTGTGTAAACAGTCATGAAGGCACAGAAACAAAGAAAGGCATCCCAGTACAGAATGTCATCAGGGCCACAGAACAGGAATCTGCTGGCCTGAGACATTGCAAAACAACGATTGCAGACAGAGTGGACTCAATCACTTATCCACTTATCGCTGGCTAGGCTTATTACCAGATCCCCAGGCGGGTGTAGGCGGAGTGGGGGGGCAGGCTCAGGAAGTTGTTATCTAAAGCTCATTAAGTGATGCTAAGAGCTCTCACTCCGGAGTTCTGGTGTCTGTGATTCTCCGTAAGTTCTTCAGTAAATTTATTAACTTCAATCAATCAATCTCCTTCCCTAGCTACTGAGAGTGAGGCTTCTAACTTCCCTGATGATGACCGTTAACCTTCTAATTCTGAAGGTAAACACAACTCTCTTTTGAATCCTGTCCCTGGAGGGTTGTTTACTCTGGGCCCTCCACAAGTTATATGCACAGCTCCTGAGATCAGAGTGCCAACCTTCATTAAGTCCTTAGTCAACGCACTTCTATGCAGACTGGCTTTTTTACTAGGAAAACGTGGATAGTAACTACAAGTCAGTCAAATATTAATCATTCAACGATCAAGTTGTACTGATAGACAACTACTATTACTCTCATTTGGATACAATCCACTCAGAAGCAAACTAACAAGACTTAGAAACAATTTACAGTCCCTGGAAGAAATGGTCTCAAAGACAAAGCTGTGGGATAATAACAGTGGGAAAAAGCCACCCGCCTTTAGGACTGACTCTCAATGAGAATATCAAGGTGAGAGCATGTATGGGTTGTTAAAATACAATAGTTCTGTACTGGCTGGTAACAGTCTAAAAACGATGGAATTGAGAAGCAGTGTGAATTAGTCAATCAAACTACTAGTGTGCCCAGTGCATTTTAAGACATTTTTCCCCCTTTGGATAGTGAAGCTGAGGTTGAGGGAAGTACCAGATATAAACCTTCTGTTGCTCATTTCAAAAGTTGGTGGGGATGAGGATGGATGGCATAGATAAATGGACGAAGACTTATTCCTTCAGTCTCACTGCCCAAGGGGCAACACATGTTCATTCCTCCGGCTCAGATATTAGCAGCCAAAGACATGACAGATGATTGGAGGGGATATTTTCCTACACAGTGTGTTAACATTCCTTCAGGTGGATTTGGGGAGCTCTGCTTTATTGAACAATTTAATTCCAGGGAAAACACATAAATCTCTATAGACAACGGGAGGTCTTTAGGTAGGTATGTCCCAAAAACTCCAGTCCATGTCTGGAAGAACAGACTCTCAAGCAAGGGAGCCCCGTATCTATTCCCTTCTGACCCATGCTCATGGTCCCTGGGCAGAGAAGCCTCGTATGGGGCTGCCCATCCCTGCCAGGGACTTCCTGATCTGCCACTTTCTAGGCCCAATTGAGCCTCAAGGTGGCCCTGACTGAGCCATTGTCCATCCTAGTCCACTTTTTAAATTCTTTTTTAATGTTTATTTTTGAGAGAGAGAGAGAGAGAGAGAGAGAGACAGAGAGAGAGAATGAATGAGTGGGAAAAGGGCAGAGAGAGACGGAGACATGGAATCTGAAGCAGATTCCAGGCTCTGAGCTGTAAGCACAGAGCCCAGCTATGGGCTCTGTGTAAGCACAGAGCTCACCAACTATGAGATCATGACCTGAGTCGAATTCGGACACTTAACCGACTGAGTCACCCAGGCGCCCATCCTAGTCCCCTTTTTATATTTTCTCTTTCTCCCTTTATTGTCTTCCTTTTATTCTTTCCCACTTCTGCCTTCATCCCAGGGTACTAACTAGACTGCAATCGACCACAACCTTGACTCTGTACAAGCAAACCAGGTTCTGACCAGCCATTGGCTCTGACAATCAGGGTGAAACAAGCCTAGCCCACCTCATCCTCTATACCTATGCCACCATTCCCTTCCTGTCTTGCTTGGCCTCTGGTTCAAATGCTCCCAGCATAAGCTCCTGGCATATCAACAGCATCCTAGCAGTATGGTAGATAATCATTGTGGTTCATGATGAGAGGGTCACTGAGAGGCCAGAAGGTCAGTGATGAAAAGAGAGTAAGAGGAAGGACAGCACGTAAACTTAGGTGCCTTGCAGGATGCTCAATAACTAATCACTATAAATGAAGAAATGACTATTCAATGACAAAATCATGGAAGAGATACAGTGAAAATATAGCTCAAGATGAAAGCATCATCTAGCTAGAAATTATTAGAGTTACAAATTATTAGAATTGTATCTATGACTTCTGCTATAACTTGTATCACTTGTTATACATTATTAAAATATATATAATTGAGATCTGTCCTGTCCCAGTATAGCAGCGACAAGCCCAAGATAGCTATTTCAATTAATTAAAACTAAAAATTCACTAATATTAAAAGTTGCACTTGTCACATTTCAAGCACTCTATAGGCACATGTGGCTATTGATACAAATCACTTACAGCATCTCAAAAAATTCTGTGTATTTCCATATGCCAGTTTACCTTCTCCTCCATACCAAGTGAACAAGTATATTGTGTAGTACTTGTAGCTCTGACCACTGTGAAAATTCTCCTTCACCACTATGGAGGTTGCTGACATGGTAGTCTGGACCACCCATTTATACAGTATTTGTGATTTATGTTCCTGTTTTTCAAATCTATTTCTATTATACAATTAATTGGTGATATCCCTTGCCACCTGATGACTCCTTGGATTTGATAATGTTCAATTTAGGGTATAAGCAGCTCAATTTTCATAATCACGTTTTACCCCTGGTATTATATGCTTAATCTCTATCAACTTCCATTAGTTGTTTTTTTTTTAATTTTTTAAAGTTTAGTTCTTTATTTTGGGGGCAGGGGGGGGGAGAGAGAGAGAGAGAGAGAGAGAGAGAGAGAGAGAGAGAGAGAGGAGAGAGAGAGAGAGACAAAACATGTGAGAGCAGGGGAGGGGTAGAAAGAGGCGGAGAGAGAGAATATCCCAAGTAGACTCCATGCTGTCAGTGCAGAGCCTGACATGGGGCTCAATCCCACAAACCATGAGATCATGAACTGAGCCAAAATCAAGAGTCAGAAGCTTACACAATTGAGCCACCCAGGTGCCCCAAGATCCATTAGTTTCTAAGGAACTGTTTTTTAAGCAGAATTAGCTCTAGAAACCTACAGGTCTGTCTACACTGTTACTTTCCTACTGGTGTTTGCCAGATACTCCAAATATCTACCATCTACCACTCTAGCACCATCAGATCTGCAGGATTTCATGGCCAAGGGTCAGAGAAGATTGTACCACAGCGGACTTGGACGCAGTGCCTCCAATCTGAGCCATAAACAAAATTGTAACATTCTCCCATAATCCAATAAATGGATAAGAGTCCATATTCCCAAGTCCAGAATAAGCTGACTCAAAAAAATCAAATAGGCCCAACCAAACACTATGCCTCTTTCTTAATGGAGGTCCAAGATGCAAAACTGTGTTATTCACTTTAGGAATCTCCTGACCTATCACAGATCATTGATTCACTAAATAAAGTTTAATGTTTCAGGACCTCTGGTATATATGTATGTGACTAGAGTATCTAAGGTAATTGCTACATCCTGCTCACCAAGTCCAGATAGCATAACATCATCAAAATAGTGGACCAATATGACATTCCAGGAAAAGTCAAGACAATAAAGAGTCCTCTAGACTATATTACAACAAAGAGTGTTAGCATTCAGTTTCATTTGGAACCCTGAATCAAAATAGTGAATGTATGCCACCCTGCTGTATGAAGTGAGCTCTCTTGTGTGCTTCCATATTTAAGGGATGGAAAAGAATTCATTGTCCAACAGCAGCCATAGGCTATGGTGACCTTTGCTTCAACAAAGATACCACATCTGGCAAAACGGCTGCAAATGGTCCACTGTCTGATTAAATTTGGCGATTCCTCCCATTACAGTACTTTTTCTAGGAGACAAGGAAATGAATGTGAGGGTTGACTGCAAAGTGTTTCTTCCAATTATACATTCTAGAGCTGGGGAAACAACCACAAGTTGAGCCCATAGACCCACTGAACCTCCAGTGGAATGGACCTGAGACCACTCTCCATTTACTACCAGGCATCGATGAGTCCTCATTCTGACCCGAGGACCATGATGACAGCATCAGTCCATACCTGACATCCTTGAAGCATAGGTCTAGTCCCCTTTCTAGAGTGTGCTATTACCCTGCAAACACCAAAGGAACAGTGCAAGCAGTCATGAGCAAGGCAAGTGCACTATATCAAGTAAGCTGAATTTTTCAATGATTTATTTTAATACTCTCTATATTTTGTGGGTTTATCTATATCTCTACAAATGCCACAGTGTCTTAATTGCTACAGCTTTAGTAACATTTTGTTATCTGTTAGAGCAGTTTGCTCCTTTGCAAATGTCTTAAACCTTCTTGACCTTTTGCTCTTTCACTGAAATTTCAAAATCAGCTTGTTGATTTCCATGAAAACTTCTATTGTGATTTGGAATAAATCTGACTTCAGGAGGTCCATCATTTATATATGGGATAGCAGTTTGACATTATTGGTAGCTACAGAATAGAGATTACCATGAGAGCAGGGGTGAATAAAAATCCAAGAGAGTATCTGAGAATGCTTTTCTGGCAACTGATATCTGTCACTACTAAATCTTTACTGTTTTATAATGAAATATAAACTCTTGTAATATACAGATCTTTTGAGAAGCCAAGTGGTAAACAGGAGGAATCAGAGAGGAATATACCTTGAAAATTAGACATGAAGGTTGAAGCAATCTATTTTGGGGGTTTATTTGCTATTGAGCTAGCAAGATTTGAAGTACTTATAGTTTCAAAAAAAAAAAAGAGTAGAAAGATGGAGAGCAAAGACTAAAGAGAGAACATAACTGAGGTAGCAATAGCCCATGGCTATAGGGGAGAATAAGAATATAGTCGGTCTCTTTCCTCTCTTTCACGCGCGTGTGTGTACACGTGTTTCTGCACATGGTATATTACATTCAGAAAACAGAATTTCAAGAAGTCACAATATTAAAGAGGAAAAAATTCCAACAAAAATCATCTCCAAAGAGCGCCTTTATATGTGATTGTTTTAATAAAATGGAGGAAAATCATTAGATTTGAGATTGAGGGACCATAGGAACAAAAGATTGTTATAGGCAACGTGACCCATTTTAAGGGAAAACCCTAAAAAGAAAAATTAGATGTGACTTGAGAATTAATAGATTTGACTGTAGAGAGCATTCTGAGTTAATATTTCCTGCCAGTTTTATGATTCTTATGTAATTCCATAAGAGCTAGTAAGATTTCTCTGTATAGCTATAATTTTACCCATCTTATTTAGGAGGAAAATTTCTCCACTCCGTAAGTCAAGGACAACACTTTACTGAAGTAAAGCCTGGTTTTTCTTCCAGGAAAAGATAGAACTGAATGGAAAAAGCATTTTAACATCAAATCACTTTTTGTACAAATGCACACATACTTTTTGGAAAGTTTAAAATATGATAATGAAAGCAAGTTTTACAATCAAATGATGCAACAGAAATTCAACAATGAAAATACTAAGAATTCAATGGTGCTTTTAGTTTTCTTCCAAGAATGTTCAATTTTAGAAGCATAATTTAAGTTTCTGATCTAGGCAATAGTTTTAAGGTTATTGCTTATGCTTTCATCTAATTCTTACCTGCTATACCTGAGAAAGAGCATGTATGATTCCATAGCTTATAAAATTATTTTAACAATGTAAACTGATTAAAGTTAAAATATGAGAGAATGTGTTTTCTTCCATGTTACTAAAAAAAATCCGCCAATGGAAATGGTATGAACATTAATAATTCGAGGAAGTGTTACACATAGCTGCAGAAATATCAACCCTTCCTCCTATCTCTTCAATCACATTTGTTTTTAAATGGCCATATATGGTTTTGCTTTTGTTTTATTTTGAGGGGTTTTTTTTGGGGGGGGGTAGTTTCACACTCCCACTTTTGTACACATAAACACTCCTTAATGATTTTGCAGCTCTCAGAAAAACATCAACAGGTTAGAATTAGAACAGAGCTAATAGTTTAAAATCAGAACATAACTAGTTTGTTCGCTGTATGCCAGAGAGATGGAATAATTTTCTTTAATCCATTAGTGCTCTACTTAGACATGATGGTTCTGATATGAAGTATGACATTGGTGACGTGAGGGAGTAACAAATTTTAACACATACGGCATCATGCTCACTCAACCAGATCTAATTCAGTGGCCAACTTAATTTTACAATGTGTGAAAAAGACAAATGGACGCCGATTCCTAGATTTTATTATTTAATGAGCAACTGGGGAGTTTGAGACAGAGTTATTTGCCATAAGAAGTCTGATGTCGTTCAATAACAAAGTTCCAGAGCTGAAATTAGTGTTAAGAGCTCTTAACTCTGTTACACTCTAATGAACTGGTTGAATTTGTCTGGGTTAAAATAGAACCATAGATACAGCTTACAGTGTGGCAGTGTGAGGACCCAGCAGAACAACCACAAATAATTACAATTATTTAAGAAGCAATAGTTGAGGTGCACCTGCATGGCTCAGTCAGTTAAGCATCCGACTCTTGATTTCAGCTCAGGTCATGATCTCATGGTCATGGGATCAAACTCCACACTGTGCATGGAGCCTGCTTGGAATTCTCTTTCTCCCTCTGCCCCTCCTCATGACATGCATGCATGCATGCTCTCTCAAAAAAAAAAAAAAATCAATACTTGAAGACTCTGGAAACTGTTCTAATGAAATAGAGAAAATGGTGAAATATTCATCTAAGAAAATATACTAAGTCCTTTCAAGGACATCCAGAGTTGGTCACAACTTTTAAGCCACAATCCACCTCCCTTCACTGCCCCCTCAGTTCATCATCGTGGAAACTCCTCTTCTGATGAGTGCAATCAAGAACACAGGGCTCCCTCTCCACCTGCCCCCCAGTCTGTGGCAATGGTATCTGTCCAGGAGGAGTAGGTGCCAGCAATACTAGAAGCTCCTGGCTTCTAGTTGTAGAAACTCTATTCCAGGAAAGGGCAGCTGAGGGATGTGGAGCTCCCTTCCTCTACCCAGCTCCCATGTGTAGGGTGGAAACACTAAACCTGTCCTAACAGGCCAGGAATACTAGGCCCCAATCACTCTTGTCCCAGCTTGCTCCTAGGGTAGAGGTTTCATGCTGGGACAGTCAAGACCAGAAGACCAGAGATCACCAACATTACCCGGCATTTCACTTGTATGGCAGAGTTGTCACTCAGAGAGAAGCTGGCCATTATCCCAATCTCTGATTCCGAACAACAGCAAAGAGGTCTTGCAATAGGTAGTGAAGCAGGTCATAAGAACAGATAGTTCCATAGCTCTCCCCAACAGAGCTGACTTTATTTGGAACAGATCTGGGGAAATTTAAGCTTATGGGCACTGTTGAACAATGGAGATTTTGGTGATAAGCAACTCAAAGGAGACTGGTAGCTCCTTGAGAACAATAAGCAAAACCATGGACCAGCTAGAAGTTCAACAGATAGAAAGAAAAAGCGAAGAAGAGTCCTCCTGGGGTCAGAACAAGCCACAGTTTTAATTGAATGAAATCCAATATCCAAGGGCCTGAATTTAATTGAATTAAACTGAAGAGCAATTTATGTCCCAGGGTATTGCTGAAAACAATAAAGCAATCAGCTAGCAATTAGTGGAGGTTAGAGAGGGGCATATAACAACAGAGAGAAAAAACAGAGTTCAGAGAAAGAGATAAAGAGGGCCCTGAATATTAAAAAAAAAAAAAAAGATACAAAATAAATGTTATCCTGAGTGTCTGTGTGTATACCCAAGACTGAGCCCTGTGAGGAATCTTATCAGAGGACACATGCTATGGGGAAATAGATTTCACTAAAATTAGGAGATATAAAGAAACAGGAGAGTAGGATCTATATACAGAAAAAAGATTGTAGACAATAGAAATGGACTTCGAGAGGGCTCAATGATCAAATTCTGCAGACCAAGATTCTAAAGCAGTTGCTATAAATATATTCAAAGAACTGAATAAAACCATGCATAAAGAAGTAAAAGCAGGTATTATGACAATGTCTCATCAAATAGAAAATGTCAAAAATGAAATGCCAACCATAGAAGAAAACTAAATGGAAATTCTGGAGCTGAAAAGTAAATTAACTGAAACAAAAATTTACTAGAGCAACTCACAGTAAATTTTAGCTGACCAAAGTGAGAGTCAGTAAACATGAAGATGATTGATATACTTTCTGCAATCTGAATACACAGAAAAAAATAAGTGAGGAAAATGAACAGAGCTTCAGAGAACACAACATACCAAAACTAATGGAACGCAGCTAGAGCAGTGCTTAGAGAGAAATTTACAGCATAAGGACTTTGTTTTTTATTTTTTAATTTTTATTATTTTTGAGAGAGAGAGAGAGAGAGAGCACAAGTGGGAGAGGGGCAGAGAGAAAGGGAGACACAGCATCCACAACAGGCTCCAGGCTCTGAGCTGTCAGCACAGAGCCTGACGTGGGACTTGAACCCATGAACCACAAGATCATGACCTGAGTCAAAGTTGGATGCTTAACTGACTGCGCCATCCAGGTTCCCTACAGCATAAATACTTTAAACGAACAAATATCTTAAATCAATAATCTAACCTTTCACCTGAAAATACTGGAGTAACACCTGGGTGGCTTAGTCAGTTAAGTGACCGACTCTTGGTTTCAGCTCAGATCATGATCTCGCAGTTCGAGGGCTCGAGCCCCACATCAGGCTCCATGCTGGAAGCATGGGACCTGCTTGGGATTCTCTCTCTCCCTCTCTTTGTCCCTCCCCTGCTCGTGCATACTCTCTCTCAAAATAAGTAATAAACTTAAAAAAAAAAAACACTGGAAAAAGAAGAGCACACTAACCCTAAACCAAACAGAAGAAAGGAAACAAAAATTAGAATGGAGATTAATGAAATAAAGGATAGAAAAAAAGAAAAAAAAATGGAACAAGATGGTGAAATGATCAACATAACTGACAAATCATTAGCTAGTTGAGAAAAAAAGATTTTATATGAATAAAGAAGGAACCATAACTACTGAACTTATAGAAGTAAGAAGGATTTTAAAGTAATACTATAAGCAATTGCATATGAATAAATCTGGTAATTTAGATGAAATGAACAAATTTCCAGAAGGAAGTAAACTATCAAAACTGACAAAAGAAGAAATAGATGTGACTAGACCTGCAATAAATAAAAAGAATGAATTCATTCATCAAAAACTTCCCACAAAAAAAAAGAGCCTGGGACCAGACGGCTTCACTGGTAAACTCTACAAAATATTTTAAAGAAAAATAAACACCAATTCTTCACAAACTCTTTCAAAAAATAGAACAATTCTCAACTTATTTTATGAAGCCAGTGTTTATTGACATAAGGAAATAGGACAAAAGCATCACAAGAAGTGTATGGGCCAATATCCCTCATGAATATAAATACAAAGATCTTCAACAAGATACAGCAAATTGAAATTAGCAGTGTATAAAGGATCATACACTTAAATGACACAGGACAATTTATTTCAGGATGGCAAAGTTGGTTTGACATACAAAAAACACTTAAGGTAATATACTACAATAGATAAAAGGCTGAAAAGTATAGGACTACCTCAGATGCAGAAATAGCATCTTTCTGATAAAAAAAAGCACTCTGAACTAGAAACAGAAAGGGACTTCATTAGCCTTAAAGGCAGCTTCTATATAAAAACCTACAGCTAACACCACACACTATAGTGAAAACCTGAATGTCTTCCCAGTATCAGAAACAAGACAAAGGTGTTTACCCTCACCTTTTCTATAGCCAAAAGATTCTTGAAGAAAAGAACAAAGGTGTAGAATCCACACTTCCCGGGGTTAAAACTTAGTACAGGCATCAAGAGAATGTGGTGCTGGCATGAGGGTAGACATAGAGATCAGTGGAATAGAATGGAGAATCCAAAAATACACCCAACATTCATGATCAATTGATTTGGCAAGAGGGCCAAGACAATTAACAATAGTCTTTTCTACGTATGACAGTGGGATACTGGATACCCACAGGAAGAACTAAGCTGTACCCCTTCCATATGTACCATACACAAAAAATAATTCCTAGAAGATAGGTATAGATGAACAGCTAATTCCAGAAAACTCACTGAAAAAAAAAACAACACAAGAGTAACTCTCATAACTTTGATAGGCACACACTCTCAGGTATGCCACCAAAAGCATAAGCAACAGAAGGAAAAGTAAGTCCGAGGTTATCGCAATAAAAAATATTTGTGTTTGAAATGATGGCATCGAGAGAGTGAAGAGACAATCTACAAAATGGAAAATGAATTATACCTCAGTAAAGAAGGGGAGCCTCGGTGGCTTAGGCAGTTAAGCACCTGACTCTTCATATCGGCTCAGGTCATGATCTCACGGTTCATGGGTTCGAGTCCCGCATCGGGCTCTGCGCTGGCAACAGAGAGCCTGCCTGGGATTTTTTTCCTCTCTTTCCCTCTCCCTCTGTCCCTCCCCTGTGAGCGCTCTCTTTCTCTAAAAATAAATAAATAAACATTTTTTAAAAAATTAAGGGGTGTTCAGGTGGCTCAGTCGGTTAAGCATCGGACTTGTGACTTCAGCTCAGGTCTTAATCCCATGGTTTGTGGATTCGAACCTCACGCTGGGCTCTGTGCTGACAGTGCAGAGCCCACCTGAGATTCTGTCTCCCTCTCTCTCTTCCCCTCCCAAGCTTGCTTTCCCTCTCTCAAAAACTAAATTTAAAAAGAAAAAAAAAATTAAAAGAGAAGCAAGAAAATAACTTTTTAAGAGAGAATGATCCAGGAGCTATGGTGCATTTTGCATGGGATCTCAGATCCTTTAGCGTCAAGTCGTGGTCTCACTTTCCTCATTGATTCTGATACTTCGACCTCTCTCTATCGGTATAGTGAGAGAACAATGATCAAAGAGGAGAAATCAAGAGTATCTGCTTTTCTAGTAAACGTTAATAGGGAATATCTGTCTAGATCTTGAGAAAAATTACAAGACTCCTAACTCAGAATGTTACTAGGTCTGGAAGAACAGCCTATCCATATAGCCTATTTTTTATAGAATCAAAATTACTTTACATGGCTATGGTTAATAATCCCCTAAGATATAACAAATACATGTAAAAACATGCATATTAAATTATGTCAAATTTTTATAAGGACTCTCACCTAACAGTTCCTCCAAGAAAAATTTTGTAAATTTTTTTTCAATTTATTTCTTGGAGCTGCATTAGATGGTCTTGGGTAAGTAAGATATACCTTGCAAAACAGTGCCTCCAAATGATAGCCAAACTGTGTTTTGGAAGTTAATATATATATTTTTTTATCAAGGGATAGTTAACACACAATGTTCTGTTAGTTTCAGATATACAACATAGTGATATGACCATTTTATAGGTTATTGTAATAACGATACTGTCATCGTGTTACATGTTATGCTGGCTACCATCTGCCCCCACACATTGGAGAATATTATTCATCACCTACAGTCCTCATGCTTTTATTTCAGAGGCTTATTCACTGGAAGCTTGTGACCTCTACTTTCCTTCCCCCCTTTTTATCCATCCCCTCTCCCCTCTGGCAACCACCAGTTTGTTCCCTGTATTCATGGGTCTGTTTATGGGCCTGTTTAAAACAGAGTATTTTAATAAATTACTCACCTCGGAGTACCTAGCCTGTTGGCTTTTAAGTAGATTTCAAACTTAAACGATCCCTTAAATTCTTTCACCAGAATTACTAATATTCCCTAAAGAACTATTCATTTCCTAACTTGTTCACTTTCATTACTTAGTATACTAGTGGGAATACTTCATCTTGGGCCATGTCTAGACATACAGATGGTTTTGATAAATTTGAAAAAGAGGCTGAGTTCAGGAAAATGGCTAATTATTTTTTTTTCAACTAAACGTTTTCTTTTAAAAAATTCCACAAAATCATCTTGATTGAATTATTCCTATTTCAACTGGTTATTTTGTCAATAGGTAGTTCAGAAGCTCCACATTTAGAGTTTAATGGTGGGAGTTTAATATTTAGCACAGAGATATACTAGTCCCCCTGCTCCCCTCTCCATGGTTTCACTTTCCACTGTTTCAATTACCCACGGTCATTGGCAATCTGGAAGCAGATGGTCCTCTTTCTGACATATTGTCAGGTCAATAGTAGCCTAACATGAAGTATGTCACACTACCCATGTCATTCACTTGACTTCATCTCACCACATGATAGGCATTTTATCATCACACACCATCACAAGAAGGATGAGTACAATACAGTATTTTGAGAGAGAAACAGAGGCCACAGTTCCCTAACTTTCATTAAGATATAATGTTATAATTGTTCTATTTTATTAGTTATCATGGTTAATCTCTTACGATGCCTAATTTGTAAGTTAAACTTTATCATAGGGATGTATATGTATAGAAGAAAAACACCATCTATATAGGGTTCAGAACTATCTGTGGTTTCAGGCATCTACTGGGGGGTCTTGAAACATACTCCCCTTGGAGAAGGGTCTGAGATTACTGTACTTCACAGAGACATGCCTTTCGGAGCAGAGGACAGGGAGGCATGCTTTGAAGGACTACCAAGATAAATGCCAAGTAATATATGTTCAACATTTTCACAAGTAAAATCATATCCAAAATCTGACATTCTTCTAAGGAAAAGAGCTATTGCTGAGAACACCCAAGAATTACTCTTTGAACTACACACTGAAAAACATCTTCAACTCAGGACAAGAATAAAAAGGATGACCAAAGATGCAATTATCCCACGTGGCAGAAAGTAATGTTTTATTTACAACAGCCCAAAGATAAGGGTCAGAACATAAGACTCACTGCTACCTCTTGACGGATACAGAAATGATGATCTCTGGTTTACCCTGTCAGACATCTTCTTGGATTCTAAATTGAGGAATTGGTGAGTACTGATCACTCATTAGGATTGTAGGACTCAAGGTCACGATTGCTCCTTTATTCCTTCATTTATTCAATAAATGTGGGAATAAATATTTGTTGGGCATCTACCATACGGTAGTTCTAAATTAGCTCAACAATATATATAAGCCTTATATAATTCTCAGAGTAATTCAATGGCATGGAAAATGGGGACCCAATGAAATTAAGCAATTTATCCAAAGCCGTACACAGAAGAGCCAGGACAGACAGTCCCTGCAGACCATAAGGATATTTGTTTTCTACTTTGCTGATTTCTTTAAAGACATTCTTTTAATCACAACATAGCTTATATATTTAAAAAGAATAAAAATAACTTGGCATCCAACAACCAGATTTAAGACAAGTTAACACTTCATGCTTTTGCTTCAGATTGTGTGTGTGTGTGTGTGTGTGTGTGTGTGTGTGTGTGTGTGTGTGTTACAGATCCAGGCATAACTCTAACTCCATTCCTTCCCTTCCTGATTGCCTAGGAATATCCACTATGCTAAAGATGCTTTATGTCACTGCTATGCATGTTATGGTATCTAGTGTCTATGTATTTACATGCAGTAATGCTTTATAGATTTAAACTTAAATAAATGCTATTATTCTATGCATCTGCAAGTTCCTTTGTCATTTGGTAGTGTATCTATTAGACTATTTTGATATATGAACATTTATTCTTTAACCAATACATTAATATGCATTTTTAAATTTCCAAATGCCTATATGCTTTCTGTTGATATCTCCTTGTACCACCACTACTTATGCCTAATTTTGTTGACAGTTTGTGGTCCATGCATTTTCATTTTTACAAGTATTTCATGTGCTTGAAAAAAAAAAGTGTTCTCTAATTTTTTTAATGCACATTCCATGTACAGCTATTATGTCAAGCTTATAAACTGTACTGTTCAAATCCTCTATATTGGTACTAAGTTTTTGTTGGCTCAAGCAACTCATTTTTTAAAAATTATATTAAGTAAAATTATAAATCTTTATGATTGCCTATTTGTAAATTTCTATTTCTAATTTTTGCTTAATGTATATTAAAGACATGTTAAGGGCATACATTATCAAAATCATAGTAACTTCTTATGATGTAATGCCCTATTTTTCATTATAATGTATTTAACTCAAAATCTATTTTGTTTGATAATCATCTTTCTGGAACACTGTTATTAGTGTGTTTCTTATATACAAGGTATTGCTGAATTTTGGAGTTTGTGTAGAAGACAGAAAATTTCTATCTTTAACCCTGTGATTTCTGTGTATTTATTGTGGTTCCTTATGTTAGATGTATTACCTTAAGGTACATGTATTCCTATCATATTATTATGTGCTGTTAACAACATTTTTCCTTTCCTTATCATTTTCCTTTTTTCCTTGATTCTATTAAATGGATGAGTGTCCTTATTTCTGTTTTTTTTTAAGTTTTAAAAAAATATGCATACTTGACCAAGCTCTAAATTAATAATTGCACACATCTACTGAATAATAAGGACTTCTGATCGCTTTAATTCTGATTATACTCTTTTCCCATTGTTCAGATTGACCACAAACCATCATTTGGACTCTAAGTCAATACTCTAAGTGAAAAGAAATGTGAAATAGTTCTGCAAAGATCCAATAAAGACAGAATCCAGACGGTGTTCTAGTCTACAATTCTATTAATTCCTGAGTTCCTCAGATGCAATGAATTCTCTTCTTTGGCTCCATAAAAATTAGTATCTTATGATAAATTCTGCTCCTTGACTAGATAGAGCAGGATATGGGTCACCTGGACCTAAAGGAGGTTTCTTTCAACTTATAAACTAAAACAGAGTAAAACAAAAGCAAGAAATACAAAATTAAAACTTTGATGCCACACACAATTCCTGAAGATCTTCCAAAATTTAGCTCTATTGTTTCTTGGTGCTGGAATAAAAAGGAAAGCTAGATCATTTTAATATGTATTAAGGCCTATGACATAAAACATACTAGTTACTCGGGAAAAAGAATGCAGGTTCTCTCGTTACTGAGCCCTGGAAGAAAACTTTCTGTAGATCACAAACCAAGTGCCATGTGATGTGGTGAACTTTATAAACAACAACCTCTCTACAAATACCTCTGAGTTGTTACTTTGATCATTTGTGTGAAGTTAATGTGGTAATGTCTTAATGTGATCCACATCAAGTGAAGTTAAGACTTAGAGGAAGAGGTCAACTGTTCTCATACTGGAGTCTGCTACATTTGAAAAGACATTTGAGGTTATAATCATAAAAAATATAAAGGCATATTTATGAGGTTGATGAACAAACAACATTGGAAAGTTTGAGTTCTGTCAGTAAAAACTAAAATGCTTCATCAGGACACACTGCTTAATAAAAGAAAGCTAAATTTTATTTTTTTTTTTTACTAACAATTTTTTTGTCATACTAATACGCAGACAAAATGTGTGATTAGGGTTCCTAGCTTCTATTCCAATGAGCAAGTTCTCACAGGATTTAAAAACATGGCAATCTCTCTTTAACAAATCTGTCACCGGGGTGCCTGGGTGGCTCAGTTGGTTGAGCGTCTGACTTCGGCTCAGGTCATGATCTTGCGGTCTGTGAGTTCGAGCCCCGCATCGGGCTCTGTGCTGACAGCTCAAAACCTGGAGTCTGTTTCGGATTCTGTGTCTCCCTCTCTCTCTGACCCTCCCCTGTTCATGCTCTGTCTGTCTCAAAAATAAATAAACGTTAAAAAAAAATTTTAAACCACACACAAATCTGTCACCTATCTACCTACCTATCATCAATCTGTATACGGCACAAGACCATGTAGAGAAAAAAACAGAGGGGAAATCATTTTAAAGTTTAAACACAAGTACTCATTTAAGATTATAAGAAAAATATTAGAATCTGTGTGAAAAGGCTAACACAATGTTATGAGGAGAATCCATAGCCTTAAATGATACTAATACATATTAGGAAAGAATGAGATTAGTTAGGACTTCAACATTATTAAAACTGCTTCCAGGCACAGAAAAGGAATGAAAAAATTTAGATTCTTTACTAAAAGCTAGTGGAACATTTATTTCAAACTCCAATAAAAATAGTACTAAAAATAGGCAAAGTGCAGACCTATCTCAAATATTAAATCAAATAATGCACTAATTTATTAAAAATATATATCACATAAATCAAGTTTATTCTATCAGTGTAAAGATGATTAATTTCTAAGAAATCTATCACTATAACTTTATACTAAATAATATTTAGAATGACAATATCCAAAAATATTGAAACTTGACAAAATTCTATGTATTTTGAAGTTAATTGTTAAACAGAGGATATGGGTATATAGGTATCCCTTATGCATATATTCATAGGAATATACATTTATTTGTATATAAATGTATATATGGAGAGAAACGAACATATATTCATCACTTTCCCATATGTACACAATTGCCAACAGAAAAGCAACTACCTCTCAATCTAAAATGGGAAATTGTGCCATTCAGGTGCCCAAACATGATTAACAACATTGGCATAGAGAGTGAAAATTATCAAAGATTACCATAAAGTAACTGGATCTAAATAGACCATCTGAGCCTGGCAGAAAGTGCATTATTGCAGAAACAAATCCAATTTAACTTGTGTTATGGACTAAATGTCTGCCTCCCTCACCCACCCACCCCAGCCTCCATCAAATTCATATGCTGAAATCCAAATCCTCAATGTTTTGGCATTAGGAGGTGGGGCCTTTGGAAGGTAATTAGGGTTAGAGGAGTTCAGGAGGATGGAGCCCCATGATGGGATTAGTGTCCTTCTGTAAAGAGGCCAGAGAACTAGCACTTTGCCACGTGTGGATACAGTGAGAAAATAGCAGTCGGTAAACCAGGAAGAGGTCCCTTACCAAGAAACTAGTCTGCCAATGTGTTGATCTTGGACTTCCCAGCCTCCAGAACTGTGAGAAATGCTGTTGAAGGCACCAAGTCTATGGTAATTTACTATAGCAACCTGGGCAGACCAAATCAGAAACGAAGGAAAAGATTCTAACCATAGATTCCAGGGAACTCAAAGTTTTTGTCATCAAGAACTTTTTTGTGTCCCTTTCCCTCAGTAACTCGGACACTTAACCCAGACCAGCTGGTAGAATTCTGGATGGCCAGCCCACCAGCCCACCCTTGTATTTGCCAAAATGTTTCCTTTTAGACCTGGAGAAGAAAATAATTATAAAATTACAAAGAAGTAAGTGTTTAAGCCCTGATGTCTTCTTTCGCCATGGAAAGCCCATTACTTGATCACTAGTATCACTGGGTTTTCATTTTCTCTAATCAAGGATGAGATCTCCCCTATCCATTTATTCCAATAAAAGTTTTCTTTCCCATTTTTAATAGATCTTCCATCCATGATGCAACAGACAAGAAATTGTGAAATATTTGTTAAATACTTTGTTCTGACCCTAAAATACTGCACTAGTCAGAGTAATTAACGCTAACTGCCAAAGCAAACAAACAAAAATCAACACCTCGAGGACTTAAAGATTTATTTCTCTCCTATGTCACAGTCATGGTCCAATGTCTATCAGGTAGTCTTTCTCGTTAGTATGGCTATTATATTTTTATATAAATTATCTATCTGTATTCGTTATGATTATAAATTATATAAAAGGTATCAACTATATAAAATATAAGTACGTATTATATGCATTATATATTGTTGTGTTATATATTATATTATATTAATTATATTACATTATATTTATATTAGCCTTATTATACCACTGGGAATACAAAGTCCCTGTGACAAGGGAGGAGAAAAACGTTGGAATCACACTGGCTCTTAATTTCCTTTGTCTGGAAGAATACATGTCACTTACAGATCCATCACTAAAGAGCCAGTCATGTGGACACACCCCAACTGAACGTTGGGGGTAGCTATTGAGGATATAATGGGTGTTTGGTGAACACTAGTAAAGCCTCAGTCTCCTACAGATCTACTCTTGGTTTAAAAGATGAAACTCTGACTTTGAGTGCCTTTCCAGCTTGTTATTTATCAGCTAAGTTGTCCTCAGAATTCAGTGGTGACTTCTGTGGAGTAAATGTCAGTGTCTTCCTCTCGTCAGTAGTCTCTCAACATTTAAACATGAAAGTTTCTACCTTAAAAAAAATTAAACTCTCTCTCTCCAACCACTTAGTTCTCCAGTTATTGTCCCATCTACACCAGGGGGATATAATTAGCTAAGACATTTAATCTCATTATCAACTACAGGGAAGGATTGCCTATTATGTGAGTTTTCAATTGTGTGTTCAAATATTTTTATATCCATTTTATAAATAAAGGCTTAGAATTTTAATCAATAACCCAGATGGACTACAGAACCAACACATGGAGGTCTTTTGACTTCAATTCCTAGCCTTCTACCATCAACATAGCATAGTAGGTAAATGGTCTATGCTATTTTCTTTTTAACATTTATTTGTTTTTGACAGAGACAGAGTGCAATCAAGCAAGGGGCAGAGAGAGAGGGAGACAGAATCCGAAGCAGGCTCCAGGCTCTGAACTGTCAGCACAGAGCCCAACAGAGGGCTCGAACTCATGAACTGCAAGATCATGACTCGAGCCGAAGTCACCTGGCCACCCAGATGTCCCCATCTCTCTATGGTCTTAATGCCCTCGAATTTCCCCCTTTCACCTGGGTTCCTCTAGGGGTTCAAGACTAGAGAGAGAGGTGCCTCACACTGGGCACTTCCTTTCATACCTGACCTACCCTATATTGCCCCATGGTCAGGAATAGCTATCTACTCTGACTAATCAAAATTTTCTGTCCATGTTCCTCTTCCAAAGAGCACTGATGTGAGTAAGACACAACAAATACAAGTGCACTAACACAAGCGTGATACAGTCAGTCATTTTCAAGAGCAAATTTCACTTTAAGAAACACTGACTCGACATTCTTACAGAGTAGAATTTGGCCTTATAACAGTGTGATAATTTGAGCAACCTACAAATCCTACTAGGTAAGCAGTTATCGGTGCTCTCTCTTTAGAGGGCATACCCTGAATATTAATGATTATCATCTTCCCATTAAATAATTATACTACCTAACCCTCATATTACAGTAATTATTCTTAGATTATATAATGAACATGAGTATTAACATTTTAAATATTTTTCCTATGAGGAAATTAAATTCGTGAAACATTTAAATGTACAAAAATTACAAAGCTATCAAATATTTAGATTTTTAATTCATGGTAAACTATTAACTAACCTGTGTATTTAGATTTTTCCAACGTAATTTAAAAACATGGTTGAAGTTATAAAAAATAATTTTCTCATGTTAATAATTTTTTCAAGTTTATTTATTTATTTTGAGCGAGAGAGAGAGAGAGAGAAGTACGTACCCGATGAAGGAGTAGAGAGAGAGGATCCCAAGCAGGCTCTGCGCTGATGCGGGGCTCAAACTCACAAACCATTAGATCATTACCTGAGCACAAATAAAGAGTCGGTGGCTTCATCGACTGAGCCACCCAGGTGCCCCAATTTTATCATGTTAAATTACGCTTTTATTATAACAGAAGTAGCATCACGCAAAAATTCATTAGAACTGTTATTTAACGGCAGGTATTAACGTCAGGTATAAAATTTTTCCAAGTCCTGTAATTATATAATAATGCATTCCTGATGTTAATAGAGGTTTCCATATTTATCACTGACAAATTTTTAAATGTGTCATATTAAACTGATTTAATTTGCATATTAAACGGATACTATTTTTACATAGTCTAATGGGCTGCCAAAGTCCAGATGTAGGAAATAAAAACCCACTGCAGTTTGCATTGCCACCATTAGATGGCAATAGTTGTTTCTCCATTATCCACAAAAGAATTTGTTTACTTGCAACACTTTTGCTTCTCTCGTGTGGAAAGGATATGCATCAATTCACTTCAAAAGTCATTCTGTTTTAATGGCAGCTTGCAAAAAGAAAAGCAAAGGTGTTAAGTAGTTGATTCCAACCAAGATCGACTGGATTAGGGTTTTTAGAAGCCCCAAGTCACTGAAAACATTATGGTACACTCAGTTTTCTGCCCATATAAAATACAAAGTCACAACAGTTAAATAAGACTTATATGTACAGAGATAGTAAAACTTTCTTAGATTGTGTTTTCCAAATTCTGGTAAATTCTCTGATGCTAAATCAATCTCAATCTCTCCTATTAATCTATTTATTTGCGTCCCCCCTCCCAAGTTTAGATTTAAATTCCAGCAAATTATCATACAATGCAACCTTAGTTTCAGAATTTAGTGACTCATCACTTATCTCAAACACTCAGTGCTCATCACAAGTGCCTGCCTTAGTCCCTATCACCCATTTAACCCATCCCCCTGCCTACCTCTCCTCTGGTAACCATCAGTTTGTTCTCTCTAGTTAAGAGTCCGTTTCTTGGGATTTGTTTATATCTTAGTGTTCCCTCTTTGTTCATGCCCAGAGCACATACTCAGTCTGACAACTGGGTAACTCTGTTCCAACCTAAAGAGACACACTATGGAAGGATAAGACAATTTAGTAATTCAAAACTTACTCATTTTTAATTCTTTCGTGGTTAATGTTACTCTTTAACCAAAGACATTATTTTTTTTCCTCAATGCTAAGCATGTGCATCACACACACAATCTCTTATTCCTTTTTAAATAGTAACTGCAAATAAAAATGTCATAGTATTGATTATAGTTAGCAAAAAATTATTTTGATTCACTGTGACTACATCCCAAAACACATCATATGCAATGTAGAACAGTATTACTAATGTTACTAACTAGTATTGATAATACTAATAACATAGATAAGAACTTTATTTGATATAAGAAAAAAAAACATATGATCTCAGACTCTGGCAGAAACTTGAGCTCTTATTCTGAAGGGTAGAGACTATGTCTGCCTTGTTCACCATTATATCCCCTATGGTTAGCACTGTGCCTGGCACACAGTAGGCCCCCAGTATGGGACTATCTCAATGGGAATTTATCAGGCTCCTGGTTTCCAGAACAGTGTGGAATTTAGTGAATATAGTCTTCAAACTCAAATGGAATGAGATTTGAAACCCTAGCTTGAGACTAGCTGTATTAAAGAATAAACTGACAACAGTATTTACATTTTAAAACTTATTCCTATTAGCATTAATTTAACTTAAATTTCCTCGTAGGGAAAACTGGAAAAGGCTGTGTATAGAGCCCCTGATGTAACAGGCATTCAACAGGTGACTATTATTATTTCTTACTCACACTTACCATAATTTTTTTCTGAATCCTGATAAAAATAATTCATTTAGACAACTTTTTTTTCCCCCTTGAAAGGCAGCATACTAGGACCCTTCAGCATTATTTTAAACCCCAGGTAAATTCACTGTATCCCTCAATTCTGATTCTACAAATCCAAGTTTAAAGTCCTGTTTTAACCACCACGAAGGCCCAAATTGCCGAAGGAAAACCTTGGGGATAATAGCAGCTGGACACATCAGAATCTGGGCTGATACTATACTTCAGTGCATTCATGGCTCAAGTTAAATACACCTTCTGCAACCCCTACTCTCATAATAGCCAGTAAATGGCGCGGCAGGCAGAATTCTAAAATGGCACCAACACTCCCACATCAGTGTGTACAGCCCTGTATAATCCTTACCCTTCGAGTGTGGGCAGGACCTATGAATGTGAAGGGTAGCCAGGCCTTTGTTTAGATTAAGTTACACAAGACTCTGTTGTGACAGACGGGAGAGAGCTATTCCAAGAAGCAGCAGATGCTGCTTGAAGAAACAAAGTACCATCTTGTGGAAAGAGCCACATGGCAGGGAATGGTAGGCAGGCTTTAGGAGCCCGGGCCTTGGTCCTACGTGCCTAAGGGACCAGACTCTGCAACAACCAGTGAGCTATGAAGAGGATCCCGTGAGCTTCCGAGGAGACACCCTGATTTCAACATAGTGATCTGAGCCTAAGTTCTTACTCCACCATACCTGGCTTCCTGCAAAACAGAGACTGCAAGATGGGAAATTTGTGCTGTTTTAACCACTTCAGTTGTTAAGCAGTAATAGTCAACTAACACAGATACATAAACAAAAAGTAGGTTATCCATCTAGAAATTCAGAGTAATGGTAGAAAATACATGAGGGCATTAACAAGTTTAACCTGTGACAAAGTAACTATCATTAACATGCAAAAGAAACAATGTTTAGCTAAGGCCAAATAGTCAAACAACAATAAAAACCCTACACTTAAACTTGATGCGTTGGCTTCCAATGCTGATGAATAGTTAAGGAAAGTCTCGGTATATTCTCTACCGCGGACAAGGAAGGTAGTGACGTGGCTGAACATCACCCAACTTACTGGGTTCAGAAGAAGTACTTTGCAAACGGAACATTCTGTTAGAATTTGGCTTCAGTATACATCAGTGTTCTGGGAAGAAATTATGGTCAAGTCTGGTATTTTGGTCTATTTGATAATTAGTCATATTTCTCATTATAAAAGAATAAATTAGAATTCTCTGAAAGCCAAGCCTTCTCTCTGCAGATATTACCAAAGGATTTCATTCAGTTGCAATTTTAAATAAAGTCACAATGCGGTTTAAGAAACAAAGCACACATTTTATTTTCTTGTCCAGGATATGCACTTCCCCAATACTAATATACAATATTTGGCAAACTGTGCAATGTAATTTTTCTAAGCAGGTTTTCATCAGGTGATATGTAGGCCAAGGGCCAAACCCTTCCATAAGGCAACAATATTGATCTTTTTGTTCTGATATTTCAGCATAGTTTGAGCAAAGTATGCCTGGCAAGCCAATGTTTTGCAAGTCAATGTGTAATAATTATCAAAACAGTAGTATCTTCTGGTAATATATTAGAACGTTCTGTCCTCTTGGTGATTGATTAGGTTTTGGGCTTTAAGTCCATAAATGGACTTATGTGTTTGAGATACAAGAATTGAAAAATGATCAGCAAGGTTAAAATCTCGACCTAAGATAACACCGACTGATCAGGTGCCATGGAAACCATTTTCTATGGAATAGTTTGCTTACTCCCCCAAACAACTTTATGATCTTAGCCATTAAATGGAAGAGGAAACCAAGGAATAGAGAGATTCACTAACCTGCCCAAATTTGTAGAGCTAAAAACCCATGGAGCCAGGAGTCAAATCTAAGCAAATATATCCCAGCTACATAACACACCAGACATGCTAGATATTATATTGATTAAATGTATGATGCATAATGTATAATCAATAAGGTGGTATCTATTTTCTAATGAAGGAATTTGTCTATTTTTTTAAGTTTATTTTGATAGAGAGAGCAAGAGAAAGAGAACACAAGCAGGGGAGGGGCAAAGAGGAGAGAAAGAATCCCAAGAAGGCTCTGCACGGTCAGCATGGAGCCTGATGTGGGGCTCGATCTCACAAACCTTGAGATCATGACCAAGAGTTGGATGCTCAACTGACTGAGCCACCCAGGTGCCCCAGGAATTAGCCTATTTTTTAATGAACGAGGTTTATAAAATTGAACTAACATATTCACATGACTGAAAATAGGCTGTACTCCAGCTCCCCCAAATTCATTGCTTCCCCCTTATCATGCGTATTCCCACATGAATATTCTGTGCACATATAAACAAGGATGTGTTATATATATTCCTTTACACAATGGGGCATTTACACACTGTCTGCATCTTGAGTTTTCTTACTTACCAGTGTGTCTGAAAGAGTGCTTCATATCAGCACAATAGATCGAGGCTTATCTGTCTTTACTTACAAACTTATTAACTTATCACCATGAGAACCAGCAGAATTCTTAGAAGTAGCAGCCCCTTCTTTTCAGACTGCCAAAGAAAATAAGAAGGGGAAAATTTTTTCTCCCTTTCCCACAGTATGGGTTTTAAATTTTCATTTTTCAGAGAGAATGATGAGGCCAGGAAACCCATGAGACTAGGTAGAAGTCTGCTATTTCTTACATTGAAATTATTTCTGAGGGATAATATTCCAATTTTTAGTTTCAAAGATTTCCATTTGTTTTATGAACATGTTGCTTTTTTATCCTTATGACATTAAAAAGGCACATTCTAATCAGTCACCAGAAGGGTAAACAACAAATATTCCCTTTATCCTGTCAGCAACAAATCAAAAACTGGAGGGGACCTGGATTGCTCAGTCTGTTAACTGTCTGACTTTGGCTCAGGTCATGATCTTGCAGTTCATGAGTTTGAGCCCCTGGTCGGGCTCTGGGCTGACAGCTCAGAGCTTAGAGCCTGCTTCGAATTCTGTGTCTCCTCCTCTCTCTTCCCCTCCCCTGTTCATGCTCCCTTTCTCTCAAAAATGAATAAATGCTAAAAAAATTTTTAAAAATTGGAATGCCAAGCTCAGCACCAATCTTCTGGAAATCTTAAACACAATGTATTATTTTGTATCCAATAACTGTGTGTGTGTGTGTGTGTGTGTGTGTGTGAGAGAGAGAGAGAGAGAGAGAGAGAGAGAGACAAAGAGAGAGAGAGAGAGAGAGAGAGAGAGAGAGGCAGACAGAGAGAGATTGATTCTATACCCCAAAATTTAACTAACTAAGGCCATGCGGGAACAAATTAGAATGTTTCTTGGTTTCACTGGCTCTTGCTTATTAGAAACTATTTCTCATACATTTTGTAATTTTTGGATCATGGACTCATGTTGAATGACCAGGCTTTATAAGTGTAATTCAATGAGACCTCTGATAACTGGGCATCTCTCCACAGGATTTGCTTTTGCTACCAATCTGGAACTACGTAACAGTTACTTGCATAATTTGGAGTTCCCTAGACCATGCAGGCAAGTGAAAAACGAATCCCAATCCCCCAATTACTTCTACCTAGAGCCTGCAATAAGACAGATGAATTTCCTTCGTTTTTTCTCTTAGCTGATAAGTGGATTTTACAAATCTATCATCCTCTGGGAATGTGGCCTTCCTTGGCTTTCAGGTTTATATGGAGTTTCAATTCAAAATCTGTTTTGAGTGCCCTCAGAGCTAATTTCCTGTCCCATGCATAGTTGTAAAAAGCTAAGGCTTCGGGAAACAGACGTCAGACAAATTTGACAGAGAGGATTTCAGCTGTTTGGGTCTTTTGCTTTCTTTTCCATTCCCTAGACTTGTACTTCTCCATCTCCTGAGCCAAGCTTTGCATTTAAAAAGAAGCATGTTATATTTTGCACCACATATGTAAGGGATTTTAGAGTGGGGAAAAATTTTAAAGTAATACAGTTATGTAACATGCCTAGAAATACAAGATTCAAAAAGTCTCTGGTCTGCTTTTTGCATGAATCTGTTGAGTTCTGGGTATTAGATGAAGCTTTGAACATACCATTTTACTGTGCTCCTTGAAAGGAAGAATGATAAATAATACTGTATACTAAACAACAATGGGGGGTAGGGAATAGGAGAGTGTTCAGCAACTGAAGAAGAATTTCATGTATGGTATTGAGGAAGAATTAGAATTTGAAGTCAGAAGGCTGCCCAAGTTTGCATTCTCACTTCACCATGGCCTTCAGACCATTTAACCTTCGAATGCGAACAACAGATCTTAATCCATAACATTTTAAGAACTAAATGGAATATATTTTAATGTTTATTTATCTTTGGGTGGGGAGGGGCAGAGAGAGAGGGAGATGGAATCTGAAGCAGGCTCCAGGCTCTGAGCTGTCAGCACAGAGCCCAACCCAGGGCTCGAACTCACAAACTACAAGATCATGACCTGAGCCAACGTTGGATGCTTAACTGACTGAGCCACCCAGTCACCCCTAAATTGAGTAATTTATGAAAATGATCTGAGTACAAGCTACTCACTTATATGAAACTGAACCAATAGTTCTCCATGTGTGAGCACACTGTGACGAATCAGAGGGCTAATAGAGGAGGAAAAACACAACCATGAGATGGCAGTGATACAGAAGGAGCTTTAGTGGGTGGTGTTTGACAGGGTGCATAAGAGGGAAAGTCTTTCACAGAAGCTGACTGTCCAAAGAAAGAAGGACGGGGTCATCACCCAGAGGAAAGAAGGCAACAAAATCCCTGGGGAAAGGAATCGCGGGGGCGGGATGAGGGTGCTCACATGTCCAGGTGATGCCGTTCAGCCCCAAAGTGGGTGACCTCTTGGTGACAAAGTTGCAAGGGGTAGCCAGCTCTTGCAGTCTCCTACAGCCCCAAAGTCTGTCCGTCTATGGCTAGCAGATGATGGGTGCATTTTCCCAAGGCATACAAAGCAGGCAGTCACTGAACAGCTAAAACTATGCTCCCTTGGTCTATATTGAGAACAACTGGATGTGTAAACATTGGAGTCTGATGCTGGCAGGATTTGAGCTAATGATCCTGGCTTGCCATAAAGAAATCAACAACCCAGGGGCCAATATCCAGGGGCCATTTTTAACTCATTTATGCAACACACGGGAGTGGACCTACACACATGGCCAAGAGGCAAATGGTCATCCTAATATCCCATACAGGTTATTTTTCATTTGTTACCTAGATTCGTTTTTCTCCCTTCCCAACCTTCCTTTGTCTTCCAAGAAGTTGACCGCACACTCCCTTAGGCTTCCTGGCTCAAGCTTCTGTTTGGTACTATCAGGAGAGTAGGGTGGAAAACCAGGAAGGCTGGGATATGGATTCTTCTAGTTCCTCATGGCCCCACTGTTTTTGGTAGTAGCTGCTTTGCACTGTGACACCTCTTGCCCCTCCTATGCCTTCATGACAGCTTTGTCCCATTTGCCCTTCTCTTGTGACCTAGCAGTGGTTCTGGCATCCTGTGTTTCCTAGTCCTTGAGTACCTCACTCTCCTACACTGATTCCCTGAAATCAATACATCTCTACATGTGCTCCCTCACTGAACTCTCCTCCCCTAAACCTTTGAGCGAGCCATCTCAAAGCTAGAACTAGGTCTCAATATCGGATTAAATAATGTCTCTGCTGACAAAGGGCAAGCTTCTGATTCTTTAAGCACTGTATGCTATATATACAGTTGAGTAGATTTTTAAAAATTTTAAATAGATAGTGTGTTCGCATGGCTCAAAAAATGAGTAACTGTAAACATTAAAAAGTAAAGAAGTTCTTTTCCTTCCAACACTGTCCCTCATTCAGCCAGAACCTCCCTCCCTTCCACATATACATGTTTATTCTTAGATTCTATGGATCTTTCCAGAGTCATGCATATTCAAGATCTAAATTTAGATTTTTATTTTCACGTATTTTACACCAAAGGTATATTACATACACTGCTCAGATACATTTTCCCCACTATGTAATTCCTAGGAATATTTTGTAACAGACACATAGCACACCACTATAAAAATAAGTCATAATTTATTCAGCCACTCTTTATCAGACTTTGAGTTGATTCTAACCATTTGCTAGGATATGAAAATGTTACAATGAATAAATTTGAACCTACAGCACTTAGCATATGTACAAGTGTATCTGCAGAATATATTCCGGGAAGCAGAATTGCTGGGTCAAAGGCTATATGCATTTTCAATTTTGATAACTATTGTCAAATTGTCCTTCATAAATGTCATATTAACTCACACTCCCCTCAGCAATAAAGAGTGTCCCTACAGAACCACCCAAGAAGTAGGGTGTGAACTGCTTTCTCCTATAGATCTCTCCGGTACCATCTCAAACTCCGGACAGTGGGGCGGGTGGTTTGCACCCAATTGTAGAGAGCGAAAGTAAAAGCACCCAAGGTGAAAATGCAAAATTAGCTTTAATAGGCCTAACTTAAATGCCAGGTGTAGAAAAGGAGTCATAAATCACCCTTTTAAATGGTCCCCACTACATCATCTCTTGAATTTTCTGCTCAGTGTTGCATCTTCCTTCCCCCAAAATGTCTAACTTTTTATTCCCTCCAAAGAGTGACATGACAATCAGTGAGGCAGAATTTTTTTTAAATGCCTTTTTCTTTTCTGATGAGCGTTCCAGGCTTAAAGGGACATAAACAAAATTATTAGTCCTTGCGGAAACATCGAACCGTTCCTTTCCTTGCTTATCTCTCCAAGAGACTGGTCACTAAAGCTTCATTTTTCTAGCTCAGAGCTGAAGTTCCTGGCTGGACTACAGGTGGTCCCCTGACAGTTGTCACAAGGCAATAACACAGAAAGAGCAATTCCTTCCTTCTTCTAATGTGTTCACTAGTTAACCTTCTGGATGTGATTAAAACGTTAGCAAAGCATACTGAATTTGTCCCTATCCTCATTTCTTTGCTGGCCAGCACTAATATAGCTAACTCTTAAAAATATTTTAGTTACTAAAAGGCAGAAGTGTGCTCCTAAATGTTGACAACCTACTCTCCAGACAAAAGGGCCCACATTTTAGTATTTGTCAATTTCCCTCCACGACCAGTTGTAAGCCACCAATGTGACGTCACTAAGTGGGAACTGAGAAGAATGTACACCAGGAACTCAATATACAAGTTTCCATCAGATGGCATTTTTATCATATGGATACACTAGATGTACACAACTTCAAGGGTGAGAATAATAGCAAATTATAGCAAATTAAGGACCTATCTGTTTTCAGTATTTACTATTTTTGTTTCTAATATAATTTATTCAATTCTGTTTACATTATTTAATTTTTAGGTGTGTATATTTAATTACCAGCTTGTGAAATTCTTGAAAACTTAACCAGTTTGCTCTTTGTAAGCTGGTATAAGCTGCCTTCACCACATTGCTGGATGGAAACATTACAGACACACAGAGAAGCAAACTACTGGAAAAGGACTCATTTATTCGTGGACCTGCCAATAATTATGATCATCCTGAGAGTGTGAAAGACAGTCGCCTACCCTAGCCTTTCCTTCCTTTCTTAAGGACAGAATTTTGATTCTATTAGGTTTGGCAATGTATCCGGCAAAAATACATTATACATCTTCCCTGAAGGAAAAGGGAAGGCATGTGACTGGGTTCAGGACGAGGACATCTGAGCAAAAGTTTTTGCTGGGACTCTGGAAAGATTTCATTGAAATGGCAGATATTTCAACTGGCCTTCACCATTCTGCAAATTCTATTTCTCTTTTCTACCTGTATGTGACAGGTAGGATTATGGCAGCCATATTGTAAGCATTAGGTGTTCTGAGGATGTAAGCTTCTGCTAAGGATAGCAAAGCAGAAAAGAAAAGTATACTACGATACTGTTAACATGAAAGAGTCAATATGCCAGCCCCTAACAGCTTATCTCTGGACTCCATTGTACATGAGACAAAAGCTCATGTATTTTTAAGCCATTATTTTTTTTTGTCTTTGAAACTCACAATCATATACCACTTCCAAATAATATAGTTAAGATGTATTGAGTGTCTGTCATGTGTTAGATACCATGCTACATAATGTTACTCCCAAAAAGATTAACACCTTTCTGTGCATTCGACATACCTAGTTTGTGATTTTTATAGCTTTGTTTGTCCTAGGAAGGATTAAATTTATAAATATCCATACCTTCCCTTCAGCAGAAAATAGTTCTAAGAGTTAGGGTTATCTTTTCATGCGATAAGGGGTACTAACTCCATTTCTGCTCAAAGAAGTATCAACAATATAATTAAGAGTAGTATATTTGAATTTTACATGCTAAATACCCAATTCCCTATTTGCGACAGTAAATACCTATTCACAATGACAAGAAGTAAAGTGAATATAGGAGTGCCTGTGTGGCACTCGGTTGATCATCTGATTTCAGCTCAATTCTTGATCTCACAGTTGGAGGGTTTGAGCCCCTCATCTGGCTCTCTGCTGTCAGGATGGAGCCCGCTTCGGATCTTTCGTCCCCATCGCTCTCTGCCCCTCCCCCACTCATGCCAGGCACGCTTTCTCTCTCTCAAAAATGAGTATTTACTTTAAAAAACTTTTTAGTATTTATTTTGAGGCAGAGAGGGGCAGAGAGGGGCAGAGAGGGGCAGAGAGGGGCAGAGAGGGGCAGAGAGGGGCAGAGAGGGGCAGAGAGGGGCAGAGAGGGGCAGAGAGGGGCAGAGAAAATCTGAGGCAGGCTTCTGGTTGTTAGCACAGAGTCCGACATGGGGCTCAAACTCACAAACTGTGAGATCATGACCTGAGCCGATGTCGGACGCTTAAACGACTGACCCAGGTGCCCCCAAAATAAATTCACTTCTCTTTTTTCTTAAAGTACTGCTTTGATGTTTTATAGTTTCCCATAAAGATTTAGCTGAGGTGACTGTTCCATTTTTTCAGTTTCACAAACTTCTAAAAATTATATTATTAAATTAGACATAATATTCCAACATGGAATCCCTGAAAATGTAGACATAAGAAACTTACCTTTCTAGTTCTAGTGCCTTCCTAGGAGTCTATGACAGCACCTCAAAATATAACAACTCATTGAAACTGGCTCCTGGGAAGAACATTCCATAATCAGAAGAATGAAGCCCTTGGCATGCCTGTCAATCATTTCTATTGTTGCATCCTGTGAAGGAGGGTAATCAATTCTGAATAGTACCTCCTAAGAGGAAAACCTGCTTTTATTATAATAAGGCTTTCCCCTAAATAGAATTTGTGAAAAACATCTTAATTGTTCTTTTCTGAAATACTAAGAGCGCCCTTTTTGGATTGTTCAGGCTATAGTCCATCTCTTATTTTTTAACTCTAAAATGAAAATGGAAGGATTTTGGGGTTTGCTCAGTCTGGGTTTTTAAGTCCTCAGAATGGAGCCAATGATAGTTATTGGCACCCATCAGCCTTCCCCAAATTATTCCTGACCTCTTCACCTTCATTCAGCACCATCTCTCGATTTTATAGCAGCGATCCAAGTATCCTGAACCAAGCCAGAATTTCTGCAGAAGAGGTTAGGGACATGTTCCAAGACTTATACCCCACCCCACCCTTTTTTGGGGGACTACCATGAAATATATTTTGAAGATAATCTTTCCTAAATAACCTCCATTTATTCCTCAGTGTATTATAATTAAAGGGGGAAAAATCTGTGAGTTTATGCACATTTTTCTCCTCTGTATTTTCCCCCTCACTGAACTGTTAGAACTTTAAGGAAATAATACCCATGTGCACACAAGGATTTAGGCTATGGGGTTTTGTTGGTGGTGATAAAAATTTCCAAGTTCTAGATATGTGGAAGTTAACTACTTTTAAAACAAACCGATATTATACACAATGGAATACTATCCAGCCACTCAAAAGAATGAAATCTTGCCTTTGGAACAACACGGATGGAGCTACAGAGTATTATGCTAAGCCAATCAGTCGGATAAAGACAAACACGAGAGGAATATATGTGTACTGAAGAAACAAAACAAAGGGAAAAAAGACAAATCAAAAAACAGACTCACCTATGGAGTACAAACTTATGCTTACCAGAGAGCAGGTGTGGGGAATGGATGAAATGGGTTAAAGGGATTAAGAGTGCATTTACCACGATGAGCACCGAGTGATGCAGAGCATTGCTCAATCACTATATTGTACACCTGAAACTAACGTAATACTATTAATCTCACTGAGCTTAAGAAAACACAAATAAAGTGAACGGCTGCATTTCTGCAATCAATGACAGATAAGGTGTATTGAGTCTTGATTCCAGGCGCTGTGCTGAGCAGTTGAACGGATGTGACTTCACGCAGACCTCTCAATAAACCTAAGGGCTGGTCATTGTCATTATCCTTGTTCCGTGGGTGAAGCAACAAAATGGCAAAACCTGAGGATCAGCTTTGTCTGCCTCCAAGGTTTGTGAACTTTCACCTCGGTGCCACCATGTGAACCTCAGCAGATGCTCAGTGCAGGCATGAAGATTTCATAGCGGAGCTAACAGCCTGCCATGCACACGTCCCTCTCGAAGTACTCTGGCTCATAATTATTTCCCCTGCTTAGTCCATTAATTGCAGCTGAACTGAATTCATCAAACCTCACGTAGCACTGCTTGAGACCTTTACCCTGAGAGTGAATTACTTTCATCTGTTGGTTTCCTACCTGCAAAAGATAAGCACTTCAAGGTCCTAGCTGTGTTGCTCTTACGGAAAAGAAAGTGAGTGAAGAACGGAAGAATTTAGAGTAGCATGGGCTCTGCAATGGCAGGCCTACACCGAGCTGCGAGATAGCCCAGAGGCATTGAGGGATTCAGAAAAGAAAGCCAGAAGGCATTGAAAGGATGTTTATTTTACTTTGTAAACGTGCCTGAGGCCCTTTTGGCTGCACCAGACCCACAGGCCACTGCTTGTCACATCTGGCTTTTCAGCAAACACATTACTAATATTTGTTCCGGGCCTTGATGCAAAAGATTAATTAAAATAATTAAAATGCAGTGATAACCCTGTATATGCTCAACAAGAAGCAGTGCTGAAGATCCTATTTTGAAGTCGGTTCAAAAAGCCCTTTCAGATCTTGCTTGGAAACCAAAGTCACCATTCCAGAAATCCAGAAAGTCATTCTCGTTACATATGCTTTTGGTTGTGTGCAGAGCCTCAAAACTGCACAACAGAAGGACAGGGAAGCAATCCAACTGCACATTTTCTGCAGGACAATGCAACTCTAGACACTGACATTTGTGCATAGTGACACAAGAGCCCTTCTCGCGGGCCTCTTTCTGGCAGAGGCAAAGTCAACAGCTCCACGGATGCTGTACAGCTTTCCTGTTGCCCCCATAACACATGACCGCAAACACAGGGGTTTAAAACAACACAAATTTATAACCAGCTCTGTAAGTCAGAAGCCTGACACGGGTTTCAGTGAGCTAAAGTCAAAATATCGGCAGGGCTGCTTTCTTTCCTAGGCGCTCTAGACGGAAACCCATTTCCTTACCTTTCCCAGCTTCTAGAGGTCTCCACATTTCTTGGCTCATGGCCCCCTTCCACTTTCTTCAAAGACTATCATGCTGCATCTCTCCAGCCTGTCTTCCGTCCCGACATTCTCTGACTGTAGTGGAGAAATGTGCTCGGCTTTTAATGACACGTGATTAGATTGGACCCACCTGGATAACCTCCCCATCTTAAGGCAGTTAACATCACAGCTGAAAAGTATCTTTTGGCCGAGTAAGGGGACATACTTGTAGATTCCATATATTAGGGCATTGGCATCTTTGGGGCCATTATTCTTTCATAGATGGCCGAACTGGAACTATTTTGACTAGCATTGCAATGGCCATTCCCCTTGGGGCAACCAAGGAAGGTCATCGCAGAGACAGCCTGGCAGGGCCTCACCTCAGAGTGACTCAAAGATTAATCCTCTCATAACAGCCTCAGTGATATCAAGTTCAAAAACAATTAAAACTTGCCAGTAGACTCTAGCTGGGAGCAATTTTTCTAGCACTGAGAGGGATAAAATTGGACAAAGTGGCTTTGATTCAACAGGAATATCTTCCAATATAAATTTAAAACAGTCCTGACTCGAGGGGAGGGGTATATACAAACAAGCCATCAATTCCATTCCAGAATGAGAATGAGACATCACCTTTATTGTCCAATGCTGTAGTTGTCTCTGCAAAGCTTCTGACCAATGAATGATATCTAAGCATAGCAGAGGATGGTAATTCACTGCTCATTTGAATTTTGCACAGTTGTAATGGTTTGAAAGTTCTTCCCACCACTATGCTGAGATAAGCCCATCTGTCATGTTCACATATGGCTCTCCGTTCTCCTTTTTGGAACCACACAAGCAAAAATTTAATTCAGCTGCTACTTGCTGAATGGCTTTTGAGGGAGGCATTTAGAGCCATTCTAGACCACCATATAGAAGAGTTAAAGGAACCAATAAAATTTTCCTATTTTAAAATTAGAATCAAGAAAATGAAAAAAAAAAAACAATTGAGCTGATGCAATAAGGAATCATTTGTAAGAACAGTTAGGAGAGATATGACATCATAGGTGCATTAAATTGCTTTTAATCTATTATAATCTCCTTAGTCAGATTTGTTACAAGGGAAAATAATTCCACAGGAGACTTTCAGCCAGGCAGATTAAACTTGAAATTTATCTCCAAAATATTAAAAATCACCTCAATTGCTCACTTTCTTTATGAAATATAATTTAAAATTACAATATTTTGCCTTAGTTTTTAACTCACCTTAAAATCATCTAAATAACAGTGCCTTTATTTTCTCTTAAGATATAATTTTACTCTATCAGCAAAAAGAACTTTAAGGTTGAAATTCTAAAGGAACAGAAGAGATACGGGTCGGCGATTCCAAGGTGGCTGTTAAACAGATGCTTCTGAATTCATAGATATGATTCTTGAAAAGCAATTAAGTAATGAGTTTTCTAGTATATCTCTCATTTTTCATCATGCTTTCCTCCTGTATTTCAAAACTTTTTTAAATCAATAAATATACACTAAAAGCTAAAAAATTTTACTCAACAAATAGAAGTATTAAACTGGCATTTCTGCTTCAAGATTTAAAAAGAAACATTCTTTCTGATTCTTACAGTTTACTGGTTTAAAGCAAATAAATAAAAGAGACCACTTATTAGTGTTTAAAATAAATAATACTGAAAAACACAGGAAGTTAGGGGGAGAGATTTTTAAGTGAGGAGATGATCTTAATCACAGAAATGTCAACTTTTTGAAATGATGAAAAGCAACGTGTTCAAGCATTTGATTGACAGATGATAATCTGCACAAAAGCTTTGAGAGTTAGATCCCGGTCTTTTGTGAAGTTTTTGAATTACAAAAATAATGAACATACCATGTTGTTCTGAGGTATTTTTGCAATTTAAGTCTTATTCAGTTCCATTTTTTTTCCTGTTTTTGTTAAATATAATTGCTATTAGAATGTCCTAAAACATGCTCTATGGTGTAATCTAAAATTTAACTTTAAAATGGAATGCAAGGCAAATGAAATATGTATTTGCCATTAGACTCTGATTCTACCTGGATGAACAGTAGCTGAAAAAATTCTAATTAATTGAATTAATTAATTGAATGCTCTTCTTTAACTAGTGTTGTTGGAGAGTTACAATAAGTTATGTAAATAACACCAAATTCCATTGGATCATAGTAGGTCTATTACTTTAAAAAAATTAAATCTTTATTTATGAATATTCACTTTGGTGAGACACTTGTGGCTTAAGGTGGGCTTCATAAAAAATAGATTCTGAGATGGATATTTGGGTGTCAGGTTTATTAGGGAATGCCCTCAGGAATACTGCTAGGAGTAATGTGATGCACGTGTGCAAATTTTCTCAGATTGAGGCAAAGGATCCAGGCCTTATTACCCTTCCTTCACTGACCAGCCCACTGGATGTGAGCTGCCCACAGGGGAGAGGATGTGCAAGGCAGCCTCCTTCAAAGGAAGAGCAGTTCCCCAAGTATGATGCAACTGTGAGCTCTAACCACCCAATGCTCCAAAGCAGTGCAGAAATGACTACCTCCCACCTGAAGGTGGTGGGTACACAACAGTAAGTGCTACAAATTTCAAAAAAAAAAAAAACAAAAAAAAACCAGTCTTCCAGTATACCATTGGCATTCTGACCATGATATCATTAATACTGAAATTGAAACCTGAAAAGAATATAGGTCATCATCAAGCACCAACCCTCTCGAAGCATTAAGGGGGAAACCACACAGATACACTCTACAAATCAAACAACTTTGAAAGACACTGGACTAATGCCGTTCAGCTAAATTTCAACTCCTGTTTATCCATATTCTATATATTCCTCCTCAGGTTCCTCACTTGGATGCCTAAATGGCATATTAAAATAAAAATCAACCATTTGACTTTCCCTGCATAAGTGTTCTTCTCTCCCAAGACACCTCGCTTCAGCAAGCGGTACAGTCATTCTTCCAGGTGCTCAAATTAAAATCATCTGACTCAGTATACCTCACTCCCTGTTGTGAATCCAATGCGTTAGTACATCATGTAGGCTCTTCCTACAAACACAAGTAGAATCCGAGCACGAACACAGTCACTCCTTTAGCATAAGCCTCTATCTCTGCTTGACTATTGCAGCAGCTTCCTAAGTGGTCTCTCCACCTCTCCCTTGCCTTGTAATCTATTTTCCACATATCAGAGTGATTCTTTTACAACTGAGAAAGACCATGTCACTCCTTTGTGTAAAATATTCCAAACACTTCACAATTCCCACACAGCCCCACTTACTATCTATCTTAACCACCTGCCAAATTCCCCTCATTCCCTTTGCCCTGCCTACACTAGTCGTGCTATTCCTAGAACACACCCACCAAACTCATGTCTGACCCCAATGGCCTTTTTCACTTGGCTTGCTCTGCCTTGAACTCTGGGCAGAGAGTTAGATATCTGCATGGATGTTTCCCTCACTTCTGTGGTTCACTGGTGATCTTTTCACAGCTTTTGTGATCTTGAAATTCAACTTTGTTCTAATATGGCTGTTAGTATTGATGGTAGCTTACTTTGTTGAAATACCTAGCACATAAGCAACGAGCACAGTAGAAAAATAGAAAAGGTAAAGATGATGATGGAAAAAGTAATTTTGCAGTTTTGCTCCAAAAAAGAATGTTCTAACAACTACTGCCATATGGAGGAGACTGACACAAAGGTGGTCTCCAATGTCCAAAGGGGGTCCACAAGGTGCTAGAGAATCACCTGCTGGTGATTATATTCATGGGCTTGGATTACGGATTGGCCAAATGAATCTCAGGTTATCTTACACATCTGAGTTCAAATGATTTTATTCGAATTTTAAAGACCTTTTTTTTTGTTTTTTTACTATTTTTTGAACCCAAAATATTTTAATTCATGGTCAGATTTCACTAGACAATCTATCTCAACATGCTCATGGTTTGCCATTAAGATGACTCTTTTGTAAATAAGGTAAAAAGCAGCAGACTTTTTTGAAGCATTCATTATGCATATGAGTACTTGATTAGAAATATGGCAACGGGAAATAAATAATCTCTTGAAAGTTCATTACTGAATGATGCTATCATGTTCTAAATAAACACAGTGTGAATTTCAGACTGGCTCATTAATCATTAGAAGACAACTCTAATCAGTGGAATGTGACTCTAACTTTACTTTGGGGCAATTGTACTTGATTGAAAATAGCAGCCAATTAAGAAAAAAAGTACAAATGATTGGCAAGAAGGAAAGAGAGAACTTGAAAATCTTAGACATAATGACTCCATTGATTGCTAAAAATTGAGTTGTTTAAAACTTTCAGTTTGTTATAGTTGCCCTGAATTGATCCTGCACTATGGAGACTAAGAGAGTAATTTGTAAATATACTATACAGCATTCATTCTCTCCTTCCTTAGTTTAGAACCCCAATTATATCTGACACTACAATGCACACATGGAATGGGCCACATTTCTAGCGAGCTGCCTTTATGGTTAGGTGACAAAATTCTGGTGAATGGGTTGTAACTTAAAGTGATGGGGAACTTCTGAGGAGAAGGGGCTATATTTTCTGACTGTTTTTCAAGAGTTGACTCAGCAGAGAGATATGTTATTTTGCCTTCTCCCTTCCTCCTGCCTGAAGATAAAATTTGATGGATGATGCTACAGAAGTCATCTTAAATGTGATTCTAAAGAGGGTAGCCAGTTAATGGTGGAATGGCCCTGGACAACTACCTCTCTTATGTGAGAAGGAAATAAACTTCAATCTTGCCATTGTTTTGACTTTTCAGAAACAGCCAAACCGAAGAGGATAATGCTCTGATGCATGACATTATACTGAGTCCAGTGGACTTACTCTTTAGAGCACAACAAAGAAAAAAATGCAGTGAGTACAGTAGTTACCGGGTTATCTGTCATAATCTTTTGCCCAGCATTGCTTCCTCTGCTAAAACAGTATCTCAGCTTTTGTAGAGCCATCTCTCCATCATTGGAAATTATTCTGCTGAGACCGTAGAACAAGATATCCTCTCTGCTGAGCAGGAGGTAGGTCCATTAGCCAACCTTGAATGATTGGATTCCATATGCGCTAATCTTGAACCTTGAGCGACATAGAAGATGGTCTTGGGAGCAGATTCTTCCACCATCATCCCAAAGGGGCAACTCTTGGTTTCTAGCCAGCTAGACACTGAGAACTCCTAATCACTGTCCTTTATTAACTCTAGTTATATGTCTTTTTCTTCAATACAATAGTCCTCCCTTATCCAAGGAGGATATATTCTAAGACCTTCAGTTGATGCCTGAAATCATGGATAGTACCGAACCCTGCATAATATGTTTTTTTTCTATGTATACCTATGATAAAGTTTAATTTATAAATTAGGCACAGTAAGAGATTAAAAATAACTAAGAAAATAATTATAATAATGTATTATCATTAAAGTTATGTGAATGTGGTCTCTCTCAAAATATCATATTGTACTGTACTCACCCTTCTTGTCATGATGTGAGATGATAAAGTGCCTGTGTGATAAAATGGAGTGAGGCCAATGACACAGGCATTGTCATAGCAGCATTAGGCTACTATTAACATTCTGACAATACATCTGAGGGAGGATCATCCTCTTCTGGACCACCATTGACACAGGTAACTGAAACTGCACATAAAGCAGGGGGAGTACTGTACATTATGAGCTACTAATACCATTTCAACATTCTTATTTCATCTTTGCTTTCTTTAAGGGAAGGGGCTATATTTTCTTTTCTTTTTGCTTAGGTAAACAAAAATGGGTTTTTTTATTCCAAATTGTACCTAACATATGACTAAAGTTGGCCCAATAGTTGGTATTAATTAAACTCAGAGCTCATGCCCATTGAAGTTGTCATATTTTATACAATTTTTAGACAATACTGACATCAGCTAACTCCTAGGACTTCTGAGATTCAGCATTGGTTCTACACCTGAATGGGATCTTAGGTCACTACTACTTAATGCAACTGGTTACAGTAGAGTTTTAATAAGATCAGTATAATAAGGCCACTTACTTTTCTCTAGTTTATGACTCTGGAATGTACCCTTAGTCAAGCTAGCCATATTACAGATAATGCCACTGACCACCAGCAACATTTGGAGTGCATAAATTAATCTTCACTCCTGGAATAGCAAATCAAGGATAACATGTACGCCAACTTAGTAGAATTTGAACACATTTAGTACAATCCCAGTTGAGTGCCATAGAACATGATCAACGTATACCAGATATTACTGTAGCAGAGACTGGTCTAGAATACTAAGCAGACTGACTCTTGTTTCTATGCTCTTTCCCCATGCATAATTGTGAGGTACAAGCTTTAGCTCTGGATTCAGGCAACTGGATTAGCATCTACATTTTCTAATTTGATCAGCATAATTTATATAAACTAAGACTCTGTTTTCTCACTTCTCATCTGTAAAATGAAAATGATTGAATTAATGAATACATTGAGCTTGGAACAATACCTTGTACTTGGAAATGATATAATACTATAAATGTTGGGTATAATTATTAAGATTAGCAATAATTATTTTAATAATACAAAAGAATTTTATATGTTATTCATTTTATTTTCCACTGATCAATGCAGGATTTAGCATCAAAATTTATAAAGGAAAATAAACACAAAAACAAAACATAGTAGAAAGGTTTTGACTTACCTCCTTTAACTGAAATATCAAGTGGATAAAAAAAGTTGAATTTTTTTTCATCTCTCAAGTTGTTAGAATATCAAACTTTTTCTTAGAATATCAAACTTTTAATCAAATATTTGGTTGCGAAAAGGTCACTTATTACTATGGTATACTGTCTAAAGCTGCACTCAGAGGAAGTTTCATAGTTTTAAATACATACATAGGCCAAGATGAAAAAATAAAAATAAACTTGTAGAAATGCAAGAAACTGGAAAATTGCCAAATTCAATAAAATTTAAAAAATAAGAGAATTTAATAAAGACAGAAATTAATGAAGTAAGAAAATGAAAAAGGACTTGAAGTAATAACTAAGTTAAATAGCTGTTTAATTGAAAAAGTTATAACTTTTACTTAATCCAAAGGAAAGAATAAAAAGAAATGAGAAAATGAAAAATAAATATGGGGAAATAATCACAGATATTGGAAAAAATTAAAATCATCAAAATGTACCACTTGATCAAACTCCATGAAAACAAACATGGTAATTAATTTCCTAGAAAGATATGTATTACTCGAAGTGACCTCTACAGTGGGAAGTTGTTTTTAATTGAATAACCATAGAAGTAATTTGTCAAAGAGCTATTTCCTTAAAATAATTTAGTAAGCAGAGTGGGTTTGTGTAAGTAAAACCATTCTGTTACATGGACCCTCCAGGAGAGGAAATGCTGACCAGTCACATTAGGCAACCCAGCGTGGGGGTGGGGTCCAGCAGACTGACTTGCTGTGTCATTCTTCTTCCTGACTCAGTCCTGGCCAAATGACACAGCGACACCTGCTGGGAGTTGAGCTTTCCTCTGAGACTTTCCTCAATTTCTTTACCGTGGGTCTTCAGTTTTTCACAGGGATAAAGCTCACTCTGGACCTCAGGGTTCCATTGTCCAGTTAGCTTCTGCTCTCTGTGATTTCCCATCGTCTTTCTGATGTGCAGAAACAAAGTGAAATTTCTCATAAATGATGACTTCTCCAGACCCTAACCTCCACACTTCTTTTTTTTCTCTCTTTCTCTTTTAGGGAGAGAGAGTGAGCGCACAAGTGGGGGAGGGGAAGAGAGAGAGAGAATCCCAAGCACGCTCCAGGCTCAGGCTGGAGCCCCAGGTAGGGCTAAATCCCAAGACGCTGGGATCATGATCTGAGCTGAAATGCAGAGTCGGACGTTCAACTGACTGACCTACCCAGGCACCGTCACAATTCTTTTTTCTATTATGAGTTTATGTTTATTCATACATCTTTCTTCCTTTCTTCCTTTCTTTCAGCAAAATCTTAAGGGGCAGAGGGGGCAAATACACACACCTGTTCTCTTGCCTTTAACAGAAAGAATTTGTATCATTGTTCAGAAGAGGTCAGAATGTAAGTATTGAAAGTACAGCATATATTTTTGAAATAAACAATTCCACGAAAGCATTTTACTGAGATATTTATACTTACAGAGGCAGTGAAATAGCCTCAAGCTGTACCAATATAGTCATCAGATCTATTTAATGTCAATATAGTGGGTATCAATATACTTTAGCACACTACTTGTTATTGGTAAGAGTAAAGATCAAAAATATAAAAGGTGACTTGGCTGAAATATATACACTATGTAAGTGTAGACTACATATCAGTTATATGTTTTAAAAGAACAGCTACACTTTCTCACTAAAAAATACATCTCTTTTCCTTATTTCCCACTTTACTCTGCTGTATTGAAATTCTTATCTCTTCTTTTTATCCCCACCATTAGAAAAAAAAAAAAAGGATTGGATGATAGGAACTTTGAAAGGCAGTCTTGGATTCTGCTTAGCTTTCAGCCTGATACTCATAACTATCAAATAGAAAAGCCATCCTTTAACAAAATTCTAACATTCTTGGGGTAACTTGATGGCTATCAGTTAAGTGTCTGACTTTGGCTCAGGGAATGGTCTCACGGTTAGTGAGTTCAAGCCCACATCGGGCTCTCTGCTGTCAACACAGAGCCTGCTTCAGATCCTCTGTCTGCCCCTCTCTCTGCCCCTCCCCAGATCAACTCTCTCTCTCTCTGTTTCAAAATAAACAAATAAACATAAATAAATAAACTCCAACATTCTCATATTTCGTATTAAATCGAACTACAATACCTGCTTATAATATCTGAGGATTTAAGTAATTTCTATAAAATTTTGTATGTGAGACATAGCATTTATTTTGTTTTTAAATCTAGCTTCAGAAATAGGGCATCTCCAAAAATCAAAGTGTTCTAGAACAAGTGCTAACAGGAAACCAACTTGTAAGATTTTTTTCCAACAAGCTAATTTGAAAGACATCATTTACTTTATGAGACAGAGTAATCTGTCTAAATAAATGTTCTCAATTCTTTAATGAGTTGATCACAGATTCACACACAATGTAACTGTATATGTGAAAACTTCATGTGTATTAATTTCAATGTCTATAACAAATAAACTCAGGTGAGCAAGTTTTAAGAGACTCGGTATATCAATTTTATATTAATTTGATTAATATATTCCGGTTGTGTACTTCATAAATGACAAGAAAATGCATTATGGTGTTGACTTCCTGATAACACATTAAAACAATTGGTTTCTTAACATAAGGGTGAAAGGTGACCTCAGACTTAACTCTTGTTTGAACCATCACACTGAGAAGTATTTCTTTCATAATGTAATAGGCTTATAACAATTTCACTAGAAATAATTTGGTTAATTCAGTGGGAAAAATAGAAAAACAAATTATTTGACATTCTCTGATCTTTCCTTTCCTGCTTCATCTCCCATACTGTCACCTTTAAAAGATGCTGACACTTGAATTACCTAGTTCTGCTCTCTGTGCGGTAGCTTACCGAGACTCTGAATGTGATGGCCACTGTCAATTCCAAGTACAGTTTTTCATCATGCTACGGCTCTGGGTGGCAACAATGAACAGGGGAGACTGTTTTGTTCCCTGCTCAATGGCATATGGTAGTAATTTTAAAAATATTTGATAAATAAGTAACTGAATGAAAATATAATGAATGCAGTAAGCATAGCAGACTTAACAAGATAAACAAAAATAAAAGATAAATAAAGGTAACTAAAACTACTATTTGTAGGAGACTTTAGGGGAAGAACTCTTCCTATCCTTTGTTCACCTTGTTATTTGCAATCTCTTGCTAACATCTGACATCTTATTGACATGTTTCTTATTTTGTTGACTTTGTCATTCAGAAGAGAAAATACAGCTCAGCATCCCTCTTTTGAATTGCAGAGAGTGAAAACACTCTGGGCCAAGACAACCAGGCAACTGGATATAAAAATCCTGAAAAGGAATTGGAAGTTAGACTTGAGTGACAGCAGATATACTAAGAAAGGGAGAAAAGTGACAGCAAATAGGAAGAAGAAAAAGACCACTCTGGTAGGGAAATTAGAAAATGTTGCAAAATTCACCTTGAGAGTAATGCCTATGGACTATTTTGGTATTGAAATTGAAACAGGATTTAGAAAGCCACTATAGATACAATAGATAGAGACAATAGATAAAATCTTTCATTTAACCATCAAGAACATTCCATTTGACCAGTGGCTTATTTTCTGGGAAAATGTAAACAGAAGGAAAATAGTTTACACAATCACTATGCCTATAAATTAGTAGAGGTCTTATTTACTTTTTGACCATAGAGGGGAAACAGAACTTTACTGGCAGAAGTACTGTGCATCTCATTCAATTCCTTAAGTGTCCAAGGAAAAAGTGACAGTGCACAGCAGAGTCAAGCCACCTGCCCAAGTTAAGTGAAACTAGAACCTGTACCTACTGACTTCTAGAGAGATGGTCTTTTCAAGATTTATTTGATGGTAGTTTTTTTTTTTTTTTTTAAATGATTGGACTTCCAGCTTCAATACCATTATGGTAGAGAAAGGCAAGGGCGGCCAGGGAAACCTGCCCACAAAGGAAGTGCAGATCAATGGACTGGGATGGGCATGGACAGATTTCTGAAACGGCGGCAAATGATGTTATATATCTTCCCAAAGATTCATTAAACAAACAAACAAACAAACAAACAAACAAACATTTGGGGCACCTGAGTGACTCAGTGAGTTAAGTGTCCGGCTTCAGCTCCAGTCATGATCTCACAGTTCACGAGTTTGAGCCCCGTGCCAGGCTCTGTGCTGACAGCTCAGAGCCTGGAGCCTGCTTTGGATTCTCTGTCTCCCTCTCTCTCTCTGCCCCTCCCCACTAGTGTGCATTTGCTCTCCCTTTCTGAAAATTAAATTAACATTAAAATAAAACCACAACTCTTTCTTTTAATGTTTATCTATTTTTGAGAGAGAGAGAGAGAGAGAGCGCGCGCAACAGGGGTTGGGGCAGACAGAAAGTGAGACACAGAAACTGAAGCAGGCTCCAGGCTCTGAGCTGTCAGCAAAGAACCTGATGAGGGGCTCGAACCCAAGACCAAGAGATCATGACCTGAGCTGAAGTCAGATGCTTAACTGAGCCACCAGGTGCCCCCCAAACCACAGTTATTTAAAGGTACTAAGGAACTATGTAAGTGCAAACAAAAGACAAGGGAAATTGTCATCTCAAAAACTTGTCATTCAGGCTAAGAAATGCCTGAATATGCTCCAAAGAGCATCTATAGAGAAAACATTCAGCCTATCCAGCTCAGGAATGCAGAGAAAAGTGCTCAGCATTAGAGTCACAGCTAAGAATGTAAAAGGCAAATCTGTGAGAGAAATGCAGAAGTGCGAAGACCCAATATTTGCACATTAAATTCTGCAGAGGTCCCTCACCGCCCACTAAACTATAAATGTGCAAAGCAGAGCCCTGGGTATCTGGCAAAGAAAGCAGGGAGAGGCCAAATAGAAATAAAGTGCGAAAGACAGATTTATCAGGTGAGATCTGTGAGTTTGCTGCTTTCTTAACCAACTGCATTCCCCGACTCACCTGCCAATCAGGCTTACTGATTTGAAACATCAAAGAAAAGAGTCTGATGCTGGCAAAATATCGGAGTCTTCAGAAGCAGAGTAGCCATGATAGGTGAGTCTAAAAATGTGAAATATGTTTTGCCTGAGTCGGCAGCTTATCACTATGCCATCCCAGTGAAAACCTTCAGGGAATTAGGCTTAAAAAAAAAAAAAAAAGAAAAAAGCAGCAGCTGTTTGCTGTGAGGAATAAGGATTATCAGCTGCTTCATTTCCAATGGAAAGAACGAAGTAACAGTTTGAATCCAAGAAAATTAACCGACTGCTGTGACAACAAATTCCCAGAAGAAGACAACAGAGTCCAGAGTTGCTACAACTTATTATCTACGATGTCCACTTTTCACCAAACATTATTAAATACACAAAGAAAGAGGAAAGTGTCATCGATAATCTGAAAAAAATACATAACACAAAAGGCAAGTGGGACCTTACTTTCAGTTAGCCAGATGATGGCTCTGTTAGACAGCTACTTCAGAGAAGCTATTATGTGTTCAAAAATTAAGAAAAAATATTTTCAAAGAATTAAAGGGAAAGAAAAGGTCTAAAAGAGTGAATGGAAAAGATATCTCAACAGAGAAGTGGAAAATATATAAAAATAGAAATTCTAGACTATAAACATTGAAACGAAAAATTCTAGATGGGACTGGGGAGCCTGAGTGAGTCAGTCAGTTGACTCTTGATTTTGGATCAGGTCATGATCTCAGTTTGTAGGTTCGAGCTCCACATTGGGCTCTGCGCTGACAACAGAGCCTGTTTTGGATTCTCTCTCTCTCTCTCTCCCTCTCCCCTTCCCCCCTCTCTTTCTCAAAATAAATAAATAAACATTAAAAAAATTCACTAGATGGGAGGGATCAACATCAGATTGAAAGTGGCAGAAGAAATAACTGGTGAGATGTATAAGAAGATGAAAAGAAATTGCTCAGTCCCAAGAACAGAGAGAGAGAGAGAGAGAGAGAGAGAGAGAGAGAAAGTACTAAAAAAATAAATAGAAAAATAAAATAGAAAAATAATAGTAAAATAACCCCTGGGATAATACCAAGCAGCCTAACACACAAGTAAGTAAAGTTCCAGAAGGAGAGGGGAGAGAGAGACAGGTATAGAAAAATATTTTAAGAAATTATGCCTAAGCACTTCACAGACTGGTAGACAATCTTAACTTTCAGATCAACAAATCAAAACAAATACTACACATATACATAAAGGATAAATATAAAGAAAACCACACTGAGTCAAACTGCTGAAAAAATAAAGAAAAAAAAAATCTTGAAAGCACCTGGAGAGAAAGAACACAAAACATATACAAGAAAAATGATACAATTAGTAGCTGGCTTTTTACCATAGTAAAATGAGTCCAGAAACATATTCAAAGTGCTGAAGAATTTTTTTTCCAGAAAAATTTCCTTAAAAAATAAAGGGTGGATATTTTCAGATAAACTCACCATGAGGAAATTCATCTCCAGCTGATCTCCTCTATAAAAGAAAAAAAAAAGTGTTAAAGGAAGTTCTATAGGCTAAAGGAATTGTTCTCCGACTGCAAGATAATGAAATTACAAATGAATACATCTAGAAAAGCCCCCAAAATACATAAATTAAACAAGTCAGCTCTACACAAGCTAGAGGTCAAAGAAGAAATCACAAAAGAAGTTAGAAATTCATTTGAACCAAATGATACCGAAAACTTTACAGGAGAGTGGGGTTCTTGGGCCCCACACCATGAAAGGAGTGCCAAAGGTCAAAGGCACAGGCAAAGTGTTAGATCTAGACTACAGGTCTAGCTGAAGGCAGACACAGTGCTAACAGAGTAGTTACTCAAACCCTCAAAAGAGAGCTCTGCTTATGTGGAGAAAGCTCCAGCCCAGGTTCCCACTCTGGTCTAATATGTTAATGAGGGAAAGGGAGGGAAAAAAATATTCCATCCTGATTGGTTGGAAGGGCCTCATGATGACTGACCAATATTGGCAGGGAATCAGGCAGCTCTTTCACACTTTTTGGAGCATGAGTCCTCTGTTTTAAGTCCTGTTTGTCTATGGGGCCACATTCTGGTTCCGCTTTGTAAGAGAAATCAGTTTAGGGGCGCCTTGGTGGCTCAGTCAGTTAAGCGTCCCACTTTGGCTCAGGTCATGATCTCACGGTTTATGAGTTCGAGCCCCGCGGGGAGCTCTGTGCTGACAGCTCAGAACCTGGAGCCTGCTTCAGATTCTGTTGTCTCCTTTTCTCTCTCTGCCCCTCCCCCACTTGTGCTCCGTGTCTCTCTCTCTCTCTCTCTCTCTCTCTCTCTCTCTCTTAAAAAAAAATAATAATAAATGTAAAAAAAGGGGAAAAAAAGCAGTGTAATGATAACATCCAACAGAAAGTGCCCCCTTGCAGAATGTTTCTCACTTTGGGCTTGTCCCCTGTCTCAAAAACAGCAAATCAACTATGTGGAATTCAACGGAAATAGGGAAAACAATATATGTTTCTATTACAAAAGAAAAAGGTCTAAAACCAAAAATCTAAGTGTCCACCTTAGGAAGATAAGAAATGTAGAACAAAATTAAGCAGAGGAAAGGAAAGAAGGAAGAAAGGGTGGAGGGGAAGAAGAAAGGAAGGAAGGTTGGTTATAATCGCTTTCAAGTCCAACCTCTGGTTCATCTCAGAGTTTCCCTCTGTTGATCTTTTGATTATTTTCCCTTGAGGATTTCTCATGGTGTCCTGTCTCTTTGCACAGTAAATATTTGGGGATTGTATCATGGATATTTTGAATATTACATTGTGAGACATGAGGCATGGAGTCCTGTAACAATCCACTAGAGAATATTGATCGGTGGTGGTGGTGGTTTCAGAAGGCCGTTTACCTAGTTGAGTTCAGACCTGAAGTTCTAGCTTCTCTTCCATGGATAGAGTTCCAATGTCAGCTGAACTTTCAAAGCCTTTGCCATGTTGCTTTTAGTGTTTCCTACAGATGCACAGCTCCAGCGAAGCCAGGACTTGTGTCAACTCATAGGCACACTTGGAGCCTCCCCCACCTTCCCTTCTCTCCTCTCTGCAACTTGCCACATATTCTCTGACTCCCAGGCTTCCCTTTTCCTATTCCTCTGGCTTGAATGTTGTCTTGTTTCGTTTTATGTTTTGGTTTTGGTTTTGTTTTGCTTTGCTTTTGGACTTTTAGCTACTTGCACTGGACAGTTGTGCACAATTGGAGCTGCTCTTGGAGCAAACAAGGGCTCCTTTTCCTGTTCTTCGGACTAGGGTTTCTCTCTGAAATTTTCTCCCTGCACCAACTGCACAGTTTCATAGTGAAGCTGCCTTTGATCAGGGCACAAAGGTAAAAGAGGGGGAAATAATCAGGAAACTCAACGTTGTAAGGGTTATTTCTCCAGTTTGGTCTTTCTCCCCCGATTTATTTGCCGTTGTTAATTTTCCGAGTTCTCAGGTAGTTGTTTGGTTTTGGCATTTTGTCCAAAGTATTTGGCTGTAATCGCTGAGAAAGATAAAGTATAGTGGGCTAACTTCATGCTGATTAGCCCCAGAAATCTAGGGGTGATCTTGTTCATCTGCCCCTTTTTCCAAATTTTCTGTGATAAGCACAAGCATTCCTTATATATTTAGGAACAAACATAAAACAATACAAAAACTCTATGCATTAAGTTTTCTAAAGCTGCTTATAATAGGAGTTGTTTTACAGAATTTCAGCCCAGCATAATTGAAAGAAATGGAATACTGTCACTTCTGTAGGATTCTGTTTATATGTATTTGCCTTCTTACTAGAACATATGCCTGTTGTTAGAAACTGTCTCTAACCCATCTTTGTTTCTGTCTACCGTGCTCAGCACTGCATATAACCCACAGTAGATGTTAAATTGCTCTGGATTAGATTATCTGTTATCATAGGCTCAGAACTTCCTCTGTTTATGTGACGTGAAGTCCTCTCTGGCTATCTGCTGTAAATAGCTGACTATGTGCTTTGTTTCTCCCTTCCTCCACCCCCACCCTTCACTATTTAATTCAAAATCCTGTAGTGACTTACAGAGGAGCTGAGTTGAAAACAAAAGACTCTAAATATTTAATAATAACAGCTTTAAGAAGAAAAATTACTTCTGTCAATGGTATGTCAAATGGACTTAAAAATTATTTTTGCAAGAAAATAGCAAGATTCCTATTGTTACTGACCCTTCTAAAGGACCTTTCCAAAAGCAAGAAATTATGTCTAGACCTTGAGAAAACAAATGACCAATGTCCATGGACATATGAAATTAAAGATATTGACCATTTGGGATAAATTTTAACATATCAAAAGACTGATACAATGATACCTTGCATATAATTAGTCCTAGATCACATATCTGACTCATTTTGAGAAAGTACTTATTTGATCAAAAACAATTCTAAAAATAATGAGCAAAAAATCAATGAAGAGATGAATTTTATTATTTGTGTTTTTTGTTTGTTTTATTAGTATGAAAAACAGTAATAAATCAGGTTCTGAACTCAGATAATTGAATTAGTTGTAAGAGTTGCTAATATTATGTAATAATGAGAACAGTCACCATTCTACTGCATCACTCACACTGGTTTAATAAAATTATTTTTTCTAATATGCAATTAATATTGAAATTATAATTTTAATTTTTTTAAATGTTTATTTTTGACAGAGAGAGAGAGAGAGAGAGAGAGAGAGAGAGTGCAAGCCAGGTAGGGGCAGAGAGAGAGGAAGACACAGAAACTGAAGCAGGCTCCAAGCTCTGAGTGATCAGGACAGAGCCGGACATGGGGTTCGAACCCACGAGCCGTGAGATCATGACCTGAGCCAAAGTTGGCTGCTTAACCAACTGAGCCACCCCAGGGCCCCTGAAATTATAATTCTTAAAAAGAGTATAATGATCTCAAATTCTGCCATCTTAACGCAACTATGAACATTTTCAGTTTTCTTGGAATCATTTTTTTTCTGGGCATCTGTTTCTCATTTAGCTTTAACGAGTCTACACAATTTATACCACACTTTCCCATTTTCTAAGCTTTACTACAATGCCGTATTGTCTTCATCACCTTAATTTTCACTGGTACTTAATATGCTAAGAAGAGATGGCACCATGGCTGTTGCAAACAGTGTTTTGGGAGGTAATTAAGCCCATCCCACTTTTTACTTAATTAAATAATACTGTTAGAGGGGCACCTGGGTGGCTCAGTCGGGTAAGCGTCCAACTCTTGATTTTGCCTCAGGTCGTGATCTCTAAGTTTGTGAGCTCCAGCCCAGGGTTGGGCTCTGTTAGCATGGAGCCCAACAGAGCCTGCTGGGATTCCCTCCCTCCCTCTGTCTCCGCCCCTTCCCCACATGTGCACGTGCGCATGCTCTCCCTCTCTCTCAAAATAAATAAACTTTAAAAAATAATACTGTTTTAAAATTGTATCCAATGTGATTTTCTATTTTTTGATATTTTTCTTAGTGGGAATTCTCAGAAGTAGAATTGATGTTTTAAAATTAAAATTATTTTTTATATTTCTGAAAATTGTTATTTAATTGCTGTTCCAAAATGTTTTCTTTTATCAGCAATATATAAATTTACTTTCTTTTTACTTTAATTTTTTTAATGTTTATTTATTTTTGAGAGAGAGAGAGAGAGACAGAGTGCAAGTGGGGAAGGGGCAGAGAGAGGGAGACACAAAATCTGAAGCAGGCTCCAGGCTCTGAGCTGTCAGCACAGAGCCCAACGTAGGGCTCAAACTCACGAACTATGAAATCATGACCTGAGCTGAAATTGGACGCTTAATGGACTGAGCCACCCAGGTGTCCCTAAAATTACTCCCTTTACTGTACTTTTTAAATCATTTAGTGGTTTCTTTCCTTTTATTTCTTTTTAAGTTTATTCATTTTGAGAGAGAGAGAGAGAGAGAGAGCATGAGCAGGGGAAGGACAGAGAGAGGGAGAGAGAGAGAATCTCAAGCAGATTCTGCTGTCAGCCTACAGCTCAATGCAGGGCTGAAACTCACAAACCGTGAGATCAGGACCTGAGTGGAAACCAAGAGTCAGACACTTAACTGACTGAGCTACCCAGGCTCCCCAAGTGGTATCTTTTTGAGGGTGATTGACTCAACAAATAATGGCATGCTGGTGTTATTGTGCACTTCTTTGATTACTAATTAGGCTTAAATGTTTTCATGTTTTTATTGTATTATCTTTTGAAGATTGTTTTTATGCCCTTTGTTTTTAGAATGAGCTTCTTATAGATCTCTCTGATGCTAAGCAACAAGGAAATGTTTGTAATCATTTTTTAATAATCAAGGGAACAATGTTTTAAAGCCTTTGTAATCTCATTTTCACCAATGCTACTTTTGGCTCATGGAAACCAGTTTTTTTTTTTTAATTTTTTTTAATGCTTATTTATTATTGAGAGACAGAGAGACAGAGAGCATGAGCAGGGGAGGGGTAGAGAGAGGGAGAAACACAGAATCTGAAGTAGGCTCCAGGCTCTGAGCTGTCAGCACAGAGCCTGACGCAGGGCTCGAACTCACAAACTGCGAGATCATGAGCTGAGCTGAAGTTGGTCACTTAACCAACTGAGCCACCCAGGCGCCCCTGGAAACCAGTTTTTAATACGTCTAGTTGCTGAACATGAACTGAGCATATAATAGAGACTAGACTCTTTACACTTACTATCTCATTTAAATATTTTTAATATTTAAATATTAAATATTTACCCTCTGTCCAGTGAGGTGGGTACTATTATTTACTGTCAGTTTAGAAGTGACTGGAGAGATTTTTAGAGAGGGTAAATTACCAACTATCACACAGCTGGCTACTGCTGAAGTCAAAACTAGACCCATACCCCACATACTTTAACCACCACAAGCCACCAAATAAAGGATGTGTTTTTGACACATCCTGTCATACAGACGCTGTCAGAGAATGCTCTGATGCATACTGTGGCATTTCTGAGCTCTCGCCTTAGCCTTGTAACCAGAAAATATGCAAGTAATGGTATATAGTTTACCCCTCAGCATGACCAAAGAGCTGGAATTGTAGAGATAGTTTCATCATTATCTGTGTGAGTTGAGCGGACCATGATGGAATAAAACCTTGGCCTTCCACTAATCCTCAGTCTTCCATTAGCCCATTGAGTGACCCCAGGAGCCTATTTAAGTTCTCCAGTCACAATGGTCTTATCTTTAAAAACATCATTCACAAAGATTTCCTTGGATTAAATGAGCTTATATATGTAATGGACCTGACAGGATGCTTGGTACATGATAGGTGCTCAGTAGACAGGTTTTTGTTTTTGTTTTTGTTTTTATTTTTGTGTGTGTGTGTGCTTAGTTTGCAAGACTTGATTTGGGTGTGCAGTGTGTCAAATGACTCCAAATGATTTTCTCAGACTCTATCTTTCCTGAGAGTTACTAAACTACTTAATTCTTGCCAAGACTTTAATTGGAAGAAACTGATCCATTTTAGAACTTCTAACAAGTACTCACACATTGGAAACTTTCCAGCGTAGACTAACTTAGCGCATTGCTGGACAATTTCATGTCCTGCAGAATCTCTGTACCTTGACTATTCATCATGTAAATTCCTGAAATAGGTTTAAATAATTGATTGAGGGAAAGAATAAAGAACCTCATACCGTTAACAAGATTTAATTCTGACTCCTACAAGCCTAATTACCTCCCTGAAAAGTACTCTTCGGTACTCTGGCTCCTGTCTCTTAAAAACAATTAGCCATGGTCTTGATTTTTGTTTCTGCTCATTACCTATAGTCTTTATCTTCAAAGTAGGTGTGGATAGTGGATCACTACTTTTTTTTTTTTTTTAATATTTATTTATTTTGAGACAGAAAGAGCATGAGCAAGAGAGAGAGGGAGACACAGAATCCGGAGCAGGCTCGAGGCTCTGAGCTGTCAGCAGGGCTTGAACCCACCAGCCGTGAGATCATGACCTGAGCTGAAGTCGGACGCTCAACCAACTGAGCCACCCAGGCGCCCCATGATCACCACTTTTTAATCCAACACTGATATAGGCACCACTCTAAGATATCAGTACTTCTTTGGAAGCAATTTATTTTGTAGAGCCTTTTATAATCTAATTGTTCCTGATTCATGATTTAGTTTAAGGAGATTCTCAGTGAAACATGCTCTATTCTTCTGTCCTGTTTGCTCATATCATATTGCTTTCTACAGGTGGATGGTAAGCTATTTGGCCTTTCTCACACGATCACAGTCTTTCTCTTGGAATAACTAGGGTTATTGGCTTTATTACCTTCAAGAGAAGTACAATTTCCAAAGTATGTCGCACTTAGGAGCTGGGGCCACTGTATCTAATTTCCTTCACTCAGTAAAGACGGTGGAAAGAATATTTGGAGTATGCAGAGAATAAATAGGTTAGCTAGATATTTAAGTCTGACTGTGAATGACACAAAGGTTTCATTGTTTTAAACTGCTTTGCAGTACCTCCTATATTATAATTATTGTCTGTTTGGGCTTTAACAATCCAGTGCTCACCTAATTAAAATGACACTGTTAACTCTTATTCAGGCTGTGTGGTATTTCTATTCCTACTATGATGGATAAATCATTTGGAGGACATAACCCTTCACAACCTTTATCAAGACCTCACACTGTAATCTGTCAGAACTAGTCCCTGAATACAGTTCTTCTTTCTTCTGCTGCTGAACATTTATATAGCAATGAAATGTTAATAACTCCTAAGAGAGTTGGCTGGATTGTACTATATTTTAGAAGGAACAATTATTTCTCAGAGGCCCCAAGATTTAAATTGGATAGTCTATCCAGGGCTTCAACCTCAGAGACTTCTCTAGAAGTAGAATGATCCAGAAAAGCCATTTTGGATAGGCTTTGAAAATTTCATCTTTTCTAAAGAAATTGTATTGAGGCCAATAACATAAATATGGTTGGAATATGGTTGGAATATTCCTTTCTTGACTGCCATATATTAAACGTTTGACTTCCCTGAATTTCCTCACTTACCACTTCACAAAATACATGACTCTTCTCTTGGCCATGGTATGATTAAATGTCATTCAGCACATCTGATCATAATATTTTGCACATAAAAACCTAGCTACTATGCACCAGAGTTGACAGGGGTAATCCTTACAATTTCTATGTAATAATGCCAAGTTCCTTTTCTGTGTAGAGTTCTCATTTGGTTTATCTATTTCTGTTCTTGATTTGATTCTGGCCAGAGCCATGCAAGTGTAAGAACTTATATTAATCTACATCTCTGCCTGCCACAGTCATCTAAGTTTCCACTTTATCCTCTGTAACCATGGGTAGGGTTTTAAAATCTCACTGACATTTAGAAGAAATTTTAGAAGAAAAATGTGTGTGCTGGGTGGTGCTTTAATAGTGATTCTCTTTTCAGAAGCTCCTTAATTCCTAAAATGACTTTTTAGTGACTTGACTATGTACTGTTCACTCAGCATGTGTTTTGAACATGGATGTTGGACAAATATTTGCATGGCTCAGTTTTCTTCTTTCCTTCCATGAGTTTTGACATTTCTTTCTGATAGTAAGTTTACAAGAAATTCAATCTCAATCTAAAATCTAATTATATGTATATCAAATGTACGTGCATATTTGTTTTGGTCACTCCACAGAAGGAGATGAACCTATACCCAGCATTTGGTTTAAATGTTAAGACTGCTGGGCCGCCTGGGTGGCTCAGTCAGCAGAGCGTCTGACTCTTGATTCAGCTCAGGTCATGATGTCACAGTTTATGAGATCAAGCCCCACCTCAGGGTCTGCACTGACAGCTCAGAGACTGCTTAGGATTCTCTCTCTCCCTCTCTCCCTGCCCCTCCCCACTTGCATGTGAACGCACTTTCTCTCCCTCAATCTCAAAATAAAGAAACATTAAAAAAATGTTAAGCCTTCTGAAGCCACACGCACCAAGAGAGTAGGAAAAGGTTTGTTATATAATGAGGCTTTTGGAGGGAGCAGGCTGCCTCCTCAGCAGGTCCAAAAGTGAATTGAGAGAGCAGGGAAAGGAGACTAGTTCAGGGTTGGGGTTTTTTATCCTATTTAGGGCTGGGGCTGCAGCGAGTTTCCTGCATGTGGCTTGAACTTCCTGAGTGAGCCCAAGGAGGAAGTACCAGCCTTTCTTATCAGCTTGCCCAGATGTGGGGAAAAGAAGAAGAGAGGTTTAAAAACTATCAGTAAGCAAGTATCAAAAACCGGAGTCAGACTCTCAATACAATACCACACCTGAATACACCCACCTACCCATGCTGCCTCCTTTATCAAATCTTCCAAGAAGACTTCTGTGCATTGCAAGGACTTAGGTTCCTTGTCACCCCTGGCTCCTAATTCCTGCTCCTTTGTGACTCTCACTTGCATTTCATCTCCCAAGGGGGCTTGTGTCTTTGCACTTGGGCTGATCAACATGCAGAATTCAGTCCTGGTACGTGACCGAAAAATCAACTAAAACAAAAATATCTCACTTACACAAGACACTTGTATTTGTGGCAGGCTACTCTAAATGTTTGATCACTCAAGGGGAGAGCGCAATAGGGAGATTATTATCCCCAATGACAGGAATTTGCCACATCTCTTAGAAGGCAGAAGTGCCTACTTAAGTTTGAACTTTAAATAATTAGAAGTGTTTTTTTTTTATTTATGACATAAATAAAGCCATTCTCCTGTGATTACATAAGATTTTAAATCTAAGTAATCTAGCAAGTGTGCATGTGTGAGCACTGACACACACAAGCACACACACACACACACACCCCTACCCAATGGAAAAGAATGCTGATATGTGGTTTGTTGATCTCGGTGACTCCCTTGATACTGAATGAGGAAACTTCACACAAACTTGTCTTAGACTCAGGAGACTCAGAAATTCTGATATTCCCTCTGGAAAATGAAACTGAAGATCACAAAAGAGCTTTTAAATCAAATTGTATCATTTGTATAAAACTCATAAAGTGGATTTCTTACAGAAAGTATCCAAATTAATTTTTCCTCTTTTTCTTCCACTGAAAATATTCCTCAGAAAAAAAAAAAAGGACCAGAACCACTTCTGTTTCTTCCTAAGATATATATTCACACCTCCCCTCCCCTAATGAAATGTGGGACTAGAGGTGAATTACTTTGAGGGTCAACTTGGCATCATGAGTTGAATTTGTGTGTGAACGTCAAGGCTCTGATGCTCGCTTGTAATGACGTCACGGTGAGTATTTCCTGAGAGAGTTGGGTCTGCAAGCACCCGTGGGCTGCTTCCTTCCCAATCGAACCCCCAGCAAGATTCCTTCTGGAGAGGACAATCTGGTAAATGTACTGGCTTGATCTTTGTCTTAGAATACAAATAATTTGGATGATTCAAATATAAATTTCAAGGTGTATTTTTCCCCAGTTCTAGGACATATAGTTTTAGAAACAGTTTATCCATCTTTTATGGAAGCAAATCAACATTTTGCATAATGAAGAGTTCCATAGGGTTACCCAATACTAGAAAATATTCAAGATTAAGAGACGCTTGCCTCACCCAAATTTGCTAAAATATTAGGAGGTGATTTTATAGGGGAAAAATTACACATGTTCAGTTCTACATGTCAAATATAAAAATCAAAACTATTACGTTAAGCTTATGATATTAGATACCTACAATTAATAATGTATCTATTTTCTCATTCATCAATTATTTTTTTTGCAAGTAATTTTCTTGATTGATATAATTCAAATGACTCAAAGTGGTTTCTAATAAAATGTTCTCAAGGATCCAAATGAATCAATGAATCTTTATATTTAAACATTTCACTTGCTTTCTCTCTAAAACAGAGAAATTGGTTTTAAAGCAGATGATACATCCTGATATAGCCTTTGGCCCAAACTGATGCTGACTGAGGAAATCAGCTGTATAATTTCTATAATCTATTTTTGGATTTAAATCTTTGTGAACAAATTTATATTAATAATCAAACAGTTTTAAATCAGGCTAATTAGAATTTGAAAGTGATCAAGACCAGTGACGTTTCTCTTGAAAATGCCAAGGTTTTTCCAAGCTCTCTGGAGCCAGAAAGGCCTCATTTGAGTTCTCAGTTAACTAATCATGTTGTTTTTGGCAAGGCACTTGTCCTCTTTGTGCCTCAGTTTCTGCATCTTCCAAATGGAGATAAAACTACCTGCCTCAATAGGCTAGTTGTGAGAACTGATGTAAATGAAATGCTTTTCAGAAAAAAAGCAGAGCCTGGGGCCTTGTTCAGAGTGGCACCTAGGATTAGAGTAACTAATTTCATACTGCGTATTCTGAATATTTTTTCTTCCCTTCTGAAAATACATATTCCTCTGAACTAGTATGTCAGCTCCACAGCAAGGTGACTTTTAAGTCTGTTTGGCCTGTGCATGTCTCAAGTGTATCATTTATACTTGCTCAGGTGCACATGATACAAAGAAACTGTCATACACACACACACACACACACACACACACACAAACAAGGAAAATTATCTCTCTTCTTCCTGTTCTGAAAATGTTTATACTGCAGGAAATACAATATTGTATGAAGACTTTCTTTTATGTATAAAATACAAAGCTTTTATCCCAAGCTTTACGCCAAATACAATTGAGCTGAAGAAAGCTTCCTTCTTACAAAAGCACCTGCAAATGTTTAACTGGCTAATGTGACAGAGGTTATTCTTACAACTTCACCAGTTTCTAGGCCCATTTAAAAAAAAATAATGTGATGGGATAATAATTTGAGATGCTCTTTTGGGCTAAGAGATATGAGCTATCTTGCTCAGCAAAGAGGCGTCAGAGAAAGAGGAGAGATAAAAGATGGAAACTTCCTAGATTTTTTTTTAAGTTTATTTATTTGTTTGAGAGAGCCAGACAAAGCTTGAGTGGGGAGAGAGGCAGGCAGAGAGTGAGAGAGAGAATCCCAAGCAGGCTCCTCACTGCGAACACAGAGCCTGATGCAAGCCTCAAACCCACAAACGAGGAGATCATGACCTGAGCTAAAACCAAGAGTCAGATGCTTAACTGACTGAGCCACCCAGGTGCCCCAGAAACTTCTTAGCTTTTTGATTCAACCCACCATCAAGGTTTAAGACAGGGTAATTTAGGAGCGATCAGTTAGCCAGAACTAGTTTTTCCTACTTCCACTCAGCTCCAGACCAGGTAAACCTCCCATAAATTCAGGGAGCGAACTGAGAGTATCCCGGCATTGGTTGTTCTCTGTCCTGTATCTTACCTTCACCCCATAATGCATCTGGGTGGACTTCGGAGTAACAGTAGAACTCCTCAGAACAATTTTGAGGATGGTTCAGGAACTGAGAAGACCACCAGCCTGTCTGTATTCCAGTGATTACCAGCCTTGCTGAGGTCCTCCCACCCAATGGTGTGAAAGCTAGACTCAAAAAGCCTGTAAGGTGTGTTAGAAACACGAATTGTAGCTTCTAGGCACCATAGAGGGCTGTACAAGGGCAGCCAAGACTTCTCACTGTACAAGAGAAAGGGTACAAAAGTTGGATGAGAGAGGGAATAGTTAGGGCAAGCCTGGAGTTGGTTCCTTCAGCTGAGACAAGCAACAGATGTAGCAACAGATGTGCTGCTCTGTCCTTGCCTGGGGCTGGTTGTGAATGCAGTTCCTTGGTGAGACAAAATTTCTCTTTGGTAAAAACTTGGATTTCTTTGAGAGACTGATATGTTTCTCTCTCTCTCTCTGTTTAAATTTATTTATTTTTGAGAGACAGAGAGAGTGAGCAGGGGGAGTAGCAGACAGGGAGAGAATCTCCAGCAGGCTCTACGCTGTCAGCATGGAGCCCGATGTGGGGCTCAAACCCACAAACCATGAGATCATGATCTGAGCTGAAACCAAGAGTCAGACGCTTAACCGAGTGAGCCACCCAGGTGGCTTGATGTTTCTCTCGCGTTTTAAGACTTGAATTCTTTAGTGCAGTTGGAGGTTCACAACAAAATTGAAAGAAAGGTATAGAGATTCCCCATATGCCCTCTACCCCACACATGCCTAGCCTTCCCATTATCAACCTTATTTACCAGAGAGTGTTACATTTGTTACTATAGATGAACCCACAATGACATGTCACAATCACCAAAGTCCAGAGTTTATTTGAGGGCTCACTCTTGATGTTATATATTCTTTGGGTTTGGACAAATGTATAATGGCATGTATCCATCATTAAATGTTATACAGAGTATTTTCGCTGCTCTAAAGAAATCTTCTGTGCTCTGCTTATCCATCCTTCCCCACAGACCATCCCTGGAAATCACTGAACTTTTTATTATCTTCGTACTTTTGCCTTTTCCATAATGTCATGTATTGGAATAATATAGTATGTAGCCTTTTCAGATTGGCTTCTTTTACTAGTAATGGCTTCTTTGACTTTTCGTGGCTCGATAGCTCATTTATTTTTCATGTTGAATAATATTCTAATGTATGGATGTACCACAGTTTATTTACCCCTTCACCTCCTGAAGGACACCTTGGTTGCTTTGGAGTTTTGGCAATTTTGAGCAAAGCCATATACATCCGTGTGCAGGTGTTTGTGTGGATATAAGTTTTTCATTTCATTTTGGATAAATACCAAGAGACATGATCACTGGATCATATAGTAAGGGTATAGTTAGTTTTGTAAGAAACCTCCAAACCATCTTCCAAAATGTACAGACGTACGATTTTGCAGTCCCATCAGCAGTGTATGGGAGTTGCTGTTGTTCCATAGCCTCACTAGGATTTGGTGTTGTCACCATTCTGGGCTTTGGGCACTCTTTTTTTTTTTTTTTTTTTTTTTTTTTAACTTTTTAATGTTTATTTACTTTGGAGAGAGGGAGAGAGAGAGAAAGACAGAGAGAGAGAGAGAGAATCCAAAATCCAAAGCAGGCTCCAGGCATCACAGAGCCTGACATGGGGTTCGAACCCACAAACTGTGAGATCATGACCTGAGCCGAAGTTAGATGCTCAACCAACTGAGCCACCCAGGCGCCCCATTTCTAGGTGTTCTATGGTTTCATATCTTATATTTAGGTTTATGATCCATCTTTAGTTAATTTTTGTGGAGGGTATAAGCTCTGTGCCTAGATTCTTTTTTTTTTTTTTTTTTTTTTTGCATGTAGATGTCCAGTTTCAGTGCCACTTATTGACGAAATTATCTTTGCTCCATTGTATTACCAAGGGCCGCTTGGCTATATTTATGTGGGCCTATGTCTGGGCTCTCTATCCTCTTCCATTGGTCTATTTCTCTGTCTTGACTGTAGCTTCATGGTAAGTCTTGAAGTTCGGCAGCACCAGTCTTCCACCTTGCTCTTCTCCTCCAATCTCAGGCTGGCAATTCTGGGATGTTTGTTTCTCCATAAAACTTTAAATCAGGTTGTCAATATATATTTCTCTTTTCATGTGAGAGGTTCAACTCAGTCAATGTTCTCTCACTTTGGCTCCCTGCAAAATCAGTGTGAGATGTATCTGCCCAGGCACTGGAATGCTGTTCATGCTTATAGTTGGAAATTTTTATTTTCTTTCTCTTTTTTAAGTATTTCTTTATTTTGAGAGAGAGAAAGAGAGAGAGCAAGTGAGGGAGAAGTGGAAAGAGAGGGAGAGAGAGAATCCCAGGCAGGCTCTGCCCTGTCAGGGCTCAAATTCATGAACCATGACATCATGACCTAAGCCAAAGTCAGTTGGTTAAGCAACTGAGCAACCCAGGTGCCCCAAATTTGATTCTCTTTTTTAAGTCTTGTTTTCTCCACTTTTCTTTAATTTCATCTTCTGAATCATATCCCTTGGATAAAGTAAATCTAAACATGAACCATTCATAAACAGTCAATCCAAATTGAATGAGCCCACCATTCACCTGCCTCACAGAGATGGAGATCTCGTCAATAAACCTGGAAGATAAGGATATGATTCCCATTCTCTCTTCCAACTAATGCATTTCATTCTTAGTTGTGACTAATGAAACAAGTCACGATTCTTCACAGGACAAGAGGGAAAGCAGACTGCTGGGTGATCAGACTTTCACGTAGAATGTTGGCTTCCAAGATCCTATTGACAAAGTCCTCAATAACCCTGATTTTCTCTGCTTGAGCACAGTTGTTGCATTGAAGAGATTTCTCATGTTCTGCTCTTTAAGCCTGTCTTTTTCTGGGTGTGCTCTTGAACCTGAGTAGGTCCTTCACTGACAGCATGTGAATATGATCCAAAACCACACAGCAAGACGTGCAGAACAGACAAATGCTTAAAGTGCCTGTCTCGATGTGTTCTCTTTCTTAAAAGGACAGAGCAAATTCGGCATAAATATCAAACACTGGTGAACTATCGGTTAACAAAATGGTTGGTTCACTTATTTTCCTCATTAAAATCTGAGTACCTCTACTCAGTGTCAACTTTCTTGAATGTTTCTTCATGATTCCTAATGAGATAAAATAGCTATAAATAATAGCTATCACTTTGAGTACTTACTATGCACCACACACCGTACTAAGCACTTTATATTTATTTCACTTAGTCTTCTTAACAATCTTATAAAGTCTTGATGTCGTTTCCATCTCCTTTTCAGATAAAGAAACTGATGCACAAGAAAATTACTTCCCCCCCCCCATATCAGGATCTAATAATTGGAAAGCAATAATTTGAATCTAGGTAGAATCTAAACTGTATGTTTTTAACTACTTTATAAATGGCCTCCAGTCTCAAACTGTTAAATACTTGAATATACTTCAAGTAGCCTCCAAACAATCAGGACTATGATCTAAAATAACTCATATGGAAGTTATCGGCATGAACAACATTCGTCAGGATTTTGCACATTTCATTTCTTCATTTCTGAAGCACATATTCATCCTTCAAGGCTCCAGATCCCTTCTTCAATGAAGTCTATCTCTCTCCTCTAGGCAGTATTTGTTACCCTGTCTTCTGTCCTCTCTTAATAACTTGTTCATATCTTGTGATAGAACTTACTGCCATAATTAAAAGTCTTCCTTCAAGCCAGCTAGAATGTTCTATTTCCTGGGTACCTGGTAGGTGCTAAATATAGTTTTCTGAGACAAACACATTGAAATTCCTCAAGCCAAAAAATCATCATTCTGGGAAGAAATTCAGAGAGAGAAATAGATAGCAAATATCCTTTTTGGAGCAAGAGGAAGAATAAATTCATACAATTTATGTACAACTAGAACAAGCTAAGTCTGAAAGAGATGGACAAATCTGTTGAAGCTCTATCTATTTCCCAACTCACAGCAATAGACTTCTGAAGAAAATATCCTGCAAAAGAACAGAATTCTCTATATTTCCACACTTCACAAGAAGTGAGGATCTGCACAGAACCCTGTTCATCTTCAAGGTAGGGCCCCCGGTTTGAGGCCTTCCTAGATCACATCAAACGCCAACACTGACATCTGCTGGAAATGCACACTGGCCACATTTTCTGCACTTGGTTAAAAAGGGGAAAAAAAAGTGCAAGATGGTAAGAAACTACCTAAAAACTATTTCTGAGCCCAAACCAAGAACTAGTATATCAAGGGAATGTGAGCTTGAGCAATCCAGGGCATTTCTTTCATTGAGAATATAATCTTGGCAAACAATATGATGTTTTTGGTGATAAGCATGGCCATAGATTTAGGATTCTGAATCACTAATTCTTTTGTAAGTAACCCTTAGCATGGCCCCCAAAATATATTTGATATTTTTTAAAAGCAAAATAAGATACGTATCTCTGTATATGAGGGATTCAGTTAATCTCTACTGCACATTTCATAAATAGCATGGGTTGTGCTCTCTGGTTTTTAGAAATCACTAACTCATTTTTGGGTTGCAGTTTTTACGGGTATGAAGAACAGAGTCTTGACAAATGAAATGGTGAGTTTCTGTGGCTTGTATTCTCCCATTTTCCTACATTTACCTTCTGCTGTCTCACTTGTGATACCACTTAGGTATTTGGGAAATAGTCAAACTGAAGAATATACTTTCCTCCATTTGTTTATTTATAAATGTTAAGGATAACCAGATGTAAAATATATTTTCTACATTTATTTCTCCTAGTTACTGAAACTTTTGGTAAAAGAGAAAAATTCTGTGACTCACGGAAACTATTTTATTTTTTAAAACAAATCTACCAAACCTGTATATTTAAAATTGTTATTTTTAGGGGTACTGAGTCACTTGGGTGACTCAGTCTGCTGAGCGTCTGACTTCAGCTCAGGTCATGATCTCACAGTTAGTGAGTTCCAGCCCCGCATCAGGCTCTGCACTGACAGTGAATGGCCTGCTTCAGATCCTTTGTCTCCCTCTCTCTGCTCCTCCCCTGCTTGCACCCTGTCTCTCTCTCAAAAATAAATAAACATTAAAAAATTAAAAATAAAATAATAATAAAATAAAATTTTTACCTGTAAACATCAGCTCCTACCTTCCTATCGTAAGTCTTCATTTGTTAAGAGATGTTCATATTTTCTTCTAAACTTACCTCATAAGTTTTCTTTCTTGAAGAAATAAGGTATTTATGGTTTTATCTTTTTGCTTTTCAGTTTTTTATCTTTATTGTTAAACACAACAAGTAAGCAGAAAAAGTAGACATATACCTCGGAGGTTTTGTAGGTTTTGTTCGAGAACACTGAAATAAAGCATATATCACAATAAAGTGAGTCAAATGAATTCTTTGCTTTCCCAGTGCATATAAAAATTATGTTTATATAATACTGTAGGTCATGGAGTATGCAATAGCATTATATCTAAAAACACAATGTGTACATCTTAATTTTAAAGTGTTGCTAAAAAATACTCACCATCACCTGAGTTTTCAATGAGTCATAATCGCTGACCATAGATAACTGTAACAAATGCGATAATCATGAAGTTTGACATATTATGAAAATTACCCAAAAGGTGACATAAACACACAAAGTGAGCAGATACTTTTGGAAAAATGGCATTGATTGATAAATCTGTTCCATGCAGGCTTATTACAAAAGGTCAGTTTGTTAAAAAAATAAAATAAAAAATAAAAAGTATCCGTGAAGTACAATAAAATGTGGCATGCCTATATCTCAAACACAAATGGACAGCTTAATGTATTTTAATAACACAGCTTAATGTATTTTAATAACATGAGCACCATGTTATAACCGCCACTCAGTAACCATCACTCAGATCGAGAAAGAAAACATTGCAGTAAGTATACATATCGAAATACTATAGCGTTGCTGGAATTTTAATTTTAGATTGATGGGATCATAGTGCTGTTTTCTTTTAGATTTGGCTTCATTCAGTAACCATTCTGTAAGTTTTGTCTGTGTTGTTACTTGTGGCTGTGACTTATCTTCACTGATCAATATTATTCCATTTTCTGAATATATCACCATTTGTTCATCTGCTCTACCACTGATGGATATTCAGGTCACTTCCAGTCTTGTGATGTTTATAGTTCTAATGCTTCTATGAGCATTCTGTGCACGTCTTCTGGAACATTTACAGGCATTTCTGTTAGATATAAGCTCACACTGGGCCATCGGTTATATGGGGTTTCAAGGTCACCAATCTTGTCATGACGTGGTTGTACCAATTGTACTCTCTCCAGTCCTATGTGAGTGTTTCATTTATTTCACATCCTTGCCAACACCTGGTATGGTCACACTTTTTCATTTCAGCAAATGGGGTGGATTTGTGGTAATATCTCATTGTGTTTTTATCTTGCATGGAATATCCTCTTTTATAAGGTACCCAAGAAAGTCACTTGCTCATTTTCCTAATGGGTTGTCAGTCTTTTTCTTATTAATTTCTAAAATTAAAAAAAATCCATGTATTTGACTTTTTTGAGCTTGCCTATTCAGTTTCTTAATATTATCTTTTGTTGAACAGAATTGCTTTAATACAGTTTTATAAAGTTGCATTACATAAATGACTTCAGACTGAAAGGTTTTTTTTGTTAAAAAAAATTTTTTTTTAAATTTTTAGAGAGAGGAGAGAGCACACAAACAGAGGAAAAGGGCAGAAGGAGAGAGAAAGAATCCCAGCAGGAGAGAGAGAGAGATTCCCAGGCAGGTTCCACGCTCAGCACAGATCCAGATGCAGCACTGGGTCCCATGACCCCAGCCAGAATCATGACCTGAGCTGAAATCAAGAGTTGGCCACTCAACAACCACCTGAGCCACTCAGACACCCCAGACTGCTTGTCAAATCTGATATTCTGGGAAGCAAATAGCTTCATCTTTATAGGCATCTGTATATATAATATATATATATATATATATATATATACACACACATGTATACATATATATATGTAAATGTACACACACATACACACACACACACATATATATACACACACATATATATATATATACATAAATAGAGAGAGAGAGACAGAGACAGAGTTGAGGATGAGAATAAACATAAGGCCCATTGGGAACCCATGTGTCTTCAGACATATTTTCCCAGTTGTGTCCGCATAGATATTCCATAAACACTTAAGATTCAATCTGATAAAAAAGGCATTTATCTCCATCCCTATTAAATACCCCATTTTTTTGCCATCAATTGTATTGTTTTGCACTAGGTCGCACGGAAACTTCAGAGCCACCCTGAGTCCTTCCTCTTTTTCTTTTCCTTCCATATCCAATCAATCACAAACCACACTTCTCCAGACTTCTATACTTTATATGTTCTTTCCTATCCCTGTAGCAGCCATGAATATGTACCTCTTAGATCTCCAGCTGTGCAGGTATCACAGTTGCCTGACAATCCTAATTTCTTCCCCTCTCAATCCCCGGCCGCATTCATGCCAAGGCTATGTTTCCTCTGAGCTTCTTCACTTTTTTTGGGAACCACAGACTAATGGGAAAATAAAGATCTTTTAATTTTTATTCTTTTTATCACTGTTTTTAATGGAGATATAATTGACATATAACATTAGTTTCAGATGAACAACATAATGATTCAACATTTGCATACAATGTAAAGTGATCACCATAACAAATCTAGTTACCATCCATCACCACACAGAATTATATTTTTTTCGTGTTATAAGAACTTTTAAGATCTACTCTTTAACTTTCAAAAATATGCGTTAGAACTATAAACAGCACAAGACTAGAAGTGACCTGGATAGCCATCAGTGATAGATCAGATGAACAAATGGTGATATATTCATAAAACGGAATAATGTTCATCAGTAAAGATAAGTCACAGCCACAAGTAACAACACGGGCAAAACTTACAGAATGGTTACTATTAACCATAGTCACTGTGTTGTACATTGTCTCCCCGGGATTTATTTTTTTTATAAGTGGAAGTTTCTATCTTTTGACCACCTTCACTCATTTTGCTATATTGTGTGGTAGTTCTATTTTCAATTTTTTCAGGAAACTCCATACTGTTTTCTGCAGGGGTTGTACCAATTTGCACCCTCAGCAGCAGGGCACAACGATTCCCTTTCCTCCACATCCTCACAACGTTTGTTATTCCTTCTCTTTTTGATAATAGCCATTGTAACACCTGTGTGATGTTATCTCCCCGTGGTCTTGATTTGCATTTCCCTGATGACTAGTGATGTCGGGCACCTTTTCATGTACCTGTTGGCCATCTGTGCTTTCTTTGGAAGCATGCTTATTCAGATCCTCTGCTCACTTTTTAGCTGGATTTTTTTTGTCAAGTTGTATGGGTTCTTTATGTATTTCTGGATATGAATTAACCCCTTATCTAATGGCATCTTGACACTTGAGGACTTCAAGATGCTGAGGAGGGTGGAAGATGCAAAGTGAAAGAGGGGAAGGAGGAGGAGGAGGAGGGGGAGGGGAGGGGGAGGGGAAGGGGGGGGCACAAAGACCAGTAGGATAAGAAGACCTGAGCAAATTACCACCATTCCGGTTCCTGGGCAGCCCCCTCTGGAGGAGGCTTATCAGACCCTGGCCCCAACTGGAGAGTTTCTTGTCACCCTGGAGCCTGAGCCCAAGCCCAACTTGGCCTGGAGGAATGCCTGGACATCCTGGGGAATCTGCTATTGAGGAAGCAGACATTGGTCCCAGGCCGTTTGGGGCCCTGCGGGTGCCCTGGGAGGTGTGGCTCTGTCTGTGGTCTTCGCTTCCAGGAACCAACCGCCCAGGTGGCTGCCACCTTCTCCACACCTTGGGTCCTACCTTGTGCTCCCTAACTTCCCTAGGCTCCCTGTCCACTGCCTTCACATGCCTAGCCCTCTCCTCTGCAACAGGGCACGAAGGTTTGGAGTCCATAAGGCCCAGGGAGCAGGCAGGATTGAGGTCCTGTAAGGGGAAAATGAGGCAGAGCCAGGGCCTCATGTCCAGCCTGGAGACAGGGTGGCCCCTCATTCCTCCAGGCCCAATTCCCATCCCCATCTCTCTAGGTAGGTCTCAGTAGGGGCTGGCCTCAGTTTCTCCTTCCCAACAGGCCCTGAGGCAGCCCTTCCCCTGCCCAGTCCCAGTATAAATGCCAATCTCTCCTGGGTCTCCTTCTACCTTCTGACCAGGTTCCCCCACCCGACCCCACCCCCACCAAATAGTAAATTAAAGCCTCTCTCTCCCACACTCCCTGCCCCCCACACCAAATGCAGATGCATAATAGCAAAATACGGGGCTTCTTTAATAGGTCCCTTTGGTTTGGAGTCTCTCGGTTAACCTGGCTGAAACTTTCCAGTAACTGTGCTGCAGTCTGAAACTCTTCTTACCCTCTCCTCCTTCCCTCCCTTCTTTCTCCACAGGTTTCAGATAACAGAACAATCTGCGGGCCTACCCACCTTCTCTAGCTTTCTCCCCACACGTTTTTTTGCAGGTTTCATCCATCGGGGCATCTGCTTTTGCAGGTTTCGTCTATCGTGGCATCTGCTTCCTGGAAGGCCCTAACTGCTCTTTACCCTAATTCTGATCATCACGTTTCGTAACTAAGAACTGGGTTTCCTGCTTCTAGTTTTACCTTCACAAATCCTCTGCCAGTGTCAACCAGAATATTCCATGTGTCTAGAGCTGGCCTCTGAATGTACTGAGACCCATGAGGTCTCTATGTTCTCATTCCAGCCTATCCAGTTTTCCCATTTGCTGCTCATCCAGTTGGCACTCCTCCAGGAGAGCTTCCTGAATCACCCCAAGTGAGATTTAGTGTCCGACCCCACCAATCACCCTGTCGCCTAGATGCTTCTAGGTCCCATATGTTATGCCTTTGTACCTTTCTTCCCAACAGAACTCTGATCTCCATCAGGGCAGGGTCAGTGCCTATTTGTCTCAACTCCATATCATTCAACAAATATTTGTTTTTAAGTTGAAAGGGTTAGATTCTAGTACTTCGTTAATTTACTATCTTTAAAAACTCTCACAGTACAAAATAATTGATTAGTTTGTTCAAGTGCTTTTGCAATTATGAGAGGACAGGCTTGTAATTCTGGAATTAACAAGGCAAAGAAGCAACTGTCCAGACTTTCCTTCATCTCAGGATTCCGAGAACCTCCATCCAGAGGGTAGACAAGAGAAGAAAAATAAGACCAACTTAGAATCAATCCGTTTTCTATTGATAACAGCGTTTGAGGAAACATCAAAATGTTAATACTAGTGACTAAATTGAGGTCTAAATTTTGTGGTGATCTAGTTTACTCATTCAACCTTTAATATTCATATTTGAAATAAGACTGATAAAGAAGTCCGGCCTTTTGGGGTTTTTGTAAAAAATGCAATGAGGTAAGCATTTTAATAATTTCTTTTATTTCTATTTAAAAATATTGTAACCATTTACCCGTGCAGGTGGTGGGGATGTACTTCCTTTTGGCAAATTAGAGAATTTAAAAAGATATCCACATTAGGCCAACACACCAATCAATTCAAGTTAAAGAAACAGTATCATCGGATTTTGTGGGGCCCAAACTCAGGTGATTGTCACATCTTTGACTTAACAAACTTAAGGCTTGGATATTGTGCAACTACAGAAGGCAAATAATACTTTCTTTATCATAGGAGCATGATAAAGATTTTAGAAAGTTGCATGACACTGAAAACCACTGGGAAACCTGTAAAGTTGAGGACGTTTGCATTGCACAGACTCATCTTCTGGCTCTTTCTTCTTCATTGCTCCCGAGGAATCAGGGATCTTTCTCTTTCTTTTCCATAGCAGTTTGCGTGGTCTTCTAGGATTTCAGTTATTCATTTGAATTGCAGCTATTTGTTGACATCTATCTTTCCAACTTTTCTTTTTGCCCTTTGAGAATAAAAACTGATTCAGATTATTGATATTGTCCTCAGTGTCTATCACAGTGCATGGCACAGATTAGAATTCTCTAAATTCTTGGAAGAGAGAACAGGAAAAAGAAAAAAAAAGTCAAGAAACGGTGGGAGAGAGGGATGAAGAGAGAGAAAGAAAGAAAGAAAGAAAGAAGAAAGAAAGAGAAAAGCAAAAAGAAAGAAGGAAGGAAGGAAGAAGAAAGAAAAAGGAAGGAAGGAAGGAGGGAAGGAAGGAAAGAAGGAAAGAGAAGGAAATGAATTTAAGTCATTTTCCCATGAAGTCTTCTAAAGTATTTAAATCTCATTAAGTATAAAATGAAAAATTTCATCTCTTATTCAGAGGTTGTTAATTAGCAGTGAACAGATGGGAAAATTGTTTGTAGGGGAATGTAGTGGCGTTCCAGACCCTTTCAAGTCACATCAGATGAAATAATATTTCAATACACCTTTTCATAGGAGAGTTCTGCTGGAAGCCGAGGAGCCAAAAATAATGATCAGAGCTCAGAGCCTTGTGAAATAATATAAAGGGAACAGGATGGAAGAAAAATAAACCAACTAATTAAAACAAGATAAATATATTAAAAAGCATTCAGACTGTGGGTGTATATTCTGCACAAATCAATTTCGGCTGCAATTCTTATAATTTGTTCACAAATAAGTGACTTATGTTCCTCTGATGCTCCGCTACTGATGCTAATTAACACAGGCTTGAGGAGCCTGGGAAAAGGAATACATAAATAAAAACAGTTCAGCAGATGATAGGGAAAGACATTTGCATGCAAGGAAACAGACTCTCACTCTCAGACTTAGAAATCTTCAAGGATTACAGAAAAACTGTAAAGGCTTGTTCTCTCACCAGACTCCTTATGAGAATATGTTCATGAGGTACACCACACATACTAGAATATTCCTTCCTACATTCTCCTCTCCATAGATAATGGGTTTGACAATCACGGTTTTTATTCAAGAAGGGAGGGAAGTTTTAATTAAGCACATTCTAAATTACTCTATTTAGTGGTACAGTTAAGGAGGTTCAGAGTGGGTTGCGGGTTGAATACCAGTTCTTTCCTCCAGACTATTTTTCAAAACAATGGAAGACACTGAGATTCTGTCAATCTTTCTAGATTCTCAGTGGTTGCATTGTTTTCACGGCCCAAAAAGCTGAGGTGACAGAATGCTCCTGCTCTCCATTTTCGATTGAAGCTACGAGATAGACTTCATTAAAATGCAAGCAAATGAACGCACTCAACCAGTGCCTCCCAAGTACAAAACGTGGTGCAATGCACTGAGTGCCCCAGTGGTGAGTAAGACTGGCTTTTCCCTCCTGGTAGAAAAGTACCCTTCTTTGGGGAGATGCAGATTTGTAAATAATAAACCTGTAACACCAGGAAGAAGGAAAGAAAGTGTTAAAATAGAGGGAAAAGCAATAAGCCCTGAGGAAATAGAGCAAGAAGTAACGAATGTCCCCTTCATCGTGTCAGGAGGGGAGAAAAGAATGTTTCTGGATGCAGCGGCATTTACTGGAGCAGAAAGGATGGGTCAGCATTCCCCAGGAAAGACTTCTGGGAAAGGTACGCCACCAAGGTAATGTCATGCCTCCTTTAAGTCACTCAGGTCTGCTCAAATGCCACATCCTTGGAGAGGAGTACGTTGCCCTCATCTCCCGGGTTAATGTAGTTACCCTGCTAGCAGATTTCCCTAAGTAGAAGGATCCTTAAGACACTTAGCTGTCTTTTTTCAATAAAATAATATATGTTAATCAATTTTGATGAATTAGGGTGTCTTTTGGAGAACAGAAGAGTGAGGAGGTAACTACCCAGATAAACAAATCGACTGATTTGAAACAGAAATTTGTGTTATAACTAAAATGGAAATTGGGGATGATAGACTCACAGAGACTTGGTTGGAGTTTTAGAGCATTGTGACCCAAGATTGTACTAACAGGGGTTTTATTAGTATTCGTTTACTACTCTTCCCTAAAACAGCATACATATTTTACTCACTTGGCAAGATATTTTATATAATTTTCAACTAACAGTGATAGGTAAAGTGCGTGTTTTGTAAGACACGTTAATATTCTGGATTTGGCAAAATGAATCACTTAAATGGGTGGATGGTTTAAAAAACAATGTAAGTGATTCAAAGTAAAAAATAAAGGAAAAATATAGGAGGTAATTTAAGTAAAAAACAAATGCTTACTAAAACAGAGATTTTTAAACCCAATTTAAAAAGCCTCCTATAATCCTACCACTAAAATTACTTTCCCATATAATTAAATCATTTTTGAAAAATGCTTTTCATTTTATTTTTTTAAATAGACTCCAGCCCAGCACGGAGCCCAATGTGGGGCTTGAACTCACGACCCTGAGATCAAGTTCTGAGGGGAGATCAAGAGTCAGATGCTTAACCCACTGAGCCATGCAGGTGCTCTGAAAAATGCTTTTTAACTATATAACACTCCATTATACTTCACTTAGTCATTTTCTAACTATTGAAAAAAAGACTGTTCTTTGGTTTTGCCATTATAAAAAAATGCTATAATTAGCATAATCAACCATACATAATTTTTCAATATTCAGATTACTTCTCAGGGATATAAAGAATTGGGTAATGAGGAGAGCAGTCATATTATTCAAAAAGAGTAATTTTCATTTAATTTTATTCTAAATTACTTTGTGTTACAGTTAAAGAGCTCAGGACAGTTGTGGGAGGAGAGAAGTAATAGATCAGGGTGTATTCAGTATCCTATACATCATATTTTAGTTATTACACTGTGAACTTGTTGCCATTCAATCTAGTATCTCAGAGCCTCGCACAGTGCCTTGGCACATAGTTAGATTCTAACTATAGTGTGTGTTCACAGAGCTGAGCCAGTGCTAATTTAAGCATCTAAAATAAACCTGCAATAAAAAATGATATGTAAATACATTAGGGTCACTCAGATGTAATTGGAAATATTGTTTTGATAAATAAAATATTTTAAATGCATTGTTTAAAGGCACACTTCTTATGACAATTAATGCATCCATTCTGTTATTTGCTCTTGAGCACAATTTTAATACAGGGAAAATTCAAATAGTTAAGCTTAGATAGATATGTCTAAACTGTCACTTTCAAATTGACACGACTTAGGTACAATCTATGGTCATATCATGCTGGAAAATGAAATACGAATTTTCAGAATGAGTCAGAAAGTACTTGATTCTAGTTTTGAAATATCTGCTGTATGTGCAGCAACGAGCAGGAGCTGTGGTGAATTAAAGGAAGATAAAGTTTCACTAAACAGGGAAGACAGAACTTAGATAACACAAATACATACAGTGTATGCATGGTTCCTTGAAAAAAGGGCTGTGTGACCTAAGAACTAGGGCAGAAAGTGAAAGATCATGTGTAGCAATTTGCAAAATGGATACTAATAAAATAGTGATCATAGTTAACATGTATCAAGTGCTTGCTATATGTTCAGGTGCTGTTCTACGCACTTTTTGTATATTAACCCAATAATTGCCTTCACAGCAATTAAATCAGAAGGTCTAGAGGTAGGAACCAAGTCTGAATACCTTTTAAAGATCCCCCAGGTAATTCCAAACTGCAGAAAAGTCTGGGAACAACTCCATGACCCTGCAAGGTAAATATTCTTTTTATGACTTCTGTCTTATTAAGGTGATTCCTGTCTTATTATGATTTCTCTCTTATTAAGGAGTCACAGAGAGGTAAAGGAACTTGAAGGGTTAGAAAGTTGAGAGATGGAGCCCTGTGGTCTTGTACCAGAGCCCTTGACCACGGCAGAGCCACCCCAGTGCTCACTGCCATTTCCAATACATAGCTTTGACTTTTATGAATTTAAGGAAATTTTCAATGCATGTCCAAAAAATAGTCATTTTAGGGGATTATAACCTATTCCTATGTGCTATGTTTCCTACTAGCATCTGTGATGCTCTTCTACCTGGCTAGGATCTATCTTTACCATGCACAAGAATGTGCCCCGATTCCTTAAACTCCTCCCACCCTCAGATGTGACACTTCAGAGCCCACTGAAGTCCGCAGGTGGGATCTGGTTGCATGTGTGAAAAGAAAGGGGCCCAGGAGTAAAACAAAGCAGGGCATACACTAAAGTTCTTCTTGTTACTAAGACCCTATTCAGGGCCCAGGTTTTGACTGTTAATTTGTTAGATGCTAATTCCTAAGGCTTCTTTTGTTCAGCCTCTGCTGCAGCCTTGAAGTTCCTCTTTCATCCTAAACCTAAAGTCATGTTATATTATGGGACTTCGGGGGTGGGGATGGGGTCGAAGTCTTCTGCTTAACTTTGCTACTCTCACTATATGACTTTAGGCAAGAGGCTTATGTCTTCCAGACCAGTGCACTGTGTGCCATTCTAAATGGACTTTGGAGATCCGCTTGGCTAAATTTTTGGTTCTCTGGCACTTCGTGGCTCTAAATTTAAGTTCAAGTATGCTCGTCTGCAGACTGCTCACTGATTTCCAGACCTTCAGAGTCACCATGACCGCTGGTTTCTAACACGAACTTGGGGTTCTCCTGTGAATAGATCCTGTCTACCCGGGCAATCTTGGTGGTAGCTATCCTGGCCCAAGCAAGTGCCTTTCAGTTACAACACGGGTGGTATAATTCAGTATTTAATACTCCCATAGTTGTGTATCTAGGGCCAGAACAGATTTAATAAACCAGGCACTTGGGCCTGAGGACTCACACCGATGTGGAACCCTCCTCCTACATTTTCTTCCATGGCTGCTTTTCTATGTCCTAGGAGATCTATTCATGACTGTGGCCCAGGCAATGGTTGCAACAGCTAAAATCTTCCTCTAGGGAAAATGCACCCATCTCAGTGGAGTCACAGAAGCCCACCTGAAGCTGTTTGACCCCCTTCATGGAGCTCTTCTAAGTTCCAAGGTCAGGGATTCCACCTAGAGGCAAATGGGACGGAGAGTAGTGGTTAGAATTTACACAACGACCTGGTGGCTCCCAACCACCACGAATAAACTTCCTGGATTATTCCCTGTTAAAAAATAAATTCTACACTTTGTCCTTATGAAACCCAATCAGAGAGAAAGGAACTGGTCGTTCGGTAAGTCGTTTTCTGAAAGACCGTTATCAGGTCACTAATAGTAATAGGTTTTATCTGTGTTCTAACTGCCACTGTTATTTGTTCCTAAAAAGGTGAATTCCAGGGGAGGCTATATTTTGCTCTATTTCCCAACATTTCATTAGCAAAAAAAAAAAAAAACCCAAAAAACAAAAACAAAAACGAAACTACGTGAGCACACAAAAAGCTCATGCAGCAAAAAGAAAATTGGGGGTCAGATTCCTTAAAATACACAAACGGGTAGGCTCTGCCTTTGTTTGCCTGGGACCCTTGGCAGGGATGGGGGAAGGATGGGGTAGCTGAAGATGACAGGCATCCAGCGCAAGGGTTGACACCTCTGAGGAAGCGTGCCAGTAGGCCTTGGAAGAAGGAGAGTTCCAGAGCCCCAAGCCCAGGTCAAGCACAGCACACATCTGGATCCTGCTTTTCTGAAGGTCCTGGGAAAACCTAGAGTCTAACTCCCAAGAGGTTTGGAAGGGTAGCTGTGGCCCAGCGTGGCCTCCCACAGCCACAGTCTGAAGGAAGCTTCAGATTTACCACCCGTTCCAAGTGCTGGTGGGGCCAAGGCCCCTTCTAGGGATGGCTGGGCCCAATGCTGGCAATGGCCGAGGGTTTCTTTAAAGTCATTTCAATGAGGCCCGATGTTGTTTTTATAGATCAAGAGACAAATGTCAAAAACAAATCACTTGACATTTAAATCTCTCTGTTGCACATTTGTGGACCTCCATGATGTTAATACAGTTCAGGCAGGTATCTTCTAGGCTTTCAAAAGTTTCCAAATTCTTTAATATCACAACACACTATTTTCTCCAGAACACAGAGGACCTCAAGTATTTTTTTTATGAAATTTATTGCCAAATTAGTTTCCATACAAGTATTAAATTGACTGCCTCAAAATCATTAGGGAGTGGAGTGAAAATAAGTTAAAAAATAACAAAATTTTGTTGCCGAGTGTCCTACAGGTTTGCTTACAATGTTAAGTGACTATTTCTTATATGAAGGAAACTACTGGTCTGAGTGTGCCTCAGTGACATTATAGATTGCTACGCGTCACTTACCTCCAGAGTAATCCCCAAGTGTAAACTCTGTGAGTGTCAAGGCTCTGTAATGAAAGAATGGCTCTAGCAAATGATTTTGTTCCCCAAAAAAGAAAGAAGTAACTAATGACTTCTAAGACAGGGTCCCATCCTGTGAGCTGAGGACCCCTAGTGGTCCTTGTCGTCAAAGATCCTTCTGAATAATAAGTGTTGTCTGGAAAATAACAAATATCTCAAACACTATTTTTCTGTTGTGATTAATAAAATACAGCATCACTTAAAGGGCTGAATACTGTTGTGATTAATGAAACACAGCATCACTTAAAGTACTGAAAACTTACAATGGCTGTTCATTACTGAAATTCTTTTTCAATTAAAAGATATCCAAAATACCATCACTAATTGCAGAGAGTTGGATGTTTTCACGTTACTCAAAAATATTATAAACTCCTGCTTTATATAATCATCTCCGGGACAGCTACTCTAATTTTGATTAAGTGGCACCTCGAATAGTTGGATCCACTGAGAATAACAGGAATGTTCTATAGAACTCAACCAGTGGCAGAACTGTATTAATTATAAATAATGCACTTACTTTCGTTGTAGTAAGTTCTAGAGAAAAAAGCACCGATGCACAAAGAAAAATTTGCAGGCTTTGACCCAGTATGGAGTGTGGCACCGTCACATAAAGCAGCACTAAAGGAACAAAGGAGTTAATTTCTTCACTTTGGAACTTTGGCTTTCACTGGCTATTTGTGGAAACTGCAAAATGGGAAGCTGTATGGGATGCCAGACCTCACTGTAGCCAAATTTTTAACTTCTCATTTACAAAATTCACACACACACACACACACACACACGAGTTATGGCATGGCCTGGCTCAGCTGCCTATGTGTAACCTCTTTTATCCCGCTGAATCAAATGCCATCATTATCTCATTACTGAAATATTCACTTAGAATGCCCGATTTCCAGCCCTAGCCTCCCGAAGAAGCCAAAGAGAATTTCTTTAATAGACAGCGTTCTAGAACTGATAAGAGATTTTTTTCCTCCCTTATGGTTTTCCTCCTCTATACTCAAAATAGTATCCAACAGCAAGCACTCGAAGTGTCAAGGTAAGAGAGGGCAAGACGTTTCAGAAAATACAGGGCGATGCATCACAATTGAGATTCTCAAGCTTGGTATCAAAGGACAGTTAGTGAGAACAATAGTGAGTGCCTTCCTTGCAATCAGTTAAAACCAGATAATGAATTTTCATATCGGTACGTTCCTTAAGACAGACAGGCATGAATACTCGAAACGCGCACAAATAATTTACTCTTCAGTCTCAGATACACAAATATACTTAAGAAAGAGAAGTTTTATTAGGGCAATTTCACTTTATTTTTCCATACAGCAAAGTCAACTACTGCAGTAATAATAAAATAAGCATAAAACAAATTGCAGCCCAAGACAAAATACATAATTTTAAGCAACTACAAGCAGAAAGTAAGTTGTGATTACATAATAGTAAAACCAAGCACATCTGTCCTTTCAGCAGATGAAAGCAGTAGGGTTGCTGAGAAGTGCAGCCAGCGGGAGTGAAGGCTGGATACACGAATTCATTAAACAAGTGCCCATGATCACATTTGCTTTTTTGAGTGCTTCTGAGTTGAAAATTAAAACCGTGAAATTTGAACTGCGTTTTGTTTTTTTCACCTGCTGAAAGAACAGGATCCTACGGCAATTAAAAAACAATCACATAACAACTATAGCTACGGTGTGCTGTTTGGTTTGCCTGTTTACGGTTTAAATTTTGTGAGAGTCAATACTTGTTTTGAAGATTTTTTTTTTTGTGAACAATAAACCACTGAAATTGGCAGAAACTGATTTGTATAATATATGTCCTTAGTATAGTTCTTTCTCTCTTTTTTTTTTTTTCGTTGAAGTTTTAAACATGCAGTAGTTTTGAAAAATGTAAGGAATATTTGATCCATGATTTCACCTTAATGGTTGAAGTACCTGCTATTTTTGGTAATGATCTTCAGGCAGATTTGGCCCAATGGAGTTTTTGTCAGTCATGAGATCTCGGAAGGATGGCATATCTTTCCAGCTGAAAAAATCCTGGCAAACTACAAGCTGTCCACAATAAAGCAAAGCAACATGTTTGAAGGGGTATGGAGTGCTAACTCTGTGCCACTTTTGCAAGCAATTTTGCTCAGTCTGTCATTTTATTAGCCTTAACAAAACTCCTTGTAATTATAGACGTTTTTATTCAAAATAAGATCTTACTATTATACAGGTTTCTCTCTTTTGACTATATACAGAAGTGCAAAAAGTCAACCTTCTCTCTAGACGTTCCAACATGCTAAATTGCAGCATAATCAACCCTCAAGAGTTTGCACACACGCTATAATTCTCATTACGTAAACTTTGAGTATTTGGATTATCAACAAAAAAGTCCCTTGTTCTATTTATTGATTATGCAGCTTATTTATAACAAGGCCTGATATTCAGGGATTTCAAAAATATTAAACAATACTTTAACATTTGAAATGGATACAGTAGAAAATAAATTTTATTCTAATATCTAGGATCTAGATCTTCTTATAATAACTAATTACAAACAAAATAAATCATCAAAATATTACTCAATTGTCTGCCAGGATTGTTGCGATAGCAACAACTTAACTTCTTACTTAGCAATGATTATATATTTATAAGATATCCATATAAAAGATCTTTGTTCTTTTAATGAAAACTAGACAAGAACTAACAATGACTGACATTCTTACACTTTAATATTAAATCAGTAAAATATAAATCATTTAGTTAACAATAATACGAATATTCGTATGACACTACATGTAATTCAAAACTGAGTATGTTATGAAGGAAAAACTACTTTAATTTTTTTTTGTATTTTGAAAAATTCATCGGTAAAATCTAATAAAACAAGAGTCTATAAACTGAAATGGTATTCAATTGTTAATAGAAAATGAAATCTAATAAATGTAGGAAATGAAAAACTACATTTTAACAAGAAAAATAAGTAATATTCTATAATGTAACTAACTACAATAACATGTGAAGTCACCATTACTCTCTTAACATGATTGAAATTACATTGGTATGGGTTCCAACCCGTAATGTAATAATCTAAGGCTTTAATAGATGTACAGTACAATCAGTAAAATCAACACATCAGTCTTATATTAGAAAGCATCTCTCTCAAGCATAAAAACTTGCAGTAAACTTGGAAGTATGGAAAGTTCTATAACTGAACTTTCGCTTCTCCCATTCCACACTATAACTACCAGTGACCTGGCCCCGACGTCAGCAATTTTTAGAACTGCCAATCAGAGCAAAAATATCCTTTACTAGCTGCAACATCCAAACCACAAAAAAGGAATTCCTTTGGATGAATCCATTCTTAAAAACTGAATGCACATCTATTTTTTTTTAATTTTGTAAAAGGCTTTCTAAGGCTATAAGCAGTTAATCTGAACAAAACAAAACAAAACAAATCACATATAAAATTCACCCATGTACTTAACCCACCCAATTACTAGGTTAATTAAACATTTCCCATTTTCATATTTTGGTTTATCATGCATCTGATGACAGTGCTGCTTTCTTCTTTGTTTAGAGTCACTATTTTAAACGTGACTGTGGTGAAGCATTTAAGCAAATGTGAAACCATTTTTGCAAAGCATTTATAGTCGTTTGACTTTTGACAGAGCTATAAATAGAAGCAAAATAATTTCCTCAAACATTTTTTTTGTTATCGTGTCTCAGAAATGGCATATCCCTTTTGAATAACATGTTACACAGTATAGTATGCATAAATATGACACTACAATGCATTAAAATAATTTTATATATATATCTATTATATATATCTCCAGTATGTGTGAGTTTATCGGTATTGAGAGAGTTTGTGTTGTGCTGTCTATTGTTACTGTAGAGTTAAATTGGCCATTTCTGAGACAGCTTTGGTTTCCAAAAAAAAAAAAAAGGAAAAAAGAATGGTGCCCTTTGACTGATTAGTACTAGCAAATAAGCAACAAAATGTGGCTCTGAAAACAATAACACTGAAGAAATAATACTCTAATTTGATGTACAGTCTATGGCACTTCATGAGAATCCTTAACAACATGGTACTTAAAGCCATGATGTGCTTTAAAAGATACACAGTTGTGGTTTTGCTTGGCACATTCATCTCTGTCAGATCCCTCCCTCACCACATCTTAAAATCTATTACATTAAAAATATTACTCTTAAACAAAAATGACTGTGCATGCACGCTCTCGTCTATAATGGCGATTTTAAATACAAGGTGCACCTTTGTTATTTGTAAACCTTGAAAGAAATAAACTTATTTTTAAAAAATTATACCTTGGTCTACAGACGTACCAATACATAATAGAATCATGGTTACACCATAGTCTGTCTTTTCAAGATGGCATGAATATATAGGAAACTAATTAGGTATGCATCTTTTAATGCAGAACTCTGTGCTAGAAAAGAAAGACAATGTTGTTGTTCTTTCAGACAGGAATATCACCTCAGCACAAATATCAATTAAATGTACAAAGTGTATAGGCAACAGTGTGCAGTGGATTTCCATGTTGTCTCTTCTTCTGGTTAACATGCAATATGTGGATGTCTTGTGGCTGAGGGGTTTTTGTGTGTGTTGCTTGACGGTATTTACAATATGGCTAATGACCTCGTCCTTTACGCTAACCAAGCACACTGTCCTTTCCTCTTTAGTATGATCTACAAGGGAAAAAGAGACAATCTTGGTTAAAACAGAGAGATAGTCTAAAAAGAGAAGATGTTGGTTAAAACAAGGCAATTTCCAGTAACTACTTCATCTGAAAACCGTATTGCTTGGTTTAAAGAGTAAAATACACGTATGTTGTTACATCTTCATATAGAAACAAAAACCACTCCCCAAGTACAAGTGGACCTAAATTTACAACTCTATGAGAATAAAATGACATGCACAGCCTAATAAAATTATGGGCTCTGCTCAAATATTACCCCATACTCAGCTAAAAGTATAAAATATGTTTGCAGAATCAAGGGGCATAATATAGTAGAGCTCTTTTTTAGCACTATCATTGTGGGGCAGCATTTAAGCTCACTTTAATTCCTCTCTCCTGTAGTTTAACGGGTTGCAAGAATACTGGTTTGGCCCCACAAAATTAAAATCCATGCAACAGTAAGTCCTATTAAACATGACTCACCATATATGGGTGCTTGATTAGCATAGCATATGTTTGGAAAAAATTTATACTGTAAATAACTGTTTTGATTAATTTAAAGTTTGGGGTTTTTTTTCCCCCTAAAGCCAAGGGAAAGAAAAATCCCTTATGCTCCTGACAAATTAAGGTGGAACAGATATTACAATGTACTTGTGAATTAACAGTTTCAGTTTTTACATGAACTTTGTTCTCATCAGAGAATCTTTACATATTAAACATATGCTTTACAGTACAACCTCAAGCATGAAAGAAGTCACCATTTTGCTCCACTCAAAAAGCAGTTTAATTATTGCAACTACGCATGAAAATGGGCAATCGGTTGTTAAACAGAACATTAAGAGCCTAAGATGCAATACACGTAAGTCCACTGGTTTGCTAATTGATGAACTTACAGCCATTTGGTATCATTTGTTTTCAACCTGGATTATCGCTCAGAAATAGAACATAGTTATATACACACCAAACATACCCAATTGACTACAAAAGCTTGAAGCAGGGTTTTAGAATCTGTCAAAAGGAGAACTTTTCATCCAAACCTACATATTAAAAAGAATGTGCTTATTGAAAAATGTGACTCCTGTTCAGGAGAATTTATTACCAGATTATTGAGAAAGCTTATGAAACAGACAAAGATCACTTTCAAGAATTTAATCCGTGATTGTAGCATGTCTTTGGTACTACTTCCTGGACTGCTCTCAAATTTTGTCTATCCTCTTGTCCTGCATGGGCTCAGCCTTTGTCCAGCTCTTGCTATAGATTACTATCACAAGGGTCTCAGAACTGGTTCTCTGCCACCATCTCCTCACTTGACACACTCACAGTCCCTTCTGAAAGGCCCTTACTCCTCCCTTCTCTTGAGCGCAGCCCTCACTGCCCCAAGTCACTATTTTCTGACTCTGTTGGAAAAAGTTGTTCCTTCATCTTTGCTCCAAGAGAAATTTGTTCAAACCTCTCATTTTATTAGAGTGCGCTGAAATTAACATCTTTATCTCTTGTCTGTTCATCTTTATCTCATTGGCACGGTAACACACGGTAACACATAGCACCAAAAAATCATTTGCAAATGTGTTATTGAAAGGAAGCAGCAAGAAGGATCACCCATCTTATTTACGAGATTCAGTTTCAAATACAAAGGCTCGTTTTAAATATAAAACTATAAACATGAAACAAATATCCTGAGCATATATGATAGCTTGAATGTGTACATACTGAATAAAGCATAGCCTCTGAGGATGAAAAATGGCCACCTTTCCCAAGTGTCTAAGTCAAGGTGCTTGAAGGAAAATCACAAGACTTTCAAATTATTTTTCAACAATGACATTTTCAGAATTATACAATCTTCTAAGGTTGACTACTTTGAAGTACCTAAAGTTGGATATGTGGACGTATGCATATGTATGTATGTGAGTGTGTGTATACATTGATTTAAAGCCCGACTCTTTATATCTGAATAACCCTGTGTGTGGTGAATCATGAGGTGAAGTGGGTACCTGTTCTCACATATAGGATTTAGCAAAACATTAAAAAATAAAACAAATGATGACCTACACTGGAGCTCAGCAAACTACTAGCCGTGAGCCAATCAAACCTGCCACCTAATTGTGTAAATAGAGTTTTACTGAGACACAGTCACACCATTTCATTTACATATTGTCTCCAGGTGCTCTCATGCTAGAGTGACAGAGCTGAGTAGCTACAACAGAAATGAGTGACAATAGAAGCCGTATATAGCCCATGCAACCACAAATATTTACTGTCTGGTCTTTTCAGGAAAGTCTGCCAACCCCTGATCTATACTAGTTTTAAGTCATATTTTTTCTTCACATTTGTGTTTATTTCTAATATGAAACAAAAACAAAACTTATTTTCCTTAAGAATTACATACACGTAAGTGACATTAACATATATTATAAATTTTTATAATAATATTCCTTACAGCCCACCTAAGATAAAAACGGGAGACCTTTCTTACCTCCTCTCAAAACCTTCAGCACTGAAGCATACTCTCGGTTATAAATGTACTCATTCGTCTAAGCTTTAATTTGCTTGTACATTCTACTTCTAGAACTGTGCCAGTCACAAGGCAGCTGTTCAATAAATATTTGATGACGTTCAATTTAAAAATAATAAAAATAAAAGAAAACATATAAATATTTTCTCTGAAATTCTGCAAAACTTCCTGAAGTACATCATACAAATGGTAGCTCAAAAAAACACTACAAGTACACACTATATATTACAGAAGGAACTTACTGTTTAGTGATGAAAATTCTACATCTGGGTAACATACTTGTGGCTAGTCAGATGTTCGGCAGATATTATGGGTATCTAGCAAATAAAAAATTATTTAATGAATGATCCATGCAAGCAAGCCAACAACCAAGAGATGAAAACATTTTAATATTAATTTTCTTTTTTTTAAGAAAAGTGAAATTCAGCTGTGAGGTGACAGTCCTTATCTGGCCAACGTAACAGTAAGTTAATGTAAACTTAATGTCAAAGGAGCAACTCATTTTTAAAAATCTTTGTGTTAAATACTATTCTATAAATGTTATCAGTTTTTAGGAAGTAAGAGAAGTAAAACTATCCAAAATTCATGCACAGCAGTAATTGAAAGAAGCCCTTTTTGTTGGCCTACACACACACACACACCTGTGGTTTCAGTTATTTACTAACCCATAAACCAAAGTAGAAAATGCCTATTTTTGTGCAACCAATTTCTAACATTTTTGTTCAACTTATGGTTTCTAACTTTTTTTTCCCCCCAAATTAAACCTACCAGTTAAGAATTTTAAGAGAGTATTTCAAAAGAACCAGATAAGAGCTTAAGTTTATTTCGGAACAGAGTCCTGAATCCTGATTGCACATTTGACTGTATTATAAATGGGCAAGAGCTTTAAAAAACTTGAGAGACAATACAATAAGAAATCAATATAGAGGTGACTTATTTCAATGGTCCCCAAAGCTATGAACTTCCAATTTGTAGCCTGACTCTCCTCCATGCCAGAATTTTTGCTGCTAACCTGGGAGAGGCAGTGCGGTAGACTGAGCCAGTCCAAGGACTGCAAGCACAGGTTCTCACGCTAGTGCATCCATTTCCTGGTGGTGTAAATTTGAGCCAAGCACTTAATTACTCCATGGCTAAGTTTCTTCATCTATAAAATGGCACTAGTCCCACCTCAGCAAGGTTGGTGGGAGAAGAGTGAAATCACATACATGAAGGCATTTTGTTGTTCTTTCAATTTAGATGTCCTAGACTAATGCAACATATTACAATCCACAGTCTGGAGTGTAAATGAATATGTCTCTATTTTATTTCCATTTCTCAGCTGACATCTTTACACAATTTTACAGCATTGGCAAATGGCACGAAAATGTGCTCCAAGCATAATGAAGCTTCTCATACCATTTTTCCTGCTGCTGCAGGACAGGATGTTGCACCCAACAGTGTAGAAGCATCAAGGATGGGGCTGTCGAAACATACCAAGGACCTTCAACACCAATCGATGCAGATGAAGGGCCAGCTATAAACTTCTGCATGCATGCAGGCTGCATTTTGTGGCATCAGCTATTTCCAGCATTGCTAATATACTGTAGGCATATACATATGTATGTATATGTAGATATAATATATGTGTGTATATATATATCCATTTCCCTTTTCTTTCTTTTGGTTGTAAAACAGTATGAAGACCCAAGATTATGCATGAAATGGTCACAGCACAATGCAAAAAGTAAAGTGTCCCCTACAACCCAGGTGGCCCAGGGCATGTTGGAATTTGCTTTGCTATAGTTCTGCTTACACCAGCAATTCTGTCGTCATACGTGGTACACAGAGAGCTCAGCATCACTGATTTGCCTCATAAATGGATTACGGTGAATCCATTAAGAAATTTCTGCCATAGATTACTTACTAACATGCCACATATGCACAATCTAGTATTCTTGTAAATGAGTCTGATGTGTTAGCATAAATCTGGGGCTATTTTGACAAGCTTCAGAAAAACTAATGGTTCTTTGCCAAGAAATGTTTAAAGCTTGTCTGAAACTTTAAAATACATCCATTTTGGCATGCTGCTTATGAAAGTTTTTAATGGCTACACTAATAGCTTGCAGTTCTTCAACAGTACATGATGTACTGTGGCGACAAGGGTGGTTACTTCTCACAGCAAAATCTACAAAGTCAGATGGCGCTTAACTGGCCTTCTCTTCCCAAGGGGCAATACGCTGATTCTCATCTCATAGTGATTCTTTCACGTCATTTGGCTACATTTAACCTTAGTTTGTGGGTTATCTGAACTTTGATTTGGCTCCAAATGTTTTCACATGCTATTAACCTTACTGCACTTTGCTTTCATAACAAACATACTTATCCATTAAGGCCAAAACCCACTTTACATAAGTCTGACTTTGATTCAACCATTATTTTCCAGAATATAATTAAAAATAGGATCAGAGAATGTTGGCTGAATCAATGTCGATTTTTAAATTTTAAATATTTTACTAATCATTTTCTTTTAAATAGTCATTCTTGCATATCATAAAATTCAAATTTCTGAACCAGATCCCATTTACTTAAGAGTAATCTGTGAAATTGTTACTCCATAAATTTCTATGGAACCCAGAATGACTCAATTTACCGTATTTGATGTCTTTTTTCCCTTCATAACTCTCTAAAATCTATGCTGGGTAACTATAGAAATATGAGCACTTAGGGTTTTTGTTTCTGTGTTTGCTTTTCATTTAAAGCAGTGAGAATCAAACCTTGGACACCAACTTATTTTTAATATACAATCTGCTTATCAAACAAAACTATAATGAAGTTATAAAAACTCTATTTACAAGAGTGGTCATTTGTGGCATCTATAACATATTTAAACATCTCGCTTTTTATTAAGAATTTAGGAAAGAACTAAGAAATTGTACATACCAAATGTTTATCATAAAAACCTTAAAATCGCCTGCAGTTTTGATTGGTCAAAACACCTGAATGATTGAGACCAAATGAGAATTGCTTGTGTAAATATCATTTTAGTAGCTTTAGAAATGGAGCCGCGACATCTTTGGAGCACTTATAAATGGCATAAAAGCATTCTGCTGCTCATCATAGAGAGAATGTGTAGGCCAACAAGAGGTATCTTTGAAACCCCATGCTATTAAAGCACCCTCTACAGCCCTCACGTACACACGATTCCCACTGACCTCAATGGGAAAGCCACGTGCGTAAGGGCTGTTGGATTGAGCCCTATTAGAGTTGGTTTTTAAGAAACAAAGCTGTAAATTAGCAAACCTGGTTGGCTGTGGCTGTTGCAGCGAAGGGAACACTTGTGGCAGATGTTGTTGCTGCGGACACAGTGGCTGGCGTAGCACCGTGCACCATGGGAACTTTCGGAGGGAAAATCATATAAGCAAACATACAGAAGAGTGTAGCAATATGGAAACCATGGCAACATGGAGGAGATAATTGGGCATGGTATTTATCACAGCAATAAGCCATGTGACGGGACATCATCACCAGCGAGTGACATGCAATCACAGCGCAAAGCAGGACAACATTCCAAGGAGAGAAGGGGAAGGGAGATGAAAGAGAAAAAAAAGGGGAAAAAAAGCTTGTTACCATCAAATCAAGAAAATTGACACAAACAGGCTTAATTTGCTACGTCAAAAACAAGAATTTTATATAGTGTTCACAGTCAGACATTCAAAATCTAAGTCAAAATACAGGTATTTACTTCATATATACAGTTATCTGTTTGAATGAAAGTATTTTTTTCTTATTTATTATTATAAAAATATACAATATATTACTTTTATGATATAGTTTTTTTTTTTACACACCAGAACTCATAGTCCAATCAAAATCCACCAAAGGTGACTAAAGGAAACTTGTGTGTAAAGAAAACATTTATGTGAGTCCATGTCAATTAAATAGAAAATGGCATTTAATTGACAGGTGTTAGTAAAAGGGAAATGGACTTGCCCAATAGATACAAGTTAAACTTAGCAGTGGATTTTGAGGGGCTGTGAGGTGCACCATAGGTTTAAGATAATCAAGAAACAAAGCTGGCACCTACCAACACTTGTAGCGGGTGTCATGCACAATATTGAGCCTGCCCATCATGCATTGCAACAGGAAGGTGGATTTGAAAAGGGAAAAGAATTAAAACATCCCATCACACGTGTAATTAGGAAATTCATTTGAACAAAGAAGAAAAATTGTTATTATGGGAACAGTGGCATGTAACTGTCAGCACAATCAAATCATACAATAGCACAGTGATCAATTAGAACTAGTCTCAAGTGAAGAATAAAAGCCAGTTTAACTGTGTGCTGGTACACTTTGTTTCTCCTGATTGCTGCCTATAAGTAAAAGTATTTTGGGAAAAGTTTAAACTCGCCTAATTCTTTTAAAAATAATATTGTAATTTGTTTTGTTTTAATCTGGTTACTAGCCATCTGGCGGCTTTGCTATTTCTGACTTTAACATATGAATGTATTAACATTTTCCTTATATTGAGCACATGTTAAATAATTAGAGAAATTACTTATTATTAAAATGGTAGGTAATCCAATGCACAAAACTGGCTTAACAATGTAATAAAACCAAAACATTCATTTTCATTCCCTTGGTTTTTATTTCTCTGTTCACTGTAGCAGCAACCACACAGACATGGAAGGGGTTGTGATCATCCATCCATACAGGAATTTTATTTGGAAGGATACCAAGAAATAAATTATGCATAAAGAGAAAGTGAAACTTCTGCATGGCCTTTGTTTGGAATTTAAATGTAGGCAAACATTTAGAGAGGATATACTTTTAAGTCCTGAATTGGTTTAATTAACAGGGATCTGGGGAAACAGACTGGTTTTCACTGCTGGTTTAGACCTTCAGGACTTCTTGGAATAGCAAATGCTCTCAAATATTTCACATAGAAAAAAAAAGTTAATTATATATATATGTATGTATATATTACACATGGGGTGTTGGCATTGATGTTTTCAATGTTCAACCATGATGCTAAAATATTATGTATGTAGTACCTGTTCTCTTTTACATATAAACATTGCAACATACAATTTTATGTTTTTTTCTTTTTACCGAGTACAGGGCACTTTCCCACATAAAGAACTACTGTTCTTTCTATGAGATTATTTTAGATTTCTAGGTTTTAAAATATCAAATGATTTTATATTTCTATCTAAATCTTGGCACATCCTATTTAAACACTAGCAGCATCTGGGATGAACATTTGTTAGACAAATATCTGCCAATTGAGTCTTGTCAGAGATGGCCCTACAAAACAAAGCTGCCATTGAGAAACAAGGATTACTGAACTGGCGTCCCTGGAACAGCTGCAATTAGTCTGTTATTACAATTAGACTGTGGGCACAATGATCAGTGATTAAACTTGGTAATGGAGCTAGGGAGGCATCCGCCCAGGTGGCATAATATTACCCTGACAGTCATTTGTTCAGATGCTTGAAGATCTCTATCATTTGCAACTACTACAGAGTCAGACTTGGGAAAGAGAAGAACAAAAACAGACCACTAATAACAAAGACGTTAATGTGAGACAGTAGAGCAAGCGAAATTTAATCCTGGGTCTAGATCCTGTGAAATCGTTATCCTCTCAAGGTGGGGCAAGAGGACTGACTGGGAAAGAGAGGATGAAAAGATGAAGGAAAAGCAATAATGTGGTATTCAAGGAATAGGAAAGCCGGTTTAAATACTGTATGGGTAGTAGGTTTTCAATTTACCATTCATTATTATGCTGTAATTTGCCTATTATATTTCATCCCATACATAATTTAGCCTGCACATGCAGAAAATGAATTAACCATCCTATCTGTCTAAAAGCCTAAAGCTTCTATGATTGGAATTTTAGTTTGAATTATCTTCCTCATTACCATTATAACCAGTGCACACAGTTTTGAGAGGGATTTGCAGCAAATAAACATAAGGCAGCAATGAAAATACTAGCCAGGTGCAATAATTCACAAAAACAAAGACATTATGCTGTAGGACCCACTTACCGAGACCAAAAATCACTTTGAAATGACCATAATATCCATCTTTACAACAATGGGTTGATTTACTAATAATGATGCACTAATAGCCAATTGAAATTTTTTTCCTTAATTTTCAACACAAGGAAATGTTTCAGTGAATGCATTTGTCAATTTCAAATTTCCCCTATGAAGATATTTGCATAGCAGAATGAAGTGTTTCTGAGGAATGTGTTCCTATTTGAAGATGCAGGAAAAACAAGTAGGAAGGTAATTTGCAAATGCGTTGTATGCACAGTTAAAACTACTTCAAGGAGAAGGGCAAGAAGTAGAAGAGAGAGAAAGTGATAATGGATATTTTGTTGGAGGTCTGAACTTGGATGTGGTAATTCAAGCCTACTGATTAGCAGTATTAAGCTGATTTAAGATCTTCTAAAATTTGTATCACTTGGGACTAAAAGTTCACAATCAATTGAAATTATTTTCGAAACTGGTATCTGAAACAGCAACAGCTTCAGTTTATTTCTATCTGATGTTTTGAATTCTATTCCACTGCACTACTGAATTTAAGAAATGACAAATAAAACCTAGTGCCTACTAGATTCCAGGGTTTATCCTAAACGCTTAGACCTGCCTATGATAGTGCTTTAAGAGAATGTTTTATGAAACTATGTTTAAACCTCATTTAAATGTAACCTTATGAAATAATCACATTATCTACATTTTATAGGTGAAAAATAAAAGGGATACAGAGATTATAACTTGTGGTGGATCTGGATTTAAACTTCCAAGCCTGATTTATAATCCTATGCTAAGATGAAGGTAAACTGCATTAATTTCATTAATTATAATAAAAGTGACAAGCTGGGAATTTTTGTTTTTGTTTTTTTCGGTAAAAACACCCCCATCCCCTTGCCACCTCCCTTCTCACTCCTCCCCCTCCAGGAAAATTTCCTGGCCGTCTGTTTCTTTATGTCTGGTAAGTTGCAACACAAGCCAAAGCCAAAGTTGCTTAAAGCAAACTTATTTTTAGGTTTTTAAAAAAACCATCAGCCCACACTGAGGGCAATATGCTAGGAAGAGGGAAGAGAGGTGTGCTTCTGAGGGTAGAAAGCAGGCAAAAATGGTGAGGGAGAAGGGAGAGGAAAGAGGCAGGGAGTCTGCAGGGTCCGTGAGTAGTTGGGTATGTAGTCTATTCTTCCACCATAGCTCCATGGGCACAGGCTGCCAAGGGAGCGTATGCTGCTTATGAGGCTAAGGAGCTCAGGCAAGCATGCCTGGACCCGAGGCAGTCACAGGAACCCTGGAGTGTGTAGCTTGCTGAGACCTTGAAGCATGGGCCATGATCATACCAGCAGTGACCAGTGCTGACTGAAGAATGGAGAATGGGCATCTTATCTACCCTACTGGATGGCACAGGCCCTCACCTTGGGTGGGGGGGGGGGGGATGGGAGGGAAGAGAAGATGTGAGAAGGGGGTCCTGAATCCCGGTAATTAGACCCCAGTAAGGGAGCCTAATCTCCCAGTGAGATTAGAGTTTGGAGTTGGACTTCATTTGAATTCAAGAAAATAAAGTGATGTAAATAAAAGTGGTACTTCTTACTCCAATGTCAAGGGTGAACTCGATACCTACAATGTAAGTAGACCCTAGATTATACATAAACTGTACGAATAATTAATTGAGTTTTAAAGGGCGAAGATTCTTTAAAAAGTAGTATATCTCTAAAATTTAAAAAAGAAGCTTGGATATGAATTTATTCCAGTAATTGTATTTATTTTTAAACGAGATGGAGGGTATAAAAGCACCAATCATGGGGTCAGGGTATCAGTAAGGCCTAGTTCATTTTTTGGGCCAAATCATTTTTAAGGATCTGATACAAAGAGCTCACAGATTTTGAGAGACTGAGTCAAACCCACCTGACCTGATTTCAAATTCTGTCTAAACCTTACATACAAGCCATGCAACTTGGAGCAAATCATTGGACCGGACTAGGCCCCAAATTACTCATTAGTAAAATGGGACTATTAATGCCAACCTTTTGGGGTCGTTGTGAGAAAATATGAGATAATGTATATAAAGTATCCAGTGCAGTACGGCACAGAGCAAATATTGAATAAAGGCGGCTGTTTTGAACACAATGTGTGAAACAACTGGGCCTGAAACCATTAGGGAGTTGTGGGGCTTGGATTGGACAGAATGCACACCCTGTAAAGGATTTACATTCTGATTTTATTTAAACATTCTTAGACACTTCTGGATTCTAGATTTAACCCTTGGGTCATAAATTTGCAATCTCCAATATGAATACTGGCATACCATGTGGCATACAATAGATGTGTGTTGATTCAATGAATGGATGGACATGGGTGGATGGGTGGATAGATGGATGGATGGGGAGACAGGTGGATGGATGGATCAATGAATGGGTGGATAGGTAGATGGATGGAGAGAAAACTGGGAAGGACAGAGGAAGGAAAAGAAGGAAGGGAAGGAAGAGGGAAGAAGAGATAGGTGGTTGGAAGGACAGATGGATAAATGATTGGATGGATGCACAGATAGACGGGTGGATGCCACATAAGCCTAATTTTGTTATTAAAAGTTATATATATAATTGTTTTTAGCTAGTTACCTGGCTTGCCACTGAACCTTGATCTTTTGCCAGCAGCCCAGTCTATATACATAGTTACCTCCTCAAATGACTTAACTATGCTTCACTGCAACTTCAATGTAACAGACCCACATACCCCTTAAGTTATTACTGAAGCAAGAGACTACAGAGCTCTAAAACTCTAAGTTGCAAAAAATAAATAACTTCTATTTTCTTTTGAGTTCCAAAAGAGCCTTCAGAATATACCTTCCAAATCATTACATTATGGGCAGATGGGAGGCTCTAATCAAATAAGTCATCTGCAGAATAACACAGTCTTTGGAAAATGAACTTCCTTTTTCCCAGGTATTATATATGAGATTACACAGATGTGTGGTAGGATAGATTTCCTGTAGTTCTCAAAGGGCATTTAAAAAATTGAATTAGCTGTAAATTTTTTTTTTTTAAATAGAGAAATTTCATATGCAACCATCCAAATGAGGTAAATATCTGGGAAAAAATCAAAAAGACCTGCAATACTGGACATCAGGGCCATTACATTAGATTGTGCAGGTCTGCACAACTAACCACGGGAAGCAGAGACACAACTACCCTATAATGTAAATGGAGCCACAAAGGATGTGCAGTTTACAACAGGTACAACATGCCAGGCAGATATTTCTCTGAGGCAATAGAAGCCTAAGTCCAAACACTCACCATCCTCTTTAGATTGGGCCTGTGCTCCCCAGTGCCTTCCAGACCTCACAGCTCCTAATTTATTTCTTGCTCCATTTGTTTATATATCCTTCCTGGCCCCTAAGGCATTTTAGTTTACATTCTTTGCATCAGATTTCTTTCTTTTCTGGCTGTCTGACAAAGTGGTTTGGCAGAAGTAAAGACGGGCTATCCATTTTAACCTTTTAATGTCATAGAGCCAAATTTTTGGACACAGGCACATATGACAAATGACAATATTTTAAAAGAATGATGAAGGTATTATCTACTTCTGATTATGTGACTCATAAAGGTTAAGCCCTTTAAAAGTGGCTTACAGATAAATGTAATTTTATATTATTGTAATAATTTCATATCATATTGATTAGAAATATCAAGAATAGAATATAGACTATCTCCGATGCAAAATTCATCATAAAAACGCAAATATTTCTTAACATTTTTAGCACATTTCAATATACTGTGACACATTTTATTTACATTAAGAACACTTCGTTTCTAGAAGAGAGAAGTATGATTTTGAATTGCAAATGTGTTTGTTTTTCCCACACTTGATCCTTACCTAGCATCTTTTGCTCTGTCTTATCCACAAACTAAAAGCCTTTCTAGGGAGAGATTACTGTCAGAAATATCATGCAGTTAATGGTTATGTTTATTTAGAAACGTCCTTAGTCATCTGAATATTGTTGGAGAAACTAACGTAAATCCCATTTAATAAGACTGAACTGTTAGGTTTCCCTAAATAATATATGGAGAGAGTTAGAGGTTTTTATTTTTAGATTTTAAATAATGAAATTCACTTCTAATGACACTGTTTTACTGAATGAAATAAGCTGACAAAAATAATCTTTGGTTTCTTCAAAGAGACTATGGTAGTTACCCACAATCTCTTAAAACTTTGTTTAGTGATCTGACTATAGAAAACTTGATATATTTGCTGAAGACGGCATAAATTTAGGGGCATGGCAATTTATATAAAAGCAAAAAGATTACATTCTGGAAATCTCTGAAAACCTGTATGTGTTGAGAAAAAAGTTTCAACCTTATAAAGTGTAAGAGAAATGTGATTTTCCCCTCAGAATGCAATAAATATGCTACAGATCAAAATGATGTAATTTGTATTCTAAAATGGACAAACTGCAAATGCACAGATACTATTTTGTAAGTACAATTACTTTATCCATGGTGCCTAAGGCGTATGCATTGTAAGTCATGTAATATTCCACATACTCCAGTTCACCGAATCTTGTTACATATTTTACATACGGATGGCCAGCTTTCAGAGATGCACTGTATAGAAGTTGTGCTTGGCAGTAAAAACTAATGTGAATATAACTTATTCTTTTGTTCGCTATTCAAAAATAAATTCTCACATTCTCTCATGGCATTACGAACCTAACGCATTTAAGTACTGTCAATAGAGCATAATATACTAATGGTGCTGGACCTCTGACATACATACCTCATCATTAATTAATTTAATTAGTGATAAAATTATTTTATTAAATAAATCTCTGAACCCATGGCAATTATCTTAGAAAGGTAAAGAGGTAAAGGGGAAAATAGGATTAGAGTCTGGTTAGTTGAATTCCAGACTATATGAAGTTTAACATGGATTTCCTGAAGTCAATGAAGGGTGCATAAAAATAATAAATTTTCAGGTAATTAAATGACTGATTAATGTTTCTAAATTTTATACCCGTGCAGATAGTTCTACAGTATGTTTATGTGACTAAGTTGAAATCCACTGAAACGACAAATGTATAACTCAATAGTAGATGTAAACTTGTACTTCTATTAGCTCATGAGAAAATAATGATTTTAAACAATGTACTGATTGGCACACTTTTTTAAGTGCTCTGGAACACAGAGTCAGCTTTTTTTTTTTTTTTTTTTTATTCTCCACCTCAAAAACAAAAAGGCTGAAAAATAAAAATCAAAACTGGAAGTGTCATTTCATAGAATTCAAATTTACTCTGGAATCATGAAGGCAAAGGGGTCTTACAGCAGAAGAGTGTCATAAAATAGCTTGACAGACATAAAACAGTGTTGAGGAAAGAGAAAAAAAAAGAGAACTATATTTCAATTCCGAATTACACACACCAAAATAAATCTATAAAATACCATAATGACCTTTGATCCATTTCTCATTACACTAAGATTCTTAGTTTTTAAGGAGAACCACATGAGATACCTCAGTTCATCCACTACTGCTGACCACCTTACCTTCCAACTATCTATGGCTAACGGCAAACTGGGGGCCTGGCTTATCTGCTCTACCAGCTTATCTATCTGCGGCTCCCCAGATTCGTTCATGAATAAGCTCAGACCCCTTACCTGGTGGGAGAAATGCCGTATGTTGTTGCAACTGCATGTTGGCTAGAGCCTGTTGGTATTGGAAAATACCAGTGTTAAAGACTGCGGTGGCACCGTTGGTTTTTTCAAGAGCAGGCCTCTTTGGTAATGGGGGAAGTACAGCTTGAGGAATTCCCTGTTTAGTGAATGAGTATAAAAAACAAATACCAGTAAAAAGAGAAAAAGAAAAAAGAAAAATCAGTTGAAGGCTAAAATTGTTAGGAAGCATGAGCAAGCAAGCAGCAGAGCACTGAACTACCCGGGGGGTGGGGTGGGATTCCAATCAACAAAAATTAAAGGGGATCAAAAAAAAAAAAAAAAAAAAAAAAAGCAAGATAAAAGCTTTAAAGGAAGCATTATTTTTGTCCAAAACAAAACAAAACAAAACAAAAAAACAACCCACTAGGACGAGAGCACATGTTATAATGTGTTAAAGTGTTTTAAGTCCCATAATGCTTCAGGCTTTCTGTGAGAAGCCACTGATTTGGGGCAAGAAGAAAAGCTGCACTGCGAGCTCCATGAGGACTGACAAGTATAAGCAATGTTAATAGTTAATTGTACAGAGTGACCAGAACAGGTAAAATAAAAACTCATCCCACTCATCTCCTCCCCACCAGACCTACCTACACATGCAAATGTCCCAGAGCATGCAAGTTTTTTTTTTTCTTAAACACTGAACTATAAATATTAAAAAAAATAAATAAATAATTCTATCACTAAAGCCATGCTAACCAAACAGGTACATAAATATACAGTCAAAAATACATTTTTAATGTCCTTAAAGTATTTCACTAGAACATTCTACAATGTAGTTAAACTGAATGTGGGCTGCTGGGCTTTCGGAATTTTTCATTGTATGATATCCGTCCAGGTACTCACAGTAGAGTCTTTCCACTAATTTTGTCAGGAAACCACACTCAGTTTTTCATTGTACTTTACAATTTTATAACAGAAAAAGGAATATATATTTTTAAATTGATAAAAAAAAAAAAACTTGTATCTACAATAAAGCTACATGCCAAGCTAAAAGGTGAAAGGTCATAGTACCAGGTCAAAGGTTGCCTCGAGGGGTCGCTTCAGTGATTTGACAGCCGACTGAGTCTTAATTAGCAGGCAGCGAGCACATGATGGCAATGGGCCAGTGGGGTTCAAGCGCATTAACATAAACAGCAAGCAGAGGTGCATCATGGGGGCAGCAGTGCATTTTTGGGTAGGTGAGAAAAAACAAATAAAAAAACAAATCATCGGAATGCCATATACAACGAATAACAAGACTAAGCATGCACAATAAAGGCACTACTGAGTTGTTATTGGGAGGATAACTCCTCTTTGTAGTTAATTACAAACAAGATACTCTAACAGAAAAAAAAAAAGAGTGAAAGGTAGACAGGAGGAGAGAGTCTGCCTTCTGTATTTTTGCTCAAGTATCCATAAACAAACACAGAAAAGACCTCTCTCGTGATTATTTTACTGTGCTGTGAAAACCACACAGTGATTTTTATGTCTATTTTCATGATTAAGTCTTTTATATATTTATGTAAAAAAAAGGACAACATTAAAACAGCTAAGCAAAGAACAAAGAATGGACTCATTAAAATCAGCTATTAGATCACATTAAAATTTACCTTCAGAATATAGGTGTTTCTGTTCTAAATGATCCAATTTCTTCCTTGAGTACTGCTGTCTTTCTCCTTTCTATGTAATGGCATAGTCAAGCTTCTCTAGCGTTACAATTATATTTATGCCACAATATTATTTAAGATGATCTAGATAGCACACTGTTCAAAATCTGGTAGCTAATCCTAAAAACAATTTTGTTTCAGCAACTCTCCTAAACAGTTCCAGATTATGTTATTGTTAAAAGCAAGATATATGTAGAGAAGAGCCTTGATGTGCAAAAGAACACACCGAAGGAGAACAATGGCTGATTAGATGGCACACAGAAAAATAAGAGGACTGAAAATGGCAGTATCGTTAAATTGGAGAGGAGACAGGTGTTCTTTACAAAGCAGAAATTTTAGAAACCCTATATCCAGAATAAGACAGAGTATTAAGAGTTAGGCCAAGGGTAGGAGCAATGTGAACCATTTGAGGAGTTACCCTCACTTCTGTGAACGGTAACTTCATTATGTATTGTCTGGGATACCTGAACAAACATATCTTCAGCAAAAAAATAAAAATAAAAATAAAAAAATTTAAGGTTAATAAATGAATAGCTTGTAGTCAGATCTAGTCATTCAGTTTGCTGTACTGACTGCTAACAAAGAGAGAGCTGATGTCTCTACTCACCATGGCAGCTGCGGTGGCTGCTGCCTGAGCGGCTGCAGCCTGGTTGACCTGGTATTGGGCAGCCTTGATCTTGGCTTGCAGATGTGCAGGAGGATGAAAGTATTTGCACTTTTCCCGTGAGCATCTCCCTTTGATGTAATCCATACACACGGTCACTGTGTTGTCATTGGTGTCAATCATTGTGCTGTCAGCGGGATGAGCAAACCGGCAATCGTTTTCCCCTCTGTTGCAGTTGCCACGCTGGTACTCTCGACATACCTAGGAGGTCATTAAGTGCATGGGACTTGGTCAACAATGTGGGCAAATGCGATCTTTCTGGAGAGTTTAACTTAAAGGTGGTAGAGGGCTACACGCGAAAGGGGAAAAGACCATTTGCAAAAAAAAAAAAAAAAACCACAAAATAACTTGAAGAGTTCCTCCTTCGGTGCACAAGTTATAGCCCCATTTCAGTAAAATTTCTGTGAGAAAGAAAATACTAATACTAATTTAATACTAATTATGGTAAAGCATCTAATTTATACTATGTTGATGTATTTATTAATTACCAAGGGAAAAAGAGTAACTTTACAGTGAAGCCACCACTTTATTTTTTTTTATAGTTCTTTTTTTTTTAATATATGAAATTTATTGTCAAATTGGTTTCCATACAACACCCAGTGCTCATCCCAAAATGAAGCCACCACTTTAAGCAAGTGATCAACATGAAGATCACCAGTAAGAAGACATAATGGCATTGTGTAGCTACTGATGGGTAGGACACACTGGAAAAAAAGGTCACCACATCACTTTCATTGTATCGTGGCTGAGAATGCATAACTGGCATTTAATCATATATGTTTTCACTCTTATGTGGATCCTGAGAAACTTAACAGAAGACCATGGGGGAGGGGAAGGAAAAAAAAAGTTAGAGAGGGAGGGAGCCAAACCATAAGAGACTCTTAAAAACTGAGAACAAACTGAGGGTTGATGGGGGGTTGGAGGGAGAGGGGGGTGGATGATGGGCATTGAGCACTGCTGGGATGAGCACTGGGTGTTGTACGGAAGCCAATTTGACAATCAATTTCATCTTAAGACAAAAATCATAAGGAAATATTGGACAAACTGAAATGGAAGAATGTTTTACAAAAGAACTGATCAGTCCTCTTCCGAAGTGTCAAGGTCATGAAAGGCAAATAACGATGATAAACTGTCAGAGACTGAACGATCCCGGGGTCAGAGAGAGGAGGTTTGTAGGACAACTGGTGAAATTTGATGGCAGTCTCTAAATTGGTTAAGAGCGGAATATCGGTACTAATTTGTTTTGTAAGCGAGAACATGGCCATGCAAGTTGTTAATACTTGGGTAAGAAGGATAGGCAGGAACTCATGGTTCCGTTTTTGCAACTGCTGTGAGAATCTGAAATTATTTACAAGTATAAAAAGTAAAATCTGATAGCTTTGTAGTCAAATGTTTCCAAGAGCTAATTTTTTTTTTTTTTTTTTTTTTTTTTTTTTTTTTTTTTTTTTTTTTTTACCCTGAGAGATCCTTGGTAGCTATATAAAGCAGATGGAAAAAGATTCTTGTTTATCTGCTTTATATCTATTAATTTTGGATGGAGTCCCTGGGGAAAGGGTGCAAATGGATTATTTCTCATGTGTTTGCTCCATTTTGACTCTTATTATTAAAGTTTGTCATGAGGGCTGCTCCAAGCAGGAGTCTGCCAGCACTGTCTTCATCTGGGATAGTGTGACCTTTTTACCACAAGAGGGCCATCTAAAACACAGAATGTCCTTTTTAGTATTTTCATGTTCCTGCTTCTTGTTTCACACAAACAGTTTTTATTTTTCATGTTGTCTTCTCACAAACAGAAAATACACAGATCCCAAGCATTTTATTTTGCAGTACAGCAAGGAAGTGAAATGGGAACCCTGTTATGATTCAAAAGGCACAGGTTTTCTTGGATATGTGTACATAAAATGATCCCATTTAATTCTAGGTACTTTTCTCTATTATATTCATATCCCATTACTGAGCAAAGAGCTTCTTTTAAAAAATACCACTATAATTTGTATCATGCCACATCTTAAAACAGCATTATAAATGACATCTTGCACTATTTTTAAACCTCAAGCTAGCTGAAGCTTTGTATTCCACATACACAGCAATGAGCCAACTTTATTCATCATCTCATTCACTTTCTTCAATTAAAAAAAATTACTGAATAAATGCTATAGGCCGGACACTCTGAGAGATATTAAGACTACAAAAATGACTTAGGAGGTTACAGAAGAGCCTTTTTCTTCTTCTTCTTCTTTTTTTTTTTCTCATTGCATTTGTCTTCTTGAACATAAGAAAACAAGGATAACCAGGAGTTGATAATTTGAAAGTGATTAAGCCGTTATCCAGAACTATTGTCCTCCACACTGGCTGGGCATCAGTGTCAGTGGCAAAGCTTTCTACACCACAAATCCCCAGTCCCTAACCAACACTTACTGAATTAGGCTCATCAAAATAGACAGGAATAGAGACACACTTAAATGAGAATAAAAACTTTTCACGTATGTGTATGAAATTGATGCTACATTTAGACTATCGCATGAACAAAAAGGCTGTTTTTCCACATAAGCAAATCTACGTCAGTGTAGTCTCAGGCAATAGAAAACTGTATGTGACTGCACACTTCTGGGGTGAGTTCTCTGGTAATTCCTGCTTTCTCGAACGTACTCACAAAGAACCTGGCAGCAGGTGAACTAACACCCTGTCTTTCAATTTATCTTACTCTGCGCCACACCGACAAGAAAGATCCAAAGGTGAGCTTTTTCAGAACTATTAAAATCTAAGATTTGTTATTTTCCAAAAACAAGTAGGCTTAGGCGTGCCTGTGCCAGAAATTTGAGCGTCATTCTCCCAGAATAACAACCTGGGTGCTGGGCTGATTTTGACTTTTTATTTCTCTTTCTGTCTCAACATTATTTTTATTTTCAGTGATATAAACTTACATTCAGATTGCATACAAATGGTCTTCATTTAATGTTTTTATTTATTTAGGAGAGAGAGAGAGAAAGACAAGAGCACAAGGTGGGGAGGGGCAGAGAAAGAACGAGACACAGAATCCGAAGCAGGCTCCAGGCTCCAGGCTCCAAGCTGTCAACACAGAGCCCGATGCAGGGCTCAAACTTATGAACTCAGAGATTATGACCTGAGCTGAAGTTGAAGGTCTAACCGACTGAGCCACCCAGGTGCTTCTACAAATGGTCTTTCTAATACACCTTCTCATTCCTGTCCATCTGCTTTATACGTGTGTGTGTGGTTCCTACAGGTTAAGGAGTGGTTTCTTATCATTTTCTACTCTTTGTATCTTGCAAGATGCAATTCAGGAGAACTTTAAGTCTATCTAAGAAGAATTGATAGTTAGTGTTCCACTTAGAATTTGTCCTAAAACTAGCCTTTTCAAAGTTTCAAAGAATGTACTCAACTGCTTTTGTACGATATGCATTTTTTTACTTGTTTTTATTTTTTTCTCACTTAAAGTGCTCCTGACATGAGAAATGGAACAGAAGAAATATACTGAGATAGCTGTTCTCCCATTATTTTTGCCCTTGAAAAAATAAAGAAAAACGATGGAAAATCTCCTGTGAAAACTTGTACTGCTAAGAGCTGTATACCAGAGGGGCCAGAGGGGTTTGCCAAATGCTGGATGTGTGTCTATATCATTGGTACCTACCTGAACAGAACAAACTTCCCAACGCTTTGAAAACACCTTTTTCTCTAATAATCATCACCAATAAAACTGCTGAATTTGAGTTTGGCCTGGTTTCTCTGAGGAACTCAAGAAAACTTTAGACTATACTGATCTTCAAAAGAAATATCTTAGGTGTGGTTTCATATTAGCAAATTATAACTGGCGGACAAGCTTCAATAAACTTAATCTCGGAATTCAAATCAGGATAAGAAATTGTAGGATTTACCATATGGAGAATTTAAAATACAACAGGTAAAATTAAGTTTGAAAATCCTTAACAACATTGTGGTTCTTTTTGCTTTTCCAATCCAGTCTTCTGCATGCACACATTTTTCAAATAGTTATAATTATGGTATAGCTACTACTTGGTGACCTGTTTTTGTTCAACAGTGCATGTAAGCATTTTTTAAATTTTACTAAAATATAGTGTCTAGAGTGATCATTTTTGATGGCTGCATTGAATTCCATCAAACAGATGTGCAGAATACAGGTAACTCTAGCAGAGATCATCTAGATTATTTCCAATATTCTCATATTACAGATAACATTGCAAGGGATATATTTATGAACATAGACATTTAAAAATCATTTTCTAAAGTTACATCTGCAGAAATGGCATTAGCGAGTCAAAAAATATAAGCACTTTTTATAGTTTGGTAAATGGTTTTCAAATAGATTAAAATAATTCCACCTATTTAGCTAAACACATAATGTGTTTCAATCAAAAAAATGTTGAATCTTTTACTCTACAAACATTAAGGCAGGATTTGTCTTATAAATCAGATAAGTTTTATAAATTTTCATACGAAATAGGTAAGAGGTTGTGTTTACATTAAAAGCCATCATTTTAATGAAGATATTCACTGAACACTTTTATTTTTTTAATTATTTTTTTAACATTTATTCATTTTTGAAACACACAGACAGAGAGAGTATAAGTGGAGGAGGCCAGAGAGAGAGAGGGAGACACAGAATCTGAAGCAGGTTCCAGGATCTCAGCTGTCAACACAGAGCCCGACGCAGGGTTCAAACTCATGGACCGCGAGATCATGACCTGAGCTGAAGTGGGACACTTAATCAACTGAGCCACCCACGTACCCCTCACTGAACACTTATAAATATTAAAATCCATTTCCAGAACCAGCTATTCCATACTTATGGAAAATTAAAAGTACTTAGAAAATCAAAAAAATCAAAAGTACTTAGAAAAATTCCCAAAGGAATGTGACTTAATTCTATGTTAACTTTTTTTTTTTGTTTTGTTAATTAAACAGCAGTGGTATAATGAAAAGAAAATAGAGTTTAGAATCAGAAATTGTGGGTTCTACTTAGTTCCTACATTTACCAGCTATGGAATCATGAATACCAAGAAAGAGAATGTATAGATTAGCTGAAAACACACAATACAAGTCTGGTTAAAATAAATAGTTCTGTTATTTGACCTCTAGGTTTTTTTATGAATGTGACAAACCTATTTCAAAATGGTCAGAATAATAACAGGTTTTATAACTATTATTAAATTCAGCAATGTTCTGCAAGTTAAGGCATTGAGCTTCTAAAGACATTAATGCCAATGTCTGAACTTATTCAAGGTGGGACAGTCATTTGCATGTTCGTTAAAGAAAGATCTGTTTGAAGTAGTATGTTTTGTGATCGCCATATTTAAGGCAGCCATTTTTGGAAAACAACTTTCAAAAGCAGGAACAGAGAGCTTATTACAATAGGGAACAGGGACTATTTTAATATTTTGGGAAGTCAATTTAAAACGTAATGACAAATATGAAGGAGCTTATACATATAATATCATATAACATACAACACTGTATATAAATATATACTAATATTTAAGGAGCTTCCATATATATGTACTTATTGTTCAACAATAAGCATCACAGACTTTATTTTTTACGAAGCTTGAGCTATATGAAACTTTAAAAAAGGAGGGGTGCCTGGGTGGCTCAGTCGGTTAAGCGGTTGACTTCGGCTCAGGTCATGATCTCGCGGTCCGTGGGTTCGAGCCCCGCGTCGGGCTCTGTGCTGACAGCTCAGAGCCTGGAGCCTGTTTCAGATTCTGTGTCTCCCTCTCTCTGACCCTCCCCTGTTCATGCTCTGTCTCTTCCTGTCTCAAAAATAAATACAAAATGTTAAAAAAAAAATTTAAAAAGGAATACTGGATAAACAATGATTTTATCAAAGTACCACAGCATTAATGGTCATGAGTATATAATCTAATGCCAAAAAATTATCCGTATTTTTACCTCAAAAAGGATTATAATCTTCACATTTTAAAATTCTGGTGATTATGGACAATGATCTCAGTAGATTGTATAATTAAATTTCCAAGAAAGAAATCTGATGATGTGATACCTACTTTCAATGTTATCTAATAATTGTACAAATTTGGCCGATCTGTACTTCATTTTCCTCCTTCTAAAAAAAAATGAAAAAAAAAAAAAAAAAAGACACCCACGTCAGCTACCTCAGAGGATTTCTGTTAAGATCAAATGGGAGATGTCTTTGAAATCTAAAAGGCAGAATCCCTCGTTATACCATTAGGGCAGAGAACACAAGCATATTTCTACAGATAATACAGCTCAGAATTTATCACTTTATCCCATGTAATTAAAAAAAAAATCAAACTGACCAAGTAAAAAAATCCTTCCATTTTCAGGTTTGCATTTATTCATTCCTATGAGAAACATGTAAACCAACAGGACAGGAAAATACAACTCTGAAACAAGGTCATCAATACGTCAAAATGCTCAAGTCAACAGTTACTTTTACCACTTTTGCTAAATAAATGAAACCAGAGAAATGCTAGATTTAATTTGGAGGAAGCAATTAGTAGAAGAACAGCAAAAGTGAGTGGTTAAGCTTAGGAGTTACAGTATTTTAAACAACTTACAACTTCTTCATCTCCCAAACAAAACTCAAACTAGTCACAGAGAGTAACTGACAGACTAGATGTTTTAAATGGGGATATGACTACATTGTAAGGAGCCATTCTACAGCCTTAGTACAGATTTAAAAAAAACAAAAACAAAAACAAAAAACTCCTTAGACCTGTGTGCACAAAACTCTCAATATTTCTTAGTAATTTTCTAGAGAAGTTAAAAAGTCATACAAGCAGCAGCCAAACACCCTCCACAAAAATACAAAATTAAAAGAATCCTACCAATAAGCTTCTCTTATTAAAAAAGTATCTGCTTTTCTAATTTTATTTTGAATCAAATGTCTTCTATATGCAATAGATCATGCCAAACCCATTAAACACCTATAAAAATCTCAATCAAGGCATCACTTCCACTAATACTTGACCTTCATTTAGCTCTAAATGCTCTTTTTTTATATGTAGTCAGTAGGTACCATATTGTCTTATGCCTGTATGAAAAAAGTCACTGGACTCTTCTGTGTCAATAAGTAGTAGAAGCTTTCAGCATCCAGTGGCCTGAATTAGATACCCACGTCATGATTCTGTCAGTAGAATAAAACTTTCAGCACAAGAATAATCTATTTGAAAATACTTTTTGTAATGTTTATTTTTGAGAGAGAGAGAGAGAGAGAGAGAGAGAAAGCGCGCACGTGAGCGAGCGAGCATGAATGGGGGGAGGGCAAGGGGCAGAAAGAGAGGGAGACACAGAACCTGAGGCAGGTTCCAGGCTCCAAGCTGTCAGCAACAGAGCCTGACGCGGGGCTCGAACTCACAGACTTCAAGATCAGCTAAAGTTGGACACCCAAGCGAATGAGCCACCCAGGCGCCCCAAGAATAATCTATTCTACAACAAACAAATTCCAGCTGAAAAATATCAGAAGCCAAGGGGTGTGCCCATCTTTCCTGGAATATAGACTGTTGATATAGAACTGATACCATAACCAAATAGAAATCTAATATCTTTGTCAGTCTCTGAAATGTAAGGTCAGTGGATTCGTTTTTTGTTTGATTAATACTAGTAGGTGGTATAAACAACCTTAATCATTATCAGTTTACTTGAACTATTTCATTATGTGCACTGCGTTCTTAGCAACCTAACAAAATGTAGAATGTTAAGTATTTTGGAGGAGGAAGGTTTTTAATTCTGAGTCACAAATAACTGTACATAAGGTAAATGATGAAAAGTTAAGCCTTAAATAACAGGTGCTGGCATCCTGTTCAGTAAGTATTTTACAGACTATTTGTGTTTAAGATCACCTGGCAGATTTGTGAAAAAGACTCCCCCAGTGAAGGAAGACCTACGGAATCAGTCTATGGGGATGAGGCCCTGCATTTTTAGCAATCATCCCATGTGACTCTAATCCCATTAAAACTTGGAAACCACGGCTCTAGGACTAAGGGCAAGAACAAGATGCCATGTTTTGTAGCTGGAATGCTCAAAATGTAAACATGTTCCCAAGGAGAATGTTAACAAATGTTAAAAATTTATCCTGTGTTATCTTCTCTGTTGGATTACACTAAACTCTGAATAAGGGCATGTATCTTTTTGTGATTAATTAATTAACTGGTTGACTGGCTCATTTATTCATTTAACAAGTTATTGGGTATCATTTGTGAGTATGGCACTATTCTGATGTGGATCTTTTCTTGCTATTGATAGCCGTTGAAAGGTTTCAAAGGTATTCCTCACAAGTATTTTTTTACTTGAAAGATGTTCAGTAGTTCTTTGGATATTGTTGAATAAACGAGGGAATGAATGCATTCATGGATCCTTTTTGCACCATAAAAATTACTGTGTTATCATGAAAATAAGTCAAACAATAATTTCTTAATTACCAACTCTTCATAATAAAGTAAGGATATGACTGAAAACCTCAGTCCTGTCTAGTACTTATAAATTTTAACAATTTCTTTTTTTTTTAATTTTTATTTATTTTTGAGAAAGAAAGAGAGCATGTGGAGGATGGGCAGAGAGAGAGGGAGACAGAATCCAAAGCAAGCTCCAGGCTCTGAGCTGTCAGCACAGAGTCCAACGTGGGACCTGAACCCACGAACAGTGAGATCATGACCTGAGCTAAAGTTGGATGCTTAACCAACTGAGCCACTCAGGCGTCCCAACAATTTCTTAAAACAAGCATTGAAAATAAACTGCTGCTTGCAAATTACAAAAAGGTATCCCAAAGTTAAAAATGTAATTTTAAAAGCCTCATTTCAGTGACCAATATTTAAGAGATTTGCTCCTCTTTAGAGAAAACCATGAATACCGAATTTTACAGTATAGAAAGCATACCGCTACAAAGTCTCTTAAAAGGTATCCAACAAAGAATGGATAATATGGATATTGATATAAAGTTGATGTGTGTTTTACATCTATATATTTAATAAAACATGTAATATACATTTGTATATTTAAACTAATTTAATGTATTTATTAAATATGCTTATTTGAATGTTATATTTAAATAAAATTTTCAATAACTTGTGGCTGGCATTAAAAACAAAAAGACAACCTAAATGTCTTCTAGAATATTCTAACTGGAGGTGATCTTACAGATTATCTGGTACAATCCCCTAATTTTATATGTGTGGAATATGAAGTTCAGAAAAGATCAGAAACTTGACCCACACTTACTCATCTAATTAGCAAAACTGCGAACACTAATTCTTGGATTCCTGTTGTTTGACTTAACATTTTTTGTAGTATCACAGTGAGTGCTGTAAATATGTGTCAGTTCTCCCAAACAGAAGAACCAGAAGGCTGATAATCTATGGTATTTTTAATTTCCTTATGGTCTAACAATTTGGAGCAGAAAGAGAGAAAGAAGTGGCAAGAACAGTTGGCCAATATTTAAACTGATTTAAACTTTTTTCACCTTAAAAGGAACTCAAACTTCAAACACGCACTTCAGAGTTCCAAGAGGCAAAAACAAGAGCATATAGATTTAAAGCGAAATAACTACACATGTGGTGAACTGGTAAATAAGTGTGTGCACTTACTGCCATGTCTTTTGGATTGCGATATGCTGTGCAGTTAGCATGAGAGGAAATAACCCGAAGACAGGAGTGTCTAAAATCACAGCGCCAAGCAGAACGACATGCCCCTTAGCTTCACAGTGCAATATGCTAACAGACTGTAACTGTGACAGGGCAGCAGCTCCTGTTAACCAGAATAAGACAGGATGCTGCCCTACCACTATCAAGCACTGAGATAAGAGGAATTCAGGTTAAAAGGAAATGACAGTCATGTCACAGCAGCCAACTGCTGTCACTGTAGCAGAAGACAGACAAAATACACAAAGTAGCTCCTCACAAGAAAACTCCAGAACTAATAATAAAAGTACTTATTTTATTGTTTAAAAGTGTTTATTTATTTTTGAGACAGAGCGAGCAAGCACAAGTGGGGGAGGGGCAGAGAGAGAAGGAGACACAGAATCCGAAGCAGGCTCCAGGCTCCAAGCTGTCAGCGCAGAGCCCGACGATGGGGCTTGAACCCATGAACTGTGAGATCACGACCTGACCTGAAGTCAGATGCTTAACTGATTGAGCCACTCAGGTGCCCCAAAAGTACTTATTTTAAATTAAATACTAATCAAAATATAACCAATTACAGACTACCTAAAACTATGGTCGGATGAGTTTATAAGAGTTCGGACCACACAGCTCAGCCTTTAAGGAGATTTAAAGAGAGATTTTTAAGCTTCTTAAATATCATCTCCTATCAAAAACTAATTCATTAAAGGTCATCCCAGACTGCCTATTTGGTTCCCATCAATCAACAATTATGCATTATGAACCGAGGGTTTGCTTGAGAAAGATCAGGGGAGGGGGAAGGTGACTCACACGTTAATCATCGAGTGATTTTTTTAAATATTTAAAATTCCTAAATTGCCTCCTAAGTTATCTGAAAACAGCATTAGTTAAATAATGAGCAAGTGCAACTGCACAACGACCAACCACCCACAAGTGAAAGTGTATCTCTAGCACACAGCCGTCCTTGGTCCACAGAGGGCACACAACTAGGTCTCCACGTCCTTTCGGAGTTGTCCTTATTGGACTGGCTTCATCAGTAGCTTTTCCCAAAATTTTCATGAAAGGTAAACATGCAAACAAACAATGCACTCTAAAGAACATATGGGCGCCAAAATGTCTTGCTTCCTCTCTGTACTATCACTTGTATGGGAATGAGAGATTTAAACAGTGTTTAAAAATGGAGCTCTGAGCTCACACCCAACTGGAGCATCCTTTCCATGACCTTGAGGAAGTTTTGCCACAGCTTTCCCCTAAATCTCTTGCCCTATAAGATGGAGTTAACAGTATCTTCCTCAGCAGATTGTTTTGAAGGTTAACGATGCAATGCATGTGATGGGTTGATGCTGTGTTTGGTAGAGTAAATCCCCAGTAAATACCAACTACTGTTACCACCATCAAAAAAGGTGGTGACGGTTCCCACTACCTTCAAATCTGAGATCTTTTGCAATGAATGCAGTAAAGCCCTACCAACGAGAAACTGGTGCTTATTAAATAAATTCCTGCTAAACTGATTTAGGGTCAGTTAGGGTCACACAACAGCCTTATTTTGCCTCTTTCTTAGTAACTAGTAACACCAAAACTTCTCGGCCCCAACTACCTACTGCCTCATCCTAACCAGAGGAAAAGGAAAAAGTCACTTTGTTCCTTAGTTGGACATGAATGCCGGGTTTTAGAGCTTCAATGTACAATAATGTTGCCATTTTGTTTTCTTCATCTGAAGTTTACCAAATCCATTAATTTATAGCCATGTTCCAATTCTGAAACAACCACTTCAATGTAAGATTTACTTCTTTAATTTCTTTTTCATGCAGCAACAGCAAAGCATATAGATCTGATCATCCTCGACTCTGAGACTTGGAGCATCATACGCTTTCCAATTTAAACCATTTTTATAAGAGCACATTTCACAAACAAAGCTGCCTTGCTATTATTCCAACCAAAATACTGTGAGGCCTATGAGGAAATTCCCAATAATAAATTCTAAAATGCTTTATAGATAGTAGCGGAGCAAATCGTTATGAGAACAAAGTGTCAGGGGATGAACAGAATTGGTTGTTCTTTTTTTTCTTTAAAGATTTTTTTTAACATTTATTTATTTTTGAGACACAGAGAGAGACCAAGCACGAGCAGGAGAGAGGCAGAAAGAGGGAGACACAGAATCTAAAGCAGGCTCCAGGCTCTGAGCCATCAGCACAGAGCCTGACGTGGGGCTCCAACCTAGGTACCATGAGATCATGACCTGAGCCAAAGTCTGACGCTTAACGGACTGAGCCAGCCAGGCGCCCCTTGGTGGTTCTAACTAGCAACAACAACAACCAACATTTAGCAGGCATTTGCCGTGTGTCAGACACTCCTGGAGGTAAGGGCCATTATTATCTCCATGTTAAGGATGAGGAAACCGAGGCCCAATGAAGTAACGAGTGGTCTAACCCCAGAGTCCAAGTTCCTATCCGCTATTATACATACAGATGCTGTGGCTCTCGTAATCATTTCACTGGTCAAATATGGCATACCTAAATTCTCGCAAAATGCTCCAAACACCAAACCAAGATCTGCTTCAAATATTGTTTAACCTTTACGGCCGTGGAAGAAGTAAACAAGCAGCACACTCTGAAAATCAGAACGGAGTACATAAAGGAACCAGTGAAGCATTCCTACCTCAAGTCTGTCTGTCCGCATTAATTTCTGTGCAGCAGCCGCAGCAGCTGCAGGCACGGGGACCCCAGGATTCCCTGTGACCAACATTGGTGCGGTCGGCAAGATCTCTGCTGGAACCAGGCTTGGAGAAACAGGTCCCAGGTAGGGATTAAAGGCTGCTGATGCATTGGTGGCTAAGCTTGGTGCAACTGAAAACATTGGCTGAAAAATAAAATAAAAAGCAAAATTTAATATACAGGTCTTGGCTCAAATTTGATATTCTACATTATATAATCTATCCCTCATCCATCCATCCATCCATCCATCCATCCATAATCCATCCTTCCTTTCCGCCCTCCCTCTTTTCATTTAATTCTATGTTTATTTACTTTCATTCAGGATAAGAATGTTTCTTGAATAAGCATTCCTCAAATCAATGTTTTTCTAGAATACAATAGGTAATTTACCCATTAAATTTTCTGCTGGGATTTTGAAACTTGGTGTCCATAATGCTTGTAATTTCTTTTTGAATAATAGATCAATTATTCAATACAGAAACTTCCTGGGTCACCTAATCTCCATTTTTATCCTGATATAATCCTAGAAACTTGTCTAAGAAATACATTTCATAATTGCTACGTCAGATGAACTTGAGAGATCTGTTTACAACTGTTAATGGGTTGCAAGTGTCCTATTATCTGGAATAAATAAAGCAGAACTCCCAGCGGATAACAGAGTTTCACAGTCAATATAAACTGGAAATAAATCTCATGGGACATGTGAAAGATGATGATGACACCATTTCTCTTGAACACACGAGGTAAACTATTCGGCATATTCACTTGTTGCAGGCTCTTCCAAAGAAACTGTAAATATTCCAACAGTTTATCACACTCCTGTGAAACGTTTAACGAAGAATTTACCTTACTAGGGAGAAGCCATTCTGAATGTCTGAAAGTCTGAAACAGAAAACTTCTAAAGAAATGCTACACGGTTTAAAAAAAATACACATGGTATTTTGTGACAAGATAGAATTTCTGCCAGAAATGCTTTAATGGATATCGGAGGATGTGATATGAAGATCTGCATATCAGAAAATATATCTGTTCTTAAGTAGAATTAAATAATTTACTTGAAATCTACTTTAGTGATTTGCTTTTCCAGTTTTTAAAGCATAATCTAGCTCAACAATTTTCTGCCCGTGGGTGGTATCTTTTAGCTTCCTAATTCAATAGATTTTCAATTCTTGAAGTTTGATACTTTGTGTAATAATAACGTTTGTCTCCAAAATACAAAAACTCATGGACAAAATGGATCCTGTTTTTTAAGGGACTTTTTTTTAACAATTTTCTTTACCCTGTGGTATAAGGAACAGAATCGTGGACAAATTATTTAAAATGAAGGGGACACTAGAATGTAGCTAATTCTTCCCTCCTATAGAAATAAGAAGTTAGATGAACCCTGAGTTTACATAGTATTCAAGAGAGTTTTGGAATAAAGTCTTATATAATTAAGATGTAAGGGTAATTCCCATAGCTCAAAAGAAATGTTTAAAATACACACACACACACACACACACACACACACCCTTATTTAGGCTGGCCCTGACTTGCCCCATATTTAGAAGGGTAAAATGGAATTCAAGAATTCTCTTTTTCTTAGGGCAGTGGTTCTCAATTACGTAGGTGATTTTGCCTTGTAGGACACATTTGGCAATGTCTGGAGACATTTTTGATTGTCACAGCTTGGGGGCGCTGTTGTGTCTCATGCGTGGAGGCGAGGGATGCTGCTAAGTGGCCTGCAACACACAGCACAGCCCTCACAACACAGCAGGATCCAGCCCCAATGTCAGTAGTGTTTAGGTTGAAAATCCCTGTCCTACGGGATGCACTTTTTTCTCGACTTCACAAATTGTTTTAGGACAGAATTTTTGCAGCTACTGTACACGTTCTTATTAAGACCATGGAAAACAGAATATTTCATACATAATCTGATTCACTAGGAAGAAGAAACAATATACCATACATTCCACTCATATTTTCAAGTTGTAATTATGCTTCCAAACGTGTTGGTTTGAATGCTATGGTTAGCTGCCCTGCCAGGTCGCTGGCTCCTGCCTAATGAAGTGGCCTAAAGTAATACCTCTGGTCCTCAGCCCTGTCCCTGCCCAAAGCACTGACAACAGGAAACCACCTGAGCATTCCAGATACAAACAATCAATAATCTGTCAGAAACTGGGGCCCAGAGCAATCTCTCTCCATCTACAGTTACTTGAATAGCAGCTGATTTTTTACTGCTCCACTGTCTACTGGCTGCTAAGGCAGTGCCAGGACAAGGGTTGACTTGTACAGTGAGTATGTGCTGAACTTGGACTTCTACTCAGAAATATCCAGGTTAAACATACACTGTTACATATACACTGATTGTAATTTCAATGAGACCAACACTCTAATTTCTTATTAGGTATTTAAGAATTATAAGCAACCAAGCACAGAAGACCAGAAGACCTGTTTAAAATACGGACAACAGTCTGTATCATTCCTCTTTGTATTCTATTGCTATGAATTAACGTGTATTTTTCAGGTAGAACCTTCTTAATGAATGCATACTTTGGAAAGTTACTGAGATGTTTATGTCCCTGTACACAATCTACCAGAATTATTTAGAAGCAGAGGTCAAATTTACAAAGCTATTTGGCGGCAAGAAAAATCATTTATTTTTAAGAAAAGCATTCTTACTTGAAGAGAGTAAGACCGGGGATGAATAAAATTCACCTCTGTTAAATCTCACTGCATAAATTTATAATCCACAATGCATATAATGCAACAGTTACATATTACAGATAAAAGAATACTTCTAACTAAAAATATTGATCTTATTAACTGGCAACAATTTTCCTGCTGGATTGTTTCTATTGAGTTGTCATGTGAATGGATTTTCTGACTGAATTCAGCAGAGCAAATTCAAATCTGAAGAATTTTAGGGCACTGTCCCCATGCGAAATCTAGCAGCTTTAAAAATCTGAAACAGGGGCGCCTGGGTGGCTCAGTTGGTTAAGTCACCAACTTCGGCTCAGGTCATGATCTCACAGCTCGTGGGTTCGAGCCCTGCGTTGGGCTCTGTGCTGACAGCTCAGAGCCTGGAGCCTGCTTTGGATTCTGTGTCTCCCTCTCTCTCTGCCCCTCCTTCAGATTCTGTGTCTCCCTCTCTTTCTGCCCCTCCCCTGCTCATGCTCTGTCTCTGTATCAAAAATAAATATTCAAAAAACTCTTTTTAAAATTCTGAAACATCAACTATTCAGCAAGCGCTCTCTCTGTTCTCTCTCCAGATAAGTAGAGCTATTTGCTAAACAGGTAGCCGATCGATGATGATAATAGCTCTATACTATGAAACTTGATTCCAAAGGCTGCTCCCAAAAAGTGCAACATTCCTTCCGTTATTTTGAGGTTTTACGCATTTGTTACATTCCTTTTTCAAAGAGCACCTTGCTGGAGGTAGGTCACTGCTTGGTCTTATCAGTGCCCTAATCAGATTAGTCAAGCTGGGGAACTGCTTCACTGCCAATTCTCCATTCCCAAAGCCATCCTGCAGACAGTTCGGCAGAGTCGCAGGGACGGATATTAATGCTATGGTATTATCAAGTGCACCCTATTTTCTCTTAAATCTCCACAGGATAACATATAACTATGTAATTGGTGTATCTGATACTGACTACATTCTTGTAATAATGATTTACAGGTATCTTTGTTCCTGGAAGGCATAAGGAAGGTTGACTTATGATTGCCTTTTGGCAGTGAACACCCTCAGCAGAGAAAAAACAAACTGCAATCTTATGACGTCAGTGCATTTATGGGCTAATCACTTGTTTGTTTTAAATGAGACATTCTGATTCCATTAAAGTAATCAGGCTTTATTATAAATTAAAATGTTATTCAATTTCACATTATGACCCTAGTTAAATGTGAGCAAACATGATTATTACTAGACTTCCCTCTATTTATTGTGTGCCAGGCATTGTGCTAAGTGCTTTACCTATGTTATTATATTTAATTCTCATAAGAGTAAAATATAAACGCCATAGGGCAAAGGAAAAAAAAAACCTCCATTGTTTCTGTTTGGAGTTGGGGGAGGGGGGCGGGTGGCACAGATATCTGTAGAGTTCACTGCCAAATCCCCAGAATCTAGCTAGCTGCCTAGAACATAGTAAGTACTCAATAAATATACACTGAATGAATGAGTGAATGAATGAATACGTGGACGAATTAAATTATAGTCTTGTCGGGGGGGGGGGGTGGTTTCATTACTCCCTCCCATTCTGCAGACAAGGAAAAGCGCTCACACAGATTATGTGTCCATAATCATAAATGAGTGTATGTAAGACTTAGGATTTGGATACAGGTGTGTCTGATTTCAGGTGATTCTGAAACCTGAGGTTCTCAGTGCTGGCTGGCCATTAGAATCCTCTGGAGAGCTTCAACCCCCGAATGCCCTGGCACTCCCCACTCATCACATTCTCTGCAGTACTTTTTAAATCTCTTGGGTAATTTCAATTCCATACATTATGTGGTCTTCTACCATTTAAACACAGAAATAGATTCAGATTTCTGATTCTGCGTAAGGTCTCTAGGGAGACAGGTTTTCTTACGGCTTCCTTCTTAACATGGTTTTTCCCTCTACATTGAAGGTTGCTCCTGCCCAGTCCACTTGTTTAATTCCTAATCATGCTTCAAGAATCACGACTCTTTCTCTTGAAGCTTCCCCTGATCCACCCACATCTCCAACTCTGACGAGGTTTCTCCTACCCTCTGTTACCACAGAACTCCTCGGCACTCGAATTTGGCAATGATCACCACATGTGTTTACTTAACCATCTCTTCTACCCTGCAGGCACTCAGACTGCTGCCTTATGCAATGTGCTGCCTTCATTCTGCATCCAGCCTGTGACTGCGATCTACGCAGGTCCCCTACACACATTTGACTACACACAGTGACTGTTATTAATGGATTTACTAACTGGCTTCTCCAGCACACAAACTAATCAGCAAATGCATTAAATGTTTTCTAGTATAGATGTTTGAACATTAAAAAAAAAAAGGAGAGATTTCATGTTACTTCCTCCGCACCTGAAAATTTAATCATTAATTTATCTCGTATGCTTGTTTGAAAAGTATGATTTACTTTTTTATGCTGAGCTAAGTTTTTTTCAGTAATATATTATTACCATGCTGTAATGTGGCAAATAGCATAGGGGCCCTAACTTATTTTAATACATGATGTGAATCACGGTTTATTTTGCATATAATGTTTGTGACTTTTAACAAAAAGTTAATGGAGTGCATATAATAAATAATATCTAATCAGTGTCTGTTGCAATTTACAGAAGACAAATTTTGTCAGATTTTTCTCGATTTTACTTGTGCGTGCATATGTGTGTGTGTGTGTGTGTGTGTGTGTGTGTGTGTCTTTGTAAAGGTTGATCCTGCAAGCAGTAAAAGAATAAACCTTTATTTTCACTCGACAGCACACAATCAAGGTGTATGAAACCATGTTTCTGGGTATACACAATCCTATACAGGAGCTACAGAAGTCTCTGTAAACAATTGTTTTGCATATAAATGGCCAAAAGCTAATGGAAATTCTCAACAAATTCACATTGCGATGTCCTTTTTTTTTTTTTTTTTTTTTTATAAGAAGGCAACATATGACTGGAATTAAAATAAGAAATACCATTTAAAGTCCGCTTCTGGACGGACTCGCTGACTGGGCAAATCACAATGACCACCTAGCTTTAATTTTACCTTACCCTTCAATCAGTTTTAATGAAGTAATAACACTTAAATAAAGAAGACTGACGTCTGGCCCATCAAGTAAAAAGGTATCACCACATACGGCCTGGTCCCTAAGATTTGGGCCAATGTCAAGGTGCTCCAGGAAGCACAGACTCCTTGACCAAAACAGGCACTGGAAGTACAGGTGGAGGGAGCACGACTCAGGATGACGGCCGTGGAAAACATTTTACCAGAAACACTTGGTCATGAAGTGGCCTTATCTCAATCACTAGCTGAATACACTGGAAGGTAAAGCACTAAGAGCCAATTTAAGAACTCTAGGTGTTCCTGGACATGTAACAAATGATGACTTCAAAGCTTTCAGCACCCAACTGCCAGCTGCTGTGACAAAGAAACACCGTGACAGCAAAGGTGAGGCGACGGGAACTGTAAGGAAGCTTCCAAGATTTTGGCTAAGTGCAGTAACTCAGAATTTCTTTATCCCTAGGCTACTTCAAATTCATGAAATGCACAGTAATTCAACTTGAGTTATGTACCTCAAGGCGGCTAGGTGTGTGTACCTGAAGGGAAGCTGCCATTGGAAATTATGGATGGCCAACGTTATCCCTGGAGAGCACAGAGAAAAGCAGATGAGGTCACTGCTAGTGGGACTCCAGAGCTCAGATACAGCTCTCCATAACCACTACTTATGCAGAGTTCTTCAAGGGCAATGACAGCTGGAATCAACAGAATTTGTGAAGACACCTTTCTGGGATGGACCAAAGGAATATACCAGATGCTTCCGAGTTGTGAGCCACAAGATACGGTCTGTATTTGGTTAGGTTGTTTGGTTTTCTTGTTGGATTATCTTTACATCAGACAGTGCATGGCAATGCAATCATTTTTTAAAGTAGTAGTTAGAAAAAAATACAAATACTTAATTTTTAAAATTTGGGTAATCAAGTCCTACAGGTCTTCCATTTATCTTCAAATATCAATATAATAAGGAGAAATATGATCTTTTGACATTTTTATTAGGGGCTTAGAAATGATAATAGAATTAATGGCAGTTATTTAATCATGTATTATGCAAATTTTAGGGAGGAGACAGAGATAAATTCAATTTGTTATTTTCAACTACTTATTTTCTCATCTTACAAAATGGGAACAATTGTGTTAGAAGATTGTTAGGAACTTGCAGAAAATATATTTTAAACGTTCACTGTATGTTGAAGAAGGCCAGAGATTTCCAATGAATCAACCACGGACTCAGAGCTATGGTTGGTGGATGTCTCCCACTAGTGTTTCTACAGCATTGATGCCAGAACCTGAACAGCTTGGGATAAAATCCTTGTCCTGCTACACACGAGCCATGTACCTTTTGCAAATTATTTAACCTTTCGGAACCTCTGTATCTTTATTGCTGAAGTTGAGATAATAATATCTACTTCATAGGACGGTTGTGAGGATTTTTGATACAAAAAGTAGTGAGTGCAGTAAATGCCCTTAGAGTGTTGTCTTTGCTCCCAAAATGTTAAGCCCTCTTTCTGGTTCTTGGCTTGGCGCATTTCAGAACAACATCATAAAGTCCACAAAAACAGGAAACTCTCCTATAAATCCCTGAATTCCCCAAGTCAGCCCAAGGTCATATTCTGAAGATCTTAAAATGAGAGACCCGGTCTCTGAAAATTTATGAAAAGAGGAAAACCCAATTGAGGGACATAGTAGCTATTGCCTGGTCTCAGTGGTACTCTCACCAAGCCCCTGGCTGCCTCTGCTAATACATATCTGACCATATGCCCCATTCCATGCCACAGTCTCTATAATTGGGCTTGTACTCTGGCTCCTGCTCATGATTCCTTTGGAATCACAGGGGCAGGTAAACTAACACAAACCTCTGCTCTCTTCCTTGTATTTGGGGAAGGAAACTCCTTACTTCATTCTTTCACTCATCAAGAAATTTTTGATCTCTTGTTATATGCCAGGCACGATAGGAGATGCTTCTGGATTTGATTAGAGCTTCCCAGCTCCTTCTCTTCGTGGTCCTTCAGGCTATGGTTTGGGGGCCAAACTGGTTAGCCCTAGAAAACTAAGATGCTTCACCTACTTGACTACAAATCATGAGACTACTCAGACATTCCTACTCTTCCTGCTATTAAGGATGTGCTCACAGTTATCATCTTTGACAGAACCACTACCTGGGTTGGATCCACATTTGTGCTCTGTCTTCAAACACTAACATCTGTCCTAGCAGCCATCCTGGCTGCTTCCAACCCTGTTATAATCCCTATTTGTAGACCCAGCATTAAAGTTCCAGTAAGCAGCTGGTAATGACCATCTCATTTATTTCCGAATCTCTGTATCATGACCCTCATCAAAACAGGGCTGACTACACAAAGAATCGCAAAGTCTCAGGTGGGGTTTTGAAGGCAAATTTCCTGGATTAAAGCCTTCTCCACAGTCATTAAAGCCCCAAATACTTTAAAATTGAATAATTAAAACGACTTCTATATTTGTTACCAAAAAAGTCACCCTGAACAGAGTCTATTTTAGACTGTGATCTCAGAATGCCTGTAGCAGAAGGGTAATTCCACATTCAAATCTAGTCATATCAGGGAAAACTAACACAAAGCCTGAATGTGCTCACAACTAATATAAATAAATGTTTTGTCGAAGTAGAGAACTTTCCACCAAAACCACCAGAAAATGTGATTTTTCTGATGGTTTCAGAAACTGTGATTTCGTGATTTCATAAACACCACGTTTGTTACTGTATTTCACAGACATGAGCATAAACATTGTTTATGGTTCGTCCCAGGATTACCCACGTGATGCCCCTGGAATGGCCTTGAGGGCAGAGCTCAAGGACTAACTCAGGAGATGGGCCAAGGCTTCACAGTGAGCTGCTCACTGCCATGACCAGCACTGGTTTCCACAGCGTGGGAATTACACTTGTTGACCTCGAGGTGCTCCCGGTCACAGAGAGGATAGAGACTGGCGCTAAGCAGGCTTTAAATGTTTAAGTGGAACAAAGTGTCTCACATCAATGAGAGATCTTCTATCAGCTAAAGTAGTAGCCACCCCAAGGATTTATCAGATCTTTGAAACTGTGCGAGAGCCAGTTGCAAAAGAAAGCTCTTATCCTATATTTTGTGCTACCAAGAATGATCATAACTAAACTTCTTTAACCAAATCTTCATGCTATCCCAGTACAGATATAATATTAGCAGATATCACAAAAATAAATTTAAGATATCATATTTTTAACTGAGTTCCCAATAATGGAAAAAAAATCAGGTTGAAACAGACACAGAATTATAATATTCTCTCACCTCAACTGCATAGTACTGATAATTGGTATCACTGCCGACGTGATATGGAGATCCCTCCCACCTCGAAATGCAATCCCCCCCTCTTTTTTGGAATGATTGGTGCATTAAGTTCTAAGAGAGAATAATAATTACATTGAGTTCAGGTGTTAAAATGTATTTGGAAAAAAATTAGTTAGCACACATGCTTACAATTAGCATATCAGAAACCCATGGGTCTTCACATTTCCACAACCCTCTAATATTGCATATAAGTTAGTGACATAAATTACTGAAAGATATATTCTCATCATTTCAGATTTTAACATGCATTTAAATACAGAATTAGTAGATCACAATTAATATCAGGACTCCTTTTGCAATCTAAAATTACTTAGGATATTAACCTTACATTTTTATGAGTAAATGTGGGTAAAGGTTATTAAAGTCATTTTTCATATATATACTCCCCCAAACCCCAAGTAAATAAATATGTGCTCAGAATCAAAAGTTATTCACATATCCAGCTCAGTAAACATTAAATCTCTATGATCACCTACAGTTTAGAATATTTAGCTCTTCGCTTAAAAGCCCTGGGAGTTTCTTTCTCTCCCGATTAGTTCTCTTTTAATGAGACTTGCAAGTGTATGATATTGATTCACCACTATCAGAATTCTCCTAGCATTTGTAACTACAAAATAATTGCAATCTGAGTTTAAAAGAATCACAAGCTATGCAACAGATACTCTTCAAGGAAGGAAGGAAAGGAAGATTTTTCTCAAAATTAAAGATGATCTATGCCAAATTTTAAAATTATTATTGCCGTTATAGTCTGCAAATGCACAGACTATACTGGTGAGTCTGATGACCATTTTAATACCTGCCAATCTTAAGATTTAACGTAGAGAGAGTTTTAGGGGGAAAGCATGCTCTAATGTAAATTTCCACATGACGTGGCCACAAGATGAGCAACTTCACAGTGTGAAAACTGGTTCCGGGTTTGCTTGATAATTTTGCTAGAAAATGCTGGAGAACTCACACTGTTGCCTATGTTCACCTGATGGAGTGCAGTCATCACTTTATACTGAACCTGAACACTTGGAATTACAGACTTCATGAACGAGAACTGAAAACACGCTTACCACAGGTTGTAATGGGGCACCAGGCATCATGGCATTGGCTAGTTGCATTTGCTGGGCCAACATGGCCATGTTCTTCTGCTGAATCAAGTTATTGCGCCCATTTATCTCCAACTGCGTTTTTAAGTGTGGGGGTGGATGAAGATATTTGCAGTTCTCCCTGGAGCAACGACCCTAAAACACAAAAGCGGAAAACACCCTCTTAAAAAAAAAAGATCACAATGACACATCTTAAAAAATAAAAACTATGCAAGCCTACCACTTGGACCCGCCATGGGTTTCTAACACACTGCACTGTCCATATCAATTTACAGTACATCTGGAATAAGTAATGAATTCGCCCAAATGTATTATCAAATTGAGGTGTTAGGACACTTGAAAACGTTTGGAAACTTACAGGAAATTATCTTAATATTAGCCCTGGTATTTCTAGATTGGAGTTTAAAAATCTACAAACTGCCAGGGTAATATTAAAATAAAGAATATCAAATAAAGAATATTAGCTCTTTGCAAATCTTCTGGTTAACTTTAACGAACCCAGAGCATCATGAAGTTTGACCATCTATTTTTACTCGTACTGAGTTCCAAAGAAATGAACTGGGAGGATTCAAGGCACGCTGACTTTTCAGTTAAATACCTTTACAAGTATCTCATAACCAAATTAAATTACTACTAAGCTTTACAAGCCCATATATTAAGAAACTTACAGGTGAAAAGAAAAAAATTCCCACATATTCTCACTGTATATACAGATGGCTAAGTACAATGAAACACTGGTGAAAATATAGCCTGTTTAACCTTTCAAAGTCTTGTCTCCACTGCCCAAGAACTAAACAACAGTAAGAAATAGACATATTTACCCTCCAAAAGATTTACAAAGTAAAATGGAGAAACAAAATAAGTTGCTATAAAGTAAGAAATGTGAAAAAACCCTTCCTTTGGGGATGATTCTTCTCACTGGAAATACGTATTAAATTGGGGCGCCTGGTTGGCTCAGTTGGTTAAGCATCTGACTTTGACTCAGGTCATGGTCTCATGGTTCATGGGTTTGAGCCCCACATCGGGCTCTCCGCTGACAGCTCAGAGCCTGGAACCTCTTCAGATTCTGTGTCCCCCTCCCTTTCTGCCCCTCTGCTGCTCCCACCCTGTCACCTGTCTCACTCTCAAAAATAAACAGACATTACAAAAAATTTCTAAAAAGGAAAATATATATTAAAGTCTATAATATGCAATACTGTGAGGGATTTGTTTCATATTATTTCAATACTATCCTCATTTCACTCTTTCCATATTATTTCAATATGTTGTCAAGTCTTTATAGTAACAGGTCTCATCAATTATTACCTTGACAACTTCTTTCACCAATAAATCTAATTGGAACTGTTTGTGAGTGTCAAAGCATTATTTAACTGCAGCCGTCAACCACCTTGCTGGGCCTTCTTTGATTTTTCTAAGAAAAATCCATTTACCATAATTTGATCTTCAACTGTACACTGACTCAGCATGCTTATGTTTGTGATAAAAATCTGTTACAACCCTAATTTGAATGACCTACTTCTGGCTTGTTTTGATTCAGGTTTTTAGGAGTAAGTTTCTGCACAGGGCTAATGTCATAGGATACTGCTTCATGTTTTAACAAGCTTTACGCAATAAAGCATCACTAATAATACTTTTTAAACCAGAAGGCAGTAGAGGACAGTAGTTGATACAAGGAACGTACAGTTCTCAAGACTTGGGGTAGAGGCCGAGGTCTCTCACACATCAGCAGTATGAATTGCACAAAAAACTTTCTTTAAGTCTCAGACTTTTCATCCATTTCAAAATTGCTATATAACCTACACCACAGGTTTATTATGAAGACCAGAGAAGATAACGCATACGTCATGCCCTTGGTACTGCATGGTACTCTGTGAGCTAGGTAAAGGTCAGGAGGTGCTATTGCCATCTGCACCCCCACATTTTTAACTGTATATCCAACAAAAGAAAAACAAAATATTGACATGAAGGTCATTTTTATAATATCTCTTCGTTATGCACATTGATATGTTCACAAAGGAACATTTATAGATCTGTGACTTATTCTGTATGAAATCATGCTTGATTGAGATCACAAGTATATTATCGGCTTGAAAGCATCTGCACAAAAAATAACTTTTACAAACAAAACAAAACAAACAAACAAAAAACAACCCAAAAACACACTGAGTCACAAGACTGACCACAGAGAATGACTGGCCAACATAAATCAGTTCATGGATAACAAACACTTAACTGATTTCAGGGCTCTCCAGGTGAGGTGTTCTAGAGAAAACCCGCTTTTTCAGGACAAAGAACAGCTTGGCTCGAGGGGAAATTCTGGTTCTCAGTATCTCCAAGTCATATTTCTTACTAATATTGGATCTTTACAAGTGAAAATAAGCAGTTATCTTCACCCTGAGGATTTAGTTATTGTCAATTCACTCAGATCAGTTTCTATAGCTCCATAAAAAGCACAGAGGGAGCCCTGGGCCTTGAATCAGGCCTTGCCATTACTAACACTAATCTTCATAAACTCTTCATTTTGAGCGCCTCCCTTAACACAAACCACCCAGCCCCTTCTACCTCTAAACACAGCACAGGTTGAAATAATGAAGGAGAGAAATCGTATGGGCTTTATATATATTCCGTGTCAGTAGAGGTCAAACCTTTTAAAAGAAGCTCAGACCTGTGGTTTGCATTTTGTTATTTACTACATTCAGGAAAAATGTCATTCTATTGCATTTCTTACATATGCTACCTTTCTATGCACAGCTTGATTCGATTGCACTAAAACCTCACTTTCAAAAAGCTATGTTCCTAAGAGTCAACTGAGGATATTTTGTGAAAAAGTATACAGACAAGCAAGCCTCTTCCAGAGTCTGTGGCAATAGACCTGGGGGGCCTAGGGATCTGCATTTTAATAGTATTCCAAGTTATTCTGATGTAGCAAAAACAAAAACAAAAACACCAAACAACAACAACAACAACAACAAAAACCACTACAAAACACAATTCTGCAAAGCCACATGAATTTTTCATTGACATGTGTGGAAAAAAAACAGAGTAGCCTCTGCAATTGACATTAGATAAACTCAGCTTCCTAGAGAGTTCAAAACGTGTTTAATGCTGACTGGGCTGCTGCATAATTGTGGTTTGACAAATAAAAAGGTCAAGAAAAAGTTAGAATAAACATCCTCTTCTAAAGGACTGCCTAAAACTCTGGAGAACATCACCAGCATTTCTGGTGAAATGAATTTTTGGAGAAAGAAATCTTTCATTAAGATTTAAGACAGGGAAAAAAATGGGGGGGGGGTACCTGGGTGCCTCAGTCGGTAAGTGACCAACTCTTGGTTTTGGCTCAGGTCGTGATCTTGTGGTTTGAGTTTGTGCCCTGCATCAGTCACTGTCAGCCGTCAGCACAAAGCTCACTTGGGATTCTCTTTCTCTCCCTCTCTCTCTGCCCCTCCCCTGCTTGTGCTCTCTCTCTCTCTCAAAATAAATAAAATAGACCTTAAAAAAATCTTTAATAAAGAGTTAAGGTAGGGGCACCTGAATGGCACAGTTGGTTAAGCATCTGACTCTTGACCTCAACTGGGGTCATGATGTCACAGTTGATGAATTAGAGCCTCAGGCTCTGTGCTGATAATACAAAGCCTTCTTGGGATTCTGTCTCCTTCTCTCTGCCCCTCCTCAGCTTGTGCTCGCTCTCTCTCTCTCTCTCTCTCTCTCTCCCCCCTAAATAAATAAATAAACTTTAAAATATTTTAAAAAAAGAATTAAGGTAAGTACACCATGGGTACCTGTCCAGATTCATCTATCTCTGAGTTCCCAGCAACAGACCTCACTAAGCACTCACAAAAGAATGAATGAACACTTCTTAATAAATCCTTAAAGATGAATTCTACTCTAACTCAATTCTGGGACAATGAAAATAACAGAATGAAAACTAACTCTAACACCAAACTGATTCTTAGCTGCACTAATTTAATGATGCTTTTATTCAGAGGCCAGTAATTTCAACACCCCATAAAGCTTGCCACAATAAAGGGACAAAAGGTAACAGAAGGTTTATAAGTTTCACCAGAGATGAAACAAGATTTGTGTAGAGATTCCATGTATTTAGTGTCTAAAATCTATACAGTGACAATACATTCTAAAAATCTAAGAGCAGAAATTTAATCCGCATCTAGCCCTCACACATGCAAATTTTTATAAAGGAACTATATTCTAAGTCATCAAGAGATTTCACCTCAAGATACATTAAATTGGGCTGCTAGGATTAATGCCAACATATAAATATAAAGTAGATTTTATTCCATTTTGATTGCTCTATGCAGTTTCACCTATTGCCATATAATTGTACATTTTATCCAACATAGCTTGGTTCAAAGAGCAGAAGAGCAGCTTTGTTAATTACATGCTGTGTGACCCTGTGGGAGTTAAATTCTCTGAGTGGCGATACCTTTCCGGTGGAATTGCAACAATACCATTGATTTCATTGGTGATACATAAGGGTCGAGCAAGACAGTGGGCCAACTTCATACGTGGTTCCTGATTTAACAGGCTGTCAATAAATGTTAATTATTTTTCTCTCTTTTTTAAAGTTCTCAAGCTAATAACAAACAGCAGTTGCTTAATTTCACACTGTCTCCATTAAAAGTACTAAAAAATAATGCAAATAGGACAACCCAGTGACAATGCCTGTCAATCATCAATAATACAATATTAGCCTGGCCCTTAACGATCATTCTGTATTTGCCACATCCAGTACGGAAAAAATGCCATTCTAATACATTTCTTACACTGTTACATCCTTGTGGTTTGCTTTTGTTGACTACACCGACATTTTATTTTCAGTGAGCTGTCCAGCTGGCTAGCAGGCCACTTTATAGAGTCCATGCCATAAATACCTTAGACGCCGCTCAAAGAGGCTTTTTATAGGTTAACTAAACACAGATTTCAAAGACATCATTGTAATGCATATATGGTGTATTTTAAGGGAACAGAGGAAGTTCAGTAAAATATCGATTCAGATTGAGTCCATTTTTCTCCAATAATTTTTCTACATCTTTAAATTAAAAGTAATCTTTCCAAAAAAGTTAAAAATTTCCCCTTGTAATCTTAAAAGCCTGTATGATGAGATCGATAATGATCATTCAAGAGATCAATTCCTCAAGTCTTTAATATCTGAAGTTATAAACTGTTCAATTGTGAATTTAAGGATTTTCTCACTAGCTGTTGAAATAGGCACAATTTTGTGATTAACAACAAAGAAAGCCTATGTTTAGATTAACTGTGTGAGCTTCAAAATTAGTGCCTGATTAAACATTAGAGTTTAATAATATGTGCACTTTTAAATATTAATAGTGTGAGCATATATGGTACATACCTAAAATGATATGAATGTATATATACTGTATGCTGCATATAGTGAGATATAAAAATAGAATGGAAGAATACAAAATTGAATGAAAGTACAGGTGGCAATTCAAATATGAGAAACTATCAGCTATTTTTAATATTTAAGAAGTAGCTAACAACAAAAAAATGAAACATCTTACTTAAAAGCTGGCTAACTTAAAACAAAAAAATCAAAATTCTATTTGAAAACTAGAACTAATTTTCTATTTTTAACTATACTTCTTCAATCTAAAATAAAAGGAATACTGTGATTTATGAGGTCAGAATGTAAAAAGACATCTTTTAAGCTGCCAAATGGTAACTATGTGGTAGAATTAAAATTATTGGGTCATATTTGGGTAGACTCTGGAGATAAAGGGGCAATGAAAAAATTATAGGAGTACCAGCTAATACACATAAGTCTTTTTCCAAATTTCACTGGAAATACTGGTTTTCAGGAAAAACTGTTCAAACTGTAACCATTTATTTCAATTGTTAAAACAAAATCAGTATTTCCTTTGGACAAATGATTTTAACCAATGTATCTGAAGCACTTTCCAGAGATATTCATTGCTCAGATATTGGCCAGAAACTCTGGCAAAGGAATTTGGTAGCTTCCTATTGAAAATTTTTACTGTTTTTTTTTTTCAGTTAAGATGATACAAATATCTCACAAAAATTTTGCCAAAGGAGAAAAAATTGGCAGCCAAGAAATATCATTTCATGCATTTCCAAAAATGTTTCTTATGATTCTACCATGCTAATTTGTAATTATCAATCCTAATGCAAGGTGAATAAATTTACATATATATTATCTATTTTAAAATTATAAGCCTCTTATGGTAGGAAATTTATGGCAGTTTATTTATTTTCAATGCTTATTTATTTATTTTGGAAAGAGAGAGAGAGCACGCACAAGCAGGGAGAATCCCAAGCAGGCTCCATGCTGTTAGCACAGAGCCCTATGTGGAGGCCTTGATCCGGCAACCATGAAATCATGACCTGATCTGAAATCAAGAGTCAGATACTTAACCAACTGAGCCACCCAAGCGCCTGTACGTCAGTTTACAACATGATTAAGTTTTGAGAGAAAATTATACGCACACACACATGCACGTACACCCATATACACTGTTTTGTTTTCATTTAGGTGAATATGAGTTTACCTCTAGAAATGAATTTACTGGCTTGAAAATATTGAAAATATGATAACTGTACTTAACACACAGGTATGCTGTGTTGGTCTTAGATGTATGTTTCCTTACAATCTACTTGCCTCCATAAAGGACTTGCTCTAGCTTACAGGAACAAATACAGGAACAAATACATCCTAAAAGGAATCTCAAGGTCTCCAAACCTCAGCCCTATTGACATTTTGGATCATATAGGCTTTGTTGTGGAGCTGTTCTGTACATTGTAGGATGCTTAGCAGCATGCCTGGCTTGCTAGATGCCTGTCACACTCCCGTCCTCAGTTATGACAATGAAAATCGTCTCTAAATACTGCCAATGATCCTGGGGGGTGAGGGAGAGGCAAAACCATCTCCAGTAAAAAGTCAACCACTGTTTTATACCTAATGGAAAATACTGGGGGCTACATTAGTCTGCTTTGGCTGTAACAACAAAATACCATAGATCAACTGATTTAAACAAGAGGAATTTATTTTCTCACAGTTTCTTGTAAGAGTGCTTTCTGGCTTGCAGACAGCTATCGTCTTGCTATTCTAATCGTACAGCCTTTCCTTGATGCATGCACAAGAAGAGAAAGTTTGTTCCCTGGCATCTCTTACAAGGACATTAATCCTATCAAATCAGAGTCCCACTCTTCTGACTTTAACCTTAATTATTTCCTTAGAAGCCCCATCTTCAAATATAGCCACAGGGGAAATAGAGCTTCAACATAAGAATTTTAAGGGGGCACAAACATTCAGTCCAGAAAAGGAACACACATAATTAAAACTGCCAACCCAAAGCTATTTGTAATTAGCTTTAAATATCTTCATACTTACATGTAAGTGTCTGGAAGCTTTCTCAAACATAAGATAATAGATTTTTACTATAAAACTGGACTCGAAAAAGAGTGGGTGGTTGACCAGTTATTCCTTCTAATTTTGCCAAATTCTAATAGCTGCAGCTTCTAAAAATTCTCAAGGTATGAATATGTGAATTTCAGTGTTTATTTGTCTTTTATTTGAAATGGAAGCAAATACAGACTGTGGTATACAAAAAAAAAAGTAAATAATTATATTCCAAAATCATACTAATAGTGTCATTCACCTGTTAACTACAATACCAGATAGGCTGACGTATATTTTTTAAAGTTTTACTTCCCTACAGAAAGTCATTTCAGGATAAATAAAAGTGAGACATATACCCCTTACTTTGAAAAAGAAGCTACTGAGGAAGATAAATTAAGTAGCCAGATAACTCAGAAAAATAATTAACAATTTCTGACCACCACCTGAATTCTGGTGGACCCAGTGCATAATGTTGTTTTTAGTCCTATGCAAATGTATACACATGTATGTAAATCATTATATATATACACACACATATATACTCACTGCAATTATGTACCTATTTCTAAGAGCAGCATATGTATTACAAACTGGCAATTCTGCTCTTGTTGCAAATTTAAGAAACATAGAATATTAGATTTAAAATTTGTATTTCATGTTTTACTTGGAAAAACACGTAAGGACTTTTAATTTTTTTTTTTAAATTTTATTTATTTTTGAGACAGGGAGAGACAGAGCATGAACAGGGGAGGGTCAGATAGAAGGAGACACAGAATCTGAAGCAGGCTCCAGGCTCTGAGCCGTCAGCACAGAGCCTGACGTGGGGCTAGAACTCACGGACCGCGAGATCATGACCTGAGCCGAAGTCGGCTGCTTAACCGACTGAGCCACCCAGGCGCCCCCCCATAAGGACTTTTAGAAAGTGACAGAATAAAACCTAAAGGGACACTTAACTATCATTTGTATAAATTCCTAATGTAGTCGAAAGGATATTTTCATTGTTTTTCTTAGAATGTCTCCATGAAGATTTTTACTGATTTTATGTTATTGTTTTATTGTGTTGTGTTTCATAAAGAGTATACTATACTACATTATAAACACACACAGTATATATACTCTTAATAAACCAATATTATGTTTTACTATATTTAAGTAGTATATTTTAAATAGTAAATATATAATATTCACATATTAACAGTAATTTTCCTATTCACTTTTTATTCTCAAATATTATCATGCTTTAATCCAGAAAACAAAATGGGATTTCTTTCTCACCCTGTATCTATTTCAGATTTTATCATGTGGAAAGGCAAGAAAATATTCTTAAGCCAAACACTATTTCTCCTGTTTGAATTTCCTCATTGGACTTTCAGGTAACACCAGGAACAAATGCTTAGAATTCTCAGAGAACATGAAGAAAGGAGTCAATTCTCCCTTTATTTTCCTAGGTATTTAATCAGTAGTCTTCTAAACTTAACATGAAGTAAACAGCACAACACTAATCAATATTGGAAGCTTAACTTTCTACATTCATCCAATCAACATAAGGCCAAATGCTTTGGGCTCAGGTCAACACAAGAGCTGGGAAAAATTTCTCTTATCAGTGAGAGAGAAAAGCAGAAATTTATGCATGTATTTTTACTGAAATATTCTCAATTTCTTTTAAGTTATTTTACCCCATATACAACATATTTTCAAATGAAACACAACAGAAAGCCAACTTAAATTTTCCCCTTTCTTGATCCCATTGAAAGCTCATGTTCACATACACACTGACTGGGGCTTAACAACGTTTGAGACTGCCAGAACAAGAAAGAAAGAAAAATACAAACACAGGTACATACACAATCTACTGAGTTTAAATCTGTCATTTTGCCACGGCCTCAGAGAACGTGGAAGAATGTTAACAGACTGTTTCACTTGTGTTAAACACCTTTTCATCAAAGTCTAATGTGAACTCAAAGCAGCAATTTTAGGTTAGACACTTCTAGCTCATGTTCATAGGGTGTGCTAGGCACTACTTCATAGAACATTCCTAAGTGTGATGCTGGAGATGCCTGGACATTAAAACCAATAGTGACATTTACAATATCCCAAAATATCCTGAATGCTGACGCAAACTCCGTGCACTCTAACTCAAACATCGGGATACTATGACTTTTTTCCCAGAGAACTTACGAGCTTTAATTGCACAACTCCCATTAATCATCTTGAAAACGGCCTCACTGAAACTCTACACATCTAGAGAAGTATCACGTAATGCCTAGGAGCCAGAGGAGGCAGAAAAGGGGAAAAAGGAAACACAATCACACACATTCTTGTTACAAAAACACCACTCCTTTCTCCAAGCAGCTTTTGTCAGTGAGAGATCAGGGATACGTACAACTGTGACAGCAACCGTATGACGAGCACACAGTGTTAGCAGACAGTCCTCTGGAGAAACTTCAGCCTCCCCAGTGAGGGCCCACAAAGATCTCCTGTGAAGAAATGCTTACGACAGCATGCCAGAAGAAGAAATGGGCTCACTTCTTCATTCTACCCGGGACCTCCTCCACCGCACAGACTCCCACAAAAGTGTGTAACTTACTGCATGAAGTGCTATGAAGGGTTTAATTGGCACCTACTGTCTCCACCTATTCCACGGTCTTCCTGCGTTCCCAACATGGGTCTGGCCAACCTCCCTGAGTCAAACCAGAGTCTCCATGACCTTGTGAAAGCCCAGTGACATTTGGTAGGTGCCAGCATCATTAAACAGTCCAACATATCTTGGCTGCTTTTTTATGGCATCATAAAATTGGAAATGCCAGATCACTATGTTTCTATTATTTTTTCAATTGCTTCATTATTTTCTCCGTGCAGCAACTGTCAGACTTCTAAACTATTTGTAGCAGAAACACTTCTGAAGTTTTACAGCCTCCAAATCAGGCACTCTCCAATCCTGGCTGATAATTAAAAACCCTAGCATTTACATAATAAAATTTAGTGCTCTATTTGTAGTGCATGCCTTTCAATTGAGAAACACAAAATGTTTTACAAATAGTACCCAATTCATCATACCATTGTTATGTGGATTACAACATGACAGTATGTATTTATTATATTTCTACGGATTTCCTGAGGGTTAAAAAAAGATAAATTTCTTAGGTCAAATGCCTAGACTTTTTCCTGAACAATCTGTTGGAAAACTTGTTTGAGCAGTCCTTTATAGACCTATTCCAGTTCCTGCTACACTGGCAAAGCAGAAGTTCCCATCTTTAAATACCCCTCCAAAGGTGTGTGTGTTGGGAGGGGGACGGTTCCTTGTCCAAGAGCACATAACTAGACGGAGGCAGTCTAACCATAGAGTTGGCACTCTTCACCACTATGCTGGAAGTATGCCTTCATACTGATGACCGCTTTGACATGCTCAAGTACGTATGTATGTGCGTATGTATGTTTTTCTAATCACGCTGACACTAAAACATAGATGACTCTAGCCAGAATATGTCAGAACTGAAGGAATGCTTCAAACCCCTTTGAGTTCTACAAAGGAAAAGTTGTTTCACAGTATAAACCACTAATTTCTGAGAAGACGAATCCATGCAGTATTTCCGTGTAATGGAAACCAGGAGATTCCCTTATAAATTTCAGTTCATCTGTCATTCATTTTTTTTTTTTCTCCCTCAGCAGGACTTACAGAATCAATAGTAGTAAACAACTGAACACCAAACAAGTTAAAATTTTACTTCACGCTATCCACTTCATTTAGACACCTAGAGAGGCAAGAGATTTCTTGGATTATCTATGGAGTCCCCTGATGGGTCTCTGTGATTTGGATACATCGCAAATGGATATTTGGGTATATCAATGGATATACCAATGGATATCGGATATATCACAAATAAAGAAAAGGTGATTTCAATAAATTTTTAATGTTTATTTTTTTGAGAGGAGAGAGAGAGAGAGAGAGAGCACATGCGAGAGCAGGGGAGGGGCAGAGAGAGAGGGAGACACAGAATCCAAAGCAGTCTCCAGGCTCTGAGCTGTCAGCACATGGGGCTCGAACCCACAGACCGCGAGATCACGACCTGAGCTAAAGTCGGACACTTTACCAACTGAGCCACCCAGGTGACCCGAAAAGGTGATTTTAAATTTATTTTTTAACGTTTATTTTTGATAGAGAGAGAGACAGAGCATGAACGGGGGAGGGTCAGAGAGAGGGAGACACGGAATCGGAAACAGGCTCCAGGCTCTGAGCTATCAGCACAGAGCCCGACGCGGGGCTCGAACCCACAGACCGCGAGATCACGACCTGAGCTGAAGTCGGACACTTAACCGACTGAGCCACCCAGGCGCCCCAACGAAAAGGTGATTTTATATAGAAAAAAGGTATATATTCTTTATATACATATAAACATGTATAAATGCATATTAATATAAATGCATAAATGTATATTTATACAAACATAAATGTATAAACGTGTAAATACATATTTACATAATATACATAAATATATATTTATATATACACATATATACATAAATATATATACTTACATATACACATATATAAATGTATATTTATATAAACATACCTTTAAATATATAAATGTATATTTAAACATATATAACTGTACACATATATTTTTATATATATAAATTATTTACATATATATAAAATGAAAAACCTAAGTGATATTGAAAGGATGGCAGGTTTTAAGGGGCAAGTCTTCTTATTCAGCAGTATAACAGAAACTAAAGGAAATCAAAGAGGCAAAACATTTTGGTGAAGTCAGCTCAAGAATAATAACAACACTACCTTGTATTTATGAGGCATTTGCTATATTTGTACTTTCTAGATATACGTGCCTACCAATATATTTTTACATATCTAAATAACATTTTTATTAGCTATGATAAACTTTAAAGAACAATATCATGCGATATTTTCAAAGTCCCATTTCAACATTTCCTTTGCAAATCTTTCATCCGTGTCCACTAGTTGGGAGAGTATATACTACGCATATGAGGAGTGCTTAGATAATTTTCTCAACTGTAACAGATGTCCAAAATTTTGTTTGTCAATTACATGCAGAAATTATTGCACTATACTGTTTTCTAATCTTTCAGAGATGTCATTGTCTTTGCCAAATATCAGACACCTTTTCTCTCCCCAGTTTTTCATTCAGACTCCTCTGTAACCTCTGGGATTCCCTAACTGAAAATAAATGCTGTCGTTTGCTGACCTCACAGATTTCGTTTCAAGTCCAGCGATTAAAAGCTATTTCTTCACATAAACAACAATGACAGAGCAACGAAGAAAAGGTGAGGCGACAAAGGTCCTTACCACTGCTGACCACTGTCTCCTTCAGACAGATCAACTTTGTACTTGAACAAAATGTGCTCAATGACACTGGCTCTGTTCCTGTGGGTGAAGCACGCCCCTCCCCCCACGTCCCCATGACAATTTGCTAAAATTGTGCACAGCCATCAGCCCTCTCTCAGACTTCAGGCTGCAGCGAGGAGAAAGACAATTGGCTCACGAGCCCAAAACACATCTCTATTGGATGCTGACTGCAGCAGCATAGGCAGGAAGGGCGAAAAAAAAATCTTGAATAAAAAAAGCAGTATCACCACACAGGTGATCTGAGCCTGTCTTCTTCTATCACCCTTCTTCTACCCCCACCGAATTCCACTGGCTTTCTAAGGCAGGTCCCCAAATATCTATAAAGAAACGACACTCAACAAAAGTTCCTTAAAAATTGCCACTGGGGATACAATGGGAGAGAATTATAAGAAAGAATTTTGAGAAGGAATTCATGTTCTAGTATCCTTTGGTAGCTTTGTGAGAACGGATCCATGTTACCAATAAACAAACAAGTGAAAAGAGATGTCTGGGAACTATGGAACTCTTACAAACGTCTATAAGATGACTCTTTAAGACAGAAGGGTACTGAAGTCATCACTTAAATGCAGGCCCTTGAAAAAGCTTAATCATCACAAGGTTGCTCTGTTTTAAAAGGCGATCAGAGGCTGCAAAGCGTATTCTTAAGTGTTTATTTAAGATGCAAAGTATGGAGATGTTGGGCCTCCCAGGAATGTCAGCCATGGCAACACTGGTTTTTAATAAGCCGGAATGTGAACCTAAGAGGGAAAAGCACAGGCTGCTGTCACATGATGTTTTTCTCTTGCTATCATATCAACAACATTTAGGCCGAAAGCCCAGATCTGCTAAACTCCAGGCTTGGGTGCAGTGGGTAAAGCAACGTATGCAAGGATTTTACGCGCTACCCCTGGCTAAAGCAAGTGGTGGTTAGTAGCAATGGATGTTTACCTTCCTTGGCACTTCGTACATGCCTCTCTCCTAACAGTATCACACCGCTTTACTGTGCATTTTTACACACCTTCTTCCCATACCCACTGCCTCCAGAAGGCAATGTCCTGACTCAACCTTGTGCCCACCAGCTAGGCCAGGCCAGTAAGCCCAACAACTGTTTGCCAAGTGAATGAGTCCTGCCTATATTTCAGAATAGAAGATAATCTGTCCAATAACGTTCTCAAAGATTTCTTCTGCATCTTCTCCAGGACCTCTCTCAACTCGCAAACTACAGTCCCATTTTCTCTTCATCAATTTATATTTCCCTTTTTCCCTAGTCTCCTCCCATCTGTTCCTTTTTCAGGTAACTTCTTACTACCCTTACCAAACCACATCTTTGTACTCTGCTCCCACCCAGATAAGATATTGCACTTGTTGGATTTATCTTTGTCCTTGGCTCATTAGGCATAAGCTTCTCATCTACAGGCCTTAGAGATCTGCACACAGGAAATGTCCCAGGACTTGACATAAAAAAAGCAATTGAGCCCCAGCTCAATGGTTAACATCACATGAGCTGGAAATCAGAGTTGTTTGTTCAAATGTCAACTTTGATATTTATTAGCAGTGAGATTTTGCATTAACTATTCAACCTCACTAAACCTCAACTTCCTCTTCTATAAAAATGAAGATAAGAATACCATCCTAGGCATGTTGTAAGTATTAAAGGAGAGAATGTACACAAGGGCCTCGACTGTGTTCTGGTACTCAGGAAATAGAAATTACTTTCTCACTCTCCTAGCACGTTCTTTACAACCTTGCAGCCCCTGCTTCCTGCTATTCAGCCCGTATCTCTGGACACGCTTGAAAACATCCTTTCTCTTCCCTCAAACTCCTCTTTTCCATACTCCTTCAGCTCACCATCGAGACAGAATCTCTTCTAAAGAACTCACACTAAGCCTCTCATGGCTGAAGATGGCAAATGTATAGTCCAGCCCAAAAACATCCAGGGGAGCCAGGGAGACCTGGATTCACCGGACCTCCCCACCCACTAGCTATGTGACCTCATGCAGGTACTCAACTTCCAGCCCAAACAGCGCCTTCATGTGTGAAATTGTATCCAACTAACATAACTCCTGGGTGGTTATGAGAAAGCTTTCCCAATGCCCAAGGTAAGATTCAACTACTGCTCATTTCTCTTACCATTAGGAGACTGGGCATCTGTATTTTAAAAGGAGTAGGTAATAACAGCTAATCATTTTCCTAAGTTAAATTTAATTATGAGAGGTGACCCTTTCAAATGTCACTTTCTGGGGACATTTTCTCTCTCACTGTCCCTCCCTTCCTCCTCTTTACTTTCCTGCCAGATAGAATAAACTCACTGTAGTGAATTCAGCACCTGTCAAATTGTATTACAGGTAATTTCTACAAGTCTGTCTACCCCTTTAGATTAAGAACTTGTTAAAGACAGGGCTAAATCTAACTTAGCAACCTAAGCATTTTTAGTAAATGTTTGTAGAATGAATAAGCAATTTAAGAGACGGGAGGGCATTTCCGATGTCCCAGCTATCATCTCACTGCGACAATACTGTAAGGCCTAGGCCATTGGTCCTCAATCATGGCTGCACGTTATAAATAATAAATTTCTATACCCAGCATCCACCCCTAGAAATTCTGACTTAATTGATCTTGGCTGGATCCCAGGCAAGCTCTCAGATGATTCTAATGATTGCTACTCTCAGGACCATTGGTTAGTCTATATATACCAACCTGCATTCTCATATACACATCAATTACAACCTTTTCCATAGTTCTTGTAAAACCGGTATTGGCCAATAACTCCAGGACAACAGCTAATGTCATCTGACTATTCCTTAATTGATATTTCTGTCTCTAGACTGTTTTCTTCACAGCTCCTTTCCTATTCAGTGGTAGAAAGGACAAGGGACTGCACCAAAGGAGCTGCTGTCTTTTGTTCCCTTGGGCATAGAGTCGTAGGACGATGCCTCAAACCAGCACCACCTGTTTCTGAACACCTTGTTCCCAGGAAGCAAAGAGCTCATAAGAAAAAGAGGGTCAAAGGGATCCACATCATCAATGTATCCATGAGAGCAGCCCTTAAGTATTATTCTCAACATTGATGGTACACTAAGGAAAGAGTGTACCAAAGATATTGATTGCATGGTCCTAGACATTTCCTTTCATTCTCATCCTTTGGAGGCTAGAGGTCTTAGGCGGCTCCTATGTTATCTTGACAGTATCGCTTTTGTGACTCAATTATAAGTCGTCTATGTTAAAGTTAAAGTTTTTATAGCTGCAGTAAAGGTTTATGAAGGTAAACTAGTATGTCATAAATTTTCAAATAAGAAGATAAGAGGTCTCCACAGGATTACTGCATTTTGCTTTGGAAGACCATTACAATGGATAGAATCCTTTCTGTAAGGGTGACCTCCTCTGTGTCCTATTCAGGGGTAATTCAGGGGTCTGTTGTTAACTTTCATAATAATACCCATCATTTACCCTCAAGGCAATCCCAAAAGTGATTCTTCTTAGCCTCCTATGTATGACAAATGAGGAAACGGAAGCTCTCAGAGGTTAAATATCCCATGAAAGGCCCCACCAATGTGAAGTGGTGAAGTTAGGAAGTACTAGACATGTCAGAGTTAGCATGCATCCGCCCAATGGGTAGGCGGGATATAGACAATCTAGGGCCTGGGGGCAACTTTAATTTGTTGTTGCTGTTTGCCTGCAGACACAACACATGATTTTACTATAATCCAGGGATAGAAACTGGAAATTAATATGTGCTGCCCCCATTAGAAATTATCAAAAGTTAAACAGAAGGGTTTCTTTGTGTTTCCTGCAAACATAACAGAGCATACAAGGTCTATGAAATTGTTCTAAAATAACTAGATTTATATCTTGATAAGAAATATAGTTCATGTTCACAGACACACATATGTGGACACAAATGAAAGGGAAAGCAAAAAAGAAGAACTGATCGTTGTCTCCTAATCAAACTGAAGAGTAAGCTAGAAGATAGGAAATGAATGGGGAAGGAAGGAAGGAAGGAAGGAAGGAAGGAAGGAAGGAAGGAAGGAAGGAAGGAAGGAAGGAAGGAAGGAAGAAGGAAGGGCAAGCTGTTGCCTTGTCAAGTGTTATCAAAGTGTTACTTTGAATATACTTCATATTAAATCTTAATATCTTCTAGAATAACTCATTTAAACATTTATTCACCATCTATTTGCTGACAGCTCTCATATGTTCCATGCTATGGGCCAGCGGAGACAATAAATGAATCAGACATATTCCATGAAGGGACATAAGACATGTATGTAAATAACTAGGTAAGGATAGAAGGCAGAAAGGGTGATAAGGAACATTCAGATAAAGAGTTCTCATAACTTGAGGGAAAAAGAAGACAATGCTTCCATTTAGAAGAATCAGATAACAGCTTTGAAGAACAGGTGGAATTTAAACATGAAGCATTGGAAAAGATATCCAGGTAGAGGAAATAGAATAGTCTGAAGCATCAATGACAAATAATACATGCATTATTAAGTGAGAAATAAGTATGAAAAGTAGTCTGACTCTAGTTTGAGGACAGTTTTTAAAACTGAGTTACAGATTGTCTACTTCCTTTTAAGGGCCAAGCAGAGCCACTGACGGGCCAGGGGTATCATCAGTGCATCAGCAAAGCTGTACTTCATGAATCCGTCAGATAGGAGTCCAAGGGCTCCTGAAGTGGCCGAGGAGGGGACACCAATTAGGTAATTATTTTGACAGTCCAGGCAAGACTTGACACAGAACTGACCATTCTCCAGATAATCTCCCAGACTCATTTTTTTTCACAATCTCTCACCCCACTCCTATTCTAATGCGTGCCAACTCCCCACCACCCCTCCCAACCACAGTAAACTGAACTGAGTTCAGTGACTGTCACAGGACATCACTTTGACCATGCAGATTCAGTTATTAAAATACTCTGCCCTTCCAGGTTTTTTTTTGGACTGGCTAACTTCTAGTTATAGAGTTAAGAGTCTCCAGTTAATGTCACTTCCTTCAGGAAGTGTTTCTTTTCTTTTCTTTTTTTTCTTTTTTCACTTCATCTTTGTTTAATGTTCTGGCTGATTCCACAGCATTCATTACACTTTATCACAATTAAATGTCAGCTGCCTGTTTCCTTCACCAGACCAGGCTCAATGAAGGTAAAACCAAGACTTTATCTTCCAAGTTGCATTCCCAAAATAAGAATACCTAGAATAGTGTCAGGCTCATAATAGGTGTTAAGTCAGATAGGAGTCTTACAAAGCAAAATATATATTACATAATATACATACAATACATGCTTAATAGACATAATATAAATACATGTAACATACCTTATCTATATGTCTAACTTCCAAACACATCTAGAACAGTGCGTTTTTCAACATCTGGTAATGTTTTGAAAATTGCTTATTGACCAACTGCCAAATTAAGCTTTATTATTTTACAATTTCTTGCAGCTTAATAGCAAATTTCTGGTTCAATCATTAGCCCATCATTCTGTTTCACTGTTTTGTTGTACCAAGATAAAAACTGGACTCCACACTACAATCACATCAGGAAAGAGTAAATAGTAATTACTCAGAAGTGTCAATTTGGTAGGTAGCTTGACAAAAATTCTGAAGCACTGCTCAAGATATACACCAATAAAATGAAACTACATTTTTTTTCCTGTTATAGTATTTCTTGTTGGAATAACCATTTTACATTTTTCCTGATTTTGTAAAAACCAAAGCAACAAAAAACAAAGTTCACATTTGCCTCATTTTATTCTCCCAGTAGCTGATATTGATAATTTTAATGTAGGTTTTCTGAATGTGCCATATTCATCTTTAATATTTTAAAATAACAATCATGCTACCCACCCTAAGATAATTTTACAATATCACGAAACCAAATATGAAAGCCTTTTTAAAATTAAAAGAAATTTTTCTAAATCGGTGTAGTAAATGCACTAACATAAAAAGAATAATCAGTATATATGCCTACCTTCTACACAATTTTTCTAAAACTATTCCAGTGAGTCATAATCATGTGATTAAGTTTCAAATTATCCAAAACAAGTTTAAGTCTCTACATGCAACTATTTTTAGTTCTTTCTAAGATTATGTTTTGTTTTATTTCATTTCATTGTTAGCACTTACCTAAAAGTCAAAATAATTTCAGATTTCATTTAAAAAGTTGTGGTTCCCAATTTATAATAAATTTCTCTTGTACTGTAATTAGGACAACTGTTTTTGGTTTGTTTTGATTATATTTTAAATAAACTGTGCTCTGACAAAGACCATTTAGCAAGGGAGGTGTTTTTTTTTTTTTTTTAATATCACTCTCTGGAAGAGAATAAAATTGATAATCAAGTGGACTGATTATACAAACAAAAACTAATTCTATTTACAATCCATATTCTACATTATAAACTGCCAGGGTTTTGCTGAAGTATACTAGCTTACATGGGGCAGGGGGTAGGTTCCCCTGCCCCCACGACCGTGAGGGAATGATGAAATTACTGGAGCCCACACAGCACACAGCAGTAAAAGACTGATAATGTATCCGTCAATGGAGTTATTTTAAGGAAAGATTAAACAGAGCACCATGAAAGGACCAAGAAATACCTTAAAACAATTCAAGTAAAATTTTACAAATTATCAACAGTCTTATTTATGTTTACAGCATTTTATCAATCATTTGAGACTGAACAGCTCTCAGAATGACAACGTTCTTGGGGCACCTGGGTGGCTCAGGAAGTTAAGCATCCGACTCTTGATTTTGGTTCAGGTCATAATCTCACAGTTCGTGAGTTTGAGCCATATGGCCATACGTCGCGCTCCATGCTGACAGCACAGATCCTGCTTGGGATTCTCTCTCTCCCTTCTTCTCTGCCCCTCCCCCCTCGTGCTTGCCCTCCAGCTCTCTCTCTCTCTCTCAAAATAAATAAATTAAAAATAAATAAAAATAAAAACGAATGGCAATGTTCTTATCTGCCGGATTTTCTAAAGTTGGGGAAACTTTCAGATGAGATCATCCATTTTTAACAGTACATCACATACTATATTACATGGGCTTAACAGCACTGTCTGACTGTATTTCCTCCTTGTATAGTCCTGCCAGCTCACTATTTATTGTGGGAAACTTTCTGTCATTTCTCCTTTTGTTGTCTTTCCAATGATACATTTATTAACATGTTATACCCCTCCTTATTCTCCACGTTTTTCTTCAATATATTTCTATGGGTCCACTAACGCAAAAACATCTGTCAATTTACCATAAATCATTTCTTATACCTCAGTTTTCATAAATAAAACACTGCTCACACAAATGAACAGATGGTTCATTTAAACAAACAGGTAATCCCCAAACTTTCTTTCTGAGAATTTTAATCCACTTCTCTTCTTTTACCTGACGGCCTACCCAAAAACCCAAAAATCAAATGTGAAATTCGTATGATAAGAAAAGGTGGGGTGGGCCAGACCATAAAGCCTAACACAAGGTAACCATAAGAGAACAGATGATCAATACTATGAAGTGTCCTTCATACTGTGAAGTGAACCGAAGTGGACAACGTGCAGAGGAAAACACTCTGGGAATCATTTTCACATGCTTTTTCAATTAACTTCACAATGATCAAACGAGTAGCTAAGTACTTAAGGCTCCCAAAGAGAGGTGAAATGACTTGCCCAAGATCACAGAAGTAGCAAAAAAAGTTTAAGTCTCAAATTCAGGTCTGATACCAAGTTGGAGGATTATTTCCTCTGTAACATAGGCGGCTTCCCAGTAATCCAAACAGCCAGAGGGTCTAAGTGGTAAAATAGCACACGGGTGGGATTTCAGGCCATTCGACAGCCAGTGGCTAAACAGCCACTCTCTCACTGGCCTAAGAGAGATGAATGCTTTATTCAGGGGAGGTATATTCACAGAGAGTTCAGGCTGTGAAAGTGAGAAAAGGAAACCTCATTCAAAATGGAGTCGGGAGGCCATTAAGGGGGAGCTCTCCTACACTGTCACCTGGCCAGCCTGCATATTTCCGGAGGCAGAAGGAAGATTTCCTCTCAGCCTGGCAATAGTAAGCTGCCCTCGTCTGCTGCCAATGAGAAGCCATCATCATTAGGAACTCTCATTTTCCTCCAATAAACTTTTGTTCAAAACAACGCCTCTCAACTTCCTCCTTCCCTCTATAAAGGGATGCTCTCCTCCTTTTGTTCTCCAGACTTGCCAACGGTTCGCCAGAGTTTGCCTATTTTGAATTGAAATTCCTTTGCTATTTCCAAATAAACTAATTTGCTGCTCAGTAACCTTCATTGTTTAATTTTTAAGGTTGACAAAGCGAAGTAAGCGGAAGTAATCTAAACGCCTAGTTTGGAAATCTACTTTACAAGCAAGGTTAATCCATTCACTGGATGTCTTTGCTGAGGACTACTTGAATTTCAGGAAGACACTCATGGTAAAGATGACCTAAGTCATAAGGGTATAGAAAGATCTGCACTCATTAAACAAATTCAAGAGTAATGGCGGTTCCTGTGGTTTTATGGTGCCTAACAATCTAAGACACAACAGTAGCACTAATCTGTTCAAGCGGGCTAAAGGTAAGCTAGCACACCAATGTGCTCCGTGAAACGTATTATATACCAAAAGGGCAGAGAAGAAAAACAGACTTCAACAACAATCAGGACTGCCATATGATACCTGAGTTTACAATAATTCATATTACCCTGTGAAGAGATGAAAATGTACCTACTCACTCTTATTAACCCTGGAGCATTAAATATCTGCTTGGAAATCTTAGATTTATAAAACAAAATAAAAGCTACCCATCCATATTTTTTGTTTTATAAATTACGAACACAATGGTTACATAGAAAGTAAGAAATAAACTGTGGATGATAAAGGGAAAAGACAGTATCATTCATTGTCTGTGTGCTTCCAGACTGAGAAGTAGATAGAATCTACTCAGCTAAAGTCCTCCCAGAACCAGACTCCATCGGACTACTGCTCCTGTGTATTTCCCTCAGAGCACTGGTCATCCTGTTCTTATGGTGCTTATTTATATGTTTTCTTACTGACTGAATGATTCCACTAGGGATATAAGATCCATGAGGGTAAAGCCTGGTTTCTCCCAGCTCACACTGAGCCAAAGCGTTAAATAAATACTGTTACCCTCTTCTCCCATTTGCTGACAAGAATTCTGAGAGCCTGTGAAATTAAGTAATTTGTACAAAGTCACAGAATAATTAAAACAATGGAGACTCATCAGCCTGATTTCTACGTACTGTATAAACAAACTTGGCAGGCTATATTTAGAACAAAGATAGTATCAAGTTGAAATTCAAATAGCCAGTAGTGTTTAAAATGCATCAGTTAAGAAAACAATCTCTGAGGACCCTTTTCATTATATATAAACACAGTCAGACTTCTCATAGCTGTCGCCACAATACACATTATGTTATACTATGGATTTCACATGAATTCACTATGTCAGTTGTTGTTAATTGTATATCAATATGTCATAGTCAATTCGTGTGAAATCCATAAGCAAAGTTGTCTTTGTTACCCTTTGGGAAAAAAAAAAAACAACTCAATTTTGCCCCAAGGTATTAGTGTTGCCACTATAAAAATAAGAGCAGATGTCAATGGTTCTCGCTTTGGATGATGTCGTGAAGAAAATCTATCTGATACTCTTGATTTTAAAAGCTATATGTTCATCTTAGAAAACCATGTAGGATGAACTGGATGTTGGTAATAAAAACAGATTCATACTAAACTGGTTACTCTCAATAACTGTTAAAGCTCTATAAATTAGGCACCATTTTTCAGAGAGGTTCTTAGGTAAAGCAATATTTATTTATTTTTTTTAAATTTTTTTTAACGTTTATTTATTTTTGAGACAGAGAAAGACAGAGTATGAACGGGGGAGGGGCAGAGAGAGAGGGAGACACAGAATCGGAAGCAGGCTCCAGGCTCTGAGCCATCAGCCCAGAGCCCGACGCAGGGCTCGAACTCACGGACCACGAGATCGTGACCTGAGCCGAAGTCGGACGCTTAACCGACTGAGCCACCCAGGCGCCCCAGGTAAAGCAATATTTAAAATCATTTTATGCCTCCTACTACAAGTGGTATTTATAAGAATTGAGGCCAAAAAAAAAAAAACAAAAAAAAACCCAAACGATTCTTTTGAGAAAACAATTTCTACAAATAACTGACGTTTCTTTGCAAGTAACATTCAAATTTACTGCACCAACTGTTGTACATACATAGAAAAAAGGAAACTAGATCTACAATTTTGCTAATACCTTGTTTTTACATCTATCTATTAATGAATATATATTCATTGCCTATTAGCTTATCACTATGCTGGGTGACAAAAGATAGAAAAAGAAACACAAAATGCAATTTCCACTAGTAAAGAGATCAGATGTGGGAGGCATCAGTGGCATCTCACTTCATGAGAAACTTCCTCAAAAAGAGGAAGGAATAGGGGCACATGGGTGGCTCAGTCAGTGAGCATCCGACTCTTGACTTTGACTCAGGTCATGATCCCAGGGTCATGGGATTGAGCCCCGCATCAGGCTCCACACGTGGAGCCTACTTGGGATTCTCTCTCTCCCTCTGCCCCTCTCCCTAGTCATTCTCTCTAAATAAATAAATAAATAAATAAATAAATAAATAAATAAATAAATAAAAGGAATGGTTAAAAATTAAAAAAAAGGGGGGGATGAATAAAGTTAGACTCAAATAGTTAAAGGAAATTTTTTCAGATCTGGAGAGGATTTTGTATTCCACCCATTCATTCTCTTGAAAAAGGAAATAAGTCTGTGGCTTTCTTACCTAGTAGTCCAGTATGGTTCTCGAGACTTCTAGCTATTTGTTGCCATTCTGTGGTAGGTTCAACCCTAAGAAAATGAAAGGACTGGAATAATCATGCCCCTTAAAAATGTTCTGGAACCTGGGATCAGCCTTGGATCAAACAATCCACTAGGATAGAGTCCAGCTGCAAGATAACGTGTGTTTGTAATCTATGTCACTGATTTACAAGTCATTCAATGTCCAGGAGCCCCTTCTATACCTACTTTACTGGGAATACGATGTCACTGCTTGGTAGGATCTCAGAGCTATCAAGAAAACAGGCTCACATAAAGCGGATTTGAGGAAGGAATGACACAGGACAGGGAGACAGCCCAGTAAGAGCTGCGTTGGAAGGACAGCCTCGTTTACTACATACAGGACTTTGGTCACCCTCCTCTGACATCTAGGCGAGGCATCCTGGACTCCTTTTAGGAGGTACCTCAAAGAGACAAGATAACAGCACTTTAGAAACTTAGAATCTCAGGCAACAAATTGTATATCACAGTAAAATGCTGGAAAATTCAACAGGCCATCTGCACAGGCATGTTTCCTGGTAAAAGCAGACAAAGGGCCTTGGGATTTTCAACTCGGATGAATTATCAGGCATACTTTTGCATCTTATATGAAGTTTCCTTTACGTTACTGCAAAAAGCGGGAGCAGCTAACCTTTCAGAACAATGTGACAGTATTGGTGGAACGCTGAAATATTCTGAAAGGCTACTTTGGTAATATATGTTCCTTCTTGCTGTGTATCTTATGTAATTTTGCCAAAAACAGAAAGGGACTGGGTAAGAATAAATGTTCAAGCAAACATACATTAGTCACAAATTAAAGATTAACACTTTGAATGCTTTGTATTTCTTGCTGCTGCTTAACAAAAGCAGAAATTCTAGGGTGGTTGTTTATTCAAAGAGGCAAAGTAGGTGTAAGCCTGGTTGGTTTCCAAAAGCATTCCATTCGTTTTCTGAGTTTTGAAATAGCACAAAATGTAAATATGTACAATGGACTCAATGAGTTCAACTCTGCCCCCATTAACACCACTGCACTAGATCTATATCAAGTACAGCTCTCAATTTTTGTCTCAGAAAGAAGCTCTGAAAGGTTTAATAGAAACATCCTGCAGCAGTAAGAAGGGAACTACTTGTTAATATGGATACAGAATTACCTAAGGAGGGAACCATATCCTAAAAAATAAAGCCCATCTTTAAAGACCTCTTGTTGCTATTTCTATCACACAGTGTCGCTACTTGCTATTTACAATGTAAACATGCTTTCTTTTTAACCAAATGAAGGGACTTACTGATGCTCCCTATATTTGTAACCCATGCTCAGTAAGAGAAACTCTGAAGAACCATTTGCAATTCATTCAGATGATAAAAGCTAAGAGAATGCCAATCCTTTATTACCAATTCCCTGCAAATTTAGCCTTTCTACCCAAAATAGAATCAGAATTCATCAGAATTTTAAAAATATGCTTCCCTGTGAGTTGGGGATGGAAAGGGGATAGACAAACTGATTCAGCATGCCTGAGGCAATTGTATGCTACTTCTCACTGCTTCCAATTAGGATGTCAGCACTTGGCCGATCAAATCTGATTTTTCTTCCCTCAGATATACCCTGTTTTTCATTGTGAATTATGCCAAGGTGTTTTATATAGGAACACCACTGAAATAATGCCTGGTGTATGTTTAGCAGAATGCTAAACCAAACTATGTCAGGCAGGAGCTAAATGCCCGGGGAATAAAAAACATGCAAAATTACGCCCCCAAATACTATCAACTTTCCTCTCAGAAGTCTTCTAGAGCTGTAAGTAAGAAGCATTGTCAGTTCATGTGTGATTTTTGGGAAAGTTGTATGAACCAAGTTTTCAAATGCAAACGACAAGGTCAGAAGGATGAAGGTTTACAGGTATGAGGATCTGGAAGGAAAAAATGGGGATGTGGCAAGGAGGTCAGGAGTTTGAAGGGTAATGTCAGAAACCTGTGAACAGAAGCTTACACCATTACATAACACATTTGCTCCTAGAAGTGACGACTTCGTGTTTCAAATTTGGGACCATCATTATCCATTCTAGGAAATTCTTTAATTTCTCCAAGAAAGATTTCCTGTATGTGTAAAACGCTACAAAATTCCTCCACAGTACTTAGATAGTGGGTGCTCAAAAAGCAGAAAGATACATTCGGGTTCAAATCCCACTCTGTCACTTACCAACCCTGTGACCTCATGAATACCTCATAAACCTCAGGGCCTCAGTTTCCTCATCAATCAAATGGGAATAACTATACTATCTACCTGCTATGTGGTTTATGAGGAGTTAAATGTAAGTTTGTATAAAGCCAATTCCTAGCACCTAGAAAATACCACTAGAATATAATTGTTCTTATTATAAGTTTATCTGGATGTGTTAGGTGAAAGTTTTCCAGTCTCTCTCTTACATAAGTGCATTTTGATGGCCTTGGTTTATTGTTCTGGTAAGTGGCAGTGGGGGAGGGGAGGTGGCGGCGGGGAGGTGGTTTTCCACAGTCACAGCTCCTGCACTGCTGTTCCACAGCACCAATACAAGAAAGAAGGCAAAATGCCTAATTTCCACTCAGACCAAGTTACCAGAGGACTACCACCCATTTACATCCATTTATACGTATGTGTCTGTGTGAGTGTGTCTGTGTGTGTGCAGAGAGCGAGACATGGACGTTTGTGTACGTATGTGTACACAAAGAGATCAATTCACAGAGATAAATAAAGGGCGGAAATTAATCCCCATTCAAGGTCTATAAAATATTTCATGTGAACTCGGAAGGATAAATGAAAGTGAATTAGGCTCTAAACCACAAAAGGTTTATTATTAATCTTTATTAAGGTCTACGTTCACATTTTCCAGTAACTCAGAAACGACTCCATTATCACCAAATTTTCCTCCCTTCCCTCATTTTAGAGCATGATTCACGAAGTAAAGATACTGTTTCCATTAGTTCATTTACCTATATACCTATGTGAGTAATATACATGTAGACTATGAGATGTGCTAAAGTGAATACCTCCCAAACACTGTCAGTGAAACGTTTCCAGATTTCCGGCTTTAACTTTCAACTGCTAGGTCTCTGAACCAGAATCACTGGCCATTTCCCACAAAATTCTACGCCCCCTTCAGCCCTACTTTTTTCTCATAGGGTGTCTAGTCGTACATCTTCAAAGACATAAACCCCGGACTGGATGCAGGTGGGTAGACGTAAGACCTGAACTGGGAATCGGAAGCACCCATGACCTAGACGGATGCTCTCAGTATAGGAACTGGGGGTAGAAAGCAGATAGAAGGAACGGGGTTCCACTCAATTACAAGACTGGGACTTTTAGGATTATGAAAGCTGAATCTAAAAGCCTTCACTAATCTTTGCTAATTTTTTTTTCATTTTTCAAATCCTGTTTGTACAGTACTGGTATGAAAAGATCCTTGATATTTTAAAATTTTATGTCCCCCAGGCCTTTGGAAGTGCCCCCTTCATCAGACTTGCTGTTTATGTGAACAGTCAACAATCATGTACTGAGGTGGGTGGCCAATTAGGTGCCCTCCCTAGCTGAGTCACCAAGCCTACTCAGAGCACAGGGCTTTAGTTTCCTCCCAAGCACCAACAAAATCAAATACAGGGATTGTTCCTGAATATCCAAAAACTACATGAATGTATAGAGTCTAGGGAAATCCTGTTAGCCTATAAAACAATATTGAATGCCAACAGCTCAGAGAATGGAGCTCAGAGAATTAGGCAGCTATAGGCCAACTAATCTCTGTTCTTACTGTTAACTTCTCTCATGCATTTCGGGAATGGCCCTGTAAGTTGATTTACCAGTCTTTAAATAAATTAATAGTAACCTTTAATCAGCTTTCTGAGGCTACGGGAGACAAATGAGCAGGTATATGCATATACCTATTACACACACAGATAGCAAGTATTCATTATTTGTTTCCTATATATATTTAATTTTACTATTAGGAGAATCAGAATTGCACAGGAAACATATGTGGATTAGAAGGGTACAATGGTACTTTACCAAGGTGAGGCTGAACTATTCAGACATAAATGCTTTCTGTGACTTCTGATGAAACAACACAGTCATTTGTTAATGAAAAATGCAATGAGAACACTTTTAGGAGACAAAGAGCACATACGAGAAAGGAACACTTTTACTGAAAATCTGCAACAAGAGAAGAATAATTAAAAGGGGGTGACTAAACACATCTTAGTGCCTGACTAAATGAAATCACGACTTTTGAAGGAGGAAACATACACTGTCATTTACTCTTTTCATATTTTAATTTTTTGAAGACAAATTTAATTTTAATATTGTGAGTCTTCAATGTAGACAATTCCCTTCTTTCCAAGGATCTGCTTTCTTAGCTTTCGTTTAATAACAGTTTTACATTCGACACCAACTGCAATGCCGTCTTGTGCTTGGTGCAGGGTTATGCTACTGCAGTGATATAAAAATAGCAAAGGCAAAAAAAAAAAAAAATACACAGCAGACCGGAATAGTAGACCAGAATAGCTTAAAAATTGAAGCTTTCAGATAAAGCTCTCTGAAAGAATTATAATAGTTACAACACCTGATTCCATGCTGTAAAAATCATTCTTCTTTCATTATATAATATTAAAATTACATTGGGGATTCATATTTCTTTCTCCCCACACTGATACACTATTAAAGTTATACTGGGTCTCAGAAGAGTTCAAAATCCAAGCTGCACTGGCCTGCTGTGTCTGTTTACTTAATCTATTTTTATAACACTGCGGTAGCTGAAACCAACATACCAAATACCTGCTTCAACATTCTGCACCGCATTGATTCAAGAGATAAAATTTATGAGAAACAGGCAGCAAACTATGTTTGTTTTTAATAAATCAATCTACTCTATAGTATTAAAGTCAGGGCCATAAGGAACCACAGCTATACTGTTTTAAACATCTGAAATACAGCCCGAAAAGATTTTAATTTTTTTTTTTTCTAACTCTGTTCCTTCTGCCAGGTGAGACAGTTGCCTACTTCACCTCTGCGAAATAACACAAGTTCCAAGTCGAGTGTCTGTATCAATCCTCCCCAGGTTTCTTGATACACAACAGGCTGTCCGGATAGATGTATCATCTCTACAGCAACCTAGCACAAGAACATACTATAGCTAAATTATTAAACAAAATACACCCTTGACTGTGAACACCTTTCTTGCCAAAGAACAATGCCAAATCTAACTTGTACTTTGTGAAGCATTTCTAACAATTCAGTGTACCCAAGAAAAATAAGCTTGAGAGTAGTGACAGAATGGGATTTGCCAATTAAAAGTTGTTGCCATAGAAACAGGCTTTAATATGTTCTATGAAAAATATGAACATGTCATGCTTTCTCTTTAGTCATTTACATTTGAACATAAAATGTGAAAAACACAATTATAGAGAGGAGTGTAGCTCCCTAAGGGAGCATCAAACACATTCTCTTGTTCGTAAAAAAAGAAAAGTTCTTTTTCTCAACCAAAAATGAACACATACACTGTTTTCTCGAAATTTTTTATAGATTATTTGAGTAATATATCACTTCAGTGTATGGTGTGATTTTTTTTTCCTAAAACTCAGCTTTTTTTTCCCCCCAAAGTACTCTCCTAGATTTATATTTTCTGAAAGTCTTCAAACACTGTGCTCTTTGAAAAATAACTTTAAAAATAGCTTTTGAATTACTCAAGGGGAAGATCATTACAAAGGATCCTTTGACATTCTAAACACTCTAAATAACACATGTTAAAAAGTATTTTAAGTACATCATTGAATGTTCCTGACTGTTGACTCAAGGGATTAATATGGGTTAGACTCTAGCCAGATGACCATAACCAGCCACAGGATATAAAATAGTGAACTACTTTATCACTTTTATTACTGTTTTACTAACATAGCCTATGACAAGAATTCTGGACATAGTGCTATCAGTCTTCAGGTGGTGACCCAGAAGATAAATATTAATGTTTTGTAGAAATTCTATCATGCAGTTCCCAGATTGTACTCATTTCAATATCACTGCACAAAAAGCAAGTGACACATTGAAAATTTGTCTTTTGAAAGGCTCAATCTATTATGATGTGACTTGATTCATTATGTATAAAATGAAGTCATCCTATGACTGATGAAAATTAAAAATTATTTATTCCTTCATCAGTTGAGCACAGAATTACCCATTCATGGGGGAAAGGAGCTGATAGAATACTTAATTAATACATTAATATTGTATGCCATTGATTATTCAGCAATGGTATGATTATTTATAACAGATTTTAATTGAGTTTTAGATGAAAGAGAGTAGTTAGGAAAGAGGAGCTTAAGTTTTTTAATCATAGATCACCCGAATTAAAATATTACAAGGTATGTGAGAGTTCCAGGCCTATAAATTCTTCTCTGCCTTCCCTTTGTGAGTATTTTCTCCCGCACCAAAGAGGGCTAGAGATGACTTTATTTACTTACAGCAACAATGGCTCTTGGAAGATTTAACCTAAGAAAAACCTAAATACAAGAAGAAATATTCTTGAAAAAAAAAAGGCATTTATTTTAAAATACCTTACAAATTCATTTTTTAAAAAGCCTTAAGCTATTTACCTTTCCAATTAGAGTAAAGATGCAAATCACATCTTGAAACTAAGTACTGCCTGCTGCGAACCAGGAAGAGTTCTCTTTCTGAGATTCTCCTAGAGATGTATAACCACTCTGGCGTTACATTAAAAAAGTATTAAGTAATTCTTAAAACTACACGATCACTCTTTGGTCTTCCTTTCAGGCCTAAAGAGTAGATAACAACTAACTAAATAAGCTGTATGAGAACATGCCCACCAAAGAATCAAATCTGCAAGCGATACTCAGATAAACAATTGGGCAACTCCGGAAACAGCCTATCTACTGGTACAAAGTTCAGAATTATAAACACCGGACAGTATGGGCTTATACAATTAGACATTTCCCAAGCAACACAAAGAATGTCTGTTTTATCGCGCAAGAAGGTCCTCCCTCTACAGATTTAGATTTCAAGTTTTAAAATCAAAAGTTGGAAAGCAAACATCATATAAAGTCTGCACCTGCCCGTGAGCGTTGAAAACAACCTGCTTCAGTGCCTGCCTGATGTGGTTCAACAACCAGCACCATGCCAGGCTGCCTGAAAGGATGTTAAACACTCAGGCTGTAATCTACTGGTTGTTTAGTTTCTTTTTTCTAAGATGTGTTGCTTGTAGAGTACCGTCATTACTGTCATTCAGTTTAATGGGTTTTAAATTGACAATGAAATGTAATTTTAAAAAAGGTAACTTCTAAAACTCATTTGAACTTAGTTCGTATGCTTTTCAAACCATGTACATTTTGTCTTCGATTATTTTTCTATAACTCTCTAGCCAGGCAAAACAACAACAACAAACAAACAAACAAACAAACCTGGGAGCAATGCTCTTTGGGGATAAAGGGTTATTTTACATATGAAAGGTAATTTTTAAAAGTTTTTACTATACCCTGATATATGGACAAAATGTACCATGACTGGTAGCTACTCCACTAAGAAGCATTTTCTCTGGACAGAGTTTGCTAGAGCGGACCTCCATCCACCGCCCCCTCTCAAGTGTAACTGTTCCTAAAATAAAACATTATAAACTTCTCTTGCACACTAAGCATATGGTGTCTATAGTAATTCAAATATAAATGACGTACGTTTTACATTTTTAAAAGTGGTATGAAAATGTTTGTCACTTTGTTTCCCAAATAACTAACACAGGCTGCAAAGTCCAATTCTCATTTAATCTAACTAAATGATAAATCTTAATAAATAATAAATCTAACCCCCCCTTTAATGGCCTGGATTTACTCAGGTGCTATGAGTGCAATACACATGTGCTCGACGGCCGTCACATAAAAAGGGAATCTGAAGGAAGTGAAGGTAAAACCACTTTCTCTTAGTCACCAATTAAAGGTACACTCTCTAAATCATTTTCGTTCATGTGATTTTTCCAACATGACAGCAAGAGTCTTCAAGGTAAAAGAACCCCGATGTGTATCATACCACATCTGCAAACTAAAAATTTAGCATTCATCTTCCAGCCTCCGCATGAGTACAGTGCAAAACTGCCCAGAGGATTCCTCCAAAAACAACTCGGGAGTGGTCACTCGGGAATTAGTCCCGTGGCAGCTATTCCACAGGGATAACAAACCTTTGTTGATCTCGTTACAATGGATCCTTTACACCAGCTCGTCTAATTTCATCTAATGTATTCTCTATTCATGAAACAGTATTCCTCTATAACCAAAAGTTTTCAGATCTATGCTATTTTCAGAATACTCTCTGGCTCTACACAGAACATGTAAACAGCTCTTAAGCCGTGGAGGGTCACAGACACCTCTCTGTGCCATGCTCTCAATGTCCAGAAAACTGTGCATGTGCAATTAAAATAAAACATTGGGGCCTTTCGATATGTGCATCGAAATCAAGAACTTCTTTAGGAGTTCTGTGAACTCCAAAAGAATCCCCGGGTTAAGGGGGAATGCCACTCTGTACCCCGTTGCAGTGGTTGTTGCAGAAAGTGGGAGGACTTGTCTAAGCAGCCAAAAGCAAGTTGGTTTGTACAGAATCATTATTTGTGTTGTTTTAAGAGAGAGAGACAGAGAGAGAGAGAGAGAGAGAGAGAGAGAGAGAGAGAGAGAGAGAATGCATGAGCATGGGGGAGGGGAGAGAGAGAGGAACAGGAGATGAAAGGGAGAGACAGACAGAGACAGAATCCCAAGCAGGCTCCACACTGTCAGCACAGAGCCCGATGCAGGGCTCAGTCCCACAAACCAGGAGATCATGACCTGAACTGAAATCAGGAGTTGGACGCTCAACCGACTGAGCCACCCAGGTGCCCTACAAAATTATTATGTATAAGTAGTCTGAGGGAGAGGCTTTTAGTGGATAACAGGAAGAGATTTTAGAGAAATTTGGTAGAAACTTGCACTGAAACAGAACACTGATACCACCTGACAGGAAAGCCTTGTTACACGGGCTTCTAGAATCCAGAGGTGGCATCATGCAGGTCTTCCTTTCTGAGTGTGATCGGAAGGGTGGCCCGACTATCTCTCAGGTGAGAACCACTCCTTGAAGGAGAGGTTACCGGGAGACTCAATACCGTGTAGAAATCGAAGAGACATAACTCACTCTGCTAACTGCCTGGGATACATATCCAGTAACGTTCACGGACAAAAGAAGTGGTATAAAAATAAAAATGAGCCTCCAGAAAAACAGTTTTCCCGTTATTTTTGGATTTTCAAAGTTCTAATTCCTCTTTCACATTTCAAATTACTTGAGGCTTCAAAGAAGGTACAGTAAAGTCTTACTTCCATCATCTCCCTAGAGATCCTCTCACTAACACAATTTACTTTCTCCAGCTTTTGTCATCCCTTTTTTAAAATTGTATGGCAAGGGGCAAGGATTCTATCATAGATTCATAATGTGCTCTTACATTCATAAGTTCACATTATGATTTTAGGAAAGAAAAATGTTTTCTTGCCCTTAATAAATCATTGTCTTGAGTGGCATTCAGCTTAACTACTGCATAAGACAAGCAAGGGAAGAATGGTCAGCTAGTTTTCCATTTGGCTCTTTCTACTGCCAAGTGGGTTTAAAGGCAAACTGTGTCATACTTATATTGCTTACTTGATTAAACATTACCACCTCTGCTTACTAAACAAATCTAAATATACCTTCCTTGGGGTAACTGGGGAGTATGTTATGACTACTTCGTTACACTAAAGTGGTTTCTAAATCAACTGACAAATACACCAAATGCTTAATATGTCCCTAGCCCCAAAAAAATATGATCCCCATCCTGAAGCAGGTTAGGGTATCAAAGAGCAGTTGAAAACTAAAGTAGTAATAAGTCAATCAAACAATTATTTGACATCAAATAACTAAACCCTTCAAACTCTGACTGGGTTGATCACTTTGAAATAAAGTTAAGCATTTTAGAGAAACACGGATTTGAGTCTTTTCTCATTCTATTAAGTTACAAAGCGAAACTAGATCACACTTTAAATCAAAGAGATGAAAACACACCTCTCATAGAAACACATGTGGAAATTATCATCTGTGAAAGGAAAAAAAAATTATCACTTGCCCATTGAATTAAGACACATTTTCATTAAAATATGAATGTAGAAAAATGAAATGAAATAAAATTTTGCTAACTACTGAATATGCTAAATCAACAACACCAAAATGAATTTTCTGATAAGTGATTTTCCAGTAAATAGCCCATCATGTCTTCCCCTCTTCTGCTATAAAATTCCAATAAGAAACCAATCAAAATGTATCCATAGTTTTACATAGTATCAAAATTTTAAATATCCCAACTATCAGCAGGAATTTTTATTAAAGCAATAGTGTGCATGTACAGGCAGGGTTTTTTATTTTTATTTTCTGGCAAGTAAGGATACATACTAATTCAACATGCCCTGGGATTTTTCTACACCCTGCCTAAAATATGTCACTGTAGTTGAACAAGGAAACCTATAAACTTCTGCAACCTTCCCATATACCCGTATTTGTATATATTTCCACAAATCTAGATGTGTTCATCTTTCAGTCCAGGCTTTGTAACAAATAATTTTGGGGGTGCCTGGGTGGCTCGGTGGGTTAAGCGTCCAACTTTGGCTTAGATCATGATCTTGCAGTTTGTGAGTTCGAGCCCCGCGTCAGGCTCTGTGCTGACAGCTCGGGCCCTGGAGCCTGCTTCAGATTCTGTGTGTGTCTCTCTCTGTCCCTGCCCTGCTTGCACTCTGTCTCTCTCAAAAATAAATAAACAATAAAAAAATAATTTTGAATGTGGGCAGAGTTTAGAGTTGTAAAACCTATTATGATGAAAACATCTATTATGAAATCTTAGTTTGGGAAAAGATGTAAGATTTCTGCCATTTGGATATGTCTAAAAGCAGGGAAACATTTTCTGATACAAAGCCACTTTAGTATATCTCACCTCTACCCCCTGTTTTATTTACTGTGTACTTCTCAAGTGCTATGGCATCAGAACTTGCTATAATATCTATATCTATCTATATATCTCTCTATATTTTTAAAAACTTGAAATTGGTTTATGAATATTTGACTATTCAAAGAATCTTCCTGTGTAATGCCAAACAAAAACATATCAATGTTCAAAGGGAAAAACAGTGGTACCTCAATGCTGGGAGCAAATGAGCAGGGGAATACATACACATCTGAAGGGCATAAACACTCATAAATGACTTAAAAAAAAAAGAAACCTCAAGACAGGAAAATGTGCAAAAGCCATATGAAAATACAGCATATGAAAATGTAGTAACTCCCATATGAAGAAGGGCTTAATATAATATTAGTAAGGTATTAGAAACAGTGCTTATTCTGCATACATTTAGCCAAGCCTTTGGGGCAAGGATGATGAGACAAAGCTATAAAACCTCTTTCAAAGCCTCTTTAGAGGCTTACACCTAGTAATCAATTAATAATCTGAAAGGTCCCCCATCCACACTCTTGTTTTCCTGTTCATTCCCCTTATCTTCTTTCCCTCATTTGTTCTATCTGGCTCAGTGTCACTTAGACCTCAAGATAAACTTTGAATTTAGATGCAAGGAAAAAGTCCAATTTGAGCAATTTGGAAGATAAGGAGAGTGTCAAATTCTCAAATTATCCTACTTTCTTTCTTCCTCTGATCATTTCAGGCACTGTATTTTAGGTATTCAAGGACCAATATGTTCTACAACTGTTAATGCTGGATTTTGTGGGCACTTCCTATTTTTATACTTTATGACACATCTTTTAAACTTCAAGTGTGTAACAAAAGGAATCTTCTCAAACACAGAGAACATAGTAAGCGATGGATAGTGAAGGAATCTCTTCATCTCAAAGTTATACAACATATGTGCCACTGACCAATAGTATAAAAATCTTCACACCTAGAAATCTTTAAGATGAGTTCATTGTTGTTTAGAATTAATATTAACTCACCCTGTCTGGGAATAAAAACCAGTCTGTGGTTTTTATGCTCTGTTTCCTTTTAGAAAGGACACCTATTTAGAAGGTCTTTAATTCCCTTACAACGTAAGCATCCTATGTCATTAGCTTCAGTCTATCTCAAGGAAATTAGGGACCTTTACCAATTCAAATGGAGCAGAGGCAAGATACTTAGCCATCTTCGTCTGAATCTTTGACCAAAACAATTAACAACAACAAAAAGCCAAAATAAAACAAATTTTAAAAACTCAAAACAATCAAAAAAAACAAAAATAAAGAAAGAAACAAAAACCCTAACAACCTTATTACAACCTCCTGGTTCTCTGTCACTTATTTGCAGCAATTATTAAAATGTCATTTAGAAAAATCTGTGTTCCGGTAAATTTAATGAAGACAACTCTGAGCAATTTGGAATGGGCCCAGGAAAGGAAAAGGCATCTTGCCAAAAAATATAAAGTACAATCAAAACAATAGTTTGAAGGAAAAGCTGAAATGATTAAATACTTAAGTTTCTAAGAAAAGCCACGATGCATCCACAGGTGGTTGGTTTGGGAAGGGAAAATGATGTAATTACTCGTTATTAATGATCGCTAGTTGGCCAAGATGACACATTTTGATAAAATATTTCAGAAATAACCATATCCTACATGTATAGGAATTCCTGCTTCAGTGTATATTCTGCACATTTCCTAGTGTCTTCGATCAAAAAGTAACCCTCAAAGTTAATTATCAGAAATGTCAGCAGTACCCACTACACAAGTCTTTACATTTAACTATCATTGTTTTCAACCCACATTAAGATGTTCGGTATATGTTACACATAACGAATAATCACATGATAAACCAAAATATAGTTGATACAGTAGTCAGACTACTACAAGGAGTTTTAAAACTCCTAATAATGATGTAATATAGTATAGGGTCTGATTTCTTGGTATTATCAGAATTATAAAAAGCTTTGAACATCCTTAAAGAGGAAATCTTTCATAAGCACATTTAACAACACTTTTCCAAAAAAACTCTCGTTATTATCTAAATATCAGGTGGGAATACATTTAAACAAATTCAGAGACACTACAGCATTGAAAACATGTTTACATTATTTTATACCTAGTATATATCTTATGTCTATGTCATAGTAATAAAATATGAGCTTAGCTCAACTAAAGTACAATAAAATATTTTATAATACATAATATACTATAAAACATATTATTTATAATATATAATATAATTTTATTTATGATAGTAAATAAATATAGGAACATGTCCACTACCACCTCATTTAAAAAGCAAGAACAGATGAAATATTCTTAATACTCTGTTCTTGTGCCCCTGCACTTAACAACTGTGCATTTTATTGAACAATAAATTAACTAATGTATAGTTCTCTTAAAATTTGTGACAATTTTGATTATAAAAGAAATGTAGGGTACTATAGAAGATAGTTTACTCAATGTTAAAGATTTCTAAACAAGTAACTGCCAAAGATTCTGAATCATGAATGTGAAATCCAAATATTTGGGGTGTCACAGCACCATAGGTTTTTTGTTTGTTTTTAAAGTTTATTTATTGAGGGGAGTGGGTAGGAGGGGCAAGGAGAGGGAGAGAGAGAATCCCAAGCAGGCTTTGCTCTGCTCAGCCCAGAGCCCAATGCAGGGTTCAAACCCACACACCGTAAGATCAGGACTTGAGCCAAAATCAAGAGTTGGACACTTAACTAACTGGGCCACCTGTGCGTCCTAAGCGTAGGTTTTAATTCTATCAATCATTTGTCTTTGGGCGCATGACAACTAACATTTATGGTTATATAATGTGCGCTAAGCACTGTTTTACGGGCTGCATACATGTTCACTCATTTAAGCCTTTACAATCCTATTTGGTAGGTACTGTTATCACCCTCAAAGACAGGCTGATGAAACGGAAACACAGTCATATGGCTGACAAGGGGAGGAGTCAGGGTTTGAACTTCTCAACTTGGGCTCGATAACCCCTCTACCATCCCAAGCTACAGTGTCTCTTCTATACTATGCACAGGTGATGGTCTAGCAGAGGAACAGCAAGTAGGTACAAACCAACCAGACTGAAAGAACCCACATACAAACAAAGACTCGGCCAATCTAACAGAGCCTCATACCAGCATAATTCTATTAAAAATAGTAAATGCCATCTTATCAAAAAGGAAGACACTTCTGAAGACAGGAATGACTATCACCATTATTAATGGCTTCTTACAATGAATATCTTCCAACTACTTGGAACAGCCTCACTGTGAGCGCTGTTTTCCTCACTGCCATGATTTTGGGGGTTTGTATTAAAGCAACGGGAAGTCAGCATGTGAAACACCAACCACAACCTCTACTCCGTATCACATGCTGAGTCTAGGCAAAGAGAGGAAAAGGGAAGACCAGGAAAAAAAGAGGTAGTGAGGAAAAGAAAAACACAACCGGGAGAAGATGGGGAACTGAACGCAGACCCTGAGGCAGAGCAGCAGTTTCCCTGGGAGGCAGAGAGTGCCATATCCTCAGATCGTACCCCTCAGACCACACCCCTCACACTGCACCCCTCAGACTGTACCCCTCAGATTGTACTCCTAAGACCATACCCCTCAGACTGCTCCCCTCAGACCATACCCCTCGGACCACACCTCTCACACTGCACCCCTCAGACTGTACCCCTCAGACCATACCCCTCAGACCGTACCTCTTAGATCGTACCCCTCACACTGCACCCCTCAGACCGTACCCCTCAGATCATACTCCTCAGACCGTACCCCTCAGACCACACCCCTCACACTGCACCCCTCAGACTGTACCCCTCAGACCGCACCCCTCACACTACACCCCTCAGACTGTACCCCTCAGACCGTACCCCTCAGATCCTCTGCTAAGAGATGGAGCTGGGACAAAAGGTGTAATGCTTCTGCCTTTTTCACAACAAGCTCTTGTTCATAAAAACACACCGTTTCCCAGTAAAATGTTACTTTAGATTCCTTGGGCTTTGACACTCCTCTCAGCTAGATCTAATATACGATCATCTGCATAACAATTTGACAAATGGAAAGTTTCCAACAACTATTAGTCAGCAAGTCGTATCCGCCATAAACATTTCTTTCTGCTTCTAAAACAGCTTCATATTTCAGGTACAAACCACAAATAACAATGGCACTCTCAAAGAATCTCTAATTTAAGAGATCCCAACTAGGAAGACAGAGCTGTATCAGGGTATTAAACAAAAGATTGAAACAGTTGATATAAACAATTTACGTACAGTTCAGTTTATATCCTTTCAAGACAATATCCTTTCAAGACAATATGTGAGAACATTTGAATCAAATATCTGTATACAGTCTTAAAAAAGGGCCTACATTTTTACTTTTACATTTTCAGTCATGAATTTAAACAGTGTTGCTGAAAAAAATAAAAAAAAAAACCCTTCTTTTGTAAACTGTAATTCCAAATTATACTTAAAACTATTAATTTATGGGGCCTCCTGGATGGTTCAGTCGGTAAAGTGTCTGACTTCAGCTCAGGTCATGATCTCGCGGTTGTGAGTTCAAGCCTCGCATTGGGCTCTGTGCTGACAGCTCAGAGCCTGGAGCCTGCTTGGAATTCTGTGTCTGTCTCTCTCTCTCTCTCTCTCTCTCTCTCTCTCTCTCAAAAACAATAAACTTAAAAATTTTTTACTATTAATTTATGAATATATTGATGTGTCCTATAGCAAGAATATAAAAATATAGAGAAATTTCTCCAGGAAACAAAGGGTTAATATCTAAACTTGGATTTTTAGTCTAAAGCGAAGTAAATGTGGCTACCATTGCATTGCAAAATACTTCTTAACCCTTGTTAAATTATATAATAGCATTAACTAGTTGGAAATTCCTCTAAGGATTTGAGAAATATATGGGAACTTAAGTACAAGGTCTCTATTATTATAATTATTATTTATTTTTATGAATTCATTACCCAAAATGTTGTAAATATTTGTATGCATAATTCAACAGTAATCAGTGATGTTTATCTTGACTAACTAATAATCTACAGACTGCAATGCATTTATGATTTCAATGGAATTAATCTTCAATTCTCTACACTTCATTGTGAAAAGAGCTATAAACAGTTTGCCAAGAGGAGCCTTTTAGCACCGAGGCTTTATTTGCAGGAGGAAAAAAAAAAAAAAAGTCCTCTTGGGCAAACCCATCTTTATTCACTGCAATATATAACTATTCTCAAAAGGAGCTAATAGTCTTAACTCCTTGTAATGTACATGTTTCAAAGATATCTTCTTTGCCATATAAGATATAAGAATAACAGACATATTTCAAGAAGCAACACACGATGAAGTCAGTTTTTCCTTGTCCATGGGAAAAATAATGACAAGTCCTTTTCTGACCTATGAGAGTGCAGAGGATCTGTGGGCTGGAGGCAGGAGACAACGGGGTGGCAATCTGCCTTGTTAACAATTCCAGCATCCCTAAAGTCCTCCTCTGTTTTTTCAATTATCTTTCCATGTTCAGATATACACTGAACACTTCATTCTTGCTTGGCAAATTTTATTTAGATTATTCCACAAGTAATACATCAATTTCACTTTCCTGGCAATCACATCCTGCCCATTTTCAGTTGGCTTCCTTCGACGCCCAGTTGACACCCTTGCTTGAATGGTCACGGCGTGTCAGGGAAATGCCAGGGCAGATCTGTCAGCTCTATGGGTTTAAGCCACTGTAGTGGGGCTACTTAATGATTTATAATAGAGCTGGGAAGTGACCACTGGCAGTGCTGCTGGGAGACACTGGTGGCTGACACCGATTACAGAAAGCAGTACAGATGTTTTCCCAGCGAAGATGCCCGGAGCATCTCATTTCATCGGGTCATGGCATGTGCCCGCTATGCAAAAAATGAAGAGGGATATTCAACCCCCTCTGCTTGCAAAAACAAAAACAAACAAACAAAAAAAAGCTAACAACAAAACTAACCATGTCTTCGGTTGGGCTTTTAAAAATCGGAGAATTTTCAAACAATAAAGGAAAGACCATGGTTTATAATAAGAGGTGACTTTTATAAGTGCTCCTTCTATAGTCGGTCTACTCTTTTCTCCTAATTCATAGTTATCTTTCAACTTAAATGTTTCTAAAGAAGAAAAGATAAAGGAGATCCTTATTTAAAAAAAAATTCTTTATATGTAGAAGAGACATATTAAAGAATTTACACGAGATATGCCATTTAGGATTTGCTTTAAAATACTTGACCCTACAGTGCCCCACACCCCAAAAATTGGGATGATAGAAGCAACTAGATTAACAAATACCAAAAACTGTCAACACTGGATCGTGGTACATTATGGCATTCTCTCCACTTGTTTGAAAATCCTCGTTTAAAAAACTTAGAAACCTATAAACATGGAGTTTCGCATTAAGTCACTACTTTCCCTAAATTAACCAAACCAATTGAGAGTCAAATATAAATTATGTCTAATGTTTTCTCCCTGAGAATAAAGGCTTTAATTAATTTAAATAAATACATAATACATTCTCAATTTCATTATAAAATTAGGGACACTATCACTCAGGCTATCTTTGCTACATCCAACTCTTAATGTCTAATATTCTGCGAAGTATTTCTTGACTGTTAATTAAGGGCAAATGAGATGGTACCTTAAGAAGATCTGTGTTAATTCACCATCTAAACTGACATTAGTAAGCAATTATTTTGATGTCCCTCATTTTCATAATGAATAGTAAAACAACAAAGAATGACAATGACATTCAATTGCTTGCTCACTTTCCTAGTTGGCTCCAATGTTTGTCTTTTCATTATGCCTACATATTTAAATTTCAGTCCTGCAACTTGTCATAGTCTACCCTCCCAAAGCATCAGACTGCCGCATGTCTAAAATATAACAATAAACTGTTACAATTCTTTCATTAATCTTCCAACATGGACCACTTAAAAGTAAGTGAGGCATTATAGCCTAATTCAGTTACATTTTCCATAGCATCTACATTCAAATGGAAATGTATCTGCCAGCTTATTAGGTGCTGAGGATATTACATTATACTCTGTAAAGTTCAGCGAGATGACTCACACAGCAAAATAAAAAGAAAAATGGATTGAAATGGAATAAAATTAAGTGCTATAAAAATCAACTGGTAAAAATTACATGTGATAAAGATTTGTACTTTCCCTGAAAATTACATCTTGAAATCAGAGATATATTGGTCTTTCAGACCAGAATAAGACACTTCTGATGGTAATGAAATTCAAGTTTGGAAAGTTGTTACTCAATATTCAAACAACAACAACCCTCTGGCTAGGATTACAGACCCAGTTAACAGCCTTTTAGCTCCACTGTGATCGCTGAGACTACTGGTTTCTTCCCCCCACCCTCCCCAATTTTAATTTGGCAGTTAATAAATTATGGAATCTTAAGAGTTGAAAGAGAATTTATTTGTTTTTTAAAGTGTTTTAAAAGTTTGTATTTATTTATTTTGAGAGAGAGAGAGAGAGAGAGCAAGCATGAGCAGGGGAGGGCAGAGAGAGAGGGAGAATCCCAAGCAGGCTCCACAACTGTCAGTGCAGAACCCGATGCTGGGCTCGAACTCACAAACTGTGAGATCATGACCTGAGCTGAAACCAAAAACCAACGCTTAACCTTCTGAGCCACCCAGGCGCCCGAGATGGAAGAGAATTTAGAAACAGTGTTTGGCCAACCACCTAATTTTGTAGATCAAGAATGAAGACTCATGGAAGGTCATTCTTGCCGTCCTCCTAGGTTATAGCAAACTTAGCGTTCCTCTACATGTCGGTCTTGACACAGGCTGCCTTGTTTGAGCTTTTGAAAGATTCCTTTATATCTCCGAGTCTAAAAATTTATCTTCCCTCTCCCTACCCACTACTATATATATATACACACACATACACAAAGATTTATATGTGTATGTGTATATATAAGAGAGGTATCTCTTAAGCTGACAGAATATCTCTGAAGAGAGAAAGTCCCTTGAAACTATCTTGGAACTTTCAGGGGGAAAAATAAAACACATAGACTTTCAGCCTTGTAAAAGGTGTTTAACAGAATTGCATAATTAAAATAATTTAGTCCTGTTGCCCTGTTACACCAAACTCAAGGCTATATCAATTGTTAAGAAACTGCTATTAAGACAAAGTAAACTTAAGCAAAAGCTTAAATTTTATTTTCAGAAGCTGTATTTAAAAGAAAAAAATTAACTACCTAACATCACCAACATAAACTCTAATACATCTTTTTGGCAATCTCCATATTAGGGAAGATAAACTGAGCTGAAAGGTTCAGTTACATCCATCCAATCTGAGATCTCAAAATTTGAAAAAGGCTTTACGACTTCACACAGAGAACAAAAGATGACAATATTAATGTGCGATCTATCTTGGCTCGTAGTGAAGCAAGGTGGGAACCGCGAACATTCAACCATTTTATCTCTTTGTTTGCTGGGACCTGAAGAGTTAAGTCATGTGCTACTTTCGCTTAGCTAATCAAGTAACAAAAGAGACTTCAGAACTATAAAAAGTAACTTCAGAACTATAAAAAGAAAATTATTTAGGCCACATATACATTTCGATTTCAAAATGTACACCCTGCTAAACAACACACTTTTGGGATTACTCTTTGGAAAATTTATTTCAGTACATATTTGGTAGGTTTTAAGATCACTGGTGATATGACACCCAGGTATTTCAAATTTCTAACATACTTAAGTGCTGGCTACCTAAGCCGCCTGCCACCATCCTATGTGTGGCAGTGCATACGGTAAGTGACTGCTATCCTCTGAAGAACTTCCCAAAAAAATCACCAGTTATAAAAGGCTAACCTCAGTGTGACAGAAGACACTGCAGCATTCAGGCAAAGCAGTCCATTCCTGTGGAGCTTCTAGTACATTCGTAACCAAGGTCCTAACATGGCCTGTCCTGGACCTTTCTTTAAACCTCAAAAGTGGTTACGCCTAGTCAAAGGCAGGACAAGTCAAAAAAATAACAAATTGGATTCATTTGCACCTTTGTAAAAACAGATCTGTCTACTCGTCTGCAATCTCTCACGAGGCCTGACTTCTTTTTTTTTTTTTTTTTCCAGGTTGGAGGTTTCCATCAAAACCTGAATACTTTAAAATATTTTATGAGAAGCTAAATCATGTTGGCAGGATTGGGTTTGGAAAAGAGTCTGAAGTTATAAATATGTTCCAAATAAAATGTTTAAGATATTTAGATTTTTACTTTCAAATTAAATCTGGTCGCTAAGTGGTCAATTTAGGCCATAAATATGTAGTGCAGTTAAAGCTTCCGTTTTACAGTTCAGGGGACTTATCTGATTACTACATCATCTGGGATGTCAGACGGGTTTCAGCTTCCACATCAACTGACGCGAGGTGGATTTCTGGAGGGATGGCTGGCATGTAATGAATTTATCCTTCCTGACCTCCGCCATGCTGTACATATGCTGGACACGTAAAAACAGTGTTTTACTAGAAATCACAAAGAACGCATTGTCCCCCGGCAAGTGATCTCTTGCTGAGATAACAAAAACACAAAGTTATTGTAAGTCACACTATAGTTACATTGTACACAGATGTCTCTTGTCTTAAGGAATTTTAAATATAAAAGATGCAGGCACTACTAAACAAAGATGGTATTATTGTCTCTATCAATTACATAACTTTGATCAAATCAGAGAAAGAAGCAACTCTATTCCAGAAGTTCTGTGTGAAGAATAGGGGCATCCTGAATTTATAATGTACTGTGGGAGCAAAAAATTCACCTGACAGATACTCTCACTACAGAAAGATTTTGACGGAACATGGCTACTGTATCAACACAGGTTATGTTCCCTGGGGCTATCAGCTGCGTGAATGATGGATCTCATTCTCGATTATGGGAGAAAAAAAGCATGAAAAAGAATGAAGTGTGAGAGAGATCTGCTGAGGACTATTATCCACAAAAGGGCAAGACTTGATGTATGTGTTCTGCATTGCACGCTACCTTGTAGGTGCTTGGTGAATAGATACAGTGAAGAAAGGATGGTAACATTTAGGCCCAATCTCTGGTGCTGAAATTAACCAATTACATGACATGTACTTAAGCATGTAACGTTTAGTGTTCTGGAAAGCTGAACTATCAATACCTGCCTCAGTGGGCTGTTTACAGAATGAATAAAATCACGTAAGTGTAAGCACATGGCCAGTCACCACAATGTCTGACATATAGTCAATGTTTGGTAAAAGCTTACTGAAAAAAAAAATGCTAGTTTAATACTGGGCTAAGACAGAAATTAATTTCATTGGGCTTATTCCTTTAACTACCACCGTTATCCTACTCCTCTTTGAAACTTATTGATCTATGAATTTAGCTGGAAGAGTTCTAACACTTCTATTTAACTTAATGATACTATTATATCCCAACTAAATCCTTACTGCAACACCCTTTATCCTGGTATCTTGTGCCTCAATCTATAAAATTAACAATTGAGTTGTTAACATTTTTGAGTAAAGATTGGGCTCTTTGGTGTGTAAGGTATGTATAAGTTACAGTTACTATTTAAATCTGTAGCTCTCAATGCTATCTTCAGATGCTAGTAATAACATCTCAGAAGTAAAACAGACATTAAATTTTTAGATGCAAATGAAATTCTAAATCAAATGCATAGTTCCACTATTAGAAACATGGCTGAAAAGGACTATCTTTTATCATGTTCTTACAAAGTTAGTCCTAATTCTGCTATTAATATGCAAAAATTGGAATTTTTCATGGAAATTTACCTACTTTATTCGATATATATTTCTGTGATGCAGTTTCCTTTCCACCAAAAATATGGAAACTTCACAAATATTTAGACAATTCCACAGGTATTCCATACCTGTTCCTTCTGTAACATAGTTTGTAAATCCGAGCATTCAGCAAAGTACCAAAAACATTATCCACATCTTTTCTGTATCTATATAAATACATAGATTTGTTTTTGAGGAATGAATACATGCAATTAGCTCATGGAAAGGTTAACTGAACTACTATTTTTGTTTTATTTTAACCCGTAAAAGTCTAACCCATAGTTCTGAGGAAGGGATAATTTTGCTCACCAGGGGACATTTGACAACATCTGGAGACAAGTTTGGTTGTAAGAACTAAAGGCTGAGAAAAAAAGTGCTCCTGGCATCTAGTGGGTAGAGGTCAGGGATGCTGCTGAGCGTCCTATACTATACAGGACAGCCCCCAACAACAAATAACTATGAGGTCCAAAATGTCAATAGTGCTGAGGCTGAGCAACCCTAGTCCACATAAAAGTCAATTTAATAGCATGTCCTTCAGAAACTGACATATGCTTTTGTGGCATTAACCTTAAAGTAAGAACTATGCTACCTGTAGGAGTGGAAGACAAACACAAGGTGATATTTTAAAGTAATATGGCTAAGAAAGTTTTTTGAATCCACATCACAGACTTTACACATCTGCATCAGTGACCCCTCTCATTGCCATCTCTGACACAACCCTGCCAGTGGATCTCACTGCACTGGGAACAGAGAATTGAAATGTGGGCAGTGGGTGCTTTGTTAGAGCTGTTGCAATCTGCAAGTCAATCAGGCTTAATTGGCCCAATAAACAAAAACATTACATCAATGATAAAATCTCCAAAACCACTGTCATGTTTTCATTGATTAATTCCTACTCATTTACTCAACAGAAAGAGTTTTGCAGCAAGAAATAAAATGCTTTAAATCACATCCAGTACACTGCAAAGCCAGGTGTCTAATTAGAGCAACCCCTCCTCTCTTTCTCCTTCTGCTTCTCTGTCTCTCTCTCACTTCCTCTCGGGAGCAGTATTAGCTGCAGAGACTACTAACTCCTTACTGTGAGCTACATTTTAACATTTTACTTGTCAGTTATCTTAGGAGAAAACTGTCTGAACGAAAATAAAGTTGGTTTTTGGGTAAGAGGCATTGGTGGAGGTATCAGTAATTTGGTTAATGTATCAAATGCATAATAATTAGCCAACCCTGCCATTAGATCACTTCTATTCGTTGAGTTAATTCTTCTGTTACAGCAATATTTGGCTTCCCCAAGTTAAAAATACAAATATTTATCCATTTCCCTGTTGTTTTCAGGCCGGGCTTACTAAAACACAAATCTGGTAGCTATCACTACCCCACCTGAACAATTCAATGGTTTCCCATAGCTTTTAGGTAAACATTCAACTCTTCAGTTGAACTCACAAAGTCCCTCATAATGTGGGCCTTAGCTTCCAGCCCTGTGCCTTCCCTTTTTTTCATAACTGCCCCCTAACAAATGCCATTCCAGTCACACGAAACTGCTAGCAGTTCCTCGGCCATTCCATACTTTTGCAATGCTTAACTTGAAAGGTACTAATGCTTCATCTCAAATGTGCTTTAATCTCTTTTTGTCTGCCTGGTTTACGCCGTCATCCTTGGGCTTGCTATCCAAATATCACTGGAACTATTCAGGAGGCCTGCCCTGCCTTCTCTCTCCTCTGTTTCCATAGTATCCTGGGGACCTCCATCAACGAACATATTCCAAAACGTGTTCTGATGACCTTCAGTGTCTCGTATGTGAGACTGAATCTTTAAAGCTAAGAAGCCTCAACTGTGAAGTCTCAGAGCCCCTGGAAGTACCTGGTATCGAACAGATTCTAAACGTTGGTGACTGAATGACCGAACCATAAATCAACGAATGATGGTACTTTCATAGGTCTGGGTATATGGGTTATTTTCTCCCTTTACAGTGGTAACATTTTATCCTCTCCTTATGATCTAACCATCCTCAATTACATACATATTCTATAGTCAAGCCATCTACTCCCCGAAGCCTTCAAGGTTCAGCCTCAGTGTCTGTTACATAGTGGCTATTTAATAAATGTGTGAGGAATGAACAAATCAAGAAATAAATCCTTAAAAAGCTATTGAGTATAATTAATCCAAGGACAGAAGCATCTCAGTCAGGGCTGACTAGCCAAAGGAGTGGATACATGCAACTTATTTCCCTCTGGATTCAGGAAAAAAAAATGTACATTAACACATAAATATACTTGGCAAATCCACTTGAATGGTATATGCATATTTATAATACCAGTGTTGCAATTTTGCTGTGTTTGAAAGTTTCCAGAATAAAATTTGGGGAGGAAAATACCATATCAGTTGTAATAAATGCAGAGGTACTTACAGAAGGGTCAACAGAGTGGTATGGGATGCCCGAGAAGAAGAATGAGAGGAATCCCTACTCAGGTCTGGGAGCAAAGGAGGCCAATTTGGGAAGATGTCATAGCAAGGGTGATTCCTGAGATAAATCTTGAAGGAGAGGGGTAAGGAAAAGGAGAAGGGAAGGAGATTCAGGGATGAGTGAATGATTTAAATGGCAAAAGCAGGGAAGAAGTATTTCATCATTGTGCTCTATCAATTAAAAAAACTGACTGTGAGTTAATATTACTACAGATGATTACTGAATGGATGTACAATTTTTAGGTACCACTAACCTTAACCAACAGGGTTTGGGATATGGGCGTGGGGCTTAGAGTTTTATTATGTGACAGTATAATATGGGGGCTGTCTTTGCTTCAAACAAATATGAAAAATCAATTGGAGGAGGGGAGAAGTAGTAGAATACTAACCTGACTATAAGCGCAAACCAAGGATCTATTCGAGAAGTGTCAGGGTGAAGATACTTTAAAAAATGACAGGAGAAGCATATCAGAAACTAGAGATAATTAAACATTTGGAAATCATTAGGGCCCTGGGCCAAGATACTTGGTTGCCATGACAAAGCCAAAAGAAGCTACTGAAAACTTGACAAGCAGGTATCCTGGGAGAAGTTGAACAAAGAGGGAAAAGGCCAACGTTTTCAAGAGGCAATAAGATTATAATTTTCTAACTCTCTCTTGGGAATATGCTGTGGGTACTACTCTGTCTTGAGTTTTACAACATGAGTCCAGTCTGACTGCAAGTGATGCAAAGGTAAGTACTGTACAACAAGGGTATTTTACTTAATGTCTGAACCTTCTTCTGGCTTTTTTAATTTGCCATGAATCACTAAAGAATTTGCTCTTTGGATCTCAGAAGGGACCTGGAGCACAGAGCTCTGCTCACAGAGAGCACTCATATTCGCCATCTGGTAGAGGTCTCTAGAAGTATTGTTTATCTTGTACTCCATGCCTCTCTCAAACCCTAGAATGGAAATTTAGGGATTTGGAAATGCTGACCCCTTCAGGGAGGGCTAGAGCTAGGGCATGAGCTGATTATGGGAATCTCCTCTCAACCCCACTTTCAGTGACCTCATATTGATAGCTTGAAATTAGTCATGATACTACAAAAATCAGCAAACATGACAGACCAAGATGGTTCTTTCTTTCTCCTCCAAGAGCAGCTTGTTAAAGTTACCAGCATACCACTAGATCCATCCCATGTAGACAGTTAAAGACCAACTACATGATAAATGATAGTTAACTAAAAATACTCAGCAACCTGTTAGTAAGCCAATCAGTTTGGGTCCCTCTTGTAAATCAGACGATTTGAAGTTTGCATTGTCATTTGTCCTGCTCAAGTGTCTAGATCAAAAAATATAGGTCCTGCTAATGTCAACCAAGAAGGAAGCAAAAACCATTTCTCACCGATACATGTAGTTGAAGCCAAATGACAAAACGGGTAGACAAATTTAAACTGTGCTATTCTTGGGATAGAAGACTGTGATCTCCAGGAGACTAACCCAGCTTTGTTCGTAAGTACCAATCGTTAATTTTTGAGATTCAAAGTGTTTTTTCCTCTTTTGAGCGACTGATCTCTTTCTATACCATATGTATGTGTTCGTTTAAAAAGCCAGATGATACCGGGACGCCAGAGTGGCTCGCTCGGGTGAGCGTCCGACTTCAGCTCAGGTCATGATCTCACAGTTCGTGAGTTCGAGCCCCGCATTGGGCTGTGTGTTGACAGCTCAGAGCCTGGAGCCTGCTTCAGATTCTGTGTCTCCCTCTCTGCCCAACCCTGCTTGTGCTCTGTCTCTCTGTCTTTCAAAAATGAATAAACATAAAAAAAATTTTTTTTAAAGCAGATGATACCTTTTATAATTTGGAGAGTAACCAGTGTGGATCGCTCAATTCTTTTGACGGAAAGGACAGCTAAACGAGTTCAGTCTTAGGCAATCCATAGTCAGGAAAAACAGTAAAATATGCTCTATCAGTGTCAATAAAAGGAAAAATGAAAGAACAAAAATGCCATCACTTGGATATCTCAGTTCATTCTCTTCATCCCTAAGAGCAAAGGAAAGACACCTATTTACTAAGAAGGAAACTAACAGAACATGGATATTTAAAAGTGAATGAGACACATATTTTTTTTTCAAATAGCTTTTAAGGTCTTTTCTATCCTTTATTCTAATGAGTCACTTAAATCCCAAAAGGTAATTTTCCACTCTACTTTTCTCCTCAATCATTTGTCTCTCCCCCCACTTTACGTCAGGCATACAATTCTCAACATTATGCTTACAATCTTCATCAACACGTGTTTAAATGTGAATAAATGACAAGTATCTTTAATCAAACATATTGGTAATCAGAGACAAGGACATATTTATAAGTAGTGAATAAACTTGTATACGATTTTTTTAGGTTTTTATTTAAATTCTAGTTAGTTAATGTATATTAGTTTCAGTAGAATTCAGTGATTCATCACTTCCGTACAACATCCAACCCTCATCACAATATAAACTTGTCTAGGACTCTGAAGCTCCTTGAATCACAATCTTTTTTAGAGTTTTATAATTCTTCCTTGAGGCACATTTTAACTTTTCGTGGAATGCCAGAAGCCATCCTCACTGATGTGGCAGATGAAGTTGAATATTCTAAGCTAACAAATCCTTTAAGTCCAGCCTACCAAAATTCTCCCTCCTTACTTTACACACATACAAACACACCTCTTTAAGAAGAATGCTAATTGAACATGGACAATTTCTTATTTTTAATTTCTCAGGTGTTTTCATGGACCCTCCGCATCTCCATATTTCTAATTCCGACAGAAGCTCTCTTAGCTCCTCAGACACCATCCCTACATGTCCTGCCATGGGCCAAGCTTATTTCTAACTCTTTGCATCTCATTGCTTTGATCACTTTTTGTTATCTAAATGAAGCTCAGCTTTCCCTGATCAGTAATGTCACTCTCGTTCAAACGTCAGCCTATAATCAGGATCCTATGGGAACAGTAACATAAAGAAGCAGGAATGAGAAGGTTAAATGAAAGACACCACTGAGATTCAATTTCTCTGACACTGTTTTCCACATATCCTTTCTCCTGTTCCACACCCCGCCCCCTGCAAATAGAGCACCACACAGCCTCCCAGAACCCTAATTATCACATTACTGAAACAAAAGTCGTCTTTAAGCATTCCTCCCACATGCGAGCAGGGTGACTCCCCTCCTCCTCTGAGACTCCCTCTCAGGGGTGGGAACTTAGCACCAGACAGAGCGTGTGAAAACTACCACTGTTTACGTTACCTAACACATTATTATTTTCTATAACCCTCACAACAGTCATTTGAAGTCATCTAAGCAGATGCTGTGCTCTATTTCAGAGGTAAGGAAACCAGCTTTGAGATGTGAAATGGCTCCCCAGGAGCAAAGGTCTTAACCATAACCAGGTCTGCTGACCCCTTCTGGTGTCGCTTGTAACGATAGTAAATGATGTAACTAATCCCAGATACCACTCCTGAGAGCCTCTGTGGGCAAAGCACTGTCCTGGGCTCTCTACAATCCCATTCTCCCAGCAGCCTGGACAGACAGACAAGGCATACTTTGTAATTCAGGACCGTATTATCTCCGCTTAGAAAACGTGGAAAGTAAAAGCCAGAAGCACATCAATAGTACATGGTAAATTTGGGGCCAGACCAGGTCTTCTCTTTTCTTGGCTGTCTCCCTACCACACGACTTTCTATTTGGGACAATAAGCATAGTAATATCAAAGGGGAAATGTATGAGTTTGTGTTAAAATGTATTTGGGGAACTGTAAGAACACTTATATGCACACACACACACACACACAACACACACACACACACACACACACACACACACACACCTCCTGTGGGATAAACGAAAAAATAACTGTATTTTTATAATTTTAAAAACTAAAAAGAAAATCGTTTCTATAATAAATCCAGTGTTCCGAAAAGTACAGTAACATTATTTTATTCCATTCAATAATTTCATTTTTCCAGGTAGCCCTGCTGGAGGGCTCCACTTCTCCTAGACCAGATACCATGATCAGTTGAACTTCTAATCCTTAAAAATTACAGAACAAAAGGGGAGAGGTATCTGTAGAATATCTAAAACTAGGACATCTTTTAAAGGTGTCTGGCAAACCTTTGGGTTACTAAAATTTTCTTGCCTCGATGCACATTCTAGGATTCATCTGTTTCTTTTAAGGAGCAGATATACCAGTCAAGATATTTTATAAAGGGGCAACAGGCTTAACGCACAACAGCTTAATGTGGCAGTAGCACAACAGTAAGAAGGGCACTAACTGACCTCAGAGAAGAGCAGAGTAATAAATTCTTCAGGGAGTATATATATATAAAAAGTATGCTGGAATATCTGTTTTAGTATGAGACTATAAAAATTGTATCTGTGCATAATAAAACATAATTCTCGGAGACTGTTGTCTTTCTTAGCACACGTTTTAATGAATCAGAAAGAAGTTTCCATCAAACCGTGAAAACAGATGCTTGCCTCATGGTGATCAACCCATGCCGTTCTGCCACACCAGATTACAAGGTGCATAACAAATGGAAGCAGAGCCTTTCCACTTCACACCATTCTGGAATTCTTGCTTCTTCCCATGAGAAACAACGTGATATGAAATTGAGGCCCCAAAGCAGTTCTGTGTATACTTAGGGGGAAAAACAAATGAGACCCAGACAGGCTCTGTTCTTTGAGCTTAGGTGAGCTGCATAACCATCATGGCTACTCCTATCATTGCTGTTGATCAATTCGCTTTGACAAGTGTTAGGCTAAAGGGACAAGCTCCATGGTGACTCCCTCATGCTCGGGAATGGCTCAAGCCAACACACGGCAAAAATACATGACGCCTTGTGAGGTTTCTCCCCTCTGTGCCTTTAATGAAGTGTATGTGAATACTGGACCCGACCAGAAAGGGATTAAAGAATTCTTGGAAAAGAAGTCACATTTGGTGGATAATTTTCTTTTTTAATGTTTGTTTATTTTGAGAGAGAGGGTGGGGAGGGGCAGAGAGGGAGGGAGAGAGAATCCCAAGCAAGCTCCAGGCTGTGAGCACAGAGCCCCAGGCGGGGCTTAATCTCGCAAACCATGCCATCACAACCTGAGCTGAAATCAAGAGTCAGAGGCTTAACTGACTGAGCTACCCAGGCACCCCTAATGGGGTAATTTTCATGTTAAATTGGTTTTGAAATACAGAGTCTTTAATAGAACAATAGGGGAATACTCATTTTCAGTATAACAGTCTAAATTTTGGCCTATATCTAATAACACAGCTCACCTAGCAGGACCACAACTTCCGTGATAATCACTAATAAATTACTTTTCTGACTGAATGCTCATTTAACAATGAAAGAAATAAAATTTGGAAGAAAAGGTTAATTCTATCGTCTCATAAAGTTTAAATGTTTTAAAACTTCATACTATCTCGCATAATGCACACTTAAATATTTCATGCTAAAGCTAAAATGTAAATTTAGTCTGAATTTCCAGGACTATCAAATGCACAGTAATAAGCCACATTTAAAAATATTTTGCTTCCTCTTATTCAGTCAATGTCAAATTATACTCACTCCGATTTCTTATATTAATCAAAAATTTTAAATATTAATGCACTAATTACATAATCTTTGGGGCCTTGAATTTAAATTTGTAAAGCACAATTAAGATGGACAGGCATGGACTCATTTAATGCTCACATGAACATTATAAAATAGGAAATGTCATTGTCAAGTTCCTTGATGGAGGAGATGGAGCTGGTAGGTGAACCAAGAAAGCTGGGCTCTGATGTCCTCACTCCAACCCTGATGCTGTCTGGTCTCTCAACAGTTGGCCCAGGGTGCCATTCTTTGTTTTGTTGATGTACATACTTTCAGTTAGTTATCTGCTCACTCCTCCACTCAACAAGCATATAATGAGTACCCCAGTAAGTGCCAGGGTCTGGGGGGAATAATGATAAGTAAGAGAGAAGTTATGCTTTTTAGCATGTCCCAAGTCTGGTGGCAGCAGAGAATTTGATGAAATAATTAAATCCTAGTGACAAAACTGCTGAAATGACGGGCAAAAATTCCTATAGAAGCAAAGGCTTGGGGATCGTCATTTAAAAACTCTGAATCTCAAGGACCTCAACTGTAAAACAGGCACAAACAACGAGTATTAATTCTGAAGAGAAATAATTCTAAAACCATGATTAAATTACATGTCAACTTAGTATCAACGTCTTTTATACGTATACAATATGCCCTGTTTCACTCCATCAATGAAGGGCTTTGGGCAGATATTTATTTTTCATATGGTAAAAAATGTAAAATTAGAGTGAAGTCATTAAGAATATAAAACTCCAATCTAAGAGCTATGCTTTATAATTTTAAAGAATAAAGGGAACTTGAGTACAGAAATGACTTATGGAGGTATCTTATAGTCTGTTCATCAACCTGTACGATCTTCCAACTGAATACATACCTGAAGTATATGCTTTCATAGCAAAGCAATGACTTCTTCTGCGGTGCAACAATTTAAACAATGAAAACTTTAATTCACTTACCGTTAAAGCTTCCTACTGTACAGACTGGCAAAGATACCATGAATAAAAGCTATTGTGCATTCCTCAAGCAGCTGCCTCTCAATTATGCTTTTCATCAACAATTTTGTCTATTGTTTACATCTCTCTCATCAAATGACTCTACATCTAGGTAGCAACCAAATCACTTCTTTCACTCAAATCGGGGACTGAAGGTTTAATTTTAAAAGATCCCTAGTGTTCACCCAGAGGTGGCTAAAATTTATTCCTCGCTGAGGTCTCATCTTCTCCAATACTTCCTATCTATATAGCATAGGCCAGGTACTCTTAATACTGACAGGGCTATGATGGGTGGGCTGCAGAGATTTTGTAAACCCCTGAATTTGCCTGCGAGATTTCAGGGTTAGTGCTCATATGCACTGTATTTCGGAAATTCTATCAGATTTTCAACATGAACCATAAGCTAAAAAAGATTAGAGTGCATTTGGATAGAATCTTCTTCAGGAATTAATACACAGAAGATATAACAAGGACTCAGTAAAGAGCTATGGAATTAATATTTTCCACTTGAATTCACCTAGAGGCATCTACCTCTCACCCATCTACCTGTCTCATCGCGCCCCACCCCACCAAACACAAGAACATAAAAGGCAAAGCAAAGTACACAATGGTTTGGTCAATTTCTGTGCACTGTTCTGTGTAAATACCCTGGAAGCTTCCTTTTCTAGCCTCTGTTGTGATTAAGTTGGCCCTAATAATTAAGTTGATGCTAAGAATAATAACTAATTCCAGCCTAGGGACCCTGAGTCGTTTAGCTCCTGAGAAAAAAATTACCGGAAGTCAATGTCCCCTCCCTCCCCATCTCTCTCTGTCATAGCTTCAACTACCTCGGAAGTCACATGTTGGAAGAAAATGGAGAAACCTTAAATCCCTGAGTCACTCAATAAAGGAGTGTACCACTGAATTTGCAAGAATGAGGTGTAAATCTTTACTGGAATAAGCTGCCAAAATTGAGGGATAAGAGGACTGTTAGTAATACTGGCCTATCCTGATATCCTCAAATTGAAAATTAAAAAATATGTATCTATATATCCATAGATATCTATCTATATATATGTAATAATATCTAATAATAAACAATTATATATATATATAATTTTATATATATATATATTTCTCAAAGTTGAAATCTCAAAGTTGAAATAGTACTACAAGTACTATTTTTATATTTTTGTACACTATTCATTACAAATTAAGCTAGTTGAGGGGTGCCTGGGTGGCTCAGTCGGTTAAGCACCCGACTTCAGCTCAGGTCACGATCTCGCGGTCCGTGAGTTCGAGCCCCGCGTCGGGCTCTGGGCTGATGGCTCGGAGCCTGGAGCCTGCTTCAGATTCTGTGTCTCCCTCTCTCTCTGCCCCTCCCCCGTTCATGCTCTGTCTCTCTCTGTCTCAAAAATAAATAAAACATTAAAAAAATTTTTTTAAATAAAAAAAAATTAAGCTAGTTGATTTAGTGACATACTACATAATGCAAGAATTGTATGTCCACGCACCTCCCTAATAAATAAAGATAAAACCTAGATTAACATCCAAAACAGGACAGATATGTGTGCATGCAGTCATCCAAGCCACACTAAAGAGCGTTTTCATGATGGTGCCAGCCACTGTGGATACGGAGCCAAGGGTCATGGTCCTGCTGCATCCCTGAGGACTCAAATCAGTAAACAGTTATAGTAGGAGCCAGCGTGGGGGGTTGCTATGGTGACATCTCCTACAGCCTGGGGGACAAAAGGACCAAAGGAGGCTCCCCAGAGGAGCTATAACTGGTATTGAGCCTAAAAGGACAGGCAGTGGTTAATTAAGAAAAGAAGGTTGGCAGAGTTTTTTGTTTTTTTTGTTTTTTTTTTGTTTTTTATGAGAAGATAGAATGATGGGAAGGCACGAATGTGAGGCCGTTTAGATGTGTGTGAAAAACTCCAGGGAGGCTGGAGAGGAGAGTCTAAACTGAAGAGTGAGTGGTTCAAGGTGGCCCTAGTGAGGTGGGCTAGGGCAAAACGGTGCTTTGACTTAGAATTCCAATGTAACGGAACGACCTTCTCATGCTTTCCTGGGTGCTTCTAGAAGACAGTAAGATGTCTGTGCAACTGCATGATAGTCATGATCAATCAGTGTGTTACAAAGTTTGGGACAATAATAAAAACACGAAAAGATGAATACATGAAATTTGCCATTCGCTACATTTTACTCACTTAGATCTATTTTCTCACCCTTCAATTTTTCCTTCTTCATTTATATTGAAGAGATATAAAATGAAATATTTTCAGGAGGAATTACAATCAAGTGGCTTACATTATAAACTTTACAGCTTTATATAATTTGGAAATTTAAATAGAAATAATATTTTATTTTCAGGCTAATATGGAGTCTAAAACCATGAAAATCGTAAATCATAAACCAGTTTATAATCTTTCTGTATCTCTGGAGCTCTACTGTAAAAAATAAGTGGATCACTGATTATTTATGTAAAAGGTAAAGAAAGTTGATTAGTAGTTACTCTAAAACAAATAGTAACATACCATAAGCAAACAAAAACATGTACTCTGTTTTTTAAACGAGAGGCAAAGACAATCTTTCATTGTTTTGCTTCTGCTTAGAATTATTTTTGTTAAGAAAGAATCAAAAACATAATTTGACTATTATAATTAAGGGATCTGTGCCTAGAGTGTGGATCAGAACAAAGTTAAAGACATAAACCTAATCTTACTTGGTTGATACAAACAGCTGTATAAACCACAGCACTTAGCAAACATTTGCTTTGCAAATTTTTGTCTTTTCAAATTGTTTATCTGTCAAACGTTTCCACTTTCTATAATAAAGCATGGTTAAAAATGTTGTCTGCCTTTATAAAGTATCCACTTTTGAGCTGTAAGCTACATTTTGTTACATTGTAACTTTCCCAACCAGGAAAAAAGAAAGCCTGATATAATAACCCGTCCCGTTCATTTAAAATTAAGAATTTGTTTTAGAAACCGTTTTTGAGGGGCGCCTGGGTGGCTTGGTCGGTTAAGCGTCCGACTTTGGCTCAGGTCACGATCTCACAGTCCCTGAGTTCGAGCCCCGCGTCGGGCTCTGTGCAGACAGCTCAGAGCCTGGAGCCTGTTTCAGATTCTGTGTCTCCCTCTCTCTCTGCCCCTCCCCGGTTCATGCTCTGTCTCTCTCTGTCTCAAAAATAAATAAACGTTAAAAAAAAAAATTTTAAAAAAAAAACCATTTTTGAGGTTCACAAAGATAGCTAATTATATAGCCTTCAGCCTTGTACTTTGATGGAAGGCCAGGCTGCAAGACCTTTCCTGATAGCACGGGTTGGTGGAGTTACTGAAACACATTAGGGGATCACATGGAATGGGGTCACATTAAGTAAGCAACGTATATGCTTACTTATACATGAATAAACATGTTCCCACCCTCACCAAACATACAGTCAAGGTGGGACTATAGGGGAAGTAAAGTTAAACTAATGAATTTAAAAAAGCAATATACAAAAGAGTGCAGACACAAGGCAGTGAGCCACCCACACAGCAAACAAGATGGACTGAAGGCACAGGGGAGGACCTTCTTCAATGTGACCAAAGGAAGTGTTTGGTTCATCTTCCTCAAGTCAGCATCTCTACCCACTTTTCTGACCCCTTCTCAACGTTTCTGACATAGGGTACCCTCCATTATCCCTACTTTAAGGAACCTTCATTCCTTTCCTCTCCAATGACTCCTGCACCTTCCTTTAGTGGAACAAAACATGGTTCCATTGGAAGAACACCTCTAGTCTTCTATAACAACCCTCTCTTCTCTGCTGAATTCCCTGACACCAACTTCTCTTTGTGTTACTGAATTTCTTTATAGAGTTGTCTAAACTTGTTGAGTCCTCATGCGTGTCTTCCAACTTACGAGTGACTCATCTTCTTGGAATCTGGTTTGCACGGAGGACTCTACCTTCTCCCTTCCAATTCTACTCAAATTGCTTTCTCAAAGGTTACTGCTGTCCTCTTCACTGCCAGTCAGCGTATCATTTCTGGTTTCTTGTCCCCTCTGTAGCATCTGCAGCATTAACTATTTCCTTCTTTTCTCTTTTGCCCTTCTTGTGCCCTGTCACTTTCTTTGACTTGTCTCTTTTCTGCCTGCTGATTATAGAGAGATGCACTAGAATTTATCATTGCATCCTTTCTTCTCTGTCCATTGTCTCTCTGAATATAACACAGCACTATCTTACAACACAGCACTAACAGTGCTGAGGGAATGGCTTTCAGATGCTTTTTTGTAAATTCAACTACCCAACCAAATCCGTTATCTGCTCCCTGCTTATTCCTTCTCCAAAGAGAGAGAACACGTCAAACGTTAGCAAATGGCAATGCCCCCTCCCTGATCATCCAAACTATGAACCTCAAAGTCATTTTCAGCAAACTTCTCTAGCTTTCCTGTTGATAAATGAGGGATAAAACAGCACAGTACAAAATATTTACGGTGCACACATCTTTTTTTAATTTTTAATGTTTATTTACTTCTGAGAGAGAGAGAGAGAGAGAGAGCAAGCATGAGTGGGGGAGGGGCAGAGAGGAGACACAGATCTGAAGCACACTCCAGGCTCTGATCTGTAAGCACCGAGCCCAACACGGGGCTCGAACCCACGAGCCATGAAATCATGACCTGAGCCGAAGTCGGACCCTTAATTGACTAAGCAACCCAGGCGCCCCATACGGTACACACTTTTTAAGTACTATTTTTTTTCAAAGCATCACATCAATTTTCCTGAAATATCTTTGAGTGGGCTATATGATTTTATTGTTCAAGATGGGCTACTATGAAATAGGAACTGAATAATTTCCTATTATTAGGCTGACTAACAGATTAGTCAGAAACAATATTCAGCTTTTCTAGTTCAGTAATTGCCTCTAGGCTTTGTAGCAATAGTAAAAACTTTCTAGAGGCAAGCTCAGATAAAAATCGAAAGCCAGTGTTTTGATAAGCTGTTCATTCAGACGTGCAAGTGTCCATTCTTTTTCTTTTCATTTCTTAACATGCCATAGATATAACATTACATTCAGCGGTTCACTTACAAAATAATAAGAAACAAGTTGCCAGTTGTTTGACTCACTTAACAAAGCCACTGATGTTTGCATTTTTCTTAAATAGTGCTTGTGTACTTTTCCAAATTATGAAACAAGACACTGTAGGTAACTCAAGTCAAAAACTAGCTCTATAAATTAGTACCAAGACAAGTAAATGCAACAGCTAGCAATAATTAGATAGCAAGCCCTGAAGAACTGTTATTGGAGTATTTTCAAAAGCCTACAGTGTCTGTTTACATAAGTACTCTATTTAGCACAAGGGATACATTCCTGGGGAATGAGCCCCACGAGAGGGCATGATAGCCAGTACTTGGGCTGATGTGAGCTTGCTTCTCTGTCAGCGAAGGCTCCTCCTTTTTCTTCAAATTCCCACCCCAGCTTATTTCTGTAACCCCTCTTTCTGTTACCAGGCTGTAGTAAGGTGTATTATGTTCTCCATAATGTCCCAAGATTTCCAAAAAGCCTCATTTCCATGCTGATATTTAATCTGTTCCCTTAAACTTTTTCTCCAGCAGTTAAAAATCTGCCACAACAATGTCAAGTGCAGAGCTTTTTTAATACAGCAAAGACACCCAATATACTTCTGGGTGTTGCTGCTGCTGGCTGAAGGGTTCAAAATATCTAGTGTGTGCTCCTTTAAGAACAATTGCCATAAAATCCAAAAGAAAATAGGGATAGAAAACACACTAAATTCTTCGAAGCCACTATAATTTTCTTAATCCGTTTCTATTTATTTTATTTAGAATGCGATTACACGGATCAATGTTTATTTTTAGAGGAGTACTAACTGCCCTTTTGCTTATGATTTGTGTTTTCTCATCTACTGATTCCCCAAAGCTCTATAAATGTAGGGTAATTCAAACTACAAAAACAGTATCTTATAACCTAGAAAGTTCTCATGCTCCTGTAACAACTGGCTGTTACCACAAAAGAAAATGAGGAATTTCACCCAGTTGCTGTCAATGGATTCTTTGTAGTATTTCAAAAAAGTATTTTTCCCTAAAAATAATAAATAGGAAGAATGTGTTACCAATAAGCCTATGCATTCATTCATCCACTCGCTCTTTGATTTCCACCAACACTCATTTATTCAATAAATACACATTGGCTTATCCAGCTGTTTGGTGAAATACTATACTTTGTTGATACAGCAAATTCTATATTCTCTAGTGTTGAAAATACATTTTCTCCTCAGGGGAAGGTGCTTGTTTTCTGTACCTTTCCTTTCTTCCCATTACATGTGCTTTCTCTCTTGGAAAATCATTTGGGGCAACTGAAAGCAGTCTCAAAATTATAGAATAAATTTTATTTTTTTTTAATTTTTTTTTCAACGTTAATTTATTTTTGGGACAGAGAGAGACAGAGCATGAACGGGGGAGAGGCAGAGAGAGAGGGAGACACAGAATCGGAAACAGGCTCCAGGCTCTGAGCCATCAGCCCAGAGCCTGACGCGGGGCTCGAACTCCCGGACCGCGAGATCGTGACCTGGCTGAAGTCGGACACTTAACCGACTGCGCCACCCAGGCGCCCCTAGAATAAATTTTAAATATGACCTTGACTTTTATAATTTATGATTATATGGGAGGAAAAGTAGAGTTTGGACTCTTCCCCACCCCCACCCTCAACCCCACTACTCTTTTAAGTAGATTAAAATTTATACAATTGTTATACTATAGAAACAATTTTACTTGCCATTTTAGTGTTCATGAAAGCCCTACAGAAGTGTGTGATCGGTGGGCAGGATTCTGGAAAACACCTACTTTTCACAGTTAAGTTTTAAACTTGGATTTATAGTACTTTCTGGATAAATGAATTACTTCACAAACAAGAAGAAGCAGAGTTTACAAACCATGCTGTGCTGTGCATTATCTCCATTAGATATCATTCAGTCCAGGGGGGCAGAATGGTGGGCATGGTCTGGAGGACAGAGGACACACAGAGTACGAAGGGCACTCCATGCAGACCTGTTTCAGGATACCAAACCAAGCCAAAGTCCAGCACCTTGTCCACAGCCTTCTTACGTCATCTTTACTCTTGTAAAGCTCCTGACTCCCATCCAAAGTGCCCCGAACATTACAAACCTTAAGTAGAAACTGACCTGATTCCCTAAGAATTGGTGGATTTGAGTGATAGGCAGAAAAATGGCCCAGTTGGAGGCCTTAAAAATGAAATCTAACTTTAAAATATCTCTGAAATGGAACATTATTACTTAAAATTAAACGATAATTTTAACTCCATTTGAGGTTCTGTTACTAAAGTATCAATTCAATCAGTATTTTTTAAATAATTTACTTTCAATCTGTTACTTTTCAATCCACTGAAGGTACTTAAAAACAATTCTGGTTCTTTAATGAACCTAAAATCAAAGTTTCCTCTGAGTTGAGATGTCCTTTTTAAAGGGCTCTACTTCCTTGCAGCAATCTTATTTTTTTTTAATTTTTTTTTCATGTTTATTATTTGAGAGAGAGAGAGAGAGAGAGAGAGAGAGAGAGAGCAAGCAGGGGAGGGCCAGAGAGAGATGTAAACAGAGGATCTGAAGCAGGCTCCGTGCTGACAGCACACAGCCCGATGTGGGGCTCAAACTCCTGAACCGTGAGACCATGGCCTGAGCTGAAATCGGACCCTGAACCAACAGAGTCCACCCAGGCGCCCCATGCAGCAATCTTAATATGGTACAATTAGGTAGGTACTCCTTTGTCATCTGAGAGTTTATTAAATTTTTGTTTGCAAATTTATCAACACAGTTTCAAAACTAAAATTACAGTCTTAAAGTCATTTTGTTTAAATATTTGGTGTGGGGTCTAAAACAGAGTTTACCTTAACTATTGTGATAATTGCTAGATGCGAGGTTTCCAGACGGTTAATCAAGAATGGTGACAATGACTAAACACCACTCACTTTATTTAGAACATTTTCTCTCTTATTAGCGCTGACACCGTTATTTCCAATGACAAAATTCTCCTCAGGGAGAGACTGCATGGATTTTATTTGTACCACTGCCTTTTATGTTTTTAAAAGGGTAAAACAGAACAGATTAAAACTGCCAAGAGCATATCCGGGGCAAGGCTGAGGAGAAGAAAAACTGGTATTCAAGTATCTAAGTTATTTCATGTGTACAGCACTTTATGGGGAGTTGAATTTTTGCTGGTTAATACATACTGCTTCAATAATGTCTCTAGCTTATTACCTAATCAAAACTCACATGATGAACTGCCGAAATAAACTAAAATCAGGCATCAGGAAATACCAGGAAAAGAAAATAAAAGCACCTGCCACAGTTTTTCACACACACAAAGTATGCTAGACCCACCATATAACTCAGGGACACAAAGCCGTAAAAGCAACTGATTAGAAAGGATTATAGGGAGTTAATATCATCCAATTCCTGGTTCTGGTGTAAATCCTTTATGGTAAAAGCAAAAGCCTGTGTGTGTGCATTTCCATCTCTACGTGTGTGTGTGTGTGTGTGTGTGTGTGTGTGTGTGTGTGTGTGCGCGCGCGCGCAGAGAGCGGGAAAGGAGGGAGAACAAGAGGGAGAGGGCAAGTTTACAGACACACTGGAAAAGAAACACACAGAAAGACCCCACTTCCTATAAAATACACGATGTATGTCAGTGTGATTTTGGCATTGTGTACTCCATTTTTTGTTTAGCTTCGTATCAATGAGTACTTTGCCAAGCAAAAATGTTTTAATATGTAATGACTTAGCACTTGATTTAAGAGTCCGTTCTTGAGATACCAGGGACGGCTCCCCACTATCTTAATATTAGAGAAGCACGACTGTAGCATACGGTCTTTTTCAAATTAAGGAGACACAAATGCTCATGGAAACATGTGGTGTGATGTTAACTCCCACTTAGGAGTTTTGTCACTTTGTTTTGTTTTATTTTGTTTTGTTTTAGGCTTCACACCAGCAAGGAGCCCAACACGGGGCTTGAACTCACAACCCTGAGATCAAGACCTGAGCTGAGATCAAGAGACTGACACAACCTACTGAGCCACCCGGGCACCCTGCTCACTTGAGGTTTACCAAACAGCTATCTTTCAGGTGCCAGCACACAATATCCTTGTCCTTAAAGACAAGGAGCTAATGTATCTGGCCATACACTATGCAAAGTAATTGGAATTCTTATTTGGATTATCTAAAAAAACCTTTATGGCAACTTAAATTTTAACAAAAATGGTTAGGTGTAACAATAAGCATAGCTGATTTTTTTAGTAAGTTTTGTGTTTTTAATATAGACTTTGATTGGAAGATATGTTCATCTTATTATTTTAGGGAATACGTATCAAAAGAGTAGCACAAATTTGTAACGAAAAAGCCTCAAAGTTTTACCCATCGTCCTCCACAAATATTTCAGCTTTTAGAATGACAATGACTTCCCACATCATCTGCATAAACTCTTCGTTTTCTGACCATGTACTACAAATTACAACTTTACAATACGACATATTGAAAACCATATTTTGATAATTCCCTAATATAAGGTTTTATATATATCAACGATGTTATTTACAGATACATTTTTCCTCAATTCTGTGGCACCAAAGTTGGATTTTTAAAGCCAGAAACATCATTTTTAACTGCATGAGAAACCAATGTAAATGGATTCTAATAGATTTTGATTCTTTAAATTCTAGGTCCTCTGCCTGAAAAGTTTTAAAAACTTGGAATACTTTATGCCTACATCAACTAATCAGACTACACTGACAGTTTCAATTCTGCCATGTCCCTAAACCAGTCATTACAAAGACTATGTACATTCAGCTCCCTGGCCCACCCCTAGATCTGCCTCAACTCTTCCCTCTGTCCCAGAGGGAGCCCCAAAGCATCCTGTTCTTCCTGCACTGTAGCCCTGCTTTCCAATCCCTTGGTTGGCCATGATACCCTTAAATGAGTTCTTCCTTTTTTCATTATCAAGCATGTATCAAGTGCCCACTGTTTCATACACCCTATGTGAGGCACTGCCAACAACTAAAATGAACATCTCTGACTTCAAGAAGTTTGAGAATTTAGGAAGGAAAGTCCCTGGTCTTACTAGCATTCAAGGCCAACCCGTGATACTCAGCTTAGCCCAGGTTAACTCACTCTCCCCAGAATTGAGCCCCAGCTGCTGGTCTGGGTTCTGCTTCAAAAAAGAAAGAAAACAATCCCACCACCTCTGCTTAACCAGGACTATTGTCGTCACCTGGTTACTCTGATGCCACTCACTGACATCAACCCAGATGGAGAGTTCACCCACCTTCTGGATGGTACAACCACTCTATATTTGGGTCAATTCTGACCTTTGATGCCTTCTCCCCCTTTCTGCACTGGTCTGCCACTGGGAAAATGGCTTTGACAAGGAAAGCACATGGATTCTTGGAGAATGGAAAGTCATCTAATCACTGAGATCCTATCCATTTTTAACATTTTATGGGGTTCTGATTTTCACAAACCATGTATTTCATTTTGTGGACATGCTATTGTTTTTAAAGAAACATTTACATCTCTATCAATTATAATAAAAGTCACTTATTGGAGGTGCTCTTTAATTTCTATCACTTACTGTCTACAACAATGTGATATAATAGACACTATTATGTGATTCGTACACAAAGAACCCTAGAGAGGTATGCAATTTACTTAATACCACACAGTTCCTATGAGGCAGGGGTGAAATTCTAATCCTTGGAAACCTTACTCCTACTAGAGTTTTCTCTAAACCACTGAACTATGCAACTTTCCCCATCAGCATACATGACATCATGATTTATGCATCATAAAAGGTATGAGTAGGTCATATGAGTAGGTATGAGAAGCAGTGTCAGAGTTCAGAGACAAGCATGAGTTTTTGCTTTGTGGTTCTTGATGCTATTGCTTATGGAAAGAGTGTAAGTATTCCTGTTTCATTTGGTTTTCCCATCAGACAGACTTGGGTCTGAATCACTTTCTAGTTATAAAATCTTGGGAAAATTACATAACAACAACAATTTATTGGTTGTTTTCTACATGCTAGCCACTGTGCTAAGTGCTTGGCATACACTTTCTCATTAAATTAAATCTTCATAAAAATCCTGACCAAGAGATTATATTCTTCATATTTTAGAGTGGGTAAGACTACAACTGACAAAGTAAGTAGCCTTTCCAAGGTCCAATAGCCAAGGAGTAAACAGACTGCAGTGGAAGGAGGCTTAGGCAGAACCATCTTGATGGCACTGTGCCATGAAAAGGTTAGGACTGAATTTGGGAACTAGCACTTACGGCCAGGTGTTACAACTAGTAAGGACCTGTGCTCATTGTCCATCAGTCCAGATGGTTCTCATTCTCTCCAAGGAAGGATAAAGAATACACAGGAAAGAGCGAACAGTGGAAATTGAGAGGTACCAGTCTTATGAGTTGAGTGATGGCAGAAATACTCAGGGATCATTATGACTGGGGTTAAGAACCTTATTTTGAGAACTGGCCTAAGACTTCAGGACTAAACTTTCAGTGAGTAAGTACTTCACATCTTTTCCAAAATAAGTGTTATAAATCTCTATTCCAAAAGTACTCCAGCTAGTTTTCAAACTGAACTTCCTAAAAAGAGCATTCAGAGTTTTCATTCTTAGTTTTGCACACATTTGACTCTCAGGTCCATCCATATTGGGCCTTAAGTCCATCTTGGGCACCATTCAAGGGGAACGGATTATAGTTACACCTCCCAAAAAATCGCATAAAGGGAGCCTGGGCATGGCCCCATTAAATGATGATAGACATTCAGTAAAGTCAGGGAGAATCTGGATTTTGAGGTAATAATTCTAAGTCAGGCAACCAGAAAGCATTTAAATTAACAAACATGTCAAATAATTTCACTTACATATAATTATTATAGCACAGAGAATATGCACCCATTCACTTTTATGATATCACACATAAACAGATACCTTTAAAGATGCAAGCTGAGCAATTTTTCAACTTTGGAAATAGTGGCAGTCAATTAAAAATTTTCTGCTTAGAAACAGAAAATGAACTGCCACATACATATACACACACACACATAGGTGTAATCTTTTCAATTTTAAGAACTTAAATTTTCAGAAAACTGCCAAATTTACAGGATCACACACTGAAATAAATGGCATGCCAGAAGTTTAATAGTCCGTCCGAACAAAAATATTTTAATGATTCTTGCATTGTACTTTTGAAAATCCTAATATAAGTAAGGCAAGCCACATTACACAAGGCAGAAATAAAAAGGAAATTCGAAAGGCCACAATCAGGCTACACTGCAGAAGTGAGCTCACATTTATCAGCCATGATCAGACACACTTGATACTGAGGAAAATCACTTTAACTCCTAGACTCCATTCTTTGCTCTGCAAACACTGGCAGGCTGAAATGTAAGGCAACTTCAGTAAACAGCATTGCCTAGAGTCAAGTGCCCTGGGTTAGAATTCAGTGATTTGTATTCTGGTCTTCGCTGTAGGCTTAAAAATTGTGAATTATCAGCCCTCTGTTCCCTTATCTGCAAAAGGGTCATCCTATTATTTATTCAATAGATTTTTCTATTCAGGTAGTTGCTAAGATCTTTATGGCACCAATACTTTATATGATGTACCTTTTCTGTACATCCTAAAAAAGAAATCACTTAGGTCTTACTGTACTGAGTTCAGCTTATGTGAAGTTAGTTTGTCCATTAAACATTAAATGCAGTGAATACCACTAACTCATTATGTTCCATTCAAAATATTTTAAGTATTTTTAAAGTTTTAAAGTAATTTTATAAATGTCTACAATAATTTCACTCCATCTTAATATTTAATATTTAATAATATTTTATTTATTATTAAATATTATAAATACTATTTTATTTATTAAACATTATAAATAACATTTTATGTATTAATAATTTAATATTTAATATAATCTATAATACAATCTATAACATAATATATAATGATAATTAAGTACATACATTGTTTCAATTCTTGTCCTAGAAGATTATAAGAATTCTAAATAAATAGAAAAAGGAAAATGTATTTCAGAAGCCAACCTGAGAATAATGCAACCTCCCGGCTTGAGACTGTGCCTTATATTTTCAAAAACTATAAACTCATTATAAATGTTAAGAATTAAAGCATTACAACTGTCCTCTTCTGTTTTTACACATGAAATCAATTACCCGATTTAATGCACCAGAAAGACTTCAAGACATTCCATTCACTTATACTTTCGAGGTCTCGAGGAAATAAAACTGGGTTATTTTCAAGTGTAAATAAAATACTTTGTTGAAGGTCTTTTAGTTTTAAAAAAACAAGCATTCTAAATAGGCACTATCAAAGAGAAACCTTGCTTCATTTTGTATGGCTATTAGTAAATACTCTTTTTCATTTTTAAAACCTCAGTTACACATTCAGTTATTGAGATGAAGGGGTTCCAATGTGACAGCTAATAGCCTTGATTCCAACTACAGGGCATCAATTAACAGATTGAGTCCACATTGAAAAGAAAACAAAGGACAAAAAAGAGATGAATGAAAAGTAAGGCCACTGAGGATCTCATACTAGAAGAGCTGTCTTAATATCACTTCACAGATTACTGCTTATGAATGGAGGCAGGGCAAAGAATAAAAGTTGTAAATAATGCTGAAGAGATAGGTGACTGTGCTGTTCACGCCAAGATGCTGCTGATCTCTCTCTCCCTCTCCCTCTGCCCCCCTCCCCCATCCAGGTTATTTACACCCATATGGAGTGATTTTTTTCCCCAAAAATTAGGGGCGGGGAATGATTCCCCTTTAAAAAACTGAAAATCAAGCCCTAAAAGAAGAGGAAATGCTACATTTAGAGTGCTAAGCAGTAATGTTTGACAAAGGACAATATTGTACCCTTGAAGTACCGTGATCTGAACACCTCTTCCCATTCCTTTTGAATTAATTATGGCTTTAGAAATTTGAGTGTAAAGAAATTAAGGAAATAGTAATTTAATATTTCTAGTTTTAAACATTAACAGAAGTAAACAAAATACAGGCATTTGGAAACAAATAACTTGTACTTTATTTTTTACTGTTTTAACTGTTTTAATTCTCAAGATTTCTCTTACTGAATATACAATGTAGACTGTGAAAGAGAAAAGAGTGCTTCATAGATTCCAATTCAAAGAATGGAAAAAACATTTTTTAATCTATTCAATGCCAAGTTTAATATAAATAAAATAGATTAGAAATGCTATCATACCAAATTCCCAAAAGAGGCATTTTAATACGTAGCTACCCAACCAAAGACTCATATTCTGGCTCTATCATCAAGCACAGAGTTCCCCAAGGATATTCTTTAGCTATTTAGTCTACATTAAATCCATGGCTGTAGGTTTTCAGCTTCTAGAACAGCTTCCTAGAGAAATCAGAATCTTACCTTTACATATCTTCTGCAGACGTTTCTTGGTGCTTTGAAAAGTCCTGAGGTCTATGTCAAACGGCCATTTTCTTGCTCCCAGGGTCTTAGGGGCTTGGAGAAATCCCAACACCTGCTGCTACCACTGAGTGTCGATGCTAGAAAAGCTTCAGGGTTTTGACAGCAGGATCACTGAGCCACAGCCAAAGCTTGGGAAGCCTTAACAACTGAAAGCAAGTGTAGAGGGCAATGTGGTACCCAGCACGGGCTCAATTGTAGCAGCAGGGGAAGGAATACTCCCGCCCTCACAAGGGTATAGAGGCAGCCATCAGGGAACCCAGGCTCTGTCAATGGACAGGGCGGAGGAAGTGGAGACATGACCACACAGCACAAGACCCTGGGGGAACGGAACAACTAGCACAGAGCTCAGGTAGCGCTTGAAAAGAATCACCAAAATTCCCCGACAGAACACAAGAAGCAATGGCGAAATGCAACAAAATACATGAGACAGGCCATTCTAGCATCCCATAAGAGAGCCAAAAACACAGTTGAGGGGGAGATATGGAGCTCTAGTCTAGAAAGAAAAGTAAGGAAGACATATTACAGTATGCCTACTGTGTTTGAGCTTAACAATCTAGTAAGTGACATAAAATTCCTAAATCCTGTCATTCTAACATTCATATTAAGAAAACTCACAGATACAAAAAAATCACAGGCTGCTACTCCACAAGGCAGCAGAAATTAAAAGGCAAAGCTGTCCATTATCAGAGGACAAAATGTAACCGAAGTTTAAACTGAACCTGATTTTAACTTGAGAAATAAAATTGCTTTTTAAATAAGAACAACAAATGCTTTATCAAATATACCACCTCCTATCCTGATGAGATGAGGAAGGCTGAAGGAGGAATTCAATGAGATGAGAGAAAAAGAATATGAAGAAAAAGAAGTGGACACGGAGTGTTCAGAAATTAAAAGAAGAAGGCACAGAAGAAGAGGGAGGAAGAACAGAGGAGGAAGACAGGAAAGTGTGATTAATGTGCTAGGTGTTAATGCATGGTCACATAAACCACTCGCTAAGACTCTCCAGAAGCTGGACTTGATCATGTTCTGTTTTCCAGAGAGCTCCTTCTAGCTTCTTAACCACTTTTCACAGCTCTTCAATGATTCACAAGCCCTCAGGAGCTCATCCAAAGGAGCCCGCTGAATATTAAATATCAAAAAGGTACAAGAGACAGACCCTAAGACAATTCTGCTTCGAGGAGCTGGATAAAATCAAGTAAGGAATGAAATATAAACGCTGACAGAACTTTAATAATTCCTAATATGTGTCAAAATAAAAATAATCAGGTTAATTTAGGAGCTATCATTTTTTCAAGACTAGAAACAAATTAACCATGGGTGCCATTTTATGCTTGTTTCAGAATTAAATAAGAAGAAAATTTGCTGCTTGATGGCGGTTACATGTATGCAATTCTTGACTTCACATATTGACTTACATATGTTTTTAAATTCAAGTTAGCCAAAATATTAATAATAATCTTTTACCTGGGTATCAAGTAGCTGAAATCATGCTGTTTTAGGAAAGGTTGATTTCCATGCCTCACCATATAGATATAGACATATAGTTAATAACACACACAATAAAAGCAGCTCTTGTTGGACAAATTTACTTACATCCCCTACATCACTAAGGGTCCACCACTTTTATAAAATGAAATAACCCTTAGGCTACATAATACTAAGTACTGCCCAGGCAGCTAGTACTTTAAATTTGAGAGAATTGAGAATTTATGAAGGAAAAGGATGGAGAATCTGAATTTCCCCTTAAAAATATTTTTTATTGTACAAACAGTGCCTCTAAGTTTAGATGTTGGTGTGAACTAAAACTTAGTATTTTAAAACACAATATTTTCAGTATAATAGCTTTGGATAAGGAAAGACTGAGTGAGCCATAATGGTGGAAACCAAAGGGAAGTGGACTTTAAAAAAAAATGTATAGTCTGACTTTGAATAAATATAAAACATCAATTACAGTTTGTTTTTCTGACCTATGTTGTCAACCCCACTCATGAAAATCAGTTTCAACAATCTAGCCAACAATAACGAAAACAAAAAAATGTGAGCGAGTAAATGTTGCCAAATGCAAAACGGCAACATGGATTCATTTACAAAACTCTTTAGATTACATGGTATGTCAGGATTATTTTCAGTGGAAACAGAAAAATCAGTACTAGCCATTTAAAAATATATATTCTACTGCTACTGAGTATCTTACTAAAGTAATAAGATCAAATCATCTAAACCTGTGTTTTCCCTGCTGTTAAGCATCACAAGGTGAGAAATTTTTGACAAATGTGCTCACAATTGTATCCCTGTACCTAGTTAGCCTGGAAACACAGCAGGTGCTCAGTAACGATTCATTGGCTGAATGGTGGTACCACATGTGAAAAGGCACGAATCAAAAATGTGGCAGGAGGAGGGCACTTAGGAGGACCGTGATCAAGAAAATTTCTTAATTAACAGTTATCTTCCTACATGGCTTGTCAGAGCCTTTATAATGCTACTATAAATTCCTAAACTTAACTGTCTACTTTTTTTTTAATGGAAAACCTATTAAACATAGATTAACTATTCTAGGAAAATTTGGCCTTCACCTTTGGAAAACTTCTTTCTGTATCTTCCAAGTGTTTAATGAAAGACATAGGTAAACTATGAATTGGCATATATTCATGTGTGTTCTAAATTATAAGATGGAAGAGAAATACATGTATTTTAAGTCATGTAGTAGTTTTTGGCAAAATGGGAAAAGAAAATTTTAGACTGAGAACAAGTGAGATACCTCACTCAAATTATTCACTTTACTAACAGAGAAACTTACTCAAAGAAACTACCTTGTATTGGTACATGGATACATTAGCAATGTTAAAGACTAATCTTGTGCAACTATCTGACAAATATAGCCAATATCTTACTAATTTGCTTCCATAATTATCTTGAATTGAAAAGAATATTCCTGGCAAGAATTATGCATACTAAATAATTTCTTAAGTTAAAATTCTATAGTCTACTGCTGTTAAAAAAGGAAGTGCTCATTTAGAATTGAAAGGAGGAAAACTTGCTTTCACATACTAAAAAGTCATTTTTTTTAAGTCACTGTGGGTCAAGAGAAAAACAAGAGCAAAAATAAAATAGTGGAAATTACACTGGAAACCATGTTCCATGTACAGAGGTATCTAACAAACCTCAGGATTAGTATCTTCAAGTAGTAAAGCTGGGAACAAATAAGAACTTCATTTATGAAATGGATATAAGGTCACAGATCAGGTCACCAGTGGTAGAACTACGATTCCCCTCTAAAACAACATTCTGGTGTTCAGATTATCTGAGGCCACTTTCCAATGGGCGCCATGTCAGTCCTCGAGAGATCAGCCCTTCCCAAAAGAGATCTTTGCGAACTGGCTCCCCATTTGCCTTATTCACTCACCAGCATCCATTAGCCAACTCCATGCTTTATCTTCAATAGATAAGATACGGCTTCTTCTCACCATGGTGCCATGAAAAGGATCCAGAAGGTTCCCCTTAAACAACATTTCCTGAGTGACTGCTGCAGCACCAAGAGTAAAGGATATGCCAGGTCAGCCACTTTTCCTTCCCAGCAGTATTAGCAGCAGCAGCAGCAGCAGAAGCAGGAGCAGACCATTTAGACCCAGCTCCTTGCAGGATGCTAGCCAAAGCACTCTTGTTTACTCTACACCTAGACAGAGTTTGCCCGTATGTTTGCACCTTTCCCAGAGTGTCAAAACAGGTGTTTTCCTGTGATCATGCTTAAAAATCTGCTCCCCAAACAAGGTGATAAATACACTGTTACTATGAAATTCTAAGTTTCTAATTCTATGGAAAACATATTCTTAAAGGTTTACTTTATTATGAGGATGCCTTGATGAATCCTTTTAAGAATTCATTCACCCTCCTCGCTCCTAATAAGCAAGTGGATTGCCCTAAAATTTCCTGTTAATGAAAGAAAGGATGTTACTATATAAAATAAATGCCATCGTGCAATTTTGGTCATTTCTTTCCTAATGTTCTATCTGCCTTCCTGGCATAGAATCGCTTTTTGCAAACGCTAATGTTTTCATAATCTTTACAACCCTCCCAACAGATGGGGAAATATCGGGTCTTATGCTCTTTATTTTACAGAAGGAACAATGACTTCTCTTTGCTTCTATATTTCATTCCCATTTGGATGTTACTGATGAGTTGTTTTTCCTTCCAGTACTGTTCAACTTAACGAGTGGCTAGAATATGGCTGCACAACAGAGTCAAGCAGATAACATTATTAACAAAGCATTTACTTTACTAAACTGATTTATCCAGAGCCAAAATCCTATAGATAGAAAAAGCACCTAGAGATCTTTAAAAAATTTAAATAGCTCAACCAAGGATAAGTGTAAAACAGATGATTATTTTCTTAGTAAGTAAATGCTATTTACTAAGTAAATAATACTTATAAAGTATTATCATAAAGTATAAAAGTAAAAATACTTTACTTACTAAGTAAATGCTATTTACGTATTAAGAAAATAATCACCAATTAAAGAGTCATAAATATGAGAATACAGAAGCATTGTTCTCTGCACGGTAGAGAATACAAATTCTCAGTGGCAAAAGTGAAACCCTACATTCACAGAATCTTAGTATATGTTTCTTGTCATATTACTACTTCACGTGTTCACCTCATCCTCAAAGCAATAGCAGGAACAATCACTAACACTTACTGAATGCTCCAGGAGTGCCAGGCACTGTTCTTAGTGCTTTACAAGAGTTATCCCATTTAACCTTCTGAACCATTACAGATCAGATGTAATCACCACCCCATTTTGCAAATGAGGAAAGGGAGGCTCAGGCAGGTGCCATCGAAGTCACAGAGCTCACAACTGACTTGAACCCATGGTCACCCAGTTCCAGAAGTGGGGCCCTTAAACAGTTTGCTAAAATCCAACATTCACTTTTGTTTTCACAGTTTTCTGTACTGCAAATGTACCTTTAATACGACAGACACTAGAACATGTTTACATAAAATTATGATTTGATAATAGTTAACATGCATGATGGTAGATATTATGGGCCATGAAAATTCCATTAAGTCCTTGACCTGTATTATTAGGTTCACAACACCCCAAAGAGGCAGATATGCTCCCATTTAGCAGGGTACTCTGGAAGATTTAGGGGCATAGAGTGCTAAGGAAGTTGCCAAACTCATGTGACTACTATGGAACAAATGTCAACTCTGGATCCAGGGAAGGCAGCTCCTGAAGTTGTGGTTTCCCCCTTATGCCTACCCTCCACTGCCTCTCAAAAGCTGATGTCATGTTATCCTTAAAGAAAGGGAGTAAGAAACGTCAGGGCTGACCAGAACCCTGGCGGGAGGACGTTTGGCTATTTCTGTCTCTTCTGAAAAACTTAATAATGCATCAAGTACGTCAGCTCATATGATACACAAGTCCACATTCACTTCTCTTAATGGTGTTTACTAAAGGAATTAAATGCAACCTGCGATTCTCACATTTTAGTAAAAGTGAAGGACAGGGGCACTTGGGTAGCTCAGTTAGTCGGGTGTCCAACTTCAGCTCAGGTCATGATCTCACAGTTCATGAGTTCGAGCCCCGGGTCAGGCTCTGGGCTGACAGCTCAGAGCCTGGAGCCTGCTTAAGATTCTGTGTCTCCCTCTCTCTCTGCCCCTCTCCCACTTACTTTCTTTCTTTCTTTCTTTCTTTCTTTCTTTCTTTCTTTCTTTCTTTCTTTCTTTCTTTCTCTCTCTCTCTCTATCAAAAATGAACAAACATCTAATTTTTTTTTTTAAAAAAGGAGAGGACAAATTCAGTTGTCACATTTTTTCCCAAGTATATCTTATCTTCAGAAGCACTAACAGGGCAGTAACATTATCATCATCACAGTACTGGTCATCGTGTTTGGGGGATTACCATTGCTGGCAGCCATACTTCTATTTTATTTGCATCATTTAATTATACATTTAATTGTATGCAGGACCAAGACAATAATTGTGAGATCAGAGGAAGCTTCAGAAATCTGAGGATCATCCCTTGAGATATGGGCTGAACCAACCTTGGACCAAGGTACTTCCTTGAATATTCAGCAGGTGAAATGACCGTCTTTGAATGAGCTCTTGAGGACACAAAGCCATCTGGGTAATCGCAGACAGCTCAAATCGAGCACCTACAGTTGCAAATATAAGACTGCGAAACCAATGGAGAATATGGAAACCAATCTCTTTAATTTGGCAGCAGGCCCAACCCTCTGGACAAAGTTTGGCTAGCTTCAGCTTTTTCAGCTTTAACCTAATATAAATTAGCACAAGAAACTATGAAAACTTCAGAGAGAAAATACAGTTATGGTGAAGTCATATACCCTCTGTCAGAATTTAGCCATAAGCTGTAAGAAATACAGCCATTTGGTGGCATTTAGCAAGAAGAAATTTAGGTGCCCATGTGGCACAGCCTGAGGTGATGCATTAGAGTCTATTTACTCTCGATTATTTTTGAAATCAAAAGTTTCCAAAGAAGGAAGGTAACAATTCTTTACCCAATTTCTAGACAATTATCTTCTCTGCAGAGTTCCTTGAGTGGTGGCATTATACATCGTACCCACATAAGCTTGATTCACTCTTTGGCTGACAACAAGATTTAAATTTATCTGTCTTCAATGTTAACACTAAATTAACACAAAAGTTATTCAAAAATTCTAAAAAAAAAAAAAAACAACACATTCTGACATCTTTTGGATGAGGAAAACAAAGTAACCTCATAGGCTTTTACATAAGACAGATCATAACAAATGATTTCTATGACCTTGGCACTACTAAGTAATAGACTAGGAAGATCATGACTCATTTATGCAGTCATCCAGATATCTATATATCTTCTAAATATCTATATATCTTTATCTAAAAATATATATTCAAATATCTATATATAGATATATCTAGATATCTAGATATAGAAAAAAATATATATATCTACATATAGAGATATACAGATATTTAATATTAAATATTTAGATATTTAATAGATTAGATATTTAATATTAAATATCTGTATATCTCTATCTCTAGATACATAGATACAGATATATAGATATTGAATATATATATTTTTCTGACTGTTCAAGTTATCTACTGCAGCAACAATTATTATTTCTTGCTGATGTTAATGACAGTGCAATTAAAAACAGAGAAATATAAGTTTGGGTCATTTTAAGACTTTACTTTAGAAAGATATCAAACAACAGAAGTCATATCTGTAGATGAATACTTAGCAGCTTTTTATTCATCAGCTTTTACTGGGTATACTCTCTTTTATTTAATTCCTTGAATTTGGCTTTATCTGGAAAGAAAGGGAATGATAAGCACCAACTCTAGGCCACACTTTGATCAAAACAGGTAAGGCTGCAGTGAGCTCCCCAGGTTGTCCTGAAAGTAAACAACGCACTATTACCAATTCTTAACTAACACGAAGTCAGCCAAATATAAAATGGTGACCTAAAAGTGAAAAGCTCTAATTGTGCATTACAAACCCCTGAGTCATTCTGTCCTCACAACTTTATGCTTTAAATAAACCTAAATGCTAGCTAAAGAAAATCTACAAGCAACTCAGTGTGACTTAGTGTTTCCAAACCAGGAAAAGGAAGGACTTTCAGTGTTCGAGATAACATTTGTTTCCTTTAGTCTGGAAAATAAACATTTCCTATGCAGGTTATGCCCAGGGACTGTGTGTGTGTGTGTGTGTGTGTGTGTGTGTGTGTGTGTGTGTGTGTGAGAGTATGTGTGGGTAAAGACAGAAAGGGGAGAGAAAAAGAGGACGAGGAGAGAGAAACAGGAAGATTTTTTAGTAGTATTTGGTGTTCAGACAATACCAAATTTTGTCCTGGAGTTAGAATTTATCTCAGCAAGTTATGTGCACACGAGCTATGAAAGAACTGGAATTTGTCATAAAATCAACAGGAAATGCTTTCCTGATTATATATCACATTTCTATTAATTCAATAACACAGGATGACATATTACATATAGTTACATAAAATAACAGAAGTCTTGGGTCTCTAAATTTGATTAATTTATCTTTATTTCAATATACATTAAGCCATTTTCTACATTTCAATAATACTAGTGTATCTTTCCTAATAGAAGAATAAGCAGATTTTGTCCTGATATCGTGCTTATATAACACTAGAGAGATCTACTTTAATACATTTATGCAGTTCATTGTTTACTGGAGTTAGTAAGCAATGGCCAAGAGAAATAATTCATTCACATTTGTCAAGTATGGATACATATGTAACCTATCAAATAACAGCTTAAGTTGTCAAGGGCATGAGTAAGAGCCTCTCCTGCACCAGTCCAACTTCTCATGTGTTAGCTGGAAATGTATCATACAAGCCTGTGTTCCATGCCTTGGGGACAAGATTATAAATTAAAAGAACAAAACGCCACCTCCGTGTTAGGTATATGAGTATGTCTACTAGTTCGGTTAATCCTCATTGCACAACTTTAAGGCAGGCATATTATTGTTCCCATCTGACAGATGAGAACACTCAGAGCAGTTGGAAAATGTGCCCAGCCAAATCTGTTCCACAAATGCCCCTGCTACCTGGGTAGAAACTAGGGACTAATGGGATTACACACACACACACACACACACACACACACTTGTGAAGTTTACTTTCTTGTTTTCTGTTATAAGGATTGTTATATATTTTTTAAGATACATAGTGAGTTGCAATTTATATTTTTTGAGGATTTCCAGAAATAATTCTTAAAATACTCGGGAGACTGCTACTCCTTCAGTAGTCAGATAAGGAAATGTGTAAGTGAGAATTATGTCAAGCCAAATAGCACACGTATTTTAAAATGTCCAGGATGCTTTCATTTTATCCAACCCCTGAAAAGAGTAGGACATTAAGTGTGTTTTCAAAGAAATACATTTTCTTTATGCGCATTTGGCATTGCTGGCTGACCTCAGCCAAGTCAAAGAGGCTAAGAAGTAAACGTCATTCTTTTGCTACTTTTACAGGGTTCTCTCAGTTACCAACAGAGAATGGTCCCCGTTTTTATTTTTATTTGTTCATATAAACTTTATATTGCATGATGAAATGTGACCAGTATTTTTCCTTTTTTAGGCTCCGTTTCACTCCTAAATTAGCTCCTGTCTGTCTCTTAGCACTAGCACTTCCAGTTCTGCATTCCTGTTTAAAATATTTCTTCCCCCTCTCTCCACCTTTTTTTTTCCCTTCCAGAAATGACTAATCTTCCTGTTATTCTACTCTGTCAGTTTTTCCCCTGGTATTCTTTTCATGTTGCGTAACATTTACTTTTCAACAACTCCTTTTAGAATTTTACTACTGTACCCTTGATACTAGCCTTCCGTTTTCAACAGATTAAAATAGTCAATATTTAGATATTAGCCCACTTTTCTGGGTCAGCTTTTGTGCTATACAGATTAAGCTATCTCCTCACGCCAAAAATGCAACTCTTCTTTCAATCGACATAATATAAATGCCCATTTGTTGATCTTCAAAGCTCAATTCAGTCTAATCCTCAGTTACCAGACATCACAATTAAAGGGCTTAGCTTTTTGTCTCCTTGCAAATTTCCTGATAAGTGCTAGCAAAGCAAACGTAATGCCACTTCTCTTAAAATTCTCTTGCTTCCCAGAACTTCTCCATAACATCATAAAACATGTTAGCATAGACTTACAAGCAGAATGTAAAGTTTTCCCAGCTACTGATTCTCAATTGCAAAAAGTTATTTTAATTACATGCCCAGAACTTGACATCTACCCTAATTTTAAACAATCATAACAACTATATAGCTATATACTATCTGAACAGGAGTAGAGTTTTTATCTCAGAGAAAGCCTCTGAGAAGCGTTTTAAAATTACAATGAGTATTTAAGTAATATACCCAAAGTTTATAAGCTAATATGGCATGCCTAACAAAATATTAATCATAACCTCAGATTTACATAATCCACTTTTTGGTGAATCCAATATTATATGACCTCATAGTCATAGGATCCCATAGAGAGAGCAGTACCTTACTACTCCTGTTTACACTGGCTCTGTTTACACTGAATGTACACTGTTTACATTCACACAAGAAAATGTTCACAAGGGTCTTAAGAATTGTACATTCTCTAAAACCCAAAAACATCTTTAAAAATCTGACAAAACAGACTTTAATTACAGGAGATAAATACATCCCTAAAATGTCACCTTCACTTTCTGGAAATAAAAGTCAAATAAAGTTCAAGTACATTTGTTTAAGTTAAAATAGCAGAAGAGCTTCCCATTTACTTTCAGTTTTTCGGGGGGGAATCCCCATCATTCCCTCTTCTTACTTTTTCAAATAACAAAAATTAAAATTTCCTGCCTTGTTGCATACAATGCCCTATATGGAGACATGTCATTTTTCTTTGGGTCAGCACCAACAACTTAACTTTAAACCTCTTTATTATCCCTATTTTGGACTCTAAGCCCAGGAACTCTAAAGTCAGTTAAAGCATTCTTGGTTCATATTTATAATATAGGACATCAAAATATTATAGTAACCAAAACCAGATTCATATACATATTTGTCTTAATCACATCACATTATACATAGAAAATAAATCCAAACTATATAACTCTATGAAAAAGGCAGGGCTTGTGTCCATATGCCCAGTGACTCGCACAGTGCTTACCTGTCTTCCCCCCAAAAAACATGCTCAATAAGTATCTTCTAAGTGGATAAATTCAATCATATAGAGGTATATTATGGTAAACACAAAAGGAAGGAGAAGAGACTTCCTGTCACCACAAGGGAAGGAATATTCTCAAAATGTAATAATCAACAAAAGAGGATTAAGAGAAATAACTCAAAGAATATCCCCAAGGGAAATTTTATCAAAATTTGTTAGAATACTTTGAATGTATCTATAACTATATTTGGGTCATGCATTAAGAAATTATATTCTGGAATAGATAAATAAAACTCATGCATTTTTCTCCACCTTTCTAATATAAACTGTATGACGAAGGTGCCAATTAGTTACTAAAAAAAAGTTCTCTATAGAAAAATTACAGGTAATGAATGCAGCAGGAATGATAGAATGAAAAGTCATCATTTGGCAATCCCTAAAAGAAATCATGAAGCTATGCAATAATGAACAATGAGATGAAACACTAATCCAAGTCTGATAAAGAACTTTATAGGATTGGCCTAGGCTGGCCTGAACTTATCGACAGATTTTAGCATCATTAAATGTGAGTACAACAGAAACTATGCCCCTTTGGTGAAATGCAATTGAAAGTACACAGCACCATCCAGGAGGTATTCACACCAAATAATAAATAGCATTACAACTCAACTCAATGATAGCTTTAATTTCTAGTCTCCAGAAAACCAGGGAGATGGAAGAACATGGTCAACAATACACAGGGAAACAACTAGCTACATTCAGAATCTCAAATCTTCTTCAGGACAGTGACTAAAGTCTTCAACAGATAAAGGCATGGGAAGAAAAAAGGAGCAGAAACTATCACAGACTAAAAGAATGTCAAAAGACCTCACTTCCAAATGGAATGTGTAAATCTTGTTTAGATGCTCATCTGATCACTCCACCTGTAAAAATAGATCTTGCTCTGACAACAGGGGGAAATTAAACATAACGTGGGTACTAAGTAATACAATGAAATTATTGTCAGTTTTGATAGATTTGGAAACAGCATTATATTTAAAAGAAGTTCTAATCTGTCACAGACAGATGCATACTAAAGAATTTATAGGTAAACTAATAGGATGTCCGAATTTGTTTTAAAATACATCAGGGATAAAAGGTATGTGAGAGGTAAGAAACAAAACAAAATGGGCAAAATGTTGACTGATGCACATATGGATACATGCATACAAAATGCTGATTCATACATACATAGAGGTTGCTACAATATTTTCTCTAATTTTTGTATATGTTTGAAAATTGCCATAATAATTTTTAAAAGCTAAACAAAACAAAACTAAAACAAAACAAAACCACACCACAAACAGAAAGCAAAAGAGAGACAGTTACTACCTGGAAGAATAACTGAACTTCGTATTATATTTTTGAACCAAAGTCACAAAACCTACTTGACAAGCTAGACTTTGCTTCTAACCATCTGATCTGGCTGACCTAACAGTTCATTTATATCTGTGAACATAAATATCTATATCTGTAACAGAAACACAACTGACTTAAACCTACTTACAAAAATCATCTATATCTGAAAATAAATTATAAACTTAAAAAACCTAAAAACATAGATACCATCGTTAAAATGCTTTCTTGTTCACCTTCATTCCCCATGTATATGTATTACCTCTTCAACCAAGTAATAAGGTCTTTATGAGCAAAGTCCGTCTTATTTCTTCAGTCAACAATGAGTGAACATGTGTTTCTAGTTGGTGTACTACATATCCAGTATTTCACTAAACGGTAAGAACACAAAGTGGTAAGTCACAAGCCATGCGCTCAAATTGAAAGAGGGAGAGAGGTACATAATTACAATTCTTGTGCCGAAGACAGACAGAGATGAATGGGGCATACCACAGACACAAGGAGACAGGACAATAACATGGCCAGGGCTGGGGTGAGGATAAGGTTATATGGAAAAAGTACACAAAACTATTTTAGGGGAGGAAAAAAATTCTAAGCCGAAAGACAGAAAGGACAAAAGGCATTAGGTTGGAATAGCAAAATAGGAAGTGTTTTGCAATAGGGCACTATCATCAATACTCACTGTTACAGGCATTGGGCCTCAATCAATAACCCAGTGGACTCAACAAAATGCTAAGTATTTAGTATGGGATCAATAAATATCTATTAGTTAAGGTACAGAGAGACAAGTTCAGGTAGTATTATTGGAGTGCTCATATCATGGAGTGCCTGTGCATCAGGCATTTTGTTAATATACTGAGATAAATGTATTTCTCATTCAACCTCACATCAATCCCAAGGTAGGTACTATTATTATCCCTAACATAGACATCAGGACAGTGGGACACGGAAGGCCTAAGTAACTTGCTCAGTCACTCAGTTAGCAAGTAGTATGCTGAGAAATGTTCTGAGTGTCGCAAAAAATGTGGGGAAAAATATTTGGAAATAAAATTCTACATGGTCAAATGATTTAAAGAAGAAGAGATGACACTAAAACAGTGGGTGGTGCTAAGTGTCTAAGTGGCTCTCTGGAGAGGGAAGGACCCTGAGTTGTCAATTTCCATGGTGTAAATACTCTTACCATGGCCAATTTCAAGATGCCAACATGACATCACTTAACCTGGAGTTGGAAAGAAGTCTTATGTGAGCCAGCTCCAGCATACCACTGGCCATAGCCTTCAATAAGCTATTCAGATAGAGAAATAACAGCCTGATTATATGGTCAAGAAGATAACAGGAAAGTCAAAGAAAAGGTACACCTGCTATCTCTGATTACAAGACTCTGTACTTGAGTAATAGCCAATTTGTATGTGCAATTCATGAACACCTAAGGAATTCAATATAATGTATGAAAGGCAATGAGGGCAAACAGTAATTCATCGAGATTCCACAAGGAAACATACGTTTTCTGTGAGTGAAGAGTTGACATTTAAAAAAGTATTCTTGAAATGTGATTAATGAACTGTGATTAGTAAGTGATTTCCTGGTAAACTATTCCTCCCTCAGGTAACACATAAGAGGATTTATTTCAAACTGGAAAAGTTAAAAATGAAAATATAGTTGAAGGAAATTACTTGATGTGGGTCAGCAACAGACATTGCAACTAAAAGAAGGGAGATTACTTTTGCGTTCCCTGTGTTTTATAGACTTCCTGCCATATACAAGGTGTTGAATGATACTGATCAGAAGGAAGGAGAGAAAAAAAAGCCAATAATAAAACTGGATTTATATATATGTATGTCTTATTTATATTTAAAGAATATGCAGGGTTGCCTGGGAGGCTCAGTTGGTTCAGCATCTGACTTTGGCTGAGGTCATGATCTCGTGGTTCATGAGTTCAAGTCCAGCATCGGGCTCTGTGTTGACAGCTCAGAGCCTGGAGCCTGCTTTGGATTCTGCTGCCCCTCCCCGCTTGTGCGCGCTCTCGCGCTCGCTCGCTCTCTCTCTCTCTCTCTGTCTGTCTCTCACACACACACACACACACACACAAACATAAACATTAAAAAAATTAAAGAATATGCAGATATATGTATATAAAATGGAGTTCAAATGATTAATATGTGTATATTTACACCATTGCTTTAAAAAAATCCCTTTGAGTTACTCATTTAACAATAGCATGGAATGAATAAGCATAGTTAGATGAATTTTATATGTGCATAAAAGAGACTTAGAATTATTAATATTACCATATTGATCCTATCTCCTTATGAAGTCCCTTTACCATTTAACAACAGTGTCTGATAAATATATATATCTAGATAAATATTAATGAAATATTAAATCTATTTTTCACATAGAATGCAAATATAGTGCTGAGGAGAAGCAAGTAGTGATCAGCAAAGCAAAAAAAGCCAAATTATATACAAATTTCTTTAGAGGTCTAGCAACCTTAAACCAGATGCCTCCATTTTTGGCATGTGGGAAGTCTGTTGCTGACCTGTTACTGACTCTGGCTCTAAGGAACCTGCAGCCTATCCATTAGTTAACAGAATCCTGGCTTAAACAGACTCCAAAGGAAAAAAAAAATGCAATTCATTAGCACTGTGGATGCTATTTAATACATATGCAAAACAAATGCAAAAGATGCTTCTGAGCCTTGTTAGAGTCTGTATACTTTGTCTTCTGATGATCTTGTCTCAACAGTAAGTCCCAGACATCTTTTATTGGGTCAATTTAACTATTGATTTTTTTACTCATAATGCTTACCAATGGCAGAAAAATACCACTTTTTCAGTCTAGTGCCATAGGGGAGAAAAATTCACAGAATACATATTCAAAAATGAAAAAATCAATCAACAACACTGTTTTCTAGTACATAAAATATCTCAACCAACCAATATTGTTACTTAACTAAACTGACATTTTTTCCAGTCGAGTTATCAAACTTAGATGAGAGTCCAGATGTGTATTTTTATCTTTTTGATATCACCATTAGTTGAGAAGTGAAAATCCAAGTAAAATAATTCTAGTGTTCTGTACACAATGCTAATTTTCATTTCCTTGAATGAAAGAGGACTTTTAAAGAGGTGACTGTGTCAACTTGTGATGAAATGTATGGTCTAATTTATAACTGTAACGTCTGTTAATTAGTTTAATAGTTTCTTTGTAAAGTTTGGAAGTAAGGTTAAGAAGGTTATGGCATAAATTAGGAGCTAAGATTTCAAATGGTATTCCACATTTTGTTCCATTTTCATAATAGTAAAGCAATATAATATTTATTGGAAGTCTACCACATGTTAGACCTATGGGCAGGCACCAAAGATTCATAGATGACCAAGGCACAACCTCTGCTTTTTAAAAGCTTCCAGACAGGGAACACAGCAGTTAAAACTAACTACAATGGTCTATGCCAGGAGTATGGTAGAATTCTAATGTGCGTCTACAGTCACTGCATTTTCATGCAGTAAAATAACCTTGTAACTAATGTATGAGTTTTCATATTTCTATATAATAGTAATATTACCTAACTTATTAGAAGCATATGAGTGACTAGGCTTTGAATTAGTGATTAAAAGACTGCCTTAGGTGAAAAGTGATCTGTCCAGATTAAACAAACAAACAACAAAGCAAAACAAAAAAGTCAAGAGAAAACAAATATCACTATCTCTTCCAGTTAGTTTCTAAGTGGATCTGAAAATAACATTTTGAAATTAACATGTTTTGAAGTTAACATGTTACTGACTAGCTATACAAATAGGAAGCCTAACCTGAAAAAATAGATACACAGTTACTGATGTAATACTCCTTGCAATTTGCACGATGAAGAATGGCATACTGGGCTCAATTTGCTATTTCCGGAACATTTTAATTATTTCCCAACTTGCAAGATTAGAAAATCAGACTAGCCTCATAATCATCAGCAAACAAAATAAATGCTGCACGAAGGTCTTCTCTAAATTCCTCTCTTGAGCAACGTATGAAGAGGCTCCCTGTTCCAGACAGTAAGTACTGCTTCATGCCAAGGGGAGAAACTCTATACAGCCCGTATCTCTTTAAGATTATTTTCAAGACCTTACCTTTTCTGAAAACACTCTGGAGAAAAGCATGCCAAATCTAAAATAATGGATCAGCAGAATTTATTCTCAAAGTAGATGACATTTACAAAATTGTGAAGCTCCTTGAAGAGGGCCAATAAGTCTCAAGGAGTAATATATCTTAATGTTCAAGTGGAGATTGAAGCATTTGTTAACAGCTACATAATTACTCCACTCTAACCCTTAATGAGCCTAAAGTACTAAATTTTTAATCCCCCCTGATGACCCTCTTCGCAGTGGATAAATATAGGTTTCTTCTCAAACATTTAATTGCTAGGACTATTGGTATCAACACATAATCCAAATCATTTTTGACCCTCTAGAACTTTTCATTTCTTTCTAAAACAGCTTATATCATACAGCTCCTAAAATAACTACTGGAGGGGAAAAGTAATGAGCAGGTTAACAAGAGGCAGGGCGTAGGCATTGATACTTTTCAGAAGCAAAGACGGTCTTTTCTGCTTCAGGTTGAAGATCTACAACACTGTAAAGTTTTCAGCACTCGGAAGACAGAACTTTTTTTTTCTTCTAAAATTAGTGTCGAAATTTAAGTGCAACAGAGATACAGAGATCTCTCTATAAAAATCTTTGCTACTATTAGTTCCATAATATAACAACTATTATAGTTGCTACAGTTGCAGTCTGGTTCCCGGGATATTCCTCTCACAATAAGCACAAACACTAACCAAGATTCCTCTCAGTATTCTCAATAGAGTTAAAAAAAAAGAAGGAAGGAAGGAAGGAAGGAAGGAAGGAAGGAAGGAAGGAAGGAAGGAAGGAAGGAAGGAAGGAAGGAAGGAAGGAAAAGAAAGAAAGAAAGAAAGAAAGAAAGAAAGAAAGAAAGAAAGAAAGAAAGAAAGAAAGAAAGAAAGAAGAAAGAAGGAAAGAAAGAAGAAAGAAAAGAAAGAAGAAAAAGAAAGAAAGAAAAGAAAGAAAGAAAAAGGAAAAGAAAGAAAGAAAACACTGATAATGTTGCTATCCTGGTAATACCACTTCCCCTGTGCAACTTTTGAAGGGTAAATATTCTACATAAACTTGACACTTTCCTAACAAAGCACTTTACTAACAGAGAGCTAATATTGTTAGAAAAATAACTGTATTGTGCCACTGCACCAACCAATTATCATTCTCCATTAGGGACATGGGCTGTATATACAGCCATGTTTCAGGAAGCCTGAGCAGTTCCCTATGTTCTGCATGTACAAGATAACATACAAAACATGGCATGAGGGCAAATAAAGGCCTGTTTCAGAAATTTACAAGAGAATACAAACAATCCACTATAATGCCAGAGCAACTCAACTGTTTGAGTCCCACCGTAAATGAAGGATTCCTTACAGAAACAGTGTATATGTTGCTATCCAACAAATGTCCCATTCCAAGAAAAAAAATTCTCTAAAGTTGAATTTAAAAGCACATAAAGTCTGCTCAAAATTATTGGTCATGGTCAGGAAGAAACATTGCTTTCAATTCATGACACCCTTAATAAATGCCAAGGCTACACAGAACACCATACATACAGAGGTGATTAATGTAAGCTTCCCATGCTTAAGGAGCTTAAAAGCTAGTGGGGGAAAAAAGAAACATGAACAAATGAACTGTAAAATCAGGTACAATGTGATTCATTCTATGATACATAGAATGCTAGGGAAAAGTAGAGAAGAAGAGTTAGTCCTTTCATAGAGTATGTCTCTTTTTGATAATTACTGTACAATGAGAGCCTCTTAGAAGTAAGAGCACAGAGGAAGAATTAAATTCACCTGTCAACTGCAACCACAGGTTGGGTACAGATGCAAGGGGTTAGCAAACAAACAAAAAGCATCTGGAAGAATCCACTGGCTATTGTAGAATTTAAAACATAGAGTATTATATATGTTACTATAATTTTAAACCGTGTCCTGTATATCCTTTTATTAGTTTTAGAACAAACTTGGGTATATACATACATACTTTTTTTTTTTTGAAGATCCTGCTATTAAACAGCAAACACGGTAAACCTTTAATGACACCAGTCATCAAGGCATCAGAATAGTCAAGAAAGTTATCCACCTTAATAGCAGTAAAAAGCAGTGACCTGACCTGAATAGCAGTTTTCATCAATCAGGTGTGTCAGTAAAGCCATTTGTGAGAAATGGAAGACAAGATATTCCAGTTTTTGCTATGACCTATTGACTAGTCATATTTAAAGGTTCCTGATGATCTTAGGATCTTTATGACTATAATTGAGCCCTAACCTCACTGATGGCTCCTCAGTTTCCAAATCAGTTAAAAAAAATGAATTCATTGTATGACATTGTTTCTAAAGACTCTTCTAACTGCAATCCTAAGAATCTAGGCATCACTGGAGTTCAACAGCGAAAATGACAAAGAAAAAACAACTTACCTCTAAATATCAAGCAAAACCCTTGAACATTATTACATAAACAATCCTTTAAAATGAAAAAAAATCTTAAATTGCTAGGCAACAAAAATAGTCAGGTTTTCCATGGAAAAACCTAGCAGCTGAGGTTTTCATTCTTAAATTTTTTATAAAGCTTCACTTGCAGTGGAGTCTTGACTACAGAGTGATTTTCCTTCACATAGTTTCTCTGGTCAAAACTTACTCTACGTGGAACTAAGGCTAAATCTCGATTTTCTTTCAAGTGACTTCAAAAATACTAGAAACACTTCTAACAGTACACATAAAAATGAGATTAGTAGGTTAAATGCCAAATTTTAAACATTAACCTCGTATTGAAAAATCACAATAATCAAGGGTACTTAACTAGCCAGGATATTATAATTTGAAAGCTGGCTGCAGTCTGTGAATGACTGCAGAGTGTCTTTTATTTTTTTAATCTGTATTGATTTTATTTCTATTCTTCAAATTGACATAAGAGCTAGTCATGGCTTAGAGACCAGATTTGCAGCCTGTCCTTTCAAAGATCTATGCAGTAATGATAAACCCCGTGGTTGGAATCCATTCAAGCTCACACTGAACCCTGTCACCGGGTGAAGACTTGCTGTTGGACAATGCATCTTTTCAAACCACCTAGAAGAGTGATTTTCCATAGATCAAGCCCTATTTTCATTCAAATATAGTTTAAAACCACATGGTGGAATAAATATGCAGTAATTTTATTAACCTAAAACATTTGATCTTTAAGTTTATGATGATGCGGTGTTATTTGTGCTACTAGAATAAAAAAACCAACCGTTCAAGAAATAGAATGGCCAATGTTCTGCCACGATGGTTGAGCTAAAATGTATAATGATGTCGCATAATTTCTTGTTGACTTTCAAGATAATATTCATTAAATAATTGGAAATGTATGAAGCAGTATCCTTTTAAGGAGTTTTGTCATAAGAGAAACACATTTTAGTGATCAAATCACTTTCAGAATGTTGATAACTTGAGATTTCATTTTCCTTCCAACGATGACCTGTTTTTCTCTAGAACAGTTACTCAGAAAAATATTTTCAGCCAGTCATAAGAATAACTTCCTTAGAAGCCCTTTCCTTTGTACTATTAAACAGTCTGGAAAATTGCTTGCTTGACTCATTCATGCTGTCAAAATATACTACAGGCTAAGGCTGACCATCCATTTTCCATTTCCTACAACAACACATGCAATTTATGTATGAAGTTCCAAAGCTACAGCATTTGGGGTCTTAGTACCATTTTCATGCATAGTTAATTTGAAAAACTATATCCACACAGAACATATTTGCTATGTCTGAGGACTACCACTTATGCAAGAAAAGTTTCAGACATTTAAATCCATTTTACTCAAAGGTAAAAGGTCAAATGAACAAAAGAAGGTCCCTAAGTGATAACAGACTATCATCACTTTTAACTTCAGTGCTATAAATAATTATCAATCAGAAATTAAAAGAGAACACATAAGAGTTATTTGGAGATTACTCTGTTTGGAGTTATTTGCAGGTAATAAATAACATACGTAAGAAATACGAAATTCTGTACCAAAAAAGGTTATGAAGTCAACCATGTGATCACTGAAACTCCACATTTGTGGACAAACATTACAAGGCTTAAAAGTAACACTTTTTTTTTTTTAACCAAGTGGCTATTATAAAAGACATAGCAACATGAAAAATACACAACATATGGAAACCTGCTAATTGTAATCAACATACATCAAATAGCATTTTTTTTAGGGAACAGAGATCATAGGGAATGTCATTTAGAGAGAAAAACTATTCTTGAATCTGAAACCTAATGGGGACATTAATGAAATGAAGTGACTCCATTTTCTAACTATGAATAAGAAATTACTAAGTAGGTGGGATTATTTTGTTTTTACCAATCTTGTTTTAAAATTTATCTATGGTGCAAATCAGAAAGTAAAAGCCAGCTGTGTGTGAGAGAGTCTGGAGCATGCAAAGGTTTCCAGATGGTTCTATCCTTAGGAAAAAAAAACACACATCTTCTATGTAGATTGAGAAGTCATGGCAAAACTATGACGTTCCCTGAATCTCTCAGCAACATTAAAAGAGTGTTTGTTAACCAGGAACATAGAGCTGTTTAAAAATATATCTGGCTCTGTTTCTTGGTTTAGAGATTTCAACTGAGTAAGTCTAGGTGGTAGAGCGAGTGGTGGGGGGAGGAGGTGAGGAAGGGGGAATATACTTTTCCAAGTCTTTTTTGCTTTGTGCCGGAAGCCTGGAAAAGTACCCGAGATGCTGTTTGGCACACAGTGGGCATGCCACGTAAGCTGTTGACTCACATGCAATTAAGGGAATCCTACTGTTAGTATGGTCGATCACTAGGCAGGGGAAAGGTTTGGGTCTAGTAGGTATTTGAAGGGTAAGTGGTCCAACTGGCACCATCTTCTATACACTCTCTACATTCAATGCTGAGCTTTTCACATTTCTACTGTTAACAAGTTGTGAACTTGCAGGTCTTTTGAGGCCGGTATTTTAATAGGCATTTTAAAAAAAAATCATAATTGTTTATGTTTCCTCATTCTTCAAAAATCAAGTGCTAGCCAAATAAACCAGAGGTAAGAAAAGGTTGTAGATCAAAAGCCCTGGAAGATATTAACATAGGGACAGAGTGGTCCTTCTTCAATCGTTCTGAAGTAAATATATTCTGAAAATGTAAGCAAACAAACTTTGAGGTCATAATGCGACTAGGAAGGATTAATAAGGAGCACCTTTATTGACACGAAAGTCACTTTCATTATCAGTATCTCAGTATTGTTTCCTGACCTAATATTTCTGTAAAAGAAAGAGAGAAAAAGAGAGAGACAGAGACAGAGAGAGAACGCACAAGTGCATGCTCTTCGACTGTTGGTATTATCTGTAGAGACTTGTCTGCTGGAAAATGTTTCTTTAACTTTGGTTTGGCTCCTACCTTGGAAGCTGATGGGAAATAAAAACTTTTCCATGGATTAGAGCCAACTGAGCTGCTAAAACAAAAGGTAACATTCATCAGAGAACCATGGTACTATGATCTCATTCTGAGGGTTAATTTTTTTTACATTAAGTGTGGGCTGTCTAAAGTTTAGAAAAGTCAAACGATTTATGTTAAAGAAACTAAGTAAATATCAGCCTTATCTTACATGCTGTTATATACACCGAAAAATATTTTTAACTGTGAAACATGAAACAGTAGATTAAAAAAACTCATTTGATTCCAAAAAAAAAAAAACAAAACAAAACAAAAAAAAAACTCATTGGTTCCTAGCTTGATTATTTCACTTAACTTTCTCTCTTCACAGTCCTCCCAAAATGTAAGTACCCCAGACAGGTATACATCCTACTTATTACTTCTACTTATATTCAATAATATGTAGTTTCTTCATAAAACCATTCTTAAAGAGAAGTAAATTTTTATCAATAAAACTTGAACATCTGAGGGTGCTACCCCACCCTTAATTTTTAAAAGAAAACCCCAGGTTTTACACATCTGCTCACTAAATATTAGATGACCATTTAATTCCAGGAAGGCCTCAGTGCATAATTTTTGGCATCTTCTAAAATGCTGAAAACAAATTTTATTTTCCTGCCCTTCTGTACTTTTTCCTGATTGTTTCACATGTTAAAAACCTAAATAGCCAACTCAAATAGACTGGAAGCATCTCCTTTGAATATGTATTTGATCCTTTTTCAACATCAAGTAATACAACTAACTCATTGCCACGTACTAAATCAGTGCACAGAATAGAATGGGTAATAACCGATATCCTTAACAAGAAGGCAGTGGCACGGCTTAGTAAATCAAACTGTAAATGCACAATTCATATTCTGAATTACATATAACAAAAATGCACACACTACTGCAAAGGAAAAGCTGAAGCTAGCTTGTAGGAAACTAATAGGCTATATTATTCCTGAAGAACCAGTAAAATCAGGAGGCTGGGTTTTTCTCTTCTTCCTGCAAAAAGTGTACACTCTCCTATTTCAAACCAAAGTCAAAAGTCCCAAGCTTGTGAATTAGGCCAGCACCTTTAAAACCTTACAGAGAAAGAGACCATTTTACAGGGCTTGATTTGGATCCCTATCAATTCTGAGTCGCAGTGAAAGGGGGAAAATGAGGATGTGGTAACTAGAACATCATGGACTTGGCTACTTCTTTACACCTTTGAGGAAGTAAGTGGTAGATATTTTACCAAGTAAGCAACTCTATATGGGCACAGAAAGAATAAAGTAGGGATAGTGCAAATCATGAAAAAAATGGGGCTTTAATATTTAATCTGCTACTCTGTGCTGGTACGTTATTGAATAAACATCAATTTTATTTTTGAAAAAAAGTCTTAGGTGAGTCTTTTAAGAAGAAATTTACATAAATAATATAGTGTCTGAAATATCAAATGTGAATTATTTTAGACCAGCATAGAGCTAAAGAGGCATTAGTTTTAAATGAAATTAAATTTGGAACAGCTGGTTACAACCACTTTTTCATTCATGGATAACTGCATTTAGAAATGGGTTTATATGCACAGACAATGATACAAACACTGTATTTTACTAATATTACCCCACTGAGTTCAATGTCAAGTGATACACATGTTGAGAGGTTAAGGGGTATTTTCTCTTGATAACAGGTAAGTGAAAAACCTAGTATGTGATAATGCACATTTATACATCAAGATAAACATTGATTTTTAATTTTTTTTTATCAAATAATGGATAGATACCTTTGGTACAATATGCAAAATGGGTGACATTTTATTCTGACCAGAGGCACAGTTCCTCTTAATAGGGGGGGAAGGTAACGTAGACTGAATTTCAGCACCGAGATCAGAACAACACTAGCTGCTACCACTTATAGAGAATTTACACAGAGCGAGACACTGCATGAAGTGACCTGCATTATATAACCAATCTCACTGAATCCACACGAACCTTCAAAGCAGGTATTCTTAGCCTCATTTTATAGAGGAGGCGCAAAATGACTGACACAAAGTCAGTAGGAAGTAACTGGTGAAACCAAACCCAGATCCAGCTGAACTCACACTCTGAGCACTTAACCAGCTCTTACTCTTTGCCATAAATGTTTTTGTGTACAGCTTTTACAATTATTCCAAAGATCCCACTTTGATTCAAATTCCAACGTAACATTGGGACTAAGTGAAAACCACCAATGGCCATATTCTCATTATTGCTGGCACAAGTATTTATTTGCTATAAAGTAATATTCATTATAAATTTCACCCCAAGGAAAAGAACACAGAGGCCAATCTAGACATTCAGAAAACACCAAACAATCAATCAAGCCAACACTAAAGTCAATTCATGAAGAAAATGCCTAGAGAAATAAAATCAAAGGACAAAAAATACTGCTTTTTCCTGTGATCAATTTTGTTCTAGACACAAAATAAGTTTGACTTTTACGCCAAGTTTGAATTTATATATCAAAGACAATTTTGTCAAAAATCTTTCTAATTGGCTGTCTGACTAAATTCATACATTCAAGAGAACAGCCCAAAGGCCTGGAGTTTCTCTAAGGAAAAGATCCTTATAACACTAGCCATTGATGTTAAAGGTTGTCTTTTTGTGGGCACCTAGATGGTTCAGTCAGTTTAGCTTCTAAGTTCTGCTCCAGTCAAGATCTCGGGGCTCCTGACAGGCCACAGCCTGCTTAGGATTCTAGCTCTCTTTTTTCCCTCTGACACTCCCCCACTTGCACCTTCTCTCTCTCTCAAAATAAATAAACTTAAAAAAAGAAAGGTGTCTTCTTTCTTTTCTCCATGCTATCATTCATCCAATTGAACTGCTCTGTGAGGATATGTATTTCCCACAGAGCCTTTTAAACAATGTAATGAACACTAATATTTGAGATGCATCTCTTAGGGGCACCTGGGTGGCTCAGTTGGTTAAGCATCCAACTTCGGGTCAGGTCATGATCTCACGGTTCATGGGTCCGAGTCCCGCGTCAGGCTCTGTGCCGACAGCTCAGAGCCTGGAGCCTGCTTCAGATTCTGTGTCTCCCTCTCTCTCTGCCCCTGCCCTGCTCATCTCTGTCTCTCTCTGTCTCAAAAATAAATAAACATTAAAAAGAAAGATACATACATCTATTAATAGTCCAGGATTACAATTTAAACTGTTATATACTAAATGCCCAGTAAGCCCAGGTATTTTACATTCTTAAATCCATGTTTTCCTGAGAGCAAGCATGCCTTCTGCCATATCACAAACAAAATGCAATCAGTGGTCCTAATATTCACAAAGTCATTTTTATTTCAATTCACAGAAGCAAAAATCTTAAAAAGAATACTGTGAAATATTTTACAATTAAGGTATACAGGGGCGCCTGGGTGGCACAAGCATCCAACTTCAGCTCAGGTCATGATCTCACAGTTCATGGGTTCAAGCCCCGCATCAGGCTCTGTGCTGACAGCTCAGTCTGGAGCCTGCTTCATATTCTGTGTCTCCCTCTCTCTACCCCTCCCTCACTTGTGCTCTCTCTCAAAATAAATAAACATTAAAAAAACTAAAAATAATTAAGGTATTCATATGAAAACATTTCCTCTCATTGGATCTAAATAGTTCAGCCATATTAACATGGCAGGTATCAGGTAAATATACAAAAAACTAAAAGGGACTACTAAAATTTCATTCCTAGCTGATTTTTAAAATATGATTTTTTTAAAAAAGTTATTATAAATACCTTAAGTGACACATCAAACATATAGACATTACAACACAACCCATTGCAGAAGAGGCAGGTGAATGGTTTCCTCTAGATTTTAATTTTATAGAGCATAACTTATAAAGACTCATGAAGGCTTTTAAGCATATTTTTTGCATGTTTCCAATATTATCATAAATGCACAGTAAAACTCTTAGGAATGAAATCTCAGCCTCTCACAAAACAATGTCTCATATATTAGAAAACTATGACTTATACTATTATTTTAAATAAGAAAGCATATTCTATTTTATGCAAAGAGAAAGGACAGTTATGAAATGAAAACCTTACAAGCTTTGTCTTAGAATCCCGAAATTCTCATTTGTTTTTTCCCAAAGCATCCTATTATTCTGGTATCAGTCTGGCAGGGCTTACAAAATTCTACCTGATCTAAGGCTTATGTTCTCTATATTATCAGACTTCTAGTTAAAATTCTAATACAAATTTCCCATCTTAGGTGAAAAAATATTATTAGTGATTATTCAGGGATGGCTTTCTGAATTACGAAAAAGTGTGAGTGATCATGATTTAAAAAACAGAGGTGTCTTAAATGCAAGCAATTACAGTGACTCAACAAATACTTGCCCAATTATGTCTATCACTCTAACATGTGGACTCACAAATAACAAACGCTGTATTTCATACACATGAGATCACGGTGCCGTGCTTCATACTACTGCCAGCAAAAACAAGTTCAAGTTAGAGTGAAGGCTGAAAGCTCAGCCTCTGAAGACAGGCTACCTGTGCGGAATCCCAGCTCAACTGCTTCCAGACTGTGCAACTCTGGACAGATTATTTAATCATTCTGAGGTCTCCGCATGTTATCGAATCAATACATAATGATCAAATCAGGAAGTAAAATTAACCATGTCTATATGTGTTCCCTAAAAATCAATCTGACTCTAGTTGATCTTGGTAAATGATAGATCCTGATGATGGATCCATGTAAAAATCAGTGGTAAACCCATTCTGCTTAATACAAACACACGGTTCCTCTTGCACACACATAACCATAGTTGAAACTTATCTGCTCTTCCTACGCAGACTATGTAAGAGTTTCCAATGTGTTTCTTAACAAACCTCCTCAGACACACATGAAGACATTTACTATCTACTTATGTTTTACATGGGCAAATTTGTGGTCTACTGGGAAATTTTAAAGAACAGAAGAATTAAAAGAATGTTTTATTATTCTATGATAATTTTAATCTTCATTGTACTTCTCTGAAGCTCAAAAGCTATCAACACCCAAAAAGGCAGGGGGGGCTTATGAGTCATTCACCCATGCAGCAGGATTGCCCGTCATAATGTCTGCTACATAGCAGGCTATAAATGACGAAATGAGGAGGAAGAATGGATTGTTTTCCTTTGGTTGATATGCAGAAGTGGCAAAAACTTTGGTCTGCAATTTCTTTAAATTCGTAAACTTTCAGTATAAAAATATGTTTCTGAAAAAACATTTCTCCTCCAGCATTATTTATCCTTAGTGAAAAATACAGAAGCCAAGAGTAGCTCAGAAAGATTTTTTAAAATAACAATTTTGCATTTCTCACTACATATACTTAATCCATCGTACGTTACATGTTAAGCTACTATACGTTAATTGTAGTTTAAACACTTTGTGGGAGCTACCTAAATAAACTCCACCAGGCAAAAACCTCAATGTAGATGACTCTTCTTCAGTGTAGGCAATGACTCGTTAGTTCATCTGAATGTAAGCTGACGTGTGTGTGTGTGTGTGTGTGTGTGTGTGTGTGTGTGTGTGTGTGTGTTTAAATATACTGGATTCTCTTATGTGGACATTTGTTTTCAATTTACTACTCTGCTGTGATTCATGGAAGGCAATGTCTTGCAGTAAAAGTTCATAATAGCAAAGAAAAGTTCAACAAATAAAATCAGGATGATAATCTTTTCTCATAGCTAGATTTAGATTTCATGAGTTTCCACTTAACCATGAAGAGATATGAGATAATGTGAAGAAAGACAGTTCATTCAGAATACAGATCTTTCTCAACAGGATTCTTTATATAAATAATGAATTCTTTAGTTACTTCTTTCTTCATGGTTCATTTCTGTGTTGTCTCCCTTAAAGGAGAAAAGGAGAATTGTTTTATGAAAAGCAATGTCATCTACCAAAGTGGAATCTTATTTCTGGCACGATAAATTTGGCTATGTTTTCTCAACCCCTCCCCCCCCTTTTTTTTTTAATTTGGCCCATTTGGTAAGCCAACACTCTTTAGTTTTAAAAGCTTCCTGGGATTGGGAGATGTAACTAGACTTATTTTCAGTCTATGAACGATTTTAGAATATTAGATGAGCAAAGATATCTGAAAGCAAATTATCGTCTGAATGCAGTAACATGGAAAAGAATGAATTACAGATGTAATTTATCCGTCACAAGCAGATCCTAAACACTGATTATGTCCGTGCTTGTGCAGAAAATTGAAAATGATAGAAAAGCTCCCCAGCTTTTCTAACTTTAATTTTCCATGTTTTACTTTGTGTAATTTACTGTCAACTATTAACAGCAGATGCTTCTTGCCTTATTTGAGAACAGCCTGGACATAAGTATAAGTGATTCTGAAACCCAGAAGCCTTACACAACAAGCCTGAATTTTATGCAGAGAGATCAATTCTAACTTAACTAAGGGCTGCTGGAAAGGAGGTGGGTGAGGGGTGGGCTAAAAGGGTGATGGTAATAAGGAGGGCACTTGTTGGGGTAAGCACTGGATGTTATAGGGTTTTAAGTGATGAATCACTAAATTCTACTCCTGAAACCATTACTACACTATATGTTAACTAACTTGGATTTAAATAAAATTTAAAAATAAACAGAAAATAAAAATAAGTAAAATAAAAAAGACCATCAGCATTACTTCAATAATGTTAGAGTCTAAAAAAAAAAAAAAAAGAAATTCTAACTTAAGGCACCTGGAGTCCCATGGGGTCTTAAGAAAACAGAGTATTGGGTCTCAACAAACAGTGAATCTCAACCTAACACAAACAGAAATTAAAATGCAAATATGGTTGGGGCACCTGGGTGGCCCTGCCAGTGAAGCGGCTGACTTCAGCTCAGGTCATGATCTTGCAGCTCATGAGTTCAAGCCCTGTGTCTGGCTGTGTGCTGACAGCTCAGAGCCTGGAGCCTGCTTTGGATTCTGTGTCTCCCTCTCTCTCTGCCCCTCCCCAGCCCTCTCTCTCTAAAACAAATAAACACTAAAAAAAAAATTTTTTTTAAGTAATGTGGGGCTAAAATACAGGTGGTTCCCAACTGGCCAATGATGATCCAGGAACAGCAGTCCCAGTTTGGTAGCCCATGGCTGGGGGAACGCTCTTAATGGAGATTCTTCTATTCATCTCTTCCCACTTGAGGTCTGAGGGTTAGTAGTTGTGAGAGGGAAGGGAGGGGTAAAAGGAAAGATAAATCACCAGAGACATTTCTGTCTCCCTCCCCTTAGTTCCTTTTTCACAGACCCTCCAATTGCTGTGGAGAAGTTCCCCCTCCAAATTCCATCATCACTAACATACTGGTTTCCTTGTTAGCAATTAGCCCCTTAAGGACTTTTTCATATCTCTCCCAAAGTTTGACATAGAAGTGTTTCAATTATACTCCTTCTGGAATACTCGTCCCCAGACCTGCTATATGCCTTTCTTCTCATATCTGGGTCTTTATTGCTGATCCTTTCACTATATTCTGTGATAAAACAGCTAGAAAACAAAATATAATACATGTATTTTTTTTAGTTTTGATATTTTCACGATCCACCAATGCTACTGGTAATTATAAAGCAACAGTATCAAAACAACGGCTACCCTTTAGAAAATTTCAGGAAAGAAAGAGAAAGGGAAGTAGCTGGTCACTAACATTAAGTTCCACAGTGGACCAGACTCACAACCAACAAGTTGGGCATCTGAAAAGAAAACAAGTTGAGCTTTTAGGGTGGGCAGGGGGCGGGGGGCGGGGCGGAGGATTAGTTGGAAGACACTGACAAAGAAGTCTTCCCACCCTGAATAAACTTTGGACTATAGTTCCGCATCCCACACCATCTTTAGTCCCTATTGATTATGAGCCACTGCCCTGCTGAAAGCCAGTCCTGGGGAACAGGAGCAGCCCAAATATGGAGCTGGGGAGCCTCCTGCACTGCCTTGAAGAAAGTGTCCCAGGAGTTTGGGGAAAACCGTCTCTCCTGCATGAAGCCCAAATGAATTTCTGGAGCACCAAACTGAAACGTGAAATGTATCTTTCCCATTCAAACAGTTTGACAAGGCAGCTGAAGTCTTTGATACTGGTAGTACTTATGATGTCTGATAAGATGGCCCTCATAATGCTTCTGTGGAGCTTCCTGGGTTTTCTTAATAACCGTATTTTCCAGGCTATTCTTTGCACTGGACTATAACTTGAGCATCCTCTGGGTTACCTGGCTTCCCAGGGCTGGCCTGATCACTTAACCACATTGCTTCTATGGGGAAATGCTTTCTAAACAATGAAAACTTGGAATATGGCTTTTTTTTAAGTTTTTTGTATACATTGGGCGATGGCTATATAGTTTCTACAATGACGACTTATTTAAGATGATTAATTTAAAACCTTTTTCCTATATGACCACGTATTTGGAACATGTAATATTTGAAAGGTGGGGGCATCTGCTATCTTGTGCTATCTTATACTCACTCATTGATCTGTTTTTTGACCTAAAATATAATTATTTTTTAGTATTTGCCATTTTAGGGTATATATTGTAAATCTGCCTTAAACATTAATTTTTATTCTTATGCACTCCTTTGTTGGATCCTTAGGGATACGGATATGTAAATTAAGAAGCAAAGTTTTACAGGAAAGTGGTCAAAAGTACAGGCTGTGAAATCAGGTTACCATGCTTGGAGTTCACATTTTACTAGCTGAGTGACCTTGTGCACATCACCTAACTTCTCTGTACCTTAGTGTGGTCACATGTAAAATCGTAGGAATATTAGTAACTGTCTCAAAAGAGTTTTCTGTGAGGACTAAATACTATGAAAAGATAAAAAGCACTGAAAATACTGACCAGCATATAGTAATTTTCAATATTACTTCATTTAATTTCATAGAGGAAGTAAAAATAAAATATATTTGTGGAAGAAGCAGAATTAGATAGTAGAGTAACTACAGATTCTTCTGTCAAATAAAATCACTTGAGACCTGTTCTTATGATATGCATTCCTGTTATAGTTCAGCTATAAATAACAATATATAAAAATATGTCTTGGCAAAGCAAAAATAAAAAATAGTTTTCTTTTTCTATGTAAGTAAAAATCAATCTATGTGTGATATGCCAGGTTTTATTGACTAAAAATAGCATGACTTCAAAGGGGGGGGGGAGACAACTCTGGTTACCCAGGACAGTAGACTGATGATAGGTTTGCCAATATATGAATATGTAAGTTTCTCTTCAGAGGTGGCCTCCCCTCAGCACCCCACCCCCCATACCTAGGTATTTTTCAGTGTGAGTTACTTGATTCCAGATTTTTTCTGGAAAAAAAAAAATTCTGTAACTCTTCCATCCCAGGGACTGCCCTCCTGAACGTCCATTCTCCCCTTCTACCTTATCCACCCAGAGGCACAATTTTAATCAGGACAATAGTAAAAGACTATAGTTCCCACAAAGGAGCAAAGGAAGAAAAAAAGAGAGGAGGGGCAACCAAGAAACAGACTCTTAACTATAGAGAACAAACTGATGGCTACCTGATGGGGGAAGGGTGAGGGGACAGGTAAAATAGGTAAAGGAGATGAAGAGTACAGTTATGATGATGAGCATATAGAATTGTTGAATCACCATATTATACACCTGAAACCAATGTAACACGGTATGTTACCTGTACTGCAATTAAAATTTAAAATTTTAATAAAAAAAAAAAAAAAAAAAACCCCGACTATAGCTCCCAGCTATCCTTGCTACCAAAATCAGCCGCTGAGAGACAAGAATAAGTCACTGGGAGAAGCTTGAGGGCCACTGTGCAAAGAAACCTAGGGAGGCTAAGCTGTGGTTTCCTTTGCCCTCACCTCTTTCTGCTTCCTGGAATGAAGATATGATGGCTGGTACTGTATTGGACATCTTACAATTTTGAAATAATCCTAAGATTGGAACCCATGTGCTCCTCACAACTTAAGGGTGAAGACACCCCAGTTCTAGTGATTGGGGAGTCATCACATAGACTTGCACAACCGACTAAAAAATAAACCCTTTATCTGTTTATGTCACACGCCGGGGAGGGAAAGGTGCCTCTATTACTCAATGCTGGACACAATTCCTTAAAGACAAAATATCCAAGTAACTTCTCCATAACTCCATAGAGAAATATAAAGAAGGATCAGACCCAACAGTTCTGAAGCTGGACCATTAGGAAGCTGGAAAGAACCAGAGATAACACAAGGAGAATAAAAGCCAGACACTGCCAAGGCCCAAAGGTATCCAAGAGACAGCCTTTCGATCAAATTATAATCCAGGAGGACTTGTAACTATCAGTATTTTTCAAAACCCAAGTTCTTATAATATAGAAGGTTTTATCTCAAACAACAAATCAGACTTTACTTCAAAGTGATAATCTTTCAACATGTGCCAAAAGAGAATGAATCATGCTGTAGGTGATGTGCATTTCAGGTTATTTGCATGAGAAATATATATTAGATAAAAACTCTGTAGTTGTTTATTATAAATGACTATTAGTGGGGCGCCTGGGTGGCTCAGTCGGTTAAGCGTCCGACTTCAGCCTGGTCACGATCTCGCAGTCCGTGAGTTGGAGCCCCGCGTCAGGCTCTGGGCTGATGGCTCAGAGCCTGGAGCCTGCTTCCGATTCTGTGTCTCCCTCTCTCTCTGCCCCTCCCCCGTTCATGCTCTGTCTCTCTCTGTCCCAAAAATAAATAAACGTTAAAAAAAAAAACTTAAAAAAAAATAAATGACTATTAGAATAAGATATCCTCACCAGAATTACTCGTTTATGGTGCAATTCACAAGGAAATCACTATTCTAATAATTGATTATACTTTCAAACAGCTAAGTAATTCTAAGGAGCCTTTGCTTTTAGTTGCTTTTACCAAAGTTTCTGCATATTAACAACTATCATTAGTGCTAAATCAAAAACCATCTCTTTAGTTAATCCACTTCCACTGACTTAAAATTTTTGGCCTGTTAACATAGAAAATTGGTCCCTTATCTAAAAGCATGGAATGTGTGTTTGCCAAAGTTAAAAAAAAAAAACCTCAAAATTTCCTCAATGCTATGTCTTTGTAAGAAAATAAACTTTGTCTAGGACTGTGGGAAGGCAGATACATTGCTCAGCATGAAAGGTAACAGATTAGTGATGCTGATAGCTGAAATCCTCTACTTATCCTTGGCAAGGAAAATGACAGGATAAGCTTCCCAAACGAGGTCCCTAGGTGTCTGTGCTGGAACTGAGAAACATTCAATTTCTCACCTCTCGCGTGAACTGTGAGTATGTCACGCACATCCTGGATGGAAGATTTGCCCATGCCACATGGACTGTTTTAAGTCCATCACAGCCTTATACATGGAATTGTTTTGAGGCTATTTGTGGAGACTCAAAATTCTGCATTAGTTCAGAAATCTAAATTACAATCAAAGATTGAACTCAATTCTAAGTGCCACATTGCTTTAGGTTTAAATTGTTTGTCACACCTAGGAACTGAAGGAAGGTTTAACGAGAAAAAGAAAAATAGAAGCAGCGTACCAAAATCTTATGAAAGGAAAAAAATAACTAGTTTTAGAATTAGTGCCTTAAGGTAGCATGACTCAAAACATGACTTGAAATTTGTCCAAGTTTAAAAATCTTAACTCATTTAAAAAATGTTTTTCTAAAAAAAAAAATTCTAACTATAAGAATATAAATAGGTAAGTGAATAAAATTGTAAGCACTATCAAAGCAGCTATAGCTATTGAGAATTTCATTTAAAAAAAGATGCTTATCACCGTGCATTCACAGGGTATTCTTTACAAAGCTGTGAAGATTCTGCTCGGGGAATATAATTTGAACTCGTACATGATACGCATGGCTTCACACGTTATGCCTTATAGTTAGTTCATCTCCTAAGTTATAAGGGGAAACAAGATAGTCCTGTGTCAACCTGTCACTGAAAGACACACTGAATATGTACCTATAGAGTTACATGTATCCATAATCACCCATCCAAGTTTTCATATCACATGGGAGATGCCATTAACAGAACAACAAACAGTAACAACAACAAAACGCTTGGTAAAAGTTACACCAATTAGGAGCCTACTAAATCAAAGTTTTGATTCAAAATTTGCAAATATCTGAAATTTGTCTGAACTTCGCAAAAATCACTTTGGCAGGATTATCAAGTAAGCCAGTTTAAAAGATATGATGAAAAGACTATGCCAGGAACTTAGAGCAGCAGCAACACAGGCAGTTGGCACGCTGAAAATACACTGTGCTCACGATGGAGGACCTCCTAAAATATAACTATAAAAACCTTCAGGACCACTTTATAATGTCCAGTTATGCCACCCTGTCCCTGTGTGACCAACTAGACACTTGATTTGCCTTACTGGCTCTAAATTTTCTAGTTGCTCATTTACCTGGATGTTTACGTATTTGTATATCTCCTAATAGCTGAATTCAATTATTCTGCTAGGTCGTTAGAGGCTCTTTAAATGTGTTCACTCAGGATCCTTGATTCCATGCTGCTCTGCAGTGGAATCTGACCCCTGATGTGTCTACAACAAATCTGATTGGCTGTGCTACCTGTATACACAAACGTGTATAATAGTGAAATGAATCCTTAATTATCTTAAACAAAACTGCGTAATTTGATAAGAAAACAAGTGACTAAAGTTTTCAAAGGTAAAAAAAAAATGCTAGATTTTCAGAAAATAGACAGTAAATATAAAGGTTATATAGCCCTTCCTCCAACATCTGAAAAATGAATGGACATTTAAAAAAGAATAATTCAGTAAGCAATAGTCATTTTGAGTTGATCACATGGTGAAAACATATTTTTGTGATAGCATAAATTACTTGACATCACAATAAAATACATTCTGTAGAGTTTCTTTAAATCAACTACCTATATTTTAGTTGAGCCATTATTACTGAAGAAAATAGGTAACTTGCCAATTTACTGTTATTTGAATCATTTCTTAAATACAATATTCTAATGGCAGCTTGCAGGGTTGACATTTTTCTTTCAGTTTTTTTCTCTTTGGTATCCCTTTCACAAGTCATAAGGAAAAAAAAATCCTTTCCAGCATAAAATAATCTCTTTTCAAATGTTCAGGGTGTCTGAAATAGCCAAAACACTCAAATCTACAGTGTGTAAGCAATCTAATTCTCAATCTGAATGTATTCTTAGACTGTTGTAAATTGTTATTGCGAGTATAAAACCAAAATTAAGTTAGAACGATCAAGCGCTTAAAATATTGTTTAATTTATAAACTAACACACATTATTACAGCTTCTGCTCTCTTATTGTTACCATTCTATTCCCAACATACTTAATATATACATATATTCCTAATTATCATGTATTCTGACTTTACTTAGCAACACATCTATTATGACAAAGAATTCTGTTTTCATGTAGTAAATTTAATCTAATTACTTAAACTTTGAAATCAATAATACGCCACTGAAATACCATCAGCTAATTTTCTTCCTATTACCTTTAGTAATATGCCAACTTATTTCTTTTGCATAAATACTGTCTTGAACTGTTCAACTTCTGTTTTTAATGAAACAAATTCTCCTCTTCTAAGTACAAGTCTGCTATGGACGTAAGTCACCTGGGAGCCTGGCCAAAGTCTGAAACAGCACAGCTGAAGGGTACAGCCATTTCACAGGGTCCTCTCAGAGAGTATTTGGTTTGCTTTCCTAACTTGCTAAAAATAGTAGATTACACAGGCTACCTCCATCTCACGGCTCAAGAAGTCACAAAAGGCTGGACTATGGATTGTAGACATACATACAACACATTTTATTAAAGAAGTGAGAATATTACACGTTTTCTAAATTCCTTCCGTTTACTCTCCGAGACAACACAAATGATCTCGTGGTTATTGGCATGGAATTATGCTCCTAAGGCTTCCAAATTTCAGAACTTCAAGCACGAGTCATGGAGTTACCTTAACTGTTTTAAAATACGTTTTTGATCTATTTTAGTCACCAAATTGAATACAGCAAGACAGCTATCTAAAAGCCAGGACTCTAAATACTGTATTAAGAATCACAGAATGTGCTAGTTATAAATACATGTCTACCAAAGGTGGGTTTGGAAACATGAATACGTAATTACATATTCAAAATGTGTTAAATGAATTCTTAACATAGTCATTTCACTAACATTTCAGGAGCTATTGTTCCTGCTATGAACCTCCACACAAAGTTGTGTTTATGTTTTTCCTCTTGTTCAAATCAAAATATTTTACCAAGTTTTAGACACTATAAATTAAATTTTAGTTTCTCATAGAAACAAAGAATGAGGACAAAGTTTGCATTGATTAGCTGCTATAATGCGTTCATTTCATAAGTAAATTTAAATCTTAAAATTACTTGCTATTAAAAAAAAAAAAAGTCCTTGATGTGGCAGTTGAATCTTGTTAACCACACAGCAATGCTGCCGTTTTACTCAAAGGGAGCCTGTTCTGTGTCCACAAGTGAGCAGCCACTAAAAAAATATTTTGAGATGGAAAAATAGCAACTGAATTTTAATGTTTCACAATGTTTCCAAATGCTGGGGAGGCAGGTCTTCTGTAAAACGACTCAATGTCACAGCCAAGTTTAATGTCCTTCATTTTGTAGCTACGAGTGCACCATCAACTGTCTGTAGGATTAAAAATTGGATTTACTAGTAATTGGGTCAAAACAGGGTTACTTATGGACACAGCTGGTTACCGACAAGGGTAATTAGCCCTTTGCCCCTCATTTTACGGGTCCCCGTCTCTAATTACACCTAAATTCAGTCAGCAGGAATTTAGGAATACATAGTCACAAAGGTACAAACCACTGTGCCCTTCATTGATGCCATTCAAAGGAAAGAAAAAGGCCTCATGGTAATCTATAACTTCTGGCTTATTGATCTTTAGGACTATGACATTAACAATAATATAACACTATAAGATATCTTTGTTGTTGTGAATGCCTCCTTTGATATCCCACTCTGAAGATAATATCCTTGAGTCTTTGGTGAAAACTTTAGCAAAGTAAGCAGCTCAACTGAGCCAAGAAGCAATTAACTGCACTAGTCAACTCATAAGCTAACCCATATAACACATCAGGGTGAGTTATGAGTTAACGTTTGGGTTGACTATATCAGTTAATTCACCCCATGTTATTAAAGAAAGCATTTTTATTACAATAGGAGGTTTTGTTTTGTTTTGTTTGCAAAAGACAAGATGGATGTATGAAAGTTTTACTTCTCTACAGATGCAGAAATGATCGTGACTCCTCTCTCACGGGTTCAAAGAGTGAATTATACTGACACATTAGTATTCAAAGCCAATTCAATTAAACCAAGTAAGTAGAAAGTACCCAGGGATCTTCACATTTCTAGTCTTGACCTTGCATGTCAGAATAAGGATACAATATCATGCTACCTTTTAAAAAGCCCATTTTCAAACTTGACACCTGAACTACGAAGCAATGACATTTTTGAATGTCAAGATACACTAAAGTGGATCTCTCAGTACTATGGTGCCCACAAAAGCTTAACTTTTAACACTTCTAGCTGAGACAGTTACAAATTTTAAAATGATCAGGATCCAAAAAAAATGAACTAAGTTATTTTACATTAGAATTTTACAAACTAAAACAAAACAAAACAAAACAAAACAAAAAAAGCCTCCAAATAATACTACTTAAAAGTTTCCACTCATTTATAAAACTCAACATTCAACAAAGTTTATGCCTCAGATAGGGTACTATAGCAACAGCAGCAGAACCTTACTTCTATATTTTCCACAAAATGCATTGATTCTGGCTTTAAAATAATATGCTTATACAATAAAAAGGAGACCCATAATATTAAAATGTTAATATAAAAACTCTATCCAAGTTTTACTGCCAGGAAATCTGTTCTTTTACAAAGGTAACAGCAACTTTACAAACAAGGAAAAACAAATCATCTTCATTCAGCTATTGCCATGGCCCTGTATAGACCATGCATATGCTAACACACATATTTATCTACATTTACTATTCCTATAGACATCGACATTGCTATGACTAAGTTAAAAGTATGCGGACACCTTCTGTTTTAGAAAAACATCATTACATCAAAGGACTGATAAAGTTATTCATAACAAAGAAAGTTTGGCCAGAGTTGGTGCCATTGCTTCTCAATAAAGTCCCCCACCCCAAAAGCATCCATAAGAAGACACCATAGAACTAAACTATTAACAAAGCAATCCATCATTCCAAACTCAGTGGACTATGCATCCATATCCCCTTGATTCAATCATTGTGTATCCTTAAAATAATATAATATTTACTCACTTTCAATGAATCAAAGCAGGCGATTACTCGTCCATTTTCAACTTGGCAGCTTTTCGAAGGATGTGCAAATTTACATTCCGTGTCTGGCCGTGAGCAAGTCCCCCTTTGGAACTCTCTACATACTTCCAGTGTTAGCCATTTTGTGTCCCGAATTGGTGTGACACTAACAGCCATGTTTAGATTTTACAGGTAGTTAAATTTTGCAGTGAAACCAACAGACCCAGCCCCCCACAAAAAAATAAAAATAAAAATAAACCCAGCAACAACCAAAAAAAAAAAAAAAAAAAACACCAAAAAAAAAAAAAAAAACCTCAAAAAGCTGAACTGATAAGACTGTAAAAGGCTGATGAAAATGTCCCCTCCAAAATACTTTTTTCCCCACTCCCTGCTTTAAAAGTACATGGAAAACTGTGTTGTCAATATCAAGGAAAAGATCTCCCACTAGAAATTCACAGCATGAAACTGTTAATTCAAGAGGTTTTGGTTTACAGAGAAATACTAGAATCGTAAGTAGATGAACGTTTAAAAGTAGGGCCTCGGATCAGCCTTGTGCTCTCAGTAACCCCTTCCCAGTGCCAATTTGGAGCCCAAAATGCAAGCATGAAAACGTGGCAGACCCTTTGACACCGAATTTCCAAGCTGCTTTCAGCAAAGTTGTCTGAAAGGGAATCTCCTCACAGCTGAATTTGCAATGGAGTTTGGTGGTGCAATCGGTATTGATTAGTTTGGCATAGACAGATGCAGCAGTTTAGAGCAAATCGAGAAACTGATTTTTTTTTCCTCCTTGATTTCCTGGCAGAAGAGATCTGACTTTTTCAGCAAACTTTTCTTTTAAAACTAAAGCAGCCTAGGGCAATGCCAGATACTTAGAGCTTTTGTCTTGATTATAAGTAGAAATGGGGGTGTCTGGGCTAGAAGTGGAAGGTGGATGTGCTGTCGTCACAGTCTAGCTGGCAGCAAGCAAGGCAAAAGCAGAGACTGCTCTAGAAGCGGGTCCAAGCAGCAGAGACGTCAGGAAAGGCACTTCTTAGTACCAACCTGTAGAAAAAAGAGATAGGTTAAGATTTACTAAGTAGCACTTCACTGATGTCCTACAGTATCACAACCTTGCCATGTGCTACCAGACTAAGTAATATTCAAGTCAGCTTCTCTCTCTCTCTGTCTCTCTCTCTGTCTCTCTCTGTCTCTTTCTCTCTCTGTCTCTCTCTCTCTCTCTCTCTCTCTCTCTCTCTCTCTCTCTCTCACACACACACACACACACACACACAATACTTACAGTGAGGCATATTGCAGCCAGCCATCGTAGATTTATTAAAAAAAGGGGCCGTTTCCCCTTGTGAAGCAATGCATGATAGAGAGATAACCAATCACAGATAGTGTTGCAGCAATATTCTGGGCAGAAAGCCAATAGTGTGGGTTGTCTTATGAAAGGTCGCGCCTGTCAGACGTTCATTACTATGCTATAAGCACAGAAAATGTCCATCAGATGTGACTTATTCCACTGCAAGAGGACGAGCATGTGGGTTTTGAATTTACCCAACATGCAGTTAGTGGACTAAACCATGTTAGTTTCCAAACAGCTTCCAAGACAAGTCCAAGCACTTGAAGATCATCGCCGGGGAATAAAAAGCAAGGTTTAAAAATTGCAGCTGACTTCCAAGCTGCTTTTCCCTCCGGCTCTGCGCAGGGACGGGCACTGAACAGCCTGCTCCTGCTGTCCTGACACGTGAATAAAAAAGGAAAGGGGTGTTTACAAATGGTACATTCTCCTGACCTATCCAATTCACTTCCTTCTAAAGCCCAAGTCCTGCCCCTCCACTGAAAGCAGCACTCATACTGTAAAACTATTCCATTCAGCCGGCAGACACTTTGTCAATATATCACAGGCGGGCGAGATAGGAACAAAAGCATCCTTTATTTGAACATTTTTTAAGCAGAAGCTGAGGTCATGTGGGGGAAAAAAGGAGTGTAGTGTTGTCAGTGTGTCTGGCAAATGTGAAGTCAACCTCAGGGGGGAGAGTGATTCCATCGCAGAAACATTAAATATTAAGTGAGCAATTTGATTTGGGCAGCATGATGTACTTCAGAGGTACGGAGGAAGCCAGAGGTTGGGGGCTGGGGGATCCCCTGTTGCCTAATGATCTATGAACTGGGAAGTACAAGACTGCTCGTTATAGCAGGGTATTTTTGCTTTTAACAACTTACTTTCTTTTTCAGTCAGGATGGAAAAACTTTCAGAAAATGCTTAGTAGTTACAGAAACAAAAGTACACATTTCTTTTCCTTTTGAGTGTTACCAACAAAGGAAACAAAACTTTAGTAACTCCAAAAGTTTCACACTCCAAAGAGGCAATGGCACAATATAATAAATAGTGTTTGATCACACTTGCTTCTTCAAAGGCCAAATATGGTCAATTGGAAACTGGAATATAGAATATGAATGTAGAAACGTAGAACATATATATAGACAGATAGATATCTAGCAGAAGTTTTAAAAATTTATTTTAGGATTAATACAGCCACTCTTAATACTAATTAAAAAAAAAAAAAACAGATACCAGGTAGGTGAAATACTGTAGTAAGACTACAACTTTTGAGAAAAGTTCTAAAGAACCAACTCATACCAATGCTCAAGAAGTACTTTTGTTTTCAAAAAACTTTCTGGTTCTAATTTCTGGTTGTACAAAAACAAAGTTGAGTCAGTCGTAAACTCAAAGATTCACCCACCCTTCTGGATTTTTGCTCCACATTCAGAATTTCTCAACTATTTTGTACCTTCAGCATGTACCCATCTGTGGTCAACAACCCCTATTGTCTTTCTTGCTAAAATTTTCAAGCACTTCACCTGCAACCATACACCTCCTTTGGAAGCCAGCTAAGAGATCGCTTCCTCCAAGAAACTTCCAAAATGTCGCTTTATCCATCCCTGCCCACTCATCATTAACATGTCTTTTCTGAATTACTTTGGCATCCCTATACAGTGTGTTGTTTGCTTATATGTATGACCCACAAAACTATATGTTTCCCCAAACAGAAATAAACCCACTCACCTCATAACCCCAATGCCCAGCACAGGGATGGAAAATGTATGGAGCTCCATAACTTGGGTAATTAAAGGACTGATTACTATATCTGTACTGGAATGACCTCTAGGGCACAAAAATATGCAAACACATGCATGAACAACCATATGAACCACACATGAACACAAACACACACTGAAAACACACACACACACCCCCATCAGTGTCTCTATCAATTACTATATCCTAGGGTCACTTAGACCCTCCTGCTGTCTAGGAATCCTCCCCCAGCCCTGGACAGCTCCCTCTGACATTCCACAGGACAGCTTTTTGAAAACTTCAACACTTTCAAGCCCCTTCTCTTCCATATTCTGCTAACAGCAGACAATGATCTTCTGTGAAACAAATATTTCATAGTCAAAACAGGAGCCCTTAGGCATGAACTCCCTGTCACCTTCCTGCCACCCATTTTTACACTATCTTTCTGCATCTTTCTTTTGGTCTCCCAGTTGTCCCTCCCCTTGCACACGGTCAGGCTTCCACCTTCACTCGTTCCTTCTCAAAACATCTTTCTCTTCACATTCCTTCTTCTACCTTCGAATGACCCTGCCTTACCTCAACTCTTTCTCTCGGTCCTCAACATGCTGAAGTAGCTCCAAAATAGAAGAGGTGGCAGGGAAGGAGAAAGGGACCCCGCCTAGCTATGCATCCTCCCCTCCCTAATACTCTTAATCAGCTGTTCCCAGACCAAGGGCTAAAGAGCCATCTAAACATGTCGTTCTTCTGCTTCTTCCGTTTTGAATCTGTATCACTGTGACCTCCACACTCATTACTTTACTGTTAAGCAATGGCCGACAAAACTCCAAACGAAGCCAAATCCAAAGACTATGCTAGTCCTTATCTTTACTTGACCTCCACCAGCTCCCTGTTAAAGGTTTCCTCTCGTCTTGAACTGACACATTCTGTCCTTTTGGTTTCTCTCACTACTGCCCCTCTAGTATCTTCCCACATAGAAAGGAGCTGCCAGGAGCTGGGGAAGGTTCTTGGCACATGCCATGCTGTTGTGGGCTCCTGGGACTTGTTACGTGCTAGCCCTTTGTTTGGTTTGACACGTACGTCCTCACCCCTTCAACCTGGTAAATCTCTTCTCCTTGTTTAAGCTGCTATTCAAATATCACCTTCTCTCTAAGGCTGGGCCAACTATGCCAAACATTGTTCCATCTCAGGATATTCTCAGTACTTTTTATCTCATGGTGCTTTTACCCCCAAAGTTATAAATTCCCTGACAACAGGATCTATTGCCATTTTTTTTATCCCAGTTCCTGGAATATAATAGTTGTGTTTAAAATATTTGATAAATGAATATTTTATTCAAATTGACAGAATAGACATGTATATAAAGGACATGTCCCTAACAGCAAGGAAATATTTCGTCATAATCTATGGGGACCAAACAACATGAGAAAGGATAATGGTACCCTCAGAAATACCTTCGCTGGTTGGTGGTTATGTCTAAAGACAACCACAGAATCAATTTCTAAAGTTGATTATTTTTCCTTTTTGATATGTTACAGGCTTAATCTCACTCAAGCATAAAATATCCTTTAATTAAAATGTTTGCAAATGGGTATTCTGGATATTTTTATTTTCTGTAGCAGAGATACTCTAGTCACTTCAAAAAGGGTTATCAACAGAATTACAGATATATACGTATTGGTAAACTGAAAATACTACTTACTTGTAAAATATATAGGCAAATGTGATAATCAAAGTGTTTATAGTTATCTAGGCACAGAGCCCGAGCAATCAAAATGGACACCAACCTTTATGCATTATTAGTGTAGCTGCACCGACAATGTGGGTTCCAGTCCTTGATACAGACCACCAGGGGGTAATGACCTGAGATTATACCTAAATTGCTGATATCAGATTATGGTCTTGTACTCTTTCTCTTTATTCAAACAGAAGGGTTTCAGGGAAGACTGGAAATCTTCATAATTGAAGGTTTTGGTAAATTAAGAGGGTATAGGATTTGGATCAATACTAAATTTCCAAAACGCTGTTTCAAGTAATAATGGATTTTTATTCTACAGAGAGAGACAATGTTTAAAAGTATGTGGGTAATGTCCAGATTGTGAGAATTATTACAAACATGTTTGCTCTAAAAATGTGTTGTTTGTAAATAATTACTAAAGAAAATATTTCTCCGGTAAAGATATTTACTAACAGATAAATTGCTTCTGAGGTAAATTTCTGACCTATATTTCGACATATTATAATAAACTTCCCTGAACAACAACAACAAAAAAAAGATTGGAGAATAGTTTTACTGTAAGAATCAAACTTTTTTAAAACCTACATAATAAGCCCTCTTTTACCAAATGATCAAAGTCCTAACACTAAAGAGCTTCTCATTATGCAACACGTCCTACAAATAAGTATATTCTGCCATAAGAACCAAGAACAGTGCACTCTCCTTGAGTGATTATCAGAAATCACGTATACTTTCTACTTTAAGTTATGAAGGGGGAAATAGAATAGAAAGGAAAAGAAGAAAATATAAAGATAGAGGAAAGGAAGCTAAGAAAAGGACAAAGGATAAAGTAAAAAAGTGTGGGAAATTAGTAATAATGAATCTCACAGCAACTGATGCATATTAGCATGAAAACTGACAGCGGATGGCTTCATATAAATATCTATTTAAGGGTTGCATACATACTGCAATAGAGGATAAGCAGACACTTACAAGGCAGGAGTAGGAAATTCTGTTTTGGAGAACTGGATGGCCTCTATGAGCATGGTTAAATTTCTTAGTCATATATATGTAACAATCATTTCAGTTCTTCTGAACCAAATATAGGCACTTTGGTCCTACTGCATCCCAGAGTAGTTAGCTGGGAATTTGGGGGACTTTTTTCATAAGCTTTTGATTTTGAAACAGCTTACATATTGAGGAAGTTAACAGAGTAATTACTTGAGGGTTTGTTTGTTTTTGTTTTTTTTTAATTTACTAAGACAGCTTTAATCTAACTGGAAAAGATAGCCAACTTCATCATCCAATGTTCGAAGGTGACAAGAAGTGGCCCCTTGCCCCAAACCATAACTCCCCATCCCCCACCCCGCACCCCAGGATCACTGATGTCAACAAGTCCATAATTAGCAATGCATTACTTCAGGGAATTAACTCCTGGTACAATTTTGCCCAGGGCTTGCCCCAAATATTAACAGAGATTTCAGTATACAAACCAACTAATCATTTCAGGAAGCTGTACAGCCATTTCTCTACTCATTAAGGTACTAAATAGAGTAACAAGGCCATTAAGTTATTACATGGGGAAAACTATGGTCTGAATGGGTTAATGCAGTCTTCAGCAGTATTCAACTCCATATAACAAAAAGCTGAGATCAGTGTTTCTCAGCAAGGGGTAAGCACAGTACTGGTAGCACCCATGGCAATTTTAAGTGATGCAGAAACAACATAATTTTAATAGATGCATCAGAATGCAAAAACTAGTTCATGAGCCTGTGATTACATGCATATCATAACTTAGAAAGAAGCTAACATTTAATATAGTAATTTACGAGACTATTATAAAAAAAGCTTAAGTAAATATATTGACAACATCATGAAAGAGATACGCAAATAACTGAAGTTTTAGAAACACTGCCGAGAAAAAAGGTAACTTTCAACCACATATCCTCTGGAATGGCATGCCTACTGTCAAGATGGTCTGCCGGTCTGACATTGCACGGGCTTAGGGTCACAAAGAAAGGGAAGTTTGCTAACTCAAATAAGTCATCTACTGTCTGTCAAAGCATTCCTTTAAAATTCTAGTGGGCTCGGGGCACCTGGGTGGCTCAGGCAGCTGAGCGTGGAACTTTTGACTTCACTCAGGTCATGATCCCAGGGTCATGGGATCAAGCCCAGTGTCAAGCTCTATGCTGAGCGTAGTGCCTGTCTAAGATTCTTTCCCTGTCTCCCCTCTGCCCCCTCCCTGCTAGTGTACAGGTGCGCCTTCCCTCTGTCTCCCTCCCTCCCTCCCTCCCTCCCTCTCTCTCTCTCTCTCTCTCTCTCTTCCCCTCTCAAAAATAAATAAACAAATAAAATTCCGATAGGCTCAATTCCCTAATCATCAAGTGGTCCCTTACCAGAAGGATAATGAAGGAGTGCTGGTTAGGAAACACACTATTGCCAAAGATCAGAATTTCAAAAGCAACTCGCTAAACTGCCTCAAATTAGGAAATGATTATTGTCCCTTCTGCATTTTATATATAAGACCACCAAATAAAACAGGAAGCCTCTGTGCAATTAAAAAGCAAACTTTGACTTGATTCCCGTTTCAGGCAAAATTTTTAAAAAAATGAAAAGGCTTAAGATCATCAGAAGATAAAAATTACAACAGTGGGCTGTACTTTGTGTACATGGTCACTAGCTTCGTACCTAATTAGATCCTCATCCAGTCCTTACTACAAAGTTATCTTCCTGGAAGCTTTTGCAGCCACTATCAATTTAAGTCACTATCAAAACTTCCCTGCTTCTCAACACAAGCCCAGACTTGCCAGATCTTTGCCTTGCTTTATTTTTCTTCAGAGCACTTGTCAGTATTTGGTGTAATATGACATGCCTATCTTTCTATTTGCTTATCTTCTACCTTTGCATTAAAATCTAAGCTCCACGAGAGCAGGCAGTTGTCAAGCCAGTCCTCCCCTAAATAGCCGGCACCAAAACAGTGCCTGGCTCAGAAGCCAGCAACCTACCAGGACACTAGTTTACAACTATGATCTACAAAGTTACAATGCCCATTTGATACACTGGCAATGTCACCTTTATAACTGAATGAAACCAGCCTCAAACTCCACTCACTGGAAAGAAAACATCAGGCAGTGAAGTTAACACAAAACTGTATTCATATAACTCCTCAATTATGAACTTGATGGAAGATTTTCTCACCCACAGAATAATCTGAAACAGTTACATGTGGCTTTGCAAATTTAAAACACCTAAATAATTTATCTGTGAATTTCTGACAATCAGTTTTCAGTTCTGGCAAAAGAAGAGAAAATCTGCATTTTGTTCCTGATGATATTCAAACAGGCAGTCTTTTAACATTTCCCTCTATTCTACAAGAAAGTGTAATGACAGAACACTACAAATGCCTCTCTACGGTTCTTCAGGAAAAAACACTAAGCCTATTTAGTGTTTTGCTTACTCTACATATCACACAAAGAAGTCATCTTGTTAGCCTTAGGTAGTCATTTCTGATCTGTCCCTATCATTTAATATCTCAAAATAATAAACAGGAAATCAGAACACAAACTACAAGAAAATTAATAATGCTGGTATGTGCTCAGGAGCTAAACAGTAGAAAAAACAAATCTTACCATCCTGGCAATTTTCAGGAAGAATGGTACATTGACTCAACTGGAATCTATCAATGTGAAATTAACCTGACAAAACTGGGAATGCCAAAAACTGATATTGTTATTCCCCCTGCAATGCCGTAATTACAAACTTTAATTCTAAAGTTTATTCAGATGAGTTATATTTATCTGACACAGTAACTGCGGGCCAAAATCTTAGTTTTAAATTTTAACATCTTTTGAGTAACATCACCTAGCTTCTTAAAAGACTGGTGGTACCTCTGCTTAAGACATTTTTAAATGTGACCTTCACTGCATGAGAAATGGTAGCCAATTCATCTATAGGGTCCCGTAACAGTGTTACTGCACAACTCAAAACTAACTATGAAGGTGATTAAGGAGAAAGCTGAGGAAATACCTCCCATGGTGCCCTGTACATCAGTGACAATTGCTGCGTGTGCACCTCCTCATCCTACTGTCCCAACCTTCCTTGCAGGGCAAAACTCATTCTTACAACTGGTGGCCATTAAGGTCTTCTCTATAATTAACCTGCCCCTGTTTTCCATTTGAGCAAGCTCAATTATTTGAGCTAAATTATAAAATAAACATGAGAAGAAACAATAAATTGCATACACACACACACACACACACACACACACACACACATATATGGAGTGTTGGTTAGGATAGACACTATTGCCCAAGATTAGGATTCCAAAAACAATTCGCTACACTACACCCTAATTAGGAAAAAAAAAAGATTGCATACACACACACACACACACAGAGGGAGAGAGAGAGAATATATATACATAGAGAGAGAGAGAGAGAGAGAGAGAGAGAGTGTGTATATATATATATATATATATATATACACATATATATATACATACATACATATATATATGGAGAGACAGAGATAAAGAGAGAACCAAAAATAAACTATACCTATTAGAACCCTTAATCATAGTTGTCACACTTTCCAGAATTTTTAAAATCTTAATGTGGCAACAGCTCTCAATACTACCAAGTATATCTGAGTACAAAAGCTTCACCTTAGCAGATAAATCTTGAATTTCCAGGTAAGTCTGATTTAAAACCTAACATAGTGGCCTCAATCCGGGAAATTTCACTGACTTATTTCTACTGAAGACTACCCAAAATACGTTGCTTAATTATTAATCATTCTGAGAAAATTAAATAAAATGTATGTTTATAGAGACATCTAAAATAATTATTCTTCAGACTAGAATGAATGAAACCAATTATAAATATAGTCTGGTATTACATGAGTGTATCCAATTAAATGAATTACTGGACTTCTCATGACACAACACAATACATAAATATCTCCTTTCTATTTCATCAGCAAAACTCCCTATCATTTTATGAATGTATCTCTTATTGCAAAGTTTGCAAATACTCAAGCCATAAAGGTTTAATATTATCATCCTATGGATATTTCTATTGATTTCTATTGACCTTAAAAATTGCCTTGTATACAAATAATCTCAAGTTTACTCTTAATAATATACCAATGTTAAATGCATTTATTTTGAGTAACAATAAAATATTAGAATCTGTTTAACTTGAGCTTTTTTAAAAAAATCACAAATTCACACACACTAACATACAGATAAGAATTGTATTTGCCTTAATTAATAGGGAGTCAAGATCCAGTTGTTTTTCCCTGATTTAAAGGAGGAAGACATGTGACAAAACAGATTTATGCACTGACAACTCATATTTTCACTGCAATGTAGCTTAAGTATCATTTGAGAAAGGTTCCATATAACTTACAACCTTGACTAGGTCTGAGATAAGCATAACTACAAATTATGCTCATATTACTATGATGGCTATGTAATAATCCAGAGCTTCATACTGTATTTTGTAGAAGCCTAGAATTCCAAAAGCAGCTCCATAGTTCTTTAAAAGAGACGGGTAATAGGCAGGCATATTTTGTTCATGCCTATCTCAACATTTTGCATAAGGCTTCATTTACAAATTTTTTTATTTGAATGTAGGTGACACACAACATTACATGAGTTTCAAATGTACAACATAGTGATTCGACAAGTTTATACATTATACTATGTTCACCAAAGCATAGCTACCATCTGTCACCATACAATGCTATCATATCACTGACTGTATTCCCTATACTTTTATTCCCATGAATTACTCATTCCTTAACTGGCGGCCTGTATCTCCCACTCCCATTTACCCATTTGGCCCATCTTCCTACTCCCTCCTCTTGGGCAACCATCAGTTTGTTCTCTGTATTTATAGGTCTGATACTACTTTTTGTTTGTTTATTCATTTGTTTTCTTAGATTCCACACGTGAGTGAAATCATATGGTATTTGTCTTTCTCAGTCTGACTTACTTCACATAGGATAGTAACATCCCTCTAAGGTCCATCCATGTTGCTGCAAATGGCAAAGCCTCATCCTTTTTATGGCCTTGTAATATTCCAGTGTGTGTGTGTGTGTGTGTGTGTGTGTGTGTGTGTGTGTGTGTATGCACCCATGTGCGCAAACATATATATGTGTATAAATACACCAACTTTTGTAAAAAAGAGAAACACACTGAGAACCTAGAAATCTGAAAACATAAGGTTAGCTGGATAAGAAGGTAATTTGTTTCCATGATATCTGCTTTTACATCTATATATACATTGCTTACCTCTGTGTCACTCAATGTCCTTGAATTTGTAACATATTTAAGAACTTAAATCTCATTACATATGCATCAAATGATAACGCAGACCTAGAATCTCTTGAGTCACTCACTCACAGGAACTTTTGCAGACATACATGAAAATGTCATGTCCTCGTGGAATTGACATTCAGAAAGAGATGTCCAATAAAGTAAAAACATATCGTGTGCTGTGATTAGGACTATGAAAATCAAGGATTGTCATTTTAGAACTGTAAAGACTGAGGAGCAAATTAAAATTTGAACCAGATACTGTTTAAATTTTGAGCCCCTTTTCTCCCTCCATACCTAGACTTCCATACCTCTAGTGACTACAATAATCTAAATTATTTCAAAGTAATATAACAATTTGCACTCATAACCGTGATTCTGCTTTTTTTGACATACTGAGACGTATGGTATAAATTATAAGGCTATTCTCCATATAGAGATAGATGTTACTAAATAATGGAAGAGATAGTAAAATACAAATTAAAATGGTGTACAAAAATCTCTAGCAAGTAATTTACATGAATTATATACATCAAGTCTGTCTTCCCTCCCTCCCTTCCTTCCTTCCATTGATTTTAGACATTGCTAAATGAATGCATTTTCAATTGTAATAAATTTAAACCATACAGAAGGGTTTTATTGAAAGTCCAACTGAATTCCCCCCCACCTTGCTCCGTTGCCAAATCAGACCTCCTATTATCCCAAAGGTAACCACTATTATTGGTATGGTATACCTAGTCCTTCATGCATTCACATACAGACATACACATCTACACACACACACACACACACACACACACTCATACAGTTTATCATTTTTACAGAAGGAACACATACTAAGCATATTGTTCTGAGGCTTGCTTTCCATGATATACGATAATGACTTTTCTTTGTCAACACACACGTTGATGTAAATACTTTTTAACAACTATGTACTGCTCCACTCTATGTCATTCTTTAATAGCAGCCACCTAAGTTAATGCTCATTTTTCACAAGCAATGCTGCAATGTATGTATAAAGCTATTCTTAGGTTTTGAGTGGCTTTAATAACATACTTAGAACATAATGTATATGCATATATTAACTCTGAAAAACAAATTCCGTCCAAGAAAACGTTTCCCAGTATGTACTTATACCAACAATGAACATTGCTTTTCTATATTGCTTACTCCCTAAATCTAGTCCTTAAAAAGATACAATCCCTAAATCTAGATTGTAAATTTCTATAGTGGGAATAGGGCAAAGGTATGACTGGTCTTTTCTCCTACAAATAGAACTTAAAGCCTTGTCTTTTTATTTTGCAAAATATTTCCAACTGTTAGCCCTTCGATGGCAGCTAATCAATGAGACATTTGTAAAATCAGTTTTTCAACTCCCATTATTTCAAAATAAACCATTTCATTGCTAAAACAGTTATAATGTTTATATTTTGCAATTATTTGCTAACGAACAAGGACTGGGAGTCTGAATGAATGTTTGGGTTGACAGGAGTATCGAAACGGACAATATATAGTTTACCACTCTTTTCTTATTAATAGAAACAAACGTGTAGTTAGAAGAGTCTGCAAGGCATGTTATATTTGGACAATCACTGACAGCACAATGTCATGTGATTAAGGGAATGCTTTTTGTTTTTTTTTACACATTATTTCTACAAATGTCAGAAATATCCTGCTCCCCCCTCTCCTTTTTTAGACACGAACTGACTAAAGGAAATGGTTTCTGACAACTTCTATAAATAAGGCAAGGCATTATCAAACTAGCTAAGGCACAATAGAACTCTGGTGAACTCATGTAGGCCTAAACACAGTTTCCCGTGTGGTCATTTCCCCAGAGCTTGGCACGCCTCACGTAGTAATTTCTGACCCTGGATCAGACTGTTCTCCTGAAGTGCCACGACCATGCAATTAAAACGAACAAGGTAAGTATATACTCCTGCATGATTTTGCCAAGGGACAAAGGTCCTGTTAGATAATCAATCATTCTCCCCTCACTCTGCCTTCCTCAAACTCTTCCCCAGTTGTTAAATAACAGCTTCCACGATAAAGAAGATGTAAGATGGCTCGCTGGCAAAATGTAGGCATTTCCAGTGCTTTTATTCTTTTGACAATGTGATTTTACCACGTTGTCAGAGTATACATAATTGTCACGCTTCTCATATGAGATCAAAGATTTTATTGTTAGGATTTTGTACTTTCGAAAAGAGCATATGTACTGAACACACTATCAACAAGCTAATGTGGCAGCTGAGGTTTGGTTCCTTTGCTAAATAGAAAAAGGACACCCGTTTCTTAGGTACTTTAATTGCCCATAAGGTTCTGCACATCCCAAAAAAAGCTGTAACACATGAGGAAATCTGAAGAGCCGACTACACCCTTCTAATAAGACCGTGATTAAAGTTGCATGTGTTTCTGTCAGCAGCCTATGCACTTAAAAAGCAATGACCACCTTTCCATGGGAAAGCACAACGCACTGACAGCTGCTAATAAACTCAGAACTGCCAACATTTGTTACCAGCAACACCTTCTTTTCCTGGGATTCTGATGCTCCAGAAAGATTCACTATCTGAATCACTCACCTGGGGGTAACTGCTATAAATATATATTTCTAGGACCTACCCTAGACGTACTAAGGAGAGAGACCAGGAATCTACCTCTTGCTTTACTTTATTTATTTATTAACTTAATTAATTAATGTATTTATTTTTGAGAGAGCGAGTGAGCAGAGGGGCAGAGGGAGAGAGAAAGAGAATCCCAAGCAGTCTTGTGCTGTCAGCACACAGCCCAATATGGGGCTCCATCTCATGACAGTGAGATCATGAACTGAGCTGAAATCATGAGTCAGACACTAAACTGACTGAACACCCAACAACTCCAGTAATCTACATTCTAACTGAACTCCTTCAGGTTATTCTTAATGTCATTAAATTTTGGCAATTATAATCAACTGAAGCTAAAATATTACTTCCACCAAAGACTGTTTACTACCTTTGTACTAAATAATTTCCTTAAAGCTCAGAGTATCTGCCTGGAAAAAGATAGATTGAGATTTGATAACATGCTTTTTGAATATATTCTGTCAACTACTTCAGAAAGCTGACCTACCTGCAAAATGTTATACCAAAAAAAAAAAAAATTCCTGTTGTATTCATTTTTTAAAATACTATTTTAAATCAGGCACCATACATGCTCCTCAACATCATTCTAAGATACTATTCACCATATCCTACCACTCGTCATGTCTCAAAGCACTTACGTTTTTTAATCCTGTTTCAATAGTTCACTCCGAGTACGCAAAAGCTACTTGGCTTATAAAAAATTCTCCCCAGTATATCTGAAGGAATACATTGGATACATTTAAAGAGGAATCATGTAGCAATCTTAAAGCTTCGTATGGTTCCATCATTTAGATGTCAAACCATTACATATAAACACACACATGCTAAATTCTTTAAAGACAGTAATATTTAGGTTCCTTATTTTTTATTTATAATAAGACTAATTTAGAATAGTAAAACTTAAAAAGTAAAATGTTAAAAAGAATTTTAAAAATTAAGCACCTATTCTATCACTGCAGTATAAGATCAACTGTTAATAGTATACAGATAAATGTGAAATGAGGATTAATACATGAATAGATTTGTGTGTGTGTGTGTGTGTGTGTGTGTGTGTGTGTATCCAAAGAGTATGGAAAATTTTTTATCCGGGAATCAGTCAAATCATTTTCTTTGTATATAACGAAACACTAGGTCTTAATTTAAATTGAGGGAAAAAAGTGGTACTAAAGTTAATAGGAGGAAAAAGAAATTCTTTAATCTTCTTGCAATAAGAACCACTTTACTTTGGATAAAACTACGAGCTGTGCTCCTTTGGTAAGTAATAACCCTTGAAGAGATGAACTTTTGAGAAGTTGGCTTATGCTACATTTCTTTTTGATTTACATATAAAATCTGCAAGGTATTCATCTGATTCTTTAAGCAAGTTTCTACTGGAAGAGCCATGTAGAAAAAGTTACTACCCCCACCCCAGAATTCGTAACATTCTATTATTGTACAAGAGAGCAAATATTTTATATATTGGTATACAATTTATTTTTGTCTGGCTTTTGCCATTTGATCAACACAACTCTAAGAAATGGTGATATTACCTTGCCCGTTTGTGAACAAATAGATTGAAGCTTGTATGGTTAAGTGACTGACTCACCAAAGTCCCCTAAGCCAATTAAATGGAAGAATCGGGACCCCAAATCACGTCTTTTGATTCCAGATTTAAAACTGCATTCAAAACACATGCTAGCAATTTAAAATCAAGCTTTGTGGAAATGATAATGACTGTGAATATAACAGGAACAGAGAGAGACTGGGACTGGAGAGGGATATGGCAGAGCAGTCACGACTGCATCACCTGTGGTTTGTGCTAGTATTTAGGTGGAGAAAGCCTTGCATACAGATTTTGAAGGAGGTAACGTGGTCCCTTACAGAGTGGAGACATGGATGCTACTGTCCTTGCATGTGCATGGGGTATGCACCAAACACTAATAACACACACTTAGGGACGTGAAAATTATACACCACGTCTATCAGCTTCTTCTTAAGTCTGTTAATCAATTTTAATCTAGTAATTAATACATTACAGGGTTGTAAGTGCTCAGTAACTGATTTGAAGTTAATTGTTAAGGAAGAGGTCTTTGAGCATGATTTTATTCTTATTTGTCTGCCCTCTGAGCAAGAAGAGCCTACATTTTCTTCAGAGCTTTCATTAGAAGAACTTAAAACGTATTAGCAGAAACCTTCCATATAAGTAAAATGAAATGCTGCTCTAAGTATAAAACTGAGTATGTGCTAAGCAAGTATGCATATAGTCAGGCTGATCTATATCCACTACTAAAACAGTGTTTGAAAACCAGTGAAGGGGATAGAGTAACTGTCTAAAACACTTCTAAGCCATGTAGAGTCAGATAGATTTTTTTTGAAATCATAGAAAAGTATACTAGAGAAAAAGTGCTGAGGGTTTGAAACAGCATTAATGATATGTTTCTTTCACATGTAACAAACCTGTTCTGTATTATATTAGTTACCTTACAGCACAGAGAAATGGTAATTATTAAGTTGCTTTCTAATCTAAAAGCACCAAGTCAAAGCAATTAAGAAGTTGCTTATTTATTTTTTTAAACATGTATTCATTTATTTATTTTTAGTTCTTTTTTTTTTCTTCTCTGCTATCCTGGAAACAGAAATGTTTTCCCTAAAGAAATCCAAATACATCTGACACGTATAATAATCTTATTAAATGAATAAATATATTCATCAAAAATAAACAATACCTAGATAAAATTATATCTATGTATTGATTATATAAACAGTTTATCGACGACCTTTTATATGTAACCTAGACACAGAGGTAATACATGGACCCAGCTATGAAGAATTTACTGCTTAATGGGGAACATGAAACAAACACACAAATAACTATACATTAAAAAAAAAAAAGAAAGTGAGAAGTACACAGCAGAGATAACAATAAAGCCTCGTGAGTTAAAGAAGAGAGAAGTCAGGGGTGGTTTGGTGATAAGAGAAGACATCTGTGATGGAAAGACAGGAGGAGGAGTCTCATTGGGTTAGAGACAAAAAGGAAGGGCAATCCAGACTGCAGGAACAGACAGAGCAAAGACAGGGCCATGGGAAGGCCCAGAACACCAACACTGGGGGAAGTGGTCTATATGCAGCGCCCATGTGCAACGGGCCTGGCAGGAGATAAAGCTGCATTTGGGGACTGGAACCAAATCAGTGAGGGCCTTGAAGGCCAAGCTGCAGAATTTGGCCTTCGCTTCTTAGTTAATTGGAATTCATCCATTCCAAGACTTCACCCAAGGACAGAGTCGGAATATTTAGCTAACTACTCTAAGGGCTAAGAATAAGGCTGCACACCGGGATACGAAGAGATCTTATTAAATAAACTCGGGATTCTTCTACTTCCTAAAGCTTCTGCTTCGGTTGCCAGCAAGCTGAGAGATAAATTTAGTGCTCAATTTCATCTCAAGCACTTGGTTCATCTCTTTTCCTTCTAATTGATTTGTTATGTCTCTTTTTTACAGTCCTATTTTATGTGCACTTTACTGTTGTAAGCCGACTCACATCCTTTTTTGATGGAGCATGCGTCACACATAAATAAAATTAAAGTAACGTTTGTCCTGCTACCAGGTAAGGTTGTAGATGTACTTTTAAGGTTAAAAGTTTCAGAAGAGAAAAGAGAAGTTAAAACTCACCATCAAGCATAGCTCACGCTTCTAAAAATATTTCAGTGAAAGATGGCCACCTTGGATTAGGATACCCAATGTCTGCAGTTGACAACTGCTCTAAAATCTACAACTGTTGGGTTCAATAACCTATTTTTTTTTTTTTTTTTTTGGCCTGGCTGTCCAGTTTGACCTTCCCTGTGAATCAGTGTTCGCACCAGATGCCTAAATGACCTTCTGAAACTTACAAGGCTTCCAAGGCTACAGATATTTTCAGCTGTATCAGCCCTGGCTGTCACAGCATTCTGCATGATATTGAGTGGCAAAACTGGAGCCTCCTGTACGAGCCTGACCTTTTAAACTCACAATATTGTGCTGCCACTCAAAATTGAGTTTTCTCTTTCTGCATTACTTTGTGATACCATTTCCCTTGCGTAATTGTAAAACAGCATTCTAAGCATAAAACGGTACTTTTCTTTACGTGAAAATACTTCACTTCTACACAGGAAACCTAACATGGATAGAGGCTTTAAAATAAATATTTATTGACATCTATAAATAATTTTTTTTTAATTTCTAAAAAGATTATTTAAATTTTGTGGCAATAAGAACTATAATGTCATTATTTCTGCAATGGCCAATTTGAAATTTGAGAGATGTCTAAATTTTATAATTACACTTTCATAATTACATCTGCTTGTGTTAACCATTATGTATTCAATGCCTAGCACAGTGCCTAGAATATAAAGGAACCCAAATTAATGTTTAAGTGAATGTTGCAGAATCTTTCACATTTAATTATTCTTCATTTATCATAGAACTATTGGGCTGAAATACAGGTGCTTAATTTTCTTGCCAAAAAAATTAGTACATCAGCATGGGATATTTCTCTTTAAAAATATGTCTGAGAATGCTTGGTACACAAAAGGAAAATATTTTTTGAATACATGAATGTCAGGTCACTTATAAACAGAAAACTGTTGCTGTGGGACTAGGTTAAAGTTTAACAGCAGTGGATGAAAAGAGCAGTGGAAATCAATTCATTAAGACACAGATTAAGGTTCTTAATAATAGTATCTATCAACTATTTAATCTCAAGCCTTCAAAACTACTGGAGTGATAATGTATTCAAAATGATACATGTATATTAGAGTATCTTTTATTTCCATTTCCTGCTATGTTTTCACAAGTCTTCCTTGTAGCCAGGGCAGAGAACCACAAAATGATATTAAATAAATATTTCAGAGCCAAATTCATAAACTAACATTAGTTGGTGAATGTATCCCTTAGCCTCATACATTTATTCTATTCCATTTTTAGCTATAACGTCTGTGCTACTTTGTAATCCTTTATGGAATATACATGTACATATGGATTAACACACATATATGCACACAAGACACACACACGCACACACTCTAATTACCCTGATAGGGATTTGAGGGAACATGAGAAGATTTAATCAGAAGATTAATCAGTCTTCAAATGACTGTCAATTTTCAATAACATTTGTGATTATTTTACGGTTGGCAACAGATTTCTGTATTTTAGTGATGAGAGAAATGAAGTGAATTCCCTAATGCTTTCAATAATGCAGCTGAATAAATTGGAAGAGTGTCTGCAAGACTGTCTTTGGGCTCAAGACACTTCTTAAAATGGGCCCCTTAAAGCCATCCAACTGAGCCACTGGCAGTGTGCTATGTCATTCAGAAGTGACATCAGAAACTTCACAGGTGCTAATGATTTTGAGTCTAAAAGTAGATTTCGCTGATCTTGGTGAGTGCTGGGGCAAAGGGTATTAGGTGTGAGTAGAACTAATACTATGCAAACCACACGATCTAGCTCTTTTTCCCAAGCCAGCAAAACTCCAAAAGTCCACTTCCCGGTCTCTGCTGTTTTGTCTGACCGTATTGCTTCAAAACCTGTCTTTCACATCTTCCCTTCTTCGTTAGGTCTTTCCAGAACAAACTTGGGTTAGGCCTCAAATCTCTACTGCTGTCAGTATTTGTGTACTTCATTCACAGCATACTGAGGGAAACAAACAAGCAGACAAGAAGCCAAGCTGCTGGGTTAAGATCTCAGCGCTCGCGGTACCTTCCTACATGACCCCTGAGCAAATTACCTGACCTCAGCCTCACCAAGCCTCCATTTTCTCACCTGTGAACTAGAGAGAGGGAAGGCACCGCATAAATCTCACAGTGCCGGGAAAGAACCATACATGGTCACATATGTAAAAGAATAAGTGCCTACCAAGTAAGTGGCTATTTTTGTAATTATGACGATCGCTAATGGTCTGGCCCTGTTGTGATTTTGGTTGTTTTTCTTATTTCACTAAAAATGGACTTTTCTCTCCAGGCTATCAGCTTCAAAAAAGCAGAAACCATAGCCTTCATTTCTCTTGAAAATGCCAGTCAAAATCTCACGGTGGAGTTTTTTATGCAGAGGGCTTTAAATAAATGTTTATGATTAAAAATGAATAGTAGTAAGCCATGAAATGAAAATTCTGAGTCTTCTAACCCAGCCTGCAGATTAAATCCTGGAAACAAGGGATGAACACTTCACAGCTGAATGGGGTCGCACAAAATACGCACAGTTGCACTTTCACCATTTGAAAGTTTGGAAGCTAGCCTACAAAATACAGCTTTATTTCCTGCACACAAAGAAAAAGCTGGAGGAAAAAGAGCATCGTGTGCATATCCAAAACCCTTTGTCATTAAAGTAAAATACAACATACCTCTCTCTTACAGATTTTTCCTTTCTGTTAACATAAAAGTCGCAGGCTCTGAAACTTGACTGTCAATACTGAGTGATTTAACCTCCTACTCAAGGAGTTAGCACTAAGAAGCTTCGGATGAACTATGTGTCCCCATCTTTCTCCCAAAGTGCCAACATCAGAAATCAAGCCATCGTTTCTGTCTCATCTAGGATGCCACTACGTTTGGGTCATGCTGATGTATCCAATCCTTACACAGAAAAACAAGCACTTTAAGCTTGAATCACATTAACTAAAAGGAATTGTGAGTCGATTTTGTCTTTCCTCCAACATACAGAGCACGTAAAGAGTTAACGTGTCTACTGGACGGTTTTAGGCAAATTCCACACTCTGCCCACAAGCAGCCTATTCTTGGCTCCCGTGCCCACTTTGTTTTGCCCGTACATTACTTGTGAATATTTCAATCACTACACTGGAAACTACTTTGCGAACAGAGCATGTCTTACCTCTGCCCGGGACAGGATAAAGGGGTACGACAAGCAGCACGTGGACACTGTGCTCAATCGGTATTTGCTACGTGAGAGGGTTTTCCTTTGAGGCCCAAAACAATGGCATGAGCCTTCCATTTTCCTTCCCTAGACATTATATAATTTCATTTGCTGTGTGTTCTAAACAGCTCTGTAAGAGAGGAATTTGTTAGCAAAGTGACATGTCTCCAACAGAACACGTCTTCAGTTAATAGTTTCTCTCTTGAAATCCTAAGCTGTGCCACACAGTGGCTGAGGGCACACAGACTGCTGTGTGAACATGATACAACACGAAAGCATGAAATAACCACATCAGGAAGATAAATGAATTTAGTGTGTGCTCTGGAGCTACCCCTATCATTTCTCAGTGAAAATTTTATGGCATCACATTATTGGTGTGAAAGTAAATTATCTCCTGAAACTTCACAAAGCTTCCTTGGAGAGCCTCCCGAAACGCAATGTTGTAGCAGGTCACACCATTGCAAGCCCTTTTCATATCTGCTGAAGACAGGAGGCCTAGGGTGTTTTGTTTTGTTTATAAATCTAAGAAAGAGATTATAAGCATTTGTCAAACTATAAGCCAAAGTCAAAGCAGAAAGACAAAAGTTTATTTGGCAGCCTTTTAAGTTAAATTTATACCTTCCTGACTTGTGTCATTTGTGGTATGGGTGAAGTTTTAAACTTACTGTATCATAACTATACCCCTTGCATCCCCAGCAGAATCATCAAGGGGTAACAAAAAATGCTGTTACGAAATAAGAAGAGACAGGGGTTCAGCTCAGTTTGGCTGCTCACCAGCTGTGTGACTTCAGGCAAGCAGGTTAACCTCTCTGTGTCTCTGTTTCCTCACCTCTATCAAGAGAATGATGGCTCCTGCCACGAAGGCCTGTTCCCTGTTTAACACCATTACCAGGTGATTCTTTCAAAAAAGAATATAAGCTGGCAGTGTCTCACAGAGAAGACACTCGGATATGGTAGCTGGCCTCCTTACTTTCCCCCTGTTCATCCCGTTTCCTTACAAACGCTGAACAGATAGACAAATTTCTCCTCCACACAGCACACCTTGACTACTAAGTTCCACTAAGACTTCCTTCTTTGGATTTTCTTCTTTCCTTGACTTTCCTCCTTTGGTACTCAATAGTATAGCAACAATACTCAACTGTACTATTCACTTTTCATGTCTTTATCTTCAGCTCAATTACACGCCAACGAAGAGAAACTAAGTAATTCTCCTTTGGATCCTCTTCCGCCTCTAAAAGGTACTCAAAGTACGTCTGTTAATTGGTTATTTAGCAGAACACAAAGGATGAACTGATTTCCCTGTATGGCCTTATGGTTAACATAGTAGAATAGCTTTTTACGTGAAAAGACCTCAGCACTTAGCAAACTTTGATCCATTACTGAGAAACAGACACAATATTTTCTCCCAACACGGTATTAATTGCTCCCAAAATAATATTTACTTTTCAAAACGCATCCTCAAAACTCTGTTTCTCTGAGTCATTTCCCACATGCAATTTTCAGTAAATGTAGGTCCCCCAGAAAGCATCATGCACAATTCTGCTTGAAGGATAGATTTTTCAACAGTCTCAATTCTTCTGGATATTTCAAATTAGTTTTTGAAAAGGTCATGCAATACCTCAGAGAGACTCTATACCTGGGTCAAAGATCTGCTTGTATTCCCTGTTGTTCACTTTTGCTATGCTCGTCGTATCCCTCAAAGTCTTCTGGATGGGGCATTTAAAACCAAATATTATCTAATGCCACTAAATTGACAATGCAGCTTTCCCTGAAATGTCTGAGCAATGAAATTCAAATAACGGCTCAAAATAATTTGGAGTAAATTTGTCTAGTTAAAATTAGCCCAATGAACAGAGAAAGCAAAGAAGAATTTCTAATTTTAACATCATTTAATCTTAGTTACTTAAAAAAATGAACATTTTGTGAACATTATCTTAACAGTGCAACTGAACAGATTTTTATCTTATCTTTATAAGCACAAGGCAAAAATCAGATAAACTAATAATAGAAAAAGACATCCTAAGTGTGGCTCTGACATAATACTAAGAGGCATAAAAACAAAAGCTGAAATAAAGCACTGTTAACATTATTTTCTCTAGCTCTCTGTAAACATGCTATAAAGACATAAACAGAGCAATTTTTATTATTTCTCATGGAAATACCCATCTAAAGAAATAATAAGTGGTAAATAGGTAAAAATAGAATCTCCTTCTTGAAAACTGTCCTGATTTCATGGGAATCTGTCTATGCATGTTAAATACAACATAATCTATCATTGCTCTGACATTTTCTGCTTAAACTATGTTAAGCCATTTACTTGTAAAAAGCATGTAAGGACCTTAAGCAAAATGGCCTGTGAGAATGCCTCTAAAGCTTTTTATTCTATTCAAAACATAACTATCCTCACAACACCAAGAAACTGTTCACTCAGTGTAACTGCTTACTTATTCCCATATGTACATCATTCTGTTTGTAACAGTGTTTGATTATTAAGGAGTTTTATTTCCAGGAAAGAGAATCTCACAGTTATACTGATACGTTCCCTAAAATAGCAAGGTCTGAGAAGCAGAAATGTCAGTGGCATTGAGCACATTGCAAACTTACTTTATCATGTATCTGTGTGACACCTGCTTTATCACAGAGGCCAGGTTACACCGGTGTTCCTTTAATGAGGGACCAGAAGTACCTGGCCAACACTGCAACACTTCCTAGCAAATAACAACATACGCCTAAAGAGGAAATTATGCTTACTTCAGAATTACCAATTTGGGATGAAGAATTTGGTGACCTTCTACAGCTCCTCAGATCCTGTGCTTTATTTAAAAGCGGTGGACACAGAAATGGCATGGTTTAAGAAGTTAACACGCAGCGTCCACTTAATCGAGTTATAGAGTTCCTGACAGAACGCAATATCAAGTGTTTTTATCTTACTGATATTTAGAATAAAGTTCCTGATCATAAAAGAGCTCGCAAGTAGCAACATAATGAACAGAATTAACATTAAAGATTGAAATTTTTATGTAAAACTTTTCTGATGGAAAGTTTAAACGATTCTTACTATATTTTAAGAATCATTTTTAACACCTCCCATTCCCTTTCATGTCCACATCTAGTCAGTTGCTACATCCTATGGACCCTATGCCTGTCACTTCTCCCCCAGGGAACATGTCCTCCTTGTCACTTCCCATCATTTCCCTCAGTCCTTCATCTCTTTCCTACAATCTCTACTTCATCCTGTGTGTCCTATCCTTCCTCTAAATTGTCACTAGAATAGGTGCCTGGCCAAACGTCTCACGTTCCCAGCTGGGTGTCAAACTCGTACCACCTGTTTCTCAATGCCCCCCAACGCGTAGTGCCAACCTCCTTTCCCACCTAATTCCTCCCTTCTCCCTACTCTATATGCTGCCCACCTCCCCCTATGCCTTTTCTCTCTATCCTCTTTCTGTTCATTCTTTTCGAGCCTCCCCAAACACTGGAGCAAGTGCGACTCTGCTCAAGTATTCCAAATGTCTGCGGTCTTGATCTCCCATTCACACTAACACAAGCATTCTTTAAATCTGCTTTCATTCTTTCACGTACAAACATGGCTTCTAGAACTGGGCCACCCTGGTTCAACTCCTTGCTGTGCTACTTATTAGCGACGCCACTTGGGACTATTAACTCGTCAGTGCCTCGGTTTCCCCATCTGCGAAGCTGAGATATCGACAGTAACCATGGCACAGGGTTGTTCTGAGGAATACATGAATTGATTCGTAAATCTTACCCTGGCACATAGGAAGCAGTCCAAAATGTAAGTTATCACCATGACAGTTCTTACCCTCATTACTATTCTTTATAGACCATTTCCAATTGGTTAAAAACTGGACATTTGAATAAAGACAGAAAACAAGCCTCATAATTCTACAAATGACAAAAAGAGCTGTCTAGCCATGCTACTTAATCCTGAAGATAAAGGTCATAAGGCCTATTTTACAGCTGCAGAAAAAGATTAAATGAGCTATTTTATAAAGAAATGGACAGCAAAGTACAACTTCTACTAATTATTATTTATATGTTTAGAACTTCACAGATACAGAACTTAAGGACTGGAAGGAGTCAATGGTTGTTCCCAGATCACATATCCAGTCAGATCTGGTATAAAATAAAGTCTATACATTGTGAAGCTTCTCTGTGCCTACCCACCCCCCCCCCCCCCCCCACCCAACAAAGTCATTTGTTCCTTTCAAAACACAGACAAAAATGCAGTAAGTATATCCAGAACCGGAAATTTTAAAATGATAATAGGAACACTGATATCACCTCCTACATTTGCCGAGTGTGTTCCACTTTTCAAAAGCTCTCCCCCAGTGAGGTCTGTTTTTGTTGTTCTGCTTGCACTGCAACAAACACTGGGGCTTTCTGAAGGAACTTAGAGGCTGTTTATAAGAACTGATGTATCTTTTCGTACACTACTTCCTGAAACTAAAATTTGGTAAAGAGAAATATCAATGAGGGGGCCTTTGGCTGAGGAATGCTGAGTCACAAGTCCAGCCAATGGTTCAGAGCTTTTCCCAACAACTTTTGCCCGACAGCAGGCCTCTATGCCTTCCTTTCTTTGTATCTGTCACCTATCTGGACTACCACCACTGACCCCAGACTATCTTTCTGCTAGGATAAGAGCTACCCATCCACATGGAGTGCTAAAAGGTCATTGCAAAAGTAATTCTTTTCTTGCAATCAGAGAAGGGCAGAAACAAATAAAATGTGAATGTCTCATTACTACTACCATCAACAATGCTGGCAAACAGATTGCTAGACACAGGACTACAAATTGTAGATACTATAAGCTCTGACTGGCCTTGTAAGTTCTAACTCTAAATCAAGTTCAAAAAATGCCTTTAACGATGTTCTAAATATGAACTGCATAATGCCTTATTTTGGCATTCTTGCTATTTAACATGCTTGTGATGTGTTTTGACTATTAAACTGTAAAGTCTCTGTTTATATTTCCTCACACTCCCACTGCACATATTATTGTTACCACACTTTTTTAGCATTTTCTGGAAGAGTCTGTTCAGTCACAATCACTGTAGACAGATGTTAGTATTCTGCGAACTCAAATAAGAAGGTATAGATGATGTTGCCACACATTCCACAGACTATCTACTTAAAGCATTTATTATTTTTCAAAACCCACAAAACTGTACTCCTAATTGGGACAATTATACCTGTGTCTGAAACCATCATTTAGTACCTTCTGCTGTTATTTCTTCATTTCTCTTTTATTCAATGTCACATGAGACTGGATACTCAGGCTGTTTCTGATTAAAATCTCCTGGCTAATATATACTTCTCTCAATGCTGCTCATCACGCTTTATGCATCTCTTTTCCCAAAAGGAAATCACTGCTTTTTCAATACATTTTAGCATTATTTCCACTTCTTAACTTTAATATATACATTTTTAGAAAACAACCTCATTGTAAACAACCTCACTGTCACTGTCAGTTTACTTTCAACCTAGTCTTTGGCAATTTCTCTCCAACCACTGTTCAAATTCATTACCCACGCTGGTCTCCTGACACATAGTAACTATTTGGTGCTTCAACAGTAAAACTGATGGCAAAAGCTATCAATTATTCTCATATAGGACATTTGGAAATCCGTATGTTTCTACTAAAAAAATGAACTAGATAAATGGACTAGAACACATACAAAAATCCCGTGTCGGATGCTAAGTATAAATGCATGAGAAATATGGATATATTCACTGAATATATATAATTAAAACTGGCTTAATAGAATATTTTTGTATGGTTGGAAAATGAAGAATAGCTTTTTTTCCCCATTATTTATGCATTAGGACTGTTTCCTTTATCATACGTATTGGTCAGGGCTACATTAAGACTTAGTTTTCCTTATCTGAACTTCCAAAACCATGTTACCAAGCCACTGTTTATGAAATCTCACTTTCTACTTACAGTTATTTTCAAAACTCTTAACTTCTGCTATCAGACTGCTACTTCTTTGAACAAGTGTACTTTGCCTAAGTTTGGTAGATTTCACTGAGCTTAGCTTGGTATTTTTGCCACAACACATATTCACTTATAAATCAACAATACAAAATAAAATCTCCCAAATCGACTGTGATGTTTATTTCATATGATTAAACTTGTTCCCATGATCCTCGAATCTTGTTAGCTCTTTAAAACAAGTTCATTCTTAATAGCTCCCAAGCTGTTTTAAAAATGAAAATATACTGTTAAATGTAAGTTCCTTTTAAAAATTCTTTGGAGGAAGAAGTATCAGTTAAAGAGGGACAGGAGTTGATATTTGCACTGACTTTAGATCATATGCTATTTAGCACAATTCTTTTTAATACTTTGATGTTATTTAACATCCAGATTATTTGAATAAATTATTAGCATTGTCTCAGGCACACCTAGCTTTCACACAAACACTCACATAAAAATTGTGTCCACATGCGTGAGTATGTACCTCATCAACTGTTATTCATCTCTTTGGATATATAAAAGATATACTTGTCAATTTTTATTTAAAAAAATTTTTTTAATTTTTATTTATTTTTGAGAGAGAGACAGAGTGTGAGCAGGGGAGGAGCAGAGAGAGAGGGAGACACAGAATCCGAAGCAGGCTCCAGGCCCTGAGCTGTCAGCACAGAGCCTGACGCGGGGTTCGAACTCATGAACTGAGAGATCATGACCTGAGCCGAAGTCGGACGCTCAACCAACTGAGCCACCCAGGCACCCCTATACTTCTCAATTTTTAAAACAACGCCCATGGAGATGACAGTTTTTCTTTTGCTGTATACATACTACTGGAAGCATAACAGTTATTTCAGAAACATCTCCTTTTTAAAAGAGTTGATCTCAGTGGAAAAGGAATTCTTCACTCCATGCAAGATGGCTACCTTTCATCATGAGATTATTACATCCTGAACTGTTTTAGCAAAGGATAATCACAGAAACCTGAATAAGACCTCAAAAACAGTGGGAAAAGTGTCAACTATATAATGCCTAATACTATAACATAAATGCTTTCAGGATTCTTCATTTTTATGGATGTCACGGACACCCATGTTAAGATGTCTCTTGGAAAACGTAAAGAATTGTCCATAAAAGAGGTGCTAGAGTCATTAAAAACTAATAATAATATATAAAAACCTATAAACATGTATTTGCTAAGTGTTTTTTTTCCAGGATATAGCTGTAATGTTTATATAAATATATATTTGTATAATATGAAAAACACTACATAAAAATCAATTTCCCTATCTCAAATCTAAAAATATAAAATACGTCTAGAGACACTTAATGCCACATGTCAATAGCTGTTCTTGAATTCTCTGCTTTGCAATCAATATCTCTCCAACCATTAGTGAATATGCTCCATGACTCATCAGAAATGATATGCGAAGTTAATGGGGATCATGGTTCCCCCCACACTCCCTACATGCATCGACACTAATGGCAGTTACGCCTCATATAGTGGGAGACAGATTCAAAATGGCACCAAGCCAGGAGGCAACTCTTCTGAGGTTCTCTAAAACCTGCCCTGCCCGTGGAAAGAACCCACTACATCCATCCTGTCCTATATCTTTGGCATCCTTCAAGGAAATAAAAGTAAGCATGCTTTATATGGATAAAAAAGAAGCACATTTTTTCAGCTTAACACTCACTGTGTATGGCAAAATGGACTTCAGTTATGAAAATATCTGAGGGGAATGTTTCCAGGACCTATGCCATTGTGCTTTGTTTGCTAGTCAGATGCTTTCTCAAGAATGTGTCCAAATTATAAAGACAATGTCTCCGTGTATAGAAATTCCTGAAAGCCCGTATTACCACAGAAACATATTTTTACGTTTCCTAATATTCAAAACAATGCCTTATACCATACAAGTGAAAATCTCATTCTTGTGAATTTATTAATTAACAATTTGGTCAGGAGTTTGTTTGGATTTACTTGATGTTTTTATTTTCTAAGGAAGGAAAGCCATAGGAAAGGAAAATACATATTAAGCATTTGAGGATAATTGCTATTTACCAAAAACTCTATTTTTAAAATAAGTTTTAGTGACTCGTTTATGTTTGGTAACTTCAGGACAATGATAGCTATAGTGTCTCTAAAATGTTCCTAAGTAGCAATCATACTCTATTCTGGCCTTTGAGAGGTGTTAGGACTCATCCACTAATTATAAGCCTTTTCTCTGTTATTACTACCTCACCATTAAATCTCTAAACTAAATAGTAGTTTTGAGGAAATAAAAATAGATGTTAGGTAGTGTGTTTTCTTAGATTTTGGTTACAATGGATAAGAAAGACAAGGTATTTGTGTGTATAATATACTTTTTTAGCTTGTGAAAATAAAAGTCAGTTTTATTATTTTAACCAGCAAACTCGCGAGGCTTTCTCTCAGAATTCTGCTCCCCTGATCTATTTGAGAACAGCACTGTCCAATAGAAATGTAATATAAGCCACATTTGTTACTTTAGGTTTTCTAGTAGTTGTATTTTAAAAAAGTAAAAAGAAACAGGTGAAATTAATCTAACTGAATATTCTACTGAAACCAATCTATCCAAAATATTATCACTGCAACACATAATCAGTATTAAAAATACGAATCAGATGCTTTACATTCTTCCCTTCATTCAAAGTTTTCCAAATCCAGAAGGTATTTTACACTTAGAGCAAATCTCAGTCCCAACTAGCCACATTTCAAATGCTCGACAGCCACATGTGGCTAGTGGCTACCGCACTGGGTGGCAATTCTGGATTTCCAAAAATACGAAGCTCTTGAGCCTAAAAGGCCATCACTTCAAAATCTTCCTATGTAACATCTTCTATAATCAGCATTGCTGCTAGGATTTTATTTACAGCCAAACATTTAAGTGAATACATTTTGCTTCCTTCCTTCACTCCCCTCACCCTGCCTTTCTATTGCACATCCTGATGACTTTCTCTTAAGGGCGTAAGAAACCCCAGCAACCTATTCTCTTTAGCTTCTTCTAAGCAAGATCTGAGATGTTCTCGAACCTGTGCATCTTCAGTCACCAAGCAGAAAACCAGAAGGTGCAGCAAAATGCTATTCTCTGTTTTCATAAATAGAGATATCAAACACAGGTCTAAGGAACGGCAACACCGATAAATGCCAAGGGCAACCTTTTTGCTTACAATAAAAATAGGAGATTTTATATAATAAAGTAACACGCCCTGCTTCAATGAGAAATATGATTTGACTCTTCCCCTCACCCCAGGAGAAACCTTGGGATACTCTGTTCTTGGTCTGGAACAGAACCCAGTGCTTCATTCCATAGGAATTCTGTGCCCAGAGGAAGAACAGAATGCTGGAAAAAGAATTTAATGATTTCAACTTGGAGTCTTAAGTTTGCTCAAATGTGGAAATGTAAACACAAGCAATAATATTTTAAACCATGAAACACTTTGGATTCTCCACTGGCATGGCTGCATTGAGTACCACACTCGATGTGTATCTGCACACAAATTTGTTCTTAGTAACATGAGAAAAAAAAAATTAAACTAGGCACATGCGAGCTTTTCTGAGTCTCTTAGTAATAATAAAACCTGATTATTATGTCTTAAGTGACACTGTAATTATAGACGGATGGATGAACAGGTTTTCTGGTGCTGACCTAACCTGTTCCCTCAAACACAAAAGGCAAACTTTTGTAGTGCTCGGTGAGGGAAACCCCCCATTAAACAAATAAAACTAAAAACTATGTCTACATCTTGAAAAAAAGCCCTACCAACACAATAATCCAAAAGAATTTCACCGCCATGCAAATACACCACATGAATGAGAATCAGAACACTGTCAGGTTCCTAAAAAAACAGTTTCTAGCTATAGCTGTCACCCACCAACTTTAAGAAAGCAAAGATACAAGTGTCAACAGTGTGCTTTCTCAGGCTACAAAGTAACTTTATTCAGTGTCTCTGGCTGTAACTCTACATCTAAAGCATTCTAAGTATTGAACTAAATATTCTCAAGATGAGTTTCACAGTCCTTGAACTTCCGTTTTAACCGCCTCAGTGATTTTTTTTTTTCCTATCTCAACAGCAAGACAAGGAGAGACACCAACGCTCTCAGGAACCCACACAGACAACATGGAGTGGATTACTTATGCGGGTATAGACTAGTTATGTACTAAATACCCTCTGTGTATAAACAGACACTGTGTTCAAACCCAGGAGGGAGGAACACGGCGTCCACGGGTGTAGGATTTCAAAGCGCCTTGCAGAGGGCCTGCAAATCCAAAGGGCATTAATTATGACTTCTCTCTGGGTGTATTAATTTGTTTAAGAAACGCCTCAGAGGACGGCAGAGTTTTACCATCCATCTGCTATCGCTTGTGCCTGTGCTGGTGGGGCACACAAAGTAAAGACAGTGGCAAATAACCTTTCTGGCAGCTTCTTACTCCGTTTTAATCCCAGGGAAGCACACTCCACGGAAACACACCATCAAATCCCAGCAGCAGCCGTCTACTCTCAGGGCCAGGGAGAGACTTAAGAACACAATGACTCTTGTAGCAACACCCCTGTAGTTGTAAAGTGCCGTGAGAGGGGCCAACACAAGCTCCACCATATACCTGCTCGTGTTACAAGCTCTGGAATCAAAGTATTCTCACATGACACATTACTACCAATAACAGATTCCGGCTCCGTTTCAAAAAAAAAAAAAAGTGTGGGGGTGGGGGGGGGACTACATATTTGTCCTGCTTTTGTCTAAAAACCAGAACCCAAGTACTAACTACTTTTCCTCCTCAACCTTTCGTGAAAGCAATTCAACCAACTGCGGCTCCACCCAGAGAGCGTCTATACTTACTTTTCTTACAGTTTTTCAGTGACGCACTACAAAACGATGGGGGGGGGGGGGGGAGAGGAGCCCTCTCATGCAGGGCGTCTTCCGCCCTGTAAACTTGGCAAAAGGCAAACTGGACTGAAATACAGCACTCTCCATATAAGGAAGCCCAGCTAAACATGTCATGCGTAATTTATGGGTAGCAGGCAGAGAATTAACCTTTGCGTGCACATATTTGGCCCAGATGAAAACCGGGGCTGGATGGCAGCCCCCGGGGACAGGGATGCGGGATCTCTTGGGAGACACCGTGGCTCGCGTCTCCTCCTGACGAAGGTCATTAAGTTGTAAGTACACTTCCACGCACCTGTTTCTTTCATTCCCCCCCACCACCACCACCCCCCGCCGCCCCCCGCCTCTTTCTCTCTTTCTTTCTTGCTCTTTCTGCCTCGGCTGCCAAGCTGGAAGCTGGCTGCGCTCTGACAGTGTCCGCAGAGCCCCGGGAAGGGCGGCTCGGAGCTGGGCTGCAGCTGCAACCTCCCGCTCTCCCTCCAGCTCGAGCTGGTGTGCGAGAGGGAAGCCTCCACCGCGGCGAGCCAGCCGCTGCCGCTACGAGACGCGTCCGGCCGGAGCCTCCTCTCACTTCCTCCTTCAGCCATGTACAGCCCCGAAAGAGTACAAACAATGCAGAGCAGCGGAGCAGCGCGAGGAAACTGTGAACAGGGAAACTTACCTCTCACATTTTTTTTCAGAGGCAGCCCGACTGCCGACCGAGTGCCCAAGGCATTGTGGGAGTCCTGATTCCAAGAGGCCCGCGATTTAAAATTGAACTTGTCAGTTCCCGGTCACGGGAGCATTGTGAGCGCCACAACTCATTCAGCTGCAGTGGAAAGACTGTTGCATGTCGCTGTGCAGCCTCTTATCGCCGAGGTCTGGTTTCCGCTGCTGCTGCGCGGCCCCTCCCCCGCCAGCCCAGCCCCACCAGGAAGCCCGGGGCGGACTCGTCGAGCTCCCGGACGCACGCGGCCGCGAAAAAACGCTCTTCAACTTTCCGCCGCCCTCCCGCCCTTCCCCGGGCCGCCCTGGCGCCCCTCAACCGAACAAAGTCCGCAAGGGGTGGTCGTGGCCGCTCGCGGGTCGGCGCACCGAGCAAAAGGAAACCGCAGCCGGCGCTGGCGAGGTGCATCCCCGCAGCCAACCGGTGGTATGTTCCATCTTACACGTTCAACATTATTGCAGCCGGGCTATAGTGCAAACGGGACGCACCCCTACTACTTTCTGCTCCTTCCGACCAGCCGGGCGGACAAATAGGTTCTTTTTTTTTTTTTTTTTTTTTAAAGAGGCCGGTGGATGGGTCTTTTATAAGGAAGCCGGCAAGGTTAGGTTGAAGGTGAGAATCCGATCGGCATGAAACGGTAAGGATCGGATGGGGCTGCCGCCTTAAAATGCACCACACAGTTTTTGAACCTGGATGGCTCACAGGCGGGAAAAACATCTGCAAGGCTGCCAGTGTGTGTCTGCCTCAAGTAACGGCGTGTGCGCAGTTTTGCAGTTCCTTAGTAAAACTGATTGTCACACAAGCACAAAAACTCCTGTTCCAGCTTCCCGTCTAGCTTGTAAATAATATTTGGAATGTAAAACCCTTTCTTCCCAACTCCGCATTACATGATTTATAGAAAAGCACAGCCCCTTCTTTAAAAATAAAATGCCATTTTCTGAAATACTGGAATATTCTAAGGCACATAAGTCATATTATTGTTGGAGCAAAAGAAACCACAGCCCCGAATCATAATGCATTGGGTGTTGTAAGATGTAACTTGGCTTCCCTTTGAATGGAAAGAATTTGGGGTTAATGTGATGTGATAATGTTTTGGAGTTGGGGGCAGAATTTCCTTTGGATTTAAGGAATTTTGATAACTTGTTCAATAATGAGTCTAATTTAAACCATTGGTTCCATGTTTTGGACACAATCTGGAATGAAATGGTAGGTAAGGTGCAGTGTTCTTCCTACAACTTTATTAAGTTGTGTTAAAGAGGGTGCGGCTGGCTTCCGGAGGAGAAGGAAAAAGATCACGAAAGGTGCTAAGGTTCAGAAATAAGTCCAGAGGCACTAATAACAGACTTGAGTTCTGACCCTTGACTAGATCCACAAACCACTGAGTTGATACTGTGCACTGCTGCCTTCCATACAAATTAATTAATTAATTAACTAGTTAATTAATTAATTAGATGGCCCAACTTATCAGTGTTAATCATTAAAAAGTACCCAAGCACACACACAGTTGAAGTAGATTAAGAGGACACTGACGCTTTCTCAGAGGACAGGAATGGGCATTCTCTATCTGCCAATTAGTAGCTGGGAGGACTTCCTTCCTTCTAATTCGGCATTCACTGCAACAACTACATCGAATGCCTGCTATGCCAGAGCTACAAGAATGGATAACACAGTCCCTACACAGTCAAGGATGATACTTCTACTAGGAAAGAGACAAACCAATTAACTCTGCCTGAGGGGTGAATGCTAAGATGGTGTAGGCAAGCCCAAGGGGGCCTGAGGAAGGGTAGGGAAGGCTTCCTGGAGGAGTTATTTTGAACAGGTGCCTTGAAAGGTATATAGGAATTAGCGAGATGGAAAGGGAGTTGGGGCTGGACGAGTGAGGAAAAGAGCATGGTCAACACAACGGGCCTATCAGCCTTCCTGTTAGAGGTGAAGGAAGGGTAAGTGTAGGGGAGTGACAGGGATGAGCCCAAAGCAGGTCTGTGTTAAGCCCAGGAGTCTCTACTCTGAACACCATGATGAAATGGAAGAGTTTATACAGCAAGGGGATAGGTAGGTAGAGTTTGGATTTGTATTTCAGAAAGATCCTGTGGCAGCAGTTTGAGGGTGAATGGCAGTGCGGGGTGGCGGCCCATAGAAGAAGGGTGAATGGGTGTGGACAGACTGGAAAAATGACTCACGCAGGGAATGAGGAAGGGAGGAACCTTGGGAGACTCCCAAATCCCTGGCTTAGCCTACTGGATTGTTTGCTACTTGCCTTTTAATGTCTTCAATTTGCCTTTCATTCTCCATGACAACGAACCCATGACTTCTGAGCTGGGCCACCTATGCGTCTGCTAACAGGTTGGTGCCCTAGCTGGCTTCCACACACACCTCAGGATGTCCAGTGGACCGCTAAGGACTAATCCCCATTGTGGGAATTTATTTTCAATTGTTCTCAGACCCTTGTAGACTTCCAAGTTAGCACTTTGGTGCTCTCTTTTCTTGTGGGTTAGAAAATTTGCTGTTTGGAGCAACATGGTGAAAAACAGGACTTTGGACCTGTGTATGGTGCAAGAAGGGAAATTATTTTTCCACTTCGGCACTGGAGAAGGGGGGAAGTTCTGGGAACAAAAGAGAAATTGAAACTGAGACAGATTTTCTGCTCCACCGAACAGAATACAAAGAAATACAAGAAAGACCCTTGAATGTTAGAAACAGTAAAATAAACATCCTCGTAAATGACTGAGAAGAGAAAAAAATGTTATTTTACGTTAGATGAAGGAAAAAGGGATGGCTAACAAAACTCATATAAAACAACGGTCAATCTAGGACTCAAAAATGTGTCAAAATAAATTGTGATATAAAACTTCGTTGCCAGTGACTTTGCTTAATATATTATTACAGATGATATTATAACACGAGTAATGATATTGAAAATTTTGAAGCACTGTAACAAGAACCAGATCACATGTTAAAAATATTAAATCATGTTGCTAGCTTTCAACTACCAGTAGCATTCTAACCACATTTTAAATTGTGGAAATTATTAAAAAATCATTAGTAATAAAAAGTAAATAGTTTCCCATTTAGAATACCAATGATAGTCCCTCAGTGCCAGGAGAGCATTAGCAGTATGGTTTCCTATGCTTCTGTGAAGTGTACTGACAGTTCACGGGCTCATGAGTGAGTAGATCCGTAAGTATAAAAAGAAGGTCATTTGTGGGTGGAGAGGGAAATTATAGAAAACAATTTCAGATGAAACAGAACTACCGTTTTAGATAAAGGAAAGAATGTTCACTGCCAGTTTCTGAAATATTTCAAACCATTCAAGTCTTAATTATACCAATGAATCCCAATAGAAATGCAGTTAAGCAATATGGTTTTTAGAGATAATATCAACTACCAGGTTCACCAATAATGCAGATAAAGGAAATGGTAGCATTTATCTTTTTCACTCAGATGGGAGGCTGTGAAGCACCTGTGTAAATGTGTGAGCATGTGTATGAATTGTATCTTCCTTGTCCTACATACACATTTATAGCTCAGTAAGTTCTCATAGCCTCCCAAATGTGATTTGCCTTTCCTGGCCAAACAAAACAAAACAAAACAAAAATTCAGTGAAAATACCCCAAAAAGGTATGTTTTTTTTAAAAAATTGAAATATGAAAAGGTCTTGAATCACTGATCTAGGAATACTGTTTTTATTATACCAGGATAAAAATAATCCATTGCAAGATACTGTCAAAATTGAGACCAGATGCAGATCTTTGCTTTCTAGCTCATGTTTAAATACATATGGTTGAGAGAAGAAGCTTCTGGAAGGCAGTGAAGAGTTAGAAACATTTTTGTATGGAGAATCCATTTTAAGCAGATACATTAAATGTATCTCTATTAAATTTCACAGTGGAGGAGGGAGGCACTCTTCTATAGCCTGGATTCAAATTGTTCAAGTCTGAATAAATATACTGATAGAGTTACATGACTTTAGTTTACCTTCAGGGACCTTTAATATTTTACTTGCCAAGTAAGTTTTATAAATTATACCCAGTATTTAAATATAACTTATATTCTATTACATGTTATGTATATATAGTATGTTATGTAATACAACACATTGTATATATAATACATATGCCACTTAATGTGTAAATCACATAGGTGTGAAAATATTATATAAAATCAACATATTTGTCTTAAAATGTTTATAAAGACTAAAGCTGGGTTTAAAATGTTAATTTGATTTGGACATGTCTCAATTAAGCTATTTTACCTAAAAGTTGAATCTAAATCTTCAATATAATTATTTTGGCATCTGGCAATAGGGCAGTATAAAACAAATACATTTCAGAATTAAAAGTTTAAAGCCACAGAATTTGAGTTGGGAATGGAGCATTAGAGACGGTCTGGCCCTGTTCCTTTGTTAGACCAGAGAACATTGTAGAAGTAAATTGGCCCCATGACAGAGCAGAACTGGCATCAGTGTCTTCTGACTCTCTCAGACCATTTATTGTCATTGTTTTTCTTAAAAACACTGGGGCCATAACAATATCTAATTTAGACATCATGTTTCCCCACGTTCAATGGAAAGAAGGGCCACCCTAGATTTCAGTACAATTTTCAACCTCTATTTTTTTCCTTTTTTTCTTCTTCCTCCCAATTTTTTCCATTCTTCCTTCCTTTTTTCTATCAGAAAACACTTTTCACATAATCGTTCTGTTCCTTTCACATATGTTGATTGAGCACCCACCATGCTAAGTCCTGTTCTGGGCAATACAGTTAGAGAAATTAGCACAGCTCAGTTACTATCCTCAAGGAATTTAGAGCCTGCTATGGGGAACCAGGCACTAAACAAGTAAAGAATAAATAGAAAGAAACAGATAAGCATGGGAAGCAATTTCAGATGGAGATAAGTGCTATGAAGTAACAGAAAGCAGATTAATGGGATGGGGGTGCATGTTAAACAGCGTGGTCAAGGTTTGAGGTGGTCAGAGATGGGCAGAGACCTCAAGGAGGGGCAGAACATCTTGAAAGACCATTCAAAGAGGTGGAAACTGCAGGTCTAGAGTCTTGAATTCCAGGTTCACACAAAGGCTAGAAAACCAACAGTGAATAAAAATGAGTGGGGTACCCAACTTCAAGGAACTTACAGTCAAGTGAGAACAACGAATCCCAATCAAATTAATCACACTCAAAATGTATAACTACAGCCATGATGCTTGTGGTCAGTGACAACTATTGAAGTGTTCCGTTGTATTAGAGGTGGGATGATGCATGATCCAAGTTTGCTTTTCACAGAAAGAACTGAAGTACTGTCCTGACTGCTATGTGGAGGCTAATGGTCTAATCCCAGAACAAGGGGCAGGAAGTGTACCACAGGGGCAGCGAATGGCTGAGGGCCAGCGGAAGTGAGATACAGTAAACATTAGAATCTTACATCTCAGAGCTAAAAAGAATCTCTAAGACGACCACATCCATGCCCCCAGGGAAGTAAGATTTATAGTGGATGGGTGTGTGTGTGCATGCACGCACATGCTTTTGCTTAAAGTCAACACAGTATAGGGGCACCTGGGTGGCTCAGTTGGTTAAGCCTCTGACTTCAGCTCAGGTCATGATCTCCCAGCTCGTGGGTTCAAGCCCCACATCAGGCTCTGTGCTGACAGCTCGAAGCCTGGAGTCCACTTAGGATTCTGTGTCTCCCTCTCTCTCTGCCCCTCCTCCCGCCCCCCCTCCCCCCGCTCACACACACACTCTCTCTCTCCCAAAAATAAAATTAAAGAATTAAAAGTCAACACAGTATAGAAAACTCAAAAGTACTGAAAATAGAATATTTTTATAAAAATCAGCAGCGATTCCAATTCCCAGAGAGAGTCACTGTAATACTGCAGTTTATTTCCTTTCAGGCTTCTCTCAACACATTTTTTACACTGATATTATACTATATATGCAACTTTGTGTTCCATTTTCTCTCCCACCTAATCTCATAGTATAACTTTATAAAACAAATGACATCTCTCATGTCATACATTTTAATCTTCATTTATCACATGAGGTAATGGGGACTGGAGAATTGCCCTTGACCAAAACCTCACAGCTAATGAGGGTTAAGACTCCTGCCCCACAGTGTAGTGTCTCACAACCTATATCCCAGATCCTGAATTAATGTGTCTAAAATTAATATATTTCTAAACATTCTACCTGGGACATACACCTGTCTTCTAATGAGAATTGTCACTAAGGAAAAGGAAATATACAACAGTGGTCTTTTAATAAATAAAGCAGTTACAAAATAAATATGAAACAGGTAGCCAGAAAGTCAGAGTGGATATATTACTCATATATGTTTATAGGATATAATTACATGTAATATTATGAAATGCTTTCTACCATCTCCTAAAATTGTGTGTTGCAGCTTAGCCCAGAGTCCTCTTGTAATCTTTTAAAAATAGTGCCTAATAAGTCTTATAAATGTTCTAGTGTAACTATTTTTATACTGCAATCCCAACATTTCTACGTATAATAAAAGCACCTGAAAATATGCCCATTGCTTTATCTATTCCTATATGCAAACAAATTTCTGAAAATGCCAATAGCAAGGTTGATTTTTCCTTTCCTAAATGTCTATCTATCTACGCATTTTATTTTGGACTCCTTTCTTTGGACTTCTATGAGAGTTCTCTCTGGATCTTATCCACTCCGTTTATTCCTTCTTACCTGTCTTTCCTGAAATTACCTTCAGACCATTTCTCAAGAGATGTCCTAAAGGATTTTTGAAAAAGAACAACTTTTGTCACATTAATGAATGATGGGGGATTCATAATTCTTTTTCTCCTTTTCCCCTCTTTGCCTTGTCCAGTAGTGTGGAAACAGAGCAGTAGTCTTACATTAATTCTAATATCCTAATGTAGGCATCAGTATGCTGGCTATTGCTCCTTAGTTCATTTAACAAATATTTATTGGGCACTGATCATACGCCAAGAGTTTGCTTGGCACTGGGGATACAGAGATTATTAAGATTTCTTCAAGGTACTCACAGCCTAGTCTAGCTGGTTGGGGTGGGGTGGGGGGAGGCAGATGTGGGAAAAAACCTCACACTCTTGGAAAAAAGTGTAGCCAATGAAACAGTTCAATTAAATCCAACAAACCCTTCTCACCATGTGCCAGGCAGATGGTAAGGACGACAGGGCTGCGCCAGGCCTCGCTCCTCACAGACTCCCAAGCAGCTGGCAAATGGTAAAATTACCTGGCACATGGTAAGTGCTTCATGGCAGAAAGAAAGAAAAGACATAGGGGCGCCTGGGTGGCTCAGTCGCTTAAGTGTCCGCCTTTGACTCAGGTCATGATCTCACAGTTTGTGAGTTCAAGCCTTGCATTGGGCTCTGTGCTGACAGCTCAGCCTGGAGCCTGCTTCGGATTGTGTGTCCCCCTCTCCCTCTATCCCTGTTCAAGCTCTGTCTCTCTCAAAAATAAAAATAACCATAGGGCGCCTGGGTGGCTCTGTCGGTTAAGCATCCGACTTCGGCTGAGGTCATGATCTCACGGTTCATGAGTTCAAGCCCCACGTAGGGCTCTGTGCTGACAGCTCAGCCTGGAGCCTGCTTCGGATTCTGTGTCTCCCTCTCTCTCTGCCCCTCCGCCACTTGTGGTCTGCCTCTCTCCCTCTCAAAAGTAAATAAACATTTAAAAAAAAAAAAAAAGCTAGAAAAGACATAAAGGGCCGTAAGACAGACAAGCAACTTGATCGTATAAACACTCATAACAAATCGTTGCCCTGGCAATGAAAGTTTGTTTGTTTGTTTGTTTGTTTGTTTGTTTGTTTTTTACTGGACGACTCGGTTGAGTGTCCGACTCTCAATTTTAGTTCAGGTCATGACCTCACAGTTTCTGAGTTCAAGCCCAGCAGTGGGCTCTGTGCTGACAATGTAGAGCTTGCTTGGGATTCTCTCTCTTTCCGTCTCTCTCTGCCCCTTCTCTCTCTCTCTCTCTCTCTCAGTAAATGAATTAATTACAAGTTTTTAAAAAACAAAGTTTGTTTTTCTTCATTTTTTTGCTGCTATTAGCTTACCAAGGTGGAGTCTAGTTCCCAGACAGCAGGCTTGCTCACCTTGCCCTCCGTGAGTCCCAGGCTGGCCTTGCAACTCTCTCCTTGCTTCCCCCCAGGCCTTCAATAGGGGATCCTCAGCTAGGTGATAGGAGATTATCTGATTAAAGTCATTCACACTAAGGTGAGACTGAGGCTTAATCCTTCAAAAGTGATTGCTTTGACAAAAGATAGCCTGTTAACCCTAATGAACCGCTAACTGGCAGAGTTTAGAGGGCTCCTTCTCACCCTCTAAGCTGCCCACCGCCCACCCACCATTATATCCTTCCCTCTCTATTTCCCCTCCTGAAATAAAGGAAGAAAGGAAACTAGTAAATTCAGGAAGATTAGGGACTCTAATCACACATAATGTCTCTCTGCCCTCTCCTAAGAGGCAAATGAGGTGGCATTTATAAGCCCGTCCTAGAAACGGGAAGACTGAAAAGTAGGGAAGTGGTTCCTGAGTTTGGCTTCACTTTGGATCCACAGAGTACAATCCAGACCAATCAAATCAGAATTTCTGGGAGTGGCACACAAGCATCAGTACTTTTTTTTTTTTTAAGTTCCTCAGATGATTCCAATGTGCAGCCAAGGTTTCCTCCCACTGAGCTAGAGTTTAGGAAATGAAATTATCCAGAATCAGCGGCAATCCATTGACCTGCTCCAATTTCTTCCTTTGGTGAATAAGGTCTATTTGGCACAAAAGAAACAGTGTTCTCTGCAGGAGACTCTGTTTCAAATAGTTAGCTTTGGGCAAACTGGTGCACATAGGCATCTAGATACGTGGGCATCAGGACTGGTTGTCGAGAGCTTGTACAGCTTTGCCATGTACCTGATGGGACACGGTGCTTCTCACGCAAACTAAGTATGTTTCACCTTATACCAGGTAAGCATCAGTGGTTGTCTGTGCGCTTAAAAACAAACAAGATATAGTCAAGTCCACACAGAACATAACCCTACATGTTCTATAATGCTTAGGCTGCTGTTTGCTTAAAGTTCCATATCCTGTCTCTTCCTAAGAAACTGTGATCACGAGCGCCCCTTGAGAATGACATTAGGGCCACTGAGAGATCAAAAGTGTCCTAGGCCACTTCCTTTCGGATTTATTAACATTAAGACTATAGAATATGTATGTGTGTGTGTGCATATCACATAAAAGCGTGCATATATACATATATGTGTATACAGGTGTATCTGTATGTATAACTTTCTCGAAAATAAAAAGTTTTACAAATTCTTATCTATTTTATGAGTTCATTCAACAAAATAACATGGTTAAATCATAAATACAAATACATTAATAGGACATTTCTTATTTGCAGATAACATTAGAAGTCCTAATTTATGGTGTTTGTGAATGTGCCATTGGTCCCAATGGCCACACCTGGGTGGCTCTGAACGCCCGTATTTCTGCCACAGCCTTAGCAATGAGGAACTACTGACAGGACCTGATCCCATTGAGCCTTCCCAGTACTGATGTATTTTTAGATGTTGAACGTTCTTTTCCCTTTTCAAACTTTTTTGACCGTAGGTCACCAGCTCACCAGTAACTGCTGCATTTTCGCTGTCTTTTTGCTGTCAACTTTCCTACCCAGTTCACAAATAGTCATTGAGCACCTAGCATAATTCCAGCCTTTCCTAGAATCTGAGGCTATAGAAGGAGCAAAACTGGACCTCAAAACCCTTGAAACATGCAGTCCAGCAGGATATAGCTATGCAATAGTAAATAATTGTAATCAGTTAAGTAAATAACATAAATGCGCAAAGTGTAGCGTAAGGGAATGAGAGTGTGAACAGGTGAACCTAACTCAAAAGGTAGACAGTTATCATTACCTTTATGATCTCTTTCTTTTTTCATGCAATTCAATGTCTAGAATTACAGCCATGTGAGAACCACCACAGTACTTAAACTGGATGTCTTCAGTGCCTTTTAGTTTGCAAGACAGAATTCTATTACTAGTTGCATGAAATAGTGACCCTTTTTCTGTTAAGGTGCAGGATGTCTACCACACAGCCCCCCAAGGGCAAGGTTTGGAGAAATCTGTGACTGATCATTACTACGCCACCCTGGCTGTTCTTTGGTGTTTATTGTCCATTTCCTGGGTTTAATCTGTTAAGGTTATGACATCTCCAAGACAAAGCCAGCTTCTCTCTCATACTTTCAGAGAGTAGAGCATGTCAACTTTGGAATTAATATATGAAAATCCAAATGTATTATCTTTTGTTTTGTCAGAGTTAAAGGATCTTTTTAAATCTTTGTTCCTGGATGCAAAATTATTATTTTTTTCCATTCCTGAATATAATAGGTAGCATGCGCTTTCACAAAATAACGTATCAAGTGCCTTTAATAGGAGTTTATTAATTCTGCTCGGGAGCCATTGTAAAGATGTTTATGCATGATTATTCTAGACTAGCAATAGAGCAGTAGTCTGTAACTCCTACCCACATGCTACTCCCATGCACAGTGTAACTTCCTTCTATAGCTTCAAGACTCCCACGTTCCTACAAAAGCTGTTTCCTACCTGTCACTTAGTCTTCACAATTAAATAAAGAACAAGTTAACTGTTTAAAGAGGCTGGCCACTCTGGGCCTCTCTTTTCATGAAGTCATTCTTCTCTGAAGATACTCTAAATTATAGACCTAGCCAGAACAGCTTTTTTCCTCTTTGAGGACTTTGAAGTCTGTTTCTTCTTAGGATATTCTGGTAGGTCTGTCATAGAAGAAACTGTAAATAGTTGGTCAGGTTCCCTAAATACCATGAGCTCTATGTGAGCCTTGGGAGGTGTTAACTTTGTTAGATTAGACTTGAACTTGTGGAAAAGGGTGCATCTGGCACCAAATATCCAACTTGTTTGAGATAGCCAAAATTAATTATTAAGAAACAGGAGTGCATGGATGACACTTGGTACAAGTCTGGATAGTTTCCTTACTGTGATGCAAAAGCCAGCTGAACTAAATCTATTTCATTTATGACTAAATTACCAGGTGACTAGGGGTAAAACACTGTCTCCTTTGGTGTTATTGGCAATAGGTATTCCTGTGCCAAATATGACACATGGGCCAGCTTCCAATGGCAAGAGTCATTACTGCTACAACCCTGTCCTTCTGCAAGTATTGTTGGCTGCTCTTGGAAAGAGCATAGCCACCTCTCCCCCACCCCGACTGGTACAATGGCCTATGTACGCGCCTCACTTTTTAGAAGAATTAGGTTAAAAAACAAGGGGTGTTACTTCAAAGGCTGTTGTTCTGCCCATGCATGCCTTGGCTCCTATGAAATAAAGATGGTCTTTGGAGTCTGTCATTAGGCACAAATTTCTAATCAATCTCTTCAACTCTTAGTCTCCTACTAACTTAAATTATCTCCCTCATAGAATTGTGATAATGATTTCATGGGAATTGACCTAACAGAGGTCACAGCTATTATTATTATTTTAAATGGGATATTTAATATTAATAATAATATTTTATATTATTTTAAATTGTGTGTGGGGGGGGGGTTGTTTTCTATTTTTGAGAGAAAGAGAGACCATGAACAGGGGATGGGCAAAGAGAGAGGGAGACACAGAATCCAAAGCAGGTTCCAGGCTCTAAGCTGTCATTACAGAGCCCAATGCGGGGCTCAAACTCACTCACCATGAGATCATGAGCTGAGCCGAAGTCAGACACTTAATGGACTGAGCTACCCAGGCGTCCCCAAAAAACATAGGCTATTTTAAAAATAAGCTCATGTTAAACGGCAGATTTCTTCAAGATATGAGGATTAAAATCAAATTACAAGTTTAAGAAATGTACAGCTATTGTTTATAAGATAAAAGACAAATCCTCTTACAGTTTTTTGAATGGACAGGTAGGATGTAATCAAAAGGGAATCCAAGATGTTCCCTGGAGTGATAAACAGGCACTTTTCAAACATCACTTTTAATTGACCAGAGCACAGCTTTCTTTTGTCCAACTTTCCCCACCCACTTTACAAGGAAAAAAAAAAAAAAGACAACATGGGAAGGACAAGCCAAGCCAAGTAAAAGGCATCTTCCACTTTAAAAAAGAGTACATAATGCACAGTTGCATGGAAACCACATCCTTTGGAACCATATGTGATTTTTTTTTATGCAGTCAGAGCTGTTGCCACGGGATAAAAATTTAGTTGTCTACTTGCTTCATTTAAGTAACACTAGTCAAGAGATTGTTCCAGGCATAGCTTCCCTCTTTTTCAGCTTTTACTCTTTCCTCGCTGAAAAAATGTATCTCTCAATTTCATCAGAACAGACACCCTCAGAACTTTAAGCGGAGAACATAATGATTTTGTGTTGCTAAGTACTATTTAGTAACAAAGGTTTGGGCCACAGGAATGATGACATCACCCACAGAAAGAGGAACATTTACACTTTTGAAAGAGATTCTTTTCCAATGTGATGGGTCACCAACCAGAGGAACAAAGCCAAATAAGGCAGGAGGAGAGGCCTCCTGGTTCTGGAGAAGGCATCTTTAGCATCCAATTCTGGAATCATGCCCCAAACCCACATGCTCTTTTACGCTCCCCTTCTGCATCTAGTTCATGTCAACAAATGTGTACTATTATTATTGTAAAAAGCCTGGTACTCTCATACTTCAATATATTTGCTTCTTAACTAATCTGTCCACCTATGGGCAGCAGGTCAGGAAGCGGCTTCATGTTTCAGGGGTGTTCCCTAAATATTCACACACTGCAGATATTCATGCATTTACACACGCGTGCAGTTGGAAACCACACACCATCTCACACTTTGCAATAATCCAACACTATGGTGAGTCATCATACCCACATATTTACATGATTCAATGGACTGCATGGTTTAAATAGCACACAAGTCACCTGTGCTCCTCCATACTTCCCAATACCACCAACAAAATAGTTTTCTCTTTGGGCATTGACAGGAACACTCATAAGTCAGCTTGTGGCTCCTACAATGTCATGTCTGCCTGCCTTGGGGAAATTATGACTGTGTTCCTCTCTACCCCACCCATTGTCATCCTTCTAGCCACACCCAGTCCAATGCCACGGGTAGATTTTTTTCATTGTCATCTCTTAACCCAAACAGCCATACTAGTTGTCATTAACTTCTTAAGGATGTGGGGAGGCCATTTGTTCTTGTCCCTAATAAATATTAGGTCTGTTTAAATAATACTAATACGAAGATGGAGAAGGAAAAGGAGGGGGAGGGTGAGAGGGAGGAGGAGGAAGAGGAGGAGGAGAAGTCCTTTTTAGTAAGATATTCTATCTTCCTTTCCCAAATCATATTCAACCACCCAACTCCCCCTGCAAAAGTTGTATCCATCTAATTCTGGGATTTTAAAAGGTAATAATTGGATGATTTAGATCTCTTGGGATAATAAAAATAAATCAGAGGAAATTTATAATTATTCTGGAGATGCAGAGTAAGTAATCGCTACTTATAATAGGAATTGGTTGATGTTGTAAGGGTCCCTACCATCACTGGTGCTGGGATTTGAGAAGAATAAATAGGAGAACATCTGTTGTCTTCAGAGACTAGAAAACAGCCTTGTCTCTAGTCTTTTCTGCTTCTTATCCATGCAGAAACTAACATGCCTGGTGACCCCATTACCAGACATCAGGGTACCTGTTTTCAATGGCCACGACGAAGGTCAGTTATTCCATAAGAATTTTACTGAAAAATCTGAAATTGACACATTTAAATAATATTTAAGCCCTTTCACTTTCATCAAACCCACACCAATTATAAAAATGAGAAGGCAAGAAAATGTAGTTAACCTCTGAAGACAAACTCAGCTCATTGAAATTGATCTAAATATAATAACTTACCACCTAAGAAAGCTTTTGCCCTATGTAGTAATCCTTGCTTCTCTTCAAGCAACAGTTTTTCTTGGCCTATGTTAAACACAGAGAGCGAATGGGTCACCCGTTGCACTCATTTCCCAAGTACACACACGTGCATGTCTGCAAATATTTGCTCGCAGTGTACAGCTCCTTGCCTTAGCCTACAACCTAAGGAACCTGGCCCTTTTTCAGCCCCAGCTTCTTAGTATCATCTCTCACTACCCGCATGGGACCTGGACTCCTCCTTTCTGCTTCTCAGATATGCCAAACTCATTCCTGCCTCCTCTGCAATCGCCCAGCACTCTTCCCAGGGTCCTCTGCATGGCACTCTCAAAGTCCCCATCATTCAGGTCTTAGCTTAAATATGTCCCTTTCAGAGAGGCCACCTAGAAGGCCAGCTAGGTAGAGGAACTTTGCTTCTCTGCCTGTCTATCCTTTTACTTTGTTGAATGGTCTTCATGCTGCTATCTAGCATCATCGAAATTCCCTTCGTAAACATTTACTTGTTTACCGGCTTGGTCATTGTCTTGCCTCCCACTGGACTGAACCTCAGCTCCTTCAGGTAGAAATTTGGGCTTGGTCATCACTGTTTTCCTAGCATCTAGATGAGTGCTTCATGCATAATGCTTGATAGATGAATACACGAATAAATGCACTTCAAAATGGAAACAGAGGCCTCTCACAAGAATTAAAATTGTCTCTTCGCATAACCCACTTCTTGAGAAGAACCACAAAGGCAGGGTCACCACATCCCTCCTCTGGGAGGACCATAGAATAGAAAAAAAAAGTGGCTCAGTATAAATACCAGGGCAGTATGTGAACATGGTAAATCCATTGTGGAGACAGACACACCGGGGCCAATTTTGTGACCATTATCAAACTCTCTCTGAACCTGTCTTTTTTCCCCCCTTAAATCTGTAAAATTGTACTAGGGGTACTTATTTCACAAAGTCTGTGAGGGTATTAAATTCGTTAGTTAATCCTGTGAAGCACAATGGTATTAAATACAATGGCATTTTAAAAATGGTACTAAAACCTAGTACTAAAAATGATACGTAATGGTGCTAAAAACGAGTACTAAAAACTATAATAGTAAAGCTATTATTATTAACATTATCATCATCATCACCACCACCACCATCATCATCATTATTTAGGACCTAATAATCTCAAGAACCGAGTCATAGGTTTATAACCTTAAACTTGATATGTTGGAAACACACACAAAACAACTCCAAACAATATTCCTAAAATAGCCTTTAAAATCCACTCCAAGATCAAAAAATAGAACCAGCAAATAATTACACAACAATATGTGAAATATATGCATAGCCATGAGGCCAGAACAGGCAGATGGTGAGTCAGGAAAGAATTCTGGAAGGAGATTGGTCTTCCATCTGGCTTAAGGGAAGCGATGAACCCTAGCTGGCAAGGAAGGGCGGGCACATGTGTTCCCTGGGGGTGAGGGCAGAGGCAGAACCAGTGCAAAGGCAGTGGGGCGGCAATGCAGAGTGACTGCCCCCAGGATTCTAAGAGATTAGTGGCACCCACTGTGAACCAGTCTCTTTTTAGCTCCATGGAAGAGAGCCAGTGCACACAAAAAAGAGAACTTCTCGGTCTATTTGTTGTCCCCAGGGACCACTTCTTTTGTTTCAGTTCCTTTCACTCAGTGCTAACAGAAGTATCCCACCTGACAATCGCATGGCAGTTTAGAACACTACCGTAATCATGGCCTCCTCCATATGACCTTGGGAGATAGTGGTTATTTTTATCATGCTTGTTTTATTTGTATCTAAGGTTCAAAACTGTTGAGGCCTTTTGCTTAATCATCATTTGAAGACCCAATATGTTCCAGGGATTCTTCTAGACACCGAGGATATAATATGAACAAAACAGACCAAACCCTACCCTCATGGAACTTACCTGTCAGTGGGAGGAACAGGGAATAAATAATTAAACAAAGAAACAAAGGTTTTGTGTGGTATTAAGTGCTATCAAGAAAATTAAAAGGGGGTGAAAGGACACAGTGACTGGGTTAGGGACACTATAATAAAATATTTAGTTGGTCATGGAAGACATCCTTTAGGAGGATCATCTGAACATCTAAAGAAGGAAGAGTTGTGCACAGTAATGTGTGGAAAGAACATGCCAAGAGAGGGAAGAGCATGTGCAAAGTCCCTGAGTCAGGAATGAGTTTAGGAAGCTCCAGAAGCAAAATAAGGAGTGGAGCCAGAGCATCGTGAATGACGGGATAGGAGGAAGGATGTGAGGGAGGAGATGTAAGTAGAGGATAATACATATAAGCAATAGTGAGGAATTTGGATTTTTTTTCATAATTAAAATAGGAATCCATTGAAGAATTTTGAGCAGGGAGTCACAGGATTTGACTTCTATTTTAAAAGGTCATGCTGGTAGGGATGCGAGAGTAGAAAAAGATCTCACACTTGGGCAATCGAGCCCCGCGTTGGGCTCTTCCCTGGACACGGAGCCTGCTTGAGATTCTCTCTATCTCCCTCTCCCGCTGCCCCTCCACCACTTGTGCAAGCTCTCTGTCTTGACAGAGAGAGTAGAAAAAGAGAGAAACGTCCAGAACAGAGATGATAGTGTCTTTCACTGTGCTCAAAATGTTGGAAGGGGTGAGCCTGGTCAATGTTGGGATATATTTTGGAAACAGAACTGACAGGCTTGCTGATAAGTAGCATGCAGGTGAAGGAAAGAAAGAAACTAGTGACACTTTTGACCTGGATAACTGGGTGTAAGATCATGTCATTTACTAACCAAATAAGACTGGCATGGAGCAGAGAGAAGGGTGGGCAATGAGGGGCTCTATTTTGAACGTGTTAACTTTAAGATGCCTATTAACATCTGAGGTTCAATAATCACTTTGAGGTATGAGTTCATAAGCTGGCAAAATTTAAGGAGGTATAACTTTTTTTTTAATTTAAATTTATGGGGTTAGATATCTGGAGAGAGAAGTAGCCATCCAAGATTCACAGGCAGTAAGTGACAGAATGGAAATTGAAAATGAGTCATGGCACTCACCAACTCTCTCTTCCTACCATAAATATCAGGATGTGTCCATCATTATGAGGAGAATATGGGAGAGTACAAGGAACAGGAATGTTCTAGAATCACTCATAGAAGAGGGTGAGAATTTTTCCAGTGCTTATGGACTATACAAATTCATGGTTGCTTCTTTCTTTGCCTATTTTTCTGTAAGTGTGATGCTATATGCACATTTAATTTTAAAAATCCATTCTGGAATAATAAATTCATAAGGTTGACCAAAGACCACTGGAACTTACTTTCTTTATGGAAATTACCACTTTTTGGAATACGTGACAGATAATTAGCTTCAGACTAAATGTAGATTAAACAGAATTGAAATATAAAGCTAAAAGTTTAACCAATAACTCACACAGGTATTTCTGAGTTGTATCATAACATTTGAAACAGGACTCTCAGGTGTGTTTAACAGAAATGGCTTGGGCAAGAAGCACTTAATCTCCATGGCTAGGAAAAACAATTAAAAGTCAATCAAGTAAAAAATAAAATTAAACCAATAAGAATGCAAAGGGAAAAAATTCTAAAACTGGAAACAAACAGAAACAAATCAATCTAATTGTATTTCAGATGAATACTATGATAACCTGAAATGGAAAGAAAGAAAACGTGTGAGGGATGGAGGGAGGAGGGAAGGAAGGAAGAAAAGAATTCATCCAAGTAACTAATAAACACAGTGTTTGGTGGGGAATGAGTGTGTGGAGGGAGAAGGTGCACACAAACCCTGAATTCTTTTTAGTGGGTTTATTGTAGTGATTTGGGTAAATTAATTCTTAAATTATTTAACAATTTTCTATTTATTTTTGAAAGAGAGAGAGAGACAGAGCATGAGCGGGGAAGGGGCAGAGAGAGAGGGAGACCCAGAATGCAAAGCAGGCTCCAGTCTCTGAGCTGTCAGCACAGAGCCTGATGTGGGGCTTGAACTCACGAGCCAAAGTGGGAAGCTTAACCGACTGAGTCACCCAGGTGCCTCTTAGATGCTTTATAGAATTAAGTAAATGAGTAAACACGTTGATGTTCAGATCCAGGGCTCACACTGTGGAAGAAGGGACACACAAACATGGCATAGGTGAGGGCAAAAAAGAACCTTCTGGGAACGGATTGGAATTGGAGATAGCAGGTGAATGCAGGATGTCCAAAACATATGTGTGTGGATATAAATTTTTATGAATGCATGCATATGCACTTTTGTATGCATACTTGTATGTTTGTGTCTGTATGTGTGTATTTGCATTAATATATTTTTGCTGGAAGGGTCAAAAAAGAAAAGCACTCCAGTGGCAGTGAGAATACCTAACCCAGATTTGGCCTTTTAGACCATTTTCCATTAAAAGAAATGAGAAGTGAATGATTCCAGGGTTGGGATGTGCTAGGTACCAGATTAGCCTAGAACATCTTTTTATGCCAGAAAGTAAGAAAGTGCGTACTAATACGAGGGAAGCTGGCCACAGGGACATAGAAGCCAGAATAAAGAGTCTTCATTGGTCAGATGTGGACAATTTGAGCACCATAACAATTAAGGCAGTAAAGAATTATAAACCATTGGAAAGACAAAATTTCCTGAGTTAATATCAGGAACAGATATACAAATTAGTAATTAAATACAGGAGAGAGGGGGAGATTTTGCTTACATTAGAATACAAAAGGTTGACTGAAACGTGCCGGGAGTGTTGGAGCTGGAAAATCATGATTTTATAACTGTAATGCATTACAGTCAAGACTGCATAAGATGAGAACATCAATTAATATTAACCCAAGAGGAAATTTTTCATGAGGAGTTGTCATTACAATGTGGAGAAATTAGGCAACACTTTGACATCGCAACCAAAATTAACAATACCATTGGGGGATAGATGAGCATCCTGTGACCCTAGGTATCATCACCTGTGCAGTATTCTAGCAAACACTGCAAAACCACAATCTAATCGTGAGGAAACGTCAAATACAAAATGAGCAACACGGTTAAAAAGCAAAAAAGAGGGGTGCCTGGGTGGCTCAGTCGGTTGAGCGTCTGACTTCCGCTCAGGTCAGGATCTCGCGGTCTGTGAGTTCGAGCCCCAGGTCGGGCTCTGTGCTGGCAGCTCAGAGCCTGGAGCCTGTTTCAGATTCTGGGTCTCCCTGTCTCTGCCCCTTCCCCCGCTCATGCTTTGTCTCTCAAAAGTGAATAAATGTTAAAAAAAGAAAAAAAAAGAGTTGGTGGGTAGACTTTAAGGTTTTAATTTTATAAAAAGACAAAGAAATGATGTGGAAATGTTCCAGATTAAGGGAGGCTAAAGAGACATTGCAAATAAATGTAAACACATGACTCTAAACTGGATGCTTTACTGGAGGGGGAAAATTATAAAGGACATTATTAGATAAATAGCAAATTGTAATATGGGCCAATAATAGATAAAAGTATGGTATCAATGTAAATTTATGAAATGGATATTGCGACCATTACATAAGAGACTACCTCTATATTTAGTAATTACAAGCTGAAGTTAAGGGTCATGTTTTTTATAACTTACCCTCAAGTGGTTCAGGAAAGAAAAAATGGAGACAGAAAGATATGGAGAGAGAAAGAATGAGAGCAAATTATGAAGCAACTAGAGTAAAATATTAAGATTAGGCAAACCTGGGTAAGGGTTTGTAGGTGTCCACTATACAATTCTTATTTTTACAATTCTTTTGAGCTTGAAATTATTTCTCAATACAAAAATTAAGTAAACGAAGTATAATAAGCATTTCTAGTGAGCATTTAAAAACTCCAATGGCGTTAGATATATGATTTTTACTCAGAAGGCAGCCTAATTGCCTAGACGATGTTCCTGCCTCTCTAATTCAGATCTGTTCACCAACACAGGAAGAGCATAAAGCATTCTGCTTCAATTTTTTTTCTTATGCAAAGTGAAAACAAATTGAACTGAGGTATGCTTAAAGAAAAACGCTGCTAATTTATTTTTTTTTTCCAGAATCAGAACTGTGGTGATTTTTTTCAAGATCATATTACTATTTGTTTGTTTCCAAAGTGAAAAGAATTTTTAGACTGTGATAACCACTAAATGTGGAAAAAACTGAGAACTTACAATTAATTTCTATAAAAATGAGCTGGGACATTTTATACTAGTTCATGGAGTAAGAACAGTAATCTAACTTCATTTCTGCTTCACTGTCCATGGTTCCATTATGAATTAATGGTTTTAATGCTATTTTTCTTTAAATTTGCATTTAAAAATACAAATTTATTGTTTTCCGTAGCAATACTGGAGAATGGAAGCCCATTTTGCACACATGTAGAATGATGAAAAGACAAAGCTGGAAAGTATTTAGAAGACATCAAATCTAAATGCCTAATTCTAGTTCATATAACATAATAAAAATATCAGTGATGTTAGGGAAGCATTGGCAATGTAATAGTAATTCTCAAACAACACATAATTTACGCTCTAAAGATTTAAGCATTAAACAGTGTTTTTATTTTCTAGAATGCAGATATATAAATTAGACCGCATATAATGCTTCTTTTTTAAAGGAAACACTCAGAAATATAAAAGAATTTGCCTTTATTCTTTATATTTGCAGAGATTCTTTCTTGTATGGAAATGAGATTCATATTCCCTCTTACAATCATATGTACTTCCAAAGCACATATTTTTGTGAACACAATAATTTTCCCATATAACACATCTTTTCATTAATAGAAGAAATATGAATATGCTACATGTGGCACTTATTTGGAAGTCCCATCCAGTAAAAATAAATAGAAAATCAATGGATGTAAGTGGACACAATTTGCTTTTAAAAAGGCTGAAAAAGCCATATTATCCAGATTTAGAGGATTTTTGTTTCTGAATCCAAAACACGCCATCCCTCTGAATCTGCCCTCAAACTATAATCTTTCCAGCAAAAAGCTCTCATCTTTACTTTTGCAAATGAGACAATGGCCAAAAAACAAAGAAACAAAAAACAAAAAACAAAAAACAAAAGGAAAACTAACCAAACAAGGACATCAATGTTTCCAAAGTTCTTTTGGGAGTCCGGTCATCTATGTTAAGAACAAATAGCCTTATTGTTTCAAAGCGAAATTATTATTTGAAAGGTAACATATTAGTGAGGTGGGATAGAGCCCTCTAGAAATAGGTCATTCTCTTGCCCAGGTGGGCGGCTTTAGAAAGTTCCCACTCTAAAGGAGGGGACAGACACCCAACAAAACTGTGAGATTCGTTGGATCAACCCTGGATGGCAGCAGTCTGACAGACACCCGGCAAGAACATGCACACATCACATAGACAACCACGTCTTATTAAGACAGATACAAAATTTTGCAGCGCTATACAGCAGTCATCCAGCTTCAACTTTTATGATTCAGTGAAGATTTATGTCTCAGTGTGTCACATGAATGTAATCTCAACGAAACACAGTACAATTTATGTCTGTAGTTGAAAAGTAAAAATTTATGTAATAAATTACTTACAATATTATATCAGTTTCACTTTAAAGATGTGGGTTTAGGGGGTGGACTCTTAATGCTTTTTCTTATGACACCATGTGAAATAAAAAGCCTATGCAATGCATCTTGCTCTTCTCCCAATAATGACAAGACCTTCTCCTTTAACAATCCATATAGCTCATGGAAACTCAACCAGGTAGCACTCATTTTTCTTTTTCTTTCTTTTTTTTGGTATATATAATTTTGTCATGGAACAAATTCTAAACTTACTCTCCATAATCTAGGACTAGACGGTTCGTTCGGAGACTAAGAGTTCCCAACAAACACAACCACCACCACGGAAACACATCCATCACGCCAGCTAGATAGAATTTTCTCTACTTCTTTGGCCTTCATTTGCCAGTCTGAATTACAGTGTTGATCAATTTAGACCATAATTTCCTTGACTATGTTTTTGCTTGGTTGTTATCAGCTATTCAGCGTAATACCACACTACGTACAACAAACCCACAACACTTAATAGCTTATGATATCAAAATATCTCATTTAAAATTCCAGACATTTAAGAATACTTCCATCATTTATTTTTAAAGAGAGGGGCATTAGACTTGGTGTTGTTGCAAAGGACACAACCAAATTCTGATGGAAATAGTTGTGTGTAACGAGCGTGTGATACATAAAGACGGACGTGCACAATTTTAATGGATTTCTCACAACTATCAACTTGATGGTAAATTTTTGATCTAGTTAAGAATGTCAAACTTGAGTCAACAGTTCATTTCCTGAATTTCTAACGCTAACAATCTGTTCTTCTTCTCTCTATATCCGAAAGACAGTGACTCCTGTCATAGCACATTGCATGAAAATAATTAAAAAAAAAAACAACACCCTATTTTCTAGGTAATGTAATAGAACCAGTGTGACAGCATTGTTGACCCAAATTGATTAAAATTAAATCCATTAATTTATGGAACAATGTGTACTTTCTTTTTCAGAAGCCACCTGATTACTCTAATTAAGAAAGCAAACCAAATTAAGTAAGCATTCAAATATATTATTTGCTTAAAAGATTTACAAATCGCTGCGTGATAAATGTAATTATATTAAATAGTTAATATGCATATATATTACTCTGGCTTGGCACAAATAAAAAAATTCTGTTGGATTTAGATTACTTTAGAATTTCCTAATGAAATTAGTTTCAGCTTATTTTGATCTGCAATTATGAATTCAAAGGGTCTGACTTTTAGTTCTTACTCCATTTTTAAGCATTATAACTGGGAATTAATCTTAAGACAAACATAAATTTCTAAAATTTGATTTACTCATTTACTTTTTTAAATACTACTATCTACAGTACGAATTGCTTTGTTCCTAAGTATTTAAATATCATCATAATGTGATGATATGAAAGACTGAAATGTCACATTTTAAATAATTCTCTATATTTTCACAGTGGGTAGAAACAAATGCAAAAATATCTTTATCCTGGAAAATGTCCAACTAATGCTATGCAAAATTAACAAATGTAACTAGGATAACTTACAAATGTTAGGAATTTACTAGAGCTAAGGGAAGAAAAAGTTCTCAAAATTTACATTAGTATGAAATTTCTTTTGGCACTAAATTGTGTACAAAATTATGAAAATAAATAATTTTTTTTTTACTTTTCAGTTAAAATAATTTGGAGATCAATAAGAACTTCAAAATCTTCCAGCTTTTTAAAAGGTTGAATGTGCGGTTGAAGCTGTAAATTTACTAAAGTTTTTCATTTAAAATATGGACTATTTCCGTAAGAACTGTCAGATTAAGCTAACCTATTTTATAATGCAGCCAACATTTAAATTGTTATTCCATAAACAGCAATCCAAATAATAAAAATAAAAAATAGCAAGTTAACACTTTCTTCTTACCGCTGTGTTATTTTCAGTTGCTTGTTAAGCTCCTTAAATAGTTGAGTTAACCACCATCTGAAAGGGCTCTGACTCTCTGCTTAGCTCTTTTTAGTCAATTTTTTTTTCTCTCTGCAAAAGGACAGTCTACCAAAAGAGGAAGTTGTGAAACACCAGAGTCATTTTGCTTTATACATTCTATGGAGAATGGAGTTATTCACAAACGTCACATTTGGAATCATGGTAACAGACTATAATTTGTGTGTGTATTCATATATAATTAACATACACACAAATGTATATGTGTGAGCAAGTTTTTGAAAAGTTAAGCTATTGAAATCTATACTTGATTATGTAATGCTCATTTACATAAGGAAACATCTCCTCTGCGGCCAAAAGATAATCATAGAAAAACAAAATTCTGCTCTATGCAGACAAAAACTGTCAAGCTGATACATGAGGGATTAACTTGCTTTTATAAGGCTAATTAATTTAAACTCTTCAGAGTATGACCTAAATGCTAATCTGAGTGCAGACATATTGTACAAAGAAAGAAAGAAAGAAAAAAAAAAAAAAAACTTCAGTAAACGGACTTTTTTCCTGGAATCTGGGTAGTGGTTTTTTACCTACAGGCCTTAAACTTCCTTTCTCATGAATAGCTGCCTGTTACATACAGATAAAGAATTGCAAAACTGAAACTGTTGCTTATCCATAAGCTATGGTCTGTCTAAAGTTCGGCCACAAGAATAAAAAGCAGGTGCTGGTCCTGCAATGCTGAACATCACTGGTTACGTTTCTAACAGGTTGGAACGCTAATTGAAAATATTTACGGGGTAGTAGGGACAACGGTAGAAAAAGGACATAAAAACAGTTGATCAAGGCCAATACTACCGTCAACTTCAAATAGAACGAAATACTCATACACATTCTTCTCGCAGGTTACTGAATAATGGAAGCAAATGAATAGCTGCAATTTGTATGTGGCAGCCCCTCCCACCCTCCCTTGCTGTTGGGGAAGGGAAGAGGAAGCGGCTGGTGGATTGCAAGAATAACTGTAAATTGTCAAACCTCCACACGCTGCAAGAACCACTTTCTGGACTTTGGAAACTATCATGCTCTCGGGGTATCACACTCTGCTTTTTAGTTAACCATAGTTTCGAAAGGGCAGTAAAGAGCAATTAGGGGATGATTAAAAATGGAAACGTTTTTCCATTTCACCTAAACTCCTGCTTGATGTGAATTTGCAGGAAGTAAAAATAAAACAACAAACAATATTAACAAAGCTGCCACCACAACAGCAGCAAAACGCCAGAGTGTCATCAATATAAAATTTGATTTGAATTCTTTAGTGAGATACTTATAAGAAAATCCTTGAAGAAAAAGTTACTGATGTGATTAATGTTGCTTAGATTCTATGTGTTTTGAAAACTGTTCAATATGATCGTACTTGAGTTCTGTTATAAACCATGAGGCCCATCTGCCCAACAAAGACCCAGGCTCGCTATTGAAGCGTAGTGCTGATGTCCGCAGATGATTTTAATGTCCTTGCCCAGTATTTGTGTTCCTTTTACCTGGATGGTGGATGTGGATTTCTGTTTCTCTAATTATGCTCAAGGGTTCATCTTAAACAGCTCTCCTCTGACTACCCCTCCCTATTACTTTCCCATTTGAAAAAGTTGTCAATGACTTCCTTGAAGTCCTGGTGTGTGTGTGTGTGTGTGTGTGTGTGTGTGTGTGTGTGCGCGCGCGCGCGCGCATGCACGCACGCACGTATACTCGTGTATATTGTGTTTGTGTATGCGTATGGTAGAATATACATAAAATAGACAATGTTTATCTTTTTTAAAATTTTATTTTAGAGAGAGAGAGAGCACAAATGGAAGGGAGGGATAGAGGGAGAGACAGAATCCCAAATAGGTTCTCTGCTCGAGCCCAATAGGGCTCAGCAACACAGGGCTCAATCTCATGACCCTGGGATCATGGCCTGAACCAAAATCAAGCATAGGATGCTCATCTGACCGAGCCACCCAGGGGCCCTGACAATTTTTATCATTTTCATGTGTATCGTCCAGAGGCATTAAGTATATGACATTATTGTATGAGCATCACCACTATCCATATCTAGATCTTTTCATCCTCCCAAACTGAGACTCTATACAATAACTCTACTGTTATTAAACAATAACTTCCCATTCCTCTTCTCCCCCAACCCCCAACCAGTCCCTGGAAGCCACCATTCTACTTTCTGTCTCTACAAATTTGACTTCTCTAGATACCTCATATAAGTGGAATCTAGGACATTGGTCCTTGTGGCTGGCTTATCTCACTTAGGCGAACCCAGGTTGTAGCATGTGTGTGAATTTTCTTCCTTCTCGAGGCTGAATAATATTCCATTATATGTATACATCACCTCTTATTTATTTATTCATCCTTCAATGGGCATCTGTGTTTGTATCCACCTTTTGGCTCTTGTGAATAATCCTGCTATGAACATGGATATACAAATATCTCAGTTCTTCGGGGTTATTCTTTTGGGTATAGACCCCATACATAGAAATTGCTGGATGCAAGTGTTCTTTATTGCTCGACCATATCATGATTCTATGTGTAAATTTTTGAAGACATGGCATACTCTGAAATTCTTCTGTCTTCCTCATGCTTCATCTCCCTGCATTCTGGTTTCTGCTTCTCCTATTCACCAAGACTTTCTTGCCAAAGTCATCAAATGACCTTGGTCATTTGGATGTTACCAAATCCAAATGATACTTCATAGCCCCCTTACTTGACTTCCTTGGAGCATATGCCACTGTTGACCACTTCCTTCTTATAGAAGTCCTCTCTGTGCTCGAGTTCCTCACTCTCTCCTTCTGATTGTGTAACGATTTCTCCTTTGACTTTGCTAGAGGGTGCCTTAACTATGTTCATCTATTAAATATTTCTGCTTCTCAGGATTCTGTTTTGGGCCTGGTCCTCTTCTTATTGACACTCTCTCCAGTATACTTCCATGGCATCAATTGGCAAATACTTATAGCTCCCATATCTGTTTCCAACCTAGGTATCTCCCCAGGAAAGTTTTGACCAGTACAAAATACAAGATCATTTGGGCTTATGATCTAGAGAAAAGCATCTGCATAGAAGGTCTAAGATGAACCTGAATTAATTTTTATTTCTATTGTTTAGTCTTGGACAAGTCAGCTATTATTTCTTTTATTAAGTTCTTATTTATTTATTTTTGAGAGAGAAAGAGCGAGAGAGAACGAGAGAGAGAGAGCCCAAGTTGGGGAAGAACAGAGAGGGAGGGAGACAGAGAATCCCAAGCAGGCTCCACACTGTCAGCACAGAGCCTGATGTGGGGCTAGAACCCACAAACTGCAAGATCATGAACGTGAGCCAAAACCAAGAGTTAGATGCTTAACCAACTGAGCCACCCAGGTGCCCCAGCTATTATTTCTAAGTCTTGTTTCCTTCTCTGTAAAATGGGGCCATAAACAACCACTTTGGAAGATTATTGAAAAATTATTTACCTAACTTTCAAAAATTATAAAATAAAAATACTTACTTTGTTGTGTTTATAGTGTAAAAATACAGATAAAGCAAAAATTAATCCTATCTCTCCCTATTGTGATTCTCCTTACATATATATGACACATTGAATGAATAATTCTGTGGGTTTTTTAACAATGGTTTTAATTTTTTTTTTTATTTTAGAGAGAGAGAGAAAGTGCAAGCAAGGGCAAAGGGGAGAACAAGAGAAAGAGAGAGAGAGAGAGAGAGAGAGAGAGAGGAGAGAGAATCTTAAGTAGGCCCCATGCTCAGCACAGAGGCAGATGCTGGGCTTGATCCCACAACCCTGGGATCATAACCTGAGCAGAAATCAAGAGTTGGATGCTCAACCAATTGATCCACCCACGTACCTCATGGGGTTTTAAATATATATATATATATATATATATATATATATATATATATATATATATATATAAAATCATCACAGTATACTTTCACTGTGATTTTTTTTAACTTACCAGTATAGCTTGAAGATATCGCCAAGTTCTTCTTTTGAATTGATTCACATATATCTAATTCCCCGATGGATAAAATTTGTATAACTTCTTCACAATTAAAACAGTGTAGCCAGTCAACAGCATTATAGATGACTCTTTGAAAGTATGTGTAAGTTTGGGGCACCTGGGTGGCTCAGTTGGTTAAGCATTTGACTCTGGCTCAAGTTATGATCTCATGGCTCATGGGTTCGAGCCCTGCATCAGATGATCTGCTGTCCATGCAGATTCTGCCTCATATCCTCTGCCCCTCCTCTGCACTCTCTCTTTCTCTGTCTCAGTCTTTCAAAAATAAATAATTTTTTTTTAAGTTTGTGCAAGTCTTTCTTTAAGGTAAGTATAGGAAAGTAGTATTGTTGGGCCAGAGGGTGTACACATTTGAAATGTTAATTGTTATGCCAAATTGCCCAGTCAAAAAAAGCTTTACCATTTTGAACTTCCAATACTTCCTGTTTTTCCGCTCTATTGCCACTACTCGATATAATCAAACTTCTGAAGATTTGCCAATCTGATGGGCAAAAAAATAAAATAAATAATGGTATCTTCATAGTTTTAATTTGTTTTTCCCCGATTACTATGGCGATTGAACATATTTTAATGTTTGTATCCCCTTTTATATTTCCTGTTTTGTAAATTGCCTGTTCATTCATTCCAGACATTTGTTTATTGGGTAAATGTCAACTTCTTATTGATTTGTAGGATTAAATTTACCTTCTGTTTTAATGTATTGTAATCATTGTTCTTTTTTAATGCTCCAGTCATTGCTACTGTAGATTTTTGAGAGGATCCCAAAGTTCTTTGATAAAATCCTTGCATTCTCTCACAACTAGATGGCCCGGGGCTCCTTTTGTTATATTTCCTATTCCAGACCTGACCTTAGCCCTTTTCTTGAAAGGATCTTGTTTCCTTTTAGTGGGACATGGGTTTTTGAGACCACAATTTAGACATTAGTGATGCTTCTAGGTTATCATCAGCATTAGGAATAAACTAGGTTATTGTAAGCATTAGCAGTTAATCAACATACTGTTAGCTCTTTCTACATGTGATACGTATATATTTGCAATGTATATTAAACATGTACTAGTTTATAGCATGCATTAACATTGCATCATATTTTGCATGAAAGTAACTTAAGAATAACATCTCTGATGCAAGAAAATATTTTCTTTTAAGTAAAAACTGGGCACTATTTTATGAAAGGATATCTTGATAAAGAAAGGCAATAACATGGTAATTTTCATGTCTTTCATTTTGACCTTTTAAAATACCCTCCAAAGAAATTTCAAAAATCATGTAGATTGGAAAAATATTACACAGCTTCCATATTTTTCATGTTTTTCATTCACATTTATAATTATGATTCTCAATCTGTTTCCTTTTTTTTTTTTTGCTATTATGCGCTTACCACTTAAAAGTAAGCAAGCATCTTTGCATTTGTCCTTGAAAAAAGATTTCAATTAAAATAAATACATTCATGGTTTCAGCCACCATTTTTTCCCAAGACCTATTTCATGGCCACTTTAAAACTACTGAAGTGGCAGCCTTTCAGTTGCTATCTGCATAGCTCAGTGGTGAGAGGAGTACTCTCATTCACTGATTTTAGTTTTAATTTATTAAATACATGGATTTAATATTTAAGCATGCATATAATTGTTTTGTGCAGTTAGAGAATTGAAGAGGAAAGCACTGTCTGATCATTCTTTTTTTTATGTTTATTTATTAATTTTTGGTGGGGGGACGGGCAGAGAGAGAGAATTCAACAGGCTATGCTCAGGCAGCCAGATGCAGAGCTCGAACCCATGAACTGTGAGATCATGACCTGAGCCCAAACCAAGAGCCAGCTGCTCAACCAACTGAGCCACCCAGGTGTCCCAGCACTGTCTGATCATTCTCAAATACCTTTCACCCTTATCTGTGAAAGGGAATGAGAATATCAACTTCACTGGGGTGGTGTGAGCATTAATTGGCTATTACAGGCAAAAGGCCAAGCAGGTTAAGTTTCCTGATAAGTATGATGCTGATAATTCCAAATCTAATTTGAAAACACACAGTTGGACAAAAAAGTTCCTTTCAATTTGTCAACTTATCTATTTGTAAACACTACAAAGGTTTACAAATTAAATCACATCTAGTTTTACATTTATGGTACATTCTTTGTGTTTGTTAAGAAAAGTGAGTTAAAGAACCAGGAATATAGGAGATTTGTGGAGAGTCAATTACTCATCCATTCAAAATTTATTATCTGATATATGTAAGGAGTTATACTAGGGGCTGGGGATACCAAAAGAATAATTGGACTTTGCAGATTACTTAGTCGTTGTTGCCCTTTCTTGCCCCACTTCTTTGCCTAGAAGCTCATCTCTACATACCACATACTAGCCTCCTCTGCCCTCTTCCTTCTGGTTACCTCTAGCCAATGGATGCATCAGCACGAGATGGAAAAGAGAGCTGGGAGTATGATTTTGTATCCCCTTCATCCTGTCAGGGCATGATTTAGGAAGTGGCCACATTGCTATCCCCACAGCCATGGCTCCTCACTGGCTGCTTCCCTCTTTTTCTTTTTTTTAATTTTTTTAATGTTTATTTATTTTGGGGAGACAGAGAGACAGAGTGCAAGCCGGGGAGGGGTAGAGAGAGAGGGAGACATGGAATCTGAAGCAGGCTCCAGCTCTGAGCTGTCAGCACAGAGCCTGACGTGGGGCTCAAACCCACAAAGCTCAGGATCATGACCTGGGCTGAAGTCGGATGCTCAATTGACTGAGCCACCCAGGCATCCCTGGCTGCTTCTCTTTTGCAGCTATATCTTTGATCTAGTTCCAGTAACATGGCTCTTCTTTGCCTTTTGGGTCTATGGGTGGTAACAGCTTTCCACCATTGCTCACCTATGGTGCTTTACCATACCTGGCTGACCCCTAATCATTTCAACACCCCTCAATAATCCTTTCGTTACACGCACTATTTCAGGTAGATCTTACTCTACGTTAGTCCTGTCATTAAATCAAATTATATGTGTTACTTTGAAAGTGACATACAGGAAGGTATACAGTTTCCAGGGAAACACAAAGGTGGAACATTATAAAAGATGTCGATTGGGGGACTCAGTTCAGGGGAAGTAACAATTGCACTGAGACTTGAAGGATAAGTAGGATTTCATGGGTATTGAGCAGGGCTGGGTTTGCGGGGTGGGGTGGAGGGGGCGGGAGGGAATTAGAAAAAGAAACAGAAGTCAGTGAAAGAACATCCTAGTCATGGAACTGCATGTAGTGTGCTATTTGGGAAGCATATGTTGGGAGGGTTGGAAAGGTGGGTGGTGAAGGTACGTATTAGAATAAGCCAGACAGGAGGCATTAGAAGATGATGAAGATCATGGTATTAATGATCCCTGAAGAAGCATAAAATACTTTTAGTGTGGGCTGATTCAGGGCTTTTGGGTTATCTGTACTTTTCTTACTCTTTACTAATTCTCTCTTTCTTTTGGTAATAAGCCTCATGATTTTTCTCTGAGGAACATCTCTGGTGTCAGCTCACGTAAAAGGAGGCATTGATTTCCCTCACGTTCTAACTTGGTGTTAGCACATGACCAATGTCTGGGAAATAAGTGTAATTCTTTTTCTTTGGGACAATGATTGATTCAAAGATGGGTAGGGGATTCAAACTAGCCAATGAGACTTATTTATGGGAACTTTAGGCTCTGCTTTTGCTGGAATTGGCTAGCTATAAGACCAAGTTCTGATGACATCATCAGAGTCCCTGACTCCAAGTATGTCTGAACTCTTATCACTGTTCTTTTCTTAAAAAGAAAATTATTTTTCAATGTTTATTCATTTTTGAGAGAGAGGAGGGTAAAGAGCATGAGCCGGGGAGGGTCAGAGGGAGGGAGACACAGAACCCAAAGCAGGCTCCAGGATCTGAGCTGTCAGCATAGAGCCCGATGTGGGGCTCGAACCCATGGACCTCAAGAGCATGACCTGTGCTAAAGCCGGACGCTTAACCGACTGAGCCACCCAGGCACTCTGTCACTGTTGTTTTAATTTACTGAGCCCATAAATTCTTAGATTTCTGTCACTTACAGCCACAAAAGTCTTTTACATCAGGAAGAAAACTATGGAGGAAAAGACATGTTTTATTTGAAGTGTAAATGTCAATATCAAGAAAAACAAGCAAGCAATTTTTAGTTACTACATTGAAGAGAAACAGGTGAAATGAATTTTAATGAAGTATTTTATTTAACTCAATATGTAGAAATATTACTGTTTCAATATGTAGTCAAGATAGATAATTGTATCCTGTTTAATTCTTAAATTTGACCTTTAACTAATTAGAATTAAATACCATTAAAAATTCAGTCCTAGCCACATTTCAAGGGCTCAACAGCATCCAACAGCACAGCCCTACTAGGTCCTAACATACAGGAGTTGACAGGAGTCCCTTTGAAAGTCAGCCTGTGGTCAAATTTTAGGAATGAAGGGTGGGGAGCTATTTAATATTTTTGAGCGGGGAAATGATGTAAGCTAAAGAATGCTTCAATAAAAATAACCTGGCAATTATAGCATCCTCAAAGCTTTCCTGATTTCCCAGTCAAATTAATGATGCCTTTCTCTATAATCCTCTTGCACAGAGTCATAAGGACACATGTCAGACTCTCTAGGGACAGAAACACTTATCCATTTTGAGAAGGCAGCCAGAAAAATAATCTGTTGTTGAGCAAGATTCTCTCAAGACGTTGCCTATGCATTCTTTTGTCCCTAATGAGATGTGGAACATTCCCATGACATTACATAGTGTGCCAGTTTCAGATTCCTGCTTGTACGTGATCAGGTACAGTGGAATGATGAAATCAAATGTTAGGTGCAGAAATGATTAAAAAACTCTTTTTTTTTAACATATGCATGAATTAAATGACCAATCCTGACTTGAGACCTATTCAAACAGGAAATGACAAAAATCTTAGAATCAAGAAAATACACTGTATACTATCAGCTCCAAAGAGCGAAAATAGGCCTTACTTTGCTGGTGTTCCATCCCAGTTTCTTGCCTGTACGTAGTAGGTTTTTTTTTAAACTATATTTGTTTAATGGAACTAGTGAATTGTAAAATAAAAGTAAGAGTCTTTCAATTCTTCTTGGGTAACTAATATAAAACAAACAGAGCCCTTTAAAAATAGTTTTTAATTTTTTAATCTACTTAACATATCTGAATAACTCCTTGATTGAGTTTTTCTGATCAACATTCCATTTTCTTTCTATTCTTTATAAATGTAAAATGATTTAAAGATACACCTTTCATTCCTGCAACATCATCGCAATTTCAATCAAATGATTATATCAACTCTAAGAATCTCATGTCCTGGCAAATTAATCACGTTACCAGAAACATTTTTTTTTAATAAGGAACACCCTTTTTCTGTACGAATGTTTTAAATTCCTGAACACAGGCATTTTATACAATTAGTGAAACATTTTGTTTCAGCCAACTGGGCGAGGGCTATGTTTGTTATTTCTGTGGTGAAACAAAGAAAGGATATGTTCTCCTTCCACAGCATACAACTGCTACAACGGAGGAGCAAAATGGGGGTCAGGTCAGGAAAAAAGTCCTCAGAGGAAAGTTGCTACAGAGCGGCCACACCCAAACCTAAAGAATGCAACGCAATAGTCATTGGTGGTGGCCACAGCTAACCTTAGCTGCTACGAGTTACATGTGACTGCTTTTAGAACAAGACTTCTAGGAAACAAGGGTGTCCGGTAATGTTGGAAGCTCTCGTAAAATTATATATTCACTTCATTTATTTGCTTTCTGTTGGTTTGGAGCGATGATGAGATGCATATTTCAGAATGTTGTGGGGATTCAGTTTGTGAAACTGCAAGCATCACAAAAGACAAATGTATGGACAAATGATATTTCTTAGGGGGGATTTAACTTCTGTTCTTTGAAGGCAGCTGTCTTTGTCAATAGACATAACTAGTTTTGACTTTTGAAGACCAGTCCTGACAAGTGATGGAAAGTATGGATGTCCAGTTGATTACCAATGAGCCCTTTGGTAATCATTACTGAAAAGCTTTACAATGTGCTATTTTGTTGTAAAACATTTGCATGAGCCTTAATGCATTCTGTTCTTCCTGAAAGCCAATTTTACCAGCAGTTACACAGCTTTTAGAAGGCTTCAAATGAAGTCACTTACGTTTCACAGTAACTGAAAATTTACAAAAATATCAAAGCTCAAATCTCTTATTCTGTGTGCTCAACTAAATCAGTGGGTTGCAAGGTTTTCTGAGTGTCAGGACATGATATGCTTTTGTTGCCTGGAAATCCTCTCCCCACCCCCCTTTTTTTGGATACACACACACACACACACACACACACACACATAAATGTTACATGTGCATGTATATACATACTACATATATAAATGGGTTTTTTTTGGTGGATGGGAGTTGTAGAAGCAATATGTGATCATCATAAATCTATAAGGAGGACAATAAAGATCACTGTTTGATTCAATTAATTGGGGATTATTACTATTTCATTTTTATATACATCCTTCCAGATTCATTTATACATATATTTTTTCAAAAATGGATTACATAGAAATAAAGCAGAATCCTATATAATATATAACTGCATTTTCATTTTTATTATTCACAGAGTGGGAAAATATACAACAAATTTACTATCAATTCAATAATACTTCTTATTCACATCATCACCTACATACATTTGAATGATAGTAGCACATATTCTTACAGAATATATATATCCAGGGTACTGAAATACATGTGGATGTATGATTTGGAAACTTTTCATAAAAATATATCTCACACATTTAGAACCACTGGTTTGAAATCTTTTAACAAGCCATGCATGTGTGGCTGTTTTTGATTGCTCTACGTTCAAAGCAATTTCAACTGCCAGAGCTTCTGTTGGTATCAACAAACACTCATGGAATATTTGTTACAAATCAGGATAGGCCTCAACTTGCACAAGAAGAGCTTGGGAATCAGTTTGTCTGATTATGTAATTATGTGACTTCAGGAATTAGCTACTAGTGGTTCTTATGCGAAAGGTGAACGAGATACATCAATAATTTTTCTCCCCCAAACCTGGGAAGACTTATAAAAAGAGATAAGATCTAGAAAGTCTTAAAAGAGGGAACTACAATACTTGAGGAGGTTAGTTAGGCAAATGAAAGCTTCAGGTACATGTGTAGTCAAAATCTAAAAGGAACATCCGGTGAGTATTGTGTTGTGAAAGATCAAGAGGTCAAAATTCACGTAGAAATTTATATTCAAAGCAGCAGAAGTGCCATTTAGAAAATTAAAGGTTTTTTTTGTTTTTTAATTTGGAAACAAAATTCTAAAGAAAGGTAAGTTCAGAAAACAATATGATGAACATGTGTGTACCCACTATCAGAATAAAAAAGGGATCTGGATATCTTTTTGTCATGTGTTTTCTTCTTTATATAGCTCTTATATATTTAAAAACCAAACCTTGGAGCACAAGGAGTAGTTGAGTTGAAGTGTTGGGGATATTGCAAAGAGACTGGAAAAGGGAAAACACCTTCGGGAGAAATAACTCATATGGAATGTAAGTGACACATACTCAAAAATCTTTTAGAAGAATGACTCACTGGAATTATTTAAAATCGCAGGGACTCATCAAAGAGGAGAGGTTAAGGATGACATGACTTAACATGTTCTGAGCAACTTGGTCTCCACAGTCATTTGATGACAACTCTTTCTGATTAAGTTCAGAAATACAGACAGGTTCGAGTTTTATAGGAATATGATCCGAAAGTTTCCTGGTATCCTGATTATCTGCATTTGCCTCCCATAGTTATGAGATCGTACTTTGTTGTTAACTTTCCCAACAGGTTCATAAAAGCCTACTTTCATAGCCTGGCAGCCAAGATTACCTGTTCTTTTAAGATCCTTCATGCACAGACATAGTATGTAGTGATTGTTAGATGTGATAATAGGATGGTGGTTATATTTAGGGAAAAAAAAAGATTAGTTTTCTGTGGCTACATAACAAATTACCAGAAACCCAGCAACTTAAAATAATACAAATTTACGATCTCACAGTGTTTGTGGATCAGGAGTCTCACACAGGATGGCTGGGTTCTCTGATCAGGGTGTCAAACTGTGGAAATGAAGGTGACATTCTGGGTTGCTCTTCTCATCTGAGTCATAGGACCCAAGCTCACAGAAGTCATGGGCAGAATTCATTTCCCTGTGGTTTTAGGACTGAACTCCCATTTTCTCACTTGCTGTTGATCAGAGGTTGATCTCTGCTTCTAGAGACCACATTCTTTGCTGTTGGGCCCCCTCTATCATTAAGCTGGTAATGGAGACTGTCTTGCATGTCTAACTACTCTCATAGGATGAATTTCTGACTTCTTCTGACTCTGACCTCTAGACCTAGACTCATGTGATTAGGCCAGACTCACCTAAGAAAATCTTCCTATTTTAAGACTTAGGATCTTAATGACTTGGCAAAACTCATTACAGTAGTGCTTAGGTTAGTGTTTTATTGCATAACTGAGAGAAGAGGTATATAGATACGGGCCCCCAAATCTAGGAGGACCACCTTAGAATTCTACTTACCATAAGCCCTATCAGTTAAAGATACATACTGGCATATGTGAGGACAGAATGACATGATGTGTGGGATTTGTATTGAAATAAGCCAACAACAACAACACAAAAAAGAGTGAGAAATAGCTGCAATAAAATTAACAAAATATTGAGTTATTGAAACAGTAGTGGGCATTTAGGGAATTATTCTACCACTCTTTCTGTTTCTGCTATGTTTAAAATATCCACTAACATTTTTTTAATAAGTAAGTAAATAAATACCATGTCCCTCAGCCTTAATCCTGAGACCCAAATTTTGATGCCTTTAAACTATCTTGTGACTATACATTAATAGCTTGGATTTTCTTCTGGGTTTTCTTTTCCTTTTGGGCTTCTTGTCCAGTCATTCCTCAGTCCTTTAGAGCCATAAAGGAAATTGAGACTGAGTACATCACAAGGTATATCTGGGATGTCAAGAATGTTAGATGTTAGCACATGGATAAGGACTAGTGCATTTCCCATGGTGAAGATGAGAAGTATGTGTGAGATAGAGATATCTGGCCAAAGGGACAGTTGTGATCAAGGGAGCCCTACCAATGGTTGGCATGAGTAAGGAAACAACGAGGCTTGAAAAAGAGGAATTATATGCCATATATAGGAAAGTTAGCAATAAATGTAGAAAGAATGATAGAATTAGCAAATCACTATTATGCAATCCCCAATGTAACATGAAATTTAGATGAGGATATCAGAGATATGCATCTAACTTAGTGAAAGTTTATTAGAAAACAATATATTCACACAGTTGTAAAATAGCATCACACAGAAAGCCTTTTTTAATTATAGAAGGAAAACAGACCTTTATTATGGAAAGACCTTGTGATTATCACCTTACTCGAACAATCTAATTTAAGATCAACATTAGTGACACAATGTAACTTTATGTGACTCCTGATTAATACAATGAGAGTTGTATGCTATCACCTAATATTTTGCCCCCAAATTTAACTTGAATCTGATCATAAGGAAATAATCACTCAATCCAAAATGTGGAGCTGTTTACTAGACACCTGACCTGAACTCATGCAAAATTCAGTGTCATCAAAAACAAAAATGAAGAAGCATAGGGATTGTCTTTTATTAAAAGACTCCAATGAGACTGAACCAAATAGAATAGATGAACTTTGATTGGATCCTGCTTTGAAGAAAAAAAAATAGTTATAAAAGACAAGTAGGAGAAGGAAAGTTGAATATAAATGGTACAGGTGATGTTATAATTGAATTACTGTAAATAATCCTGAGGTTAAAAACTGTATTATACTTTTATAGGAGAATATCCAACTTGGGGTGTGTTCTAAAATAGTTAGACATGATCAGTAGCATACTGATGTATATTTGGCATATATACGTACATACACAAATGTAGTTGTGTGAAGAGAAAGAGAACAGATTTGTCAAATGTTCACAGTTGGTGAAGATAATATTGGTGTTTATTGTTATATTCTTTCAACTTTTCTACAGGTTCAAACTTTCAAATGTAAAGAAAAAAATCACATCATGTTTCTTGAATTTAGTTTCTGTTTCTGTAAAATGAGGGGTTTTAGAATAAACCATCAGGAAATTATTATTCTTTGATTATATGTAAACTGGAACAAAGGAGAAGGCAGCAGTTAAATTATTCAAGAACTTAACGAAACAGATTAGAAGGATAAGAAAGTGCTGTGGTGACATGGGCAGTTAATTTAAAATGATTTTGCACGTAATTAGTTTTGGTTTTTTGGTTTGTTGATGGAATTATATTAAAACACTAATTCTTTCACCATTTTGAATATAATAGCTCAAGTTACTTCTCTGAGAGAAAAAAATGAAAATTAACTAAAATTCAGATTTTTTACTATTTTACTATATATAATGTCTAGTTAAGCATAAAAGCAAAATTGACATAGTAGGATATGATATATCCTGGTAAAGTTTTGGGTAGAGTATCAATATTGAAATATTTGTTTAGGGTATGGTTTTTTAAAAAGGAATACCATTATAGGGTGCCTGGGTGGCTCAGTCGGTTAAGCGTCCAACTCTTGATTTCCACTCAGGTCATATCTCATGGTTCATGAGTTTGAATCTCATGTGGGGTTCTTCGCTGACAACACAGAGTCTGCTTGGGTTTCTCCCTCTACCCCTCTCGCTTCCCCTCCCCCTCCTACCTCTGAAAATAAAATAAACTTAAAAAAAATACCATTCTTAGAATTAAAATGGCATCTGCTTCTTATCTTCTTATTTAAACTCTCATAGAGGCTCGATAACTAATCCCAGAATCTTGCCAGTTTGCCTTCATACTATATCTAGATTTTCTTGCTAAGCAAGAAGATAACAGTTCATGGACCTAAGCATCAATTGCCTGTTTTGTGACTAAAACCGTTTTGCCTTACTTGAAAACATCCAAACTTATGGATACATTAATTTTTTAAGTTTATTTATTTATTTTGAGAGAGAGAAAGAGAGACAGAGAATCCCAAGCAGACTCTGTGCTGTCGGTGCTGAGCCCGATGCGGGGCTTGAACTCAGGAATAGAGAGATCACCATCTGAGCTGAAACCAAGAGTCGGACACTTCACCCAGGCGCCCCTGGATACATTAATATTTTAAGCATTGGTCATATCAGTACATTTTGAAATTATTCTTTATTCTTGCAAAACACAAATGTAAGTTTATTGAGAGTTAAATCTTGCTTGTCATATATTGATAGTGTCTCACTCTTACCTCATGGTGAATATTAAAATGGATGAATTTTGACTAAATGTAATTTGCAGCCCCACATCACATCAGCACATTAATTATGATATAGATATAGATATTTATACACACATATATTCAATATGCATTTGTTGAATGAGTGATTCAGTGAATGAACTATCCTGGTAACTTAGTAGGTACACAAGGTGAAGGAATAAAGTTCTCAGGTAATGTTTTTTTAAAAAATTAATATGAGCATCAGCACTTAAGACTTTAAGTTGAGACTACTAGGCCTTCCTATTTAGTAGATTTCCCAGATTTTGGTATCACATTTCTGCCCATTTCTCTCTTATTTTTTCTAATGCTTAATTTATTTCATATTTCAGAATTACCAAAACTTAGCAATTTTTACTGTGAAAGGATTACCCATTGTTCAGCATAACAGAATATGTTTAATATTGCTTAACTAAACAAGGAAGAAACATTAATTCTAGTCTCTGTTTACTCACATGCCAAGTTCACATCTTTGTCTGATTTGCCTGCATCTGTTTTATTTTAGCTTGGTCAAGAAAACAATAAAATCTTAAACTGCATTACAAAAGACCAGAAATGTGACTGAATCAATTAACTACCATCCATTAAAATAGTTATATTTGAAAGGGATATTGTTATAAGGAAGTCCTATAACTAACTATAAGGGAGATGGTAATGTGGTGGTACTTTACGCACAGTGCTTTACAGCTCTCCAATTCAGAGATTTCACGTTGAATAAAATAATTTGTGGCACCCTGACTCTTTCCAGGCAGTCTTCCAAATTGTCTAAGGCAAACTTACCACTGTTTATGCTGCCGAATGTTTGAAGTTTGAAAAAATCACAGGGTTATTGCACTCTGAAATATGTTGCAAAAAGGTCTTTGCTGTTTACCTGAATAAATTAGTAATTTTACTTAGGTTGACTTTCATTCATAAATGAGTATATTTGAAAATAGGGTTCTATGCATTTATAAGATTTATACAACCCAACATTATTATTAAACTCTGGATGTCCTTGAATAAGGGTTTAGGTCAATCCCCAAAATCATCTGAGTATTATTCTTCCACTAGGGCTCATAGTATATCTTAGTTCTGCACCTAAAGATCATTTATTTTCAGTTAAATTGTATTATGGACATATGAGTAATGATATAAAAACACTGATACAATACAATCTTTGCTCCATTAGCATCTCAAAAAACCTGTGAATTTTCTGATTCAAACAGAACAAAGTTAGTAAGTTATATGTTCACTAACACTTCATGATGATTATTACATTAAGATCAATTTTGGTAATAGTGCTATATTTCCATCTTCTAGGGTAAAAAAGAAATGATGATTTTTGTCTCACTAGATCTGTAGCTACTTCCTCTTCCTGACTTGGAATGAATAATAATTGTCTAACTTCATAGTTACATTTAAAACCAGGTTTCTGTCAAATCATTTTGATTTTCACTGAAAAAAATAGAGGTACATAGAACATCTAGAATAGGAAATCAACCACTAAGGGGATGTTTCCTTTCTGTTATCTTATAATTAATTATGATAAAAATCTATGTAATATACTGTTTTTTGAGTATTTTTTTGTTTCAAATTTTTAGCTAAATTCTAGTTAGTTAACTTGTAGTGTAATATTAGTTTTAGGAGTAGAATTTAGTGATTCAACACTTACATATAACACCCAGTGCTCATTACAACAAGGTCCTCCTTAATACCCGTCATGCATTGAGCCCATCCCCTGCCCACCTCCCCTCTAGCAACACTCGGTTTGTTCTCTATACATATGAGTCTATTTTATGGTTTGCCTCTCTCTCTCTCTCCCTGCTCCATGTTCATCTGTTTTGTTTTTAAATTCCACATATGAGGGAAATCATATGGTATTTGTCTTTGACTGGCTTATTTCACTTAGCATAATATATCCTAGATCCATGAAATGAATGAAATGGCAAGATTTCGTTCATTTTTCTGGCTGATTAATATTCTATTGTATGTGCCACATCTTCTTTATCCATTCATCAGTCAATGGACATTTGGATTCTTTCCATAATTTAGCTATTATAATATCATAATTTTATTTTCATGGTGTTTAAAATTCATTATTATGTCAGTTTGCAACCCCGGATACTGAGAGTGAATGGAACCCAATTCTGTCCTCCCATGCACCTCCACCTGACTCTCCATCTAGAGTAGAAATGACTCTTGTCCCAAAAGTAGTTTCATATAGTTAGTCAAAAATTTAGGCAGAAAATATAGAATCTCTTGAGAAAAGAGAAGAGCAACAACCTAAGAGAAAACACTCACTTATTCAGGAATTTTTATACACAAATGTTTATTCATTTTTGAGAGAGAGAGAGAGAGAAAGAGAGAGAGAGAGAGAGAGAGATGGCAAGAGTGCATGAGGAGGGAGGGGCAGAGAAAGAGGGGCACAGAGGATCTGAAGCTGGCTCTGCACTGACAGCAGCAAGATTATGACCTGAGCTGAAGTTGGACACTCAACTGACTGAGCCATCCAGGCACCCCAAAGAACTTTTTATTTTGTATACATATAAACACAGTGGTGACAGAGGATCTTATGTGTTAAAAGCAATTGAAGTAAAATCATAATCATAAAAGGAAGTCATGTTTGAAAAAGGATATTTCTGTTTGGGGCCATGAGGGAGTAACAGAGTCTAGAATTAACCTTAATCCATAAACAAGTAGAACACTGGGCAAAATATAGATAGCAGTCTATTTTCAGAAACTGGAACATAGGCAGTACAACTAATGTTTCTGAGAAAAGAAACAAATGAGTTGAGCTTCCTGCCTGGAGGTCATTTCCAGTCTGTAGTATAGAAATGGAGAAACCAAAATGATATTGGCAATCGAGTTGGAGAGATATTCCAATTTGAGGGGGATGCTGAAGTTAGTTTGCAGGACAAAGTATCTGAGATAAAGAAACTATGTAGAGAAGGAGTTCCAGCCTGTGACTCTTTGGCTGAATACCAAATACATATGAGTAATATGAAACCGATGAGTCTAGACTAGGAACGTCATCCAAGGAAAGAAAAATTATGTTGAAACTGTAAGATGAACAATTCCCAAATCCCACACAGAGCTGGGAGTTATCAGTCCCCATCAGCCAGAGAAAAGATGCTTTCTTAAATACATAAAACATTCAGTAGAATCTACAGGAGAACCTGGGCATTTTACAAGTGAGGCTAAAGTTGCACAGAGTAAATTTTGTTCCAGATATTCCCTAAAATGACCTAATAAGAAAATTCAAAAGATCAAAATTCTAATATGTAAACCAAATCTAACCATCTTTAAAAGAATATAACAAAATCCAGCACTCAGCAACCTAAAATTCACACTGTTTGGCACCTGATAAAAAATTATTAGATACAAAGGATAACAAATTGATCCATAATACAAAGAAAAATCAGTCAGTAGAAGTAATTCCAGAAATGAAAGAGATGATAAAATTGGTGACAAGAACTCTAAGATATCTATTATAAATATGCTTCACATTCTCAAGGACATAAAGGAAAGCATGAACATAATGAGGACACAAATAGAGGATATAAAAGAGAAACCAATGGAACTTCCAGAAATGAAAATTAAATATCTGAAATTAGAAAGTCACTGGATAAAAATTAACAGTAGTATATTCATTTCGGAAGAAAATACCAGTAAACGTAAAGACATAGCAAAAGAAGTTACCCAAAATGAAATAAAACAAAAACAAAAACAAAAACAAAAAACAAAGACTAAGTGACATAAAGCACCAGTGCTCTAAGGGACAATATTAAACAGTCTTGTCTATAGGTAACTGGAGACCCAGAACAAAATGAGGAGCAGAGAACAAAAATAATGAACAGAGTTCCCATATTTGTTAAAAACTATAAACTTTCAGATTCATGAAGCTCACAATCCCTAAACAAAACAAACACAAAGAAAACTATCCCAACACATAACAAACAAATTGCTAAAAAATGCTGTTTGAGAATGAAGATGGGTTGAAAGAAAGAAAGAAGATGGAGCTATGGTCATGACTGAGAAAAGCCCAGATAACTGAAGCATTCCATTGCCACTCTCTGAAGGTTGAAAGCAGGCAGAGATTTTTTTTTAAATATAGTTTATTGTCAAGTTGGCTAACATACAGTGTATACAGTGTGCTCTTGGTTTTAGGGATAGATTCCCATGAGTCATCGTTTACATACAACACCCAGTTCTCATCCCAACAAGTGCTCTCCTCAATCCCCACCACCCATTTTCCTTTCTCCCTTCCCACCTCCCCCATCAACCCTCAGGTTGTTCTCTGTATTTAAGAGTCTCTTATGGTTTGCCTCCTTCCCTCTATGTTTGTAACTATGTTTTTCCCCTTCCCTTCCCCCATGGTCTTCTCTTAAGTTTCTCAAGTTCCACACACATATGAGTGAAAACATATGATATCTGTCTTTCACTGACTGACTTATTTCACTTGGCATAATGCCCTCCATTTCCATCCATGTTCCTGCAAATGGCAGGATTTTATTCTTTCTTAATGCCAAGTAGTATTCCATTATATGTATAAACCACATCTTCTTTATCCATTCATCAGTTGATGGACATTTAGGGTCTTTCCATAATGTGGCTATTGTTAAAAGTGCTGTTATAAACTTTGGGATACATGTGCCCCTGTGAATCGGCACTCCTGTATCCTTTGGATAAATTCCTAGTAGTGCTATTGCTGGGTCATAGGGTAGTTCTATTTTTAATTTTTTGAGGAACCTCCACACTGTTTTCCAGAGCAGTTGCACCAGTTTGCATTCCCACCAACAGTGCAAGGGGGTTCCCGTTTCAGAGATAAATTTTTAACACTGACTTTAATTATTGGCATATTTTTTTAGTTTGTCATTAAAAGTGAACAAAAGGGGCGCCTGGGTGGCTCAGTCGGTTGGGCGGCCAACTTCGGCTCAGGTCATGATCTTGCGGTCCGTGAGTTCGAGCCCCGCGTCGGGCTCTGTGCTGACAGCTCGGAGCCTGGAGCCTGTTTCAGATTCTGTGTCTCCCTCTCTCTGACCCTCCCCCGTTCATGCTCTGTCTCTCTCTGTCTCAAAAATAAATAAACGTTAAAAAAAATTTTTTTAAAGTGAACAAAATTGAGGATAGTTAACATACAGTTAATAAAAATCTACATACTACATGTAGCCAAAAATATTTATTGGAGAGATGGGGAGTGTGGGTGATGTCAGAGGAGTAGAATGGAGGGAAGCTATGGACCATATGTCACTTATTGTAATTTTTAGTTACTCTGTCAGGGGAGTCTTTCTTGTATTTGCAGAATAATGCCATGCTCCTTTAGAATTACGTTCATATTCAAGGCCTCTCAATTAGCAATTTTATCCTGTAAATCCTCTCTTCTCTACCTTTCTCTCTCCTCATCTGTTCTTTATTAAGGATAAGACATGATATAAAATAAAAGAAGAGAGAGGATATGAAATTTTACCCAACAGGAAGAACAATCCCAGATCTTTTAGGGGGCATAAAAGAATCAGAGAGAGAAATACGAGGAGAGCCTAAGGATTCAGACTCTGACTGGGCCTCACAGTTGAGGACAGGAGTTTGGTGAAAAGATAAAATGTATGTATAGTTGGAAAGATCTCACAGAATAAAGAACCATGGCCTAATTCCCCAGAGTTTACAGGCGACAGGTCACCAAAGAATATACTGCGGGGCTGTGGTATACTTCAACAAAGATATCTTGAATTACGGTTGCCAAACTTCCCTCAATGACAAATGGCGGTTATGAATCCCAAGGTTCTTCATTTCTCTTTGGGGTGATAGGACATTGGTCATGAGGACACCATGAGAGCTGAGGTAGGAATGTACTGTCACAGTGAACAGATAAACTAGGGGTTGAGTATGGACGTGGCAGAGACAGAGCATCCATTGTGATGAAAAGTGGAGAAGACAGGGGTTAATGTCAGCAAGGGAGAATTACAAAGCCTTTACAACATCAAGAGAAAAAGATTAGTAGTTCACTAGCTAGACTCAGCAGGAGCCATCAAGAGAACCCCAACGTTGTGTTTAATGAAAAGAAGGAAGTTGACTATTTCTATATAGTTGGCCTTCAAAATATGTTAATTGGATGAATAAAATAATGCTTGAAATAATCCACATTCTGGGAGTTTTAAGTGGCTCAGCATATCTTTGATAAAAATGTCATTTTAAAATAACTAAAATTAACTCTGAGTTGGAACAGTTATGAAAAACAATCCTATCTGAACTATTTAATGTAACTGAAAATTAAAAAAAAAAAAACACCTAAAAGACATAGAGGAAAGTTTCAAGAAAGTGTATTTATTTTAGAATGTATATCCCTGATATATGTCATTTCTTCTATCTGCATGTAGTGTTTCCACCTGGCTCAAACTTGGTGTCATGCTTACTTCTTGGTAGGGAGTAGGATGTGGTTTCCAGAGACAGACAGCTGGGAGCAGGGCAATGCATTCAAGATAGGACATATTTCAATATAGTAACTTGGAAAGATACTTTCCTTTCCTTGGATGGAAAGGAAAAGAACTTGGAGGTTTACATATTCCCAGGTGCCCAACATATGGTCTCATTATTCATTTGAGTATATTTATTCTTGCCATCTCAGACTCTGGTGGGATCTCCTGGAGTATTAATTGTGACTGAGGCATCTGATGGAGTAGAAGGAGCCCTGGGTGGGGGAACTGGGTGATCTGAGCTGTACATCAGTTTCTGTCATTGACCAGCCATATCAACTTCAAACCAGTGGGGCTTAGTTCTTCCACTTATAAAAGTTGGGATCGGGACTAATTATTTCCCAGGTTTCCATCAGTTCTGATATTTTTTGAACTTCTAAAAAAATTTCTAACTTGTTTCACAAACCTAGAAAATCATATAACCAACATCCACGTTTCAAAACTTTCAAAATATGACATTTAAATCAACCATGCACTAAGATTGTCCAAAGGATATACAGGATCTATATTCTGTCTTCATTTCTCATTTCTCTTTTGTCCTGATTTCTTCTTTGCACATTTGCAGCAGGAGCCCCAGGAAAACAAGTCAAGGACACTGTGTATGTTCTCTCCCAAACCCCCACCCTACTTGCAATGTTTTTCTTTTCAGATTTCTTCCCTGAGTTTACATTGACAGGACAACCTGCTTTATCCATTTTCTTCTTCTCTTAAAGGAAGATATCTAATAAACTCAGTAATTCTAAGATACTAGTGAATTTATGATTAGTGTGGTTCATTAAGAATATTTACTTTTAATATTTTAAAACTGTTTTACTTATTTTTTAAGAGAGTGAGAGAATGCAAGCAGGGGAGGCGCAGAGAGAGAGGGAGACACAGAATCCGAAGCAGGCTCCAGGCTCTGAGCTGTCAGCACCAGAGCGCGAGGTGGGGCTGGAACTCACAAGTACCGTGAGATCATGACCTGAGCTGAAGTCAGATGCTTCACCAACTGAGCCACCCAGACACCCCTGGAATATTTACTTTTAAAAATATGTAATGCCTACCATTCCCCCATACACACCAATATATTCCTAATGATATTTGTTAATTGTGGGCCACTAAAAAGACATATTTTTAAATTACCAAGTATATTTTCCTGGCTCCTAAAGATTTTCAAATTTTAAATTTTAAAAATATCACTTCTTAGTTTTACTTTAGAGCACTCAAATAAGAAACCAGGCAACCTGTTGTAAAAGAAGCAATCAAGCCACTGCATAATAAACCATAAACGATATCAAAAACACAAATTGAAATGAGCGTTGTGATTTCAGGAACTGTCACTATCAAAATATTTAGAAGTTTTCAGCCTGAAGATATAGAGTAATAGTTTTATTGTGTAAAAGTTTGATTATATTCATTTATGGGAATCTGTGCATCATTCATTAAGCATTCATTGAGCACCTACTGTGCTCTTAGGTTTCTTGGCAGGTGCATCTATGGTGGTTTAGATGAAATATAAAAGGCATACATGATGCTAGTTAGGTGTATCCCATGGTGGTCCCCTAAATGGGAAGCTCTGAGTTGGTGTACAAATAAACAGTAGATAGTGCTTTACCTAGGAAAAAAAAAGCATATAAAATCTCCAAATCCCCAACCCATAAATACTTATAGTACTTATAAAATTATCCTTATGTGTCAAAACTCTAAGCTATGGCATTTTGATTAAAACGAGACTCACTTTTTGCACTCCTCCTTCCCTAAGATATGGACTCATAATCCTAGAATCAAAAGGAGCTGGAACTGAAAGAAACTTTAGAAATCACTTAGTACAGTGGCTTTCAAACTCACTTGAAAGAGGCCAGGTGGCTGCCCCAGGTGGGTGGGTGGGGGGATAATAGCAGTGTTAGCGCAGATTGGCTGAGCAGGTGTCTCCCTGGCATAACCAGAGAAGGAAAATACCTTGGGGGAGGGTGCAGAGCTCTCTCACTCATAGCATGGCTTTGCAAGTCACATATTTACATATGGCCTTGCCTGGACCCTGCAGACATGTGCGTTTGCAAAGCCTGCATTGTATCCTCACCTTTCTTTTCATTCATTCTGTCTTTTCTCTCAATGTGCAACCATGAAGGAGGAGGTCCGTGTCATTGACTGATGTTTTCCTAGAGAGCACATTCTCCCATGACACAGAGGAAACTACTATTTTAAATGATTTTTACTTTAATACCCTGCGTTATTAATACCCTGTGCTATTTACTTATTTACTTATTATTTACTTTACTACTCTGTGTCATTAATACCCTGTGCTATTTACTTATTTACTCATTATTTACTTTACTCCCCTGTGTCATTAATACCCTGTGCTATTTTATATAGGTTTTGAATAGAAATTATCAATGTACATTTTTGATTTATTTTTCTTTTAATAGAGCTATTTTTGACAGCTGAAATTATGGATCTAGGCTTGGAAGTCTGATCCATCCCATTTGCTTTAGATTTATTACAGATAAAAGCTAAGTTTTACTACTAGTTATAGAGCCTCAATTTTGTTTTTGAGAGAGAGAGAGAGGGAGAGAGAGAGAGAGAGAGAAAGATTGTACATGCAAGTGGGGAGGGGAGGCAGAGAGAGAGAAAGAGAGAGAGAATTCCAAGCAGGCTCCACTCTCAGTGTGGAGCCTGACATGGGGCTGGATCCCACAACCCTGGGATCGAGACTTGTGACAAACTCAAGAATTCGATGCTTAACTGGCTGAACCACTAAGGTGCCCCCTGGCCTCAAATTCTTCATAATACTTAGAAGAAGTAAAAACTGAACAAAAATTTATCTGACAGAAATGGAAGGGAAGGAAGTGGTTCCAACTTCTATTTTGCCTACTGCACTGTCCAACATGGTAGCCATTAGCTGCATGAAACTATTTAAATTAAAAAAAAATAATTTTAGGGGCGCCTGGGTGGTTCAGTCGGCTGGGCGTCCGACTTCGGCTCAGATCATGATCTCGCAGTCCGTGAGTTCGAGCCCCGCATCGGGCTCTGTGCTGACAGCTCAGAGCCTGGAGCCTGTTTCAGATTCTGTGTCTCCCTCTCTCTCTGACCCTCCCCATTCATGCTCCATCTCTCTCTGTCTCAAAAATAAATAAACATAAAAAAATTAAAAAAAATTTTAAACATCCATTCCACAGTAGTGCTAGTTACATTCAAGTTCTCAATAGCCCTATGTAGCTAGTGGATACTTTATTAGAAGGCTGAGATGTAAAGAGTTAACGTCATTCCAGCAATTCCATTGGATAGCACTATGGTAGAGAAATTCCACAAATTGAAGAAAATTGTTTATCAGCTATAGACATGAAATGTTACTTTCCCTGTCTCTTGTCATGGTAAGGAAACTGTTACCCTGTGAAAAGAAAATCTGGTGTGTTTTCTGGTGTGTTTGTTTTCCTTCTGACATTTCTTTCAATTGTCATTTCCTCCTGTCTATACTTCTAATGTTTCATCCTTCCTGCTCAATCTGCACGTTAAATACAGAGACATCTACCATTTCCATCCATATCCTTCTTCCCTGCTAAATAAAGCAACTTTTCCGCTGTCACTAATATTGGCTACAAATTGTCATTCTGTGACTAGAAAAGATTGGATTATACAAACCTCGGGAAATAGCTTTCTGCCTTTGACGGATCTCCAGGGAATATTCTTGCCCCCAAATACCTTCCAAGAATCTGGTCTCAGTGCTTGAAATCCCAGCATATTACTGAAATTTTTTAGTTTTTCCAAAGTTTGCCACTAAAATGCAAATTCCTGGCTGCCGTGTGTCAGTCTGGTTTCTACATGCAGGTCTCTGTTGATTTTTTTTTAATGTTTATTTATTTTTGAGAGAGAGAGAGAGAGAGAGAGAGCAGGGGAGGGGTAGAGAGAGAGGGAGACACAGACTCCAAGGCAGGCTCCAGGCTCTGAGCTGTCAGCACAGAGCCTGATGTGGGGCTTGAACCCACAAACCGTGAGATCATGACCTGAGCTGAAGTCTGGGGCTTAACCGACTGAGCCACCCAGGTGCCCCCCAACATGCAGATCTTTGTAATGTAACGGGTCGGTTAACCCTCCTAGGTGTAAGCAGCCCGGAAGGAAAGGGGCATTGGTAACTAGGGAGGAGGAAGTGTGTCAGCAGGGCCTTTCATGAAAATGCCGGCTTGCTTTTGAAAATGTAGAGTTCCTTGCAAGAAAAGATGAGGCCAGGGAACATAGGACTCTGGGTCCAGCACCATGAGGTAGGATAGACCTGCCTTTGATACTGGATCTATAGATTCTCCTTTTGCGTCCTTGGACATATGACTTAACCTCTCTGACCTTTGATTTTCTGTCCTTAAAACGGGTCAAAAAGTAACTTAGGATAAGAAAGGATGTGTACCCGAGGTGCAGCTGTGTACAAGGCACACACTTTCTGCCCTAGGTACTTGAGAGTCGGTGGGTCAGATCTGGGGCTGAGTCCAGAAGATCTCAAAGAAGGCATAGTAACAGAGCTTCATCTATGTGGTGATGAACACAAAGAAATGGCCTACCGGGAGCAGAGAATCATTAAATCATGTTCCAGAGGAGACTGAATAAGGAGATTGAAAGTTAGAACAGAGATAAAATGTAGGTAGGGCTTGGTGGAAGTTGTGGGTTGTCGTTTTTTGTTGTTCGTTTGTTGGTTTTTTAATCTAGCAGATTCCCTCAATGACTGAAGCCAGCCAGAGTGAATTCTTCCCCATTGTCTCAGTTTCTTGCATCTGTCTGGCTTTACACTGACCTTAAATGTTCTTTTCAGTTACAAACGGAAAATAAGTGCATATTGGGTAAATATGTGTGTCTATAAAATAGGTCTATCTTTCCTTTTTGAGTTTTTTTTTTAATCTAGAGGGACAGAAAGATTTTAAACAGAAATGTTACCCAAAAATGCATGAACCGTGATATAGGACAGTGTAGAGTGAAATGGGAGCACAGGGTATCTGCTCAGAAAAACGAACTTCCCTTTAACTGCTAGCAAAGTATCCAACGCTGAGCAAATGTCACTCCATGCAGCCACGAATCTCAAAACCATGGTTAACTTATTTAATTTACTGAGATATTTTTCCTATGTCCTTCCTATCATATCTTCTAACATAAATCACCTAGAATCAAATTTAAGTAAGTTATGACTGTCTCAGAAAATGACAGCAATATTCCACTTATCAGTAATCAACATTCAATAACCTTACCCTTTTGGAGTCAGCATGAAGAATACCCATAAGGTGTTTCTGATTGCTATAGAGCTGTCACAAAGCAACCCTTACGATCATCGTTTATTTTTGACTTTTACTTCATGTGCAATTGTAAAAAGCTTTTTTGTTCATTTGTTGTTTGTTTTGATGTTTTATAAAGGCTGACTAGTGGCAGCAAATGAGAGAGCTGAAGAAATCAGACACTTTGGAGCTAGTAATGGCCAAATAGGAGCCAGAATGCAATTTAAATTTTGAATAGGAGAATTAAGAAGATTGTGTTAATAATACTATTGTTCCAATAGCAAGGCAACGTGGAATGCATCTTAAAAGACTTCCTGCAAAGTGACTGAAATGGAAAAAGAAGGCATCAAAAACGATAAGTTTCCATTGCTTTTCATCTATGGAATATTACTTTTATTGGTGACGATTGATAAATGAGGTGTTATAAAACCTTTAGACACAGTACTTAGGTCTTCAAAATATTGCCTCTTATTTCTAAAGCCTTACAACAAAGCGATTATAAATTTTTCTTTCTAAACTCTGGTTCTGATGTCAGATGAAAAATCTACACTTTAGGAAAGATTTTAAGGAAAATTAAGATCCTATCTTGCATTAAGTTCATGTGACAGAAAATGGAAATAGAAATTAAAGGGTCTGAACTCATTTAAACCAAGTTACTAAAAGTTTCATACATTTAAAGAGTGACTAGTGATTTATATCTAATTTATCTCATACTGGAAAGAGTGACCTCAGAGTCTTTATGGAGCAAGGGGTGAAGAACTAAAACACTAAAGGAAAAACAAAAAAGAAAAAACCCTTCAGATCAGCTTTTCCAACCTCATGCTATGCTAAAAATCTACCTCCCAGAACAATTACAAAGTTTCCATTTCTTACATGACAGTTAATTTTCAAAGAGTTCAAATTTAAAAAGACAACAAAATTTGTGTGTTTAATGTAGAAGTAATAGCAACAGGACTGTTGGGAATGTGAAATTAAAATAGGGTTCTCGGTTCTCTTATCAGAAAATAAAATTCCAATTTAACTAGAGTGTTAATGAATACCTCATTCTCCTCCCCCAATTTTGGGTTCAGCCCCTTTTGCACTATTTCAACAGCCCGCTAATTAAAAGATCTCCTTGTCTCTAACCTTTTCTTCTTGCAGTTTATCATTTTATAAATTTCATTTGGCAAGATTCATCTTTCTAGACCAGTGCTATCCTATGTCATTTCACAGTAAGAAATCTTCAAAGGCTCCCATTTTTAACTGAGTTAAGACCCCTGTCAGGTTGTATTTCAGATGCCTCTATCCCAGTAGTTTTTCAAATGAATTCTCTGGAATCCTAATGATCCAAACAGGTGCTTTGGGAGTTACATGAGATTTTGGTCCAAGTGCAGTGGGCGCTGAGACTGCAACTATTGTTCATTATCCTGGGCTTTCCTTATCTACATGTCATTAGACCAGAGCACTATAGGAGTAACTGCACTACATTTGACTTTATAGAATAACTTTAGTGATTACTTTGAAATATTTTACATAGTAGGATTATGCATAAAATTTTCTTTCTTCCTTTATTTTTATTTACTAAAAGAGTTTGGGAAAAGCTTCTCTATAAATGCTACCATTTTTTTTTTTAATTAGGCTTCACCCCAGCACAGAACCCAATGTGGGGCTTGAACTCACTAGACCCTGAGATCAAGACCTGAGCTGAGATCAAGAGTCACACTTAACTGACTGAACCACTCGGGTGCCCCTAAATGCTACACTGAAGTATAGTTGACATACAATATTACATTAGTTTTAGATGTATAGCATAGTGATGCAACAATTGTATACATTATGAAATGTTCACCACTATAAGTATCGTTTTATCACCAAACATGCCAGTTTCCTGTGTCAGTTACCATGCTGGTTCTTTACCAGAAATTCCCTCCTCCTCATCCCATTCTCCAGGTCCCCACATTAAATCTTTCCAGTGCCATCAGAGCCTTTGCTGCTCCTTCCATCTATCCAACTTTCTCTTTACTCTGTATCACATTTACAGCACCCGCTGGGGTTTCCTGCTCGGTTTCACCTACACTCCATGCTAGGTTCATTTTTTCTTTAAGGCAGGAATTGTCTTATTTTGCATTTATTAAATAATCAAATATTTAAAGAAAAGAATTAAGGTCCAAGATTCTGAAAATGATCACCATCACCACCATACAAAGTCCATACCTTCTATGCTTTATGAGTGCTACCTTTTGAAAAGCCTTATCCAATGACAGATGTTCTTTAATTAGGGAAGTATGTAACGTATGATAACTTCAAAGCACAAACACAACATCACTAATATTTTAGAGTGAGTTCACGATTTTGGTAAAATAAAATCATGATTTGGGTATAATAAAATAAAAAAGTTCACGATTTTGGTAAAATAATGAAAACAATTTGTTGAAAGCCTATCATGTGATAGATCTTTTACCTACTTTCTCCTATCGCTCTAATAACTCTCTAAAATGGGTAGCATCTCGCTTTTATAGAAGAGAAAACTGGTACTCCAAGATGCTAAGTCTTTTGCTCAAGGTTACTTACAACTAGAGTAAATGGGAGAGTCAGAATTCAAACACTGTCTGTGTGGCCCAAGAAATACTGTTCTTTCCAGTTCATCACACTATCACTCAGAATGGAAATAAGGAAAATAATAATAATAATGGCATATGTATGAATTCTTCCTGCAAGGAGATTTGCATGTAATTATTCTTATTATTCAATGCATAGAGCTTGAGATCTTTTCATGTCTGTTACAAAATTCTTGCTTGAGGGTCTCCCATGATAAAACACCCACTTGGACTGAAAATTGCCTTCCTCAGTTAGTGAGCATTTCACTCTTCCTGGCTGAGATGAAAAGCTCCCATCAATACAAGTAACAACAAAAGGAACAACAACAACAAAAAAGAAATGTTCATATTCACAGTTACAGATGTGAACCCAAAACTTAGGCTGCTTCTAATGGTAGAATAAGAATGAAGAGGGGCACCTAGGTGGCTCAGTCAGTTAAGTGTCAGGTCAAGATCTCACGGTCCGTGAGTTTGAGCCCCACCTCCAGCTCTGTGCTGACAGCTGGGAGCTGGGAGCCTGCTTCAGATTCTGTGTCTCCCTCTCTCTCTGCCCGTCCCCAGCTTGCACTCTGTCTCTGTCTCAAAAATAAATAAACAGTAAAAAAAAAAAAGAATGAAGAGAAAAAATACACAGCAAGTGTTGAATAAGATTTGTAAGCATGTCTAGTACAGCTAATTGAGTATGGCTAAAGCTAAATAATCTAAGAGACGGAGACAAACTTCCTATCACAGCAGAATGGAGTAGAAGTATTGATCAAGATGCTCTTGGAGTGTATGAGAGTTTCCAACTCGTAGTTTATACCCCTGCTTGCCTTTTGAACCAATGCCAGCAAAGAGAGTCTCCTTGAGAGACCTCCAGCCTCTCACTTCATGCAACCAGGTATCCTTTGTTGGTCCTGTTTCTCCCTTCTCCTCCTACTTGGCAGTCTTTCTGATTTCAGTCGTAGCATGAAGCCCTTTGACCGGCTCAAAACGAGTGGCCTCATTTGATAACACTTAGCAGTTCAAAACTTACCCATAGGTCACTGAGCTAAATTTTCACTGTGGCAGTTCCTAAGCAAGCTTAATAAACTTCATAACTTGTACTTTTGTCCTTTCTTCTTTAATTGTGATGCTAGAGAGCTCAGATTGCTAAATTATAAGTAGTAAGATGACAGTAGCTGTGATATTTTGAAAGTCCCTCATGTGACTATCACCTTGAGACAGCCCTGGGGGTACTACTAGGAAGAAAAGAGCTTGAACAATAGCAATGCCCAGTGCAGGGTGGTCTGGTGGGGGGGGGGGGGGCGGGGGGGGGAGCAGGGAGCAGAGGTACAATCGTTAATGAGCTCCATGGCTGAGGGCAAAACCTTCCTCCCCCTCTTCCTTTCTTTCTCTTCTTCCCTCCCTCCTTTTCTCATCCATTCCTCCCTTCCCACTCCTCATCCTTCATACTGACTTTCCTGACCTCATCTTTTCTCTGATCCTGTACCGATTGATCTGAAGTATGACTTTTCATTTCACGGGAACATTTCTCCAAAGTAGCAGAGCCATGTTAGACCATGATACTATCCGGATAATGTTTTTAATTTGAAAATAAGAAATGCTGGATAATCACTACCCACTTACAAGAATTCACTTCTATTTAGAAGATTAAAGGTGACTTATATCTTTTGCAACTAGCCATCATTTTGTTTCAAAATGGAAAAACTAGAACTTGCACTTACTGAATTCTCGTGATGTGCCAGGCACTTGGCTAAGTATTTTAGATGAACTTCCTGGCAATAGGTACTATTATTATTACCCTTACTTAACAAGTAAGAGAATTGAGAATTATAGAGATTAAGCAATTTGTTCAAGGTCACACAGCCAGTAAGTATTCTGACTCAAGACTTGAAACCAGATGCTTCTAAAAAAAATAATAAAAAAAAAATTATGCTCCTAACCACTTATACTGTCACAGATTTTCAATTATTAATTTTAAGCCATATCTGATACCCTTTTGGCCAAAACTACTTCTCCTAAAGCTATTAGAGAATAAACTGAATGAAGTACAAAAAGTAGGCTGATCGAATTTCACAGAGAAGTAGTTTGGGTCAATCATAGAGTCAGTTCCAACAATAAACTCTGCTTGCATTATATTTCACCATATTATGATAAAAATGTTTTTCTTCTTGTAGAAACCTTTTCATGTAGTGTGGTAAAATGGTCTAGACACCATTCACCAATTCTCCAGTTAAAGCCTTTCTCCAGACATGTTCTTACAATTGGAAAAACAGGGATTTGTGTTTTTTTTTTCTTTTTGGGGGTGGGGGGAGATGAGTGATAATCTTCCAAGTGAAAACATCTCTTTAAGAACATGGAAATGGTATTTTTTATATTCAAACATATGGTGACCTTTGGGTGTGTATTTGGAGCTGCAGTGTTACAGAGGATGTATTTATATTTCATCTTTTTTATTATCTCCTGTGAGCAAAGGGTCTCAGACAATAAAAAGGTCACCTAGTCTAGTGTCAGATGTTACTTGCTCCAGCCAGGCTCACCATGATAAAGGACTTGCATGTGAAGCTTGACCGCTTTGTTCCTGAAGCAATCTGATCAGGATCATCACCCCCGATTCAGGTAGAGAGGCAGAGAACTACTTGTGCAGCCTCAGACCAAACTAAACTATGGCTTTGACCCATGACCTCACAACCCAGGTGACTCTGGCTGTCACTATTGCCTGGGAACTCTTACTGCTGCTCCCTGTACGCTAGACTAAAATCCTGTATATCCACACTGATCGGGTCTAGGTTTGCAACTTCTCTCAGGGCATTGCTTTTTTGCAGCACTGAATACTTTTCGGGAGCTCATCTACTTGTGAGAATCAGTTCCCTTAGCCATAGTCCTCACTTGGCCCATCAGGAGGAGATCCCAGCATGTTTTGAGATGAATCCATGTAATTATGACAATTAATTATTAGAACTGGAATGAAACTTTATCACTTTATCACTGTTTTTTTTTTTAAATCAGTAGACCTATTTCTTCAAGTGGAATTGAACAGTAAGTCTCAATTTTAAAAAATACAACTAAAGAGAAGTGAAGGTGAGGTTGAAACAATAATACAAAAATGAGGTCTAAGAGTCCCCCATGCACTGCCCCCCCCACCAGAAACACACTTACTCAACATTGTTAGAGCACAGCTTTGACATCCCTGATTTATTTAAACTAATTTGGAGTCCCAGGTACTTTGTCCAAAGTCACTTAAAAGTCTGGGACCCAAAAATCAAACCCAGTACACTAGTCAGGGATCTCCAGAGAGACAAAAGCAGTAGGGTGTGTGTGTGTGTGTGTGTGTGTGTGTGTGTGTGTGTGTGTATCTATATCTGTACCTATATCATCTATATCTATATCTATATCTATATCTATATCTATATTGAGAGAGAGAAATAGAGATTTATTTGATTTATTTAAGGGATTGGCTCACAAAACTGGGGGGACCAACAATTTGTAAGGCAGGCTGGTAGGCTAGAGACCCAAGGAAGAGTTGATTTTGCAGCTTGAATCTGAAAGCAGTCTGGAGGCAGAATTTCCTCTTCCTTGGGGGAAACTTCAGTCTTTTTTTATGAAAGCCTTCACCTGATTGGATGAGGCCCACCCATATTATGGAAAGTAATCTGCTTCACTCAAAGTGTCCTGATGTAAATGTTAATCATATCTAAAAAGTACCTTCACAGTGACATGCAGCCTAGTGTTTGACCATATATCTGAGTATTGTGGCCTAGACAAGGCCACATTTGTTTTTGACACATAAAATTAACCATTACACACAGGGTTCTTAATCCAAAACCTATGCTCTTTCTGTTATGAATAAAGGCTTAGGATCCAATAGAAGAGAAAGAAGTGTAGTATGTGATGCTTGTTGCTTACCTAGTACTCATTCTCCTTTTTGCTCTCCTAACAAAATATACACTTTTGGGGGAAAAGCCAATAAACCTACCTAAAATATCAAGCTTTCTAATTTCTTCTAGAGTAATTGTTGGCCAGTGAAATCTAAGTAGAGGTTACTGGGTGCAGTTTTGGAAGAGTACTTCCTTTCTTTATTTTTTGACCCAACCAATTGTTCAACTTTATTTCTTGTTTTTAATTGACATATAACTAATATACAGTATTATATTAGTTTCAGGTGCATAGTATAGTGATTCAACAATTCTGTACATTACTCAGTGTTCATCACCGTAAGTGTACTCTTAATCTTCTTCACCTACTTCACCCATCCCTCTCCCTTCTATTTCCCCTCTGGAAAAGTTCTTTAAATAGATGAACTGATTTTGCTGGTCTGTGGCCACCTGGCCTTTCCTTGTCTTCCTTTGTTTTGCCTGGAATTTGGACTTGGTGACTGAAGCTAGAGCAGACATCTTGTGATCACAAATGTCAAGAGGATCAGGGAGACCTAGGTCCTAACATTTTGGAGCCAATGAACCAGTACTAATAACTATGTTCAGATTTCCCTGTTACATGATAAAATGAAAAAATAATCTTTTTCTAAGCCTCTGTTAATACAGGCAGTCTAAATCCTTAATTGATACAGACAGGGACACAGATGACTACAGTGAAGATCTTGAAAACTGAATAATGATGAGATCCTTGAGACTGCGCCTAAGGAAGCAAGGCAAAATGAAGAGGCTAGACATAATGAACACGTCAAATACTATGGGAGACCTAATTAGGCAGGAGCACTGGGCGACTGAATGGCTGCCATGAATTCAGCAAAAAGGTAAATGGACAGAAGTGGCTATATGAAAAAAGGAGATGGACATTTAAAAGACTAAACTTCCTACCCGCAAGACGAGGGCAGGCACTGGCATGAATGACAGTGAAAGCTGTGTGACTTCTTTCTCTGAATCTTTCTGAGAAGTGAAAAGTCAAGAGAAGGGCAGGAACAAATTAACTGCCTTCATTGGCAACCTCCACTCTAAGATGCGTCCTCCTGACAGACCCTTTGAAGAACTTTACCTTGACTGATTTATCGATACAAGCACTTCCTCATCCCAAGGTTTTTTGCACAAAGACTTAGTTAATTAAACCCTCTATCTTGTGACTATAAATGCCCATCTTAGTGCAAGAGCTGAAGTACAGATCACTTTTAGACATTATATTTTAGAAGAGTGGGGTAGAGAGGGAGAGAGCGCTAGTCTGCTTGAAATGACTTAAATTAACTCCTACCTTGAGGTGGAGAGAGAACTCTGAACTGTCCATAGCCATCAACAATCTTTCCTAGAGATACCCTTCTTATGAGTAGTGTCCGGCTTTGTGGAAAGAATGAGGGGTTCACAGTAGTGGAGAAGGTATAAATGGGAGGATTTGATGATCAGATTCTCCAGACAGAGTCAAGGTAGGGACACATAACTATGTATTGGATGACCTTGAGCATGAGACAGTCATTGGCTGGACGTGAGCACAGAATATCTTTGGGGAAAAGAGAATGGAAAAGGACAGGTTTTAGTCAATTTGAAAGCCAGAGATAAATGAGAACAAAGATGCCTCTGGCAATAAATGGTCACATCAGCCGGAGTACTAAGCGGCAGGACAGGAAACAGGCGGTTAGCACATCCAGGGTGGGAGTTGTGGGTAAAAATCCTGATAAAGGGATGCATAGCCTCTCCTTTTCTCCCTTCTTCCGTTTCTGAGACATCGGAAGTACAGCACTCATTCTCCTAGCCAAGCTCATTCCACCCTATTCTCTCAAAACCCAGGAAAAAATGATTCTTCTTCATAGTTCACTTTTAAGAAATCTTTTAGGAAGCATAAAAATACAAGGTATTTCCTTAAGCACATTTGTTACCCCTCTTCCCCTCATTTGCTGTCAGGAATAAATTTACTTTATGCAAAAATTCAGCATTAAGTATGATTTTTGACAAGGAAAGCTACTTGCTTTTAAAATTTCCAATGCAATAGAACATGAGACTCAAATCTTATTATAATGTATCCATAGGCTATCCAAATTCTTCCGTTGAAGTAATCTTTTATTAAATAAATATATATGCCTGGCACCTATTAAATTAACAAACATATATTTAAAATATTCTGGGAAGAGCCTATCTAATTCTCTGGGTAAAAGACATCTGAAGGAACTTTATTGGTCCAATACAACTAGCTGTATTTTCTCTTTATTTATTTATTTTTTTCTTATATCCTTCAGTTCTCTGTACTTTCACGGCCTGAATTTCCTTTTGGCCAAACAGCAAATCAGTTCATTGGAATCTAACATTTGTTGAGTGTCTGTTGTACAAACGTGATCTCATTTAATGCTCAAAATAAACATCCCAATATTTTTTTCCAGAGGTTAAGCCACTTGTTCAAAGCCACTCAACTGGTAAAAATGGCAGAGAATGTTCCTTTTCCTTAAATTCAATTATCAGCTTAAAAAAAAAAAAAGCATCTTATTGAATGAGGCTAAATCTGGATGCTGCCTCAATTTGTTTTCAAAGGACCTGGGTCGGGAAAATACGTATAGGCAAGAGTTAAAACCGAGAGCATTTAGACACAAACGGATGTGAATAGAGTTGTTATGCCAATTTAATAACGAATACCTGGTACCAGAGGAACTTTGGTGATAAAATAATCACAGAAAATGAAAAATTAGCATTTTTGTTTTGCAATTTTCTTTCACTGTGTGGAGAAATATTGCTTTATAAGACAGAATTTGTAAACATAGTAGTTTCAATTTACAGTGACCCAGTTAGCAGAACCAGCAGCCCACATAATAATGAAAGAGCTTCCTTAGCAGTCTTCGCAGCCCCTCACCACTGCTTCTATACCTCTTTGTGCCTCTTTGGGATTTGCTAGCCACATACCTGTAACTTTCCAGAAAGGCAGAAAAGGGTTAATGAGCTGTTTGGTCATTGTTTAATCATGAACCGGTTTCCTGCTTCTTCCCAATAGGACAATTGTATGAGCCAAAGATTGCTTTCCATATTCAGCACAATAAAGGAATACATTTCAGAACTGTTTTTCCTTTGGTGGTTCAATGACTTTGTTTTTTAACTTATAATATTCTGGAAGCTGAAAATACATTAAATCTTCAGATAATATGAAAACCACAAAAAATTTATAGAAGTTGCATACAAGACTTTAGAGGTGTGCTCTACCTTCTATCCAAAGGAACTAATTTCTGAATATTTATTTAGTTTATAAAAACGGTAATAATTACAAAAATGACAGACCCAAAACTATATTTTCCAAATCTTCTCAGAGCATAAATACTTACATTCAAAATGAAGTGCTTTGGATTTAAGACTTTTATGTGTAAGAATTCATAGACAACCTAGTTTCACTATATTTTAATGTTTTAAAATAGTGCCATAATCTTTCAAAATTATTTTGTTCGAACCACTTAAATATGCCTATTAAAAAACGTTAAGGTTCAAAGTAATCTATTTCTAAATGCCGCAAAATTTTCTGATTATATTGAACTATTATTTGCATACTTGACAAAATTAAAAATAGTTTGAAACTTCAGCATTCCTAAAAAAAGGGATTATTCTCTGATGACACTTCTCAGCATCTTCTATCCACAGAGTACCTCGTATGTATTTTATACTCAGCAAAATTTAATAAACTGCTAAATTTACTGAACTACTGTGAATCATTTTATTATCTGTTAACAGTTTTCATTTTACGTTAGAGGAAATCTAGGAAATGTTTAGCATCCAAATATTATGACCTAAATTACAGCATAAGTCAATAATCAAATTAATCCTAGGCTAGGACCTACTGGTTATAGGATACTTTCTGAGATGTAAAGTTATTTTACAGGATTCCATGAATGGCAGCAGTATATTTAGCTGCAAATACTGTGCTTTCTAAACACTTTACGTCTTAAAATGGTAACCTCTGACTGGGAAATGATTTCTTTCAGTATTATATTCCCTTGGTACATATTTAACATTTGTTTACTGTGAGCAAATTCATTCACCTTATAAACTTTGCCTAGAATACCCCCTCTTCCTTTTGATTTTATTGGTTTCCCTCTATGATACCATTTCCCTTCTTAAAAGGACGTCTCTACTTGTCCTACTGTCCCAAAGCAGAAGCAGGAGACTGAGGAGTTATTCCTCCTCCCCACTCTCCTTCAGGCTCTTGGCTCTACAACCAGTGCTCACCAAGCCCTTCTCCTTTAAAACCTTCGTGTTGTTACTGCTTTCCTTATAGCGCCCATTTACTGACCTCCAGGAGACTCAGTTTCTAGAACTTTAACACTTGGATGGAACTCTATCTTTGCCCAACCCCTACCTCTGCCATCATCAGCAATCCTCCCAACTGTCAGCCCAACTGGTCAACTCCAGCAGAGACACCCTGGTCATTGCCCAAAAGTGATCCTTCAAGATAGCAAATTCTGAAACCTGCCTCTCAGTCCACAATGTCCTCCTCCTCACATCACGAGCTTTTATACTTCTGTGGAATCTGTTGTTTTGTTCCTGTCATGACTCTTGGGTTCTAATCCTTTTGAACTGTTTTCAGGTATGAAAAAAAAAAAAAAAAACACTTCCTTGGTCTTATTACCCAGTTAAAGATCCCACGGTCAACCATGATGGATCTCCTTTCCTTAGCACCTTCACACTATTCCCCAATCCTGGACATATTACACAATCTATTTCTTCACTCCCATCCCAAGGTGGCATATTGCTCAAGGATGTCACAAAGTGATATGTCTTACAGGGACTATGAATTTATGCTCCCTGACCTCAACTGGGTTTTCAGTGTTTCTCAGTAATATTTTTGTGATTTTACTGGTTTATTTTCTATTAACTCGCCCTTACTTGTTAACTACCTAAAACTTACTCCTGACTGTCTCCCTGTCAGCAGGTGATCTTTATAGCCCTTTCACTGAGAGGATTTAGGCTGTTAAAAATGAACTTTCCACTTGTCTCCTAATAACGTCATATGGTCTCATCTCAGCTGACTTTTTCCTTCTGCTTTTATTTTAGAGGAAGAGAGATTTCTCCATTTTCCTTGATAAACCTTATCATTTATATTTTTTAGTCTAATTCTTCTCATCTCCCAAGCATACTGTCTCCCAGCTCCTTTAATTTCCCCTGAAGTAGTCTGCTCCTTCCATGCTTTCTTTGTTTTTTTAAATTTTTTTTACACTTATTTATTTTTGAGAGACAGAGACAGAGCACAAGTGGGGGAGGGACAGAGAAAGAGAAAGAGACACAGAATCCGAAGCAGGCTCCGGGCTCTAAGCTATCAGCACAGAGCCTGACGCGGGGCTCGAACTCACAAATGGCGAGATCATGACCTGAGCTGAAGTCGGACACTTAACCGACTGAGCCACCCAGGCGCCCCTCCTTCCACTCCTTCTTCCTGCCCTGGCATTCTCTCTCTCCAGCAACTCAGAGTCTAGACTTGCCCTCACTGGTGCATTGAGCAGTTTTCTCCAGACAAGCACACAAATGCCCTTATCTGGTGTCTCTCCCTAAACTACTCTTCACTTCTCATCGAACACCACAGACCACTCTCCTTCTCAAGTGTCCAAATCATCTTATCAACAATTATTTAAACTGCTGTGCAGTACATTCAATACAGAGATAAATATTATATGGTCCCATTCCTTAAGAAGCCCACAAACTAGAGATGGAACATACTGCTGAAGTCATAAGCAAGAGCTACTGTGGCAGAGAACAAAAGGAGTGAGCAACTCTGCCAAGGAGAGCTGGGAGCAGCTTCACCAGTGTGGCATCTTCGCTCCATGCCAGAACTGGTGCGTGTTTGCTAGGTTCAGATGAAGGCGGGCACTGTAGACAGACACATACGCCCGAGGCGCCTGCTTTGGAAACGGCAGACACTTTAGTATATTCCAGTAGATGTTGAACATCAAGCCTGCAGGGTGCTGTCTAGAGACTAGAAATGCAGTTTGAGGTCTTACGTTAAAGGACTTTTCAGACCAAGTAGAAGAGGTAAAAAATCTCTCCCATTGGTATCAGTTTCTACGACTGAGCCAATACAGAGTTTTAGAGTAAAACTTCAAGATGCGACTTGTACAAAAGAGAACAGATGATAGATCCTCTGAAACTCTTCATTTACTGAAATTTAATGAAGGGACTCTATCTTTCTCAGCATTCAGTCTTTAACGCTTAGACATCTATGTCTAGTCTGCCCCTCCCCAATCCCTCTCTATATTTTTGCTACCAAGTCCTGCTCATTTTACTCCGCATCATCTTCTGCAATTTGGATTTCCATTGCTTCCGTCCTCCATGTCCAGATTCAAGCCTCACCTATTAGCTCTTGCCTAGACATTGGGGTCTTTGAAGCCATCATATATTGGGATCCCAGCCTCTAGTGTTTCTCCCGTACTAATATATTCCCCACAGTGTTGGTGCTATGGAAAGTCTGCAAAGAATAAACCAATATGCCAAACACTTTCTCCAGTTCCACCTGATATCAGAAGGCATTTCTTTCCTTTTACTAAGTCTTTATTAAGTACCTACTATCTCAGAACCATGGTGCTGGTGCTTTGTTATCTTATTTTACATTTGCATCTAAGAGCACGATTCACTATGAACAGTAAAACATGTCTTAGCTGTATATGCAAACTCTGCCAGTATCTCCCTCTTCTGAATTCAACTTTCATTTGGTAGTTTTGTCTCTAACCACATGGGATAGGTTAATCCTTATGACGTGTCACCTGTATAAATCAGAGGACTTGCTCATTGCTGGCACTAACTCAGCGTAAACAAGATTCCTACTGCTTCAAAGAAACCACTAAGTTAGCTCCCTCAAAATGTTGGTATGTGATGTATATCAATCTGAGCCTAGAAGCCACTAAAATTTGTGCCTAACTGCTGGGCTATGGGAGCATTTAGAAATAGCTTCAGGCCGTGCTCCATTTTTATAACTTTGATAGTAAAACCAATGTCATCACAGTATGGTTTAACTCTGCTTCGTTTAGACTTTTTAAATTAAGAACTCATGCAATGCCTATTATTTGATAAAATTGATTTGTTATCGTTGTGCCTATGTGCATATCCTTTGGTGTTAGAAAAATCTGGAAGCACAAAGTGGTAGGTAGTAAGTTACGATCACCAAATGTTAGGGTGCAGGCCATCTAAGTGAACCTCTCCACAGAGCCTCTTTGTTCTGAAAAGTTAAAAAATGGGTAGCTAGACTGACAACTGCCATCAGGAAGAACAGAAAGCAGAAGTATCCTGATGGTAGTGCCCTTAGGATATTTATCAAATCCAGGATAAAGGTTGTAAAATGATGTCATTGGGCAGAATTGGCTCAACGCTGTATTTCACTTAACCTGCATCATTTAAGTACACATTTGGGAGAACTCACATAGAAATTAGGTTTTATGGCTTCTGTTGAAACATGAAACATAGAAAACAAAGCAGGATCAACAATTAGCTGGTCCTAGGTAGGGGAGGAACAAATTCTTGAAAAGGCACTACATGTTACTACTGCCTTTGCATCTCATTTGATTTCTGTCCCCTAATTCTACTCTACAACCAGGGTGGAATGAAGGGAGGCAAGGCAGGCAGTAGTGCCTGTGGTTGAATTTCCTGTCATCCCAATGGAAAGAGTTCTTTGAGTCAAAACTAATTTTTAAAATAATTATGATCATAAAAGAATGGGCAATTTCTTGAATACTTGAGTATGTAGATTCACACTAGCTAGGTGTAACACCAATAATTCTCTTGTTTGAGATTTAAAACAACTCCTTAATGTTTACTTATATCATATGCTCTCATCTTTTTAGGAATCATAGGCATCTGATGAGTTGATAGATGCAGTAGAGAAGGAAAATACACAGGACATGGATGGTCTTTAATACAGAAATTCAAAGCAGTAAATTAAGGTATATCATTGGTGGAAAGCCAAGGAAATGAAAAAAAAAATCATGAGCAACTGAGATTGAGAAATTCCTAGCATGAGAAGCTATTACAGAAACGAAAGCAGAGGTCTTGCCTTTTCAGGTGTTTGAAGACACCAGGAAATATCTACAGACTAAAACTGGAGAGCCTGTAGAAAAGAAGTCTAGAGAAGTCCTCAAACCCATAAAAGAACGTACTTCCCCAAATAGTTAAAGGGTGTTTGCCTTTGGTTAGCCAAACCGCTAAAATAAGGAAGTAGGCAAGGTCAAGATTTTCTCTTCTAGGTTCAGAAGAGCCAAGTTTTGCTATTCTGATTCTCAAGCAACTATATTTCCCTATAGAACATGGAGCTATACACACATTTACTCATTGTCTAAACCTATTCCACAAACATGTAATTTGGAAACAGTATTGGGAGACAAAGTATTTGGAGACAAAGAAGCCAGCTGGTTCATAGCACTGCATCCGTACCTTTTATTAACATGTATCCAAAGAACTCGTTTGCATAACATTTATATTGCCTTAGCCTTGAACAACCCATAAGGCAAATGCAAGACACTTGATCTAGGGAGGATATAGCATGTGGGTTTGTTGATCAGAGGACTTGTTGAAATGTATGTGAGTGAGGGTAGTGGAGAGGAGAAGAGAGACATTAGTAAATCCAGTTAACACAGAAAGGTTCTTTAAAACTACTTTTCCCACTTTAAAACTATTTTGGGACATATAGCCTCAATAGTAGAAATTGTTCTTACAGGGAACAAAGTTCTCTGAAAGAAAAAAAAAAGTGCTAAATGCATATCTTGGCAAAAGGCTTTATATTTGAATTTAAATTTTAAGATAAATTTGTTTTTCAGATCGTATAAGCAAGCAATCCCAGAAAAAAAATGTCAGAACATTTTAGTTTCTTTTTATTAAAAAAAGAACCTACAGAGATATAAATTGATTTGCATTCTTGTTATGTGCCCTTGGATATCACACAGATTGAAAGATTATAATTAGAAATGAAACAAAAAATAATTCCATAGTGCTTTCACATTTACACTTTAAGATCCAGAAAAATGTAATGACATAATTTAGTAGTCAGTATAAAGAGTCATTTTTTAAAGCGAACTGAAATGTGCAGCATCAGGGGAAAAAAACCAAGGCTGACACTAATTTTTTTAGGGTTCTAGCAAAGTGACATTTTATTCAAACTTTCCTCACAATTCCACATACAAATCTGTAATTCAAAGCTTGTGAATCTTGCAAACTATGTGCAATCTGTATAAACACATACACGTTATTTGAAAGGGTTACATTACTAAAGCCACAGTCAATGAGTCACTTTTAAAAAGAATAATTCACTGTATGAATCAAGCCATTTCTTACTAGAAGTATGCTTTACCTAACTTGCACATGCTAACATTTGCTTTAAAAAATTCAGAATTTATGAAGTCAGCAACATACAGTTTTATTGTCTTCTAGTCTATCCACTGGAAAACTAAGTGAATTATTTCAAAGATATTACTTGAAAACCATATTATCATACTTGAAAACTAGACTTTTGGAAAAAGTCTAATTCTCATCAGGGAGTAAAAAATGAATTACCATAGATCAACTTAAAGCTAAATTTTACAATTCTCCATCTCACCGGATGTAATACATTTTGAAACACGTATTTAGATCTTACTATGCTACTTAGTTGTTTTTGCTCTAAATAATTTTCAGCTAAATAAAAGCTTCAATTCCTATCCAGCATAGTTAATAACACAGTAACTACAACATTTTTACAATAACTTACAATCTTCTGCGATGATGTTTCACAACTCCTTCGGTTAGAGCTGGCAAATATGATTTCTGTTACTATTCTATTTTAGCTTTTCAGTAAGTGCCAGCAAACAAAATTATATTCCTTCCCTTTTATGGCTTTCTGCAAGGCCCTGGCTTGTAGAGAAGGCATTTGCGAGGTTGCTAACATTAAATTTAATGTCAAACAGCTTATATTTTAACTACAGCTATTTTGCTGGTTGGATATATGCACGTTTGACTCTTTGCCACACATTTTGTTAGTTGGAAATAGTAAATGACCAGGCTTTCTTGTTTACTGAAATAAGTGGCCTCTTTATACCTTCAGGAACATTAGCTCCTATGAAAAGAAGGTCTGGAACATCAATTAATGTGAAAATGAAAGTCAACATTTTTGTTTGTTTTAAATAATTTAGAAGCCAAAAGATAAAACTAGTTCACTTTGCCAAAATGCAAGGCATTTTAGGCTTTTATATAAAAAAAAAGTAAACACTAACATGAAAATCAGCAAACTGCTTAGGAAAAAAAAAAACGTGAAAGGGCGATTTTTGTTGGAGGACAAGGTAGCTTGCCATTAAAAATGGTGTCTGTTCCAAGAAGTCTGTTTGGCTAACGCCAGAGACTCTTTACCAGCAAAATAAGAGAAGCATGCTGTGCTTCACACATGTTTCTACACATTTCCTGAGAAAGTCTGAGCAATCTTTAAAATAGGAGTCAAGAGCAGAAGCCATTCTGGTCAGAATCACCTTTGAAGTGATTCTCTGGTTATCTCCATCACTACTCTCACTACGCCTCCAGGCCCCTGCTGTGTTCACAGGACAAAGGTAAGCCACAAAGGATGCCTTCATCTGCATTGTTCAGATATAAACAAAGACAATGAAAACTGATTTTGGTGAAAGAGTCAAAGGCAAGTATGCACTTTATAATTTGCCTTCGTGTGATAAAGATCCCAACTCTTAAAGTACTCCTCCAAAATAACTTTGTATGGAATGTATGTATTGAGCCAAGGCAAAAAATCCTGTACTATCGAATACTTTAAACGATTAAAATTCTGGGATAATGTATACTTTCCTATGTAATCCTTTATCTTACAAGATAAAGGAATATTTTCTCTCAATTGTTCCTTATAGAAATCGCAGTCTTATTAAACCTAACAGTGCTCCGACAACAGGATTCTTTTTTTCAACTAAGCAAGTTTGTTTTTTGTTTCTTTTTTAATTCATGTTTTGTGCCTATACCTGATTGTAAGATGGTGTATTAGATTAGAGCTATTTAGTTAGACTTCTTTGATAACTGGCCAGGTAGATTTATACTTTTTCTAGAGCTTTTTGTTAGAACTCAATAAATATTTAATAATGATCATTATAATGAATTATGGAAACACCCACAATATAGTTCTATATAATCAGTCACTATAGTTAACCATGATATTTGTGTATTTTTTTAACTTCTAAAGTTTTGATATAGCTAATATATAAGTGAGTCTGAAAAGAACCTAATAAATCTTTTTTTAAATGTTTATTTTTGAGAGAGAGAGAGAGAGAGAGCACATGCACAAAGGAGGAGAGGCAGAGAGAGAGGGAGACAGAGAAACTCACGCAGACCGCATGCTCGGCATGGAGCCTGATGGGGGGCTAGATCTCACCACCATGAGATGACCTGAGCCGAAACCCAGAGTTGATCACTTAGATCACTTAACCGACTGAGCCAACCAAGCACTACCCCCCCCACCCCCGCCCCGCAAATAAACCTTTTTGAGCATAATCTTTTCCATTCTCAAAAGCAAGGCACCTAATAGAATTTTATTATGCTTTGATATTAGAAATCATATTAATTGGCCTTTCAGAACACAGAAATTCATGATTTGAGGGATATTATGGGCCTAAGAAATCACCTGATTCAACTGCCTTCATTTTGTGGATTGGAAAGTGGAGAGTCACTGAATGAAAAATTGCCTGCATTCATATAGCAGGTATGAATACAGAGTAGATAGAGCAATTTGACTATGAAATAATAAAATAATTACAATCTAAAATCTGACATTCTCTTCTTTCAGTGAGTCAAAAGCCCCTATTCATCTATCATTTATATTATTTTGTATAAGATTAGGAACTAGAAAAAAAGGGGGTGCCTGGGTAGCTCAGTCTGTTAAGTGTCAGGTTCCTGAGATCGAGACCTGCATCTGGCTGCCTGCTGTCAGCACAGAGCCCAATTCAGATTCTCTGTCCGCCTCTCTCTATCCCTCCCTCACTTTCTCTTTCTCTCATCCCCCGCCTCGCCCCATCTCAAAAATAAAATAAACACACAAAAAAATTAGGAACTGGTATTTCCCTTCTTTAAAAATATTTTTTTATATTATAGAAATATAAACATACAAAAGTTATCTTTATTTTCAATTGCCTCAACAGATATTTATAGAAACTGATGACCTTCCAAAGAGTAACAAAAATGGCATGTCAGTGAACATTTTCATAATAACAACATATAACATGAATTGTTAAAACCATTCCTGAATCACTGAGTGATACTAAATTTTTGAGACTTTAATTAATTCTTCTGTTGCCAAATCCATAGCTGCACACCCTACACTTTTTCCAAGTTATTAAGTAAACAATTATGAGATTGAACGTGCATTCCACCATGTCTTTTCTCATGAGTGCTATTTTTCAAGCAATGGTAATTTCAACAGGTATTTCTATTGTGGCTCCTTTCATGTGGGAATTATAAACAAATAAATATAAAAGGCAGGGATAGCTATATGATAAATATTATGCTATTATGTCATTAAATCATAATGACCAGAGAAAAAGAATATGATATAATTTCAAGTGAAATAAGCCACAAGAACTTAATTATGAACACACACACACAGAGTGAATGCAAACCTGTAAGAAAATATTTGAGAATATTAATAATGTAGGATTTTTCCTGGATTGCAGGATTTTGAAGGACTTTTCCCTTTTTAAAATAAAGGTCTGTATTTTTAGGATTTTCTACAATTCGCATATTTACTTCTATAATCAGGAAAGATTAAAGCTAATTTCACAGAAATAGATACATAAAAACTAAATTATGGAATATGAGGGTGCATGTACAATTTCAGGCTGCTTAAACTTTGCATTCAGACAGCATCTTTCCTCCAGAGAGTGTTACGATCTCGGCTAGTGTGTATTTTCTAAGGAGGCAATGAGACAAAAGACATTTTTTTATTCACTGAAAGATTAGAAGCATTGCAAAGCGGAAGAGACCAGCAGAACAGGAAACAAAAGTAAAAGAGTTAAGATAAGGGACTGCTGAGAAAAACAAAAGGGACCTGCTAAGGAGTAGTAAAAACACTTTCTGAGTGTTTTGGCTTATGATATTACTCAGAGAAAAGCAGAAGAAACTAGTATTTCTGTAAACTCTGCAATATGGCAGTGATTATGCCTATGTCACTTGGTTCCCAGTTGGGTCACATTGGTCTGATTATTCTCCTGTATATTACCTATGATTGACCTCACCCTGGTATGTCACCCAGAAAAAGAGTGACAGCATTAATGAAACCACAATGTACATTGAGGTTAGTTGGCCCCCCAAACTTCAGCTCTTTGCATTTCACCCCACTTTCTCCAGAGTAATTTCCATGAAATAACTAAACATACCATCTCTCTTCTAGGATGGTAATGGCTGTGTTATTTGACAGTAAGAGAAAGGGGACTTCAATCATTTTATTTTCAGATAGGCAAGTAGGACAAGGGAGGGGGTTGATAGAGAGACAGACCTCTCAGAGTCGTCAATTCTGTAGCTGAGGGAAAGGCAGTGATGGAATAAAAAACAACATGGTCATCAGACGAAACCAGATCGCAGTTCCCAGATCCTGCATTTACTAAATATGTGACATCTGGGCAGGTGTGCTAGCCATTTTGAGTCTCAGATTCTTCATCTGTAAATTGTTTTAATAATATCATCTTTGGGGCGCCTGGGTGACCCAGTTGGCTAAGCCTCCGACTTCGGCTCAGGTCATGATCTCGAGGTTTGTGAGTTCGAGCCCTGCGTAGGGCTCTGTGCTGACAGCTCAGAGCCTGGAGCCTGCTTCGAATTCTATGTCTCCCTCTCTCTCTGCCCCTCCCCTGCTCATGCTCCGTCTCTGTCTCTCAAAAATAAATAAATGTTAAAAAAAATTTAATAATATCATCTTTAGCAGCTGTACCTACATGAGAAAAACAGTTAAAGCGTACTTAGAAGAGATCATAGCACACAGTAGGCTCCCAATAAAAGGTTCCCCTTGCCTTGTGTCCCAGCCATTGGACACACATTACAACACGCTACTCATTGCCGCAGACTTTTATTAGCTGTTCCCAAGCTTCCATTAGCTGGTGGCAGCCTATCCCTAGATTCCTAAGTACATGTAATTTTTTTAAAGCCCCACCCCCCTTGTTGAGATGTTTCACTGTGGTTTTCCTATTACTGCTTTCTCATTTTCTCATGAACTTCAGTTTTCTGCTATCAAAATATACCCATGAAATTTAATAAAGCCATAATCATGGGGTGCCTGGGTGCCTCAGTCAGTTAACTGTCCTACTCTTGGTTTTGGCTCAGGTCACGATCTCACAGTTCAAGCCCCACATCAGGCTCGGCGCTGACAGTAGGGAGCCCGCTTGGGATTCTCTTTCTCCCTCTCTCTCTGGCCCTCCCCTGCTCTCTCTCTCTCTCTCTCTCTCTCTCTCTCTCTCTCTCTCTCAAAATAAATAAATAAACATTAAAAAAAAGTTATAATAGACTTTGTATTTAGAGTTCTTAGAATCTCAAATAGTACGTAGGACCCTAAAAGATCTTTGAATTCAAGAAGCAAACAGGATGAGCCAAGCTCATATCCTTTTAGTTTAGCTAGAACAACACTCATTATTTCCTTTCCAACTTGAAGGCTGCAGGCAGGGTGTTATTTCTCTCTACTGTGGGTTCTCTTACTTCCTATTGTGGCTGTTTCTACCTTCACTTTCCTTCAGTGGCCCTGATTTCATTCAAACCCTCTTTTAGTGGTGGTCTCGTGAGAAACAGGGGTGTCGCTCAAAGACTTGTCACAAATTTTTGGGCCCCACCCTACACCTAATAAATCAGAAACTCTGCAGATGGGGCCCAGCCATCCATGTTTGAATGTGTCATTCAGGAATACTTGCTACATTTTGAGAATATATATTACGGAGACTAGCTCGATCAATGCCAGCACTCGGCTTTCTCGACAATAACCCAGCTCCCAGCCCCCACAGATCCAGCTTTGGTTTACTGCATGTTTGACATCATTACTTTGTTCAGGGTTTTTCAACACCTTTGTAATCTTCCAGGTTAGTCTATGAGGGAGAGGTAATTTTTGCAATAATCTTGAAAAATGACATGCGAAGCATGTCTTTACGCCTTGATGACCTTCTTTTTAATCTGTTCCCTGTGTACCACACCCTTCAGATTTCCAGGGAGGTGAGCAGAGTGTGTAATAATTTTTAAACATTAACAATTTAATCTTCTCTGTTTTAAGGAAACTGTGACTCACTTTAAAGATTAAAAAATAAAAGCAAAACAAAAACAAAAGCCAAACCTAACTGAAACAATCAAAGCAAACAAACAGAAACTCCTAAAACCAAGTCCTGAAAGCAGGAGAGAATTTAAACGGTATGTAAATACTTAAGACCACCACTGAGGCGGATGCCTATATCACACAAGCATATCTGATGTCAACCACTTTTTGACTGACAGAGCAGAGCGGCACAAAGTGGCCAAGCTTCTTCAACCTCTAATGTGGCTTGTCACTGTGAAATGAATAGGAACATCCTCCTAAAACAATAGAAAATGATAGGAGACTATGTTTCATTTAGGTTAATATTGATAAACGTTGCTTTGTTCCCCTTGGTTTTGTTTCTCTTCCACAATTTTTTTCCAGGTCAGGGAAGCTGTTAACATTATTGCCCCAAATTCCAACCTGCCTCTTAAGGATGTGGGAAATTTGGGGCACCTGCGTGGCTCAGTGGGTAAAACGTCTGTCTCTTCATTTTGGTTCAGGTCATGATCTCGTGGTCCGTGGGCTCGAGCCCCACATGGGGCTCTGCACTGACAGTGAGGAGCCTGGATTCTCTCTCTCTCTCTCTCTGTCTTTCTCTCTCTCTCTCTCTCTCTTTCTCTCTGCCCCTCCCCTGCTCTCTCTCTCTCAAAATCAAGAAATAAACTTAAAAAAAAGATGTGGGAAACAGGAGTCAAACTGTGGACTAAGCAGTCAAAAGCTAAATTGTTTCACCTTGTCTGAAGATTGATGGCATTATCATTGATGCCGGTGCTCATTAAAATTTCTGAGCGTTTACTCATTCCACATGGTAAAATCCCTTTCAACAAATTTTCTCCTTTATCTAACCACGAATATTTCTTCTAAGGTCAAACAGACCTTATACCTTCTATGCCTCGTTGTTTTTACCAGAAACTGAGGGGGAATTTAGAAACATTTTGCAATTTTTTTAGATATAGATTAATAAAAATTAAATGCAAAAAGTGAACGCAATGCAATTACTACCGTTTAGACAATCTCTTTGTAGAAGGATATCTATTCTTCCGTTCTCTCCTCACTAGCTTGCAGGAAGCCAATTTTTTCCCTCCAGAGCTATGAAAAGATATCTAGAAATATTGTTTATGTTATCTGTGGTGCCTGTTTTGCTTTATTCAAACCTCAGAAATAGAATCCATGAGCTTCTTGGTGTGAGGAAAGAAATATTTACCGTTACCTCACATACCCAGACCAACCAAGGGTTCGATATTCTTCCAAATACTGCTCAAAGTAGAAGACAGAGCACTGAAAATTATTTCGGGGTATATCATCGTATTATTCTTTGTATCTTCAGCCCTTGGCACAGTTCTTGTCACATTATAGACAATTAATGCATGTTGAAATCATGAGTGAATAATTACTAATATACATTGGATTGATTAATAATTTGGGTAGTTTGAAAGAAAGTCTCAAATGGATGAGGGATCTGCACCAGGCTATGATTCATCTCCATAGATTAACTAGTAGGAGCTTAAAAACTGAACAGCAACAAAAAAAATAACCCTATTAGGAATGACATCTGAGCCATAAACACAGTAATAGAAGCCTTGAGTTTTAAAGCATGTGTTGTAATCATTAAATTTCAACAATCCTTTTACTATCATCCAACCTCACATGCCACGTTCGGTAGCAATATGTCAAGATGTGAAATGCCAGCCTGTCATGGATAGTACAGGGATATAATTTCTGTTCCTCATTCATCTAGCATTTTGTTTTCTTTTAGCAGAGGTAGTGGGTGTGTGTTTGCCTTACATCAACACTTGAAAGCACTGCAATAAATATGTTTGATAGAAGCTGATGGAATCCCCATTTTTGGCGCATTTTAGAAATGATTTATTTGGTTTCTGCGTCACACATCTAATTTAAATACAGAAGTCTTTTCCAAGAATGGGCATATTTTTACAATTTTTTGTTGGGTCCTGGATTATTTTTTCTTTGAGGAGGGGTGGGATTTTTTTCTACTTGAGCTTCCATTTCACAATATCTTTCGATGCTTCGGAGTAATACGAATTCTAGTGGATGGCAATTTTTCTATCATCCATTTAAAATTAACCTTCCCCCAAAAGTGACAGTATTGAGGATTCAGTCTCTCTTTGCAGTTCTGTAAGTTAAAATGACTAAAAATGAAACTTTGTATGTGGTTATTGTAGACTGAGCTCACACATGTTTCTCAACTGAAGTTCCTTATTTTAGGCAAATGTACTACAGTTAATAGTTTCTCTATTAATTCAACCAGGGGTTAGAAAAAAGGAGAATGCTCGTTTTAAGAAGTGCTTCTCAAGAGTGACACGTTAGATGACTAAATTCACTCTGTTAACAAAATGTCAAGTGTTTTTCTTGTCTTCATATTTGTTTCCATATGCCCTCCCCAAATCCTCTCCCTCCATTCAGATTTGTGCCTTACCTTTTTAAAAATCTGCTCTTTAGACATTTACCTCTTCCAAAAAGCCCACTCCAATAAGCCCGTGGCTTGCTTAGAAGCACTTGTGTTTCAAATACTACTCTATTTTTTTATTTTCTTATATTTTGCTAAAAAAAAAAAAAAGAGTGATTGGGTTTAAAGAATCCAACCACAACCTTTAGCCATTCCCCATTACTTATACTTCTGCCCAGACTCCTCCATTAAGGTCTCTGGCATTTCCACAATATGACCCCACCCACCTACCCACCAAGCCCTTCAATTGCTCGATTTCCTGCCATCCATCAGGCCACTCTCCAGTCAGAGGGGGCTCTTTGTTGTTTTAAAATTAGACCTTGCAAGTTTGTTCAACCCTTTTATTTACATTTTCTCCCTCTCAGCTTATTATCCCTCCCTCCACCTCTGTTAGGATTGCTATTTACTAGGCATTTATTTAACAAATACCTATTAAGTGTGACCAGTCCCTGGCCTCGAGCTAGGAAGGAGACAGATGCCAGTGAACAAATGAAGAGCTTACAGTAAATGAATACCAAATTATCAAATTAAATACAAAGTTAAAAATTTGTGACACATGCTTAGAAGGAAAGATCCAGAAAGCCATGAGAGCAAAACAGGGGGGCCTAATTCAAATTGGGGTTTTTTTCAACTAGTAATACAGTGAAGAAAGGAAGAAGCAGGATTAGCCAAACAAACATTAGGTGGAAATCAGTTTAGTCATAAGGAATCATGCTTTCATATGCATTGAAGAACTTTCGGAAAACAAGCGTGAGCATTGCATAACGTGAGAGAGGGAACTGCACCTCGATAGACACACTTCCTGAGGAGCAAACAGGGGTATGCTCCTCCATTGCTTCTTCTGATCCAAACGGTGGACACATTTAATGTCATTAGCCATCCTTGATATCCTTGACTTACAGACTTGGGACATGTCTTATCTCCACTACTCGATTTTAAGCTCCTTGAAGACAAGAACTACGTCCTATTCATATTTTGTCCTCTTCATTATTGGGTACAATCCCCAGTAGGTAATGAGCATGAGGCCAGCTTCTCTGCAACCATACAGGGCCCTAAGCTTTGAGAGGCCCACTCTTGCTTTAATGCTTTGCTGTCACCATCTCTAATTTCTTAGTACTTTTTGAAGAAAGGGCTCCAGCCTTTCATACTTCACTGAAACCCTCAAATTAGTTAGCCAATGTTGAATGAATAGAGACTTTCTGAGTGAATGAGTGACTCAAAGGTTAAAGATATCTAATTGGAATAGGTCTGCAGGGCATTTTTTTCTTCTAGAGTCTATCTTATTCCAGGAACACTGTATGATTCTCTGTTATGTGATGGATGCTTAGGGAATGGGCAAAGTTTTCCTTTAAAAGAAGTTTACAGGGAAGCTGGCTGGCTTGGTCAGTTGGGCATTCGACTTCGGCTCAGGTCATGATCTCGCGGTTTGTGGGTTCGAGCCCCGTGTCAGGCTCTGTACTGACATCTCAGAGCCTGGAGCCTGCTTCAGATTCTGTGTCTCCCTCTTTCTCTGCCCCTCCCATGCTCATGCTCTGTCTCTCAATAATAAATAAAAGTTAAAAAAAATCTTTTTAAATAAAAAAGAGAGAAGTTTAATCTTCTAGCATATTATTTACTTGTTTCTATTTTTTATTTATTTTGTATTTTAGAGAGAGAAAGAGAGAGAACATGAGAAGGGGAGAGGGGCAGAAAGAGAGAGAGAAAGAATCCCAAGCTGGCTCCACACTCAGTGCAGAGCCCAACACGGGACTTGATCCCACTACCCTGGGATCATGACCTGGGCAAAAATCAAGCTCCCACCCAGGCACTCCTGTTTTATTTCTCAAATATTAAATTGAGCTCCATATTGACTGGGTCGTTATGCCTTATTTAGATATTCCTAGAACCCCATCAGTTGAAGCATACTGTTTCATGATCATGGCTTTTCGAATCTCCATCCCCATCACTAGGAGATGAATAAGTCAAGGTCCCAGACATGGTTCTCTAGGCCATTCATCTGTTTGCATTTTGTGAATTCTTTGTGTCCTGCTGCATATCACAAGTATGAATGAGAGACATCAACGCGGAGAAATACATGCCATTCAGGCTTCTGCTGCCGAGTCTATAGAAGTCTGCAGAAAAAACAGGAGCAGCAAAAGACCTTCAGTTATCAAGGATTAACGACTGAAACTGGATCTTCTAGAGCTCAAGTCTTGTAACTTTGGGGGCCTGAAAGAACTAGTGTGGTTCTTAGTCCAGACAAGTTCGGGGCTGGCAAGTATTTGTGCAAGGCTGGGTTAAATATTAAGTTATTTACTGACTTACTTTTCCCCTTTGAGAAGCCCCTTGGAAAATTCAGAAGGCTTTTTAGCTCATCCACCAGTCACCAAGCTACAATCAACACTTATGACTGAGCTTCCACAGGACAGGCTGATTTCTCACTATCTGTCTGGTCAATGATCCATAGATTATGGCCTCCTTCGTGCAGAAGGAACTTAAACTATCTTAGCTCGAGAGTTTTATAGTTACTTATAGCAGTGAGTCAAAAAGGTGCCTGCAGAGTAAATAGGACTTAAACAGCATATCTTTCAATTCACTGTCTGATGATACGGTGCACAGATTCCAAGTTTATTTTACCTAAGCCTTTTATTTATTTATTAACATTTATTCATTCTTGAGAGACAGAGCAGGAGTGTGGGAGATGCAGAGTGAGAAAGGGAGACACAGAATCTGAAACAGGCTCCAGGCTCCGAGCTGTCAGCACAGAGCCCGACACGGGGCTCAAACCCACGAACTGTGAGATCATGACCTGAGCTGAAGTCGGATGCTTAACCGACTGAGCCACCCAGGCACGCCTTACCTAAGCCTTACCTTACCTTAAAAGCTTACCTAAGCCTTTTAAAGACTGTGGTGGACAATCTTATGCATGCCCTGAACTTGGGCTCAGGCTCTTTTTCCCTCCTTTGTTAAAAGAATAATGAAAGAGAACTCTTCCTTAATAATTATTGCAATACTTTATCATATTTCAAAAGAGCTAAGAACAGACTGTAAAATTAGTGACTAAAAATACTGTTATGAGAGCGGGTGAAATTTAAACCTATGCAACCAAGCAGGACTGAATAAATCCAGGATTATGTCTACTTGGTGATTATTTAGAGACATAGTAGAGTTATCCATTCGCTGAGAGAATGCGTTCTCCTTGTGGTGGTAGAATATAGCAAACCTACATTATTTATGAACAAAATATCATCCCTTTTATTTTCTGAACCCCTCAGGGAGAATTCCTCATGAGAATTCTTACTCATGCACTGCACACCTTTCATGGCACCTCTTAATTTTTCTGTATTTATATATCTTTTCACCATTTTATCTCTTTCTCTCTAGCTGAAATCTCCCCAAGTGAAGGGACCTCTTGATATCTTTAGCCACAGTTCCTGGTAGATAATAAATGCTTATTAAATGAACAATGAAAGAATGCACGGACCATTCTTCTTTTAAATTACACTATGGTTATCTGTATCTCCTTAGCCCTGACACTTAACTGTCAAGCCTCTAAAAGGCGGTGTGAGCTGATGGGAAATTTATACTGGGCCCAGGAGCTGTAAAGACCTAGGAGAATGTGCCCGTGTATGATGCTAGAGAAGAGGTCTGAAAAGCAGAGTGATTTCTGGCCTGGAGGCAAGACTATCTGGCTCAAGTAGCAGGGGGAGGCCGAGTTTCAGGAGAGCACACACAGCACAGGGTCTGCTTTGATGCCTCTGCTCCCAGTGAACCACATCCTTGCCCTTGGGGTGAGCGGCTCTCTTAAGTGCCGGGCTTGTGCTTTAACATCTGAAAGGAGGCACTCATTTTTAACTTCTGCCCCCAAAATATTGGTCTCCAGGGGAATGAGGGACAATTAGAGCCCCTGTCAGACATTTCTTTGTAAATCAGGTGATAGAAATATCTGATTTAATGAAAGCAGTTAGGAAGAATTCATTTCCATACATACATTTCAAATTTACTACATTCTGTGGAGCAGAGGGCCAACACACTCATTTACAGAGAGAAATATTTCACAGGTGTGTATACAAAGCATCTTGTAAAGAAAGTTTTTTATAAACAAGATCCATCTAGATTGGACGCTGCTTCCCTCCTGACTCTCTAAGTACCAGTATCAGTTCTTAAAACAAATTTTTATATACACATACCTTGTGTGGATGTGTATATATATATATATATATATATATATATATATATATATACTCACAAAGCCAAATTAACTGCAGAAAACTTTAATCTCTGAATCTAATTAAGTACATTGTCTAGCTGCCAGATGGAGACCCATTTCAAAAGGCAGGCAGGAACGTTGACCAAAATTGTGATAATTTATATAGCTCTCCGTCCCCCTAATTTAGCTGCAGAAAGGTGTATGTTTCAAGCAAGTGTTGCCTTTTGAGTTTTCGCTGTAGACATTTTCTCGCAACATTATTTCTGGCAACAACATAAAAGGTAGTATTATTTAATTCTTGACAGTTTTTAAAGTAATTTGTATTTTGATTTTCCTCAGATTATTTTAAATTTATATTTTCTTCTTTTAAATTGTTCTTTCCTTTTTGTAATTATGTATCAGAAAATTTTATTTTCAAGGGACTTGTGGTAAAAACCCTGCTGTCCTCTACTCCTTCCATGTTCACACAGAAGCATGATTTTATTGAAATATTGGGAGATTATTCTGTCGGATAATAGTGGTTAACTGAAGACATCTATTCATTTTTCCAGGAATAGAAAAGGAGATGGTCACGTGATGCACTTCTAGCCAAGGGAAGGCCTGCTGGGAGGCACCTGGGAAAATTGTTATTACTATGAATAAGAGGCACCAGGAAAAGATACAGCCTTTTGTATCTGGCGAGGATGCAATATTTAGATCTGGTGCAGCCAATTTGCAATTAGGTGGAAGAGATAAGCCTGAGGGCAAAACTGATGAATTGGAAAGAAAAGATGGGGATGCCGAGGTGGCTCAGTCAGCTAAACATCGGACTCTTGGTTTCTGCTCAAGCCATGATCTCACCGTTCGTAGGTTTGAGCCCCCCATCAGTCTCCACGCTGCCCATGCAGAGTCCCCTTGGGATTTTCCAGCTCTCCCCATCTCTGCCCCTCCCCTTCCCACCGCTTTCCCCCCCCAAAAGAAAGAAAGAAAGAAAGAAAAGATGGACAGATTCTGAGTCAGTGATAAAATCCTTGTGAGCCACTATATCATCTTATACTTTAAGCCACTTTAAATAGCATCCTCTACTTACCTCCATTGAAAGCATGCAAACAGATACATCACCACTTTGGGGACTCATGGTTTCTACTGAGAATGGGGCTGTGAGTTAGGAGCAGAAGATGCTATTTAATTCAGCATTTTTCATTGAATGTGCAGACGCAGCCCATTAAGATGAAGGTCAAGTTAGATTTACGCTGAAATGCCACCATTCCAAATATCCATCTTTCTGAAAATATTTTAAGGTTTAAAATTATATAGTCACAGGGTTAAGAAGCTATGGTCTTCTTGCCTTCAGAACATGACTTACATCTTGAAAACTTCCTTTCTCAGTCTTTTTTTCTCCAGTAGATTATTATACAGTGAATATGAAGTGGTTCCATCCGTCATCATATTAAGATAACAAAATCATCATGGTGTGATGGCTGAAAAATTAATCAGCAGGACATAGGTTTGGGCGGGGGGGGGGGGTGCTTCACACAATCCTGAACATTTTGCCAGGCTCTTCATGTACAGAAAATGCAATTGATAGTCACTGTCTATCAGTTGAGAATACTGTCATGAGAATCAACAAAAGGACCATGAGCTAGAGCATCTGGGGAAAAATCCTCCAAATATCAAAATTAAAAATATATATATCATAACGTACTTGGGCAATTTCTGCGTTAATGCTTAATTTCTCTCTCCAACATCATTATAATTCTAGTCTGGTAATTCTTCTTCTCAGTGTCACAATTTATCGGTATGTAAGTGACATTTTTTTTGTGTGTGTGGTTTCTTCGTGACTATGGCTGAAATTAATAAAAATAGAAAAATTAACTTCATATGTTTGATTTTTCAAACCATGTTTAATTGAGGTCTGCCAGTATTTTCTGTTTTTTTTTTTTTTTTATAGTGAAGCTTTATGAAGAGTGTATTAAACAGAAGTCCCAATCGAAGCAGCCTAAAAGGGAGTTTGATTGTGTTGTGTCTACTGTCTACCATGAGGCAGGCTGTGGCCGCCAGCAGGTCTGGGCTCACATCCTTAGACCTTGGTAAGCCACAAATCTTGCAGCGACGAAAACGTTCCAGAGCAGAAGGTAGTGTGCCCTGCTGTCTTCCCCGGGTGAATAGCAGTTTCATCAGCTGCATGTGGGGTGGGAGGAGGAGAAATGCCCCAACAGTGGGGATCCCATTACCAGAAAAGGATGGCAGAGATTCTGAATAAGACAACACATGTCCTCTACATGGGGGGGTATTTAAGGCAGAATGCAGAGTTTCCCAAACTAATTTGCTCGGGAACTCTTTCCACTCAGAACATCTGTTATCATTTCTGGGAAGTGAAGTTTTGATTTAACACTTTGAAAAGTTATTCTTTAGAGTATGCAAAACATTTCAGTATAGATTAGCTCCCTGAACCTTCACAACAATCCTACTGGGTCTGTCGGCTAGGTATAATCAACCTACCTTAGGAAACACAGACTCAGAGAGATTCAGAGACTTGTGAAAAGTCACATGGTCTACTGGAATACAAATTCAATCCCAGTTACTTGTCAAATGTTGTGAGATGGCCTTTGGACTGTAAGGTGGCCAGTTTTGTAAGTTTTATCTAATTTTGACAGTACTTCATGTCAGGCTCTGCACATAGGACTGTCAGTGACACAGGATGGCTTGATTACAATGGCATTTCATGATCCATTAGTGCAATTGTATACTGCTGGCTTTGGTATCAAACCACTTAGGTGAGAACCCTGGCTATTACTTTTGCTAGAGCTGTGTCCTTGGGCAAGTTACTTTCACTTGGGAAAATTGTGTCAATGGAAAGGCAGGCCCTATACGGTTTTTGCTGTTGTGATTAATAAAGATAATAAACGTAATTCTTAATATAATGACTAGGACATACTGATTACCAGTAAGTCTTATTTATGCTTTTAGGGACAAGTGTCACAATTGAGTCATTGTATAGTAAAAGATTCTAGAAAGTTTCTAATTGTTTATTTCTATTTAAAAAAAATTTAATGCTTATTTATTTTTTTAAAGACAGAGAGACAGAGCATGAGCTGTGGAGGGGCAGAGAGAGAGGGAGACACAGAATCCGAAGCAGCTCCAGGCTCTGAGCTGTCAGCCCAGAGCCCGACATGGGGCTCAAACCTACGAATGGTGAGATCATAACCTGAGCTGAAGTTGGACGCTTAACCAACTGAGCCACCCAGATCCCCCGTTTACTTCTCTCTTCATATATGTATTGACATACAAAGTTTTATCTGCAAAAGCATTCCCTCTCACCCCCCTAAATTGTATCTTCTAATATATTTTGGGCCAAAAAAAAAAAAAGGCGGGAGAGACACACACACAAGTGGAAATCAATTAACCCTAACTTGAAACAGATGTCACTAAAATGTGCTGTATGTTCTTTCACCCATAACAGCTAACACATCAATTATGGAAAGAGAGAAGCATCCAAAGCCAGATGTTTTGCATGTCTTTGGAATTTATACACTTTCTTAACTATGGCCAGTTGAGCTATCATATGTTGATAATTGCAATAGCTTCTCCTTAATTGCACACCATGGTAATTTCAAAGACAGCTCTTGGCCTTTTAATAGTCACGGAGGTGCTTCTGATCTATGTAAAGCAAATGCCAAGACAGAATCGGATCAGGTGCAGAACACATAGGTAACATTTTTCTAAATTATTCCATCAGTGAAGTGATTCAAACATATTTCCTTTGGCCAGTCTTACTTTATACGTTGGTGTGGTTGACAAAGCTCAAAGGAACTCACAACCATTCCACACAGAGACTTGTTCCAAGTCAGAGAGAAGCACATACAGTGTATTATGATTTAGAGTCTGTTGCTGAAAATAGGATATTGTGGCTTAAAGAAATATTTAGACATTACTTAAGCTAACTATTATGGGATTGAAATGAAGGTCCAAATGTTATGACTGGAACTGCACTCATGTTTTCAAAGCTTTTGAACCAAGCTGGTAGCTTGCAGAACAAATGTCACTCAGGAGTAGGAAAAGGGAGCGTGTGCACGTGCGTGCACACACACACACGCACAAATAATAACATTAATTTATATGAATACAACTCCTTAATTTTCTTCCAAAACCTACTGGTACTGCTTAGCTCATTAACTATGGGTAATTCATACCTAAATACTCCAGAACTCTGGTCACCTCGGAGAATTTCAATTATGAACCTGCAGGTCAGGTTGTGTTGAATGTACATTGTGGTCATATACTATTTCAAATTCTGACTCACTTCATTACTGAACTATAGTTGTACAAAATTCCCCTCAAGGAACTCTGTTCTTAAATAGGATCACTCTTGAGTTTGTGCCTATCTAAAGAAATCCAAAGCTTCCAAACTCTAAGAAACAAGGAAATTTGGCGGTGGAGGGAGACAGCATGGAGGAGATGGAGGAGGAATGGAGAACAGTGGGGGAGCGGAGAGTGTGGGGTGGTTTGGGACTATAGCTTCAAGTTGCCTGCTTCAAGTATAAAATTACTTTGAAGTATAAATTCCTATGAATTTAAAAGTGATTTTTATTCAAGTATTTTAAAGTATAATTGATTTGGGGAGTTAAGTGTTAGTGGGTGATTTCTCACACTTACTGGGCCACTTTCACATATGTAATAACTCCCATCATATCCCAATTGGGAAGCATGGAAAAAGTGGGGAAAATGTTTACTTTTATGAATCCAAAGTAAAATCACATGCAGAACTCAACTCTTATGCAATTTTCCTGCAACTATTCTTCGGTAGTGAGCAGAGGACCATGTTGGCAACCAAAACCTTCAGGGAAGGCTCTTGGTTAAGTCTCAAAGACAAAGTGGAAGTAGGAGGAAGTGGGGCCACTGCTCTCTGTCATACAAGACAATGGCAAGAGTCCCTTTTAAAGATGTGGGGGACAAAATAGATTAAGTTCTTAATAGGAGGAATAAAGACAAAATAATTAGACCTATATAAGTACCTTTGTTTTCTTTCCTTTAACATAGAGAATGGGTTGTTCCAAATGTGTCATATAAAGGCTTATTACAGTCCACATCTTAGGAGATATAAATAGGGCAAGGGGAGAGGACACTGTAAAGACAAAAAGCAGCCAGAAAGACTTGGCCCAGTGGGCTAAATATTTAAATATAGCTGGAAGGGGCACCTAGGTAGCTCAGTTGGATAACTGTCTGACTTCCACTCAGGTCAGGATATCACAGTCTGTGGGTTTGAGTAGTGTCAGGCTCTCTGCTGTCCGCATAAAGCCTGCTTTGAATCCTCTGTGTATCTCTGTCTCTGCCTCTACCCTGTGCTCATTCTCTCGCTCTCAAAAAAAAAAAAAAAAAGAAAAAAGAAAAAAGAAAAAAAAAGATTCTCTTTCTTCCTCTCTCTCTCTGATAAATAAATAAATAAATAAACAAATAAATAAATAAAGCTGTGAAAATGTCTTCCTTCATTGTCTGGCTCAGTTCATTAGTATAGCTAATGAAGATGTGGAGGCAGATTTGGTTCTTCTAAGAATTAATTCAAAGTAGTTTTATTATAGAATATGTCCTGTTTTATTTCTTTTTTCAGGAGGTTGAAATGGAGGAACAAGTGATAGGATGGGATTTTGAATCTAATAGATGAGAAAGAAAACTAATATAATGGGAGTCAAAACCTAATTTCTACTGTAACTCAGCTGGGCAAAGATAACCCCTACCCACCAGAGATTGGGTAAAGAAATTACTAAATACCAATCCAATTTTAAATTTCACCCAATTAGATTTATATAACTCCTTTAGGTAATTAATATTCCATTTCTCTGGAGAAAGAAATAGCTCACTTTGAGTCACCCCTTTTGCTTTGCTTTTCTTCTAAAGTGATAACTAAGTACCTAGGGTGAAGGGTAAGACAGGGAGGCACTGCTATCTTTGGGCACAGCTTGTACCTTTTCCTTTGCTTTTCTTCTAAAGTGATAACTAAGGATCTAGGGTGAAGGGTAAGACAGGGAGGCATTGCTATCTTTGGGCACAGCTTGTACCGCCCCCACCTTTCTCATCCTCAGTCTCTGTGCAATGTCCTTTTTCTACCTGTTGCTGCTTATCTACTTAGCATTCCATACCAATTTGAGGCTGAGGTAAGGTGCACACCCTGGTCTTTCTGACAGTTTAGTAAGAGTCTAGTGGATGGAATAAAGAAATGAGTGATCCAGTCCCACGTCAGTCTCTGATGGTGCCATAGACCCCTCTGATAGGGTCTTACTTGGACTCTATGTGATTATTTTGTAGCTCGTTCAGTCACATGTCCCTGCCCAAACCATCCCATTTGCCAAACTCCACACCAGGTTCTCAACCATGTCAATATCCTTTTATATCATATAGAAACCAAAGATGATGAGGAAAGATGCATGCCCTCTCCATGCCAAGATTCCTGTAGACATCAAGTAGATACTCAAGGCTCAGGTCTTGGAAACATGTCAACTTGCTCTCAAGTCAATCCATATCTCTTCTCTCTCCTCTTCTGTTATCTTTCACCTGCCCTTCTTCCTTCAATCTCCTGGGAGCTTTCCCCTCTAAATGCACCGTCTCTTATGACTCTGACCTCCTCTCAAACTTTAATGAAGACAGGGGTATTTTCTCTACACTGGGTGAAAACTGATCCTCCAGGTTAAGCTGATTCTCCAGGCTTGGTTATTAAAATGCAAAAGGATGAGGAAAACAGATGAAAAAAAGTTTGGGAGATCATTTTTCAAGACAATATCTTGGCTTGCAAGGCACTTTCCTACTGTATCATCCTATTTGCATATCAGAAGCAGGATATCTCCTTCCTTTTTCATGCTCACTGTAATAAATGGTTTCCTTTTGTAATAAATTCTAATCTTCCTCCAGCAGATGGATACTTTAGGTCTATTCGCACCAAGCTTATGAGTTCACATATTTAGAAAGGCAAAAGTGGAAAACACATTAATGTTTCCAAGAGGTTAGATGCTCTATCTAGACTTCTCTCTCTCAGCTTTGACCCAGAGAGAAGCAGTATGTTTGATAAATGATGGTAATATCAAGGGCATTGGTATTACCTTACTTCCCTTCTTGGTAGCTAAGGAGGACAATGCTGTATAGGATATCTCACACTACCATGGGGGCAGCCTAGTTCATTTAAGAAGACAGAGAACCATGGTCAGATGCATAGAATTGCTAGGGTGAGTCCAGAGCCTCTTTCATTTCCCATGTATTATGGCCATTGAGTTGAGAGCAGAGGCAATTGGTGGTGTGCCAGGTAGGAGGCTATATTTGGGATAGGATAGGAAGATGGTGCATTGGTCCATATCCAGTAGAAGTTGAGAGGCAACCAACTCAAGAAGGTAGAGATATAGCATGCTTCACTATAGCCAAAAAATGTGCTGAGTTCAATAGTTACAAGCTTTGGCCCTGAGAGTCAACAAGATATCTAGGTAGCAGGATGTCAGGGATTGGGCATGGGAGACCTGTGAATGTCAGCAAAGACCTACCATGAAGTCAGGGGATTGCACTCCCTGGCCAGAGTTACCAACTCACCCAAGCCATATACTTTTTCCAGCAGATTACATATCACCTTAGATATAGAAGGAGGAGGAAAAATCAATTGTAGAAGACTGAGCATTAACAAGAGTGGCTGTTTGGGAAACAGCCACATTAGACAAAGGCTTAAGAGAAGTTGGTCATTTACTTACTAGATCATACTCTGTTTCAGAGGAACCCCAAACCCAGAAAGGGGCTTTACTTCTTCCCACTTTTGCTTCTTCCATGAGCCATCTTTTGACCTTAAAAATTGAAGCCTTATTAAAGATGGTGGAGAAAAAAAAAAAAAAAAAAAAAGGAGCCTTGGCTCTTGATGACTTCATGGAACCATCATACCTATCCTGGAGAGTACTCTTCAGGACTTCCCTTAATGAGAGAATAAAGCCTCCAAATTTAAGTCACTAGAATCAATTTTTTTGTTACTGGCAGTCAAACAATTCCTACCTTAAACAATTAACTTATTTTTTTTCTCTTTGAAATTTTTCTGCGAAGAATTTATCATTTTTCCTTATACATATGTTATATACTCAGGGCAAAGGTTATTTTTATTTTTCAGAGATACAAAAGAACACATTAGAAAATTTTAAAACATTATCAGAGGAGCCAATGTGTAGGACTGACCATCAAAATTAAATGTCTTTGCACATGAAAAGATGCTCAACGTCACTCATCATCAGGGAAATACAAATCAAAATCACAATGAGATACTACCCTCAACACCTCTCAGAGTGGCTTAAATTAACAACTCAGGAAATAGCTATTGGCGAGGATGCAGAGAAAGGGAATCCTTTTGCACTGGTAGGAATGCAAACTGGTACAGCCACTCTGGAGAACAGCATGGAGATTTCTCAAAAAATTAAAAATAGAATTATATTACGACTCAGCAATCATACTACTAGGTACTTAACCAAAGGATATAAAAATACATGTTCAAAGGGGTATGTGCACCCCAATGTTGATAGCAGCATTATTAATAATAGCCAACCTATGGAGAGAGCCCAAATGTCCACCGACTGATAAATGGATAAAGAAGATGTATGTATATACATGTATATGTATATGTATATGTATATGTATATGTATATATGTATATATATATATATATATATATATATGCACACACATACACACAATGGAATATTACTCAGCCATCAAAAAGAATGAAATCTTTCCATTTGCAATGACATGGATGGAGCTAGAGTCTATTATGCTAAGTGAAATCAGTCAGTCAGAGAGAGACAAATACCATATGATTTCACTCATATGTAGAATTTAAGAAACAAAACAGATGAATATATGGGAGGGGAGAAGAAAAGTAGAGAGAAGGAAACAAACCATAAGGGACTCTTAAAGATGGAGAACAAACTGAGGGTTGATGGAGGTGGGGGGATGGGCTAGATGGGTGATGGATATTAAGGAGGGCACTTGTTATGATGAGCACTGGGTGTTGTATGTTAAGTGATGAATCATTAAATTCTTCTCCTGAAACTAATACGTTAACTAACTAGAATCTAAATAAAAATTTCAAAAGAAAAAGAAGAATAAAAAAATTGTCTTTGTTTTGAAAACCTATGTTTAAAGGGCATAGAGGGGTGCCTGGATGACTCAGTAGCTTAAACATCTGACTCTTGATATTGGCTCAGGTCATGATCTCAGGATTTGTGAGATCGAGCTTCACATCGGGTTCTGCACTTGATAGCATGGGGCCTGCTTTGGATTCTGGGTCTCCCTCTTTCTCTGCTCCTCCTGCTTGCTCTCTCTCCCTCTTAAAAAAAATTAAATAAATAAATAAATAAAGGGCACAGAGATAAGATGTATGTGTGCACATTTGTGCTTCTGTTTTCTTGGTTAAATGAAATAGAAAAAAAATAGTAACAACTGGGGGAGATTATGACAATAAGATGAGTTCACAGATAAAATTATTGTATTTACTTTATAAACGTTTTTTAGGTAGTGGCATCCTCACCACAGAAAAAGCAAAAGTACTTACTCTATGACTCTGAGACCTGACCATATTAGAACATTAGATAATGTTTGGGGAGGTGTGGGTACCCAAATCCCAGCACATAAACTGTCTGTATTGATAGACTGTTTATGTCTGCCCTCTGAGTCCCAGAGACAAGGCCCCAGGACAGAGACTTATCCTATGAAACTCCAGGGGGCACCCTTCACAAAGCAGGGGATGCAATAAGAGATCTACAAGAGGCAGGGAGCTATTTTGAGACTCCAGTGAAAATCTCCACACTAGAAATCTAGAGCTGTAAGTTCAATTTCTTTTTTAGTAGAATATATGAAAGTTTTCCTGTTCCCAAATATCTGTTCCACACTATGTAAAACTTTTACTTGCCACATTGCCTCTATTTCTTTCAAATAGTACATTCCATAATTGCACAAGCTTATCTTTTAAACTGAAACTGTTCCTGGAGGGCAGGTAAAGTGGTTATTTTCTTAGGGCACATACATCTTGTTTGAGAAAATAGAAAATAGATGGTAGAATGGGAAGAATGCGGAGAATGGAAAGGTTATTTTAATAATATAAGACCTGGCAGGGGTGGGAAGCATTAAAGTCCTGCTTAGCAGAGGTATTTGGGGCAACTTCTAAACTTTGTATTAAGGAGCAGGTGTGGTGTTTTTGTTGTTGTTGTTGTTTGTTTGTTTCTTTGTTTGTTTTTACCTTGGATCTTACCTAGGATAACTGTATTTCCCAGGGTGCATGTGGCAGTCCCAGTTTATACCAGTTGTTTTGCAGTAATTATTTTACTTTCCTTTTTTAAGTTTTTTATGGAGTAATTTTATTTTCAAAATTGTCCCAGAATGCATGATAAATCTTTTAAAAAAATTTTAAATGTTTATTTATTTTTGAGAGAGAGAGGGGGAGAGAGAGAGAGAGAGAGACAGAAAGACAGACAGCGTAGCTGGGGAGGGGCAGAGAAAGAGGAAGACCCAGAATCCAAAGCAGGCTCCAGGCTCCAAGCTGTCAGCACAGAGTTCGATGTAGGGCTTGAACTCATGAACTGTGAGATCATGACCTGAGCTGAAGTTGGATGCTTAACCAACTGAGCCACCCAGGCGATTTTATGGAAAATCTATTCTTGTCCCATTTTTCCTCCTTTAGATAAGAGGGAAAGCGCCTCTGATATTCAGAGGCAAAAGGTAACTGTGATTTCTTTTTCTAGGAGAGCTACCTGTCTCACTCCTCTGTTCTGGCATCTGTGTCTAGGTTATAGGAGATAGGACAAGGTGTTGTCTTAGGATAAAGCCCTCCTATGTAGTGAGTGGTTGAGAGCCTCAGAACTGAAAAGGGATACAACTAATGAAGTTTTCTCTCTCTTTCACGTGTGCCAGCAAGATGGATTAGGGGTGAAGTGATACTTGAGGTGGTTTTGAAAGCCCACAGGTAGTGATGTCTGTCCATGTACAGTCATAGTGTGAATAATCACCACTGCACATATAAATATGTTGGGGGACATATAGACAATGCAGAGTGTCTTAAAATGGATTTCCCTAAAAGCAGATTCTGAGTACAAGTAGTTTATATGGGAGGTGATCTCAAGAAATGAATACAACAGTAGAACATGGTGAGTTAGGATAGGGAAGGAAGCCAATAAGTGTTTGTTATTGAGCAGGCTACCTCTGTGGATATAGCGGCTCAGTCTTGCTAAGGACCTCGGTAGGCTGTGTTTCATCTCAAATGACTTGTGAGGTAGCTAAGGTATTTATATACCAACTTCTGACAGTCATTAATTGAGAGCTGGTCTCAGGGGGCATAAAGTGCCCAGATATTCTGGCCTACTAGCAGAGGAGCAGAATAGTCTTCAACAGCCCAAAGCCCTCAGACAAAGAATCACAGGTGCTTAAATATGGAAGCCAATGGTTCTGCACAAATGTAATTACCAAATGTAGATAGGGATTTGATAGTGTCTGGGCCATAGGCACAGGGAAATCAATTGCACATGAAATATAATTTCAGGGTCATCAGGAAAATCAATCGTAAAACTGAATGATGCCTGAAAATCAGCTGTATAACTGAAAACTCTTTCACTGATGTTGGCAACAATACTCAATTATGATCTTTTAGTTGCAAGTTGTTTGATAAATTAATTTATTAATTCAATGTAATAGAAAAATTCAGGTCTTTGGCTTCAGACATGACTGGATTCAGGCTTTCTGGCTATGTCATCATGCATGTTTCTTTCTCTTTCTTTGGACTGTTTTCCTCTGTTTTGGCTTCATCCTTAGGTAGATTATCTCCATTCGTGGCAAAATTGACTACCAGCTAGATTCAACCTGTTTGGCAAGCCAAGAATTAATAAATCGCCCACTTTCCAAAAGTTTCAGAATAAGTGTAAGAAGGCTTTCACTGTACTAAACTATGTTACCTGTACATCTCTCTTCCAGTTATTATGTATGGGAAGAGAAATGGGATTTGATGATTGGCTGGACTGAGTTCATATAATCATCCCTAAAACTGTGGAGACTGGGTAAACCTTGGCTGCATTCCATAGCATGAGGTATGGGCAGAGTAGTTCCTTAGAAGAAAATCAGGTTGCTGTTATTAGAAGGGAAAATACTATGTGGCGATGAAAAAGAATGAAATCTTGCCATTTGCCAAAATATGGATGGAACTGGAGGGCATTATGCTAAGTGAAACAAGTTAGAGAAAGATATCACATAATTTCACTTAAATGTAGAATTTGAGAAATTTAACAGATATTCATAGTGGAAGGGAAGGAAAAATAAGATAAAGATGGAGGCAAACCATAAGAGACTCTTAAATACAGAGAACAAACTGAGGGTTGCTGGAGGGGTGGGGGTAGGGGGATGGGCTAAATGGGTGATGGGCATGAAGGAGGGCACTTGTTGGGATCAGCACTGGGTGTTATATGTAAATGATGAATCACTGGATTCTACTCCTAAAGCCAAGACTACAGTGTATGTTAACTTATTTGAGAATAAAACAAACACACAACAAGGGAAAATGCATAGCAGACAGACTGCATACACACACACACACACACACACACACACACCCCACAGAAATATACCTATATCCATTGCCATTCCACTCTTTAGCTCTGATCTCTGAAAAAAAAATGCAGGTTTCTTTGGAGATTCATTAACTTAATTTTGCATCCAGGTGACAATTTTCTTTTCTGGCTTTGCAACCTACTATTTGTGTGATACTGTACAATTCACTAAATAAAATGTAAAAGTGGAGTGTTTCCTCTCTTGGCAGTTTCAGGTGAGGCCTCCAAGCTGAAAGTACCAGGTACTAAGTACCCCTGTGTTCTAATGGGAGGTTCTAGGCCATCTGAATAGGAGTTAGAAATAAGAGAATTCCAACATTGGTTCTTTGATCTTTAGCCCATCAAACCACAAACCATGTGGATTCTATAGGAATTTATCAATGATCATTTCCTTAAAGGAATTAGGATCCTGGTTATTCCCCTCTGCCCCATGGGGGAGAATGGGTGGTATTTTCCACACAGATGGGTGACACAGGCCCCCATGAGATCTTTTCAGAGCCTAGCATGTGCTCCTTGGTTGGGTTTCCTGATTTGTGATTGGAAAGGACTGGAGCAGCCTCAGCTGAAGGATGAGGAGACCGAATGAAGAAAAAAGAAGTGCCCTAGGCTCTTCCCTCAATGTGCTATAGTGATTAAGCACACAGGCTCTGAAGCACTCCTGCTTTTGTTCAAATCTCACCTCCACCAAGTATTAACTGCGTGTTGTGTGGTTGTGTAGCTTCATGGAAATAGTTTAAAGGAGCATTGTGAGAATGAGATGGACTGAAAGACATTAAGTGCTTAGAAGAGGGCTTGGCACATAGTAAGAGTTAGCTTTGATTATTACTTCTTTCTCACAGGCTGAGGTAGATATTTCTGAGGCCCCACAGAAGGAAGCTAGGTTTGAGTTATCTGGAAAGGGAGCCCAAATAAGAAGGTTGCTACAGGGCAAGGTGACATAATAGACATAATAGGGAGAGTCTCTGTGGGACATCTGGAAGCAGGGATGGAGGGAGATGTCATATGCAGGCAACTAGAGGAGACATAATGCAGCATGGAGTCTCAGCAGGGTCTCTGATAATACCAGTTCTCTTTGAAGAACCCTAAAGACACCCTAAAACTATTAACTTAAAGATCTACCCAGGGGCATGGATAGCTGAGAGAGCTACATGGTACAATTTCTTTTTTCTCCGTCCTTCCTCCACACCACAGAGAAGAGGAACAGCTTTGTGAATGGGGGAGGGATGCAAACGCCAGGAAGAATAATAAAATAAACCCAAACAAAGCTGCTCTTTTGCAATAACTTTATCTATAAAGTAGATAAGAGAGTGAAGCTTTGATATTGCTGTGGACTGAATATTTCCCCCCCTCCCACATTCATATGTTGAAGAACTAACCCCCCAATGTGACTGTAGTTGAAGAGAGGCTTTTTAGGAAGTAATTAAGGCTAAATAAGGTCATAAGATTGGGGCCCTAATCTGAATGGACTGATGATTTTATATGAAGAGGAAGAGAGAGATCTCTCTTTTTCTCTCTCTATGCCATAGGAAGACACTTCAAGAGGGTGACCATCTATAAGCTAAGAAGAGAGCCTTAACTAGGAACAAAATTGACTAGCACGCTGATCTCAGACTTCTCTGCCTCTGGAACTGTAAGAAAACAATTTCTGTTGTTTAAGCCACCCAATCCATGGTAACCCACTTTGACTAATACACATATTAAACTTTACAATGCCTGAAAAATTGGGCTATTCAGTGACACTATTCATTAGTGTCTAATAGTGGCTGGAAAAGCAATACTTTCAGCCCAAGATTTCATCCCATAGCAGGGAAGAAGTTTTTGCTGTAATAGACTTAAAAGGGCAGTGGTGGGAAGGAATGGACACATTTTTCATGAGTCTAGCTTTTCAATAATTTGGTTGCACACTTAACTACTTTGGACTCTGTTTCATTTCTTTGGGAGTATAAAGGAGTTGGACTAGATGGGATTCAAGTCCCCAGTGTGGCTCAGCCACATTACATTCAATGATTCATTTCCATTCATGTGAAAGGGCTTCAGATATTTTCCTGAAAGCAGTTTCTAAAAAGTAAATATGTTCAGTGTATTTCAAAAGGAAGATGGAGAGAAAAGGAGCACATTTTAGAGAACTAGAAGCCTTAGGGTTTCCAACCACAAACCAGACTTTTCTGAGGCCCAACACTATAGCCAGTACTAGCCATTTCATTTAAAAGAACCTTATTAGGGTTGGGTGCCTGGGGGGCCCAATTGGTTAAGCGTCCGCCTCTTGGTTTCATGATGTCACCATTTGTGAGTTTGAGCCCCGCTTGGGGCTCTGCGCTGATAGTGTGGAGTCTGCTTGGGACTCTCTCTCTCTCCCTCTCTTTCTGCCCCCTCCCCTGCCCACTCTTTCTCAAAATAAATAAATAAACTTTAAAAAAAGGACTTTACTAAAAACAAATGTCGTTTAGTAAAATTCCAATGATACCTGACTAACAGGTAGTCACCTAGAGTTCTCAAAAAATTTTCTTGGTAGCCTACAAGTAATTTTAGTAAATGTGAATTATAATGAACGTGTGCACACATGCACACACACGCACACACACACACCCAATGTCTCAACTGTGATGAATCTAGAACTCTTGAGCTTCTGGTTAATAAAACAAAACTCCTAGTTTCAAGCAAAAATACAGCTAAGTCATACAAGTTTTGAAAAGTCACTGTGGTATTCTGAAAGATGAGTAGAGCATTTCATATTCACTCTCAGGCAACTCATCCCAGTAGCTTTTCTTTAAAGATAATTATTCCTTTCCCACACCACATATGTCCCTAAGCTTGGGGAAATTGCAATTCCAATTTTAAAGGTCTGCCATGCACCGGTGGCAGGTTTAAAGACATTCCCTTCCAACATGTCAAAGTCTTAGGTTTCTGAGGAGGAGAAACCAATGAAAATGTACACTGTAAATTCCCAGTTAAAAAGTGCCTGCCTGCGTGAGGGCATTTTCACATTTCAATGTTGCCAACGATATGCAATTTGCAGCCTACATGTATAGAAATCTTCCCTGGTAGGCCTGCCCAAATCTAGAGCCAGGGTTATTAAAAAATCTTTGTACCCTTTTCACATAAATCTAGTGCTTCCTATACAAACATTTTTTTCATGTTGGAGTGATTCTAAAGCCTCTAATCCCATGGGTGTAATAGGACACCTCTCAATTATGCATCCTAGGGATGAGTAATTTCACAAGCTGAGGGAAAGAGATAAATGCATTAAAATGTTCTTGCAAAACAAATTTCTGGGAGAGAAAAAGATGAAAAAGGAAGTGAATATAGAAATTGAAGATTTACTTCATTGTGCAGAAAAGAATATTAGACCTGCCTTGGCAGAAGTGCTTAATTCATGATTCTGCACAAACAATCTGGGTAATAGCACTGCCAAAAGCCTTCCTAATATGCATGTACCTACCAAAGCTCTGCTCTGTCTCTGGCAACTGTAGAGGAGGAGACGTGTATAATAATCACATTTTGTAGTGAGTCATGGGTCAGAGAATCTGTGAGGAATTATCTCATTATATCATTTCATTCAGGATTAGTTCTATTCAGAGGCAGAGTAGTTGGTCACTTCTGGGCTTTTTGGCCTTGTGAGAAGCTATGTATTGAGGCCCTGATCTGTGGGAAGGCACATGGTAGCTAGATGTAGGCTGTGTTATGACACTCATAAGAGCCAGGGCTTCTATAGGCAAAGACAGATAACCATATAAAAGCAATATGTTCTGTCCTGGGTGAGAAATCTTAAAGATATGCAGAGGTAGATACAATCAGATTGTTGGCATGATTAAAGAAGGCTTTGTGGATGAGTAGACAAATTGAGCCTAAAAAAAAAAAAGGTAGATAGGCAGAGGTGAAGAGTGTCCTGGAGAGTTACTTCATGTGGGAGAAATGGAACCATAAATGCCCAGAGGTTTAAAGCATGGTTGGAGAAAACTTATATTATTAGATATAGCACTATGAAATTATTTTTGTGGATAAGAAATGATCAAATATCCCCAGCTTTGTAAGACACAAAGCTGCCATACCAGCACACTGGAAGACAAAGGTGGATATGTGGGTAGGAGCCACAAATCAGGAATCAAGCATGTCCTGGCAAGGTCTTTTCTAGTGAGGTATTTCCTTTAAACCTCATTAACAACACAGCATCTGCAATCTAAAGAATTATGAACCTTAGAATTTTCTAAGGAAGGGGACTTAGGAGAAACTTAGTTTAACTTCCAAACCCTGAATGACCCTTCATTGTCTGCTTTTATCATTCCAATGACAATGAATGTCCACCTAATTCAGTTAATTCTCTTTTGAGACAACTCTAGTGGTTTATTTCTTTATTCGTGTGTGTGTGTGTGTGTGTGTGTGTGTGTGTGTGTGTGTGTGTTTAATGTTGAACCAAAGATTAGTGTTACAGGCAACATTAAAACTTTGGCTCATCCCTTCAAATATTTGAATACACCAGATTAAATACAGCTCTTCCTCAATTTATGATGGGGTTATGTCCGATAAACCATTGTAAGTGGAAAATATCGTAAGTCAAAAATGCACTTAATACACCTCATCTACCAAACATTATAGCTTAGCCTAGCTACCTTAAAGGAGCTCATAATACTTACATAATGTACAATTGGGCAAAATCATCTAACACAAAGCCAATTTTTAATCAAGTGTTGGATGTCTCATGTAACTCTGAAAGTGAAAAACAGAAGAGTTGTATGGGGCACAGAATGGATGTAAAGGTATCAGTTATTTATCCTCCTAACGACAAGGCTGACGGTACTGTGGCTCGCAGCCCAGGATTACCGGAGAGGATCCTACTATATACCACTAGCCCAGGAAAAGATCCAAATTCAAAATTCAAAGTACAATTTCTACTGAATGTGCATTGCTTCTGCACCATCATACAGTAAAAAAAAAAAAAAAAAAATTAAGTCTAACCACCGTAAGTCAAGGACTACCTGTGGTCCCTTTCTTTTATTGCTTAACTTTTGTGATTTAATTTCAGGCTCCTCCTTCACTCATATGAGGACTTTAATAGACAAAACAGATGAACATAAGGGAAGGGAAACAAAAATAATATAAAAACAGGGAGGGGGACAAAACAGAAGAGACTCATAAATATGGAGAACAAACAAATATGGGAGGGGTTGTGGGGGGGGTGGTAAATGGGTAAGGGGCACGAAGGAATCTACTCCTGAAATCATTGTTGCACTATATGCTAACTAATTTGGATGTAAAATTTAAAAAAAGAAAAAAAAAGAAAAAAAAAAGAAAAAGAAAAAGAAAATTTCAGGCTCCTCACCTAGTTGGTCTAAATTTGACATGCTCCAAATTGTGAAAGTTTCTCTGAAAGTTCAACATTTAACATGACACATTATTGGGGCACCTGGGTGGCTCAGTTGGTTAGGTGACTGACTGCAGATCAGGTCATGATCTCACAGTTCATGGGTTCGAGCCCCACGTTGGGCTGTTTGCTGACAGCTCAGAGCCTGGAGCCTGCTTTGGATTGTGTCTCCCTCTCTCTCTGCCCCTCCCCTGCTTGCGCTCTGTCTCTCTGTCTCTCAAAAATAAATAAATGTAAAAAAAAGTTTAACATGACACACTATCTAGAAATTGTATGCCTATATCCAGCCATCTTCTTAATAGGTTTTCTGATTAATACATAATAACATAATTAAATTTTCTTGGCAATTGCTATGCAAAGCAGAATCATATTGAGTTTACTGTCAGCTAAATCCTAATTCATTTCCTACCCAGGCTAAGCCGTGAAACCCATATTGTATAGCTGTACAAATGTACCACATTTAGGACTTTTTATTAAATTCCTGTTAGATGGCACGTAGGCAGAGTTAGTCCCTTATTTTGACCTGTAAGTTCACTATTCTTTCAGTCAACATATTATCTATTGCTCTCCAATTTTTCTTCTACAGGTTTGATCAGCATACAACAATGTCCTTTAATAAAACTACTTAATAAGCTGGGGCTCTGAAATACACCACCAGATCATTAGCTGGTTTCACACAAACTATTTAGAAAATAACATTTATGGAAGTCACCTAATCTTGCTGTAATTTAGCCAATAATAATTTCTTAATCTCATTTATAGGGATAACAAGATATATTTGTCAGATATCTTGCTGAAATACAGGATGTATTTCCCGTGCTTTCAGTATTCTCCATTTTCTAAGTTTCCTCTCAAAAGTATTATCACAACTTTTGCTGAATGGGCTGTTTCTACAATGCCTTTGTAAAATGAAAGTGGGGTAGAATATAGGGCCACCTCCTATTACCCAGTAGGACCCTTTCAAACCAGTTACCACGTGAATTATGTCTAGGCCCCAACACCAATGATACAAAGGTCAGCAAACTTTTTTCTGTAAAGGGCCAGATAGTCAGTATTTTAGACTTTGTGGGCTACCTGGTCTCTTGCAAATACTCAGCTCTGTCATTGTGGAGCACAAGTAGCCGTAGACAGTACTGTCTACTAACCAAATGGGTGTGGCTGCATTCCAATGAAACTTTATTTACAAAAACAGGCAGCAAGCTGGATTTGGCCCAAGGCAGGAGTTTGCTGACCCCTGTATTAACATATTAGTATTGCTGGAAGGGGAGGTGAGCAGGGGATGGGCTAAATGGGTGATGGGCATTAAGGAGGGCACTTGTGACGAGCACTGGGTGTTGGATGTCAGTGATGAATCAATGAAGCTGATATTACCTTAGAGGCTAACTAACTGGAAGTTAAATAAAAACGTGAAACAAGCGAAAATATATTAGTATTAACACACTGTCAGGGATCATATCTGTAATATCTGAAAATACAGAGAAGTCTAAAAAATGACAACTATTGGTGTAAAAAAATCAGGAAAATAATCTGAGGATGATAATCTTTCTGTGCAGAGAGCTACCCACTTCAAGGAGTCACTATGGACAGCTGAGAGCTTTAAAAAGGAAAGAATAGATGATAACATCCATCTGCAAGAGAGTAGGCCCAGCAGCAAATGTAAATTTAATCTATTTTGCACTTTTGCTGAGGTTTGGGACAGGTTTCAGTATTGGTATTACCCAGATATCACATTCAATTCTCTAGAGGCCTGATTTGAAACAAAGAAGCAGACAGCATTCAGCTACCACCAACTTGAGGTATTTTTTTTTTTTTTTAATCTTGGCTGGTGACAGTTAGAAGGCCTTGGGCATATGTACGTAAAAGAGTATTTAAAGAAACGTGGCAAACTCTTGTTCAGTAAAGCTTGACCTATGTGCTCACAAAGTACAATGTGAATATAAAAATAAACAAATGGAACTTCCTCCTGGGGGAAGAATTGGCCCGTCACATGAACTGAAACGGGAACTGAAAGATTCTTTTGGGAAGGACATTATTGTACACTTGTATGGAGTTCATACACCATCTTTCTTCAGTTTATAAAACACCATAGATTGTAAGCTGCACAGCTGATTTAATAATGGCCATACAGGAAAGAAACCCAAGCAAACTATATTAAATGTTCCCGTCAATTGTAGACTATATCCTGGCTTTAGAAATTTAGAGAGTGAAAAAGAGCATTATAACATGGAAGAAACGTCTCATGTGATCTCTCCACTGTCCCCTCCCCACCCCAAACCAAAAGCACACACCTTGGCTTTAGGGAAAAATAAGACAAGCAATAGCCTATCACTCATCCTTCAGGAATAATGCAGCATAAATGAACTTCATTGCTTTGTCCTAACTTGTCTATACTGAGATGAAATCTTACATTTGGATTGTTTTTAAGTGGACATGAAACTATTAAAGATTTTTTTAAAAATGAACTTTTATTTTAGAACAGCTTCAGATTTATAGAGTTATTTCAAAGATAGTATAGAGGGTTTTAAGGTACCCCACACCCAGTTTTTCAATATGGTTCTTTTTTGTTGTTATTGTTAACTTTAAGAGTTGTTTGTAATTTTAGATACAAGTTTTTTGTTGTTGTTGTTTTTCAAGTAATCTCTGCACCCAATGTGGGGCTCAAATGTACAATCCTGAGATCAAGAGCTCCATGCTCCATCAATTGATTGAGCCAGCCAGGTGCCCCTAGATACAACTTCTTTATCAGAGGTATGTTTTGCAAATATTTTCATCCAGTTTGTGGTTTGTCTTTCTTTTTCATAACTGTGTCCTAATTTCCTTTTTCTCTTCTAGGATCCCATCCAGGATACCACATTAAATTTAATTGTCATGTCTCCTTAGGCATCTCTTGGTTTTAACAGTTTCTCAGATTTCTCTTGTTTGCGATGCCCTTGACAGTTTTGCAGATTATTGGTCAGATATTTTCTACAATCTCTCCCAAATGGGATTTGTAATACATTAAAAGTCTTCTGCTGCTTTCTGTGTTCCATTCTAGGATCCTCCGCACTCTGAGACGATTTCTTAAAAATTGTGTACATCAAGATGGAGTCTTTGTGCTATAAAAGTCAGTGGGTTTTGACAATGTCTAACATCTTGTATTCACCACTATTACATCATACTTTACAGCCCTAAAAGTAGCTTTGCTGCCCTAAAATTTCCCCTGTGTTTTCCCCAGCCAGAAGACCTTCTCTGCCACCTACTGAACCCCTGGCAACCACTCATCTGTTTATTAGCACTACAGTTTTGCCTTCAAACTGTCATACACTTGTGGAAACATACAATAAGTAGCCTTTTCAGACTGGTTTCTTTTATTTTGCAATATGCCTTTAAGGTCCCTCTATGTTTTTTTGTCATGACTTGATAGCTCATATCGTTTTGTCCCTGAATACTACTCCATTTAATGGCATACCAACTTTATTTATCTTGTTACCCATCGAAGGAAATCGTGGTTGTGCGCAGTTTTGGATGATCATAAGTAAAGACTTTCTAAACATTCGTATGAATGTTTTTGTGTCAACGTAAGTTTTCAATTCATTTGGGTAAATACGACGTAGGAGCACAATTGCTGGATCTCATGATAAGCCTATGTTTAGCTTTGCAAGAAACCGCCAAAGTATTTTCTGAAGTAGCTGTACCATTTTGCATTCTACAGGGAATGATAGCTCCTGTTGCTCCGTACAAACTGTTGTCGTTGTCAGTGTTTTAAATTTTTGCTATTCTAATAAGTTTGTGGGGACGTCTCATTGTTGTTTGTAATTCCCTAATAATAAATAATACTGAGCATATTTTCACATGCTTATTTTCCATCTGTATATCTTCTCTGGTCACATGTCTCTTCAGATATTTTTTTTTTTGCCTATTTTTAAATTGAGCTATTTCTTTTCTTCTGGTTGAATTGAATGTTCTATTTGTGTATTTTAGATAAGAGTCCTCTATCAGAAGTATCTGTTGCAGATATTCTCTCCCGATCTGTGGCTTGTCTTCATATTCTCTTGACATTGTCATTCACAGAGCAGAAGTTTTTCATCTTAATGAAGTCGAGCTTGTCAATTATTTCTTTCATAGATCGTGCTTTGGTGTTGTGTCTAAAACATCTTTGCCATACCCAAGGTTATCTAGATTTTCTCCTATGTTATCTTTCAGGAGTTTTATAGTTTTGCATTTTATATTTAGGTCTATATTATTTGGAGTTAATTTTTTGTGAAGTGTGTAAAATCTGTGTCTTGATTCCTTTTTTTTTTTTTTTTTTGCATGTAGATGTTCAGTTGTTTTGCATCATTTGCTGAATGGATTGCCTTTTCATCCCCTTGATAGTACCATTCGATGAACCAAAGTTTTAAATTTTGATCAAGTCCGGTTTATTTTATCTTTTGTTCCCTGTGCTTTTAAGATTCCATTGCCAAATCCAAGGTCCTGCATATATGCTTCTGTATGTTCTTTGAATAATACTATAGCTACAGACTTTAAATTCGGTCTTTGATTCATTGTGAGTTAATGATAAAGGTGCATGATAAAGGTCTAATTTCATTCTTTTGCATGTGGATATACAGTTTTCCAGAACAATTTGTTCAAGAGACCATTATTTCCCTTTTGGATGGTCTTCCCATTCTTGTCAAAAATCAATTGACCATAGATTGATAGACCATTGAGTTTATTTTTATATTCTCAGTTCTATTGTATTTGTCTATTTTTATACCAAAACGACAGTTTTGATTACTGTAGCTTTTTAGTAAATTTTGAAAGCAGAAGTGTGAATCCTTCAAATCTGTTCTTTTTCAAACATGCTATTACTTTCTGGGTCCATTGAAACTCCATATGAATTTTAGCTTGGGATTGTCCATTTTGCCAAAAAACATCACTGTGATTTTGAAACCGGTTGGTAAAATGCTGACATTTTGCCCTGTTAATTAGAGAACACTCTAACTGGAAGCTGGGGAGAAAGGAGGATGACTGTGTTCTCAGATGCACCAGCCTGGAGTGGCATTTCTGTTCCACTAATCTGGAAGAGGGAGGAGGGAACCTCAGATTCTCGTTGTTCTTAGTGAGTTTTAGTAGATTTTCTTGAATAAGTGTTTCTTCATTTGCTGTGTGCCCTTAGGACCATTTCCACAAACTTTAAATGGTTGTTTCTTTTAAAATATTTTTTTCCAGTTTTACTGAAAAGTGGGTCCACAGTGCTCCTCACACTATCATGTTGCAAGTGGAATTCTCTTTAAATATGATTTTAAAACATTTATAATTTATTAAGCTCTCCAGAGAGCAGATTTATCCCTTCACGGAAAGCCAGTTTGAGTTATGAACTTGTTCTTAAAAGAATGATATGTATAGCCCCTCAAGTAATCACACATCGGCCTGTGGCATTTTTTTCAACAAAATCAAAGCTTTAAGTGTTTTTTATAAAATTTGTGTCTTTTTGGTGAACTGGTTTGACTTTTGTAATTCGAACATTTTAATTGAAGCACTTTTTTTACAAGGACAGAAATGCAAATAAATGTAATTTGATTAATTTTATAAAATATATTTCCATTTTTATTACATTTATAACACATTAATATATATTTGTTATTAAAGGTTTAAACAATACACTTCTGTATCCCTATAGAACTTTAATGCATTTATATATATTTACTGTATGTGCAATCATAAAATAAATGCATCTTTTTTTCTGCAACTTATCTTTTTCACTTCATAAGAGATCTTAGAAAACTTTGTTATTTGATATAGATCTTCCTCATATTTATCTTTAATAGCTGTAAACTATTTCATAAGGTGGATTGCCTTTTTTTTAGTTAAAATTTTTTAATGTTTATTTATTTTTGAGAGAGAGAGAGAGAGAGAGAGAGAGAGAGAGAGAGGAAGAGAGAGAAAGACACAGAATCTGAAGCAGGCTCCAGGCTCTGAGCTGTCAGCACAGAGCCTGATGCAGGGATTGAACCCATGAATGACAAGATCATGACAGCCAAAGTCAGATGCTTAACTGACTGAGTTACTCAGGTGCCCCTAAAACACTTCTCTACTGATAGACATTTAGGTTTCTTTTTTAAAAAAAACTTTTATTATAATTATTGCTAATTAGAATTTATTGAACACTCTTCACCTCTGTGTATTTGGGTTCCACTACATGTAACAGAAACTTCAAATAATAAGGTAAGTTCTAAGTCCCTCCCCCTGCTTTACCTCTAGTATACACTTACCAAGATGCTCAGAGGTTGGGTTAGCTGATGATATTATTGAAGTTTGAATAGGTCTGGGTTAAAGATTCTGTGATTTCTTAGTCTTTCCTTCAGGGTCACAGAAAGGCTGTTCCAGCTTCAGACCTCTCCTCCATATCCCTGGCAGAACAATGAAAAAATACAACATGAAAATAGGGCCTATGACCTGTTAGGTGCTTTCCTGAACACCCTGCTGTTGTTGGCTGAATTGTGCTTCCCCCTACAAATTCGTATTTTGGATTCCTAATACCCAATATCTCAGCATGTGATTGCGTTTGGAAACAGAGTCTTTAAAAAGGTTATCATGTTAAAATAAGATCATTGTATTTATTTTTATGTGACTCATTTCCTTATATGAAGAGGGGACTAGGACAGACACACACAAAAGGAAGGCCATGTGAAGATACAAGGAGAAGTATCCATCTTACAAGGCAATGAAAGAGGCCTTGGTAGAAACTAACTCTGCATACACTTTTGTCACAGACTTTTAGCCTCCATCATTGTGAGAAAATAAATATCTGTTGTTTAAGCCAGCCGCTCAGTGATATTTTTTTGTTTGTTTACATCACATTAACTAGCGGTATGTCACCTGGCTATCCTTAGATGCAAGAAAGGCTGAGAAATATGATTCTTTTCTTACTGAGTACATTGCTTCCCCTATCTATACCAAGATTCTGATACTAAGGGAAGGGAGCCTAATAAATAATGGGTATTCACTGCTTCTAAATTCCAAGGTCTTTACTTTTATAATCTTACTTAATCCGCATAAGTCTAAAATATTTTACAGAGATATAAATCAAGGAGTCAAATAAAAACTCACCTGATTGGACCACACTGTCTGATAGAATGCTCAATCTAAGTTATCTCAGTATTTTTCTCCCCATTATAAGTAATATCATTTTTAAATTCCTAATACATACACTTTTTTGTATTTGATAAACTCGATTTTTAGAAACTAGATTTTTAGGATTCCTAGGATCATAACTACTATAATTCATGTTGTTACTCTTTAAATAAGAATGTGCTAGTTAAATTGCTTTCTTAAAAGGCATTGTCAGATGATACTCCCACCAACAGTTTATAAGTGTCCGTTTTCTCTCCAGTGCTGGGTATTAACAATCTTACAAATATTTTGCTAATCTAATGAGTCAAAAAAGGATATAACATTATTTTTAAATCTCCCTTATTATCAGGGAAGTAAAACATCTTTTCATACATTGATTGACCATTTGTATTTTTGTTCTTTTATTCATTTTTCTATTTGGTTATCCTTTCATATTTATTTATAGGGGCTCTTGATATATTCTGAGTATTAATCCTTCTTATATTTGCTTTATATACTGTTTCCCAATTATAATTTGTCTTAACTTTGTTTAAGGAATTTTTCTCAAAACAAATCCTGAATATTTTTGTGATGAATTCTGATATTTATATTTTTCCTAGGAAAATCTTCTCCAATCACAGTTATACATATGTATATATACCTACGGGTCATCTTAGTTTTATAATTGTTAGTTTGTGGTTTTTATTTGAGTTTAACACTTAGCTCTTTTACCTACCTGGAATTTTTTTATATGCATTGCCTGAGGCAGAAATCTAACTTTATTTTTTTACAGACATTTGGCTGATTGTCCCAGTGTTATCCTTGATGTTGTTAATCTCATAATTTTTACAAAAATATAAAGATAATTTTTAATCTACGTAACATGCTCCTTATGATCTTTTGCTATACAGGAATTTTTGTACCAAAACATCATAATCTTATTTCATTTACATGTAAATCTGAAGATGGAAAACACGTTTTGGTAGTTTTATCACTAAAATGTTTGTACTCTTTCCTCAGTTTATGGCAAAATTCTTTTTCACCAGTAGTTTTAACATTATGATTGTATTGTTTATGAGGTACGTATTGCCTTTGGGGGGATTTTCAAGTGGTTGGCGAAAGTGCCTATTTGACTTTTCCACTGAAACTTTTATACCAGAGTTATTTTTGGTTCCCATCTGTCAGCAGATTGAGATGTTTGATGGAAACCACTTTATCTCAAAGATTTATTCAATCCCTTTAGCCATTTGAAAAATGAAGGTTAATCACAAAACACAAAGAGTCAGTATAGTTTTATTACTTAAGAGCATCCCACTGGAAGGGTTAATATGTCCACATTACAGAAAAAAAGAAGGCTCATAATTCCTAGAGAATTAACTGGAAGAGAGGAACAGCCTGACCCAGAGAAATCCCTCCAGGGTCCTGGAGAAGTTCCAGCATTCTGAAGGTTGGTACTCAAGCTAGCCTGTGTTTTGAGCCACTTTATCTGATACTTGAAGTTGGAAGACTCAGTATATATTTAATGCTGCATATCTAAAAATACCTTTCAAGTTTACTTAGAAATTTAGGCAGGAGAATGACTTTTTCGGGAGAAGGGAATTAGGGGATTCTTTTAAAGCAATTAGAAAAATGAAATGAATAGTCAGGTATAAATGTTCTTCAAAGTTAATACTCACTAGAACCTGGGAAATTTGGCTGTAAATATCCCTGCTTTTTTGATAAATTGAAATCTGCTTTATCTGCATTAGAAGGAATGCAATAGATGTTTCTACAATGAAAATAAAGGATAATTTGTCTATTGTGTAAATTGAACATGTATATATTTGATTTTCTTAAGACGAGATTTACTTGTATATGTTTTTCTGTAAACTTGGGAACATTGATTTATTCTGTTAATACTGCTGGTTACAGACCAATCTATCTCCCTAACTTCATACTAGTCTATTTCTTTTTTTTTTAATTTTTAATGTTTATTTTTTAGAGAAAGAGAGAGTATGAGTGGGGAGGGGCAGAGAAAGAGGGAGACACAGAATCTGAAGCAGGCCTCAGGCTCTGAGTTGTCAGCATAGAGCCCCATGTGGGGATCAAACCCACAAACCGTTAGATCATGACCTGAGCTGAAGTCAGTCGCTTACCAGAGACACCTAGGTGCCCCCACCCTACTCTATATCTAATGTATGTGCATTGTTTCAGAGTCAAGGTATCTGACAGGAATATCATGTACTAAAAACAAACAAATAAATATGAGTTAAAGACTGTTACTTAGAATGAAGAAGTAATTCACATTTTTTAAAATGGTTATTTATTTTGAGACAAAGAGAGCAAGTGTGAGCAGGGGAGGGACAGAGAGACAGAAAGAAAGAGAGGGAGATAGAGAATCCCAAGGAGGCCCCTCACTGTCAGTGCAGAGCCCTACGCAGGTCATGATCCCACGAACTGTGAGATCATGACCTGAGCCAAAATCAAGAGTTAGATGCTTAACAGACTGAGCTCCTCAGGCCCCCTGTAATTCACATTTTTTAAAAGATGAATTATGAACTATTAGTATGAACATTAGGAATTATAGTATGTAGATGAATTTGTGTGAGTTTCTGGGATAGATACCTATTTAAATTTTTAATAAGCACTTCCCACTCTGCCTTTTATTTCCCTGATTGTCTTTATCCAGCAGTTCATACTTTGCAAACTCTCTCCTTATTGCTGGGGTTGCAAAAAACTATCATGAATTAAATATGTTGTCTATGGAGGATAGCTAATCCATAAGCCAACATCATGTAAAACAGCTTAATCTTGACCTTCTTTGACAGTTGTCATAAAAATTGCTTCAATCCAGTCCTCTCTGATCACCACAGCCTGTACAGCTTCTCAGAGCAAATCCTTTCCTATGATTTGCATAAGGAAGTTCTAAGCTCATGGTTACATGTCATGTCTTCTACTTTCAGGTAAGTGAAAAGAATAGCTAATATAAACCCCTTGCTTAAAAAACACTAGGTGTTCCTATACTTTTAAATGAAAGTCAACAAAACAAAAACTGAACAACTCAACAACCTTCTACAGAAAACTCACATCTCAGAACAAGCACTCTTGCAAGAGAGGGGTATACTGAAAAGATCTTAGACTTCAGGCTATATGGATGTTGGATTGAATCCCAGGCCCCCACCTGTATATCAAGGGAATTTGGCAGCAACGGATTTAACTTTTCCGTATCTGTTTTCTCATCCTGAAGTGAAGTTGCAAATGCCTAAGTCATAGACTGTTATATGTAATAGGAGATTTACCATATAGAAAGCCCTAGGCATAGTACCCAGCAAGAGGGCCTTTCAGTTCTAGAAAATCCATTCCCTGACTAGCTTTTCCTCCCTCGGTTTTTACTTAACACTGAGTTTTGCAGAGTTTTTAATACTGTAATTTCCCAAACTGTACTGAAATAGGTAGGATTCAGGATAGAGGACAGTAAGGCAGATAGCCTAGGGAGGTTGAGTAGGGAGGATTTAGCTATCTGGAGAGAAATAGGGCTTTATGAAGTTTTTGAAAAGTGAATTACAGCATGTTGTTAGCAATCATGAACACTTCTAAGAATACTGGTGATTTTATGTGTCACCGTGAACTTGAATGCACTAAGGGATGCCCATATAGCTGGTAAACATTATTTGTGGGTGTGTCTGGGAGGGTGTTTCGTGAAAAGATTAACATTTGAATCGGTAGACTTGGTGAAGATTACTCTTACCAATGTGGGTGGGCATCATCCAACCTATTTAGGGCCTGAATAGAACAAAAAGGCCGAGGAGGATGATGTTCTCTCTCTGACCTGAAACATCCATCTTCTGCCCTTGAACATTGGAGTTCCTGGTTCCTGGATCTTATAACATTGGTTTCCCCTATTCTCAGGCCTTCAGACAATAACTGAATTATACCACTGGCTTTCAAGGTTTTCCAGCTTGCAAAAGGCAGATCAAGGAGTCCCTAGGGCTCCATCATCACAGATAATTCTTTTTTTAAGTCATTCAATCAACCTCTTACTATGGAAATAAATTTCAGCGACTTGGACTCTCGACCTTGATTCCTCTAAACAAAAGGCCCCATGACTTGATAGTATGATTTAACCATAGGAAGTGTATTGCGCAAAAAGCTTTATGCAGTACAACATAGAGAACAAGCTCTAGTTAAGGCAATAATATAGGGAAGGATGGTGTGCATATACATTTGTCCAGAGAAGCTCCTTAACTTTAAAATTATGCGTTGGAACTAGAACATTTAAAAACTTCAAATAGACTCCAAATGAAAAATAATGACAGAAATTAATTAGAGCTGGAGAAAAACTAATATCGCTTACTCAAAAAGCATGTACTAAGAATGCAAGGGAACAGATAGTTTACACATTCAGACTATGTTTAATGAGGTTTCAAGAAAGCACTCTATTTAAAAATTGGTAGCATGTTTTGGTTATGTTGGCAGAGTGTCACTCTGGTGTCTTCTTTTTGAATCTGACTGCAGATCTAATTTTTGCTATGTCAAAGAGACCCTCAATTGCTTTTTAAATCCTCTTCTAAAAGCATTTCTTCATTTGGCTCTAAATGTACAGTTGACCCTTGAACAATGGGTTTGAACAGTGCAGGTGCACTTACACCTGGATCTGTGTGTGTGTGTCTGTGTGTGTGTGTGTGTGTGTGTGTGTGTGTGTGTGTTTTATAAGTATGGCACTATCAGTGTGTTTTCCTTATAATTTTCTTAACATATTTTCTTTTTCATAGCTTACTTTATTGTAAGAATACACTCTGCAATACATAGAATATACAAAGTTCGTGTTAATCAAGTGTAATGTTATTGGTAAGACTTACAGTCAACAATAGTCTATTAGTAAAGTGTTTGGGGAGTCTGATTTAAACTCAGATTTTCAACTGTGTGGGCAGCTGGTGCTTGTAAGCCTCATGTTATTTAAGAGTCAACTGTATATACAATCAATCCAAAGTACACTGCATTTTAGGAAGAGATAAATTATAGTATGAGTATCTATTATTTTAAATCTACTATATTTACCAAATATTTTTGACTCATTATGTTTTAGGCATCAATATTTATTAATACGAAATTTTATGTGTATACTACTGTTAAACTTTTACATTATGTTGTAATATGTTTGAGTATAATTTTAAGAACGTAAGAAAAGATTAAGACAGGTGATGAACTCTGAGAAAGTTTTCTCATTTCATATAAAGGGGAACTTATGGAGGTCAAGCTTTTCCAACAACTTCGTCCTCTACATAGATAATGGCTTTGGGGCATCTGGGTGGCTCAGTCAGTTAAGTGTCCAACTCTTGATTGTAGCTCAGGTCATGATCTCAAGGGTTCATGAGTTCGAGCCCTGCATCAAGCTGTGTGCTGATAGCATGGAGCCTGTTCGGGATTCTCTCTCTCCCTCCCTCTGTGACCCTCTCCTGATTGCTGTCTCTCTCTCTTTCAAAGTAAATAAACTTAAAAATTTTTTAAATAAATAGATAATAGCTTTTCTGAAGTATAAGCTGAAGTATCAATTTTTTTTTAATTTTTTTTTCAACGTTTATTTATTTTTGGGACAGAGAGAGACAGAGCATGAACGGGCGAGGGGCAGAGAGAGAGGGAGACACAGAATCGGAAACAAGCTCCAGGCTCTGAGCCATCAGCCCAGAGCCCGACGCGGGGCTCAAACTCACGGACCGTGAGATCGTGACCTGGCTGAAGTCGGACGCTTAACCGACTGCGCCACCCAGGCGCCCCAGAAGTATCAATTTTTTAAAATAGTTCAAAGCTGGTTAAAAGTAAGTTGTTATTTTCACAACCTCACCACACAGAATTTTATATTATACTCCATTACTTACCCATAATCATATAACATTAAAGAAGAGAAGAAAATGGACTAGCATCTTTTAAATATTTTAATTAAAACTTAGGAGGCTGGGGGCCTGGGTGGCTCAGTCGGTTGAGCGTCTGACTTCGGCTCAGGTCATGATTTCACAGTTTGTGAGTTTGAGCCCCGCATCAGGCTCTGTGCTGTCAGTTCGGAGCCTGGAGCCTGTTTCGGATTGTGTGTCTCCCTCTCTCTCTGCCCCTTTCCAGCTCATGCTCTGTCTCTCAGGAATAAATAAATGTTAAAAAAAAAACAAAAAAAACAAAAAACAAAAAAAACCCCAAAACTTAGCAGGCTGATTTCTCATCAGAAGAATGAAGAATGTGAGTCAACGAGAGACTCTTAAAGGCTTGCTATTACTTCCTCCTCTATGTTCCCAGAGAATTTTCTGTACTTTGTATCTAGACATCATGTACATCATACTAAAATTGTTTGTATACCTACCAATTTATCTTAAGAGAATGCTAGGCCCTCAAAGAGAGAGACAATGTTATTATTTTTTAATACTTCTGGTGTACTTAACATGTTGAATGAATGAATGAATAACTCTACTTATGAAGGAGTATAAACATGATTTTGATAAATTACAGAAAAATTTATGACTATGATCCATAGTAAAAAAAAACCCACAATTTTACATTAGGATGCAAAATACAAATGTCTATCTTGCTATCTTTCTCTGGTTATCTATCTAAAACAAAAGAGTTGCCAATAAATACTCCTCCTTACTCTGGGCACCATTCTCCTATTTTCTATTCTAATCTATTTTATTTTTTAATAAAGTTTATTTATTTATCTTTGAAAGAGAGAGAGCATGCATGAGCATGGGAGGGGCAGAGAGGGACAGAGAGAATTCCAAGCAGGCTCTACATTATCAGTTCAGAGACTGACACAGGGCTCAAACCCACAAACTGTGAGATCATGACCTGAGCTGAAACCAAGTGTGGGACGCTCAACCAACTGAGCCACCCATGCACACCTCATCTATTTCATTTTTTAAAGAGGATTGTCAATGAACTAAGTTGATTTTATAAACCAGGTGAGTCATGACCTGTAGTTTAAACAACAGATTTGTGGGGGAAGAGAAAAATAAAAGTATCAATTTATCCCTAATTTAACTTACATACAGGAAACTAATAGAAAACAGGTATATAGATATTGGGCGTTTCATAAAATGTTCTGGAAATTCTGACAGAACATACAAGATACTTGAGTGTAAATTTCTGGAGAAGGCTTCAGAGAAGTTTAATTCCACTTGAGCCTTAGTATTTTAGAATTTACATGTAAAGAGAGAAGCTGAACATTCTAAGGTGTATAGTAGATGAGAACAAGAGCAGAGAAAGGAAGCAGAGAGCAAACAACTATAACCTGAGGAGATGTAACCACAACCATAAGGATCTTGACAGATGGTCTAAGAGAGATAAAATGGATTGAACACTGGACTGAGGACTCCATTAAGATTTCAAGCCATATACTTTCTATATTTACATTTGATATATATATATATATATATATATATATATATATATATATATATATCAATGTAGCATCATTAAGCAACATAGCAATATTTTTCCCTTTGGTGAAAAAGAATATATGCAGGGAACACAATTAGCCTTTTGAAAAAAAATTTTAAATACTTTTAAAAAGTTTATTTATTTAGAGAGAGAGAGTGCATGTGCATGTGTGGGAAAGAGGCAGAGAGAGACGGAGAGAGAAAATCTCAAGCAGGCTCCATGCCGTCAGCCCAGAGCTTGATGCACGGCTCGATCCCACGAACAATGAGATCATGACCTGAACCGAAATCAAGAGTCAGACGCTTACCTGACTCAACCACCAGGTGCCCCTAGCCTATTTTTTTTAATGTTTATTTGTTTTTTAGAGGGGGGTTGGGGCAGAGAGAGGGAGGGACAGAGGATCTGAGGCAGGCTCTGTGCTGACAGCAGGGACCCAATGTGGGGCTCAAACTCAGGAACCGTGAGGTCATGACCTGAGCTGAAGTTGGATGCTTAACCACCTGAGCCACCCAGGCGCCCCAGAATTAGCCAACTAAAGTGCCATGAGGAAGGTGATAAAGATCAGGCTAGTTCAGAAACAGTTGTAAAAAAGGTGCTTGATGATTTCTGAAGCTGAACAATGAACGGAATTAACCCTTACTGGTGTGAGCCTGGCTCACTGGAGAAATGTTAGCAGCAATGACAGGCATGGAGACATTGGGAATAATGGTCTGTTTTAGTGGGCTGATTGGAGTGTTTTTGAGGTTCCCTCATAATTGTATATTTCAATATCCAATCTTCTTCTACACTGGAATGATTAATAGTTACTTTTAGCTAAAAGTTTTTAATCTCTTTGACAATTGGCAGTTTGTTCACCTCTGGCATGACATAACATCAAGATGTAATTTTAAAGCTAAGAATGATTCCTATTTGCATCCTTGGAACAAGGCTAAACTTCAGTGTCTAGGTAGTCTGTTAGCAAATAGGCAAATTAGATAAAAACCAGATTGCTCTGGATATGGCTCTCCCAATCTCATGGTTGACCATCATGGAGATTCAGCATATAATCCTAGGCTCAAACAAACAAACAAACACCTTAGCTCCCTCAAAATAAAAGAACAAAATAATTCCAACAAAACCAACTATATCATGGAAATATTTAGAAAACTATATGAAACTTGACTGAAGTTACTTCTTTCCTTCACAATAAAAAAAAATTACTGGCCTTGAGCATGATTTTCGAAGACCATTATTTTTCTATCCATTAGGTTTCAAGCTTCCTCTACAATACTGTCCTCGTTTCCCACCACTTCCGCTTCTTTCTTTATTTAAGTCACTAAACCAAGAAAACACAAGAATTGCCTCTGTTAGATACATTTGGCAAAAACTAAATCCAACAGATACAGAAATGTAACAGAGAGCACTGTTTTATTTTAATTCTTTAAACACTCAAGTCACACTCTTGTTGAGCCACAGAATATTCATTGGGTGCTATTTGCATGACTAGTTTTATAATTTGGGATCCATCCATTTGAACAAATCAGAAGTTTTATAAATAATACCTTTCTATGCTTGAGTCACTTTAAAACCGTGATTTTATGTGAAATGGCAATATCTATTTGGCTAATTTGTTTTTTTTTCTCAGAGTGAAAAGACAACCATGATGAAGGTAACAGTCAATACAATAGAATAAACATTAATATTTACAGGATTACTGTTATAGTGTGAATGGCAGTATCCTACACAGAGAAGGAATGCACATCTTACAACCTTAGAATGCGTTCAGATGTTTGGGGTGTAGGACATATTATAACACTGCATAATTACAAAGTACCTTTCTTGATAGAATCTATTTCATATGTTCTCCTAGTTTCTTCGGTGTTGCTACAAAGATACATAACTCTATTTGTGAGGTGATGTGTAACTTGGCAAATTCCTACTAAGTCCATGTGAGTTGAAGAAAGGAGAACAAAAACTAAGTTAGCTGAGCAGATGTTTGTGTGTGAGAGGCCTCTACTGTTCGTGACCTGCAGGACTGGTATAAAGAAGGATTTCAGACACCAATGTATAGCGTTACAATAGGTTCTGTCCCATTGCAGGAGTTAATATTTCAAAATATCCTTATTGAACGTCAGCTGATGTTCTGTTAAGAGCCACCTTTTTTTGTTCTAGGTCCTCTGAATATAATTGGGAATAATGACAATTATTAGGAATGTAGGAAAAACTGAGACACCAGTCATGGATGCTTAAAACATTGCAAGAACAAATTTACTCCCTTCAGGTAAAACAAAATTAGATCTCAGAAGCGTTGTTACTTCCGTAATCCCATGTAGATTACGTAAAATTCCCATGTGGGGAATTTACGAATCCCATGTGGATTCGTAAGAACATCTAACATAGTATTCTTCCCAGATGACAATAAATCCTATAAAGAACTAATTATTCACAATCTAGTCACTCTCTCTGCAAGTTCTTTCCATTAAGTTTAAATGATAGAAAGGGAAAAGGTAGTGCTAACTATGACAGATTCCAAGACCATAACATCATGAAAGTGGTTTAATTTTAGATAAGAGTCTGAAAAATGCATTCGAATCATGACAAGGGAAATAATTCCAAGGCGCTCGAAATGTGATACTACCGCTGATTGCTGAGAATGTAATTATTATAAAGAGTCAACAGTGAGTCTGCACTAAAATGTAATTTAGACGATCTTTCCGCATGAGTAACACAAAAAGGAGAATAAAAAAACAACTTTGCTAAGACTCCTGGAGAAAATATTCAAATGAAGCAACAACAGCAGTGAAAAACCAAATAGCAAACAGGACAAATCACAAGAGGACATTTTTGAGTCCTCAGACATTTGGGAATTGAAAGCATATGAAAACAACAAAGTTAGCAGGGTTTGGGAAAGCCAGCAGTGATGAAATCCACATAAATCAGAGTTCAATAGCACTCACAGCACTGGCTCTACATAAATCTGGGAAGTAGGTGGATTTTTGCTTTGGTACCACCCAGTCATCTTTCAGTTCAACGTTTGGTGGTTGGCGTGTGTGGTAGGATTCAATTGGGTAAGGGAAGAAGGAGGATAGGGTGTGTTTTCTCAAATTCCTTCAAAATTTCCTGCTTTGGGCACCTCTTTTTTTTTCTCTTTAATGCTTATTTATTCTTGAGAAAGAGAGAGAGACAGAATGTGAGCAGGGAAGGGGCAGAGAGAGAGAGAGAGAGAGAGAGACAGAATCTGAAGCAGGCTCCAGGCTCCAAGCTGTCAGCATGGAGCCTGAGGTGGGGCTCGAACTCACAAACCACAAGATCATGACCTGAGCTGAAGTCAGACGTTAGCTGACTGAACCACCCAGGTGTCCCAGGCACATTTCTTAACTACTGCTATCATTTTAAGTATCCATTTTATGTGCCTCAACCCAGAAGGCTGCCATCAGGTCAGCTTTTACTTCCAAGGACTTTTTACCATTCATCTCAACTAAATGCTCCTCCATATTTCTGTCTGAAATATGTCTGATAGGCCCTGTGAGCAACAGGAAAACATGCTAAAGCCTTCTTTTAGACTTAGCTGGAAGATCCTATCTTACACTATCTCTCTGAGTTTTAGTAAAATGGAACCGATATACCAACATTATAGGATTGTGGTAAAGATTTAATAGAACTGCTTCTATAGCTGCTGGCACCCAGGAGTTTGGCACAAAGTTTGGGCTTGGGTGCCCTTCATCTTTCACATCATGCTCCTAAAGACTTGAAAGATAGTGTGTAGTAGTTCTAAAATATTATGTTTCTTTCTTTTTAAAATCTGGTCCGTCTGATAACAGTACATTCTCATGAGTCACAGGTGTATTCACCATAAAAAGGATCCTCAAGGTTGAAGTAATTAATTTCAAAATCTGGTGGGCATATTTTATAAGCGGATCAAAAAAAGCCCTACAAGTGGTGTGGTACATCTGGGAGATAAACCTCTGCCCTGCAATTCCTAATGCCACTGCTTTTGGGGGAACGGCTTATATTTGAAAACTTCCCTGGTACAGATAAAAACTTCCCTGTGGCCTAGACCATAGAGAGAGGCTGAGGGGGATCAGGAGTCCCTTCTGCTCTGTAGTATTCAAGGCAGTACCAAAGAACACATGGCGGTTTTAAAGGGGAAAAAAAAAGGAAAATCATTTTTGATGTCTGATCTGGAAACAATCATTCTTTTCTGAGATTTACCTGTCCATTTTCACAGAAATAAAAAAGAAGCCTATACATGAAGGCAGGATCTCAATAACTGAGTTTCTAGTAATAAGAAAGGAATTCTTTAGCTTTTAGTTGAATAAACAAAAGCTGGCTTTTCAAAAAACAATACCTGTATCCTGTTTTCTAAAATTTTCCTAGAAAATACAGCCTTTGCTTTTTTTGGGGGGGGGGGGTGTATATGGCTCCATGCAGAATTCAGGACCTGAACTCAAGACCCTAAGATCAAGACCTAAGCTGAGATCGAGAGTTGGACGCCCAAGTGACTGAGACATCCAGGTGCCCCAAAGCCTTTGCTTTTAAAAGGTGAAAGATTTATGTGATTGGAAGAGAAACCAGACTACAGAAACTTTGCTTTAAAGAAATCTAGCATTACATGACTATAAAACCCATACATCTTTTATACACTTGATATTTGCACCCTTTAGACTAAGATGTACATTAAATTACTATAAAGCAAGATATAGACATCATTATGAAAAATATTGTTATTCAGAAAACAAAGTGCCATATATACAAGGAGGTTGAGATATTAAAATTGCAGATTTCTTCAATTTTTCCCTACAGGCACTGGTTTTTAAGAGATACACTACTCTATTATAATTAAAAAATACTTTATAATTTTAGAGAAAAGCTTAAATCTTCCCACATTTGCAGATTTCTAATATATATAACTTATTAGTGGCATTTAGAGCATATGCCACTTTGGGGATCTAAAATGCTATAGCCAATGATAATGTGCTATTTGTCATAATAATAAAATCATGAAATCAAATCATTTTACAATTTAACAGGTGGCATTTCTGACATAGTTGTATGTCAGTGTATTTTTAATAAGTTTTATCTAATTGTCCACCAGTTTTGTGATTTAATATTATTTAAATGACTATTTTTCAACATAATTATTTTTTTGTCAGTCAATTTTTGTGCTTTGCACTTCTTTTCAGTTTGATACAGCGCTACAGCTAGGAGGCTAGATCAACACTCCATCCTGCTGTGGGCTGTGTCAGAGAAAGGACATAGGTAACTCATCTGGAGAGAGTATGCTCAGGTTCCTACATCCATAAAAATTGGTATAAGTCACTCCTCTTTTTATTTGGCACACACCATAAAGATAAAGAAGATACTTAAAAGAGACGAAACATATGGGAATAAATATATAAACCTGAGGCAGGACTATTCTCATGATGGTGATGATGATGAAGAAGATGATGATGGTGATGAAGAAGAAGAAGGAGGAGGAGGAGGAGGAGGAGGAGGGGGGAGGAAGAAGAAGAGAAGGAAGAACAATGATTATATTCAAGCCTCAATAATCAACCCAAACTATCCAAGACCATTTCTTACATTGCATTCATAAGGAAACTTGTAAAGGGGAGAGGAATCACAAACTGGGCAGTTGGGAAAGTTGGAGAGCCTGAATCCTGCCACAGGTACTGTAGGGTGTGGTCACTTGAGACAGTCTTGTCTGGCAACTCCCTGGTGAGTGCATCATGGACTTGAGTCTTTCCCACCAGGCATGTTCCCTCTCATGTCTGGCAGGAGCAAAGGCCAGAAGCCTGATGGAACAAGCAACTTTTCTTCTCTGATCCCAGAAAATGTCCATTGTGTTTGGAATTGAGTATTGAACACTCCTGTGGCACCTTATGAACGAAGCAAAAACTTGCAGCCTCTGGTTGCATCATCAGTGAGATGCCAAATGAAAAAGACAGACACACTGGTTAGCCCCTGAAACAATGCTTTCTTTCTGAAGTGTTCTGCATCATGGTGAGCAGTCAGACTTTCTACTGCTTGTACCATTTTAGTTAGACACATCTCCCTGTAGTATAAAATTGCCATTTAAAAGTAAGGATACAGAGACATTGAAAGGGTACATGCACCCCAATGTATATAGCAGCATTATCAACAATAGCCGAACTATGGAGAGAGCCTAAGTGTCCATTGACTGATGAATGAATAAAGATGTGGTGTCTATATACAGTGGAATATTACTCAGCAATCAAAAAGAATGAAATCTTGCCATTTGCAATGATGTGGATGGAGCTAGAGTGTATTACGCTAAGTGAAATAAGTCAGAGATACATACCGTATGATTCCTTTTTTTTAATTAAAAAAATATTTGTTTATTTTCAACAGAGAGGGAGAGAGTGGGGGAGGGTTAGAGAGAGAGGGAGACAGAGGATCCTGAAGCTGACTGGCAGAGAGCCTGGTATGGGGCTCAAACTCCTGAGGCATGAGCCAAAACCAAGAGTTAGATACTCAACCGACTGAGCCACCCAGGTGTCCCTAAATACCATACGATTTCACTCATATGTGGAATTAAGGAAAGAAAAAAGATAAACATATGGGAAGGGAAAAAAAAGAGGGGGGGAAGCAAACCCTAAGAGACTCTTAACAGTAGAGAACAAACTGAGGGTTGAGGGAGGGGAGGTTGGTGGGAGACGGGCAAGATGGATGATGGGCATTTAAGAGGGCACTTGCTGAGATGAGTACTGGGTTTATACATAAGTGATGAATCACTGGGTTCTACTTCAGGGACCAATATTGCACTGTACGTTAACTACATAAAAATTAAATAAAAAATTAGAGGGAAAAATATATAAATAGCATAAAAAAATAAAAGTAACAGTGTTAGGGCATCTCTGTTTCCTTCCCTATAGTACCCCAGGCCCGTTGTCACTTGTACTTCCATTTATCAAGTTTTAACTTGAAAGTCTTCCCCGATGTCACCTTCCCAGCCAGGATTTTCTCCTGATTATTTTTTCCTTTTATAGCTCTGTGTTTGTCCTTGGTAACACTTGTCGCAGTTATATTTTTTCATTTACATGCCAAATCAGTGATTAGTATCTGCCTTGCCTACTGGACTTCAAATTATAACAGATCAGGTATAATATTTTTTTTTTACTAGGGCTGTCATATTTAACATGCATGCAAGATAAATAAAATAAAATAAAATAAAATAAAATAAAATAAAATAAAATAAAAATAAAATAGATTACAGGACACCCAATTACATTGAAATTTAAGGTGAACAATAATATTTAGTGTAAGTATGCTGCTGATCTAAAATTCAAATTTAACTGGAAATCCTGTATTTTGTCTGGCGACATTTTCTAGTTACAATTTGACCTTCAATGCCTACCATGGTGTTAGGAACATTGTAAGAGTTCAATTAAAATTTCTTGAATGGGTGTATGAAAGATTGCAGAAGGAAAAAAGTACCATAAAATCTGAGACAGTTGCTAATATAGGAGAAGGCTTACTTGTATACTTGTAATCCATTCTCCCCAGAAACTCTCTTAAAGTAATATTTCAAAAATGAGGAATAATCCATCAAGCTTATAGATAAAAGACTTTCACAGTTATTGATAAAAATGTCATACTAGAATTCTGTCCCTCTAAGTTTTGACCTGCTGAGTCCCCCTATATCAGAGGTAACAAAAGTCACATACACACCCTAGTATGAACTAAAAGCTGAATTTGAGGCAAAAAGTTTCTACTAATTTTTTTTTTTGCAAAATTGATTTAGTATAGCAGATGAAACTAATATAGTAGACAGAGGTTGTGAACGATTCACTGAGATCAAGTACTACAGAAACAAGAAAGGAAACTGGCAAAGAGCCCTTATGAGGTCTTGGGTGAGCTTAGGTGAGCTAATTCCTGAACATTATAACTGTTTGACAGAATTGTTTCCTTTAAATTACAAAGCGGATCACTGTCTTCTCAGATTTTTATGCTCATCTTTTCTTTCTTAATTTCAGCAAATACTGAATGCCCGTGTAAGCAAGACAGTGTCTATAACAGATGAGAAGAATCTGTGTTACTGTATTGAATATGAAAACATATATAGAAGGCATACTTAGGTGGAAATACATACATTCTTCATAAAAACAAATTGCTACATTCCATAAATGTACCAAAGGCAAAGGTTGCAGAGTGCAGAAAGAATCAATTTGTGTGAATACAAGTTAAGACATGTACTGTGATAGAGTTCATTCCCTCTAATACATATTTAGTTTGGCTCCTTATCCTCCATGATTCATACAGCATTAGCCACTTGATTTGTTTGAATACTCTGTTTTAAAACATCACTAATAAAATAAGTTCTACTACAGGTTTAAATTGCTACTAATGTATGTAGGCACACTTCTGCTTTGCTGGGTTTTGACATGCTCCTCCTTATCACAATATTTTAGAAAAACACTTTGTGGCAGATTAAAGATGAGCTACAAATTCCTTGCTATTACTTCCACATGAAGTGGAGTCTAATCCCCATCTCTTTGAATCTGGGCTTTAGTGATACACACACACACACACACACACACACACACACACACACACACACTTTGGAGTAGAATGTGTAAGACTGAAGGTTTTGTTATTGTTGTTTGTCTTGAGTGATAGTGATAGAACTTGCTGGAAAAGCCATATCTTTTGATTTTGGTTTGTGAGATCTTTTACTAGAAATTCAAACACTTTGTTATTAATGGGACTCTAATGTTTCTCTTTTTAATTTGGTTTTGAGGAATTTGACCAATTATGTAAATATTCAAATTTATTGGCATAAAGTTGTTTATAATATCTCTCTATTTTCTAAATTTTTTAAAATGTTTATTTATTTATTTTTGAGAGAGAGAGAGAGAGAGAGGGAGAGTGCATGAGCAGGGGAGGGGCAGATAGAGAGGGAGACAGAGAATTCCAAGCAGGCTCCTGATGTCAGCAAAGAGTCCTATGAGGGGCTCCAACAAAAGAACCGTGAGGTCATGACCTGAGCTGAAATCGAGTCAGATGCTTAACCTACTGAGCCACCCAGGTGCTCCATTATATTTGTTATTTTTTTATTTTAGAGAGAGAGAGTGAACAGGGGAGAGGGACAGAGGGAAAGAGAGAGAGAGAGAAAGAGAGAGAGAGAGAGAGAGAGAGAGAGAGAGAGAGAATATCTTAAGCAGGCTCCACGCTCAGTGTGTGGAGCCCGTCACAGGACTTGATCTCATGACCCTGGGATCATGACCTGAACCGAGATCAAGAGTTGGATGCTCAACTGACGGAGCGACCCAGGCACCCCTCTCTCTATGTTCTGTTTAAGTTTTCGCATCCGTTATGCTCTCCAATATTTCTAATGGCAATTCTTTAAGCACCCTCATCTCTCCTCACCACCCACTCCATCTTCCTCTCCTTCTTCTTCATCAATCTTGTGATAGTTTTCTCAAAGAAATAGTAATGTATTTTAGCTTTGTTCTTTTTAGGTGTATTTGTATTTTATTTCCATTATTTCCTAATCTATTAATAAGGGGCAGAATGGATATATCATGGTCAGGTAGCAGCATGTCACATTTCCACCTGAAAACTGCATCTATGTTCCACAGAGGGCTAAAGAAAAAAAAAAGTAAATTTCAGAGAAGTACAACTTCAAAAGTGAAATTCTATGCATTACCCATTTCAAAATGATATATTTTGTAGTAAAGAATTTGGCCTTGCAGAAAGAGAGATCCAGCCTTATCCTTGGCTCCAGGGAGGTAATCTCCAAACTCTTGGAAATACCCTCAGTGATAGGAGTACCTCTGTTATTCATGGTAGGCCTTTGGAACCAAATCCACCAGTTTATGCTAGCGAGATGACGGGTGGATCCCTCTGACCATATCTGAGACTTTATGCTAATTATGATGACTTATGGTGGGCCTCAGCCCTGTGTTATCAGCCTGAGCTCTGAGAGTAAGGGCTGGAGACTCGCGTGCAGCTTTGTGGGCAATCATCCAGTCAGGCCCAAGTAATGAAACTTCAGTAAAAAGTCTAGGCACAGAAGTTAAGATGAGCTCCCTGGGTTGTCAAGCCTCCACAGGTACTGTCACACATTGATGCCAGGTGGAAAACGGAAGTCTTGGGTTTGGAACCCTCCCAGAATCCGCTCTGTGTTTTGCCTTGGCTGATTTTAATGTATCATTTCCTTGTAATAAACCATAAATGTATATATAATAGTTTTCAGAGACTTCTAGGAGTCCTTCTGGCAAATTACGGACATTGAGGATGGTCTTGTGAAACATCAGTTTGGACTGCCAAGTCACATTGCATCAGACCAAGAAACACACTTCATAGCTTCTATGTCCAACAATGGGCAGAAGCTTGTGTCCCCAGAGCAGTGGCTAGATATAGAATTAGAACGGGCAATAGGAATAGTTGTTGTTTAAAATGGGTAGATAAAAGCAAGAGTAGTTGGCTTCTGCACCTTCAGGAGTGTGTTCTCACACTCAACATGAGGGGAGGCCAAGGAAGGATCTCTATCAGATAGATTCCCCTGCTTTTCTGAGTAATCTGAGAAGAAGGAAGTGGGGAAGTATTCTGGTATGACTGTATAATTCTTCCCATGGGGGGAGGATGCTGTTATGACTACACTGTTTCTTTTTTGCTCACATCACCTCAACATTTTTCTTACCTGATGCAGTGGTCCTAGGACCAGGCCTGTGACTATTGGTGCCCGAAAAGCAGAGATAATCCTTAAACAACAACAAAAAAAAACCTGTACCTATATCTTTAAACTTTTATGTCAGAATTCCTAAGGGCCTGATAGGTTGGATTATGCCTTTACCCCATCTGGCATAATTGGGGTTGGTGGGAAATGTAACACACGAGTTGCTTAGTGTCCGAGAGCCCACCTGCTATGTACTGTGTAATCCTACCCTGTATAATGGGAGTGCATTGCAGGGAATGCTTGCTGGACCAGTATTACTACTGGCAATCTGGACCTGCTCAACAGCCAAACCTGCTGTCTTTTCCAAAGGTGAAAACGTTTGGGTAAAACTAGGCAGTTAATGAAGCTAGGGAAAATAGTAGCTGAGGCTATGGGAGGGCATAAATCGGTTTTATAAGGGGGGAAAATAAATACTACATTACTACTTTGAGAAAGGCTGAGAACAAGAGATGATATGGTGTCATTGCTCAATTACACCAGTGGGCGAAGGCCACTTCTGCTTTTGCAACCTGACAGCATTGACAGGAAACCTACAAAGCTGAGTGGCATCACTCTGGCAGCCATTTTGGTTAGACAATATGATGATGGACTGTACTGTTAATGACTGAGTGGGACTCTGGTGATGTGCCAGTATGTTTTGATTCTTATACATTAAGAATCCTATATATAAGAATATACATTCTTGTATATTAAGAATATTATATCACATCTGCTGCCATAGTGTGATAGGGTATGACACTGGCCTTGTTGTTAAGGTTATAATGTTGATATTGATGATCAATTTGGGAAAAAGAACTAAAGCCTCCTCAAACCATAACACTGATGGAAGATGATTGGCTTAAGGAAGAACTGAATTTAGCCAATCATCAGATAATCTCTATGCTAAATAACATTGCATAAGTTTACTCTAAAGTACACATAATGGTAAATCAAGGAGTAAAAATATAAATGTAATATATGTAATGACTTTATAGGATGGATTAGTTTTTTCCTAAAAAAAAATTTAATGTTTATTTTTGAGAGAGAGACACAGAGTGTGAGTGCAGAAGGGGCAGAGAGAGAGAGAGAGAGAGAGAGGGAATCCAAATCAGACTCCAGGCTCTGAGATGCCAGCACAGAGCCCGATGTGGGGTTTGAACTCATGAACTGTGAGTTCATGACCTGAACCAAAGCTGGACACTTAACTGACGAAGCCACCCAGTCACCCTTAGGATGGATTAGTTTTTTCTTTAAACCTGTCCCTTCCCCATACTGGCTCCTCCAAATGTGAGGCACATTCATATGATAGTACTGTCTCTACCATATACAAGCTATACTAAATGTAGTTGCAGGTAAATATGATTGTTTTGCTATAAGACAGACTTGGCCAAAGGCCAGAGGTAGCCTTTATAGGATATCATTTGGTTTGGCCAAAGGAAAGCTCTGGCCTTTGTCCCTAGCCACTGGGAGGGACCTTCTAAACTTTTTGGATTTCTTAGATGATAGGAGTATCTTTGTTATTATGGACCACATCTGATACTTTATGCTATGGAGGTGACTCACGGTGGGCCCCTTGGGCTACATGGTATCAACCCAACTTCTGGGCAGTAGGGGACTAGGAACTGAGTGCGACTGCAAGGGTAATCAATCAATCATGTCCACTTAATGAAGTCCCCATAAAGCTGTGGACACCAAAGCTTGGGTGAGCTTCCTGGTTGGCACTAGTGAGTGCATATTGTCGCATGTCAGGGTTGGAAGTGAAATGCATTCTGAAGACAACAGAAGCTTCACATTTGGAACTTTCCCAGGCTCTGTCCTATGCGTTATTGGCTGACTTTAATTTATTCTTTCCCTGTAATAAACCATAGGCACATGTATATTAGCTCCAAGTCCTGTGAGTCTTTCTAATGAATTACCAAACCTGACAGTGATTTTAGAAATCCCCTCAAACTTGTAGTTGGTGCAGAGGTCCCAGAAACGTTTGGCAACTCAGAGGATTGTGCCCTCAAACCTCACATTTTAGCTACCTTTGGAAGTTGTAGGTATATTTAAAAGGGAGAAACTGGACCAAAGAAAATACTCTGTCTCCATATACCTCATTTAAAAATAACTGTAACTATGGTGGGGAAGCCAAGGCACATCAAATTATTTTTAATAAATGCCACAAAACAAATAAGTCACACCAGACACTTTACAAAGAAGAAGGTTTCTGTTATGCAGCATACTCAGGCAATGACTTCACTCCTCTATTTAAAGGAATTTACATGGTTTAAAAGACCCTCGTGGTGGAGCCCCCACTGTCTCCTCACCTGCAGAGGGTTGGTGGTACTGCCTTGCAGCCCTGAAACGAGTTCCCCCAAATGTCAACGGCCTCTCAAAATACAGGGCATGGATTTTCTTCTGCCTTGAATGCTTTCCATCAAACCTGCGCCTGATTTATTAGTGTTTATCCTTCAGACCTCGGCTTAATTCTCTTTTTCAAAGGAAGTTTTGCCTGCTTGCCACAGAGTAATTTTATACCTGTATAGGAACATGCACTCTCCTTCATAACATTTATGACAGTTGTGGTAATTTGTGTCTGTGTCTCCCTTATTAGGCTGTAAGCTCCATGATAATAGGGTTACCTGTTTTGCCCACAGTTGCGGAGTGGTGGTTATGAGCCAGGTGCTGTAAGGTGCAGTTATTTTACTCAGTTCATACTATTCAATGAGTCAGATGTCTTCATCGTGGCCCCCATTTATAGAAAAAGAACGTTTGACATGAAGACCTAAGTGTCTTCATGTGCGGAGACTCTAAATGTGGGGAAACCATGGGGCACCTGGGTGGCTCAGTTGGTTAAGCATTCGACTTCAGCTCAGGTCATGATCTCGCAGTTCGTGAGTTTGAGCCCCCTGTTGGGCACTATGCTGACGCCTCAGAGCCTGGAGCCTGCTTCAGATTCTGTGTCTCCCTCTTTCTCTGTCCCTCCTCCGCTAATGCTCTTTCTGTCTCTCAAAAATAAACATGAAAAAAATAAAATTAAAAAAAAAAAGTGGGGAAACCAGGATTGGAATCCATGAATTTTGACTCTAGGCCCTATATTTTAAAAACACCATATTACAGTAGATGGTTAATAATACTTGCTATATAAGCAACAGAAATTAATAAAATATGCCTAGAATACTCTGTTATGCTTTACAAATACTACCATTTCCAAAAATTTAGATGATAATCTCTCATACCATAATTGTATTTTATCTTTTGTAATCAAGAGTATACTCCAAAATCTTACTGAGCTATAGAAATATTAGTGGGGGAATCACTTATTCCCAGTAAAAGCATCAGGAATACTTTTAATCATAGGAAATTGATTCATAGGAAATTGATTCAATATTCTGAGTCATAGGAAATTGCAACTTGGAAGCTGTAAAAAAAATACAGCTCTGAAGCTTTGAAAAAAAAATAGCTCAGTATCAGTAATTTTATATAGCTCAATCCAATCAAAACTTTTTGTTGTTGTCAATAGAAATCCAAATAATATTTTTTTTTCTCCCTAATTCAACAACACATGAGGCTGGCCTGGCGTTTCCACAACGTGAAACAAGATGACGAGGTTTATGTCATCAGGAAATTTATTGCCTGAAAATACAAAGAAAACCCGCCCAAAGAAGTTTTGCAGACCAAGTATCTGAAAGGAAAGCACTGCCCCTTGCTCCTTTGTGCTTGCTGAGACAATTGATATATTGTTATTGGATGCAGTTGCACGCTCCAAACCCTGGCACTTCTCTCTTCTCCAGCATCTCTGAAGAAATTTTAACAGAGCTTTAAACCTTGATCTTACTTCCTTAACCTATTTGTATTTCCCAGTGATGGAAAATAGTCAAAACAAACAACTATCCAAGCACCGCCTCCAAAAACCATGATAACAAAAAACGGAAACAAACTGAAACCCTTTGACCGAAAAGGCAAAAGGCAAAGCAGAACAAAACAAAACCGAGATGCTTATCTATATGGTGCAGTCTACCTAAATTCAAAATCTGTTTCTTTTGTGGCTCATACGGATTCTTTGTTGAAGTACTTTCAGTGCAAAGCTGAACCAAACGAAAGTGGAGTAAATGCTCACGACCATGATTTCCCATGAAATTACTGCTGGCTTCAAAGTTTTTACCACCTCACCTTTCTGGAGAACTTGAGTTCTAATAGTGTCACATCGCAGGACCTCTCGTGCCGTTTCTGGAATCTGAAATTGACCTGGACATCTGGTAAGACATTATTATGATTTTCTCTGTTTTGTGGAATGTTCTGAAGCTTTACCCTCACTATGAAGATACTTGTAGAGGGATGAAGCCCACTGATGTTTCCAGCCTTGCTTTTGAGTTCATGAAATGACCAAGATCTGGCAGCCATAGAGTTATAAGGGTTTTCTCATTTTCATGCACTTTTGCAAATTCTTCAGTAGTTTGTTCATAGCATTCTGGGTGTAGTTCACAGCTCATACTTAGGGACCATATGACACCCTCCCTCCTTTAAAATTGTCTGCAAAGAGCATGGATTTGGGAGTGAGATAGATTAACATGACGTAATGCATAATATTATTCAAGACAGCATCATGAGGATTACATGAAAACACTTCTACAATTTTTACTTTATTTGTTTAATTTTTAAAAATGTTTTCTATTTATCTTTGAAGAGGAGGGGTAGAGAGAGAAGGAGACACAGAATCTGAAGCAGGCTTCAGGCTCTGAGCTGTCAGCACATAGCCCAATGCAGGGCTCAAACTCACCAACTGCGAGATCGTGACCTGAGCCCAAGTTGGATGCTTCATCAACTGAGCCACCCAGGCGCCCTGCTTCTGTAACTTTTAAGTGCAAGGTTTTGAGGACTAATTAGACATTCAATACATGTTCATTTTCTTCCGCATCTCCGTTAGGTGTCCTCTACCCTCCACGATGGGCCACTGGTGTCTCTATGCCGGCCGTGTAGAGTATCATCTTTTCTTTTCTCAGTACTTACATCTGGATTCTCCGTTCCATAGGTGTAACAAAAGCTCCCTGGCCTTTCTTCAGCTTTTTGTTTCTTGGGGAAATCTTCTGGAACCTTTCAAGTTTAGCTTGGTTTCAAGTGGCACCATTCTTAACCACTGGCACAACTGTTGGGTTTCTTTAAAAAACCAGCGGCCAGGACCATGATTTTCTTCTATTTTGCCAAGAAACTTCATTAGTTTTATTCAGAACTGAGCCTCCCATGAAATGTGAAAATTACCCAAGAGAATGTGGAAGTTACCCAAGAAAAGAGGCTTGTGAAACTCTATTAAATTATACTTCAGATCCTTCATGAAGCAAGGTTAATCACTGGCCCCACAGTAGACTTCATCTTAGGGTGATATTATACAAGTCTTCTGGATAGTCCTTAGAGGATATGGGTGAGAAGTGACCAGTCTGGGTCTCCCTCTGATACATACCTACATACATCCAAAAAGTCTAGCAGCAGTCAAAAATTTTTTTTTTGCCTACTCATTAAATAAACATTTATATAATACCTACTACTATTGTTCAGCTTGTGACAAACACTGAAGATTCAATAATAAATATGGTTTAAATTTTTCTTTAATGTTTATTTATTTTTGAGACAGAGAGAGCCAGTGCAGGGTAGGGGCAGAGAGAGAGGGAGACACAGAATCTGAAGCAGGTTTCAGGCTCTGAGCTGTCAGTACAGAGCCCAACACGGGGCTAGAATCCATGAACTGTGAGATCATGACCTGAGCCGAAGTCGGACGCTTAACTGACTGAGCCACCCAGGCGCCCCAAATATGGTTTAGATTAATAAATTTATTTCTTGTCTCAGACAAAAATAAACTAACAAATAACTCTCACCATATGAAGAGCAGTATTCTAATTATTGTGCATCATATCTCTGATAATATATAATACAACAAGCCTCTGAAGTGGGTGAGTACTATAATTATCTCCATTTTATACATGAGGAAACTGAGACACAGAGGCTAAGCAACTGACTCTAGGTGACACAGCTAGTACGTGGAAGAGCCAGAATTTGAACCTTAGCTATCAGACAGTTTTTGTTTTTGTTTTTTTAAGTTTCATTTATTTAATTTGAGAGAGATAGAGAAAGCATGAACAGGGGAGGGGCAGAGAGAGGGAGAAAGAGAATTTCAAGCAGCCTCCATCTTGTCAGCACAGAGCCCGATGTGGGGCTCAGACTCAAGAACCTTGAGATCATGACCTGAGCAGAAATCGAGTTGGATGCTTACCTGACTGAGCCACCCAGGTGCCCCTTGCTATCGGACTGTTAATGTCCTGCCACATGGTCCCTTGGCTTACTTCTGAATTCATCTGTGGGAGAAGTAGTAAGTTTCCACATGCTCAGAGCTTCCCACCACAGGCCCCTGGTATGTATACTTGTCAGCCTGAGAGCTTTCTCTGATTATTGTTTGGGGGCTTGCTCAGCGTTTGCAGGGTAAAGCTTAAAGGTGTCAGGTCTTTAATGCCTCCAGAGAAAACTCTCTGTGGACGTTGGGTATGGTGGGTAAAATACCTTGTCCCTCATCTCTTGGAGACATGCTCCTTAAAGTTCTGAGACATGTTCCTTAAAGTTCCTCAGAGGGTTTTGAAAGGTATGGCGCTCCCAAGGCTCTCAGGGGTGACCTGCTCATTGGCATGTTTGATCTCTTTGATCTCTTTTTCCCCCTTTCTTTCTCCACTCCTTCATCTGTGCTTACTGGGATCACCTCTCAAAACAAGCACCTGCACCCAAACCTTTACCTCAAAATTTGCTTTTAAAGCCACCCAAACTGGGGCAGATACAACTCTCAACATAATCTACTGCCTCTCTACAACCTCTGGTTCCTTAGTCTGCTTGGCTTCTGCTCAGAAAGGCCTGCCTTCACCATCTAAATTAAAATATTTATTTGTTAGGTTACAGGCTTAGCTGCCGAAACAAAGAGACCCAATACTGAGATTAAAAAAAATGAATTGCCCTTATCTCTTGCATAGCATTCCAGAAATAGACAAGGAGTCACCTCCCCTTCCAAACATCTATATTCAGGAACATAGATTCCTTCCATTTGGAGGCTCTACCATTCCCTAGAGTCCCTGTTCAGGCTGGTTCACATTTCCACCAAGAAGGGGAAAGGAAAGAAAGGTATCCTTTGTTAAGTATGTATCTTAGAATCTGTACACATTGCTTCTCTTCACATTCCATTGGTTAAGACATTGTCAGATGGCCTGGCTACAAAGGAGGCTGAGGAATATAGTTTTACTCAGGTAGCCATGTTTCCTTGTATCATTCAGGAAAATGGATATTGCGGATAATTAAGAGTTTTAAGCAAAAATAGCATCAACCCAAACAGCATTTATATATTCTTCTTCCCGCTTTATTTCCCATCAATTCACATATCACTATTTGATGACTGATATATTTCTCATATGTCTCCCCCACTAATGTATAAATGCCTTGAGGGAGAGGCTTTGTGAGTTTTGCCCACCTATAAATCCAGGCTCCAGCATGGTGCCAGAAGTCTGAAATCACTAGGGCTATACTACCTCTGAGGAATCAAGGCGATAACTTGTTTCTTCAGCTTTTGGTGGCTGACCTGGCTTTCTGGGCTTGTGACCACATCACTGCAGTTTCCAACTCTGTCTTCACATGACACCCTTTCTTTATATCTGTATCTTGCCCTCTTTTGTCTGCCTCAAATATCCCTCTGCCTTTTATCTGATAAGGAAACTTATCAGTGGATTTGGGCTCACCCAGTAACTCAGGATTATCTCAAGACCTTTAATTGAATCATGGTTTAAAAGGCCCTTTTTCTGAAAAAGGTAACATTCATAGTTTCTACAGTTTTTCTGTAAATATTTCCTTTTTGAACTAGGGTAGGGGGTCTGGGCGTGTGGTACATTTTGCAGCCTACCAGTCCCTTCTCTGGCCCCAAAGGTTCATATCCATCCCACATGGGAAATACAGCCACTCCATCCCAACATCCCTCAAAGACTCCATGTATGACAGAATCAACTCAAGTTCAAAATCTCATCTAGCTCTCATCAACCCCCTAATCCCAAATATCATCATCTAATCAGATACAAATAAGACTCTGGGGATCTACCCTAGAGCAGAATCTCTCTTCATTTCTGGACCTGTAAAACTAGAAAGTGAACTGTCTGCTTCTAAAATACGATGATGAAACAAGCATAGGGGAAAACAAACAAGCACAGATTCTGTAGACCAATAATGCATCTCTGTGTCAGATTAAATCTAGAGGCCACCTTGTTGTAGACCTTTGCTGGGGGAGGATGGCAGAGTTCCTCCAGGGAGAAATGTATATACATTTGGTGGTGGTAGGGTGGAGATCTTGAGACATTTTGTTAGGGAAAGGAAGATGAAAGAGATGGAGTTATTGAAAAAAGTCCTGTAATTTTTCTATAAATTTCAATAGATAGCTGTATAGAAAAAAGTATTATTGTTTGTTTATTATTTTGGCCCATTCTGATAATTTAAATCTTTTTATCTATGCCTATCTATATTTATCTACCCATCTGTCGATTGAAATTTATAGAAAAATTGAACGTATGGTGCAAAGAACAATTTCATTTTTCCTGAAGCATTTGAGAGTAGGTGGCCAAATATGTGCCTCCATCACCCCTAATATTTTAGCATTTCCTACAACCCAGAACATTCTTCAATGTAACTTCAATACAAACAGAACCAAGAGATAGATTTTGACACATCACTACATCTAATCAGATTCCATTCAAGTATTGTCAGAGGTTCCCACAAGGTCCTTACCCCACACTCAAACTTCCCAATTGTCCCAGTGATGCCTTAGTAGCAAACATGCTTTCATCTGTTCATATTTAGTTGCCATGCTTCTTCACATTCCTGGAACAGTTTGTTGGTCTTTCTTTACCTTTCATGGCACTTTTGTAGATGACGGGCTATTATGTTATAGACTAGATATAGAAAGATATGTTTATATTTTCTAGAATTTTATGTGAATAGAATTATACATTATGTATTCTTTTATTTTTTGCCTGTCTTCTTTCATTCACCATGATGATTTTGAGATTTAACTGCCTCTGTAATTCATTATTTTGGGCAGGGGGTACTAAATGCCTATAGTTGAAGGCATGATACCAATGAAAAAACTTAAGTGGATATTTTGGTATTTCTCTTTTTTTTTATTGTTGAGCTGTACTCTATTATATGGTTATACCACAATTTGTTTATCTACTCACCTTCTAGGGAATATCTGGGTTGTTTCCAGTTTTAGGCTATTACAAATAGGCTGCTGTGAAAATTTGTGTACACATCTTTGTGTGAACATATGCTTTCATTTTTCTTGGGTAAATACCTAGGAGTGAAATGGCTTGGCCCTATTGACTTTTAAAAATGTGCTACCCATTTCCAAAACCCTATACCATTTTTCATTCCCACCAGAAGTGTGTAAGAGTTATGATTGCTTCACCACCTCACTGATACTTAAGTATGACCAGTATTTAAAGTTTTAGACATTGTAGTGAGTGTGTAGTATTATCTTTTTGTGGTTTTGATTTGCATCTCCTTAATGACTAATCATGTTGAGCATCTTTGCATGTACTCATTTACCATCCATATGTCTTCACTGGTGAAACATCTGTTCACATTTTTTTTTCCATTTGGGATGTTTTATTCTTATTAAGTTGTAAGAATGCTGTATATATTCTAGATTCAAGTTCTCTCCCTAATTTTGAAGGAAATTGCTTCTAAAGTCCAAAATTTCAAAAACTTTAAATGATTACTACTCTGCTTTGCTTTGTATTTAATAAAACCTTCACTAAACTGAAGTTCACTCAGAGTTTACTCTATGTTTTCTTCTAGAAATTTGGTAGGTTTTGCTCCTACACATAAGTATATGGTCCATTATGATTGTTAAAAATATGATGTGAAGATTTAAAGAGTTGAGTGTATGTATGTGTGTATATATATATATATATATATATATATATATATATATATATATAGCAAAACTGTTTTAGCATCTTGACTGAAGAGGTTATACTTTCCACACTGAATTTTCTTGCATCATTGGTGAAAAACAATCAACCATGTATGTTTGCATCCATTTCTGGGCTCTTTATCTGTTCCATTGACTTCTACATCCATTTTTATGCCAAAAGCACAATTTTTCCTTAGTTGGGTAATAAATATCCTTCAACGTTACTACTTTGTTTTTTTGACATGTTTCCATCATTTGTTTTTTGAGCAATTCTTTAGTTTCTGGCACAGAAGGATATTCTGTGTTCATCTCGTATTGCCTTAAGACCTAAAATTGGCCTTTCCTCCAACAAGCCCTATTTCCTATCTGTGGCGAATAGTATTTAGAAGCCAAGATCTGAGTGGGAGTCATGGACATTCATGACTATTAAGAGTATCACTAGTCTCATACCACTTGGTGGACAAGCTAGAGTATATATATGCATGCATTTGAACACACATATGCACACATAATATACACGTATACACATGATACATATATTTACATCCATATTTCTCCATTTTTATCTACCTATTGAAGACTACTATTTCACATTGATGCCACCAATTCCAAAACAAGGTTAATTCTAATGTTTTTTCTTTCTATATTTGAACTGACTTCTGTGGCAATGCGGAAGCAGGATCCTCTTATCTTAAATATATTACTTATTTGATCAACCTCCCTTTATGCCATCACCATTGCCACCTTCCTTCTGCATAAATACCCTTCTTACCTTGTTGGGCCTCTTGTGCCAGACTCTTCCCTATGTGAAATCCTGTTTTACATTGCTGGGTTGTGATACTTTATGCTTGGCTGTTGTTGGGAAGAACACCCTCCTTACCCTGCTTGAACTTAGAACACTACTTTTCAGGGGACTCCCTTTCTTTCCTACCCCTGAAACCTGTGCAAATATTTACCTTCATCACCTACATTGAGTGGCTTTAAGATTGAACTGTTTTGGAAAGAAAAGGAAGAGAAGAAGAAGATGAGGAAGAAGAAAAAGAAAAGAAAGACTAGTGGGATTGGATAAAAAGTAATTACATTTTGTCTTTAAGTGAGTGATAATGCAGGGTGCCTGGGTGGCTCAGTTGGTTAAGCATCCGACTTCAGCTCAGGTCATGATCTCTTGGTTCATGAGTTCAAGCCCCGCGTTGGGCTCTGTGCTGACAGCTCAGAGCCTGGAATCTGCTTTGGGTTCTGTGTCTGCCCCTCTCCTGCTCATGCTCTGTCTCTCTCTGTCTCTCAAAAATAAATACATGCAAAAAAAGAAATTAAGTGAGTGATAATGCAACTCTACTATTGATTTTATAGGAAAGACACAAATCACGTGTAAATAACACATTGATTGTATCTTTAAATTTAATTGACCTTTACGGAAGTCAAAGCTGCTACAGCTGCCATTTCACATATCCTCTCCCCTCTCCTGCTGGGGAAAAGACAAGGTGCATTCTTTAGTGTGATTCTACTTTTGAAACTCCAACTCAAGAGTAATGGTTGAGGAAATTTAGGAGTGATATCTGACATTCAATTTTAAGTGACTGTGTTTTTTTTTTTTTTCTTGAATCTTTGACAAAATTCCACCTTTTGAGATGATTTGATCAATAAATGAGATGACCTGCTTCAAAGCTTGGTCAGGGGACATAGAGAAGATGAATAGTTACAGAGGACAGGCTACTGGGAGGGGAGGGATTACTGAACTAGCAACAGCAACTTGTATACGGATGAATCTGTATACATAGTCAGTAGAAGAAAATACCTGAGGTCAGAAATGAGCTATGGAGGTTAATGTTAACACAAAGCGCTGTGAAATTAAATTTCATTAGTTACCGTGGCATATATGTAATTATTGAATTCCATGCAATTCAGCCAGTGATTCACATTTAATATTTCATTTCATATGATAAAAAGCCAATGAAGTAGTGAACTATATCCACTCTAGAGGGGAAAAAGCTTAGAGGTTTAAACAAAACAAAACAAAACAAAAAAGAAAACACTTACTTAAGATCACCAAATTGGTACTTAAGAGAGCTAGGGTTGAAACTTTATATCAGGAACTCTTTTTTTTTTTTTTATGTTTATTTATTTTGAGAGAGAGAGCATGAGTGGAGGAGGGGCAGAGGGAGACGAGGACAGAGGATCCCAAGCCAGCTCTGTGATGACAGCAGCTAGTCCGATGTGGGGCTCAAACTCATGAACCATGAGATCATGACCTGAGCTGAGTCGGATGCTCAACGAACCGACTGAGCCACCCAGGCACCCCTAGATCAGTAACCATTAACAAATATGGCTACAGTCATTTTAACCTATATCATCTTTGCAGTCAGTTTTTTTCAGTAGCAAGAAAAGGCCTTCAAGGCCTTAAACTGATGTTAGATAAACATTCATACCTACAACAAGGATTAATCACAGATGACATTCTGTCTGCTGCATTTGGTGCAGTATATAGAAAGCTGCAATGGTTAAGGAGGGCTTTCTGAAGGAGGTATCCTAAGAGAAAACTCAGAGATGAGTATTTACATTAATCAGATGAAGGATAGAGAAAGGGTGGAAAAAGAAACACTTGTACTGATATAGAAACAAAAGAGGACGTTCTGGAAACTGGCAAGGTCACTAATAATTGTTTTATAGAGAACAACAAGTATGATCAAAGGTGAAGGCAGAAAGGTAGTTAGTGGATAGATCCTAAGTGCCAGCAGACACCAAGCTAATTATCTTCTCAGTTATGAGTTATTATTGAACTCTTTTCAGCTGGGAAGTAAAGAAATCAGATTAGTTTTCTAAAGATCGATCTCAGTGGTGTGGAGAATGGATCCCAGTGCATTGGTGAGAAAGTAAGCATGAGATAGAATTATCAGATAAGTGATATTGAACAGATCCATTTGAGAAATAATAAAGGACTCGAGCAAAGGAGTAGCAGTGAGCAGAATACGTAGGTTATGGAATCCAGAAATATTTAGGCACTAGCATTTATAGGATTTGTTCAGTGTCAGGTGTCTATGCGTCGTGACATTCAGATAGAGCCTTCCAGTACTCAGGTAGATGTATGGGTCTCAGCTTAGGACATATATCTGACCTGGGAAACTAGATGTGGGAATGGTAAGTGGACAAGAGTGTCACTGAAACCATGGGGCCAGATGCTATCACTTAGAGAAAAATGTACAATGGAGAAAATAGAAAGCCAAGGACAGAACCCTGGCAAGAACAAAGGCACAGATACAAGAGGAGAAGGCCACAAAGGAGATGGAAAACTTGAAGCCAGAAGGATAGGAGGGCAGCCGGAGATAGAATCATCGAAGAAAAAAAGAGGAAACTATTACATTTAAAGTCTTAAATAATTAGGGGCGCCCAGGTGGCTCAGTCGGTTGGGAGTCTGACTTCGGCTCAGGTCATGATCTCACGGTGCGTGGGTTTGAGTCCTGCATCAGGCTCTGTGCTGACAGCTCGGAGCCTGGAGCCTGCTTTGAATTCTGTGTCTCCCTCTCTCTGTGCCCTTCCCTACTCACGCTCTGTCTCTCTGTGTCTCTCAAAAATAAACATTGAAAAATTTTTTAAAAAAGTCTTAAATAATTAAATCTAAGGAGGCATGTTATCAAACTGCACAAAATGGCATGTGTTGCAGACATTTAGTGATAGGCCAAGCATCATAAGAAGCAGTGTTACTCACAGAAGCTTGCAAGGCATTATTTTTATGTACATATATGTATGTAATAAAGAGCTAATTTATGCTTCAGATGTGATATAGGCTGAAAATCTCTAATGTATTTACATGGAACTTAGCTAAATTTCTGGATTTATGAATTCATCTATTCATTTATCTATTTGACCAATATTGATTGTGCACAGAGCACTGAGCTGGAATATTTGATAATCTCTTTTCTATGAAACGCTGAAAGAAATTCTGGTAGCATTTATTTCTTCTCCTAGAGTAGAGGTATCTCTTTGTCTCAGAGTAGATTGTGTTTTCTTTTTCTCTTTATTCAAAATTATTTTGAGAGTGGAGGGAGGGTCAGAGAGAGAGGGAGAGAGCATCCCAAGCAGGCTTTGTGCTGTCAGCGCTAAGCGCAACATGGGACTCCATCTCACAAACTGTGAGACCATGACCTGAGCCAAAATCAAGAGTTGGATGCCTAACTGACTGAGCCACCCAGGTGCGCCAGATTGTGATTTCTTAAGAACAGGTGCTATGACTCAACCGTCTGGAAAATGGAAATTAGAATGAAGTCTTGCACATAATAGAAGTACAGATAATATTTAGTGACGGGATGAAGCATGAGGGTGGGAATAGAGGATTTTGTGACTGATTATATCCATCAAGAAAATGTTCCTTGGCACTGCTGTCAGAGAGCATTTCTCACTAAATGGTCTGACTCAGAACAACTTTCCATACGCTGCTTTGGAGAGATGGCGTAAAGTAATGGATAAGGACTATGCTCCTGGGCAATATGGTCAATATGTATTACAACTTTGGTAAATATGTATTACAACAAATATGTATTACATCCTTTCTTGTGTAATGAGATTGTGTTTGCTATTTATTTAAGATTGGTTCTTAACACTTGTATGACTACCGAGCTATTTTTAATTTCTCTTTAAAATTTCTTACAATCCTTGTTTCACTTTCCGTATGTTTTACCCATGGCCCTGTGAAGGTTGGGGGGCATTGGGTCCATTTGGTCATTCTGGCTATCACTATGTCAACATAAATGTTGGTGTATGTCTCAAAGATGATGTGGTCTGTTCAGAATATGCTTTCGACCTTTATCCTATCCAACCAACAAAAATTTGTTGCCATTACTTTCTACCTAACTAATCCATCACACCAGTTTTGGCTACTTAAGTTATTCCTAGTTATATTCTAAAAACAGTATCTCATCTTGCCTTCCCGCTCTTTAAGAATGTTAGTATACTTTAAGCTATACTCTTTAGACTAAATTAGTCTGTGTTAAGATTTTACTTTTGATTTCCTTTGAATTACTATCCTTGACCTTTTAAGTACTGTAATTACTCTTCTGAAGTTACAATAAATAATCTATATTATTTCAATATTTAGATATCAAGATCTGAATACCTAATTTCATGTAGTTTTCATGTAGTTTTCCAAGTGGCATAAGAAAATGCATTACTTGAAAAAGTCATAGAGATTTTAAAGCAAATTTTCTAAGTAGACTCTCTTAATATGTTAGTTGATAGAAAAGTATTTTTCTTTTTGAAGAAATTCTCTGTCATTTGTGAAGTCCTCTGTATTATATATACTGTGGGTGAGACTTCTATTATACTAGGTTCCTTTTAGTTCCAAAAGGCCAGGCATACTTCTTTTGAATTTTACAAGGAATAACTAAGAAGAAGACATTTTTCTCCCTTTCATTTGCATTCACCCAACATCACAGATATGTATAACTGTAGCCACATATCATGTAATACATATAAGGCACCTTGCTGGGTATTGTGGGTGAAACTGGGGTGAATTGTTCACAGTTCCTGCCCTGCAGCCACGCACTTTAGTGTGGGAGACAGATCCTTTAAGAAGTATCTCTAATTCATAAAAGGAAAAGAAGCTGTTATAATGGAGATACAATATATAATAGAGATATGCAAGAGTCCTAGACAGAGGGTTTTCAATATTGCCTGACTTCATGGTAGAGATAAGATCTGAGTTGGCCCAAATGAATGAAAAAGGAAGGACCTTCTAGGTAGTGATAAAGGCTTGAGCAAAGATATGGAGACAGAAAAGTAAACATTGTTTAGAGAAACAATGATTAATCTCTTGTGTTTGGAACATGTGTTTAACATGTGTCTCAAGAATAGTTCAAGATGAGATGAATAAATTTGTGGAAAATTCAAATGCCTGGCTGTCAAGTTTTGACCCTGTTAGAAAGGGAAACACAGAACAATATTAAGGAAAGATGTAATATTTTCTTTTTCTTTTCTCCACAGTATTTATAAATGAAATGATGGTAATATATTTTGATACGTCTATTCATATGATGTTTCTTTTTAATATATTATCCTTTATATTGCTTTACTCTGCCTTGAGGAAGATTAGCATCACTACATCAGAGAATAAAACAAGAAAAGAGTGAGGGAACATCAGTACTAAGTTTTGCATTGCAAATTGTATTTTTTATTCTTAGCAAGACAACAGCCTTAAAATTTTAGTATTGCTGCAATATAAAGGGAATTTCCAAATCTCTATAGCTTCCACAGAGGGATCTGGAGCCAGAGGTCTGACTAGATCTTTTGCTCCTTCCCTGGTGTGTGGAATGGATTCTGTTTTGAGGCTAAGCCCTTCAGAAGAAGCAAGATGTGATGCAGAAAAGAAGGGGAAGTAGGGAGCCCAAGCTATAAGCTCTGTCAGATTGTGGAGAGAGATGACAAAACCTGATGAGAGGATAAAAGAACATCTATGGCTAAGAGATATTTTCCTGAAAACATTGTGCTTTTGAACATCCTTCTTTGTAACCTCTGCCAACCTTAGAAAGTTCATTTATTTGTCTCCAAAAAGCATGAGGGAAGAGAGGGCATCCAGAAGCCTTAACTGAGAAAGACAGAATCAACCAGAAGAGGTAGTTTAATAGGAAAGAAATGAGATATTATAGTTCAGAAATTGAAAAAAGTGTTTTGTTTTCTCATTTACCAAAGAGATGAAGATCTCAAAGGAAAATCAGATCAGTCATAGAAAACAAAATTACATTTGCTTTAAATATCTGAATGTTGTTATTGTTTTTCTATTTAACAAAGTGCTTCATCCATTTATGAATCATTATTTGTTTCTCTTAATTAAACCACAACAATTGTATAATAAAGGACTAAAACATTTCACACTGGTTTGCCAAGCCTTATAGCAACTTGGTTCTCTTACTTGGTGGCTGTATCACTGGTCAGAACAAGCAGTTCATGACCTAAGATGAAAGGTGTGTGGAGAGTCTTAGGTCCCCCAGGAGGAAAGTAGCAGAGAAGCTGATAGACAAGGAGGAGAATAGAGGAGGCTGAAAGTATCATGTCTGGAAAACAGGAGACTTATGATCCCATGACTCTGCAGTCCAGATTATCTGGACCTAGGGATCACCCTTCTAAGGCAGGTATTATTACTTTGGTGCACATAAGACCATATTAAATTTATTAACACTTTCTGGGATTAATTTTTCATTTAGTTGACTTTACAAAACAAATTTATATGCACTTCCCCCCCCCCCTTATTGCCATTGATCCTTTGGTCCCTAAACTAACTACTCTATTATCTGGTAAGGTGTTAGATTTGGTAATATTATCTGATATTAACAGAAGTACCGAATTGTTTCAAGTTACTGCAGAAGACGAAGAAATGTGGATTTGGCATTTTGTGGTAATGTTGTCTTATTAAACAGAACATGCATGTAGTAAAATAAAAAAATATATATCTAGTTATAGAAAGCCTATGAATGGAAGAAGAAGGGAAGAAGAAGAGGTGGCATATTGGTACTGAATGGAACTTGTGGGGATGGTGGAAATGTTCTGTATCTTCCCATAATGGTGCACCCATTTGTCAAAACTCATTGAATTGTACACTTAAAGTGTATATAGTTTATTATATGTAAGTTATACTTCAACAAAGTTAATTTTTTAAAAATAAAATAGTATAGTAAGCATAATAATTTTGCCAAGCAGTGCTTACCTAGGTTTGAATTCTTGCTGGGCCCCTCACAAACTGATTGACCACTCACAGGAGTAAATGATGACCCCTCTGAACCTGTTTCTTTATCAACTAGGATCCATATTAAGAAAATGTGGTAATATATGTAAAGCACATAGAAAAAAAAAGCACATAGGAAGAGGTTCAGGAATGCGTATCTTTACCTATACTTGTATAACCTAGTGAGAGCTAATAAAAACATTTTCGTTAATAGACCTGAATAATGCAATCTCAATTATAAGAGACAGCTCTTTGCTGAAACACCTAAAATAAAAAAGAAATATGTGTGCTATTATTCTAGTTTTTTTCTAATATAAAAGTATTCTTTCCCTATATTTCATTATTTCAGGAGAAAATATATTCAGTTCTTCTGACAAAAACTGAGGGAAAAAAGGTTTTTAATATGCTTTTAGTAAGAAAGATAACTACAGTGTGCTCATAATGGTCGTATAGCTTTCTTTCATTGCTGGGGTTCTAAATTACACTACACCAATAATGTTATGCCAATAACAAAAACTATGAAGTTTATTAGCTAATGTTTTTAAGAACTACTTCCTTTAAAAGTAAAAGATCTCAGTCTCTTGGCTCCGTAACCATTTTTGGAATGTTCTGGCTGAATTCTTTTAAATCAGCTTAATTTATGACCCAAACTATCATGGTTACTTCAGTATGAAGTTAATTCATTTAAACACAGACTAGCTTCTGATTCTCTCTGAGATTTACATTGTAGCCAAAGATGGTATAAAATAGATTCACTCCCTCAGAATAAAATGATAAGAATTATTGCTCTTGGCCTCTCTATGACTGCTTCAGTCAACAAACGTGTTGGCCTTGTAAAATAATGACTAAAATGCTCACCATCTGAAAGCTAGGAAAGGAATGACTGTACCATAAAATATTTAAATGAAATTTGCCCAGAGACTGAGGAAAACCAGAGAAGAAGAAACTCCTTTATTTCTTATTTGTTTGTTTGCAATTTACATCTCACTTCTGCTTGCTTATGAAAAGGATTGGAAGACAAGACGTGTAGTCTTGCACACTATATAGTCACTTTAAAAGATTTGGAAAGAAAAAAAGAAATGGAATTGGGGGGGTATTCAATTACTCTAATATATGCTAAATGTCTTTAATTCGCTGTTACTGAACAATGGAGAGGAGCTCATCTTTGTTGCACTGTAGTGAAATGTGAACTCTAATTGGGAACCCATTTAATTACCGTTTTGTACTCCAGCATACTGGTTTGTACTATAGCCCATGAATTTAGTGAAGTTTACGATATAGTAGGTAAGAGTGCATGTTCTAGGGTCAGGCAAATCTGAGGTTGAACACTGGTTCTCCCATCCAGTGGACAAGTAGTATGGCCTCAAGTCCTGCCTCTCCAACCTGATGATAATCATAACCATCTCATGAGCTTTTGAGAGGATTAAAAGTCAAGAGTACATGGCAAAGACCCGTTTCTACACCTGGCATACTGTAGGCTTGACCAGTCATCCCTGGCACCTTACATACAAAGAGCTTCCGGGTCACGGGTAGTCATTACTATTGTAAATACTACCGACAGCAAAATTTAAAATCTTTCCCTTTTGTTTCTTCTATGCAAGATGGATGGAGAAAACCTGAACATCATATTTTTACACATTGCACCTTATTTCTGTTTTAACCAGCTCCACAGTCTTTTCTTGACCTTCTATACTTGAATTTATATGTCTTCTCTACTTGAATATATACTAGAACATATATATAAAACATTTCTTTTTCTAAATGTTCCTTTTCTGAAGATGTGGCTGTATTTTTCCAGCCTTCCCTGATAAATGTCTGCATTCTCTTTGGTAATGGATTACCCCAGGAACTTCTTGTCTCCCTGTTTTGCTGTGTTTTACCATCACCAGCTGTCAACTGGACAACTCCATATGAAGAATAACTGCATGTGAATACTGCATATTGAACACTAAATTCATTGTGTCTTTCCTCATCAGCCCTCCTTCCCTTGCATTCTTCCTTCTGTATTCCTACTCCTAGTGGATGGTTGGACCAGACACTTGATTTTCTAATTATACATCTTGGAGGCTTTCTTGATGTCCCACTTTTCTATCTTGCTATATCTCACTGATCCAGTTCAATTCTCTATCCAGCTCAACACCCAATTTTTCTCTGATACTACCCTTTACACATTTTTCCATCATATGACAAGATGATTCTTTCCTCCACATTTGTATTCATGTTGTTTTCTCCATCCAAATGTTCTCTGAACAAGCTACAGTTTCAAAGCTCAGTGACAATTTCAACCTTTCCATGAGGTCTTATTTCTTGGCAAGCCATTTGGACTTTGTGCCATCAGCTCTCTTACTTTCTGATATAATAGCATCACGTATATGCTTTGTCTTCTTTGAGGAGATCAATGGAAGGCAGGTAGGCTCTGTGTCAGATGCCCCAGATTTCTTCTTAGTGCCTTAACATATCAGTTTCCTTTTCTATAAAATGAAGTTAATGTAATACTAAGAAGTCATTGATATAATTACATAAAATAATGTAACTAACACTTCTTTTACTGAAAATTGGCACCGACATAATAGTTACTTTCATTACGATTTTCAATTTCTATTTGCTATGGCCTAAACCAAAAGGAGTTACCTACATTGTTTGTTTAAAAATTGATTATTTATTGACTGTTTGGATCTGATATTTAAAAAGACATTTATTGCTTCATCTAATGAAGAATATTTAATGTTTCTGATGAAGGATACATCAAGTCAGTTATAGGTTTATCATTTTTTGTAATAAACTTAGAAGTAACTTAGAAAATGACAACCTTGAATAAATGCCTGTGTTTACATGAAAATGAAATTAAGAATAAAACCAAGCAAGAAGAGACTAAACTAGAACTTGGCATATAGTCCAGCCATATTGGCCAACTTCTATAATCTCTCGGGTTTCTTTGCCTCTGACTTTCCCTGCTTTGATCCCTGCAATGCCCAACCTGGAGATAAATCTTCTAAAAATACCATTCTCATCATGTTGCTTTCTTGCTTAGAAATCTTTAGCATCTCTCCATGACTTAATGAATCAAGACCCTAATTCTTTGTCAGAAATTCATGGTTCTACATAATCTGGGCCCAGTTTATGTACCCAACTTCATCATCTATTATTCTAGCAGATGTGATCCATAAAATCTTTCTATCTTACATATTCAATAGTTTATGACCTAGGTTCTGACACTTAACAATGCCTTTAGGGCCATCTAAATAATGTCTTCTTTGGGGTGGTTAGGTGGCTCAGTGGGTTAAGTGTCCAACTCTTGATTTCAGCTCAGGTCATGATCTCGTGGTTCATGAGACTGATCCCCACGTCAAGCTCTGCGGTGGCAGCATAGAGCCTGCTTAAGATTCTCTCCCTCCCTCTGTGCCCTTCCCCAGGTTGTGTGCACATACTTTCTTTCTCTCTAAAATAAATAAACATTTAAAATACATACATACATACATAAAGTTTTCTTTACTGAAAACTTCCTTAACTATAAGAATCCATATTATTAGTACCTGAATTAATCTCAAACCAAAATACACTCATTGTTGCTTAGAAAGTGTCAAGCTCTACGACAGAAACTTTGAGGAGAATAAAGACGAATTAGTTACACTCTTTGACTTCAGTCTATTACTAAGTTCAATGAAACCCATAGAATGTGTTTCGAAAATAGAGGAAAGAAAATGTAAGGCACATGGTGTGTGTGTGTGTGTGTGTGTGTGTGTGTGTGTATTGGGGGTGTGCTCAGAAAATGTTTTCAAGATGAGTTGATATTTAAACTGTGCTTGGAAGAACTATCCTAAAAACACAATAAACAAAATATCTAGGACCCATGATACTTCTAGGAGTCCATAGTTAAAATACTTTTAACTTATTTTAATATCATAAAAATTTAATATAACAGTAATGAATATATAATAACAAACTCAGCCAGGATTGTGCTTGTTTTTATACAAATAGAATAATTTTTAATATTTTGATGGTGGAAGGAGCCCCTGAAGACAAAGTGACTTGGGTTCTCAAAAGTAACGTTGTCACCGTGCCTAGAAGAATAGATGTGATATGAATAGGTGGAGACGGAAAGAGGAAAACATATGAGTAAAGGTCATGTTGTAGGAAAAAATAGGGTATATGCAGGAAATTCCTGCAAAAAGAGTGTTTAATTAAATATGAGTAATGATGGCTAAGAGATATAGGACAATAGGTAAATACAGAATGTGGAATGGATCCTTATTATGGAAGCCATTATTCATGGCAATTTTAAAGAGATTTGAACTTGTTGATGTTTATATAAAACGTTGTCGAATAGGGGAGTGACATGATAACAGTTTTCTATATCTAGTGCATTCATTCAACAAATATTTGCTAAGCATCTAAGATGTGCTAGACATTTTGCTAAGTAGGCATACAGTAGTATAAGAGGGAGTCCCTGTCATTATGTAGCCAACATTCTAATGAATTCCAGAGACAATAAATACACAAATTATCAAATAAATAATAATTTCCCAAAGTGATAAGTGCTTTGAAGACAGTAGAGGAGGAGAACTAATAGAGTAAACACAGAATACTGTTGTAGTTGAGAGGGTCAGGATTCTAAGCTGGAGGAACATAGCAAAGAGAAGACCAAGTTCAAATAACTGGTAGTTGACAAATCTATAATGAGGTTGTATGACTGGATTGAGTGTATCAGAGAATGAATTCAATCAGAGAATGAATGCATGGAATGAGGTTGGGAAGGAAGTTTACATTTTTGCACTTGGTTATAAAACATTTTGTGTCCTTGTGTCCCTATCCTTTTTAATAGTTTTTTACATTTATTTTTAATTCATACTAACTTATTTCTTTTTTATCTGTAAAATGGCATTTTGAATCATTTTTGGAATGCAATGGTGTGCTTAAAATTCTCTTCTATTCTGTGCAACATCTATCAGTGAGTTGAGATTACGAAAGGCATTCAATAAACATTTGTATGACTGGTTTGTTAGACAGCAGATGTATTCAGATATCATATGAAATTCCACTTAAAGGAGCCAAGAATTCACTTTGGTCTTAGATAAAATAAATTGTCATTTAGTTTACAGAGTCCTATGAACATCTAAAATAAAATAAGAGTATCGCATGGTGCTTTAAGTAATATTGGCCTTCTTCTTTGATAAATTCCTTTAGTACTGTTACAAGAGCACATCAGGGTCCATTATTCAATTTGGAATCTTATTTATTGTCATGGTAAACCAAGAAAAATGCTATCTAAATGCAAAACTTAGAGATTATTTTTGGAAGTTCCAGCATATATGCATATAGTTTCCCTCAATGTCTCCAAAAATTTTAGCAAAATTAAATGAAAGCAAAAATTCAATTTAAAAGAAAGATTCCATTAATTGATATAAGCTTTGGAAGATTCAAGAAGCTGCGTTCAGAGTAAGCACCAATCTATATTTATGGAATAGTTAAGGAAAACAGTATTATATAATTGTAAAATAAGGATGCAACAAGTCTCATAGATTTTGGTATATTCTGTATTCTATATATTCTGTGTTCTGTATATTCTGTATGCTATAATGTCTCTAGATAAAACAATTTACTAAGGACTGTAGCATAATATATTTGTCATAATCATTGATCTTAACTGCTGCAACCTTTGGAGGGATTATTGGAATCTAACATTTTACTTCAATTTTTGTTAATAGAATTAGTCTCATCCCGCTTGTAAATGAAAGGTTGATTATAGGGAGTTTATATTTGTGATGGGCTTGGCTTTTGAGAGTGATGAATAAATATTAATAATATTGTATTTGGGTAACAATCTTCAAAGGATTAAACAAATGGGAATTAATCCCTCAATTAGTCTTCCTTCAATTAAAACTGATAACTCCCATTCTCCAAGAGAGCAAAGTGAGTCAAAGAAACTTAATCCTTTGATTCTGTGTGAATTTCATCACTTTCCAAAGAAACATTAAGCTGTAGTTTAGAAGAATGGGGATTTTAAAGTGCAAATAGATTTATGACTCTTGAAGTTAGAGTGATTTATTATTAATTACCTTCCTCTTATCCTTAAGTGTACATCAAGGCATCACTCCTGTGCTAAAATCCAAAGAATGTTTATATTAGATCTTCATTTATAATCAAGTTTTGTAGACTTAATTTGGGAATTGTATTACATAAATATGTATAGACCATTCAATTTAGCCACGTATTTTTGAGTATAATATCATAGATAGCAAGTTTAGAAAGGATTAATGTGCAAGACAGAATTCTGTATGGGAAAACACTTTCTTAATTTTGTCCACTTGGGGCTTATATATGACCTTCTAGTCCAGGAATTTATATTGAAATATATATTTGCACATATTCTGGTAATATGTGCACCTAGGGGTTTCATGGAAGGCTTAGGATTTTTTAGAAAATAATATGGTTTAGAATCACTGCACCCCATATTTTAGGAGAAAAACATAGAATTTACAATAAACTCTAAAATCTGTATGGTAGTGTCTGATATGAATTTCTAATTCCTTCACACTTAGGATTAGTGGCCTGCTGGGGACCACCTGTACCAGTACTGATAACAGAATGATCCTATCAGAGTGAGCTTTCCAGGTTTGGGTCCGTGATATCCTTTTCATAACACTTCTGTGGTTTGTGCTGAGATAGCTTCCTGATGCTGCATAACTAATTACAAATCATAACTTTTACTCTTATCTTGTTAACACTGAGTGTTGCTGAATGATTCTGCAGTTGTAAGTTTTTTTTTTAATTTTTGTAACGTTTATTCATTTTTGAGACAGAGAGAGACAGAGCATGAACAGGGGAGGGTCAGAGAGAGAGGGAGACACAGAACTGGAAGCAGGCTCCAGGCTCTGAGCTGTCAGCACAGAGCCTGACGCGGGGCACGAACTCACAAACTGCGAGATCATGACCTGAGCCAAAGTCGGCCGCTTAACCGACTGAGCCACCCAGGCGCCCCAGTTGTAACTTTTTAAAAATGTTTTTATCTCAAAACAATCTCAAAGTTAAAAAATGTTAAGAATCATCCAAATAGCATTTTCCTGGGCGATTTGAGCGTGAGAGGCTAACACGATGCTCCATCATCCCTGCACACTTTACTATAGAACGAAGATATTCTCTTATATAACCCTAAGACAACTACCCAGGAAATTTATATTGATACATTACTACCATATAATCCTTGGATTCCATTCAAGTTTTTCAAATGGTCTCAATAATGTTCTCTGTAAGAAAAGGATCCAGTCCGGAATCATGCATGCTATTTAGCTGTCATAATCCTTTAAACAACTTCAGTCTGGAATAGTTCTGTGGTCTTTCTGAGACTTTCACAACCATGACATTTTTGAAGATTATAGACATTATTTTCCAGAATTCTTTCAGTTGGATTTTCTCATGTTTCCCCATGATTAAATTTAGGTTTTCAACTTGAGCAGACATACCACAAAAGCGACTCTGCATTATTCTCTTTCATCCTGTTAGGTGACACATGGGTTTGTTCCGTTACTGATGATGTTAACTTTGATCACTTGTTTTTGGTGGTATCTTGCAGGCTTCTTATCATAAAGTTACTTTTTCCCCCTTTACAATTAAGTATTTTATTGGAGCAAGTATTTGAGGCTGGGTAAATATCTCATTTTTCGTTAAAACTTCAATTTATTCATTTATTTAAATCAGTGTGGATTGATAGATTCTTGTTTTATTTAATAAGTTGCAGTCCAATATCCTCATTATTTACTTTAATGTTAAACTTGTCCAAGACTTAGTCACTGGGTCTCCTTTGAAGGCACTTTTTTGTCCTTTGGACATTTCTCCATCATTTTTTGAGAATTTCTTTCTTTCTGACACATGATTGTCCAGGTTCACATTGCAATATTCCTGTCCAGTAATAGATTGAGTTACTTGTCCAAGGAGTTCTACTTTCCTTAAGTGTACAGTGATATTTAGAAACTAAGATCTGGGTGCTAGGTGTTCTCATTACTATTGGAGGTTGCTGGTTCCTAGCTGCCCAGTGGAAAAAGATAGGAAATATATTTATATATGTTACATATACACACAAATATATTTTATTATTTTTACATATGCATATTTATTTAGGTGTGGGGGTAGAGATATATGTTTACATATAGATTTATACTTACATCCATATGTAGTTTATTTATCTAGAATATAAAGAGTTCACATTAATATCTCCACTTTAAATGCAACAACATAGAGTTCATTCTAGTTTTTGCCCCTTCCCTATTTGTAACTCCTTAGTCCAACACTGAGAAACTAGGCTCTTACTATCCTTAATATCATTTATTTTATCAATTATCCTTATGTATCTAATCATTGCCACACCTAACCTGGATGTCCAGCTAGAATATACTTGAGATGATTACAGCCTTAGCTGACATCTGCCTAAAACTACATATACGGCTGCAAGTGAGAACCACCCAGTTAGATCCAATAAACTCACAGAATCATGAGAGATAATAATACATTATTGTTTGAAATGACCAAGTTGTGTTGTGGTTTCTTATGCAACCATAGATAATCAGAAAAATGAGATCAGCAGGACAGAAAAGAAGGACAGCAAGTACCAAAGCACCTAAGAAAATTACCTAACAGAAATTTGGAGGACGATAAACACTAGTATCTTCTCATTTTACATCACAGCTTTGCCTAGAAGTAGCCCTAATACTATCTAGAGGGCAATACAGACATATTCAACTACTTGAACTATCACGTTTACAAATGATTTCATAGGAATTGTGACTGCATGATCTACATAAAGCAAGATTCGTAAAGACAAATTAAAATAAGAAATGTAGAACTAGTTTTGTCTTCTTAATTCTCTAAAGTATCTTGAAAGGTCAATTAAATTGTACCTCATTTTTCTTACCTCGAAGGTCCTTTTTTAATCTGTGTATTTTGCCTTCCAAGGAGCTGCACTATAAGGTTACATAGAGAGTCTTAAAAAATCATGAATGAAGAAACCACACAGAAATTTAGTTTTCCCTCAAACATCTTTTAATCCCCATCTTGTTTTAACAGTAGAATCTATTCTACTGCAGCTTGCCTTCTCTTTGTGGCTTGGCCTGCTTCTATTCTTGGATGTTTGGAAGGCCAATATATTGCAAATTTATTGCCAAATGAAACTTTGAGCTTTGCAAAAGATACAGAATTCCATGGAGACCATGAGAAGGATATTAGAGAAATACTTAGATCTCATGTGAAGTCATTGGCAAATAAGCAATAAACAATGGGAGAAGAAAATGTTAACAAAAATAAGGATAGGCAGGGGTTTCAAAAGAGAATGATTGTTAAAAATCAAAGACTTAAGAGAGAGCTTTGCAAAGATTGATTAAGCATGTGTGTATTTGCAAGAATAATCCTCCTTATTATCATACTGAAAAAAAAACACATTTTGTGCAGATATGATATCACGCAATAGTACAAGTTTGTCAGTGAATTGCACCAAGAAGAAAACAATGTTCTTTGTCTTTTCTAAAAATTGAACCATGTTTGCAATTGTAAACTAAATTTAGTTAAATATTAGATTATATTTAATCACATTTTTATAATTTTGGTTTTATTTTTCAAAATAAAGTTCCAATCACAATCTTTTCCTCTATTTTTACAAATGAAATTGTAGTGTCAATTTAATGCTTATTCATTTCAAGTGCCTTTTCTCCCTATATTAAACATATTAATCATCCCCAGATGAGGAAGTAAAACTCCAGATTAGTAGCCTCCAGATTAGTAAGAAATAATTTTTTGGATAATGGTTTTCATTATCAGTTAAGGGAAGATATTTTCTTAAGTAACTCAGAGCTTGCAAGCAATGGGTAAATAGACTCTAATATAATAAGTTCAGGTATTAGTTTACATGAAATAAACAACACTAAGATAATGGAAAACTTCTCTCAGGAAAGGATATATTCAAAGGAAATTTTGCATTTGATTTTAGATATTTTAAGAGAATACTAAATATAGCACAAAATGTTAAATCCCACAGTCTTTCTACTCTCCTTTCATTCATCCAGGCATTTGGTTGAAAATAAGTGATTTCATCCAGGCAGTTGGTTGAAAATAAGTGATTTCAAATGAATTTTAGGCACAGAATTCTTTTCCCTTTTCTTCCCTTTATCCCTTCCCTTTTCCCACATTCTTTCTGCCTTAAATTCTTTTTCTCTGGAGCTTACAAGAAAGACATATATATAATACATATACAAGTATACAGCTGTAGTTGAATCAAGGGTTCCAAACCCAAAGTCAATTTATCCAGTCTCCATGTACCCTCTTGCTGTGTTGGCATCTGGGATTCTTCCATGATTCCCTAAGAATTAAGCTAAAGATGACTTGAAGCCACTGGACTATCTTCAGTGTTCTATCAGTTTAGAATCCACAATTCTATCAGTCAGATGATTAATTATGGCACTATGTGGTCATATTTTACAGTGTCTGTATCATAGTGTTTGCCGTTCTTTTAGAAATTCCTTCCTGTGGTGGGAAATAATTGTCAGATTTGTACTACATGGCTCTTCAATGTTTGTTCTTATCAACTGAATGAAAAGAAACAAATGGCCTAAGAAAGGTCAGTAAGGTTTAACTCCTAGGAATATGTTACATGGATCAAAGATGTTATTTTGATGTGGAATGGTCGATCGAATGAAGATACACAATCAACTGTGTTGTATACATTTTAGACCATTCCAAAAGCTGGAGAGAAGGAAGAAGGGAGAGGGAGAAAAGGAGAAAGGGAGAGGGAAAGGGAAAGTGGGGGGGGGGGGGAGAGAGAGGAATAATACACAAATTCAGAGACAGGTAAAATTTTACTGCTAACTAATTTCCTAATGGCTTTTGAGTTCCTGGTACCATTTCTTTATACTCTTGAGTGCCTAGGACTCTGTGAACTTTTCTTTTATGTTTCATAGACATACACATATATATAGATATTCCTTATTGAAATAAATTAAGTTTACTTGAAACCAAGGAAATTTTGATGGGCATACAGGCTTAAACTGGAAACAAGAGCCCCCCAGTAAGTAGTCTAAAGCATTTGTTATATATTTCAGTATATATAGAGAATACTTAAAATTCTTTATCTTTTGACTTATATATATTATACTTCCAAGGGTATTCCTTAAATGAATGAGCAGAGAATACAAATATTTTTGCACAATTTCACATAGCATTATTTATAACATCAAAACTGGAAGCAAGTTTAGCATTGAACAGCAGACTAGTAGCTAATAAAGAATGGAAGAGTCACGTAATGAGCAATTATGTAGCCATTTCAAATGTTTTCTAAGAACATTTAACATAGGCTGTCACATTATACAACCCTAGGAGGTGTGTCACAGTCTATGTAAATGATGTTCTTTAGGCTTTTGCAGTGTCCAGACGATACTTGTATACACAATACATGGCATATTAATGATATATTAAACATTAAGCCAGGTTTGACATTATGTTACTGTCAAATAAAAACACAAAGTAGCATTCACACAAAACTCTTTGGTATAATCCCAAATATATAATTTATAGATTTAAATGAATATATATACTATTCATTTAGATAGATTATAGAGATATATGTCAAATTATTATAAATTATCTCTGGATGTCGGAATTATGAATGATTTTTTTTTAATTTTAACATTTTCTTTTTTTTCTATAATGAATGCATATTGTTGGAATCAGAAAAAAATGATAATTATAATTTTAATGCTGCTATCTGTTGGCCTGTTAAACATCAAACACTGGGTTTATAAATAACAAAATCTTCTATTATATACCACATCTAATGTGCTCAGGTATCACCTTCATGGCAATTCTGTGGCTATGCTTTACATTAACACTCAACTATTAATTTTATTTTATTATTCAATACTATCTGAGATATCCACTTTATTTATGAATTCCTAAACTGGGCACTTTTCTCTAATAAGGATCTGACTAGACTTAAATACACTGAGAAACAAACTCACGTTTACTACGGTCAATGATTTTGTTGACATAATATATAATTATTATTTTGCAAGTTCCTAAACTATAGGAAAGACAGAATTCTCCAGGGATTTTCCAAATCAGTAATAGGCTTTGATTTCTCTACACTATAAATGGATTTAACCTCTAGATGTACTGGTTTTCCCATTTGCAAATGGATGATATGTAAGCTTGCCTAAATGTCCTCTGGGAATATGATAAAGATTGGTGTAATTTAAACTAACAGGAAACATTCGATTTAACTATGGCATAAACAGGTAAACAAATTTGTGAAATGTTTTAATACCTTTACAGAAAGGGACATATTAAAGAGGTCTGGGGACACTTGACAAAATATTGACAATAGTAAAGTCCCTCTGTGGCGGAAAAAGTGACCTAGCTCACACATTGAATACGTGTATCTTCTACCCAACACAACATAATTCTCCAGTGAGTTTCAAAGAAGGACCACAAGCAACCTTAATATGAGAACTGAACTGTGTGGGGCCAACCAGTCAGTTAGAACCTAATCCTAACAAGCAAGTGGTCACAACTTGGGTCCACACCCAAGCACCATGCCAATATCAAAGGATGCATTCCTGTTGTCAGTCTGCTCTTTCACCTTAAAGGTACTAGTCAAAGAAATACTAACCATGTATTATTAAGCTCCAGTCCTGTGTGCCCACTCATGGTTTTAGTATTCTACATATATTATTTCTAATCTCCAGAAAACTCTTTAAGTAGATTTTCTTATCTCCATTATACAGAAGAGGAAACAGAAGCACATAGATTTTAAGTGATTTGCCCAAGGTCATACAGTTAGTTGGGGTTGACTCAGCATTCAAATTCAAGGGTGTGAAACACAAATTGTTCTTATACTTTGATGCTTCCTTCCTGTTACTGAGATTGTAAGTGTTGAGACCCTCAATGTTAATGAAAATATATATCTTATCTAGAAGACAACTCATAGATGGCCAATAGCTTATTTCTGTTTGTGGATATGATATGATATGATATGATATGATATGATATGATATGATACTATATAATACTGCTTTCAAATAGCTTCCAAGATTTATTATTTTTCAAGTGATTTGTATTATCTATTACCGTATAACAAGTTACTTTAAAATGTAGCAGCTTAAAACAGCAAACATTTATACTCTCATGGTGTCTGTGCATCAGAAATCCAAGCATGGCTTAGCTGGCTGCCTCTGGCTTAAAGTCTTTCATGACATTGCATCAAACTGTCAGCTTGAAGCTATGGTCTTATCTGAAGGCCTGATTGGTTTGGAGAATGAGGAGAAGATTTGCTTCCAATTTCACTTGTGTGGTCCCTCACCAGGTGGGCCTCAAGTCTCATCACTGGCTCCACCCAGATAAGTGATCCAAAAGAGAGTAAGACAAAGCATCAAACACCAAAAACACGGTCTTTTGTAACTTAATCTCAGAAGTGAGATTCCATCTTTTCTGCTGTATTCACTTCATTAAAAGTGAATCAGTAAATTCAGTTTATACTTAAGGAGAAGAGGTTGCATCTTATACTAGAAGATGAGGATCACTGGGGACTATCTTAAAAACTACCTATCACATGATCTAACACAATTGCCCAGACAATAGAAGATTATGATATCTACTTACAAGTTTTCTATAACTCCAGAATTGTTGTAGTCAGGACTCTAATATTAACGAACAGAATGCCAATGTAATCTGGCTTAAGCAAATATAGGATATTTATCAGGTAATTCAAAAGTTATGTATGGGTCAAGCTTCTGACAGACTGCATTGAATGTTTGAATATTAGCAGGTACCTGTCTGTCTTGTCTCTTCTCTCTCTGGCCTTATTTTCTTCTGAGTGCCTTTATTTTCTGGCACACTCACTCCACATTGTGTAAAGGTTAATTCTAGTGACCCTGGGGGGAACATGATATATAGTGGCCACTATCTTTTTGCAGAGGCCAAACAAAGTTTTTCATTGGTTCTCTGAATAATTAGGACTATGGCATGTGCCATCCCTGGTGTGGGGTTGTGGCTACCCTCATATGAATCATATGAACAAAGTGTTTTAGGGAAATTTGGTTCTAAAAAGTAAAAGGTTACAAGAATAAGGGGTCATTTTATGGGAAGACAAAAATTTTAAAAATATCTAAAGAAATAAAGAAAAATAATCACAATGTTATAGGCTGAATTGTGACCCCCGCCCCCGCAAATTTATATGTTGAAATCCCAACACCCAAATGACTATATTTAAAAATAGGGCCCTTATGGAGGTGATTAATGTAATATGAGGTCATAAGGCTGGGACTTGAATCCCCTTGTCATCTACAAAAAATCCTGAAGTTGTCAGTATTGTATTTGTTTCCTGGGTCTCCCATAACAAATTACTACAAACCAGGTGACTTAAAACAAGGGACCAGAAGTCTGAAGTCAAGTTGTTGGCAATGTTGTTACCTTCCAGAGTACTATTCACAGACAGGTAATTACAAACAACCTGTTAAATTGGACTGAATAGGAGTTATAGGAAATTCCTTAATGGAAAAGAAAATATTTTGTCAATAAAATTTTCTATATAGAGTTCAAATGTAAGCCTCAAAGATTCCTTAATGTAGTATAATTTGTAATAATATCATAAAACAAATCCTTGTTAACTTTATTGAATTTTTATAAAACTTATGACATAAGAACAAAAAAAAGTCTTTTAACAATTATAACTAAGTACATTAGTTTTCTAGAGCTACTATAAGAAATTGCCGTAAAGTACGTGGCTTAAAACAGTGGAAATCTATTCTTTCATGGTTCTAGAGGCTTGAAGTCTGAAATCTAGGTGTCAGCAGGTGCCTGTTATCCCCAAAGGCTCTCTGGGAGAGTCTTTCTAGCATTGCTTGCTGGCTATTCTTGGCTTGCAGATGTATCACTCCAATCTGTGCCTTTTTCATCACATGTTTTCTGTATGTGTCAATATCCAAATTTCCCTTCTCTTATAGGGGCAGCAGTAACTGGATTTAGGGTCCACCCTAATCCAGCATGAATTCATTTGAATTTGATTAATCTGCAAAGACCCTATTTCCAAATAAGATCACATGGACAAATACTGAGGTAGGATCTCAACATATCTTATTGAGGAATACAATTCAACCCGCAATACTAGGTCTTAAGATTCTTTAAATAAATTGCATTAGAAAGGAAAAGAACATTAGACTCCCTTATTCCACTTTATTGGTTTCTATGAATAAACAAGAATAATTTATAGGAGGAAAGTTAAAAATCATAATTTTGTTAGGACTCCCACTGTACTAATCTAGTATTTCATGAATAAATCTCACATTGTAATTGGTTTCTGATTAAAAATGTACTGTCCACATAAACTATTAAAACTTACTTACCCACCTTCAAATTCATACTTACCAAATGATCTTTTCTTCAACTAGTGCATAGTCTGTAACTTTGGCATGGGAGTCACATGCTTAATATCACTCCACTGTGCTGAAGAGATCTGTTTAAACAAATCACAAAGCTGTGATACAGGACAGAACACCAAGGCAAAAACATTTCAGCTTCTTCTATTTAAAGTAATCATGGTATTTAAGAATGCAGGCAAACTACAGGTTGCTTCAAGTTTTAGATCATCATTCTCCCACAAACCTTCAAATCATGTTCTAGGTAAGAGCTCTGAAATTCCAGCGTTCACAGTGACGTTGCACCTGCATGTAGAATTCTCTACCTTCCCTGATTCGGCAGCTATTCTAGAACTGAGGATCCACATTATGTTACTTTTCCTTCAGCAAGACCAACAGTCTCTGATAATATTTCTCCAGGTTCTGTAAATTTGGGCTAAATTTTCAACATGTTAAATTAAAATGTTTTTGTTTCTTCATTTAAAATATCCAGAGAAAATTTTACATTTTTTTGTGTGTAAAAATGGAGCAAGTAGGTGTTATGTAATGGGATGATTATTATCTTTCTTATATTCTCTTATTTCCCCCACTCTCATAGCCTGAGTACCCCAGAAAAGAGTCTGAACCAAAATGTATATATTAATGCTCTTTGGTAGGGGTGAAACATTATATGCAAATGCAGTGAGAGTGAAGGAAAAAGGGAAATGAGGCAGGAGTGAGGAGGAGAAATGAATCCAGTTGTCTGTGATTTTACAAGAAAACGTAGTCAGTTATTATTTAGTCATATGGGATATCTCTGGACAAGCTTCATGTCTCCTAGGTGGGCATGGGGTTTGGGGAAAAGAATAATTCATCTGATGGTTCTACTATTTCTCACTGGTCACATCTGCTCCAGGGTCTATGAAGTCCCCACACTCCTGGGTTGTATGATCTAGCTCTTCTACAGAACAACAGAGAAACCATACCCTTTACAGTTTTGAACCAGCCAGTGGTTTGGAGACAGTGGTCGCTACCAGTTGGGGGGTTCTTGATCTATAGTGATGATGGCAGCAGTTGGACTTTATCATCCCCAGAACTGTGTATTTCAAAGCTAGGGCTGCTCAGGCCAAGAACAAAGTCAGGAAGTTGAGGTCTGGAGAGTACATGTCAGTGCAGCCTATTGGGCAGTACATAACAGGGTCTACACACAGCTGGGTTGATCTTTAAAGGTCATTTATTCCAAATGTGACTATAAAAATATGAGGAGATATTTTTGTCTTCAGTTAAAATGGAGTAATAAAGACTGAATTTACCCTCCCATTTGAGATAATTCCACCATAAGGCAAAGTATATAAAACAACAGTTTTCAAGACACACAGTGTCAGATGATGAAGGAGAGTGCGACCTGAGAAATAGGAAACAAAAAGGTGAGCCTAACAAATGCTTCCTTAAGACTTTATGGGATAAGGGCCGCCTAGGGTGGCTCAGCTGGTTAAAGCATTGGACTCTTAGTTTCAGCTCAGGTCATGGTCTCAGGGTTCATGGGTTTAAACCCTGCACTGGGTTCTGTGCTGATTGCACAAAGCCTGCTTGGGATTCTCTCTCTTCCTCTCTGTCCCCTGCACCCCCCCACCACCACCACTTATGCTCTCTTTCTCTCTCTCAAAATAAATAAATAAACTCTAAAAAAAGTTTCTAGGCTAAGAGAGATCCAGTAGGAGCCTAGTGTATGGAGGACATGGAACTGTGTGTGTAAACTGAGGTAGCTAGAATTTGCAGTGCAGAGTATCAGGAAGAAGAGAGCGAGAAAGAGAGAGAGCGAGAGAAAGAAAGAAAGAGAGAGAGAGAGCATGCTCCAGGAAGATACCCCTTGAGTATGCGACTGGTTACTAACACATGCATGGAGACTACTCCAGGCTGAGGAAAGTTTTAGAAGTAACAATGCCTAGCACTCACACAGGACTTGGAGTAATGTCTGTTACCACCAGCTGAACTGGAAAACCTCATGATGAAAGGGCACTGGGTAAACAAGAGACTTCCCTGAATAGTGGGAATCTTAGCCTTACCTAGAATTGCTCTGATTCTAACAAATATAAAATCAAGACCCAAAAAGAACAGGGGCACCTGGGTGGCTCAGTCAGTTGAGCGACCAACTTTGGCTCAGGTCATGATCTCATGGTTTGCGAGTTTGAGCCCCATCAGGCTCTGTGCTGACAGCTCAGAGCCTGGAGCCTGCTTCTGATTCTGTGTCTCCCTCTCTCTCTCTGCCCCTCCCCTGCTCATGCTCTGTCTCTCTCTGTCTCAGAAATAAATAAACATTAAAACAATTTTTTTAAGAAAAAAAATTTAAAAAGACCCAAAAAGAGCAAATTGCAAGTAACTTAAATGCATCATAGAACAAACCTCATGAATATTTGTATAAAAACAAAACGATCCAGAACTCAATAGAGTAAAATTCATGACTGGCAAAAACAAAAAACAAACAAAAACACCCCCCAAACCATTATACCCTTGCAAAGCAATAATAAAATATAAGCCACATTGAGGAGAAAAAAAACCCAATAAATTGAAACTGGACTAGAACTAATAAAATGTTAAAATCAACAAATGAGGACATTGATACTGCTAGTACAACTATATTACATATGTTCAAAGAGTTAAGGAGAGTCATGGAAGATATAAATCCACCCAATTTGAACTTCTAAACATAAAAAGTTTGATGTATGAGATGAAAAAAAAATCTGAATGCGATTAAGCAAGTTAGGAGACATTAAAAAGGAAATATTTTAGAATGGTTAAACTTGAAAATGTTGACCACACCAAATGTTGATAACAAAGTAGAGAAACTGGATATCTCATGAACTGCTTATGGGAATGTCCAATAATATAACTACTTTGAGAGATTGACAGTTTCTTAATCTGTTTAACATATGTGTGCAATATAATCTAGTCACTCCACTCCTTAGCCTTTTCCCAAAGAAAATGAAAGCCTACATCCCTACAAAGAATTGGGCACAAGTTCACACAATAGCTTTATTTGTAATATTCCACTAAAAAGACCAAAATGCCTATCAACAGGTTAATGGGTTGGCAAACTTTGGTATGTCCATGTAATGGATACTTGTCAGCAAGAAAAAGGAACGAACTATTGATATATGCTACAAAATGGATGAATATTAACATCGTTATGCTGAGTGGTAGAATCGAGACAAGAAAGCATACATACAGTATGATTCCAGTTGTATAAAACTCTAGAACATAAAAAGTAATCTATAGTGACAGAAAGCCTATTAGTTGTTGCTTCGAGAAGGGGGAGGAGGGACAGAGAAGTTTGAGTGGGAATGACTGCAAGGGTCTGTTGGTGGGTATTGATATACTCATGATCTCGATTGTGGTGATGGTTCACGGTAGGTACACATGAAAACTAATCAAATTGTATACTTTTAATATGTGCAGTATATTGTGTGGTGTTAAAAAAAAAGAGGAACCTGGAGAACAAAGGTTTCACAGGGAGTCATAGGTAGAACTATTAAAGTCATATTTCCTTTTTCTATAATGCATTTCCTTTATTCTTAAAAGTATTTGAAAACAACATTGATTATTAGATGTAGTGTCATGTGTAAATGCAATCCATAATAATTTACAGTTCTGTCCTACTTCTTCCAAAATCAAAGAAGCACAACTGCAACTGTTATTCACATGGATGTTGAAAGGCTGGGAGTCCACATGTTGATGGAGCCACCATAGCCATGGTTACAATATTGCTTATTGTGGACTCCATGACAACAAAGGATGTGCGATGAAAATTCACTAGTCTATACAGTAATATTCACTTCACACAGTGTTTGGAGTTTCTCACATTTTATCTTAGAGCCACCTGCAAGCTCATTAAACACAGATATCTGGGACCCATTACCAGTTTCTGACTGAGTAGGTCTGGTAGGGGGCTGAAAATTTTACATCTCTACCAAATTTACAGATGATGCTGATGAAGTTGCTCAAGGGACCACACTTTAAGAATCACTAAGATAAATGCCCTAGACAAAAAGACAAGGAATCCCTTCATGCAGTTGAATTTAATTATTCATTTGGGTTTGGATTTAAATATGTCCAGGTGGCAGAGAGCAAGCAAGCATCTGAGCAGCCCAGTGGAAATACCCCTGTCAGATGCTCATCCGTCCTTTCCTGTTTCCTGGATCCATTTAGCTCACCACAAACCTATTTTGTAGGTGTAGGAGTCACACACAGATCTTTCTACTTTTCAAATTTAAAATGTTTAATGGTAGCCAAAGGTAGCACCGTGTGCAGTTGAATCCTCGCAGAACCAATGAAGATCATTGTCCACTTGTAAGTTCAACAAGGTGTTTAAATGCCTGTCCTATGTCACACTCTGTGTTATGTACTTGATATTCAGTGGTGAGCAAGTTGGGCACGGTCTTTACCTCTTGGAAATTCCTGTCTATTGGAAAAATTGTCATTATATCAATAATCATCCAAATAAAAGAGCACAATTATGACAAATGTACAGAAGGAGAGCTGTAAATATTATTGACGATCAGTACAAAAATAATGTTCCTGTGAAGACAATGCATGTAATTCTATAACTTGATTGGATCTGTATCTGCCTCCAATTCTAATGATAATTTCTGATATAGTTTGCACTGGACAATTCTACCAGATAATTTTAAAGCGTATGGCACTCCACCTCCCATTTACATTTTCATTGCCTTTGGTTTTATCCCTGAATTTGTATCTTCTTTCTCTTGTAAGTTGATTTAACTTCTACCTTTTATTACTTTTATATTTTTAGAAGTTATGGTGTCAGTTTATTTAATGTTTATCTTTTCTTTGACTGATTTCATCTCAACCAAAATAGATCTCTTGTTTAATTTGTTATTGTACATTTGGAAGAGAATCAGATTTTCTGAGCTTCACTAAATTACTTCTTCTTTTATAAGACAAATGCTTCACAGGAGACCTGAATGTGAGTATTCAATAAATACTTTTCCTCCATTTCCCAATTTTTTTCCTTTATTCTTGCATGCACAGTAAGCTTGTGAAATTCATGAATGATAACTCTCAAAATTTTCTTGAAACCTGAAATTTAAGTATACCACAATGTTTGCATAAGCTTCTAGCTTTCACCTAAATGCCAGTATAGTTCCTCTTCTTATCATCTCACCTTTTAAACTTACATGAAGAGTTTTATGCAATGCAATTTTCACATTAAAGGGAAATTTTTAATTCCTTCTGAAGGTTACCGTGTAACTAATGATGAACAGAAAAAAATCAAAGTTGCCTCGAGAAGTAGGTGGGGAACAGTTGACCAAATTGGTGCTTTTTTTTCATTTTCTCAGGTCTCAGGACATTTAGAACTTTACAGCATCAGAGCTGAGGGCCAAACTCTCAGGGATCACAGCTTTGACAACATAATTGCCTGGGACATTCAAGGCTAGGCTCTATCACCAGCTGAGTGACTCACCAGCTCATGTAGAATACATGAGATTCAAATTTGTGACGGAGCAAAACTTCAAATAACTCCAAATTATGAATGCCAGGGTTGCTTGGGAATTGTTCATTCTGTCTTCCAGCATTTGTAAAATATTTATTCAACAAATTATAAGATCGTGGCCAGTGATGAATACCAAGCCTCTATACTTCATGTTCTATAATTACGCCAAGTTGTATAAAATCATAGACCTCAAGATCCTATGACATTATTTACAACTTGTTTCTTATTTCTCTGATAGCTACAATACCATTTTAGATCCTTATCCCATTCATCCATTTAATCATTTTTGACATCTACTATGATGTAAGCACTTTGCCTACTTCTTCATACGATAGGCTCTACTCACTTAAAAAGCCTATAGTTTGGGTAGAAAGAAACACAAACAGAGCATTACAATAAAATGTGAAGAGTACTGTATCACAGGGAAGCCCAGAAAAGAAGAGGAAGAAAGACACATCAAGTTTATGAGGTTTAATCCAGTAAGTTTTCCCATTGATTTTCCTCTCATTCTGAACATGGTTCATGAAATAACATCCTAAACATGTCCAGAGTCAGCAAGTACCACCCAGCATCTGTGTTTTAGGCCCCACTGCAGCTTTCATTATCAGCAGATCTGACACTTGCCTGTTCTAGTAAGTTATTATGGTTTCTATCAGGACATAGAAAATAGATGTGAAAATAGATGTGATAGACTTGGAATAGAATTTAGTCATGGGAAAAATGTCTGTTTTAGGTTAAAATATCATATCAAATAAATAGTTGCTAGGTGACAACATAGTGTGATTCATATTCTGCAAATGATATAGCTGTAAAAAAATTAAAACTTAGTTTTTCTTTAAAGCATTTTCTCATATTGTCTAACGATGTTAGGTCGGGGACTTTTTTTTAAATTTTTTTAATGTTTATTTTTGGCACAGAGAGAGACAGAGCATGAGTGGGGGATGGGCAGAGAGAGAGGGAGACACAGAATCCAAAGCAGGCTCCAGGCTCTGAGCTGTCAGCACAGAACCCCACATGGGGGTCAAACTCACAGACTGTGAGATCATGACCTGAGCCGAAGTCAGACGCTTAACCAACTGAGCCACCCAGGCACCCCTAGGTTGGGGACTTCTAATACTGTAGGACAAACACATTGACCATTAATTTTTTATTTCAGGAGGGAGTTACTGATACCCAAAGTCCCTGCTGAGACACGGTAGGGTTTTATGATGTGAGATTTGAGGTAGATTTTCCCACGACTTCCATCGTCTCAACTTACTCCAAAAAGGAAAAATAAAAACCTGTATTAAATGAATGCCCAAAGAATTATTAGAATTGTATGGTTCCAAACAGGGCAAGAGAGTAATATAAGTAATGGGAACATATGTCAGTAGAAACTTACTTTCTCTTTTCCAAAGATAGTGTGCCCCTGTAGGGAGAGACTATCATTTGTTCTTTGGGCTCGCAATACTTAATTCTTTGTTCTGTACTTGGTAGGCACTCAAACATTCGGCAATGATTATAAAAATAATGAAGATGAAATTATTTTAATTTTAAATTAAGTTAAATTCTAGGAAGGTTTTGTAATAAAAGTAAATTTAATATTTCTCCCAGCTCTATTCTTTGTTCTTTAGGACATTTCATAAGTATGTCTTGCCTGTTCAGAATGACACTATGCATTATTCTCAAAGGCATGAATTTTTTCAATCTCTGGAGTCATATTGATTTGGAATAAACATGTCCTTAAAATTCTAATTTAATGTTCTCAGAAAATTTTGCCATTATGGAAGTCACTTTCATATGTTCCTGTGAGAGTCAAGGGAGAGATTTGAATTTCTACTTGATTTCTTGCTTCTATTCAATTTCCTATCCAAGGTGTCAAATTTATCTCTCACTTGTGACTTTCATAGGAAGATATGAGGGCTCCAATGGCAGAAGGGAAAGGACTATATTTATAATTGTCAGTATTTTTATAGCAACAAGCTGCTGGATCAACAAAAGATAATACAGATTGAGCCATTTATATTCTTACAGCTATAATTTAATTTTACGTGGGAGCAATACATAACTTTTCTTTTATGTTTACTTAGCTATCTGTGTCTTGGAGCCCCTTTTTTGCCTTTGAATTGCCAGTTATCCTAATACTGTTTTTATCTTTTATTTTCTGTGAAAGCAGAAGAAAAAATTTTAAGTGTAATGACTATAAAAGGAAATGACACCTTATAAAAGGCATTGTTAAAATGAAGTACTAAATGTCAAGATTCTTAAAGCACAGGAGAAAATTTACATTAGTTTCTAATTATACTCTATCAGCAAATTAAAAAATACAGAGTCTAAAACTGGAATAAGTCTACAAGTGAATCAAAATTGCATTTAAAATGTCTTTTCTTTACCAGATGATCAAAGTACCTATTTTTTTTTTTTTTTCTGTGTGAAATGCCACCTGTTCTATACAGCTTTCCTGATTGGTTGAAAATGAAATTGAAAATTCTGTGCTTTTTCACATCCACCTCAATCATATCTTTTCATTTTGCATTTTGTAGTTTCTCATAATTTCTCTTTTAATAATCAGTTTCTTATCCATCTAGATGTACATGTCCTGTGACACTCTTTGAAGAAAATATACACGCTATTGTAGTAGATTGAATGCTGCTATTAAATTAGGTAATCACCCACTCTGCTTCTCTATTTTCCTTAAGAGTTCATGAAAACAAAAGGAAGGCAAATCTCCTTATTGACCAAAAATTACACTAACAATTCAACAGACGAACTTCAACAGATGATGAGCAAAGGTGAAATCATATAATTTTGATTAATCCTTCCATTTCAAAGCAAGTTTGACTAAATGTGTAGTCATATTGATCATAAAATCTGTTTTGTTTGATTATTTCCAGTTGCTAATTAATAAACTGTGGAGTTTAAAAAATAGAGGGGACTATAAATTAAAAATTGAGCTACATTCCTGACTTTGTACATGACCATGAGAATGTCAACTCTCAACTATCCTCAGGTGATTTATGAAGAAAGAAGCCTCTAGAATTTTCTGAAGATTGAAAGCAATAATCCCTCCAACAGTTTTTTTTTTAGAAAGTTAAAAGAGCATAAAATTGATATGCAAGATAGATATAATGACTTATTTCAAACTACTACATAGAGACACTGGTTAATTTAGCTATGTTTAATTGGAATTTGATTATTACCATGAAGATGAGTATTATTTTTTTCATGTGTCACTAAGACCATATGTTTTCAATAAACTCTTTGAGACTCACCTTAACAGTTACCGCATGAGAACAAAGAAAAAAATAAGTTTCATTTCTGTATTTCTCTATTTAGAATTATTTAGGAGAAAGGCCAATGACCACATCAAAATATAGTTCTTTGAGATAAGTACCTTAGTGTTGTCAGCACAACATGAAATATTTAAGATTTCTGCAACAGGAACTAAAATGGGCATTTTGTCACACAATACCAGATATGCCATTTCAGTTGGAATGCATAGTTGGAATGCATTCAGTTGGAATGCATTAAACACACCAGATAACCTTATGAAACTATAGTCTCATATCTAAGTGAAAATCATGCAAGAGTATCCATAAAACTTGTACTTCTAAAATTCTAGAAAAGGATTTATCTTGTTTTTTCATTATTTAAAAAAAAATTATTTTATATTTATTTATTTTTGAGAGACAGAGCGACACAGAGCGTGAGTGGGGCAGGGGCAGAGAGAGAAAGAGACACAGAATCTGAAGCAGGCTCCAGGCTCCGAGTTGTTAGCACAGAGCCTGACACGGGGTTTGAACATGAACCGTGAGATCATGACCTGAGCTGAAGTCGGATGCTCACCTGAGTGAGCCAGCCAGGCACCTGTCTTGTTTTTTATTTTTAATGTTTATTTATTTTGGAGAGAGAGGGGAGGGAGGAGCAGAGAGAGGATAATGTATGTCATTTTTAAGATCCCACTATATGAATATGCATTCCCTATCCCACTGCCCCACCATCTTTCTAGTATAGTATGCACACTACGTTAGCAGGAACAAATATTCCTTCCTTTGGATCTTCTCTTCAACACTCTGGACATTTTAAAATAACAATTTGTCTTCTATAAGACAAGTCATCAACTAAAATATACAGATATAAATAATCTATTTATAGACAGGCTAATTATATCAATCCAAATAGAACCAAAATTCCTTCATATTTGGACTTGTCCATTGGCAAATAAATGTAAGAAGCTGGCCAAAGTATAATTTAATCCCAATGGGACTGCTATTTAAGGAAAACAAAACAAAAATTCTTAACTTTAACCAATTCTCTTCTATACTCCCCTCTGGGCACATAAATAATAAAAACAACTAATCCCATAGGGATAAATCCATGTCCCCTCCCCAACTTCTTCTTCCTCTTTAATTAGGGACAAAACAACTAAGTAGTACAGTTTGAATATAACCTTGCCAGTATTTCTAAAATGTTACATAAGAAAATTGTCACTAGTATATTAAGAAGAATTCTAACTTGGTACAACATAATCCACAGAGCAAGAAGTCAGGCCTAGAGGGAAAATGAAAGGTCAAAGAGTTGGTTCCAAAAAATCTCCCAACTCTAATGAAATAGTTTGTATTACACAAGGTCTCCAGTCAAAAGCTACTATAAAACCTCAGTCTAAAAATTTTCAGCTTATTTAGGCATTAGAGAGCAATTAAAGCAGCCATGATTAGAGGTACAGATCAAAAAGAGAATGGAAACACACTAAAGGGAACTATACTTGTTTAGCTGCTTTCTCCCATTGAAACATTTACTATTATTTGCCATTTCATAGCGGGAGGCTCAGAGTTTAAGCAGAAAGTCTGTCTCGAGTGTTTGTCAAACTTGGGATGTGGTAAAAATATAATGGCTAAAAAGGTAGGTCAGACCCAAACGAACAAGATCTAGAGAAAATGACTTTGTAAGGAAGTGAGGACAACCTTTTTTTGCTTGAGTCATTTGTCAAGCATTAATATTTCAAGGTGTAAGAGACTGAAGAACTAAGAAGGAAGCAGGTTAGGAGGCAAAAAAACAAAAACAAAACAAAACAAAACCAAAAAAAAACCCTTTTAGCAGTCTCACAGCACCAAAAGAACACAAATTGGAAATTAGAATCTTCCAAGAAAGAGAGGCAATGGTAAAACTCAAATTTTTCAGGAATATGGGCAAAGTAAAAATATTACAGCTTCTACAAAGCTTCAAACCAGTTCTCAAACTTTATTAATCCTAGCTTAGACTGAGAGAATCTGCCCTTATACTAACTACTCAATAGAATAATTAAATATTCTTTGATAAAGATAATGTCACATAGAGCTTCCTGTCTTGGCAGTCTTTTATATACAATGTTTAGAATTCAAAACAAATCTACAATAGTACCAAATGATCAAAAAACAAGAGAAGGAATAAGTACTAGAAACAGACCCACAGATGATCTAGGTAGTGAAATGATAAAACAGAAATGTAAAAATAATTGTAATCAATATGTTCAATAAAATAGATGACAAAATAGTTTCAAAAAGCATAAGAATATATATAATATATAACATATAACATATATATAGAATATAAATATAAATATAAATATAAATATAAATATAAATATAAAATATTCAAATGGTAGTTCCAGAACTGAAGGATACAATAACTGAAAAGAATATTTGTGGGTAAATTACCAGAAGATTAGATATAAGAAAACAAAAATGTACGTCAGTAGAAAATAACCAGATTGAAAAACAAAGAGAAAAGAAGGTTGGTCAAAAAAAGAAAAAAGATTAGGAGACATAAGTAATGTCGGAAATGGTAAAATGCATATGTAGAAGAAAAGAGAGAAGAGGGAACATGAGACTGAAGCAATAGTTGAAGAGACAATGGCAAAACATTTTCCAAGGCTGTAGAAAGATATCAAGATACAGTTTTTTTTTTCATTTTTTAATGTTTATTTATTTTTGAGAGAGAGAGAGAGAGAGAGAGAGCATGAGAAGGGGAGGGGCCGCAAGAGAGGGAGACAGAATCCTAAGCAGACTCCAGGCTCTGAGCTGTCAGCACAGAGCCTGACATGGGGCTTGAACTCATCAACTGTGAGATCATGATCTGAGCTGAAGTCTGATGCTTAACTGACTGAGCCACCCAGGAGGCCCTCAAGACACAGTTTTACAAAGAACTGCTACTCTCCAAAATTATAAATACCCAAAACATCACATCTATGCACAATTTAGTAAAACTTATGAAAAAAATAAAGGGAAAATAAAATCTTAAAAACAGCCAGAGGAAAGAAAAAAAATTCCACATTATTTGACTTCTCCAACTAGCAGTAAAGGACTCTTATTCTTACACTTTCTTACATTCTTACAGTGATATATTTCTCTAACTGAATTCATCCTAATGCCCCTTATCCTAGAAATTCAAAAGAATTCAAAAATAAATGTGTATGGCTTGGTAATTTGAATGACAAACAGTCACATTAAAAAAATCAGCTTGAAGACATTTAATCATTTCTCCTTTTCCAGCCTGAAATCTTTTCCCTTTATAATTTTATTTTGAAATTTAGGAGGTGACATTTGTTTCTTAATTGGGAATTTTAACCTCGAGACCAACTCTTCAACTTGATTTGTCATTTTCTCATGAGCTATCCCCCACTGACGCACTCAAAATACAAACTTTGAAGTTCTTAAATTCACAGTGACCATGAAATTTGAATCTTTGTCTTTTGGTCATAATACCATTATACAATATTTATAAGGATGTAGGAAAGGTTTATTTTACATTTAGGAAGATAAAACTGTATTCTTTAAGTGTATTCTTATTTTCCTGTGTAATAAGAACTGTATTCTTATTTTCCTGTGTAATTCCCTGATGATGAGTGATGTTGAGCATCTTTTCATGTGTCTGTTAGCCATCTGGATGTCTTTGGAAAAGTCTATTCATGTTTTCTGTCCATTTCTTCACTGGATTACTGTGTTTTGGATGTTGAGTTTGGTTAGTTCTTTATAGATTTTGGATACTAACCCTTTGTCCGATATATCATTTGCAAATGTCTTCCCCCATTCTGTTGTTGCCTTTTAGTTTTGTTGATTGTTTCCTTTGCTGTGCAGAAGATTTTTATTTTAATGAGGTCCCAATAGTTCAGTTTTGCTTTCATTTCAGAAAAATGAAACCTTGCTATTTGCAGCAATGTGGATAGACTAGAGTGTATTATAATAAGTGAAATAAGTCAGAGAAAGACAAATATCATATAATTTCACTTATATGTGGAATTTAAGAAACACAACAGATAAACTTAGGGGAAGGGAAGGAAAGATAAGATAAAAACATAAAAGAGAGGCAAGCCATGAGAGACTCTTAACAATAGAGAACAAACTGAGGGTTGCTGGAGGGGAAGTGGGAGGGTGGATGGGTTAAATGGGTGATGAGCACTAAGGAGGACACTTGGAATGAGCACTGGGTGTCATATGTAAGAAATGAATCACTGGGTTCTACTCCTAAAGCCAAGATGACACTGTATGTTAACTAACTTGTATTTAAATTAAAAAAAAAACAAATACAAAGTAGCCCACCATGCTGGTTTCTATTTAAACCAAATTTGAAAGAAGAATCATCATTTCTTTTGGATTTATATTTTGTTCATTTTTAATTGGGACAGACTTTCATCTAAACAAGAAGAAACACGTGAACTACAACGGTAAATATGAGGAACAAAGACTGATGGAAGAGGAAGCAAAAAGACAATGGAGGAAATATTTTAGGAAATTATGGTATAAAAAGCAGAAAAGAGGAGAGGTAGAAAGGAATTATTCAAGAAAATATAAAAGGGAAAGAGTCAGTATTAGACATTCAGATTCAACAGATATTTTTGAACCTCTGTGGGCTTGCCTGTGTGCTGGGCTCTGAACAAAATGAAAAAGGCCTCTGCTTCCAAGGAACTTATATTGTAGTTGTTGTGTATCAGTTAATAGGTGGTCTGTATGAAAAAAATGTGTGAAAAGATTTTAAAAGTCATATTGTTTTTCTTTAACCCAAAATAAAACTGAACTTAACCCAGTGTTGGTTAAATTCTACCCTGAAGGCAATCACTGTTCAAAACAGCTGCTGTGGCCCCAGCTTCCCCATCCATTACCAGACAGCAAAAAAGGGGAAGAGAAAATAAAGCAAAAGGGAAATATTATCCCTTAAGGAACCGACCATACTAGGAGTCTCTTCCCAAAACTTTTAACTTCTAACTCATTAGTCAGGGTTTAGTCATGTTGAAACCTTTAGCATATATGGAAGAGTGGGAAATAAAATATTTTTTGTTGGGCATATCACTGCTCCAAATAACACTCGTTGTTTGCTCTTAAAGCAGAAGGCAAGAATGGATATCGTGTAGGGATCCAGTTGGCTCTGCCATGGATAGAAATGTGAACAATGTGATCTTTGATTATTATTTTATATTTATTTGCTTCTTATGGTCTTCAAACCATGGATATATTTATAATGATTAAAAAAAAAAGAGAGACTTATGTTGCCTGAGTCTATTTTCTCCTAGTTGGCCCTATCAGTTATTGTTCATCTAAATCTACTTTTCCTTTTTTCCATTCCCTAAGAGCTTACTTGTTTTTAGTGGAACTGGGAAAATTGTTTAAACTCCAACGTGACTCACAGAACTACTTGCAGATGTTGCCTTTGAACATTTGGAGACTAATGAGAGCTGCACACTAATCTCATTAGATTATTCACAAATAAAAACAATAATTTTATATTCTTAATAGTTTAAGATCCAGAGATTTGGCACAAGACACTGCCAATTCAACCCTATTTCCAGTTACTCATACTGAGGACATATCTAAATAAGTTCCAGAAGCACCTTAAAGTTTCAATCCCATTATAATTCCTGTGGCTAATTACTGGTGGCAGAAGGACTGAGTTTCTCTTTCACATATTAGTTTTGGAAAGTTAAACTCTGTTAGAGTACTAATAAGGAGTATGCTGATTGCTTCTCAGCTCCTACTTCCCTCCCTCACACTATTAGAAAATAAACGAATGGTTAAATCTTTCTCTGAATCAATCATGCAATTTCCTGAGCACAGGAGCTTTACAATTTGCAGTATGCTTTTCCCTGTAGTATCTCACTTTATTCTCATACTTTCCCTGTAAAGTATAACAATTTGCAGTTATTACCCACATTGTACCGTATCTGAGGGTCTGAGGAGTGACCTTGAATTGTTCAAGTCACTTGGCCTGTAAAATTTGAACTATGACCGATTAAAAAACATTTTTTCACTATAATTAATGTCCTTTTAATCTACCCACAAATTTTCAGTAAAATTATTTTCCTATGTTGCTGTTACCAACACAGAAGAAAAAAACAAAAAAACAAAAATGTTCTATGTTGCTTCTGCATTCCCCTCTTTTAATTACATTCATACACACTTTCACATCTCTCCCTTTTCTTCCCTTCCAGAGCAATTTGTTTTGTAGCTATCCCTTAATTAATGCCCGTTCTTCACCCATTGGTATAAAGGGCAGGAATGAAATATCAAAACTTGCTTTGTAATTGTAGATTCACTCCTGCTGCGAGGCTGAACGAAAGGAATAAAATTTCAATTAAGCAATTACGGAGGAGTGCCGCTGAAAGCCTCAGGGGTGCAACTGTTCCTCTCCACGATTTTTGCAGCCCTCATTGACCATATGTTGAATTTCCATTTTCCATGGTTTCCTCTCAGGTGGAAATCTCCACATATTGACATGTGTGTAATGGAGGAGCACCACGTGAGGCCCAGTTTTGTATTTATCCAAGCCCACTTGCTTCAATGTCTGTGACAAGAGTAGAATGGGTACCAGCAAGAGGCCGGACATTTTCGATGCCCTGTCAAAGCCTGGCTGTTCTTGGTCCTGTGATGATATGGAAATGGCTCCCTTCTTATTGTGCAAGCCAAGCTCACATGTGGATTAGCCCTTTGAACACCAAGTCCATTTCTTTGCTTTCATTGTTTAGTACTTGTAAGCCAGAACCTGCATAAAGAGTAGGCATTCCCATTTCCAGCCACGTAGACTGACTTCAGAAAGCCTAAGAGAGGCAAGCTCATAGAGTCACGTTGTCTCCAAGATACCAAAGAAGCCAAGTTTGATTGTGTTTTCCTGTCTTTCAACTCATAGACTTCAGGTTCCTGCAAGTTGTGAGCACAAACTATCACTCTATAGATACTCAAGGCACTTGGAATCAGTCACCACATGTCTACCCACTGGAATTAATTTGGAGTAACAACATGTTCTGTGGATATTTCTTAGTTGCTTTTTTTTTCAGTGCCTTTGCTCTGAGATTATAAAGCACATATTTAAAAAATTCTAATAGTTCTAAATGTGAAAATAATGCTTTAAATATTAATGTTATATACTAGTACTACTAATATGCTACATTTACATTACAATTCAAATTTGTCATGTCATTATTGTTTCTTTGCATTGCTGACCTTGATGTTCAGAAACAGAAACACGTGGAAGCAGTAGTGATCTTTTGTATCATTATTTTATGAAAGGGGATCTACGATTCTGAAGCAGAAGTATTCAGGAGTTTGTTTTTAAATGTTAATACCATTGTCAATATACTCTAGAACTTAAAAAATGTTACAAAGAGTGCTGAAGAAAGAACTTTATTTTTTAAAAACATGAAAAATAAAAAGGAATATTCATTGAATCTTCTCCAGTCCCTATCCCTAATACCTGAGCCTGCAGAAGTGAACACAGACCACACTATCCTTTGCAAACAGGGTTTCGAGGGCTCCCTGCAGGACCAAGCCCAGTGTCCTCACTGGTGCATTCCAAACTGTAATGGTCTGATCCATGCTTTGTTTAACTTCTCTATTTCCACTGTCTCACTTAAGTTCTAGTAATAGCATTTTGCTGAATTTTCCTGAATAGTTTTAAGCTCCTACATAATTCTCCTAAATTGCTTCAGCCTACAATGATCTTCCTTTCTTATGGATTGAATTGTGTTCCCCCCAAAAGATACGTTGAAGTTATAACCCCCAGTATCTCAGAATGTGACCTTATTTTGAAATGAGGTTAATGTGGGTGTGATTAGTTAGGGTAGGTGGGCCACTAATACAGCATGACTTGCGCGCTTACTCATAAGACAATGGCCATAAGAAGGTTCAAACACACAGAGAGAAGTGATGTATCTATAATGACTGCCAACCATCACCAAAAGCCAGGTGAGAGGCATGGAGCAGATTCTCCCTCATGAAAAAACCCTTAGAAAAAACCAACCCTATAGACACTTTGATTGTGGACTTCCAGCTTCCAGAAATATGAGAGAATACATTTTTGGTGTTTTAAGCTACCCAATGTGTGGTGTTTTATTACAGCAGCCCTAGAAAATGACTATATTCTCCATTTCCAACTGCTATTGTCTGCCCATTCTCTGGAGCACAGTTTAAACATATCGCTATTCCCCCTAGTTCCTCCCTGAAGGAAGGCTATCAGGAATCTCTTACACCTACCTCATTTCCTCTCACCCTACCTTGTTACTCTAGCCATTTCTATGCAGTCGGCTGCCTACAGACACAACCTGACAGGACCTCATTCCATAACAGGGCATGTCTTTACTTTCTTCCCCTAACCTTCCCTGCTTCCACCAAGTGGGACTTCTCCAGGCTGCAGAAACTGCTCAGTCATACTAACACACACCAATCTGAAAGAGCAAAGGAGTTAATATACTGGAGGGCTGTGAGCCAGTAAACTAATACTCCTCTGTAATGTTCCTTGGATGGATGGTTCTGAGACACATTTTACCCAGTAGCTTGCAGGACTGAGCGGAACCGAGCCCACAGAAAACCAGCTCATCACTACAGCTTTAGATTGCCTTTTCCTTCATTTCTGTGTCATTTTTTTCAGTTCTCTACTTTTTGAGGTCACATTCTGAAATAATTCAGTGTCACAAAAGCTTTAGTCTTAAGTTCTGCTTTGGGGGTAGAAGGTAAGCAGGCTGAGACATTTTTCCACCATAGATTGACTTTGCACTGTAAATATTCATGTGGAAAATGCTGCTTTGCACTTGGTTATTTGTGAATGCATATGAATGTCCTGATTCATCAGGAGGCTCTGGCTGCTGTGGCTGTGAGGGATGTCTGTAGCCTAGCTTTATCTAATTAGGACCCAGGCCAAAGAAAAAAGTAAAAACAACAAACAACCACCAATAGCAGGTTCTAATACTATATATCTAAATATTTAAAGGTAACAATTCAACCTAATAAATTATCAAATAAAATAGGTACCCTCCTTCCACTTGACAAATACGTCTTCGTAATGACCTGGAAGGCCAGGTTAAATTCAGGAAACTTGGATTTTTTTCTGGTATGGGAGTCCCGTACCAGAGCACAGCAGGGAGAGAGGGAGCCAGCACTTGGCCTGAAGCCTGTCCCGCTTTTCTTTGTATCACACCCCAAATACCATCCCACTTTGTCCTGTACATGTGGACTCCCTATTCAACTCTACCGCCTTGGGTCTAGGGATTACACATAATGGTTCAGTCTGCCTTTGATGGGATAAAGCCTGGAAGAAAAGTCAGGACCACTGGACATGGAATTCCGAGATCCTGAGGATCTAGATCATGACCCAGAAGGGGCTGTGTGATTTCAAGGTGGGCATATCACAAAGAATGGTCAAGAAGTTTGTTCAATAAGGAAGGTTTGTTTCATAAAGAATTATCGCCAAGCTAAAATGGGCAGTAACAAATCCCTGAAATCGTAGTGCTTGTGAACAAAAACCATAAATAAAATAAATACAACCACACTTTACAACACAAAAAGATCTTTGAAAATAGGGCTTATTCTTAGGTAAAGTTGATGAAAATCATAGAGTGCTTCAGGGAGCACTGAAAATCCTGCTCACTGCCCATCGACATAGTTCTAGGAATCCTTTCATTATCCTTGAGAATTCCAGAATTCCACATCAAAGAGAGAGTAGGGTAATCCCAGAACCCCTGTGGTTAGCAGGTAAGTACAGAGGGCAGCCCAAAGGCTTATCTCTTTCTCTGCCATCTTCTAACCCCATCCCAAACTTTGGTTATATCCCCTACATTGGCAAAATTAGCTGGATTAAATTTTCTGACTGAACAAGTTTAATGATGATGTTTCCCTTCAGTTAGTTTACTATGTTTTATTTTATTTTGTTTTGTTTTCCTATTTGTGTACTTATTTATTTGAATATCTTCTTTAAAAACCCTATCAAGTAATTTGAAAATAGCTATATGGATACAGTATTAAGCAATCCCATACACCTGGTTTTTTTTTTGATAAATGGTATATAATAAACAAATTTTTAAAAAGGCTTTTGTCTTGCACTCAAAGGATACACACTATAAAGCTATGCAAATTCTTATTACATTATTTAGTACTGAGCAAACTTATTCATCAATTGTCTTGCACATGCTCTTTTCCAACAACTCATAGTATTTATAATTCATCCATATCAAATAGTGTTTACTAAATGCCTCTCTAGATAACACATTCACTGTATAATTCTTGGTGTAGCTATTAAAGAGTTAGCTTTATTTTTTGGCATTTTATAGTGAGTGGAGGTATCATGGAATGTCTTAGGTAGGGTGTTTTTACCTTCATTTACCTCCCCCCATTCCTACCCCTGCCTTGATATTCTTATAGTTTCTAAATATTATGGAAGCATGAATAGCACCATGAAAATTTTCTATATGGATTGATATATAATATACAGCCTAAAGAAAAAAATCACAGTGTGCACACTACACAGTAAAGACCACTTTCTCCATTCCAGCCAGACTGTACCCATAAGCCCCTCCCATACAGAGATTTCTGAAACATTTGGTTTCTAGATTAAACAAACTTAAAAAAAAAACCTTTTGACATTTATTTACTTTTGAGAGACAGAGCACAAGCAGGGAGGGGCAAAGAGAGAGAGAGAGACACAGAATCCAAAAGCAGGCTCTAGACTCTTGAGCTGTCAGCACAGAGTCTTATGTGGGGCTTGAACCCGTGAACTACTTGAGCTGAAGTTGGATGCTTAACTGACTGAGCCACTCAGGTGCCCCACAAACTTTTTAGTAAAATGGAATGGTATACTAAGATAACTTAAGAATTTTCCCAATACAGGAATGCTAGCAAACTATAATGAAAATTTTTTCAAATGTGTAGTTGAACACACGGGGAAGAAAGTAAGATCCTCAGGTGCTAACAATATACAAAGTACAGAAAACAAGAATGGTAAGTGAATGGGTGCTGTGGCTGTGTGGTAGGAAACTGGGGCAGGTGACAAGCCCTTGGACTCGTGTGAGGAAGGGAACTGTACATGAAATCTTGACCTTAATCCAGAACATTAAAATGACTGTACCCTTCAAACCAGAACACCCTTAGGCTCAGAGGGAGAATGCATGAAGGCTTTCCTAATGATATTTGGAGGTGGGTGGCTTTAAAGTAGTTAATTTCCAATTCTCAGCTTCCTAAAATTGATCTTTTATAGAATATCTGAGATTTTAAAAAATGCTTATGCCTAAAGTGAATCCATCTGGCATATGCTGGTTCTCAGTGTTACCTCTCTTTTCATAATCACCCTTTCCCAAATAATAAAAGACAAATTCTGTGTCTCCTCTAACAGTGACCTTACTAAGGGGCTTTGGCCAAAAGTGTAACCTTCTCCATGTCAAACAAAGTGGCCATGGGAAGACTGATGATGGTGTTGGGCAAATGAGTATTTAATGACTGGGTAACTGATCTTTTCAGAAATCAGATAGTATCTAAATTGCTCTTAATTAAATTGAAGCAGGATCTACTTGGCATTTAGCTTAACATTAAAAATAAATATTGATGACAGTGTTTTCTGCCATATAACTGAGATTAAATTAGTTCAATTATATGTCAATGCTGCAACAATTCCCATCTACTTACTTATGTAAACATGAGTTTTCAGCATTTATAGCTATTCAACTTATAATTATGAATAAACCCAGTTTCATATTAGAAATACAAAACATTCATCAATGGATAAATTCATAAACTAATTTTGAAAAGACTTGCACATAGAGCAAGTGTGTGTAATAATTAACAATATGTTATTTTGCTACTGGCTTCCAAAAAATAGCTGTAATAATGGCTCAAGTGATGAGAAAATAATAATACTAAGAGCCTTATGATTTCAAGAAATACAAAATGAAAATATAAATTTGTAATCTGATTTTGCCCTATGGAGATATGTTAGGGTAATCAATTAAAGATAAAGAATTCTGAGTTCAATCCATTCTGAATCTTTTTCTCTTCATTCCAAATCTTTTTACATGCTCTACTCTCTAATGGAATGTCTGTCTTTCTTTCTTTCTTTCTTTCTTTCTTTCTTTCTTTCTTTCTTTCTTTCTTTCTTTCTTTATAGCTACCACCAATTTTTAAATTCCAAGTACAGGCTAGGAACCTGTTCTGTTTGGCCAAATACCAGGTTTGGTAAAGCTACATTTATGCTACCAATGAGTTCCAATAGGACCCTTGGCTATAATGTAGGGACTGAAAAGTGACAACTGAATGGACTGAAAAGTGACCACTGAAAAATAACAGTGCATTTCAGAGTTTAAGTATGATTGCTTTAGTCAAAAAGTAGAATTTTACTAAAATTCAACTTTGCCTTTATCTAAATATCTAGCAGTGCACATAATGGCACTGGCACATATATTTGGATTTGACCCTGGGTCACCGTAAAGGTACAATTGGTGATGTTCCTTACATAGACAAGTGTATAAATATTTCATTCCAATGACTAATGACTACATTCTATTATTTACTCTATAACATTTAAGTTCTACTCTTCTATACCTAATTGGCTAAAGAATGGCAAGATAACATGACTGATACTAAAGACGATAATGTAATGAGCTTGTAAAGAGCATCACAAAGTACTATACAATTTGTTCAATTTACCTTGCATAATTTAGATTTGTTCTAGTTTGTCAAAAAGTGCCTTTCATGCATTTTTTCCCTCTGTATGGTCTTTAGACTGGAATACAATGCATCAGATTACTACATTCATAAGGAAATTTTACATGTAACTCTCTGTAGTGAAAGAGTGTTGTCCTTAGTCAACTTTAGCCAAGTTTCCTGAAGCCTGTATCATGTATTAATATGAAATAAACAAAATATGCAATAAAGGCTAAGGAAATGTTGATGTTATCATGTATTCTACATGGAAATATACCTTGGCTGACATTTTAATGACATATAAAGATTTTTTAAAGATTTCTGAACTAGTTGTTTTGGCCTATATATACAGCTTGCTCAGTTTCAGGACATTTTGACATGATAATATCTCATATCCTGTAACTGATATAGCAACTACCCAACTAGACGAGGTTTTTGTGGGTTAAGCACAGTTAACTAACTTACATTTCTTTTTCCAACCTAATTAAGTCAAAGAGATAAAATTCCATGGGAAAAAAAAAACACAAAAGAGGCCAAGGAAAATTTTCCAATAATTCATCAGAGTTATTTACAACGCAATTATACATAAAAACAGTTATTTAAAAATGAACCTGAAAAATGTTAAACTCCTGGTAAATTGGGAGGGAAAGATGTCAAATACTCCACAAGTGTAAATCTTATGATGTGAGTTCTTAAATCATTTTTGTTTACTCATTGGCAGCTCATGTTTTCTCCAAGGAACGACTAATTAAAAACTAAGGAACAACTTGGGATGGCAATGTTTAAGAATGTTAGTGCTACTCAGCTTAAAAGTTCTAACTGATATAAAAACAGAAGAAAATTGACCTATACTTTTTTTAATGTCAAATCCTATGAAGACAATATTAGTGACATAAAAATTTATATTGCCGTATTTTTATAATTATAAAAGTAAGCAAAAGTTAAAATCCAAATGCTAAGGAAATGAATAAAGTGAATAAAAGTCCTCCATATTTCCCCATTAGTTTCTGGCTATCTAGTCCTTCAGATTTTTTTCTATATATATTACTAATAGTGTTTTAGTCTATTTTTACAGGAAGATATCAGACAATACAGACTGCTCTCAAATTTGACATTTTTCATTTATCAGTGTATTGTGAACATTATTTCATGCTGCTAAGTTTAAGCCTATCTCATTATGTTTAATGGCTTCATGTTATTCCATTAAATGGGTCTATCATAGTGCTTCTCTACTGATGAAAATTTGAGTTCTTAGCTATCAAAACAATATAGAAATGGAGGTGTCTGGATGACTCAGTTCATTGAGCATCTGATAGCTCAGGTCATGATCTCATGATTCCTGAGTTTGAGCCCCACATCAGGGGCTAAGGCCACGCCCCTGCTTGTGTGCTCTCTCTCTCTCTCTCTCTCTCTCTCTCTCAATAAATAAATGAGTACTTAAAAAACAATATAGAAATGTACATATGTTATCATACTTTGACACTTATTTCTGAAGGATAACTAGATGTGAAAATGTTATGTCAAGGATATGATCATTTTAAATTTAATAAATATTTCTAAAATATTATTGAATTAATGTTGTACTGACTATAATAACCAAAGCATTAAAATCTCCCTGTGTTTTACGTTTGTTTGGCAAGTTTCACATATGGAAATTAAGCACATAAATTTGTATAATCCCATACAATTTATATACACAGAATATTATCACTAATTGGTAAACTCTCATGTTTTGATTTATATTTTGTCTTCCAAGCTTTATTTACATAACATTTTGCTTATTAGATTGTTCTTTTTTAATATTAATATATTAGTGTTAATGTAGACAACATAGAAGTCTTTCACATTTATCTTTGTGTTCTAAGCACAAAATATAATGTTTGGCATATACTAGGTGTTCAATAAATTCTTATTGTATAAGTTAATGAAAATTATTTACCCTTACTTATGAATAAAGAAAACAAGGAAACACTAAATGTTTCCAAAAGAGGGTGAAGCCAGGTTTCTTGCTGGCCTACCACAATTACTTTTCTTTCCATTGCACTGCACTTACTTATGTGAAATATATCTCACAGGGTTTATGCTGTAGATTTTGGTTTTTGGTAGTTGAGAGGCATCTAGCCCATTAAAAGGCTACATCTTTGGCTGCTACCTTTCTGTTTCCTCTCCAACTCCCCTCTCCCTCTCCATGTATACAAGTACTACTGAACAAGCTGAAAATATGAAGTCATGCCAGGATTTGTTTAAAAAGCTAAACATTTCAGTGAAAGATCTTCCTGAAATAAGAAACTAAGTATAATTTTCATGAACCTCCAATAAAGATCTGATAATGTTATTCACACTGCAATTTGAAAGTGAAGCAGGAGGAAAATCAGCCCCGCTCTGCCACTGCATAAATCATTCCCCTGGGAGTGAGAGAGGTGCTCGGAGAATGGGAAATGGGAAATTCGTGACTCTTCCTGACGAACGGTTTGGTCTAGAGTGAGCTGCAGTCGTGATTTTCCAATAACAGCCTCTCCCGAAACCAAGATAAATTCCAATTCAAAAATAATGCCTTTATTGTGTTCAAAATGGTTTGTTTTGTGTAAGACAGTTTATTAAACTGCTGGAATTTGTCATCGAAAACAGGGTTTTGTACAGATAGGACTTGGTAGGATCTTGCTACCGGGAACTGACATGAACTAGAATGCGGATCCCATAAATGGCTCTAAGGGAGGAAGAAACTATTGATCTAAATCCTCTGGCAGGAAAATAACATGTTTTAATTGAAGAAAACAAATACAAGCATACTCCTAGAGGCATGTCAACCCCCTGTTTCTTTCCTGCCATATGTATTTGATTATGGAATATGCTGTAAAGGTAATCTAAGAATCGATTAGCTTAGATGTCATCAGTGATAATCAATGGGCTTCCTAGCATTAGATAGCAGGTGGTGCAGAATGTGCAAACTGGGAAGCCTTCATGTTCCACCACAGCAGGGGTTCTCTCCGGCGAGTGTTTCCCTCACTCCACCATCCCCGTGTGTTTGGCAACTCTGGACCAAATTTTGGTTGTCACAACTGGTTTGGGGTGAGGGAGCGGTTGCTACGGCATCTACTGTGCTGTTAAACATCCTATAATGCACAGGACAGCCCCCATAACACATGATTATCCAACCCACATGTCAGCAGTACTGCTATTATGAAACCCGGTGCTAGGTAAATGGACAAAATTCCAGGTATGTCTTTGTAATATACTTTTGATTCAGAGTGAGATGATTAAGGAAAAGATAAAAATGGCTTCAGACATGTATTAAATTGCAGTTAAAATTACACCTTTAAGTTACTTTAAATCATATGTACAATGAATGGTGGATTAATGTTGACTAACATCATTTAAATAATGCTATGAATGTAGGGTAACAATTCAGTAGGATCAATTTGCAGGGTTTTGAGTAAAATTTAGTGCCTGGGTCTTACATAAATTAGGTATCTTTTCATTCAGACTTTACAGCAAACTTCCAGAAAGGGAGTTTTTTTACTATCCAGAATAGATACATAGATTCCTCTGAAAACTATGGATACCAAGAAGACGGGGCTCAGTTTCCCAGAAACTTTCTGTAGAATATGGTCCCAACTGGTTCTTTATTAGGTGTCCTGCCTTCAACTTTGGCACTGTAGGTGAAATTAACATGGCTTCCCTGACCACAGCTGCCTGGATCAGAAAGAGGGGCATGTGCCATAGGCCTAGTCTCACCAAAATATCAAGGTGGCAGTTAACATAATAGATTTAGTGATAATACCTTTCTGCTCCATTTTGATGTAAATTTTTTTTGTTTTTATTTTATTCCAGCAAACAGAATTATAATTTGGCTTTAATAATTTTATAAGTAGGCTTCATACATTTTAGATGGACTATTATATTTCTTAATGTTAATTTGTTTTCCATTTTATCATGAGGTTTTACGCTTTTGTGTGGGCTACGCTGGAAAGAGAGTAGGGCAACTCTTCCTGAACAGCTTGGCAATAATTCTGCCTAACAGATGCCCTCCATGGGAGCAAGAGGCAACTCAGGCAAATGCTCTTTTGTAAGAAGGATAAACTCTAAGGTGAGCAAAAGGTTAAGTCTCTAAGGCCATCATATGCTATTCCTAAAGCTATTTGTGAATCGTAGGAATCCTGAGACTTCGGTCACTCTGGAGCCAATCAGACAAATCTACCTCACATTTCTGTGCATTCTTTCAATTTTCTTTTTTAAAAAAAATTTCTTTTTCAACGTTTATTTATTTTTGGGACAGAGAGAGACAGAGCATGAACGGGGGAGGGGCAGAGAGAGAGGGAGACACAGAATCGGAAACAGGCTCCAGGCTCCGAGCCATCAGCCCAGAGCCCGACGCGGGGCTCGAACTCACGGACCGCGAGATCGTGACCTGGCTGAAGTCGGACGCTTAACCGACTGCGCCACCCAGGCGCCCCTCAATTTTCTTAATCACTGAAGATGCAGAACTTCTTCTTGTAACTCCAAAAGACTTCTTTTGTAGGAGCTGAATCTGCAGAACTGAATTTGACAACTGGAACCCACACAAGTCCTTTGCTCTGTGTTCAGACCATACTGGGCCTAAATATTTTTCTGCACACATCCTAAAAATTCTGTGATTGAACACACTTTCCTAGTCACATGTAAACAGTACTAAGAATAAACAAAAACACTTAGCTACTGCCTCCACAAAAACTTATCCCTCCTAGACAAGAGTACGGAACAACTAAGACAGTATACTAATCAGACCCTGAGCTTTCTCATCAAGACTTGCTTAAAGAATCTTCTCTCACCTTCACTTGCTATGCCCACCAATCCAAAGTCATTGTATCATAAACTTTGCCTGATTACAGCTGTTTTCTTACCTTTCAAGATTCAAATGATAATGATCCAACTGAGGCCCTAAAACCTTAGATTTCCTTTGACGTTCCCCTCTGAGACACTTTTAAGGCTCTGTCAAGGTAAAGTTCTCCCTTGCTGTAGCAGGGACCATATACTTAACTTTGCTTGGCCTCCGTACTTTTCATGTGGTCTTTGGAAGGCAAGTAATAGCCAAGTTAAGATATTGCAACAAGGCTAAAGAAGAATGAGGGGCCAAAAAGATATAGATCTCATAAGATCTATAGATCTCATAAGCTGCTAGGCCTTCTTAAAAAGTGATTTATACCAGAACTGGTTTCTAAGAAAAGAGGAAGACTAAATAACTGATTATCCCCTGTGACCACCTCAAAGGTGATTTAGGTGTTTATCAAAATAGTTGTTAAGTCTCCAAGAAAGAAGAGTTTATAAATACTTTCTTGAAGCTGGCATTTCATGGACACAAAAATCTCACAAAAACAATATATTTGATTGCACATGGAACCAGAAGAAGTCCCGGTATGTAATTATAAAAGCAAACATATTTTGACTCACCATTCTTTTAAATCTGATTTAGTGAGCATTATCCTTTCTCTCCCCCTGGATTACCAAGTGAAACTAAGTGCTGTTTCTTTCTGACCATTCCTTTATGTCACAAACCTTTAAAATATCTAGTCCTATAAAATGATCAAAACTTTGAGGTTGATTTTTCTTTCCCTTCCAGCCAGAGTTTCCTTTGGGATGATTACTTTCAGGAGGAAGAGAGGGCACTCAATTGTCTTTCCCTCCTTCTCACTTAACCTCTTGTTCTATTTAGCATCTCTTAATCTAACACCATCAGAGTGGGTGGGGTTGGGAGGAGAGTAAAGTATGAAAGAGGAGGTAAGGCAAGTAGGATAACTCATGCTTGACAGATATCATCATGATTTTGGACAATGCAGGTATTTAAAGCCAACTTTTTTTACATGTTGGGTACTTTTGTGTGTTTTCTGAAGATTTCTCTGTGGAGTGCCTTTTTCTCAAACTCCGGTGACATGGCAGTATCTTTCCTTTGTCAGGTCTACCTTCACCACAGAGGATTTTCTTCTGGATGGACACCCCATATCCCTTTCCAGATGATATTTTTTATCCTAAAAGGCAATGCTTTGGGGGTGGATCACAAATAATTCCAGAATGACATTTCTACTTGGGATCCATATATGTATAGTCACCATGGTTAACCTACATTTGACCTACTTTCAGAGAAAAAAGTAACTTCCCAGTTTCAGCCTTCATTCAAAGATCACTTGAGCTCTTTTAGGCATGAGCCACAAATCTAGGGGGACATGAATAAAGCTTCTAAGTAGTCCCTTCAAAACCTCCATTATACTCATGGTAAGAATCAGACACTGTCCAAATCTTCCCTACTACAGGATTGAGATTCCTAGCATGTTGGTAATACTCTCAGAATTTCTTTTCACAAAGTCTTCTCTTTAATATAAAATTTCAGACATTTCAGTTCTTAATAAAGGTGTAGGGCTTTAAGAATTGTGTTGCCAGTTTAGGGATATTTTCATTGTAAATCTTGCATGAGGCATAACACCTACTTTGGAATGGAGGAATGTCTAGCGAATTATATTTTATCTTGGTGCTTTGTCAAAATGTCAATTTTAACATTCTGTTAGATACTGAAAAAATTTTCAAAGTAGTTCTTCTTACGTGTATTAATGCAATGGTAAATAAATTAATCCCAGATAGAATGCAGAGGCATATTAATTGAGTTATACTCCAGTCAATTGTATTTGATCTCAGCAATGCAAGGATGGCTAATATTTGGAAATATGTTCATTTTTTCTTCATTTTATGTCATCAAAGATTGCAACTAAAAAAGCTTTTGCTAGAATTCAACTTTCTTCCTAGTACAAAATTTTAATTAACAAAGATGAACACTTTCTTAACATGGGAAAAATGTATTTCTGAGAAAGATGGATTGTGCTTAACTGTAAAATACTGAAAGCAGCTCTGTGAATATTACCAATAAATTTAATATTGATCTGTTAGAATGTTCAACTTAATTAGAAAAGAGAAGAGTGGGGAAAAAAAGAGAAGAGTGGCATTAAAAGTGGAAAGGAGAAGATGAAATTATTTGCAGGAAGTTTGAATATATACCTAGAAACTCAAAGAGTAATACCTGAGAAAATATAAGATATAATAAAAAGAACTTAGTAAGACAGGTGAATTTAAGAAGAAATAGTTTTTCTTTATATGAAAAGGAAATAACCTATCCTGATGTCTTAGGCAGTTGAGGCTGCTATAACATAAGTGCCATAGACTAGGTGGCTGCTTACAGTTCTAGAAGCTGGAAGTCTAAGATCAGGGCACCAGTATGATCAGGTTCTGGTGAGAGCTCATTTCCAGGTTGTAGACAGCTGACTTCTCATTGTATCCTCACAGAGTGGAAAGCACTAATTCCATTCATGCGGGTTCTACCTCATGACTTAATTACCTTTCAAGGTCCCACCTCCTAATAACCACCACATTGAGGGTTTGGATTTCAATATTTTTCACCATGCAAATCGACACTGAATATATGTAATACAGCCGAATAGAATTTTTCTCTAAATGCCTCTTATCTAAAAGTATATTTAGCAATCTAATGTTTTAAACAGTGGTATCTTGACACATCAAAGGCATTGATTGACTAATTTCACAGTCAAAACTAATGCTAAAAAAGAAAACAAGATTTTTTTCTCTACTAGATGCCTCTTTGCTATTAAAAACTTTAGCATTCTTTCAAAGTTAAGTAAGAAACCTCTTTAATTGTTATGTCAGAGTTTTTTACTTCTACATATCATATCTTGAGCACCATTCCCTATTGCTTTCATATTAGATGTACATGTATAGTTTTAAAAACATTGTACAATATTTATCTACTTTATCCTTTTTGGTACTTCACTTGTACTGTGGAGGATAAGAATTATGTGGTTTCATCAGCTACAGTGAAAAGCATAACATTTTAGCAGATTTCTAAGGAAAAAATAATTAAAGAATAGTATTACTTCTTGGCCTTTGTGAGTTATAATACCGAGTAGACCCATGTGTATTAACTTCCTATGAGATGTTTATTGTGTTCCTATTAACAAATCATTTTGGTAATCTTTAAATGCATTATTTATAAAAATATGTTTTTGGCTTTGATTTGGCTGCATAGTACCCAAACTAGCAAAACTTGAACATAATTATAAATGGGCAATCAAAGTAGTTTTTATTCATTCATCTGGAAAGTAAAATTGCATATATTAACAATAATGATTCAAGCTGATATGATCTTCAGTTAAAGTTTTTCTGTATAATTAGAGCTCATATTTTTGTATTTACTTCAAATATAGAGTACTTTTAATTCAGGTAAAACTAGAAAACACATCACACTTAGTACACCCACATAATTTGTTTTTTTAATATACTCTTTTTAGTGCAAATTTTTGTGACATGGAACATGAGAAGAAAGTGCCTCGATCCTCAAAAGTTTTTTTAAGAAAGTAAAAACTGCTTTTAGTGAAGAAGCAAAATGATTAAGAATCAAGTATTAAATGAATTCATGTGAGCAGGAGGACCTCTGATTCTGCACTGATCTCAATGTCTAAAGAGTGAACTTGGGCATGTAAGTACTGAGCCTAGCCGCAGCCTTGGACCTGGAAGCTCTGGAATATACAATATGAGGTCTTTCCTGTGTAATGTTTTGGAAGGAAAGACAGTCAGCTTCCCCGAAAAGTCCAGGGTATTAAAACACATCATTAAAATATGCAAACATTTATAAGTGCAGCTGTTAAAATTATTACTCCACTTACCTATACTTAAACTTGTTTTCCTAATAATTCCTTTGCTTTTTCCCCCATCTTTTGCTTTTTTAAAGTTTGTTTATTTGGGGGGGAGAGAGGCAGAGAGAGAGACAGACAGAGAGACAGAGACAGAGAATCCCAAGCAGGCTCTACACAATCCGTGTAGGGCCCAATAAGGGGCTTGAACTCAGAACCACGAGATCATGACCTTAGCTGAAATCAAGAGTTTTACCTACCCTCTCGTACTTGTAAGATCTTTACGACAATCTTTCTGAACAGTCCCCTCTTTTAGTTATATTCATATATCTCAATTTAGAAATTGGACAGGCAGATTAAAGATCGGTGGATTAATTTTAATTTGCTTAAAAGAGGAGCTCGCATGTGTCCAGGTACTATTGGAGCATTCACATACTGATGTGATTAAACATTAATAATTAATGTTTCGGTACTTGCCTTATATATGTCAGGCATCATGCTAAATGCTATACACACTATGGTAAATATGATAGATGTGATTTCTACACTCATTGAGTTTTGGTCTCTTGAGACAGACTTCTATTAAATATCTATCTATCTATCTACACACTACAGAAGGAGACTCTTTTTGATGAGTCTAATAGAAAGATCCAATTCAGGGAATGTTGCTTTGTTGAAGTATCTTTTAGTTTAGAACTGAGGATAAGCAAGAGTTTGCCAAGCCAAGGATGTGGAACTGAGCATGTCAAGCAAAAACAAAGGCTAAAAGAAAGAAAGAACACGGTGCCCATGAGGACCTAAAAGGCCAGGAACTGTGGTATAGTGAGCAGAGAGGGAGATTGCCTGGTGGTAAGACTAGAGGGAGTGGGGTTCAGATCATAAAGAACCCACAAGGCCAGGTTAAGGATTTCACCTTCTATCCCGAGTTCAACAGGATGCCATTTACTGCTTAGGGGTTTGAGTAGAATAATAGCCATATTTTAGAAAAATTAGTTTGACTTCAATGTGAAAAACAATGAGTGAGAAGGAGCAGAAGCAAGGAATCCAGTTAGGGATTTGCTGCAATAGTCTGGATAACAATCCAAACTGACATATCTTAATGGGGGCAGGGCTTTGCAATCCCTGTGCCTAACACAATAAAAGACATTAAAATAATGGATTAAAGAATTAATAAAGGAATAAGTTTGTCTGGCCTGAAATTCTAATGAGCCATTTGCATGAATTCACTGTGAATACCAAAGTCTAATAACTACATACATATCTTTGATGTAGATTAGGAGCTTAACTCATCATATAAACTTTTAGAATTCCTATGGATTACCATAGGAAGTTATTACTGTAAATCCCCAAAAGTAAGAGTTCCGCCCAAAATTTGTGTGTGTGTGTGTGCATGTATGTGTGTGAAAAGGCCTTCACTGAATAAATTTTTTTTCTATCCATCTCTTTTTATTTTATATGCACCAATTCAGATAAAAATTATATCTTGAAGAGACAAGAAAAAATATAATCATATAATATCCTAGAGAAGTGATTCTTAAATCTTCCTTTTTTCCCTCGTTAATCATTTGATAAAATATGCCAAATCTTATACAAATTATATAGTTACAAACATTTGACAATTTTATTCATTACTTATGATCCATTAAATGGATATAGCAATTCATTATTTGGTGAGTGAACAATTTTGTTGGTCTAACTTTAAAACACAAATTAAAATAATTCCTTTTGTGGTTTGAAATGGAGATAATGGTGTTGTAGAATAAATGTTACTGCTCTCGTGACTCTTAAAAGCACATGTTTTCCCAAAATTATTCTGGTCTCATTGTACACATACATAGCTGATGTAGAAAGGGGAAGAAGCACAGGATATAGCTTTCAATAGGTGTGTCATATCAGAAGTACTGACTTGTGGGAATAAGAAGAACACTCCATGTGCAGGGCTTTACAAAGAAACGGCAGGTGGTAAACCCCTGGCAGGTAGAAGTGGCTATAAATGGCATTTTGACTTCCGGGAAAATAACTTGGAGGTTGAGAGAAAAAAATTTTTTTTTTAGAAATTTTATAAAAACAATGAGGAATAAAGTCTCCCTAAACTATGATTCTTTCTCCCGCTAGCCATCTAAATCCCACTGGTTGAAAACCACAGTCCTATCCAGCAATCATTCTTGGCTTTTTTCCAAGAGAGGTGAAAACCTATCTTCACAAAAAAACTTGCTGCTTGTTTATAGAAGCTTTATTCATAACTGCCAAAACTTGGAAGCACCAAGATATCCTTCAGTAGGTGAATGGATAAATAAACTACAGTTCATCCAGATAATATTATTCAGTGCTAAACTGAGATACACTATCAAGCCATGAAAAAGCATGAAGGAAACTGAAATTAACATTCCTAAGTGAAATAATTCACTATGAAAAAGCTACCTATTATATGATTCTACCTATATGATATTCTGGAAAAGGCAAAACTATGTAGATGGCAAAAAGATCAGTGGTTGCCAGGGGTTATTGTGTCAGGAGGGATGCCTAGGAGGAGCCCAGAGGATTTTTAGGCACTGAAACTACTCTGTACGGTACTAAGTATATATCATCATACATTTTTCCAAACCTACAGCATGTACAACATGAAGAGTGAAACCTAATGTAAACTATGGACATTGGGTGATTATGATGTGCCAATGTAGGTTCATCAATTGTAACAAATGTACTACTCTGTGGGAGATGTTGATAATGGGAGAGGTCATGCATGTGTGGAGGCAGGGGGTATATGAGAAATTCCTGTACTTTCTGCCCAATTTGTGATAAACCTAAGAACTGCACTAAAAAAATAAAGTCTTGGGGCATGTGGGTGGCTCAGTCAATCAAGCATCAGACTTCAGCTCAGGTCATGATCTCACTATTCATGGGTTCAAGCCCCATGTCGGGCTCCATGCTGATGACAGCTCAGAGCCTGGAGCCCACTTCAGATTCTGTGTCTCCCTCATTCTCTGCCCCTGCCCCATTCACATACTCTCTCTCTCCTTCAAAAATAAACATTAAAAAATAAAAAAGTCTATAAAAATCCCCCACGAAATCCTGCAATATCATATGCTCATGATCCCCCTTGCCTTTAATATTCCTTCTCTATAATCCAGAGGATAAATGGTTTCAGGTAAGAACTAGATGCGATTCTTTTGTAATTAGGCCATATACACCAATACATTATTAGGTACCATTTTAAATTATTTGTTCCTTTAGGTGTCATTAGCTGTCCATTCTATTATGTTTATATATGAGAACAAATAGAATATGGTTAATTGTAATGTTCTGAGCAATTATAAATGGCTGTTGAAACCAGTTTCTCTTCTGTTTGCTATTCTAACACAAAATACTGCATTTTCCGGCAAAGGGATACTAAAATGTTAATACAACAAAAATAGGTAATATCAAGATACATTAAAGTAATCTGGTAAATAATTGAGACCAGTGTTCATTCTAAAATAGCCTCTGAATTTTAATATCCTAGTTCTGGAGGAAAATTACATACTTGATATCAGTCATTTTGCTTCTTATTGTTTAAAATATAGATGATTAAGTTCAATATTTTGGGGGAATAGGATATAAAATTTTTATTTAGCAAGTTTTCATTCCATCTTGACTTCTCTGAATCCCTTGATACAGAAATATGCATATTTGCTCATATCCAGATAAGAAGTATTATGAACATGGGGTACACTTAGGAAGGAAAGATCATTCCCTTGAAAATCAGACATGGTGGCCATGCAGTCTTGGGAATGGGGTAAAGTAAATAAATTAACAAAATTTATGTTAACAATGAAAAGGATATCAATAGTTAGTTTAATCAGTGAATAATAATATGAACTAAGTAGACGAAAAAAATGATCTTTGAAATATTAATTCTGATTCATCCTAGTAAAGTCTTTGATCAATTTAGGATAAGAATATCACTTCTGGGTAGGGGGAAGATGGCAGAGGAGTAGAAGGACCCTAGTCTTGTCCCAGACATACAACTAGATAACTATCAGATCATCCCAAATACCCCATAAAATTGGCCTGAAGACTGGCAGAACAAACTCCACAGCAAAAAGTAGAGAAGAGGCCACATCAAAGAAGGTATGAAGTACAGAGACATGGTCTGTGTGGCCACTGTGGCGGGGAGGGAGCCAAGGTCATGGAGAAGGGTGAGAGACAGACTAGCACACAGGGGAGCACACAGAGAAAAATAAATCTTCATAGCAATTGGCTTCAAAAGCAAGAGCGCCCGAATTTTGTGAGTTCTTGCAACCAGTGGGACATAAAACCTGAGTTTTGGAGGTCAGTGTGTTTGGCCCTGGGAGAGCTTGGAGGGCATTGAGGCTGCTCTTGGAGAAAAGACAGGAGGGCAAACAGCCGGTGGACATACAGCATGGAAATGATCTGAAGAGCACCAAGGTACACAGTGGGGAGGTTAGCTGCTCATCTCAGAGTATGTCCCAGAGAGGCAGTACTTATGGAGAGGACCCTCCAGAACTAAGGACCTGGCAGGAAGCATTTCCCTCCTCTGCCCCTCAGCATAAACACAGAGTACCCTGTGGGAACCTGTGGGCACAGATACTCACTACCTAACTTGCTTACACTGGCCCTGCTCCGCCATCAGAACCACTCTTTCCAGTCACATTTGCCTTAGTCTCAGCCCCTTCCCCCAAAAGACTGCCCCAAACCCCTGCCAACACGGGAGTTTTGTGAGGTGTTGATTCTGGAGGCAGAGGACAGAGGTCTCATTTCACAAGCACACCAGAGCAGATCTACTTAAAATGCACCATATTCAGGCCAGGCCCCAAACACTCCCCACAAAAGAGACTGCAGATGACTGGCCTGAATGATGAAGTTCTCAGCAGAGCACACACCGCACACATTGGAGATACTCAAAGAAGCACCAGACCCTGGGGAAAAGGGGACACTACACTACAGGCACTATAGGAACTCTTCTTCATAAGCCTTTACCCTCAAGAACAGGAGACATAGCTGACTTTTCTAATGCAGAGAAACAGGCACAGAGACTTAGACAAAATGAGAAAACAGAGAAATATGTCCCAAAGGAAAGAAGAGGGCAAGGCCATGGCTGGAGATCTAAGTGAAACAGATATAAGTAGCATGCCTGATGGAGAATTTAAAACAATGATTATAAGGATACTCACTGGACTTGAGAAAAGAGGGGAGGACATCAGTGAGACCATAACACAGAGATAAGGAATAACATAGCAGAGGTGAAGGGCTTAATAAAAGAAATAAAAAATATGCTTGATGGAATGAATAGCAGGCTGGAAAAAGCAGAGGAATGAATTAATGACTTAGAAGATAGAGTAATGGAAAGTAATTAAGCCAAACAAAAGAGAGAAAAAAGAATTATGCAAAATGACAATAGACTTAGGAAACTCAATAACTCCATCAAACATAATAACATTTGTATTACAGGCATCCCAGAAGAAGAAGAGAGAAAAGGTGGCAGGGAACTTATTTGACAAAATAATAACTGTAAACTTCCCTAATCTGGAGAAGGAAATAGATATCCAGATCCAGGAGGCACAGAAAACCCTCAACAAAATCAACAAAAGCAAAATTTTATTATTCCAAAAATTATTCCAAAAAAATAGAAGAAGAAGGAAAACTTCCAAATATATTTTATGAGGCCAGGATTACTCTGATACCAAAACCAGATAAAGACACCACACACACAAAAAGAGAACTACATGTCTATATCTTTGATGAACAAAGATGTAAAAAATCCTCAACAAAATACTAGCAGACTGAATCCAAAAACACATTAAAACAATTATTCACCATGATCAAGTGGGTTGCAAGAGTAGTTCAATATTCACAAATCAATCAATGTGATACATCACATTAATAAGAGAAAGGGATAAGAACCATATGATTATTTCAATAGATGCAGAAAAAAAAAACATTTGACAAAGTACAACATCCATTCATGATAAAAACCCTCATCAAAGTAGGTTTAGAGGGGATATACCTCAATATAATAAAGGCCATATATGAAAACCCACAGCTTACATCATACTCAGTGGGGAAAAATTGAGAGCCTTTCCTCTAGGGTCAGGAATAAGATGGGGATGTCTCCTGTCACCACTTTTATTCAACATACTACTGAATGTCCTGGCCACAGCAATCAGACAACAAAAATAAATAAAAGGCATCCAAATTAGTAAGGAAGAAATGAAACTTTCACTATTTGCAGACAACATGGTATTCTATTTTGAAAACCTGAAAGACTCCACCCAAAAATTGCTACAACTGACAAATTCAGTAAAGTCACAGGATGCAATATCAATCTGTAGACATTTGTTGCATTTGTATATACCAATAATGAAGCAGCAGAAAGAGAAAATAAGACAGTCCCATTTATAATTGTACCAAAAATAATAAGATACCTAAGGATAAACCTAACCAAAGAGGTAAAAGACCTATACTCTGAAAACTATAAGACAATGATGAAAGAAATTGAACAACACAAAGAAATAAAAAGACAGGGCACCTGGGTGGCTCAATTGGTTAAGCATCTGACTTCACTCTGGTCATAATCTTACAGTTTGTGAATTCGAGCTGCACATCGGGCTCTGTGTTGACAGCTCGGAGCCTGGAGCCTGCTTCGGATTCTGTGATCTTCCTCTCTCTCAGCCCTTCACCTGGTCACACATACTTTCTCTCTCTCGCAAAAATAAATAAACATAACCCAGTGAAGAAATGGGCAGAAAACATGATTAGACACTTCTCTAAAGAAGACATCCAGATGGCCAACAGGCACATGAAAAGATGCTCAACGTCGCTCCTCATCAGGGAAATACAAATCAAAACCACACTCAGATATCACCTCATGCCAGTCAGAGTGGCCAAAATGAACAAATCAGGAGACTATAGATGCTGGAGAGGATGTGGAGAAACGGGAACCCTCTTGCACTGTTTCTGGGAATGCAAATTGGTACAGCCACTCTGGAAAACAGTGTGGAGGTTCCTCAGAAAATTAAAAATAGACCTACCCTATGACCCAGCAATAGCACTGCTAGGAATTTACCCAAGGGATACAGGAGTATTGATGCATAGGGGCACTTGTACCCCAATGTTTATAGCAGCACTCTCAAGAATAGCCAAATTATGGAAAGAGCCTAAATGTCCATCAACTGATGAATGGATAAAAAAAAATTGTGGTTTATATACACAATGGAGTACTACGTGGCAATGAGAAAGAATGAAATATGGCCCTTTGTAGCAACGTGGATGGAACTGGAGAGTGTGATGTTAAGTGAAATAAGCCATACAGAGAAAGACAGATACCATATGGTTTCACTCTTATGTGGATCCTGAGAAACTTAACAGAAACCCATGGGGGAGGGGAAGGAAAAAAAAAAAGAGGTTAGGTGGGAGAGAGCCAAAGCATCAGAGACTCTTAAAAACTGAGAACAAACTGAGGGTTGATGGGGGATGGGAGGGAGGAGAGGGTGGGTGATGGGTATTGAGGAGGGCACCTTTTGGGATGAGCACTGGGTGTTGTATGGAAACCAATTTGACAACAAACTTCATATATTGAAAAAAATAATAAAATAAACATTAAAAAAATAAAAAAATTAAAAATTAAACAAAGAAGAAATAAAAAGACATTTCATGTTCATGGATAGAAAGAACATGGATAGAAAGATAATATTAAAATGTCTACACTACCCAAAGCAATCTACACATTTAATGCAATCCCTATCAAAATGCCACTGGCATTTTTCACACAGCTAGAACAAGCAATCCTAAAATTTGCATGGAACCACAAAAGAACCTGAATAGTCAAAGCAGTTTTGAAAAAGAAAAGCAAAACTGGAGAAATCACGATTCTGAACTTCAAGTTATATTACAAATCAAATCAATTTATATTATAATCAAAACAGTATGGCACTGGCATAAAAATAGATACATTGATCAATGGAACAGAATAGAAAACTCGTAAATAAACCCACAATTTTATGGTCACTCTTTGACAAAGTAGGAGATAATATTGTATGGGAAAAAGATATTCAACAAGTGGTGCTTGGGAAAATTGGATAGCAATATGCAAAAGAATGACACTGGATCACTTTCTCATGTCATACACAAAAATACATTCAAAATGGATTAAATACCTATATGGGAAACCTGAAACCATAAAAATCCTAGAAGAGAACATATGCAGTAAATTCTCTGACATTGGCCTAAGAAACATTTTTCTAGATATGTCTCCTGAGGCAAGGTAAACAAAGCAAAAATAAACTATTAGGAATATGTCAAAATAGAAAGCTTCTACACAGTGAAAGAAACAATCAACAAAACTAAAAGGCAACCTGTGTAAATAGGAGAAGGTATTTGCAAATGACATATCTAATAAACGATTAGTATACAAAATATAAAAAATATAGTGTATTAGTATATAAAATAAAGAACTTACAAAACTCAACACCACAAAAATGAATAATTCAATTACAAATGGTGAGAAGACATGAACTGACATTTCTCCAAAGAAGACATACAGATGGCCAACAGACACATGAAAAAATGCTCCTCATCACTTACCATCAGTGAAATGCAAATCAAAAGTACAATGAGATATTACCTCACACCTGTGAGAATGACTAAAATCAACAACACAAGAAACATCAGGTGTTGGTGAGGATGTGGAGAAAAAGGAACACTTGGGTACTGTTGGTAAGAATGCAAAGTGGTGCAACCACTCTGGAAAACAGTATGGAGGTTCCTGAAAAAAGTTAAAAATAAAACTACCCTGTGATCTAGTCATCACACTGCTAGGTATTTACCCAAAGAATATAAAACAAAGGGATACATGTACCCCTATGTTTATAGCAGCATTATTTACAGTAGCCAAGATATGGAAGAAGCCCACACATTCATTGGTATATGAATGGATAAAGATGATGTAGTATATAGATATAATGGAATATTATTCAGCCATGAAAAGAATGAAATCTTGCCATTTGCAATGACATGGATGGAACTAGAGAGTATAATGCTTAGTGACATAAGTCAGTCAGAGAAAGACAAATACATATGATTTCATTCATATGTGGAATTTAAGAAACAAAACAAATGAGCAAAGGCAAAATAAAGAGAAAGAGAGGGAAAGAGAGAGAGAGAGATCAAGAAAAAGACTCTTAAGTATGGAGAACAAAGTGATGGTTACCAGAGGGAAGGTGGGTCGGTGTATGGGTGAAATAGGTGATGGGGATTAAGGAGCGCAGTTGTCATGAAGAACACTAGGTGACTAAAATAAAAATAAAAAAAATTAAAAAAAAAGAAATCAGTTCTGTTGCTAACAGATGTGAAATGCTGGGAAAATTGTAAAGTCTCTGGGTTTTGAGTGACAATCTGTGAAGTATAGATGACATTGATTTTTTTAGTAAGAATTCATATTCCGGGTGCTTTTTATTAATAAGTTGCAGAATGGTGTGTACCTCAGTAAGAGTCAACATCAGAAAAAATAGTGCATTGAGAAATAACACAACAGACTATTATCAGAGTCGCCACCCTTCATCTATATGAAGAAGTATAAAGGAGATGTGGGAAAATGTGTTAAAGTTGAATATCATAATGGCAGGATTTTGGTCAACCTTTTCTGATTCCCAAAATGGACAAATTAGTGATCCTAGTAAAATGAAAGTGTTGACTCATTAACCCAAGATTCTGTCATAAGCCCACTGGCCTCAAACTATTTCCTCCAATGTACTGTCACACTTCTAGTTTCTCTTGGCTCAAAGCAGAGGTTCAATACACACTTATTGAATAACCAACACACCACCTTCCCCTTAGCTTACTGGCACTTGGATCTTTAAAGGTGAAAAATGTAAAAATTTTAAACAGTTTTAAATATGACAAAATACACTATCTTAAAAAGTGCTTTATTTGTTTGTTTGTTTATTTATTTATTTATTTAGAGAGCACAAGTGGGAGAGGGGCAGAAGGAAAGAGAAAGAGAGAGAGAGAATCCCAAGCAGGCTCCATGCTCGCCACAGAGCCTGACATGGGGCTCGATCTCACAATTGTGAGATCATGACATGAACCAAAATCAAGTCAGACACTCAACTGACTAAAATATACTGATATTTTTAACAGATTAGGTAAAACAAATGACATGTGAAGTCTGCTTCTGAAAAATAAGGGAAGATCATATGATTTCAGAATGATAATTTGGGTGATGTTATGGAGGGCAGGGTTAGAGGAGCTGGCACAAAAAATGAAAGCTATTAGTGCACATATTAATTACTTCCACATTTTCTTCTAGCTAATTTTGAAAATTAGTTTATTAAAAAAAGAATAAATAACAGCTATCTATCTATCTATCTATCTATCTATCTATCTATCTATCTTTACATCCATATCTCTATCCATATCCATTCAGATCATTATAACTATTCATCAGGGTCCTAAAGAGATGCTTATATCAGATGCTGACCACTATGCCAGACTGGTGTGCACTGGACAAATAACAGTGATTCTTCTGGGATGATCCTTGGTAGAATTTTGATAAATAGAGAGATTATTCATATCAAATGCATTTTCATTTTTTACTGGTCTTGGATGAAAAGGTCATCTCATTCCCCAGAGCTCTTTATCCTGCTAGATGAATAAGGAATAGATGCTATGAATAATGGAGAATGAAAGCAGTTAGGAATATATCTATATATTATTAGTCACTCATTATGTATGAGCTAAAACTGCATTTTCAAAATAATACGAATGCAATTAATAGACCCCAACAATGGGGAATTTGAATAAGAACTGAAGTATCATGTGTCCAATGTTTGATTGCAAAATCAATCTAAGGGAATTATTTATTTTGGTAGTCGGTTTTGACAGCCTGAAAAGATGTACCTTTTGTTCTTTTTTTGAAGTAAAATTTAAAATGTTCCCAAGTCTGGCCAACTAATCTGCTTTGGTGGAACAAATGTCAAGATGCCATTCTTTCCATTCCCTAAAGTAATGTTGACTACATGAATTGATATGCGTATTAACAACTAGTCTTTCCTTAGAATCACAGACTACTCAATTCAGACAGCTGCTACCAAACCAAGGAGGCTGCAAGGCAGGTGCTCCTCCAGCAGGCCCAAATCCTCTGTGCACTTCTGATCAGATCCCATAGAGCATTTAATGCCAATTCTTAATGAGCGGGATGAGGAAGAAAGCAATGAAATCAGAAAAACAAGACGTCATCCACTTTGGGTTTTGTTCTCTCACATTCTCTGACCATTTATTGTAGTTTTGTTCTTAAGATTTAGTTTGCTTAATTGGGAATGACTTGCTTGCCAACATTATGCTGTATTCTCCAAAGGCTTGCCTTTAAGCTTGCTCTTAAGTACATGATGCCTGGGGTTGGAAGCCTGAGTGAAGAACAAACACTTTTGTCTTGGCTTGGTATTTTACTTACTGCTTTATATAGGCAATCTGACACCCAGAGTTAAGCCTTAGCAAACCTTCACTTTAACACATGTTAATCTTCTCCTTTAACTCAACTGTAGAACTAAAAGCTCAGCCAATAAAATTACCACCTTTGGCAGTCATGTATGTGTAAGTGTTTGTGTATTTGAGAATGTTTATCTTAGGCTGGTTTTTACAGGCATTATAAATCATGACTATCGTTGTAAATTAACAAAAATAGTTTAGTACTTAGAGGACAGAATTTGTACACTATGTACCACAATTATGTAGAATTTTTGAAGAAACACAGGCTTCATTTAGTTGACCATATTGGGTGCCATTTGAGACTATGTCTCCCTCTGCTTTACATGCTTTCATTTGTGACACGAGTTTCTAACCAAAATTAATCTTTCCTTTCTCTTTTCTCCTATAGGCACTTTCTTGTACCTCTAGCATTTATAACCTGACTTACAATATTATTATTTGTTTCTTTGTCATTCTCAGCTCTACAGAGTAAACAGCTTGGTGTAAAGCATGCACACATAAACAGCTTGGTATAAAGCAGGCACAAATAAGAAAAACACAGTAATAATCTCAGCCATGCCATAGATCACATAAGAAGAACACAATAATTTTTAAGTTGAATAATTTGTCTAAGACATCCGATTTAAATAGATTTCTCATCATTTTAAAATTTACATACTAAAAAAGAGCCCATTTAAAGTCTATAGTCAATATTAAAAAATTCTTATTTTTCATTCATGAATATTCATATATTCCTTCTCTGTACCAGACCCTAAGTGAAGTTCTAAAGGGGAAAATATAAAACACACTAAATTGTCCAAATGCTAATACATAAAACAAATAAAAAACTGTAGGAAAACCATGAGGTGCTAAAAGTATTATACTGAGTTAAGGTCAGGTAGGTAAGATTAATTTCCTTGGTGATGTAAAGTGTTAAGACAGTCTTCTCAGAGAAGATGAAATTTGAACTGGGTCTTGAGGTAAATCCAGAAGGATAAGAAAGATTTTGCCAAATAAACAAGAGTATAGTTAGCATTGATGTATACAAAAGTCCAGGAGAATGAGTAAATAAATATAATTTATGAGATTAAATAAGGTTGTCTATAAATAGTGATGGGATTCTCTGGATGAGGAGGGACCAGACATAAAACTGGACCATTTTAAATCTGTTCTGTAGGTTTCAATGGCTTTTAAATAAAGATGTGATGTGGTCTAGCTTCATAGTCCGGTATGGACAAAGACTGGAGAAACAAACGATAAAGTCACAGATCCCAGAGAGGAGGCAGGAGATGAGGGGCCATGAGAGGGTGGTGGCAAGAGGCCTGGAAAATATGCATCCATGAGATAGCTCAGTGTTAAAACTGACTGACTAGAAAATGATGGAGTATAGACAGTTAGGACAAAGTCAAAGACAATTCAGCAATTTCTACCTTGAGATCTGGTGATCTCTTCCCCTTTCTTTCAGGAGATAGGGCTGAGTTGGTAGTTGGTGGATAAAAATGAGTTTGGACATTAATTTCACCTGCCAAGAGGGTGTTTGTATTAAAAACCTATTATTTATTCTAGCCAAGCAAATCTTACCTCTTATCTCCTATTTCTGACACATGTCTCTTCTCACATCACATGGTTTTGAAGCAGACATCATCTATATAATGGACATTTTCCTGTGGCCAGAATGGACTTGTTGAGGTAATATGTTCCTAGGATGGGCCACTAAGAGTCTATGTTTCTCCAGAACAGAGAAAGCAAAGTAGATCTCTTTCTCGATGATCTGAAACTGAGAATGTGTAAGCTTGGTGACCATTAGTTGTCACATTCCAACATGTGGGTTAAAGAGTACAAAATGCTGGTTGCCAGTGTGAGAGAAGGCATAAACAGATACTCAGAGTACAGGTGAGAGAAAGAAATTTCCTGAGTTTCTCTGAGGACTCTGGCCTCTTGTGGAAGCCATACCTTCCATCCTGTAGGCTCCTTGAAATTCCCCAATAATCACTCCAGTAAGCCTCTCTTTCTTCCTTTGATTTTGCATAAGCTAGACAGAGTCCATGTCTGTTGTTATTTTGTTCTTTAAGCTAAAATAGTCTCATACTATGTTTGAATGATGTTCAATATACAAAGAAAAATATTCAGAAAACAATGTTAAGACTTACTTGTAGATTAGACACCATCATCATAGATTTGGGAGCTGAGGCTCTATGAGTAGATGAAAATGTCCAGAAAGAGCAAGTATGGTGAAATGAGAATAGGCCTAAGGACAAAACCTTTGTAACTACAAAATTTAATGGTAAACATAAAGAGGGAGAGGTTTAGCAGATACGAAGAGGATAAGTATGAAGTAGTTTGACAAAAGCCATAGGAATTTCAAAGGAAAGGGGAATTTAAAATATGAAATATGGATAACTCTGCTAAGTATTACCCAGAGGCAAACAGGATGAGGACTAATAAAAAGTTACTGAATTAAGCAAAAGAATGATTATTGTTCACTTTTGTTAGATATAGACAGTTTTAATAAAATGAGAAGGGTGTTGCCCTAAAACGGATAAATAATGAATGAGAGAAGGTTGCTTTTGCAAGATGTGTGGAAAAATGGAATAGAAAGAGGCAGTAATTAAAAGGAAAAAAGTGCATTCAATCCAACACATATTTGGTTTTTAGTATGTGCTAGGTACTAAACTAAGCTGAATGCTAAGATAAATTTTTTAAGCTTATTTATTTATTTTCAGAGAGAGAGAGTCCACAAGCAGGCGAGGGGCAAAGAGAGGGAGAGACAGAATCCCAAGTTGACTCAGCTCTTTCAGCTCAGAGTCTGACACAGGGCTCCATCGCACAAACCGTGAGATCATGACCGACCTGAGCCAAAGTCAAGAGTCAGATGCTTAACCGATCGAGATGCCCAGGAACCCCTAAATGCTAAGAGAGATATAGTTTCTGACTACAATTTATAGTCAAATTTAGATTATGAGCCCATAATTTAAAGGACTGGGAGAGGCAGAGTTAGAAAAAAAGGCTTTAATTCCTGAACAGTTACTAGGTCATGTTGTATTTGATGTCTAAAAAAATATCAATTTTGTATGCCTGTGCAAGCACATGTATATGAGAACACACATACAAAACACATAGAGACTGAGCTGAAACAACTAGCTTGCGGGGCATCTGGGTGGCTCAGTCAGTTAAGATCCGACTCTTGGTTTTGGCTCAGGTCAAGATCTTGAGGTTCATGAGGTCAAGCCTCACATCAGGCTATCAAGAGTGAATTTTTCTCTTACATGACAAATAAAGGGTAGCCTTAAACATCTTCCTCTCAGACAAAGTGTGGCAAGTGTGTTTGTAGAAAGAGAAAGTAACACTCAGTTGAATTATATTGATATCATTAGTTTTGTTTGTTTTGTTTACTTTTGGAACAGCCATGAGAACTATACCTCTCTCATTTGTTTTCTCCACATAAAGGTAATTATTTCTAAATAGTACTACTAAACTTTCCACAAATGGAAGATTTTAATATTTTAAAGGGCACACCCCTAAGTATCTAGTTTTCCCAACAAAAGGATGCCAAGACTAAAATTCTTTAGAGGGGAGTCTCCTGTTTATGAATTACCCCTATTCTAGTCACAAATACTGAAAAATTACTCTTCACTGTCTACAATTTTATCCCCTAGCCAGGGCTTCTGACCTTAGCAACTTCAAGTACTCCTTCCCAAGAGCGTTCGAAATCTGCCAAAATCTTGTGATAGTTAATCACCTCTTATTCATATTTTTCTAAGATTACTTAACATTGTAGACATCTTGTTCATTCTATTACTATATGGTAGAGAAAGGAAATCCAGCTGATGAGAATGGAGATGCACAACACATAAAAGCATTGGAATAGCAATACCACTTTGAATTAACTTGGTGTATTCATCGAGCCCATGTATTTTAGAGAGAGAAACTAGAGCAAGAAATACAGTCTATCTGGAAGATTGTGGCTGGTTCGCCTTTCCTTCCTTCCTTCCTTCCTTCCTTCCTTCCTTCCTTCCTTCCTTCCTTCCTTCCTTCCTTCCTTTCCTTCCTCCCTCCCTCTCTCTCTCTCTCTCTCTTTCTTTTTCTTTCCATGGACTGGATTTTGATTAGATCAACCCATTGTCTGGTTGTTTTCATTAGAATTTAAAAGCAGAATTGCCAAAAATCTCTCTAACTTAACTCTTGAATACATCTGCCTCAATTCTTTTCCTTTGTTATAACCTTTCCCCAATTTGGCAACTTTCTTCTCAATCCATTCAGTTATTCCAGCTGCATATCTAGGCATAATCCTTAATTCGTTTCCTTGTGTCAAACCCAGTCATGCAGTATGTCACATTCTTATAATTCCCATCCCCAAAATATGCCTAGAACATATTTGCTCTAGCCTTGCTGCTAGTATGCTTGCTCAAGCCCCCTCTTCTTTGCCTGTAATTCTGCAGTTGCTCTCTTGCTGTTCCTTCTCAAGTTTACTGGTCATTCTCTATGCTACAGTGATCTTTAAAAATGAGAATCAGAACACATGACTGTCTTGTGTAAAACCTGCCTTTAGAATGGCATCCCAACTCCTCATCATGGCCTGTTCTGCTCTATATGATGAGAGGTCTCTGACATGCCTGTACCACTCTTCTCTCTCACCACACTCCAGCCATATTGGCCAGTTTTGGGTTCCTCAATCCCTCTGGACTTGTTTGTACTTCAGGTTTTTTATACATGCAGTTCTCTCTGCTCAGAATATTCTTACTTAACTTTATTGCAAAATCTTATCATAGCCATGAAAAACAATTTGGGTCAAATTAAAGAAAAGAGCTTTTAGAATATGTCACGTAAACCAAAAAATTCAAACACTGAAAATGTTAATGCACAAAAATGCAGACTGATTGGTTAGGAGTTATTAAAGGAAAATTAGGATTCTAGGGACACCGTATTGTTTCAGTTACTATAGCTGCCTAATAAACAGTCCTGACTTTAGTGACATAAACAAAAATTTTAGTATGCTCATGGGTTCTGTGGAATTTTAAGAGTTCAGAAGGGATGGCTTGACTGTGCTTCATGTCTGAATTCTCAGCTGGGAGGTCTTGAGGGCTAGGGGAAGTGATTTGAGAGTAGGAGATTAGAATGGTCTGAAGGCTCACTTAGTTGTTTGATTGGTGTGTGGATGCTGGCTGTCAGTTGACATCTCAGTAAGGCTGCCTGGGCTTCCTCACGGTATAGTAATTGCATTCTAAGAGTGAGGATCCCAGAAGAAACAAGCAAAGGGTGTATGGTCTTTTAAAAATATAGCCTCAGAAGTCACACAGCATTACTTCCACTGTTTTTACAGCCTGCCCAGATTAAAGGAAATAAACATAGACCTTACCTATTAGTGGGAAGAGTGTCAGAGCCACATGGTAAGAAGAGAAGGTGGTATGGGAGAATTATTGTCATCGTCTTCCAACGTATTTTACCATGAATTATGTTGTCATAGACAGCAATGGAGCAGTTGGTTGCAAACAACTACAGGTGTCAATGTCAAAGATAGAACACTGGGTATAATTGATCACTAGTCTCACCCAAAGGAAATGTTTATGCTGCTGGATATTTTGTATCAGCTAGCTTTAAGTCACATCCCTTTAAAAAAATGCTTCATTTCAATGGAACAGGATGATTTAATGTATCAAGGAGAGATTTCAGCAATGTAGTTTAAGGTATAATTTATTATATTTCTTACCAGATAATGCTGTGACACTTACAATAAACAAATAAAAGAGATTGCAAACCACCGTATGAAAGATCAAAAAAGGTAGGAGAAATCAAAAGGAAACTTTTTAAGAACTTTTCAGACTTGGCAATGCCTCACTTCTCTAGGCTATATTGTACTTTGATTTTTTTAATCACTCTGAGACAAAAAAAAAAAAAGTAGGACATCAAACCACAAAGACCCACAAGAGCATTTTCATCTACACCACATTCTCTATCAAATACAATGAAGAAACTGTTTAGAGATATTTCTCTCATTGCTTTCAAATGCCTGCCTAAATATAAGGAACATCAAACATGCATTCCTTTAAACTATCCTAACTGACCTTGGTTGATGATTAGAAGCTGAAAATAGAGGCAAATATTCAATAGGTGAAAAATTATTTTCTTTTGTTAAAATATTTTTTTAAGGTCTATTTACTTTTGAGAGAGAAAGAGAGACAGAGTGTGAGTGGGCGAGGGGCAGAGAGAGGGGGACACAGAATCCGAAGGAGGCTTCAGGCTCTAAACTGACAGCACGGAGCCCAACACGGGCCTCAAACTCACAAACTTGGAGATTGTGACCTGAGCCAAAGTCGGAAGCTTAACCAACAGAGCCATCCAGGTGCCCGAGAGAAATCATTTTCTTAAAGGGTTATGTATATGTTATATTCTATTTATTAAACACAAATTGAAAATAGGGTATTATGATGATATATAATATTTTTGGAAAAAGGAAGATTATATTTGTTGGCAAACTGGCACGGAGTGCACACACACATATACACACTATAGGAACAGACAGTGCCAAGGACATAACTTAAATCATTATTTTATTAACAGAATTTGAATGTGCAAAGCATGAAACCCTCCTGCCGTAGATAATTTTTTGACATGAGAAATTCAGGTTTGTACAACGGAAATGTATCTTTTGAACATATCTTTGACTGTTAGTTGGGTACTTACAATTCAGTCTTGAAAATGTTCAAAATTTGGCTCTTGCAAAAAAACCTGAAGTTAAAATACATTATCCAGTGTTTATGCCTTTGTGATAGTTTTCTCTGCAAACAATTCTTTTTATTGGATTGGCAATTTAGTAAAAGCCTATTTGTCTCTCAAGATCTAGTGCAAATATTTTGTGCTGTGTTTTCGTAACACTAACCTCTGTACAACACTCACCATATTCTACTGTGTAAGTTGTGTTTCCTCACACCTCACTAGCCATAAGTATCAATGAAGTCACATGAATAATAACAATGAAAAAGTGCCTCAGGTTTTGTCTCAATCTGCTCAAGTAGTAACTCAGTACCCTGGGACTTGCCTGTCAAACATTTTTTGTAGTACCCAGGGTTACTTCTGTGACTGTGGGCACTAAAAGCTCATTCTACAAGTAACATCCACTGTTCCCCACCAGGCTAATTCTGGGTGCTGATGGGTCTACTGGAAACGTCCATCTTTGGTTGAGCATCATTGCTTTGATGCAGCTGCTCTAGACAATGCTGAAATGTATCATACTGAGCCTTCATGGTACCAAGGAGAGGGATGTACTATGCCCAAGTGGGAATAATTCACATCTCTGTCATCCTGTTTTATGCTTTGTCACTGAAGACATGAACAGCTCTGCTTGTGTTTCCATATCTCAATGGTTTTTCATGACAGTACTCTTGTAGCCCCTCTTTCCACTGGATCAGGTTCCATTCCATGGGGGTTATCTTCATTTTCTGGTCTTTACAATCATGCAGATAGTAATCTCTAGTCTCTTCATTTCTGCCAACAGGTAAGGCGAACATATGTCTGCATACAGTTGCTGTTTACTCTCACTTTTCCTCCCATTTAGCTCTCCAACCAGGTCACAGATGTGGTGAGGATGATTGAGTCTCACTTGGGCCGCAGGTACAGAGCCAGCCACACTTCCTTACATTTTCAGCCTCAGAAGGTTGTCATCCTTTGAGGACATAAAACAAGATTCTTTCTACATTACATCAAGTCAGAACTAAAAACTAAATCTAAACCAGCTCACAGACCAATTCCTTAACTCTAAAGATAAGCAAATTATGGTATCTGTTAAAAAATGTGAAGTTTTACTCTGCTTGCAAGCTAGCAAGTTAACCCACCACAGTATTATGGGAACGGGTAGAAGTCACAGACTCCAGGGGTCAGAAAAAAACAGTCCATTACTCACAACACAGCAAGAATAAACTTCACGTTTACATTAAACTACTTGTCCCATACGGGCCAAGTTTTGTGTCACAGTTGAGAAGCCCCAAGCTGAAAGATTTCTACTATATTATAATGGGTTACAAAGCAATCTGCCCAAGTTTTACTCAGAGGAAAACATATTTATTATACTGGTGAGTAAACAAGCTTGCTCTCTGCTCTGGGAGAAGACTCGACCTCTAACTTCCAAGGCGACTCACTACACAAACATCCTTGGAAAGATAATCTTTTCAAAGCTCAGCAAAGGCTGTCAGTACCTTTGCTCACAAGACGCAGAAACTCAGGAGACCCCTCAGAATTGTCTCCAACCACATCATGAATTAAAGTGCCCTACTCAGTTAGTTTAATTTAGTTAGTAGATATCAAGGCCAAATCTCAGGTCATTTGGCACATGACCCAGTAATTTCTCCAAATTTAACAGCAACTGAAAAGGAATAATATGGTATCAGTTTAGTTTCATTGATTAGCATAGCTAAGGACAAGTGAGGCATATTTTAAAAGTTCTACTATTACTGTGGTTATCCACATTCTGTAATGAGTATTAAAATCACTGTATAAATTCTGAGCTCCTTTTCCAACTTCTACAGCCTCGATATACTGACAAAATGTAAAACAAGCAAACAAAAAAACACAAACAGTTAACAGCAAAGATAGGTATTACCTTACTCCCATGTATGTAGCTAGGGCATAAACAAGATCTGCCTTTAAATCTTCAAATCAGCATATACTGGAATTTATAGATTTTTTTTAATCAGAGATTTTCACACCCAAACCACAATATTTCTAAGTCCTGAAGCCTGAGGGCCTTAGCTCTCTTTCTCTGCAGCCATATTTTAGAAATTGTCAGAACAAAACACAAACTCATTAATTGAGGAGGTCATATTTTATGAAATAATGTCTGGAAAAAACTGCACCAAAGTTAAACAGCTAATGTTACTGTGAACAACACACTCTTTTCAGGGGTGTTATCCAAATTGCTATTGGGTGTAGCCTCAGTATTTTATTGTATGATGATGAAAAATTATTGACATGGTCACTAAGAGGTCTTCATGTAGTGTTAACTCATTATGTCCCAATGTGAAGAACTATTTTGTGATCGCTCACACTATAATTCTCACCTATCCCTTAAATTATATCCTTCCAGATACTTTTCAGAGTCACTCTATGTGTGAAATCCAAACAATGAATAAGAAAACAAGTACAAGTTCATAGATACCCACAGATGTAGTGGAAAGGACTCTGGACTAAGAATAAGGAATTTAGGGGGTCAGTTTCCACTTCACAAAGCATGATAAGCAAAAACAAAACTTATCCACTTTTCCTATATGAATTGTACCTAATTTTAACTAAAGTGTTGATGAATGCTAGGAGTTAACGAGCATGTTAATTGACACCATAGGATACAATCAACAAAATGTGGAGTGTAGGATGTTCTACAGAATGTAGATAACTTGCTGTTTTTTTTAATCAACAAATGACTTGCCAGGTGAGAGAAAGAGAGAAGAGATTAAGAGATTTGTAAAATGTTAACTTATTGCATTGTATGATCCTCATTTGGATCTCAAAAAATTAAACTAAAAATTAAAATTTAATGAGTCTCTTGGAAATTTTGATAGAGTTAACAAATTACTGTCATTTTAAGATATTATAAAATTGTGGTTAGATTTTAAAGAATCCTTGTTTTAGAAATACACACTGAAATGTTTACATATAAAATGTCATCTGGAATTTGTTTCAAAATAATACACCTACCACCAACTGCCCAATTAATTACAAATGTCTCAGGCTCCCTTCTACTTTTTGTATCCATTGATTATGGCAGGCAGGGAATGAGGGAACCCAAGTTCTTTTACACCTGTGGTTTCCTTAATGAATCATTGTATCTTCTGCATTCAGTCACAACTAACTTAGAAACTTTTACATTATAAGTGGAACAAAACTTAGTATTTATTTTTTTTATTTTTATTTATTTTTTGAGAGAGAGAGAGACAGAGCAGGAGCAGGGGAAGGGAAGAGAGGGAGGAAGACACAGAATCGGAAGCAGCTTCCAGGCGCTGAGCTGTCAGCACAGAGCCGGACGTGGGGCTCGAACTCAGGAATCAAGAGATCACGACCTGAGCCAAAGTCAGACGCTCAACCGGCTAAGCCACCCTGGTGTCCCACATTTTAGCATTTATTAATAGAATCATACCAAACTCTAAATGAAGGGTATATGAATGAAGCTTTCTGTATTCTACAGAAAATTACCAACAACATATGCATATTAAAATAAACTAAATACCTGCTGGGATGAGCACTGGGTATTGTATGGAAACCAATTTGACAATAATTTCATATTAAAAAAATAAAATAAATAGGGCAATTTTGCTATTGAAATATTGTGAATTTATGAAATGGTTAATTGTCTCCTGCCTAAATTTTTATTGAATTACATTAATGTTGATCCAAGGACATAATTGAAACATAACTGCCTTTCCAGACCATATATCAGGCCCATGCTAACATAACCAATCTACATACCTATGAAACAGAGCAACCAAGACTCTGTGAGGGAGCACTAACAGATCTCTATACCTATAGAGTCCTTCAGGGTGATCTATAAGACATTGTAGAGCAAAATACACAGATGATACAAATTTTACTTTTGGCAATAGTTGGGAGTCATTTTTGAGTTGTTATTACCAACATTTGGTGGTCTCACTTTGCCTAATTTTTGACCCCTAAAGAACATAATGAATTAGAGGAACACAAAGTAATCAGCACTGTAGGAAAAAATAATCAACATTAAAAATGTATTAAATTTTCAGCAATCCCTATCAAAATAACTCCAGCATTCTTCACAGAGCTAGAACAAACAATTCTAAAATTTGCATGGAACCAGAAAAGACCCCGAATAGCCCAAGTAATGTTGAAAAAGAAAACCAAAGTTGAAGGCATCACAATTCCAGACTTCAAGCTGTATTACAAAGCTATAGTCATTAAGACAGTATGGTACTGGCACAAAAACAGACACATAGAACAATAGAACACAACAGAGAACCCAGAAATGGACCCACAAATATATGGCCAACTAATCTTTGACAAAGCAGGAAAGAATACCCAATGGAAAAAAGACAGTTTCTTCAGCAAATGGTGTTGAGACAACTGGATAGTGGCATGCAGAAGAATGAAACTGGACCACTTTCTTACACTATACAAAAAAAAAATCAAAATGGAATAAAGACTTAAATTTGAGATATAAGACCATCAAAATCCTAGAGAAGAAAACAGGCAAAACCTCTTTAACAGCTGCAGCAATTTCTGACTTGGCATGTGTCCGGAGAAAAGGGAAACAAAAGCAAAAATGAACTGAATGAACTATTGGGATCTCATCAAGATAAAAAGCTTCTGCACAGTGAAGGAAATAATCATCAAACCTAAAAGGCAACCGATGGAATGGGAGAAGATATTTGCAAATGGCATATCAGATAAAGGGTTAGTATTCAAAATCTATAAAGAATTGTCAAACTCAACACCCAGAAAAGAAATAATCCAGTGAAGAAATGGATAAAAAATGTGAATAGGCACTTTTCCAAAGAAGCCATCCATGTGGCCAACCAACACATGAAAAGAACATCACTCATCATCAGGGAAATACAAATCAAGACCACAATAAGATACCACCTCACACCTGTCAGAATGGCTAACATTAACAACTCAGGCAACAATAGATGTAGGCAAGGATGCAGATATTGTACTGTTGGTAAACTGGTTCAGCCACCCTGGAAAACAGTATGGAGTTTCCTCAAAAAATTAAAAATATAACTACCCTATGATCCAGCAATTGTACTACTATGTATTTATCCAAAGGATACAAAAATGCTGATTCAAAGGGGGCACATACACCTCAATGTTTATAGCAGCACTATCAACAATAGCCAAAGTATGGAAAGAGCCCAGATGTCCTTCAATTGATGATAGATAAAGAATAGATGGTATATGTATACAATGGAATATTACTTGGCGATCGAAAAGAATGAAATCTTACCATTTGCATCAACATAGATGGAACTAGAATGTATTATGCTAAGCGAAATAAGTCAGTCAGAGAAAGAAAAATATTACATGATTTCACTCATATGTGGAATTTAAGAAACCAAACAGATGAACATAGGGGAAGGGAAGAAAAAATAAGATAAATACAGAGAGGGAGACAAACCATAGGAGACTCTTAAATACAGAGAACAAACTGAGGGTTTACTGGTGGGTTGTTGGGTGGGGGGGTGAATTAAATGGGTCATGGGCATTAAGGGGGGCACTTGTTGGAATGACCACTGGGTGTTATATGTAAGTGATGCATCACTAAATTCTATTCCTAAAGTCATTATAACACTATATGTTAACTAACTTGAATTTAATGTAAAATTTTTTTTATTTGAAAAAAAAAGTATTGAATTTTTAAATAAAAAAACAAAGGTAATAACTTCTAAAATAGTTAAAATTCCTCTTGTTTATAGCAAATACAAAGAAGATAAATGGGAGATCCCTATTATGCTCAAATTGAGGGTAGTGTAACCATTTTTTAAAATTAACTTTGAATTAGAAAAGAGTTATTCTCAGGAATAGTCTGAGCTCTTCCATGACAGAAGACTGAAAAATCTATAGACTGTGTTCATGTTTCTCAGAGCTCTATCAGGTATATTATTCAGAACAAGGTCAAAATGTAACAGGATAATGCTTGTTATTACTGGCTTCTGATTACCCCAGAGAAATCAGAAGTGATTATTCACCTCAAATGGAGGATTTCCTTTTGTAAATGAGTCAGGAGAAAACAATTACTCATTTTGATTGTTTCAGCTGGTGATCTGAACATGGAAAACCTTCTATCTGGATTGAACAATTAAGAGATAAAAAATAAATTGATATTTTGCATGAATTCTGAGTGTCCCCAAGTGTTTGACTTAAGTTAATTTGGGGTCTGATTATAATAGTAGCAAGTAAGGGTCCTGCTGCTTAGTGTACACAAAAGTCAGTTACTAAAAATCATATGGTATACATATTGGGTAACATATAATTTACTACCCAAACTGGGACACACTTGAGAAGGAAACTGGGGGCTATTCATAATTTTGTTGTGACTGTCCCAGGCAAACCCTGATATATGATCACCTTTGTATATGCAATTATCCCAAATGCATCTACTAAATGTTGAGATAAATACATCGTACAAAGTTTTACCCATGTTAGAATGTATTTTCTTTAAATAGAAATGAAAATAAAACGCACTTAGAGTCAATATTGTATCCCACTTGATGTAACTGGAGAATATTTTTTATGCCGAGTGCTATAATTTAGGGAACAAAATTAGATTTTTGGATATATATTACCTAATAAAATCTCATTAATAGAAGTGATCATCAGAGGTAGTAATGGATTGGTCAGATAGGCTAAAAAACGAGGTTACCTGCCAAAAATAATTTTACTCCTTAAATTGATTTCTCTCTTCTTTAATTGATTTTGCATCTATTACCAGTGCTGTACAATTTAACACTGGCATGATAAGATCCAGCTTACTCATTTTACAGATGGGCAAGTCACTTAACTTCCCCCAGAATTGTAGAATGTAGACTGGACTGGAAGCCAGGCAGTTCTTTTCCACCATGAAAACTGCCTGTCTCATGGTACTCTATCATCAGATGACAGTCTTCTGCACACTGTACTCTAACTGTAAAAGTGGGGCTTCCTATACCTAGTTTGTGCTCCACTTATATGCAGAACTCAGCACCTCTCTGAGTCCCTCTAAAGAATGAGAAAAGTTATGTATTCATTGAGGGTTTCACAGGGGAGACAAATGAAAAGTTTAATAATGGATACTGCCCGCAAACAAGTTAGGACTCCTCTATTAGACATGTCTTGTAGTAGACATTTTTGGAACTAACATCTTCTCATTCTGAATATGTGGAAATTCTTAGTTCCCAACCCCCTTAGGTAGGCTGGGATCATGTGACTAATTTCAATCAAGGCACTGTGATAGAAGTGAATGAAGTGTATTGGGGCACCTGGGTGGTTCAGTTGGTTATGCGACCAACTTAGGCTCAGGTCACGACTTCATGGTTCGTGCGTTTAAGCCCCACATTGGGCTCTGTGCTGATAGCTCAGAGCCTAGAGCCTGCTTTGGATTCTGTGTCTCCCTCTCCCTCTGCCCCTCCCCCATTAGTTCTCTGTCTCTCTGTCTCTCTCTCCCTCAAAAATAAACATTAAAAATCTTTTTGAAAAAGAAGTGAAATGTGTTTATTGCAGATATGAGACCTTAGACTCTCTCTCTTCCCCAGGTATAGCAATCATGAGAAAACCTTTGGTTTTGAGGGTAGAGACAAAAGTTTGAAGTGGCCTATATTGCCAAGTGTCCACTTAAAAGGCAAGTGACCTGAGTAGCTGCTCAGACCCCTGGGATGAGATGTGGTAAAGTTTTTCATTGTGTTAGGACAAGTAAGGCACTGAGCTGTGAGGGTTGTATGCTGCCTCAACCTAACCTAGTTCAACCCTCCAAGGACTTGTCTCTGCTCCAGACCTTCCTCTGCCACATCACTACCAGGATCTTGTTTTTCTGTTCTTTCTTCACAGAGGCCAATAGCTCCAAGGTTCTTTCTTTTAGGTATCTCCCTTAGCAACTTACATTTCTTTTTCCTTTATGGGTAGTGCAATTTTCCTCTAACCATCACTAAGCTTATCTAAACAAAAGGGACCTCCAGTTTCTTTCTGAGAGTGGAATCTCTCTCTCTCTCTCTCTCTCTCTCTCTCTCTCTCTCTCTCTCTCTCTCTGTGTGTGTGTGTGTGTGTGTGTGTGTGTGAGCAATATAGCATTCTGTAAGATGATTTGGTGATTATCTTTTCCTGAATCAGGTGGCAAGTCTCTTGAGGATGAGAGTTCCTAAGTGAGAGTCTATGGATAAGCTTCAAGTTCTAACCCTTGAAATGACATTTTTTTGTTGTTTCTTAGGCATATGTCGCACTTTTAGTTTTCATCAGATTTTCAAAGGGGTCCTTTAAGTGAAAAAAAAATTAGGAGCCACTGGTATATGAGCAACATGAGTTTGAAAATAAGAAAGAACTTAAAATGGTCCTAGTTTCAGCCCTTATACTAATTGTGATAAAGATTCTTACCACTGTCCTGGATTTAGCATGGTCAGAAGAACTGGTTACTCACTCTAGCTAATTCACAAGACTCTGAGGTATATAAGCCAGAACATAATTAATTTAATCAGAACTATATCTATAAGGTACATAGGATAATTTCGGGACAGGGCATTGTCCTACTTGCTTCTTTCTACTTAAGCTAATTGTAAAGACAGATTATTAATTTTTTTCCCTAAGGAATCTGTCTTTGCCAGAGATATTGCTGTCAGAGGACTACAGTTCACTTGGCTTGGAAGATACCATCTCAGGCTGGTCAACACTAATTCTAGGAGATTTAGTGTATAGTGTATAGTCAGACTTTGAAAGGCCTGAATACCATTCCATTATTTCAAGATAATCTCTGCTTAGATCTCATGAACAGACTTAAAATTCATCATTTAATGCTCAGACATTTGCTTAGGTATTTATGAGGCTACATGCTATGGGATAAGGTGAGAGAAATGAGAATGAGAAGCAGTCCTGCTTGAGAAGTTTGCCCAATATCTTGACACCAAGGAAATCTGCTTGATTTCTTTTGTGAAACTTATCCAATTTGGCTTCCTCTCATTTTTCTTTAGAATTCATCTTCTTTGGTATATACCCTTGATAGTATATGACCTTGGAATACACAATGAGTGGCCACATCTATTGCTACTTTTAAACAATAGTCATTGAACTTTGGTAAATGTACTGAAAATCGTGTATCTTTTTACAAGAAATTGAGATCATATGAATACTATGGATATCTTTAATATGAGCCAATATCAAGATATTTTTAATTATTGTCACAATTCAAGAGATTCTTTTTTTTTCATACAATTTTGAGCAAGAACATTACTTCTAAGCCTCAGAGTCCTCATCTATGAAATGGGGATAATAATAACAATAATCTCCAAAATTGTTGATAGTAGGTCATTGGCTTTATAATTCCTTCAGTCCTCTCTTTCCAAATCTTTGTAAAACAGGAGACTAGAGCAACTGTCAGGTTAAATTACATTAGATTAGATTAGATTAGATATATTAGAGCAAGTATTAGTTTTATTTCTCCAATTTTATAACTGGTGTTCTTAATCAGCAGAATAAAGGATTTTGCAGATGGCATAGTGTTGATCTTCATTTATCAGTATTTATAAGTTTTAATTCAGTATATATTACTGAAGAGTAAAAACCATTTCCCTTAATTTATATTTAAATTGCTAGATTTTTACTTCTTTACGATTTGGGCATTTGCTATGATAATGGGATAAAGTGAAGATTATTGAAACCTTTTCCTGATCCTCTGAAGTTCATAATTCTATTTTAGGTTTTCTCTGAAAACAGTTCAAGGCTAAGAACAAAAGACTTTAGATTCCAGTACAAAAGTTTGCTAAAACACAGCAGTGCTTCTAAGGCAACTATACTAAAAGGAAAAGATACCAGAAAGAGAGAGAGAGAGAGAGCGAGCACATTTAGGGGTGAACAGAGCTAAAGAACACATAACTATTCCTTCCTTTCTCCTTCACAAGTGGAGTATGGGTAATGGATAAATTATTTCTCTGCTTTCTATACAGTTATGGTCAGGATCTCTTCTACCACTACATCTGGATTAATGACTTTTTTTTTTTTAATCTGAAAGCTGCTTAGCCCAGAGCTAGACTTTAGTGTTAAAGTTACAGGTTACAGAGAAGTAGGGTAGAGAAGAGATAACAAAGTTTCTGAAGTCAATCTACAGGGTCATGGATTGAAGCAACATGGATCTATGAGATCCTATGGATAGAGAGTGCCCAAGGCAGCAGAGGCTTTAGCTATCTTGCAGGTACCACAAAATAGCTGTTCACAGGAACAGCGAGAATAACCCAGGAGTAAGAGTCTATGGGGTGGACCATCGACTGGGGAGTGAGGGAGAGGAAGAGTCTTGCAGTATCAGAAAAAGCATCAGTGCAAACTCTGAAAAACAAGCAAATACAAAGGGCTCATAAAAGGACTAGGATTTGGGCATTGGTCACACTGTGGCATCCAAGGTCAGCTGTAATGATCAAAAGAGGGCTGAAACTCTTGCTACTGATAGGGATGTGCTGGACATAACATAAATTTCTTCCTTATCACCTCCAGCTTATCACCAGCAAAGATGTGGGTACAGAGAATAAAAATTAATATGATTAAGCATGCAAAATGAAGTTTAGATTTTAATAATCTATTTGTACTTAAAGTTACTGAACTGACTGTATCAGAACAGTCTGAAAATCCACTAGTTAGCAAAGTTAATTTCTCTCACCACCCATGCCCACTATATCTAACTCTTAGAATTGAGGGCTCATCAAAATATTATTATTAGTTATTTGAGATAGACGAGATTTTTCCGTCAAACCTCTGATACTTTTAAAAGATTCACTTTCTTGAATATAAATTCAATTTTCTATGTAACATTAACTTTAATGTCAACTTACCAAATATTGCTTTACCTAGTACATATTTTCTGAAAGAGCTTGGTGTTAAAAATATTTTTGGGTTAAAAGAAATCGTGAGTAATATTTTATAGAGCCAGGGACTATTTGGAAATTTGTTATTCAGCTCCTTGTTGGACAGCTAGGTCTCTGTCATCCTCCAACTCCTTGCTCCAACTAGGAAGTCAAGTAGACAGTATGGCACAGTGGTTAAGAGTACAGTTTCAGGAGCCAGACTGTCTGAAATTGAGCTGGTCTCAATGACTTCTTAACTTTGGGAACTTGGGCAAGTAATTTACCCTATCCGTGCATCACTTTCTTCATTTATAAAACAACATTCACCTGATTAGGTTGTTATGATAAATATGTGAGCTAACATAGGCCACATCCTGAAGTAACTGGAACTTAGCAATGTTAGCTGCTTTTTTTTATGACTATTAGTAACATTATTATCCTACAGGCACTTATGTGATATGAAGATCTGATCAACATTTTAAGTCATGTCAACATTTAATTCTCTCTCATGTAAAAGTCATATTTTTCTCCAGTCTCTCAGTTTATCATATGAGAGGAAATCATCTGCTGCAATATCCTCAACTAACTGTTCCGCAAATATGAGCTGTTAATAACCAAAGAGGGCTATAAGACAGAGAGACTGACATCAGACTTCTCTTTCTAACTTTTGTTTCTCTTATTTCTTCTGCCATAGTGAAGCAGTCTTTCTGGTGGTGATGAATCATCAAAGGTAAAGTTAATTTAATTGAAGTTGTTTGTCACAGTTAGAATTCCTTAGGTTTTTGTCTCTATGACAAATTTCCTTTTGGTATTTTGGTATTTTACAGCTCCCTATTTGCTTAAACTATTTTTCCTTGTGTGACAGATAATTTCTGTGTCAACTTGACCAGATCAAGGGATGCCCAGATAAGTGGTAAAACATGATTTCTGGATGTGTCTGTGAAGGTGTTTCAGGAAGAGATTAACATTTGAATTGACAGTTTGAGTAAAGGGAATTGACCTCCTCAATGCGGGATTGTCTGAATAGAACAAAAAGGCAGAGGAAGGGAGGATATGTTCTGTCTCTGTGAGTCTGTGTCTGTCTGTGTCTGTCTGTCTGTCTGTCTCTCTCTCTCTCCTGACTGTTGGAACTGGGACAATCTTCTGCCCATGGCACTCCTGGTTCTCAGGCCTTCAGACTTGAACAGGAATCTACACTATCAGCTCTCCAGCTTTCAGCCCTTCAAATTGCAGCACTGGATTTCCTGGGTCTCCAGATTGCCAAGGGCAGATTGTGGGATTTCTTAGCCTCTATAATTGCATTAGCCAATACCTTGAAATAAATCTCTCTCTCTCTCTCTTTCTAGATATCTCTATCATCTATTATCTATCTATCATCTACCTATCTATATCTTTTTTTTAATGTTTATTTATTTTTGAGAGAGAGAGACAGAGTGTGAGCAGGGAAGGGGCAGAGAGAGAGGGAGACACAGAATGTGAAGCAGGCTCCAGGTTCTGCACAGAGCCCGACATGGCTCGAACTCATGAACCACGAGATCATGACCTGAGCCGAAGTCAGACACTTAACCGACTGAGCCACCCAGGTACCCCTCATCTACGTCTGTCTGTCTGTCTATCTATCTATCTATCATCTATCTATTAATCATCTGTCATCTATCTCTAGAAAGAGAGAGTTCTGTTTCTCTGGAGAACCCTAAGATACCAGTTTTTCTCCTCACAAATTATAGCATAAATTGTAATTCCCAGATGTCACATTTGTCATTTTTATAATTTCTCTGCTTAATCTCTAGGACATTGCTTCCCAAATTTTAATGTGCATATGAATCCATCTTGAAATCTTATTAAAATGAAGATTCTTAGTAATTCTGCATTTGTAACAAGTTTGCAGGTGATGCTGATGGTCTAAGGAACATACTTTAAAAATCATTATTCTGAAGAAGTAATAATAGTAAATAATAACAACTGTCAATACACTTCCTAGCCCTCTTCTATGTGCTTAGGCATCTTGACTTAATCCTCTAACAATCCTATGAGGTTGGTAACATTCTACTTCTGCTGTTTTACAGATGAGGAAACTGAAGCACAAAGAGGTTTACCAATGTGTCCAAGGACATGTAATTGAGTGCAAAGCAAGGAGGTTTTGAACCTAATGAGTCTGGGTTTGGAACTCTGCACACTTAACCACTGAACTCCTGTGGTGTAAAAACTGAGCATCAGCTTCTTTGTATATATCATGATAAAATGTTCTGGATCTGCTAAACTGTTCACAGTTACTCAATCATTTCTTTTTATTTGGGACCTGTGTAGGTAAGTGAAGGGGCAATGGTGTCAAACTGCCCAAAACACTAGCTGCTGGTCTGAATTGAGATGGACTGTGAGTGTAAAATACACACTAGGTTTAGAAGAAATAGGGAAAAAATAATGTAAAGTATTTCAACAATTTTTTTTATAATGACTGCATGTGAAACAATAATGTTTTGGATATGTTGGATTAAATAAAACATATTTCATTTTATTTTTTATTTTTTTCCAAAAATTTTTAACATTTATTTATTTTTGAGAGACAGAGCGTGAGTGGGGCAAGGGCAGAGAGAGAAGGAAACATAGAATCCGAAGCAGCCTCCTAGCTCTGAGCTGTCATTACAGAGCCCAACCCAGGCCTCGAACTCACAAACCATGAGAACTGAGCCGAAGTTGGTGCTTAGCCAACTGAGCCACCCAGGCACCCCTCATTTTATTTTTTTAAGTTTTTTTTTTTTTTTGAGAGAGAGAGTGGGAGAAAGAGAGAAAATGGGGAGGAGAAGAGAGAGAGGAAGAAAGAGAATCTCAGGCAGGCTCCATGCTCATTGCAGAGCCTGACGTGGGGCTCAGTCTCACAACTATGAGATCACGACCTGAGCCAAACTCAAGGGTCAGATGCTTAACCAACTGAGCCACCCAGGCACCCCAAATAAAACACATTTTAAAATGTATTTTCACCTATTTCTTTTTACTTTTTCAAAATGAAGCCAGGAGAATATTTAAAATTCTATTTCTGACTTAGATTATATTTCTACTGGATGACACTTGGGTGGAACTTCCAATACAGGTAGTTGAGCATAGCCCTTCTCCACCATTCATTCAACGGTGAGACGCAAAGCTTCTCTTACATCAGGAAACAAGGCATATGTCAAGCTCAGGGAAGGTAGGTGGCAGGTGTGAGACCTGAGGGCAACCAGATGGCTAACCATGGGGGCTAACCATGTCTGTCTACCTGCAGCCTAAACAGTAGTCCTTGTGACGGTGTTCACAATGGGTTTTCTTGAACCCTTTATTACTAAACAAATGAGTTAGTGTGTCTGATTTTAATGTGAAAAATTCTTGATTCTGGCCACAGAGTGAATTATGTGTTCTTCCAGGATTTTAGTTTTGTCCCACAAAATGAGTGAGTGTAACTTCAAGATTCCTTCAAGATTTAAAATGGTATAATTGTTTGCTGATAAACACAGGAAAATCAAAACTCTAGAACAGGTGATATGCTTTAAATTCCATGCAGCCAGGGCAGGGGGAAAGCCATCTAGCTCCTAAATACACGAACAAGCAGAAGAGGCAAACATTTTATACTGGTAACTTCATGAGCTGTAAATCTGTGGCAACCAGGTTTAGTTTTCTTCGCTTTCCACTTTTGAGAGTATGTTCAGAGAGCCTTAGTAGTATATCATGTCCCCCTTTAATTGCTAGAGTTATAAAACTCAAAAAAAGTAATGAAAAGATTTGTTTTATGCTTTAAATAAGTCACCAAAAGACAGTCTAATGGATCATAAATCAAAGGTTCTAAGCTACCTTTACTTTTCTTGTGACTTCTGAACCATACGTGGAGGTGGAGAATAGTTGAACTGAGGCTTATTCTTTCCTTTTTGAAGTTCAAAGTTAATCTTGTGTATTTAAAAAATTCCCATCTCAGAATTTTAAAAATGTTTGTTTTTCAAGAGTGACATCATGGGACATTTGATTTTTAATAAATTGTCTCATATAACATAACAGATATTTATATCCAATCTTTGGAGAGTGATAGCTATTGTCAATATAATTACTGGCTTAAAGCTTTATTCCGGCCTGATCAAATACATCAGCACATTTTTAATCTCTTGGGGGTTTATGAGAATATTAACTTGTTTCTTTAAATGTTTTTGAAAACTATTTATAATAATACATCCTAAAATCTTTGGAGTAATTTGTTCAGTTACTAATTAAGTGTTCTCTGGCAGAAGAGTAGATAATAAAACCTCAGAAAAATAATGTCCTGGAAGGTATTCTTCCTTGGGTCCCCATTAATTTCAGGTTTTAGTTCTATGCTAATTTGCACATATGTCTGTAATTCTTAAGTCCTTACCTTAATAATGGCAGGTCATTTTAATATCAGCTCATTAAACAGAGAATGAGAAAAGCAAAGGCAAATAAGTTTTTGGATAACTTTTAAAACCTTGAACTTATTTTAAATATCAACCTGACATTTTGTACTTTAGGGTTTGGCCTCAAATACAATTTAAACCAGATGGCAAAAGGGCACATTAGATTATGATGAATTCTTAGCAAATCTTAGTGAAGCACCCAAGATATAATATGATATAGTTACCAAACCATTTTATCATATATTCAATTTAGTTGAATATTTTAAAAAGCCAGTTGGTAGTTTCAACAAATTTAACATGGTAATAATTTATCTGTTAATTTTTTTGAAATAGACGGTCAACTCTTAAAACATAGTTAATAATATTAAATAGTTTGGAAATAGGCTTAACTTTTTTCTGCAAGGAGTTTAATTTCGGTGGACTTTTTCCACTGAATCATTCGTGTTCAGACTATCATGCCTCTCTTTTAAGTTAACTACTTTGGCATTAATTTCTTTGCTTACTTAAAAAGAGAGGACCAGTTTATTTCTAAAGTATTTTTGTTTGTTTTCCTTAAAAGAGCAGCAAACTTTCATTTTTAAAACGGATCCACTAACTAAGTGGAAACGATCTCATCAGAATAAGTGCAAACCTTTTAGGAAGAATAATCATGGCACCAAAGTTATTTCAGTAATAATTTATTCAGAAAGCAGCACTTGTGTTTGAAGATGGCTACAAATGGGAATGGAAATAACAGAGAAAGAACAACGCATATTTTGAGGATGAGATGCCATTTCCTTTTGTAAGGATTTGGTCATGCCATAGGCATTATTTCTTTACAAAATCAAGTTAAATTTCTTTATGTGTGGTGGTCTGCCCTCTCCTGGGCCAGAATAATATACAAAAGATCCATTTGACTTGTAAAAAGGGAAATTCAGCTCCAAATGACTAAAGTATCTTTTAAATTAACCTAGTATTGAAATCTTAATGCATATTTATTAATGTAATAACTTCTCACGGACTGTATCCTAGTTCAAATATTTGAGAAGTTCTTAAGGTGTGGTTGTTCCACTAATTTCCATCTTATCTCCCTTTACCCCTTCTCTCTATTACAAAATAAACACAGCTTGCCACTTGACATTTTCCTTGACCTCTCTTTTTAAAGTATTTTAGAATTAACTCACAGGGAATGAACAGAATTCCCCCCTCTTTGCCTACAGATTTTTCCATTAGAATTTTTATTCTAAACATAATTACAAATTTGTTAAAGTAGAAAAAGAGAATAAAAATAAACAAACCATTAAATATTACCTACAATTTCTTTCATAATAACCACTATTAATATTTGGGAGACTAATCCTCCAGACATTTATGATGTACGGTTATATATGTAATACACTAACTTAAAAAAGGGAGATACAGAATACATACTTTTGAAACCTTTTTTATTTTTTAACTGAATACATGCAGAAAAGATTTGTGTTTGGCATTTAAAACTTTTTATATTGCTATTTAATCATTGTAGAGTTCTGTGTCTCTTTTGTTCAATTATATAGTAATCTCCTTTGGGAGAATGGCTGTGCTGAATTAACTTGGTATTTCTATTGTTAAGCAGAGCATTATATACAAAACTATATACTCAATATTTTGGAACAGTCTCCTGACAATGAGTTGCGTTGGAAAGTATGCCCAGAGCAAAAACGGAAAACAAGTAGACTCCATCCTCTCAGTATATTATTAAGATAAACCAAGCAAAATGAATCTCAGCAGTGGATAATATCAGGATTTCAGTTACAACCACAATGAGAGTAAGTGATATTGTGTATACAAAGTCATTTGATAGATATGATAAAATAAGTATTTGAAATTAAATAGGTGACTTCAAGGAAATTTTATTGCTATAGCTTATTTATGGTTCTTTTGTGATTTTTTGTTTCATTCTTGACAGTTTTGAGGTTATAGAAAATGTCTCCTGAGATGTCTTCTCAGCCCATGAGACCTCTTTGGTGTGACTTAGGAGAGATCTCCTTACTGGTATAAAAGTTAGATCCCAAATTGCATTACTCAAATAGACTGAAAGATTTTTATCTTCCAAGTAACAGTACTGTATAGTTTGGGAAGTTTGGCAAGATAGCTCAGCTCCACCTAGTCACTTAGAAATCCAGGCTGCAGAAATTCTGCCAACTTAACAATATGGCTTCCAAGGTCTCTCTGTTCCAGTCAGCCCTAAATGGGGGGTGGTGGTGGTAAATGAGTTTTATAAGAGCCTATGCCTGGAAACGGCACATGCCATTTTCAGTCACATTCTATAACAAAAATTCTATCATTTTGCCATACTTAGCTGTAAAATAGACTAAGACATGTAGTATGTGTTCCAAGAAGAAAATGTAGATTTTGGTGAGCTACTTGCTAGTACCTCTAGTGAGTCTTTGCTGTACCTCTTTTATGAGAATTGCCTCTGTCTTTCCAGGGATGAGATGCCCTTTCCCATTATATTAGTAAAATATAACCTTCCTCCCCACCTTCATTGATTTATTAATGGTGAATACCTGACATGTCACCAATAGGGCCAATCAAATTTAGATTCTCCTTCCAGAGAATTAGAAAGTGAGATTCTGTGTGTCCTTAGAACTAAAGCCATTAAACTTGTGAGGTCCCAGGAAGAAGAGGGGGAGGAGTAGAGGATGGGATGAGAACAAAGCAAAAGAATGCAAAAAAGACAAAAGACGTACACTGGATTTCTGATGATGTTCCTGTTGTTATCTTAATCCCTTCCAAAAGTCTGACAGGCTACCCTGCCTAATTCATGAGATGAACTTATATCCTGTTCATTAATTCTTATTTTTTAAGTTGACTCAAGTTGATTTCTGTTACTTTAAACCAGATTTTCAACTAACATGTTGGTGAGAAATTTCTACTGAATAGGAAAGAATTAGACAAGATCAGTTTTTAATCCTATTCTCACACCTGTTAAGTGTCTGCCTTTTCAGAAGTGATAACTAACTGAGCTTTCCCCCATCTGCAAAATGTGAACAATAATTCACACTCTTCAGTTCCCTTACAGGCTATTAACAAATAAAGCACAGAATACAGTGACAGACATACTGTGTATGCTCAGTAATTGATAGTTCTGGTAATGATAAAAAGGATGATGATGATAATATTTACAGATATCAAACAATACTTGTCTGGTATATTTATTTCAGAGGAACCAGTGGCTAACAGCTGTTCATGAGTCCATGAGGTTGTGTTTTCTCAGATTTCCAAGTAAGACAAAAACCAAGTGAAATGTGGTACATCTAATTAAGGAAGCTGAAACTTTGTGCCAACTTTTGTAAGCTGTCTATAGCTAAAAATCTCCTAAAGACAAGAAAACATTTTAGAAAAACTCATCCTAACTCAAATAGTGCCAATCATAAAACGGGGAAAGTATTTTATTTTCTCAGAATATTTTGGCCAATGTTTTCGATTCACTTTCCAGAACATGATTATATCTATAACTCTACAATGTTACAGTTGCCCTAAAAAAATAGGCAACTAAAAGATTTGAAAATGTATCTGTCATTTCTAAGAAATGTAAAAATGGCAGGTACAATTTAAATCTGTCTTAATCTAACTGCACCTAATCAACTCACTGAATTAACCGTCACTCTCCATGGCAGATGCAGTTGAAGTATATTTAATTTAATTCCACTTAACCAAGTCACTGAATTAACCATCATTCTTCATTCTTACTATATTACACATGGATAGATGCCTACATAATCTTGTATGATCACAGCTACTGGGCTATTCCCTAATACATGCATAAAATAAATGCTTTTGAGTAAGGAACATTAAATGGTTGTGATGTAATTGAAAATTCCAGAAGAGTTTGGCACTCAGATGCTTAAAACACACATAGACACACACGGAGAAACACACACAGACACACACACAGACAAACACACACTTTAAATAGACCAAACAGGAAAATGTCAATGCAGCTGTATGAGTATGGTTTCTGCAATAAGATGGCTAAATTTTAATCAACCAAGCAATATTAAAAATGAAATTCCTTAGTCATGAGTCAATTGGGATATATATATATATATATATATATATATATATATATGTATATATATATACACACATATATATATGTATATGTGTACATATATATATATATATGTATGTATGTATATATAATGCCTATCTCATTCAATCATGTTAAATGAGAGGGGACTTAGGACTTACTATCCTGTTAGTTGATGTTTTCTGTATTGGATTCTTTCTCAGTTTCTCAGTTCATAGAATATCTATTGATAATACTTAGACTCCTGAGGAAATTGTGCTCATTTTTTTTCCTTTTGTCTCCGACAGACCATGCTAATGGAAGAAGAACTACCAACTGCTCCAGGAATGCTGTGGTGTATTTAAATATCAGAGAAATGAAGTGCAGTTGCATAAGCATGTATCTTATTCAGGACTCTTAAATTACAGATGGGAGTCTGAAAAAGCACATTTATAAAAAATGAGGCAAATAGCCATAGATATCCTGAACCTATGTACTTACAGTTTCAGGAAAGGAACAATAGTAATGATAAACTTGATTAAAGAAAAAAAGTAAGTGGCTCAGTCTGCTGAGCATCCGATTTCGGCTTAAGTCATCATCTCACGGTTCATGGGTTCAGGTCCTGCATTCAGCTCACTGCTGTCAGCCTGTCAGCACAGAGCCCCCTTTGGATCCTCTGTTCCCCTCTCTCTCAGTCCCTCCCCCATTCATGTTCTCTCTCTCAAAAAATAAAGGAAAAAGTAAGTAATGCTGAAAGTGCAAATTCCTAATACCCCAAGTTAGAAGGCTTTCCCAATGTTGATGTATAATCCAGAGGCAATATTTTATCTCATTAAAATGCTTCTCAACAATAACAACAACAAAGTAAAAAGACCAAAAACAGAAAAATAATATTGCCAATTCATATCACAGACCATGAGCTAAAATATAGATCAATTTGAAAATGACCAAAATCCAACAGAAAGGGAGCAAAGAGTATAAACACAAATATGAACATAAAATTTGCAGAAGAGCTATGAATGCTCCTTAAACATATATAAAGACTTCACCTTTACTTAAAATATGAGAATAGCAAATTAAACCAAAACTGATATGCCATTTTTTTTTATCTCTAAAGACTGGCCAACGTCAGTTTGGTAACAAACATTCTTGTTAGAGTGAAGAGAAACAGGTAATTTCATACATAGAATGTTATACAACCTCTAAGGAGAACAATTTGTCAATATATATTACAGTGTTAATGCATATAACCCTTTGCACCTGTAATTCCAAAACTTTTTACTTGTATACTCCTATTCTGTGAAATGACTTTTATAGCCTTGTTTTCATAAACATTGGAAATAAAGACTGTGTGGCTACATAGATGATGTTACATGCATACAATTGAATTCCATTTGGCCAGATAAAAAGTGTCCTCTTCCTTAGCCAAGAAAACCCTCCCACTATAAAACAACTAAACATCATGCATTAAAACATTTCATATACTTGGCTAAGTTTGCAATTAAATAAGTAAATGCCTTAGATGTCAAAATGAAACTAAAGCACAAATTGAGAGCCAAGTAGGTGTGCAAATTCAAAGGTAAGTAGGTGCTAAAACTAGTGGTTGCCTAAAGAACTTACTATTCCTTGACTTCAGTGTTAACAGCCATGTAAGACAGGAAAAAAGGTGAGACTGGTGCATTGTGGGAAGCTGAATCAGAGATTCCCACTCATAAAAATGGGACACCAAATGACTACAACCATAATAAAAATGTTGGGTAGGGGATGGAAAGACCATGTAAACACGGTAAACATGGCTGTATTGACCATGGTTGTGAATAAAAGAATAAAATATTACCTGTTAGAAAATTGGTTCACAGGTCAACTCCCACTCAATTATGTGCCCCAAGTTCTAACTGCCAGTAACATCTAAAAGACCTCAAGCAAAGAATTTATTTGAATGTAGCTCTGGGTTGATATTGTACCTTGACAATGAGAAGAGAAAAAGAGGGGAGGGTACATCCTCTCAAGATACAAGAAATGAGGAAGTTGGATATCTTCCAAAAATTAAAAAAAAAGATTAATAAATTACAGAAGAAAAAAATGTGATCATTTATCTGATCATCTCAATGTAGAGAAAACATTCAACAACATTTAAAATCAATTTATGTTAAAATTTTTAGAAAACTAGGTACAAAAGAAGATTTGAAAAATCTGATATGAGGTACCTACTCAAATGTATAGCAATCTCAATTTTATGGTACAGCATTAAAAGCATTCCCTTTAAAATCAGGAATAAGGAAAATATTCCTACTTTGTCATTTATATTCTGCATATATTTTGGTGTTCCAGCTAGTAAAGTAAGATAAACAAGAGAGTAAATTATTTAGAAAGAAAGAAAAAAAAATAACATTTTTTATAGATAATATGACTGTCAACAAAGAAAATCAATATAATCTAATAAATCACTTGCATTAATGAGAAAATTTGAAGAGGTTACTTTAAAAAGTATCAATATACAACTGTCAATTGTCATCCTGAATACCAGGTATTTAATTTTTAAAAGAATAGAATTTAAAATAGAAAAAAAAATCCCTAAAAACCCTACTGAACAAAACTGTAAAAATGAAAATTTATGGAGAAATTCAAAATTTTTTAAAGGAAACAAAACCTAAATAAGTCAAACCTTAGAAGGTAAGTAGGTGCTAAAACTAGTGGTTGCCTAAAGAACTTACTATTCCTTGACTTCAGTGTTAACAGCCATGTAAGAGGAAAAAAGGTGAGATTGGTGCATTGTGGGAAGTTGATATATCATGTTCATGTATGGATTACTTAATGTTGTAAAAGTATCAGTTTAATTTATGGAAGTGAAAAAGTCCAAAGATAGTTATAACACACTGTCAGAAGAATATAGTGGGAGGCTTTACCTTAATGGATGTCAACATGTTTTATATTAAGCAGTAAAACTAAGACATGCAAGAAATAGGCTACTGAAATGGAAAGCAAACACCCAAACAGACTTACACAATATAGACACTTGATTTATAAAAGAAGTACATGGAAAATAATTGGGGATCAAATGGACTTTTAAGTAAATAACTCATACAATTAAGTACACAAATGGAAAAGAATGAAATTTGATCCCTACCTCAAGCCATAAACAAAAATCAATTCCGGATGGAATGTGAAAGCCAATTTTGTATGCTAGTTTAAGACAATTACTTTATGACCTCATGATAAATAAGGATTTTAAAAAATAAAACACAAAAGCAAAACTAAATATAAATAAAAATACTGACAACTTTTACTACATTGAAATAAAAAACTTCTATATATCAAAAGAAATCATAATGAAAATGAAGAAATAAGTGATTGAGTGGGAGAAGGTATTTACAACACATCTAACTGCAAAGAATTCATATCTAAACTATTCAAATAGTTCCGAAATTAGTCATTAAAATGATAATTCAAAATGGCATTTCCTAAGAGAAAATACAAAAATCCATAAAAATAATTTTTGAAAGTCATGCTAAAAAGGAATATAAAAACGGAAACTACAGTGATATGTCATTACATACCTACCAGATTGGTTGGGAAAACAACAAACAACAACAACAGACTGAATCAAGAAGTAGTAAAGATTTGGAGCAGTAGAAACTGTTGCAGACTGCTGTAGAATTATAATTTTGATACAACCATTTTTGAAAATAATTTGACATCATCTAAATGAGTTGAACACAGACATATGCTATGACCCGGCAATTCTGCTCCTGATGTATTTGAGGTCATCTCTTTTTTTCTGTGTTTCAGGAAATACAAGAATATTCATAGAGGACTGAAATAGCTAAAACTAGAAATAACCAAAATGACCAAAAAGAATGGAATGGAAAAATGAATTGTTCTATGTTTCTTTTGTGGAATCCTATACAGCATTAAATAGGAATGAACTGGAATTACATGTAAAAATGTTTACAAGGCAAGATGGCATGTTTCCATTTATATAAGAGTTGTGCATAGACACAACTAAGCTCTAGTGACTACAAATATATATATGAGTGATAACAAACAATAGCAAGAAGACTATTAACATAAAAAATCAGGACAATGGTTACCTCTGGGAAGATGAATAAAGAAATACTGGGAATGGACATGAAGAACCTTCTGAAATGTTGGAAATGTTTTGAATCTTACCTGAATTATAGTTATACAAGAGTCTGCTTTATAATTACTCTTTAAATTGTGCCTGCACATTTTATACTCTCTTCTGTGATTATATCAAATGAACACATATTTCTGATATGAAAACACATATTTTCCCATGAAAAGATTACTAAGCTAATTTTTAATAATAGAAAAAAAATAAATGAGATGCAATTTTATAGTCACAGATTTGCAAAGACTAAGAAGTATGGTAATGGCAGTGTAAATCCATATGAGCACTTTGGGAAACAATTCAGTATTATCTTATAAATTTGATGGTGCTCATACCCCTGACTCAACAGTTCCACTATTAGATACCTCATATGCAGGAGACATACCCAAGAAAGTTAATAGCATATTATGTATAAGAGCAAAAAATTGGAAACAATTCATACATCTTATAATAGAAGCATGAATAATCCTATGTGGACTCCTCTGTAATGATGAAAATTAATGACCTATCATTATGTGCATTAACACAGATGAGTCACACACTTGATGTAAAAAGTATGTTGTAGAAAAATATATCCAGTATTATTGTATTACTGCTCAAATACATGCAATGTGAAAATAAGAAATCATAAATATATATATAATGCATATTTTATATTATAAATTATAATTTATATAAATTATATATATACATATAAATCTCTGATAAAACATTAAAGAGTCAAATATAAAGCTGAATTAAAAAAAAAACCTGGATGATGAGAGAGAAGGAAATTTGGAGCGTTATACACAATGGGCTTCAAGTTTATTGGTAATGTTCTATATCAAGCCATGAGGTAGCTAAATGAGTAGCTATTTTATTATTATTCTACATATCTTTCATATGCATATGCTATATACACACACATGTATTAATGACTTATGTATGCATGATACAATCCTTAGTTTAAAAGAGTTATGGGGAAGGAAAAAATAATGAGGTGATACTTTTTATATTGAAATGGAAAATGATTTAAAAAATTAAGTGGATATGTGTATAAGATGCTATGATTAGTATGAACAAAAGGGAAAAAATGAGAATGAACACATGTTTTCCTTATTTGTGTATGAATATCTTTAGAAAGTTACACAGGAAACTGACACTGGGTTGCTACACAGAGGAACTAGGTATTTGGATGACACTTAAGTGAAAGGGATAATTTTTATTGATAATGCCCTTCTGTAACTTTAAACTCTTGTATGAAGAAAATACATTGTAATTATTGAAATAACTACAATTTAAAAATTTTAAATAAATGATAGTATCCTACTCACTCTTTTTTGAATTAAAAGTGTGTCCTATGATATATCTAAATGGGTGGGAAAGAAGAATCTGATTTATATCCTACTAACAAAAAACTAAAGCATTCCATCCCTGGCCTTCTTGCCTACAGGGCATGGCACAAGGAATGGGCATACTCTTCTGTTGCCACACAAAAAAGGAGGAATAGGGGAAAGCATGCTGTGATTATTATTTTTATAAATTGCAAATCATAAGCGTGCAATAGTAGAATGGGACAAAATTCAGTTAATGTCAAGCCAGAAAACCATACCAAATGTGAAATTTTCACAGACATTCTCATTAGCAACATTTATGCCAGTCACATACATTGGTTTCCACAGAGACCAACCAAAATTTCCAACTGTTACTGGCTTTAAAATCTAACTTTCTAACAAAAACTGGCTTATTATATCCCTGCAAAGCCCAAGTTTGAGCAACACAGAATAGAAACAGCAAAGAACAAACAATGTGAGCCAAAGTAAATCCATTTATTTATGATGTGGCTTAACCCATTTTTCGAGGGTCATATTTTATAGCACCACCCATGACTCTGGAATTTTCCTTCAATTAAAAACTGGTAAATTTGCTAAATATATCATTTAGGTCTCTGAAATTGACAAAGCCTTCATTTCAAGAAAGTGATTATTCTGTAATTTAACATTTAACTAGTGATTTAAAAAACACTTCTAAGTAGGGGTGCCTGGGTGACTCAGTTGGTTAAGTGACTGACTCTTGATTTAGGCTCAGGTCATGATCTTGCGGTTTGTAAGTTTGAGCCCCACATAGGGCTATGTGCTGAAGGTGCAGAGCCTTCTTGGGATTCTCTCTCTCTCTTCCTCTTTCTCTCTCTGTTCTTCCCCTGCTTGTGCTCGCTCTCTCTCAAAATAAATAAATAAACTTTAAAAAATTTTTTAAAATGCTTTCGGGTGAGACAGAGCCAATTTATTATTATTTTGTTTGTTCTTCAAGTTTCTGTATTGCCATGAAGTTTGTCACTTTAAACTTTCTAAGTAGTGTCTAAAAAAAGGTACTAAAGTTACCAATATTGATATATTATACAAGTTAACCAACAGTTGTGTATCTACTATATGTAAAACGCTCTACCAAAAGGTAAAAAACCTAGATGGCTGGGACACTTGGGTGGCTCAGTCAATTGAGCCTCCCATTCTTGATTTCAGCTCAGGTCATGATCCCCGTGTCAGGCTCCGTGCTTAGCATACTTAAGAATTTTTTCTCGCTCTCTCTCTCCCTCTGCCTCTCTCCCCCACTCGCATTCTCTCTCAAAAGATAAATAAAATAAAATAAAGACATAGATAGAAAAATAATAGACATAGATGGAAAAATGTACTGTGACTGGATGATGAAAGATGGGCAAGGTATATAAATTATTTGTGGTGATATGTGTGCAGCATTTGGGTTTATAGAGAAATCTGCTATTACTTGGAGCTATTTGAATTGCACAAAACTTAAAGGCAGAAGGAATACTTTGTATGAATCTTGGAAGATGAGAATGACTTTTATAAGGAGGAGGAAAACAAGGAAGGGACTTCCAAAAGGACAGAAGAGCATGAGCTAGCTAAGATTGGTAGTACAAAAGTAATGACATATTTGGAAAACCAGAAACTATGCCTCAGATTAAATAGCCAGTTGTAAGATCTCAGAGAAAGAAAATAAATTGAGAGTAGAGGCCGGTGGAAGATATGCTAAGTCATTTACATTGTGTTGTTAATCTGTTCATGGGGAACCTTTACATGTTTTTGAAAATGGTTACTTAAATTTGAAATGTATTTTCTAACATAGAAGAAATATTTGGCTACAGCAGATTGGCAAACAGATCTTTTTCTCTCTCCCTCTCTCTCTTTTTTCCAGAGACAGACTGAGAGAGCAAGCAGGGGAAAGGGCAGAGGGAGAGGGAGAGAATCCCAAGCAGGCTCAGCACAGAGCTCTATGGTGGAGCTTGATACCATGGCCCTAGGATCATGACCTGAGCCCAAATCAAGAGTTGAAGGCTCAACTGACTGAGCCACCCAGGAGCCCCAAAACTTTTTTAAAAAATTGTGATGAAATACACTTAATATAAAATTTACCATCTTAACCATTTTTAAGTGTGGCATTGCTGTGCAATCATCACCAGTATCCATCCACAGCACTCTTTTCATCTTGCAAAATGGAACTCTGTACTCATGAAATAAAAATTCCTCATTCTCCCCTCCCCAGATCTTTTTTCCCCTTAAATATAAAATAACAGGTATGTAAGAGGCAAAAAAAAAAATGTCTACGGGTGGTGAGAAAGATACAGAACTTAATGAATGAGTGTACTGTAAATGTCTATCATCTATCTATGTATCTATGTGTGTGCAAATATCTATCATATATATGTGTAAGGATATGTGTGTGTGTGTGTGTGTGTATTTCTGTAGATATCAGAAAATAAAGAGGCTAAGGAGGGAATATGACTGAAATGATCAAGAAGAGGATATATTTCATTAGGAAGAAACCTTTGAGGTTTGTCATCATGAGCCTTGACCAGTAATACTGACCACTGAACATCAACCATAATGGCTTTGGACGCAAAACTATCATTTAGGCAGAACACAAAAGGGTTGTAGTAGATGATATAGTAATAGGGAACACAACCACTTTTATGGGTCACCTGGGTGACATATTAACAGTGCCAAGACCTAGGGGCAAAGAATCTAGTATTCATTTATGGTCCCACAGACAACCTCCTGGCCAGTAGCTCTTTCATGGTGCCACTGCCTAACAGGGGCCTCAGATGGCTGAGGAACTGATGCAAGTATCCAGTTACCATATTTTAACAAGCTTCTGTGGAAACAAGGAAACAGGAAATTTCAGATGAGCCAAGAGTCTTTGTTGAGCACGCCCAATGTATTCAGCCTGGTTCTAGATTTTACAGATTACAATTAAGTTTTTACAATGATGTATAGTTAGGAAAGACAAAGTTTTACATGTTATAGGAACATGTAGTTGTATATAACCACAATATTATGATATTTCCATATCTTATGGTATTGCCATGGGAAAACACACATTTGTTTTCATGAGTTTACTGTAAAATCAGCTGTCGTATAGGCCTTAATTTAAAGATAATTAGCTTTTTTGGTAATTGGAAACATGAGGAAGAATACTGTAAAATACCCCAAAGTAAACAAACCCAGTTGGCAAAATAAATTAGTTTTGATTTACATGAGATTTTATATGCTTAGAGATTTTGGTTTGAAAGAAACAAATTTTTGAATCCTAAAATAATTTTAGTTCATTTTATTTCTTAATGTTTACCTAATTTTGAATTGACTTTATTGCTTTTTATTGCTATCATCAACTTCCCCATGTCTTAAAAAAGTTGCATTTTCATATCTCTTATGGTCATGAGACATTTTAAAAAAAGAATTCAGGGGCGCCTGGGTGGCTCAGTCAGTTAAGCATCCAACTTCTGCTGAGGTCATGATCTAGTGGTTCTTGAGTTCAAGCCCCACATCAAGTTCAGAGCCTAGAGTCTGCTTCAGATTCTCTCTCTCTCTCTGTCATGCCCCCACTCACACTCTGCCTCTTTCTCAAAAATAAACAAACATTAAGGAAAATAATTAAAAAATAAATAAAATAATTCAATTCTACTTGGTAGAAGATGTGTTGGTGATCTGTAAATTATGTTGCAATAACTTCATTTTGTGAAAAATTTAATAATGAAAATCATTTTCATTGGATTGGAAAAATCATGGTTTTTGGCCACAGTATTGGCCATTATATTTTCTTGAACCTGAGGATGACATTTCTGTGTGACCAAATAATCCCTACACTGGGATTCACTTTACAAAGTCTCGAATCAACCAGTTAGGAGAATAAGCTGAGGAAAAGTCAGCAGAGTGTGGAAAATTCTGCCAAAGTTTTGGGATTGTTGTTTTTAACACCACACGATCAAGGGGAAAAGAACTCTGGGTTCTCTGCTTGTTCCTCAAATTAAGATTTCCAAGCCCATGTTCTTATAATTATTTTAGATATTTTAGTTACATTTTGCTTATTATGTTTATCAGAAGCAGAGACAACTTTATGCTAGTACCACCGAAGTTTGTTTTTAATTTTTTTAATATTCATTTATTTTTGAGAGAGAGACAGAGTAAAAGTGGGGGAGGGGCAGAGAGAGAGGGAGACACAATATCTGAAGCAGGTTCCAGGCTCTGAGCTGTCAGCACAGAGCCCAATGTGGGGCTCGAACTCGTGAGCCATGAGATCATGACCTGAGCCAAAGTTGGATGCTCAATGGACTGAGCCATCCAGGTGCCCCACCCTGAAGTTTTTAATTAAAGTTTGATGACACTCCTTGTTAAAAAAAATGTCCATGGCTAATCACTGACTTTAGGGCAATGTTTCTATACTTTGTTGTTGTTTGGCAGTGTTGGTGTGAGAAGATTATGATCCTTTTCAGAAAATGAATAAGACAGGCACTTTTCCTAGATAAGTCAACATACGTATATATTCACAATCATATGCCATTTCAAGGGGTCCATATACTCCCAGAACTGTATCTATATAGCTCTAATTTAGAACCCAAATCTTGAAGCACCGAATCTGAACTTTCTAAACTTAATTCTCTACAACTAGATCATCTCCAACTTTGTCACAATCTCTTCTCCCACTATTTCATAAAATTAAGCTGCTTATGATTTCCTTACTATCAAGTCAATATGATTTCCATCCTATCTTCCAAACAGGTCATACTGAAAACTACCTACACTCTACTACTGCCATTCTCACCTGCATCATGGAGAACAACTGTGTTCTTCTCCTTATATTTCCAGTTCTAAAAAATCAAGGTTTAAAATAAGTAAGTCTCTCCTAGAAAAAATAAATCATACCAGCCCACAGGGAATTCTCACTTCTCTGCAATTTTAATTTGTGACACAGTGAATGTTGTTTAATATACTATAGTAGCTCTTAAAGTAGCAACATTTTCCTGAGAGTGTAGTGGATACCCTTAAGAAGATTGAGAACTCCGGTAGCATAGGGTTATATTCACACTTGGATTCTTTCAAGTACCAACTACCCAATGAAGAAAGATCCTGTTGGGGAAACGCTATTGACTTTATTGTAAAGTGGTCTCTTGACACTATTGCTATGGCAACATTCTATCCAAGTGTCGCTCTAGCAATTGACTTGCTTTACCTTAGGGTATTTAAATCCCATACCTAATTTCCCTTTCCTCTTTCCTAGAAAGCATGGAGCCAAATTTGTGGTTAGCAGTATAGGACTTCCTGACATGTTATCATTTTGTTTTACTACATTTCATTTTCATTTTATGCAAATTTTATTACAGTATTTATATTCTGATAATATATCACATTTTTTGAAGCCATCTAAATATCCTTCTTGGAAAACAGCAGAAAAATACACAATAAATAAAATACATTATTTGCTTCTTCCACTGTACAATGGCAATGCTTAAAGAGAAAGACTGATTACCAAAGAGCAGGTGAAAAAGGAAGAATAGAAAGGAAGGAAGGAAGAATTTTGGCAGTGAAAGAAAGAAGGAAGGAAAGAAGGAAAGACAGAAGGAAGGAAGGAAAGACAGAAGGAAGGAAGGAAAAAAGGAATAAAGACATCCATAGACTGGAATATTAGTTTCGCTAACTTCAAAAGGAATACTTTTTCCTTTAAGGTTATAATAATTTGAGTTAAAATAGAAATTCCCCATCTCAAGCACTCTCTATTCCTCATTCCTGTTTTATTTGTCTCCATGCAACTTGTACTTGGCATATCTCTATTTACCCATTGTCTGTATCTTCCTACTGGAACATCAGTTCCATGAAGGTAAAAATTTGTTTTATTCCTTATAGAGCCCCATAACCTTCCCCTAATTAGATACTCCAAAGATACTGAATAATAATAATAAATCAAAATAATATCATATAGATACAGAGTAGAAATAGACTCACTAAATCTGTGTCTTTCAGTTCTACATTTTCCAAAACAAGTTTTGGATTTGGCCCAATTATAATATCTTCCAACTTAATTTTCTTCTTATATTTCCCTCATGATGATTTAGGATTGATGAACTATAAGATACAATGTCAAGTACTTTTCCAGATTCTATTAATAAAGACTTTTAAAGTGTTTATTAATCAATTAGAATCCATGGGGAAAAGGGTGGTTTCTGAAAAACATTCATGTTCTCTTCCGTGACCCTTCTGAAAGGGCCTTTATTTCTAGGCCAAGAATTTCTCTTTTTTTCCCACTTGTTAAAGATTACAAAACTTCATACATGCATACCTGCAAATAAATTGATAAGACAGATCTTAATAGCTTTATTCTGTGACAATTTTGAGTAACTTTTCTTGATTTGAAAGACATTAGCAATGTCTCTAAGGGTAATGAGAGTCTCTTAGATTATGAAGTCAAGTGAAAGTAGACATGGATCAATTGTTTGATGATGGTTTTATGAGTGAGAACAGTTGTGTTCTAAAGTTAGGATAGGAACAATTTATATCTGTAATTCCTTATCGTTAGAGACAGACTTTCACCATTTACATATATTTACATGGATAAAACTTTCACCATTTACCTATATTATCTTTACATGGATAAGACTTTCACCATTTACCCATGTTATCTTTACATGGATAGTTCATTCCCCCTGCAGCTTTATATAATAATAGCCTGATTCAGTTATGTTTTCTACATATTCTTCAAAAATTTCATCATTTTGAGCTAATTTTCATAGCAGAAAATAAATGAGTTCTTTCAGGACAATCAAAGACATATGATGTAGGCCATATTTACTCTCTAAAAATCCATTTATATCCATTTATATCAGCATTCTTCCTCATTTACTATGTGCTAGGCTCTAGTTTGGGTCTGGAGGTGAACAAGGCTTTACAAAGTTTAATCTAGCGGGAAAAATAGACACACATATATCTCTACTCTATAGCTAAAATTATGAGGTGGCAGTGAGTACAGTGTGGAACACAGAGGAAAGAGTGACAAATATCAGCAATTTATGAAATAGGGGAGCTGGACAGAGAAAGAACTTGCAAGGTCATAAAGAAGGTTTGGAGCACAAGAAATCATACTGTGTTGGGTATAAAATGCAGCTCGAAATATATGTTGTAGCTAGAATATGAAGGGCCCTACTTTCCAGGTTAAGTTGTGTGCAATTTTCCTTTTGGATAAGGAGAGTATCATGGTCATAGTAAGTAAATGTCAAGAAAATGGTCCTAACTTCTGAGACTATGTGCTTATTTGAGAATGTTCAGCATCATAAAAGGATCTGAAATACCAGAGGACCAAGAATTACATATCTTAAACAATTTTTGTATAAAAATTGATAAAAGGAGCAAATTACATGCAAAATTCACTTAATTGGGGCACCTGGGTGGCTCAGTCCGTTAAGCATCCAACTTTGTTTGGCTCAGGTCATGATCTCGTGGTCCATGAGTTTGAGCCCTGTGTTGGGTTCTGTGAGGACAGCTACAAGCCTGGAGCCTGCTCCAGATTCTGTTTACCCTCTCTCTCTGCCCCTTCACAACTTCCACTCTATCTCTCTCTCTCTCAAAAATAAACACACATTAAAAAAATTCCCTTAATCATTCAACAAATTCATTTTACGCAAGAGAATACAATGTAAATTGAGTTTCCCCTCCTACTTAGACCCCAATCTTTTTTTTCAGAGATAACTGCTAGCAGAATTATATGATTTCTCCCCAAAATCTTAAAATACATAAAATCATATGCAACCCCTAGGGTTGTGTCATGAGGCTCTCCATGATGCTTAAAACAAACAAAATTGGCTAATCTATAAAAAAGAATTAGAGCCTCTAAAAAAGCCTTTAAAGTCGTAGAATAAGTAAAGAAACATTTATTTAAGAAAATTATTAAAATTAGATTAAAGCAGAGAGAGTCTGTGGCATTTGAGATACATCCTTTCCCTCCTTCTTTCCCATCTCAACTCAGCATGAGGCAAGTTCCCCTCCTAGCAGGTGTGGTCTAGCACAAGGAACTCCCTCATCTCAGCTCCCAGTCAAGGGCTACAGTGATTGACAGCTTTAGAAAGGGGAAGGCCACCAGTATTTCTTATCCTCTCCAAAATGAGAGAGGCTAAAGTCATGGTGAGTGTGTCTAAGAGGTGAGGGTTTCCTTTTTTTCACTCAGTCCCTACCAGTAGGAAGAAGCTGTTCCCCAGGCTGAGAATACTGGAAAGTGACAAAGGTCCAGATATATGTCTTAATAAAACAACATGACTCAGATTTGTTTATGTTTTATATGGCCCAAAAGAATTAAGCCTTGCTACCCTATAATCCATTTTGTCTCTTTGATATGTTTCTTCAAATCTGTTTCAGACTTTGCTATATAGCTGTGTTTCTACTTGATTCCCAAATTCTGAGAAAAACCTCACTTTTGATCTACATATTGGCTATTTTCAATCATTTTGAAATTATTTTTCTTGTGTCCATGTTTAATCCATCCTGAAGCAAAGAGTACAGATTTCACAGGTTAACTTCTATAAAATTGGCTAATATTGCTGCCTAATGCTAGTTGAGCTATTCTTGGTTTGCTGATTAATAATCCTTCTCATTATCCAAGTTAAGGTTTGGATCCTGAATGATGGTAAATTTACTAAGACCAGTGTGATCTTGAAGGTCCTTATGAAGGTGGTTAGTCCTTCTTTCCCAAGTTATACTTATTTATTTTACTATGTATAATTAAAATAAGTTATTGATTCCTATCCAACTTAAATTAGTTGAAAATTCCAATGCCAGGAAGACTTTATCTCAAGCTACTATGATAATTCTCAGATATGTTATTACCACACTTGTAGTATAGTCTTGTAATCTTCATAATATAATATAAGAAATTTTCAGAATATTGGTAATTACAAATAATGCCCTGATTTTCCAAAAGGATGTTCTGAAATTTGACCTTAGACTATTTTAATGTGTAAGTCCAGAAAAATTCTAGATAGGATTTTGGAAATAAATGTTATCTATAGCCCAAAACACTCATCAAAACAAAATATATCTGATGCAGACGTAGTAAATTAAGAAGTGTTAAAATGGGGTATAACAAGAGTCATCGCCAAGAAGACAACACAATGACTAGTTATTTGATCAATCAGGGGTAGAGGATAATAAAATAATTAGGAGAAAGAAAATGATAGATATCAGCTTTTATGATATTAAGGAGTTGGTCCATGGGTTGTCCACCTTAATCCCAAAAGGAGCAGTATAAAAGAAGCTGAGATTCGAGTAATCTGCTGATAGGGTATTAACTGAGAATTACTATTATAATTATAAATTGTAAACCTATTAAATGCCAATCTGGAGTGGCCTCAGAAAACTTAGGTTATATCAAAAGTTTCTTAAAAGGTCAACATAATATAAAATTGAAGAGACAAAGAAAGGGGGAAAAAAGCCCTAAATTTATGTACACATGAAAACTGCATAAAGACAAACCAGGGGGACATGGACTTGCCGCTCTAGAGAAGAGGAGGAGGAGGAACAAGACGAGGTCATCTAGTCCCCCAAATGCCACTGAAAGTGAAGTTAGTATTCACAGAATTGTAGAACTAGAATCTGAGTCTAAAGTTGTAACTATCACACGCTACTTTGGGCAAGAACCCTGTGGGAAAGGCTACATGAGATTGTGAGTGATGTGATTTCAAAAGACACCACGACTGCTGGTGTAGAGAAGCAGAGTAAACCAAGCGGTGGACACTTGCGGACCATTTTGCGGGAGAAACAGCAGAGAGATCAATAATACTTCATCTTGAAATGAGACAGTTTTTAATTAACTATGAATTTAAGATATTTAAAGACTTTTCCCCACAGGAGAACTATAGGCTTTTGTAATATAAATTTAAAAGAAAACATAAATACTGCCATTCAGAAGATCTGCAAAATGAAGGCTATTTAAGTGTAACACACTGAATTATTTCCATTTTGCAGGGGGTGAGAGAGATACTGAGCAACTTCTAGTCAAAGAAGCAGAAGCAGCATCTGGAGTAGTGCACAGGCTATGCATCTTTCAGCCTCTGCTTTCTACCAATTTGTAATGCAACAATGGAGCTAAATCACTTCCTAATATAAACTAAATCACTAGACTTAAAAGTATTGAAATATCACCAGATGAATTAAAATTTACTTACTTTCCAAATGAAGCATTCAAAATGCACAAGCAAAGCTAATGTTTCCTTCTCTTTCAAGGTTTTACCTATACCTCTCCTACAGCAATTATCACAATCTCCTAATTAATCTCTTGCCTCTGAAAAGAATGATTCTTATCTTTTCCATATTGCCAAACTTTTATCACAGGAAGTAAAATAAAATATTTTAAAAATAAATTTGCAAAGTTACTTATAAAAGTTGAAAATACTGGATACTGTTAAATGAGCAAATATTTTTGTTAATACCCCTTGTGTGCCTTCATTAAAGCTTGGTATTGAGATTTTATAAAAAAAAATTAAAAGTTAAGCTTAGACTCTGAGCTTATTAAACGTATGATTTCTTATTCATATCTGCATTCCCAGGTTCTCTTACCCTTGCAAGTGCATATAAAAGAATTGGTGCACAAAAATGGCATAAAATACACAACCTGATTATTAAAATTATCTGATATAACTACTGGTAATAACAACTAAAATTTAAAAAATAATTGTTAACATTTTTTAAGGTCTTTTTATAGTTAGTTCCCTGTGGTAAATACTTAAAATGTACTTATTTTATTTAATCCTCACAGCAAATCTATGAAAAACATATTATTACATATTGTGTGTGTCTCTTATAAGGACATTTGTTATTGGATTTAGGGCTTATACATATAATCCATCCAAGATCCATAAGTTATTTACATTAACAGAGATTCTTTTTCCAAATAAGGTCATATTTTGCAGGTTTTGGGTGTCAGGAAGTAGACATATCTTTTTGGGGTCATCGTTCAATTCACAACACTATTATAACAAGTATAAACTGAGTAGCTTAAGACAGAAATTTATGGTCTTACATAAATACATATGGTTCTGTATGTCAGAAAGTCTGATACTAGTCTCATTGGGTTACAATCAAGATGTTGGCAAGACTATGTTTCTTTCTGCAGACTCTATGAGGGAATCTGCTTCCTTGCCATTTCCAACTTCTAGAAGCTGCCCACATTTCTTGTATTATAGTCTTCATCCTCTAACTAACACCAGCAATGCTGCACTTATCTGACCCTTTTTCTGTCATTACATCAGACTCTAACAGCTAGGGAACGTTTTCTACTTTTAAGGACTCATAAGATCGGACCCACTGGGGTAACCCAGGATAATTTTCTCATCTCAAGGACCTTAACCACATCTGCAAAATTCCTTTTACCATTAAGGTAAATTATTAAGAGGTTTCAGAGGTTATGACATGGACATCTTTAAGGGGCCTCCTATACAATGCCTAGGACCTGGTATTGCTTTAGAACCATGTTTGAAGACATATTTGAAAATCAGTGATACTACTGCCCTCACAGGAGCTCAAGATAGCATCTTTATCAATAGAAGCCAGGAGACAAGCCCGGAACAACCAGAAAGGTGCTCTTAGTCCCCGCTCTACTGGTAAGCTCTGCTCACTGCTGTTTCCAAGTTCCAGACCAGGCCACAATAGTTCCTTAAGGTGCCATGATGGCAGAAAATTTTTCCACAGGATCATGATTACCCACAACAAATTTACTCTGTACCACCAGTATTATGGTTCTATAAATACACTAATATAAATATTTACCTAAGGGGTAATATGGCCACCAGGATGGGTGAATTCAGACAGACTCTTGGTATCCCCTAGCTCATAGATCCTAAGCCACCTATTGTCCTTCAACTTGGTTTGTTGTCAGGGCAAAACAACAGGTCCCATTTGTTTCATAGATGTGGCATTCCTTGGTGAGGGTCTTTGGTGAATTTGATCCTAGTCTAACTGAACAGCTTTTAAAAGCTGGATTTATGGTAGATCATATGAAGCCAATTCCCTTTCAAAAATTTATTTTAATAATTTAGCCAGAATCGATTTCTGCTGCATGAAACAAAGAAAGCTAATACAGAAAGTTTTTCAGTCTGTTCAACACGTTACACTTTATCATATAGAAGGCTTAGTCTTTCAGTGTGATGTTACTTCTCTCAGATGCTTTCATTTTGCCCCCAATGTTGAAATATTTTAATTATAATATTGCTATTTTTCATCAAGTGCATAACCTAATATGCCATTTCTCTTTGATATCTAGTTATTATCTGACCTAACTAGACCAAAAACAGAAAAAAAAGATAGATTTAGTTCAAAGAATGTGAAAAATAAATAGATGGTCTATAGAGATCTTAAGAGAGACATCACGGTCTATTACAATGACCTTCAATTTGATTAACCTCTCTGTGCATCAATCTCTAATTTTTTTGTGACAAATAAGGGATATGAAATCAAATATTGTATGTAAAAACATGCATTATACTTCTGATTTAGCAGATGACTGTTAAATGTCTAATTGTTGATATAACATAGATTTCAATGAAATTTTCATTTTATATAATTGTAAACAATTGTAAATATGAAAATATTTTGAAAGAGGTGAAAATCTTATGCGAAAATCTATCTGGTTCAGCATGTTTACTGTATGTAGTTGGGATTTTATGAAGGACAAGCATAAAGCTATTGATCATTACTGGTATAGTATATAAAAAAAACTCTTTTACTCTTTAAAAACATTTCTGTTTTGGAAAAAAGGAGCTATAAGTTCAAGGGCTGCCTAGTGAAACAAAAGAGCTCAGTGCTTAATTTTTTACACCATTGCTTTTCTTAATCCATAAAGAGCCCCTCTTGAATTGACCTGGAAGAGTAGAGCCAAGCCCATGTGATGCAAATCTTAAACATTTATAATGATTAGTTCCAGATTTGGGCTTTGAGGTCTTTATCACTCAGAGTCTGAAGAGGAAAACCGAAACCTCTCTAAGAACTTAAACCAGAGGACGTTTGGTTACACAAGTGATGAGGTAGCTAAGAAATTGAGTATATAAAGGCAACCAAGAGGTTAGAAATAGGAGGAAGCTATTATCAACCTACCATGCAAAAGGTAAACAACCATATGTGGGAAACAAAAGAAAAAGAAAAATTCAAACTAGACCCTTACCTCATACTATATGTAAAAATTAACTTGAAATAGATGCTACACCCAAATGTAAAAGCTAATGCTGTAAAACTTCTAGAGGGCAACAGGAAAAATATTGAATGGAGGAGGCATTATGATATTCTAGGGGCTGAAGTCACTGGAGGAAGCAAGAAAATATATCAGCCCTGTCTACTGTGAACTACTGCCTTAGAGAGAGAACTGGCTGGAGTTCTACCCCAAGGCAGAGAAAGAGAAAAGAGAGAGACAAAGAGAAGAGAAAGAGAAACACAGCAAAGCCGAGAAAGAGAAAGAAAGAAAAAGAAACACCATCCAAAGCAGAGAAAGAGGAAGGTGAAAGAGAAAAAGAGAGAAAGAAAAGGGAAAGAAAGGAACACCACCCAAGCAGAGACAGAAAATTACCTTGACTTTATTCTCCCACCCTTTCTTCTCCTGCAAGGGCCTTATACTAGCTAAATCCAAACAAAAGTCAGCTGAGTAAATGTAGTCTGCAAGGATCAGCCACTGTGAAAAAACAGAGGAGAACAGACAAAAAAGGAAAGGGGAAAAAAACCCCAAAAAACAAAAAAACAAAGGATCTGAATGTTATGAATCCTAGAGCTGACCTTGGCCTAGAGGGGTTTTATCTGGTCTCAGAATGGACCCAGTTCTTACAAAACATTCAATACAATGGAAAAGGAAGTAAAGGTATCAAGGGTATTCCTAAAACTTCAATAAGCATGATACCTTTCTCTGTCTGACCCTTTGTATCAACTCCATTATGAAATCCTATTCATTTTATTCTCCACTGTTGCCTTTCTAAACCTTTATTATTGCAATAGCTTCCTAAATAAGCTCCCAATATTTTATATTGTGAAAAACGTTATGGAGCTCATCAGACAAAAATTCGTTACAAATTGTGTCACTACTCATCATTTAACTCCTCTATGCCTTCTTGTGACTCCTGGAATAAAGATCCCTATCTATAACTTATCTTTTTTAAAGTTTATTCATTTATTTTGAGAGAGACAGAAACAGTGTGAGCAGGGGAAGGGGCAGAAAGAGAGAGAGAATCCCAAGCAGGCTGAATACCTCCAGCAGAGCCTGATTTGGGACTCGACTTATGAATTGTGAGATCATGACCTGAGCTGAAACCAAGAGTTGAACGCTTAACCAACCGAGCCACCCAGGCACCCCTATAACTTCACTTACATGGCCCCTTGTGGCCTGGCCTCTGTTTGCCTCCCCAGGTTCACTTTTGGCTGCTCTCCTTCTCACATTCTGGAACGTTTTAGTTAAAAGAAATGTGGGGCACCTGGGTGGTTAAGTTAAGCATCCTACTTTGGCTCAGGTCATGATCTCAATGTTCTCCAGTTAGAGACCTTCATGAGGCTCTGTGCTGACAGCTCAGAGCTTGGAGGCTGTTTCAGATCCTGTGTCTCCCTTTCTGTCTCTGCCGCTCCCTCACTCATGCTCTGTCTCTCTCTCAAAAAGAAATAAACATTATTTTTTTAAAGAGACGTACTATTCTCCCTTTTTTCAGATGATCATCACATATGATATTCCATATTCCCTCTACTTGGAATTCCATTTACCCAATTAACCTTTTTTTTTAATAAGTACTTCCTAACTCCTGGTTATATCTTTTTAAAGCACTGTGTACTTTTCCTCATAATTAGTTACTGCATATTATAATGAGGTGTTTAAAATGGGAGCAGTATGGGTGCCTGGGTTGCTCAGTTGGTTAAGCATCAAACTTCAGGGGCACCTGGGTGGCTCAGTCAGTTGAGCAACTGACTTCAGCTCAGGGCATGATCTCATAGTTCATGAGTTTGAGCCCCACACCAGGCTCTTTGAGGACAGCTTGGAGCCTGGAGCCTGCTTCAGATTCTGTGTCTCCCTCTCTCTCTTCCCCTCCCTGGCTCATGCTCTCTCTCTCTCAAAAACAAATAAATATTAAGCATCAAACTTCAGCTTAGGTCATGATCTGACGGTTTGTTGGTTCATGGGTTTGAGACTCATGTTGGGCTCTGTGCTGACAGCTCAAAGCCTGGGGCCTGCTTCGGATTCTGTGTTTCCCTCTCTCTGTCTGCCTCTCCACTGCTCACTCTTTGTCTCTATCTCTCCCCAAAATAAATAAATACACGTTTAATTTTTTTAAAATAAAATGAGGGCAGTAATTCATCAATGCCTATTTTACCCCAGAGGTCCAAGGGAATTTCTCTTTCGTACTACCAATGTCTTTTCCTGGATTTCCTTTCCTGTGCGAGTCTTTGCCAAAGTTTCCCTCACTGAAGTCACTTTGAGAAGTTCCAACTGTCTCCAGCCAGGACCCTGACTGGTACATACTTTTCTAGTTTTGCAGAGCAGTGTGTTTCTTCTTTGATATGGGCACTAAATTCCCAGAGCGTGAATCAGGGACTAGAATAGAAAATCTAGACATCTATCCATGCATACACAGTCAAATGATTTTTGACAAAAGTGCCTAAACAATTCAATGTGGGAAAGGATAGTCTTTTCAATAAAAGATGCTGAGAAGTTAAACAACTATGTGAAAAAAGTGAAAAAAGAAAAAAGTCAAACTAGACCCTTACCTCATACTGTATATAAAAATTAACTTGAAATAGATGCTACGCCAAAATGTAAAAGCTACAACTATAAAACTTCTAGAGAAAAACATAGGGAAAATATTAGTCACTTTGGGTTTGAGAAAGATTTCTTAAATGTGACAGAAAATATATGAACTATAAAAGGAAAGTTAACAAATTGGACCTTATCAGAAATAAAATCTTTGCTCTTCAAAATACACTCTTGAGAAAAGGAAAATGTACACCATAAACTGGGAGAAAATATTTGCAAAACTAAGAACTGATAAGCACTTATATCTAGAATATGTAACTCTCTGTGCTAAAGATTTGAATAGACATTTCTCTTAGTAAATATATGGGTAACAAATAATCACATAAAGATACATTCAACTAATTCATCATTAGGGAAATGCAAACTAATGAAGGTCCACCATACTCACAAAAAATGACTGAAATTTAAAAGACTGAGCATACAAAGTCTTGAAGACCTCCATAAGGTTTGACCGATTTACTCTCCCATAGCTTTTTATTTCTCAGTTAGTTACATTATACCTCAATTTCCTTCTTTCATACCTGACAGCCTCCCCACATTTCTGAAAATGCATCCCTTCCATCAATTTGTCCTCTTAATTCTGTGCTAAAATATCTCCCAAATTCCAATGGTCATGCTTTAATTAAGACTTTTGTTAAGATACTCAGACTTTTGTAATAGAGTCTTAATTAGTCATTCTGGCACCTCTTTTTCCTATCCATCTTTTACCATCTGGCTCAAATCATAGACTGGCCACACCACTGCTCTGATGAACTCCCTCTGTGTTTCCCCATTAACCATAGAACCCATATATAAATATGTACAGCTTTATATAATCTGAAGTCAGCTAGTCAGTTACATTTCTTCCTCCAACAGGATTTCTACTACCCAGATATGTTGCTTTTAACCTACACCAAAATGGTTCTCTCTGCCAAAAATGGCCACTGTGTCACCCTCCTCTGTCTTCAACGTGGATTTCTCTTTATGAGGATGCCTCCTCCCACTCCTTTTCTCTGACTAGGAAGTTCCTATTTTTCAAGAGAAATTATTTGTGGCTTCGGTGATATTTGACTAGTCTTCTTGAAGTTGCCCTTCACACTATTCCTTCAAAAATCTCTCTCTCTCTTTCTCTCTGTCTCTCTCTGTCTCTCTCTCTCTCTCTGTCTCTCTCTCTCTCTGTCTCTCTCTCTCTCTCTTTCTCACACACACACACACACACACACACACACACACACACACCAAAAAAAAAAAAAAAAAGAGGAAGAAAAGAAGGAAAGGAAAGGAAAGGGGCGAGTATCAACTCTGAAAAACCGAAGAGTCTTGGAGGTAATCCTATTCATTGAAAGATTCATAATGCTGAGTTGAGAAATCACTGTTCCTGATCAATAAAACCCTCGTTCACTGCATTAGAAAAACCACATCATCCTTCTAAGACACAGCTATCAGAAAACCAATGGGTAAAAGATAGTGAGGGATTTAGTGGCAAAAAGAAGCTTCCTAGTTGGCATACATGCTGGGGAGTGTGGTTTTGCACTTACTAAATTTTACTTAAAGTGTTGGAAAACTGAGATTTAAGAGATAAAATTTATGTCAGTTTACTTGCAATCTATGCATACTCATTAGACTCTGGAAACTGGGCCTTTTGTTCAACTGTAATTATGTAAATTTGTTTTAATCACCATTTATACAGAGTATTTAGATCTAAGAGGAAAACCACAGTGTTTTGAGCAAGTACTGGGCCTTCATAGGTCTCTGTTCTCTAATGAGTAAGTAGAAAAATAATTAACAATGCTCCTATTGAGGAAAAAAACTATAGATAAAAGTAAACAAAAATCATAAATGACATTCAGAAAAAAAGATACCACTCAGATTTATTTACTATACATATCAGAATACATTTTAGATGTTTTAAAAGAAAAAAAAATTCAGGGGCACTTGGGTGGCTAAGTTGGTTGAGCGACCGACTTTGGCTTGGGTCATGATCTCACAGTCTGTGAGTTTGTGACTCTGTACTGACAGCTGGGAGCCTGGAGCCTGCTTCCGATTCTGTGTCTCCCTCTCTCTCTGCCCCTCCCCCACTCATGCTCTGTCTCTCTCTGTCTCAGAAATAAATAAACATTAAAAAAATTTTTTTTTTAAAATTCAGGATAAAAAGAAAACAAATTGAGCTCTTTCAAGGAAATTAAAACTTTAAAGTAGAATTAAAATCCATGGTGTTGGCAGTAGAGGAGAGAAGTAACCTAGCAAATGGGGCAAATCTGAGTTTTAAAAAAAAAACTAAAATTATTCAGAAAAAAATTTTGAAGATGAAAAATATTTGTCTTTTTAAATAAAAGGGTATATAAGGGCCAAGACCAATTAATTAGGAAACTTATAGCTAGATAAATCCTAGCAAACATTCGAATTACATAGATACAAAGGAAAACAAAAAGAATTAGGACAAAGTTTTGAGAAGGAAGCACTGAGACCACACCCCAAAATTTTGTTTTCAGTTACAGGTCTGTTCATATGCAAATGGAACAATTCTCATTATCAGGTAACCCATAACCAAAAATAAAATAAAAAATATGCATTCTAATTTCATTAATACTTATTCTGAATCTCTTGGCTGGCTCAAAAAAAAAAAAAAAGGTTTTTCCCCCTATAAAAGGAGTTATCATTACTAGAAAAGAATTAGATAAAGTACTATTTTCAAATACATTATGTCTGCTAAACAGAATTAATAAATAATTCTTCAAATTAAACACATTCCATGAATTGGGAAACTAAAAAATATTAAAATTTAATTTCCTTTATATCATGTCTACCTAATTTATGCATCATTTTTTTATATTACAACAAAAAACCAACAACTAGGAATTATAAAAATAAACTCTAACTAGAAGGGAGGAAGGGAAGAAGAAAGAAAGTCAGCATTTTGCCATCAGATGTAAAGAGACAAATCATATTTCTAAATGGTACACTGTCACGTAAATAGTTGAAAGATATCAGGTAAAGAATTATGAGTAAAAAAACATATAGTATAGTAACTATGTAATTTTAAAATGATTTTAGGAAGAGGAACAACTTCCTAACACGAAAGCAATTATAGAAGAAGGCAACTCCAGGGGCCATTAGCAGCCAACATTCTTGGGTAGAAGAATATGTGCCTAAGTCCTGAAGGGAGGATTGAGACAGAACACTATCATATCCTCTACAAATATTGACAGAGCTCTAGTTTACTGTACATGAAAATCTAATTCAAAAAAATTTTGTAACTTGGACAACAGAAGAGTGATGAGAACCCAAATAATAGATTTCCTGCCCAATGGTGTGCTTTAGATAGTATTTTCTGGCGATTAATGACTTTTCCCCCCATTTCACAAATATCAAGTATTAAAGACATAATTATTAAAATATCTTAAGGTTTCTTCTTGCTCAAGATAAAAATAATAATGGAGAAATTTTAAAGGTAGTTAATGGTTCCACATTCTATTTTTAAAAGACGTTACTTATGGGATAACTGGGTGGCTCAGTTGATTAAGTCTCAACTCTTGATTTCAGAGCTGGTCATGATCTCACACTCATGAGATGGAGCCCCACATCGGCTAGGCACTGAGCATGGAGACTGCTTGGGATTCTGTCCCTCCCTCTCCCTCTGTACCTCCCTAACTTGTGGTCTCTCTCTCTCAAAAAAATTAAAATTAGAAAACCATTTTTAAAAAATGGTTACTTATAGTTATTGATCAACCATCAATTTATATGTTAATTTGATTCTTGGAATAACTCTGTATTATAAGTTATGGCTTTACAGCAAGAATTTCCATATGTAATATTATTAATATAAAATAGATATCATTCAATAAATCAACAGGACCTAAAAGATATCAAATTTTATCTAATTTATGTTTAGAATGATTAGTTTCAATGAAAACTAAAATACAAATGTATTTGTATATAATAAAAACATAAAGGAATACATATTGACATACAAGATTTAATGAAGAACAATGTGTTTTTGAGAAATTCAACAATTTCTAAAAGGATGATGATATATATATATTTTTCATTAGAGAAAGTATATAATTTCTTCATTAGAGAAAGTCTCTAATTTCCTTAGAGAAAGTATATAATATAATAGAGAAAGTAATATAGAGAAAGTACAAAACTTTCCCAAAGAAGTATTTCTCTGAGACCCAGAAATATTATTTCAAAACAAAATTAAAAACGAAAGGAGATATGGTAACAATGGTAGGAGTAAGGGGTCATGTGAAACCTCTCACAGACAACAATTTAAAAAGTTGCATAGAGTATAAAAAACATTTAAAGGAACTCAGAAGAGTCTAAAAGCAGAAAGAGGCTGCATGAGAATTTACACTTGAAAATATGCACCTGGAAGGTGTAAGAGTTATGAGAATATAGGAGTCTGGCCTGAGGGCTCTGCCAAATCTCCAGGGCTAGAGGAGCAGAGCATGGGCAGTAGAAAACCTCATCTTTATCAGTTCAAGATACCAGAGATAACAACACAGGGTTGAGAGCAACAGCAATCAATTTAAGGGGATAATTTTAGCCATAGAAGAACTACAGAGGTAAGATCTCAAATCGGAACATTAACTCTGCCCAAAATACTAGCTGAAAGTTGAACTGTACATTCACAGCTAATGCTCCAGAGCCTCTCAGGAGAAAGGACAAAGTATATAATTGCACTGAGACCAGATGTGTAAATTTGCAACTTTTTTTTAAAGCTGAGTACATTTCTGAACAGTGTACAGATTGAGCAGCAGAAAACTGAAGCCGTTTAAGTTAAGAGAACAAATGAAATCAGTGGCTGTGTGCCATGAGGAAGACAAAATTTGCAGTTGAAATTCAAGTAAGTTAGTTAACTGCCTATTAGAGCATTTAACCAAAATCATCGTAAGAACACAACACAATCCGGTTGCTACAATATGTCTCCTACAATATTCAGTTTTCAACTAAAAATTTCTAGACATGCTAAGAGACAGGAAAATGTAACTCATACTCAGGATAAAAGGCTGTCATGAGAATATGATTTTGATTGGACCCAGGTATTGGATTTAAAAAGATGTCATAGTACCTAATATAAATATTTGCAGAGGATTAAAATATTTTCAAAGTACTGAAGGAACATTATGGTATCAGTGAATGAACAATTCACAACTGGTATCAGAGAATTTCAACATTTCAACATTTCGACATCAATTTCAACAATTAAGAAAGAAAAATTAAAAAAGAAAATTTCTAGGGCTGAAATGTAAAGCTAAATGTAAAAGTAGACTTCTTGGCATCTTGCCTGCACACTGATAGTCCTTTCACAGTTCAGAAAATCATCAGAAATTTGGCAGAGCTTAGGAGGAATTTAAAATTCTCTATCAGTAGATTCCTCCACCCTGAAAAATTTCTCCCTCACTTTTCATGTTGACTCTTCATACCGAAGTCTACCATCTTGTTTTTTATATGAATAAGATTGAAATTTTCTATTAGAGTTCTAGTGAATCGTATGGCGTGGACTAGATGCATGCTCTCAAGTAGTGTTGTTTTGGTTTTTTGTTTGCTTTTTTATGAGGATGTTTATAACTTACAGTTATCTGCAAAAGGGTTGGTATAATAGGAACTACTAGGCTATCATGAAAGCAAGCAGAATCCTTTTGGTCTATTCTTGACATACATATATTTATTCAGTTATTCACGTATGCAATTATTCATTGAATTAGTCAATAAATATTTTTAAATATTTCATTGAATTATTCAACAATGCATTTGTTAATATTTAGTAACAGTGTGTGTCAAGTGTGTTTAAAACTCTGGAGATGAGGTTGAGTCAGAGAAAGACCTTTTTCATATATTAACGCAAGAGAAAATAAATAAGGATACAAACATATTAATTATACAGAAAAATAAATTCTAGAGAGAAAGTAAAAGAGGGCAAAGGTGGGGGGTGAGGATGAATTTTATACTAGATAATAAAGGAAATCCTGTATGAGAAGATGAAATTTGAACTGAAGCATGAACAAAGAGAAGAGGGAACATATAATCAACTGTAGAATTACATCCTACACAGAAAGAACAGTAAGAACTAATGCCTGAGGGAGGCCTTGAAAAAGGTGGCCAGTGTACAAGTGAATTGTTTTAGAATTGCAAGCCTTAGTAAATAAAAATACAGTATGCCCAGTTAAACTTGAAAAAGTTCTCATGAGACATATTAGTTTATTTTAATTGTAATGGAAAGTACTGGAAGATTTTAAGCAAGATTGACAGAATCTGTAGTTTTTTTACAGTTAAATTTTAAAAAATGAAATTACAGAATTCAGATAAAGACTAAACTGGATAAACAAAAATCTGGATGCCTTTTGGCAGCAATTGTTTTTTAATTCATTTGTGAGAGAGGTAGAAAAGCAGGAATGTATGTGGTAGGTTCAGGCAATGGGAAGTCAGGAGGCTTGAGTCAAAGGTTTATATTAAACTGAACACAGAAGTAGGTTTAACGTAGCCTAAACAGGGTCTTGAATGACAATCGAGATATACTTTATTTTGGTAGGCACTGGGGAGACAAAGTGTTGTAATATATCAATTCCGGACCAAGGCTGTGGAAACTGCGATAAAAACATCAAGACTTCAGTCTCTCACAATGTGGTAGACTGGAAATTCTGACAAGCCTATTCCATATACATGCAGGGGATGAAGAGTGGGATAAAGATAATTTTGATTTGCTGCATTTTGGGTGCTAATAGAAAATTGAAGTGAATTGCTTTGTGAAGAGTTGGAGATAAAAGTCTAGAGTTCAGAAGTTAACTGGATGAATATGGAGATTTGGTTATTAAACCTACAAAAGTGAGTTTTATCACAAAAGATTGTAGCAGTGAAGAACAGTGGTCTGATCACTAAGCCTTGGATATATAAGAACAGAAAAAGGAGTTTGCAAAATTAATACATAAGATATAATAAGAAAATGGAGAACACAGAGACTTCAGACAGAGTTCTCTACAGGAAAGCACTAAATTCACATTCATCATCACTTCATTCTCTCAGCCTTGCATTTGATAGGTGCTTACTTAGTATTTGTTGAAAAGGTTATAAGATCCTCCGGTATTGTAAATTATTCACAGAATAAAAATTAAGTTACGACAACTTTTAATTTGACACGGTTAAAGGGAGTTTTCAAACTATCAACAATTCTTATTTAATACCCAGTAAATTCAGGTCAGTAAATTTTATAGGATTTATTTTATCTATAAATAACATTCAAAGATTCTCACATGAAAGTATATACCTCTCATCTAGATCTTATATTTTATAGGTCATAAAACACAGAAATGAGGTAATAGTAGAATAATGTCTTATAAATTAACAAAGTACACAATTTTAATGAACAACCTCAGCTAAATTTGCCCATGTAAGAACAATGACTAGAAAGCCAGACCAAAATTTAATAATTGGGGATCTGATTTGCTGAAAGACAATTACTGTTTTTATTCTATTTTGATTTCTATATTCTAGAAAGTCTGTGAAATCATCCTAGCATCACTTTGAGATTATGTTTTATCCATCAGGGTTGATCTTAGAGTTGATATCCAGAGTTCTCAACAGGAATGATTTCCCCAGCATGGTACATTTGGCTCTGTCTGCAGATTTTTTGTTTATCCCATTTAAGAGGGCAAGTGGGGGTGCCTGGGTGGCTCAGTCGGTTAAGTGACTGACTGTTGATTTTGGCTCAGGTCATGATCTCACAGTGTGTGAGATCAAGCCTCCCATCTGTCTCCATGCTGACAGCATGGAGCTTGCTTGAGATTCTGGCTTTCCCGCTCTCTCTGCCCCTCCCCCAACTTGCGCACTCATGTGTACAATTGCATATTCTCTCTCCCAAGATAAATAAACGTAAAAAAAAAAAAAATAAGGGGCAAGGGAATGGGGTAGGAATAGTGCTGCAGGTATTTAGTGATAGAGGCCAGGGATGCTGCTAAGCCTCCTGCAACACTCAGGACAAACCTCATCAGAAAGAATTATCCTACCCAAACAGTGCCAGCATTGAAAAGCCTTGTCTGTCAAGGCTGTCTGTGGGTCCAGAGTCAGTCAAAAAATATACCTAGGTCGAAACCCGCTATATAGGGACACAGGTTTTCACCTACTGCGTGTTCTTGCATGCTCAAAAATAAACTCTCTCTCAAAAATAAATAAACATTAAAAAAATATTTTTAAAAAATAAATAAAAGGTAAAGTTCTAAATTTTAAGGTGATACAAAGCAAATTATCTCTGAAAAAAATATGTGGCTTTTTGTCTATCTAAAGCATCTTTAAAAGTAACCACTGTAAAGCTAAGATTAAGTGATAATTTAACCAAAAGAATGCATTAAATAAAAAGATATTACCAATAAAAGAAGAACTAAATTCAATTTTCATGTTCATATTAACACTTTTGTTTTCAGGTAAGGGGTTTAAAAAGAGTACAGCCATCCAAGACCTCTGTTTTTGTTTTGGTGCTCCCCTGTCCTCTCCACACATTTTATATAACCTAATTCCTTTGTCTTGCTTCTTACCTGAAAGAGCAGAGAATAGTCAAGACTGAAATATCTATCACTAAGACATATCTTTCTTTTCAAAAGACCTTTGTTCATTTGTCAAATATGTTCATTGCCAAATATATTCATTTGTCAAATATGTATATTGCATATGGTGGGCAAAATGAAACAAATAAACTGTAAGATTCCTGTATTCAACCAGTATAATTCAGCACCTACATTGGACCTGGCACTGTTCTAGGTATCTGGGTACAACAGCAAACAAAATAGCATGCTGCCTTCATGGATTCTAGTGGAGGGTATAATTCCTCTAATGAGACACTTTCAAGAAAACTTGGAGAGAAACAGGTATGCAGACAACCAAAGATAAGAAACTGTGCCCCTCAGAGTTATTCCTTAACTGTACATGTTGGTATAATGACTTAGGCAATTACAATTATCTGTTTATTTCATATTTCCTTAATTAGAACAGTTTTCAGCCTTTAAAAAAAGCAGCAGAACCCTGTATCTTAGGGCGTTCTCTATGCAAAACTGATAAAAGTAAAACTGATTAAATCGGAAAGGAAGGGCTGTGCGTCACCAGCATCCTAGCCAACTAAAATGATCCTTAGGTTATCCGCAAGAACTCTGTGGGGCACAGATTAAAAACCACCGTTGAAAATTCTGTGGGCAGAGAATATAGCTTACTGTGGGTGCAAAGTGCCTGGGAACTCAAATACTTGCTAAATGAATAAGTGACACTCTCAAGAACAAGCTTTTTGTATGTAGTAGTCTAGAAGTTTTCATAAAAGACATGAGACATATCCTGCTCGGATACAAGTAGGCTTTAGTTTGATGGAAAGAAGAAAAGTAAGTTTGTCTTGAAAAAGAGCATAAAGAAATGGGCAGGGAAGCACAAGGTGAATGGTGAGAGGGGGCAGACGTACTTCATGGGGCAGAAGATGTGGACAATGTTGAAAACAATATGTTGTTACCCTATAGGTAACATGAAGAACAGATACTAGCCAGGAGGAAACAGAACTGCCCAGAGATGAGACAACTTCGCTAAGGTTAGTCTCCAAATCTGTGCTCTCCATCATGACTATTTAAATATATTTTATAACATGTAAGGCACTGTGCATGCTTTACTTATGAATCGTAGGTCATTTTACAAATCAGTCAGATCATTTCAGCCAGAAGCACTTAGCTACAGTCAAGTTCTCTTCTAACTCAAAGATTTATGATTTTTAAGCTTAGAGATGTGTAATTGTTATTGTGCATATATTTATTCTTAGTTAAATTAAAAATAAACATTCATGCAATTGTTCCTTTTTTGACTGGTCATACTAAAATAAACTTATCTTTTAAAAATAGAATTACATTAACAATGTTCAATAGTACTTCCATTCTATTGGAAAAGCCATAACTCATGAGGAAAATGGACTTCAAGAAGCACTTAGGAAGGACTAGTACAGCAATATAAATCGTATACATGTCCTCCTTGGAAAGCAGTTATGTTTAAAACTCTAACAAATCATGGTTTATAGTGGTTGTTTTAGAACGAGAAATGAGTATATTACTGTACATATATTTTTATGGCTTCATAAAGCTAAGCGCTGCTTAAATGTATAAAGGGGTCATTATGTCAACTAAATGACTTCTTTTTCCCTAGAGTAGGTTTTAAATATCTGAGCTTAGCAAACACTTGCTAGCTTATCCTGTTCTGAATTTAGACAGAGAATCCTGAGATATTTCACAGTGTTTGATCAATAATAATTAATATAAAAACACCCTTCACTTTTTCCTTTGAGCACCAGCAATTTGAGCTTCAGTTAATTAAAAAAATGAAAACTTCATAATTACTGACTTGAGAAATTTTCCAAGCAGGAATAAGGAATTACTCACCATTAATGAATCCAATCTATCCTCTTCCAACTAATCCTTCTCCTCTTAAAAATTTCCCATAACACACTTAAAAGGTATAATCTGCCAAATAAGTAACTAAATGATCATTATCTATGATGATGCATATTGACTCTCTTTCCAGATAACTCAGATTTACCCAGAGCTTCTGAGCCTTATTTTAGTTCTATTGGACTCAACAAATACTTGCTACATCAACTACTGTATGCTAGCCATTGTAGAGGTGACAAAATGAAATTATGTCTTCATTTATTTCCTCAAAGAATTTCCAATCAAGAAGGGAAATAAGAAATATATAAATAGCTAGCCAGAATCCAGGCCAGAGGAGAGGTATAAACAAACTGCTCTGGAGAAGCCAAAGGAAAAAAAAATACATTCCACTGTAGACAGGCAAGACATTTAGGGAAGGATTCATGAAGGTGGCTATATTTTAGTAAATTGGGTTTCAATAGATAGAGAGAGGCTAAAAAAAGAAGCATCACAAAGTGAGAGAAGAATAAGAGCAAAAGCCTTGAGATATTATACTTCAGATTTTTCCTTAGTACTGCCTGATCTTGTGGACTTTCTCCCTGATAAAGAGATTGAGAATGGGTGAGGTTTTTCTATTTTGCCACAATATCAGTGGCAAGCTCTGTATAGAGGTAGCAAGACTCGTGCTTTTGGAGTCAGATTTAGGTTCAGTTTCCAGATCAGTTGCTTACTGCATACTATTTCCGAGCCTCTGTTTTCTTATCTGTGATGTAGCACTATTAATACTTACCTTGAAAACCAATCAGGAAAATTAATTTTAAAAACGCCATAGAGAGCAACTACTAAAGATAACTATACAAAGAGATATACTACAAAAACAGTATAAATAAATCAAAGTTGAATCCTAAAAAAATGCTCAATTGACCCACAGGAAGGCAAGAAAGGAAAAAACAAACAAACAAACAAACAAACAAAAACAATAAGGAAATGGTAAACTTAAGCTAATAGCCCCAAACTTGAATTAGTTCAGATATCCTTGAGCAGATGAATGGTTAAATGATCTCTGGTACATTTATAACATGGAATACTACTGACCAGTGAAAAGGAATAAATTATTAATACAAGCAACAACTTGGAAGAATCTGAAAAGAATTATGATGAGTAAAAAAAAAGTCAATCCCAAAGGTTTTGTATCGTATGATTTCATATACAACATTGTTGAAATGACAAAATTATACGAATTGAGAACAGATTAGCAGCTGCCAGGAGTTAAAGATGTGTGGTTATAAAAGGACGACATGACAGAGCTTTGTAACAGAAATGTTCAATTTCTCGAGTGAAGTGGTTGATAATGTAAAGACACACATATGATAAAATTGTACAGAACTAACTACACAAACAGATATACACACAGGTAAAAGTAAAATGGGTAAATATGAATAAGACCTTTGAATTGTCTCAATATCAGGATCTTCTTTGTAACAGTGTACTCTATTTCTATAAGGTGTTATAATTAAGGGAAACACAATGAAAGGCACAATTGCCTGTAAATCTACAATATCTCAAAATATAAAGTTTAATCCAAAACCAAAACAAAACAGAATCCCACAGACCTTGTGTTAGTTTGCCAGGGCTGCCATAATAAAATACCATAGAGTTGGTGGCTTAAACAGAAATTTATTTTCACGTAGTTCTGGACCTGATGGTCTAAGATAAGCTGTCGAAAGCTTTGGTTTCTTCTGGGGTCTTTCTCCTTGGCTGTGTCCTCATGTGGTCTTTCCTTTGCATGCCCATGTCTGTATCCAAGTTTTCTCTCCCTTTTTAAAAAAACTTTTTAATGCTTATTTATTTTTGAAAGACAAAGAGAGACAGTGAGAGAGCCAGTGTGAGAGGGGGAAGGTCAGAGAGAGAGGTAGACACAGAATCCAAAGCACTCTCCAGGCCCTGAGCTGTCAGCACAGAGCTCGATGAAGTACGTGAACTCACAAACTGAGATTATGACTTGAGCCGAAGTTGAACACTTAATGGACTGAGCCACCCAGGCGCCGCGAAGTTTTCTTTTCTAATAGTGACACCAGTTATGTTGGATTGGAGCCTACCCTGAAGACCTTATTTTAACTAAATTACCTCTTTAAAGACTTTATCTCCAAATGTGGTTACATTCTGAGGTACTGGGGTTTAGAGCTTCAACAAAAGAATTTTGGGCAGGATGCCAATTCAGCCCACACAAACTTAAAACAATAAAAGTCATAGCAGAACACATTGGAGGAAATCTTTTGGGCATAAGATTTGGCAGTAATTTCTTGGATATGACACCAAAAGCACAGGCAACAAAACAAAAACAAATAAGATAGAATACATCAAAATTAAAAACTTCTGTGCATCAAAGACACAATCAACAGAGTGAAAAGACAATTCACAGGATGGGAGAAAATACTTGGAAATCATAAATCTGATAAGAGGTTAATATCCAGAATATATAAAGAACTACAATTCAACAAGAAAATAAGCAATCCAATTCGAAAATGGGCAAAAGACTTAAATCAACATATCTCCAGAGAAGATATATAAATGACCAACAAGCACATGAAGAGATGCTTAGTATCATTTATCATTAGGGAAATGTAAATCAAAACCACAAGGAAATATTACCTCACATTTATTAGGATGGCTACTAAAAAAAAACAGAAAAGAAAGAAAGAAAAAAGTAAAAAACTCTTCTCCCTCCCACCCCCTGCCCAAATAATGCTTATGCACTGCTGGTAGGAATGTACAAAGGTACAACTACTGTGGAAATTATAGCACTTTCTACAAAAATTACACTTAGAATTATAATATGATCCAACAGTTCCACCTTTGGGTATATACTTTATACTCTAAAGAATTGAAAACAGGTATTCTAACAGATATTTTACACTCATATTCATAGCAGCATTATTCACAACAGCAAAAATTTAGAAGTAACCCAAGTATCCATCAACAGATGAATAGATAAATACAATGTGATATATACACAAAATGGAATATTATTCAGTCTTAAAAAATAAAGAAAACTCTGATATATGCTACAATATGGATGAACTCTGAGGACATTTTATTAAGTAAAATAACTCAGTTACAAAAGGACAAATACTACAAGATTCCATTTATATGAGTTACTTTAGGTATTCAAATTCATAGAAAGAAAGTGGAATGGTAACTACCAAGGGCTGGGGTAGATGGGAGCATGTGGAATTATTATTTAATAGGTATATGGATTTCTTAATGGTTTCTTTCCAGGACCAGCCTCTTTCCTTTCTTCTTCAATAAGAAGTTTGAATTTTACTAAGCAAGATATTAAACATCTAGTCAGACTATGTCTCTATCACTCCACTCCTTTACTCTGTTATGGCTCCAAAACTGGACAGTTGGTTAGAGACCTATATATATTATCTATCTATCTATCTATCTATCTATCTATCTATCTATTCGATTTAGATATAAGAAAGCTGTTTCTTAGCTTAATACATCTTTTTTTAAATATGACAGCAAATTTAATAACACAAGTATGATAAGATAATAAGTGTTCCCATCTTGTTGCTTGGATACACTAGCATTTAATATTCTTGAAGTAATGAAAAAAAAATGAAAGCAAGATATTTTTCCACCATAGTGAGAATTGCATCTAGTGGAGTGTCTTACTTTCTATTATTTTAACGTAAAATATACTCAGTGTTCTCCATATTATGTATTAGCGTTAATATGCCTTAATCAAAAGTACTCAATGTTCATACATGTTAAAAATAGCCTGGACATTTTTCCCAAAAGAAACTCTTCATTTCTTACCCTTGAATTTCTTGAAGAATATCTTAAAGTATGTTAATACATAGTCAAATCATTCTATTGTTAAATAAGTTTGGAAGACATTGAAAAAGCACAGATAAACTTTTTTTTTATGGTTGAACTTCCTATGCAATAATTTGTACCTTTTCTCTTCCAATAGGAAATATAATAAATGGTAGTTTTCAAACTTAATTGACCATTCTACCACGTATTATTTTAAATTGAATCATCTCAGGACTTTTAAAACACCTTTTGGGACACAGTACAATTTGCGATTTGGATGGATGAGGATGAGTCATGCTGCCCATGAGGAAAGTGGACACTTCATACTGGCTTTTCCCCCCAAAGAGGTGGGAAAGACAAACGATGGTTTTTCCTTCTTTAGTAAAAATGTTGCTGCTCTAAGGTTGACCCTAGGAAAAATTTGAGAATATTGGCAAGGTAGAGTTGCCAATGACTAGCATTTAACAAGTGCCTGCTGAGCATCAAAGACTTTGTCTTATTAGAATACGATACCAGAGTGGTGAGAGGGAAGTACAGAGGATTGGAAAAGCTTAATTTATTCATTTGGATCCAGCAGGGTTAATTCTTATAATTATAGCTTAAAATAAGAGCAAGTGGTTTAAAACCAGATTCTTCAAAATTGAAAAAAGTAGACACAAGAAAATATGGTTATGACCATTGGAAAATATAACCTAAAGACATCATTTTCACTAGTTCCTAGGAACAATCAAACATGAGATATGCAGGAATTATTCATAGAAAATATAACATTTTGATGAGACTTTAAATAAAACCTAAGTAACTAATCAAATATCCTATGTTCTTATGTAGAAAGATGATATTATGAAAATGGCAATTTTCCTAGTTGACCTGGAGGTCTTATGCAACTGCAGTTAAAATCACATCAGGAATATTTTTGGAACTTGATAATATGATTCTAAAATTTATGTGGGAACAAAAAGGGCTAGGAATTGCCAGCATACTTCCAAAGAAGAAAAATGAGCAAAGAAGATTTATTTTTACCAGATATAAATACTAAAAGTAAAGCTACAGTATTTAAGATAATACAGTGTAGATGCAGGGATAGACAAAATAATCAGTAGAACTTAGAAAAGATCCAAAGATAAATGGAACTTTAAGGTGTGAAACTGATGACATAGATCAATTGAAAAAGGAGGGACTATTAAAAAAATAGAGCTGACACTTAGTCATATGGTTGGGGGGATAGGAGTGGGAACAGCATTGAATTCATGATATGCAACCCAACCAAAAATCAACTCCATATGTATTAAGGTAAAATACGGAATTCTAGACTTTTAGAAAAAAATATAGTTTAAATCTTTCTGGTGGTGGATAGGGCAGGCATGCTTAAACAAGATAGAAAAGCTAATCAGAAAAGAAAAAAAAACCCTGATAAATTATTTTATCAACAAATATTGTTCATCCAAACATGCCTTAAAGAAAGTGAAACAGGAGGCTGGGAAGATGGCAGAGTAAGGGGACCCTAAATATAACTCATCACATGGATACAATTAGATAACACTCACATCAGCATAAATAACCCAGAAAATTACCTAAAGACTGACAGAACAAACTATGCAACTAAAGACAGAGAAGAGGCCACACTGAAGATGGTAGGAAGATGAAGATGTGGTGGGAAGCTAAAGTGACCTCAGCTATCTGTGGGAGGGAGAGAGCCACGGCACAAAGAGCAAGAAACAGACTATCACATCAGAAGCCTGTGGGAGGAAGACCAGTCCCCATATATTTGGCTTTGAAAGCAAGAAGGTCAAATATTTTGAGTTCTTACAATCAGTGAGACTTAAAGCCTAGAATTTTAAAAAACAGTGGGTTAAGTTCTGGGAGAGGATAGCAATAGGAAGCTGAATCCCAGACCTTAAAAAGACACAGTGGGAAAATGGGCTTCATGAGCCCACGGAGATACAGCATAGAAACAGCCGTTTGGAAAATCCCTAGGACATACAGGAGGGGGAGAAACTCACTCAATTCAGAGCAAGTCTTGGATTCTCCTCCAGGAACAAAAGAGGTGGAAGTCTCCATTTCCCTCCTCTGCCCCCTAGCATAAACACATGGTCACCTGAGGGAAACAGAGCAATGCCTACACTCACTAACTTGTTTACACCAAGCCCCCTCCAATCCCACCATTGTCCTTACACAGATCTGCAATTTCCAATCACACCTGCCTGCCTCCATCTCAGAGCTGTGGATCTCCTCCTTCAGACTACTGGCACAAATCTTGCCAACACCACATCTCCCAACCCATGCATTTTATGGGGCCTTGGTCCTGGCAGTGGCAGTAGTAGGTCCTGCTAAAGCCCAAGGCTTTCCTTGATAAAACTATGCTCCCTACCCCAGCCAGGGACCAAATACAGCCTATAATAGGCAACAATAGCCTCTGCAAATGACTGCATTAAAGGAAAAAGTGGCCAGGACAAAATAGCATGGCACATGCAACACACATAGGAGACATCCCCTGAAGCTCTGGGTTCTATGGAACATGTGACCCTGCACTGCAAGGCACTACAGGACCTCATCTTCATAAGGCCATTACTTTCAAGAGCAGGCAAGATAGCTGACTTTCATAACACACAGAAAAAGACATAGATAGTTATGCAAAATGAGGAGACAGAGGAATATTTCCAAAATGAAAGAACAGTTCAAAACCACAGAAAGACATCTAAGCAAAAGAGATAAAAGAATGCCTGATAAAGAATTTAAAGTAATGATTATAAAGATGCTCACAGGACTTGAAAAAGGACTGAAGAACATCAGTGAGACCCTTAACAGAGAGATAAAAAAGAGTAAATCAGAGATGAATAATAGAAGAAATGAAATTAAAAATACACTAGATGGAATAAATAGCAGTCTAGAGGAAGCAAAGGAATGAATTAGTGACCCAGAAGACAGAGTAATAAAAAGTAATCAAACAGAGCAGGTGAGAGAAAAAAAATGCAAAATTAGAAGTCTACTTAGGAACTCTGTGACTCCATCAAGTGTAATAACATTCACATTATAGGGATCCTAGAAGGAGAGAGAGAAAAGTGGGTAGAAAATTTATTTGAAGAAATAATAGCTGAAAACTTTCCAAATCTGAGGAAAGAGACAGATATCCAGATGCAGAAGGCGCAGAAAATCACTACAAAATCAACCCAAGAAGGTCCACCTCAAAGCACAAGGTAATTGAAATGGCAAAAAGTAGTGACAGAGAATTTTAAAAACAGCAAGAGAAAAGAAGACCATTACATACAAAGGAAACCCCATAAAGCTATGAATGGTGTTTTCAGCAAAAACTTTGCAGGCAAAAAGGGAGTGGAATGATATATTCAAAGTGCTGGAAGGAAAAGATCTGCAGTCAACAATACTGTATCCAGTAAGGCTATCATTTTGAATATCAAGTAAATAGATAGATAGATAGATAGATAGATAGATAGATAGATAGATAGTTTCTCAGAAAAATAAAGGCTAAAGAACTTCATGGCCACTAAACCAAACCAATAATAAATGTTAAAGGGAAAGAAAAGACCACAGGTAAGAGTATGAAAAGTAGGAAAAACAAAAGCAATAAAAATAAGTATATCTGTAAAAATTATTCAAGGGGTTCACACACACGCACACACACACACACGGATGTAAAATATGACACCATATACCTAAAACGTGTTGGGGAGAGGAGTAAAGAATGGGTTAAAACATAGCAACCATCAACTTAGTATAGACTTACATATGTGGAAGATGTTATATACAAACCTAATGGTAACCACAAATCAAAAATTAGTAAAAAATATGCAAACAAAAAGAAAGGAATCCAAGTATATCACTAAAGAAAGCCAGCAAACCATGAAAGAGAGCAAGAAAAGAAAGGATCAGAGAAAAACTATGAAAACAATAACAAGTAACAAAGTGGAAATAAATGCATATCTATCAATAATTACTTTGAGCGTAAATGGACTAAATGCTCCAACCAAAAAACGGAATTGCAGGGTTACAGAATGGATAAAAAAAAATCCATCTATATGCTACCTACAAGATGCTGAGACCAAAAGACTCCTACAGATTGAAAGTGAGGGGATAGGGAAACATTTTCATGCAAAGTATTGTTAAAAGAAAGGAGGGGAAGCAATAATTCTCTCATACAAAATAGAGTTTAAAACAAAGAGTGTAACAAGAGACAAAGAATGACACTATATAGTAATAAAGGGAAAATCCAACATGAAATTATAACAATTGTAAATATTTATGTACCAACATGGAAGCACTCAAATACATAAAACAGTTAATAACAAACATAAAGGAAGCAATCAATAGTAATATAATAATAGTAGGGGATTTTAACACCCCACTTAAATCAATGGACAAATCATCTAAGCGGAAGGAAACAGTGGGTTTGAATGACACACTGGACCAGATGGACTTAACAGATATATCCAGAGCACTCCATCCTAAAACAGTAGAATACACATTCTTTTCAGGTACACATGAAACATTCTCGAGAATAGACATGTTAGGCCACAAACAAGTCTCAAGAAATTTAAATCAATCTAAGTCATAGCATCCACCTTTTCTGATCACAATTCTATGAAGCTAGCAATCAACCACAAGAAAAAATCTGGACAGAGCACAAATAAATGAAGGTTGAGTAACATGACACTAAACAACAAATGGGTCAACCAAGAAATCAAAAAGAAATAAATAACATGAGGGAAATGAAAATGAAAACACAATAATCCAAAATCTCTGGGATGCAGCAAAAGCGGTTCTAAGAGGGAGATTTATAGCAATACAGGCTTACCTCAAGAGGAAAAAGCTCAAATACAGAACCTATCCTTACATCTAAAGTAGCTAGAAAAGAAGAACAAACAAAATCCCAAGTCAGCAGAAGGAAAGAAATAATAAAGACTAGAGCAGGAACAAATAATATAGAAATTAAAAAAAAACACAATAGAACACATTAATGAAAGCACTGATGGTTCTTTGAAAATTGATAAACCTCTAGTGAAACTGTTCAAAACACAAGAGCGGGGACTCAAATAAAAGCAGAAAAGAAAGAGGAGAAATAACAATCAAAGCATAGAAATACAAATGACTGTAAGAGGTTGTGAAAAATTATACACCAACAAATTTGACAACCTAGATGTAGTGGATAAATTCCTAGAAACATAGAACTTCCCAAAACTTAATCAAGAAGAAATAGAAAATTTGAGCAAACTGATTAACAGCAATGAAATTAATTCAGTAATGAAAAAATTCCCAAAAAAGTCCATGACCAGGAGGCTTCACAGGTGAATTCTACCAAACATTTGAAGAACATTAACACCTATTTTCTTCTCAAATTATTACAAAAAATAGAAGAGGAAAGAAAGCTTCTAAATGCCTTCTATGAGGCCAGCATTACCCTGATACCAAAATCAGATAAACCCCACAAAAGAGAGAGAGAGAGAACTAAATGTCAATAATCTCTGATAAACATAGATGGAAAAATCCTCAACATAATATTAGCAAAACAAATCAAGCATACATTAAAAAAAATCACGCACCACGATCAAGAAGATTTATTCCTGATTTTCAAGAGTGGTTCAGTAATCATAAATCAATCAATATGATACATTACATCAACAAGAGAAGGGATAAAAACCATATGATCATTTGAATAGATGCAGAGAAAGCATTTGGCAAGGCACAATATAAATTCATGATAAAACCCCAACAAAGTAGGTTTAGAGGAAACATACATCAACATAATGAAGGCCTTAGATGAAAAACTCAAAGCTAACATCATAGTCAATCGTGAAAAATAAAGCTTTTCCCTAAGATTGTAAACAAGACAAGGATGTCCACTCTCACCACTTTATTTCAACATAGTACTGGAAATCCTAACCACAGCAATCAGAAAACAAAAAGAAATAAAAGGTATCCAAATTGGTAAGGAGTACAACTTCCATGATTTGCAGAGGACATACTATGTATAGAAAACTCTAGGGGCACCTGGGTGGCTCAGTCGGTTAAGCATCTGACTTGGGCTCAGTTATGATCTCATAGCTCGTGAGTTTGAGCCCCATGCCGGGCTCTGTGCTGACATCTCAGAGCCTGGAGCCTGCTTCGGATTCTGTGTCTCTCCGTCTCTGTCCCTCCCATGCTCGTGCTGTGTATCCCTCTGTCTCTCAATAATGAATAAACTTTAAAAAAATTAAAAAAAGAAAACTCTAAAGACTCCACCTAAAAGCTACTAACTAGAAGTGATACAGGAATTCAGTAAGGTTGCAGGATTCAAAATCAATATATAGAAATCTACTGTATTTCCATACACTAATGAGTAATAATAACGAAGAAGCAGAAAGAGAAATTAATAAGATAGTACCATTTACAATTCCACCAAAAATTATAAAATACTAGAAATAAACTTAACAAAGGAGGTGAAAGACCTGTACTCTGAAAACTATAAAATACTGTTGAAAGAAAATTGAAGATGACACAAAGAAGTGGAAAGATATTCCATGCTCATGGTTTGGAAAAACAATTATTTTTAAAATCTCCTTCCATACTACCAAAAGCAATTTACAGATTTAATATAATCACTATTAAAATACCAACAGCATTTTCACAAAACTCGAACAAACAACCCTAAAACTTGTATGGAATGATGAAAGACCCTGAAGAGCCAAAGCAATCTTGAAAAAGAAATACAAAACTGGAGGTATCACAATTCCAGAATTCAAGTTATATTACAAAGCTTATATTACAAAACAGTGTGACACTGGCACAAAAGTAGACACATAGATCAATAGAACAGAATAGAAAGCCCATAAATAAAATCACAATTATCTGGTAAATTAATCTTTGACAAAGGAAGCAAGAATATGCAGTAGGAAAAAGTCCCTTCAAAAAATGTTGGGAAAACTATACAGCTATATACAACAGAATGAAATTGGACCAGGTTCTTATACCATACACAAAAATAAACTTAAAATGGATTAAAGGACTTAATTGTGAGAACTGAAGCCCTAAAAATCTTAGAAGAGAGCATAGGCAGTAATTTTTCTGACACAGCCATAGCAACATTTTTCTAGATATGTCTCCCAATGCAAGATAAACAAAAGCAGAAATAAAATATTGGGACTGCTTCAAAATAAAAGGCTTCTGCACAGCAAAGGAAACCATCAAAAGCTAAAAGACAACATACTGAATGAGAGAAGATATTTACAAATGACATATCTGATAAAGGGTTAATATCCAAAGATATATAAAGAACTTATACAACTCAACACCAAAAATCCCACAAATAACCCAATTAAAAATTGGCAGAATACATGAATAGACATTTCTCCAAAGACAACATACAGATGTCCAACAGACACATGAAAAGATGCTCAACATTATTCATCACCAGGGAAATGCATATCAAAACCACAATGAGATTTCGTCTCACGCCTGTGAGAATGGCTAAACTTAAAAACACAAGAAACAGCAGTTGTTGGTGAGAATGTGGAGAAAAAGGAACTCTTGCCCACTGTTGGTAAGAATGAAAACTGGTATAGCCACTGTGGAAGACACTATGGAGGTTCCTCAAAAAATTAAAAATAGAACTACCATATGACCCAGTAATCACTTGGAGTATTTACCCATGGAATATAAAACACTAATTTAAAGGGATACAATCACTCTTAGGTTTATTGCAACATTATTTACTGTAGAAAAACTATGGAAGCTGCCCAAATGTCCATGGATAGATGAATGGATAAAGAAGCAGTATATATACATGATGGAATATTACTCATCCATAAAAAAGAATCAAATTTTGCTATCTGTAACAACATGTATGGAGGTAGCATGTATAATACTAAGCAAAATATGCCAAAAGAAAAGAAACATATGATTTCACTCATGTATGGAATTTAAGAACAAAACAAATGAAGAAAGGGAAAAAACAGAAAAACCCAAAAACACAGACTCTTAACTAAGGAAAAGAAACAGATGGTTATGAGAGGGGTGGTTGGGGGTGGGGGGATGGATGAAATAGGTGATGGGAAGTAAGAATACACTTATCATGATGAGTACTGAGTAATATAATGGAATTGTTTAATTATTATGTTGTACACCTGAAGCTAAAATAATACCATATGTTAGCTCTACTGGAATTGATTGTTTTAAATGCTAAAAGGAAAAGAAAAGGAAAACAAAACAAACAAGGGACAAACTACAGGAAGATATTTGTAATATATGTAACCCAAAGAAGTCTAATATCAAGAATATGTGAATCCAATGTATATCCAATATTTGAATGGCAAAAATTAAGTCTTAAAATTTGGAGAGATGGAAAACATGGGGATCAAACCAATTTTTCTCATTGCTATTGCAAGTTGATAACTTGATACAACTTCATTGGAAAACAACTTGGCATTGTCTATAAAGCTCAAAATATGTATACTCCATGACTCAGCCATTTTATTTACAGTTTAACCCTAGACATTTGGACATCTGCACAAGAATATTGATTACAGTTCTCTCTGCCACAGGAAAACAACCAATCTGGAATCAGCCCAAATGTTCTTAATGAGGGAATGAGCAAATTAATGATGCTGTATTCACAGAGTGGTATATTATACAGCAGTGAAAACTTAATGAACTAGATGCAACATTAAGTGTGAATCCTGGTACACTAAGTTTGAGTGGAAAAAAAAGCAATCACAGTAGCTTAAACAGTGTACATAAAAATGCACAATATATTCTTTAGGCATGTATACGTATGAAATGTAGCTCACTTTTATAAAGTAAGAGCATAGGAAATACAAAACACTCAAGAAAGTGTTTGGCTATGACAGGAGGATGAATGGGTAAATATGGATCTAGGTTAGACCAGGAAAACCAAAATGAATATGTAGGTTACGGGCAGTATTGTAGTTCCTGGGTTGAGTATTTACAAGTTTCATTTTCCTAACTAACTGTGAATATGTACATACATAGAGACATGGGCTGTCAGTGAACTATTTATATTAGTCCATTTATGATTCATTCAACTTTGTACACCTGATTTCCATGAAGAAAATAAAATATATAACCTTATTTTTACATTGTGATGGTCCCACTGCTCCCACAGAAGCCATTATTAGAGTGGAAATCACTGGGACCCAGTGCTGAAAGAGACTTTGTGTTCTGTTTCTACCATAAAGAAAACCAGGAGGTGTTTGGGGACCTCCAATGCAATTTTAGCATCACTACCTTTCTTGATCTGTGTGGAAATAGAATTCTTCTAACCAGCACAGCAATGCCTTCCTGCATGTCAATGGGGATCCTTCAAATGTGTCTAAATTATCTCCTTCTTTAGAAAATCTTATTTTTTACAACTATCAGTCACTCTTTATTGGAACTTGTCAATCATTAAATCTGATTTTTCCATTCTTCAGATGGCAAAGGCCAAACCCTTGGAAATGGACTTGCCTTCACTAATGAGCAAGTTGCTGAAGTGAAAGTCAATAAAAATGCCAGTTCTGATTTTGTCTGTGCTGATACTTGTGACTTTCCCCAACCAGTGTAGGACATCAGTGATCTAAATCAGTAGCAGTAGCTGAAAAGTAAACTGAATTGTGGTTTTCATGAGTCATCCGTGTGAATCACAACTGGTTTCCAGTCAAACTCTAGTGGCAACTCTGGCCTGGATGGAATGCATTGAAATGTTTCTTTTTCTGACAGCATGTATGCTCACTTTCCTGTACAGTCACTTTCCATTGGGCACTTTCCAACCTCAGTGGGTTAGCATTTTAATAGCTACCTTCCTCAGCCAGGAAGCAGCTTAAGCTATAATTCATTCAGGTTGGTAAAAATAGATCTTTCTGGGGACTACAATCTCCAAGTTAATTGAAGAAAACAACTAAGCAGCAGAAGGATGGAGGGAAAACACAATAGCTAAACAAAACAACGTATTTTATTTGATTGGGAGATGATTTGCAGTCTAGCTTTTGCCTTGGTCTGATCAATTGAAAATAGAAGTAAAAGGCCAACTTTTTATTTCATTTCAAAGTGTTTATTGCATTATAAAGTTACGATCATCTTCTGCTCAAACCTTGGGAGTGTTATTTAAAAAATAAAAACAAACTAGCACTGTGGAGGCTAGATGAGACAGCATTTCCTTAGAACACTGATGAGGGAGAAGGTCATTTTGCATGCATGCATCCATCCATCCATCCAGTAATTACTGGGTATCTTCACTGTAGAAGACACTGAATATTGGTACAAATCAATTTGAAGCACAGTCCCTTTCATTAAAAGGTTTATATCAAATAGGATTTAATCCCCTGTGGTAAAGATAAATCAAGATTTAATCTGTCACTGAGTACAAAAGATTTTTTCTAACATTTTTCAACATATTATTGAAGTTTGAATACCAAGCTATTATTAAAAATAAATGTAGACATTCATTTTTCTTTAGGACTTTTGCCATATGCTTAAATATTATATCTATACATCAAACTGCCTTATATTTCAAAAGACTACTAAAGAAATGAAGTCTAGAATATCTTTGTGAATCAACATTGCTGAAATATGTTTTTAATATTTCTTACTTATCCCACAACATTTTGTACTAGAATTACCTTTAAAACCATGAAAACCAATCAAATTGAAACAATGCATTTAGAGGAAGAAAGGCTGAAGTAGGGCCCATTGTAAGTGTGATTCCAATTTTATTCTTATGGATAATTAAATCTTTGGAAGTCCCTTACAGAGCCCAAATAGTGACACTTAATTGTGAAGACAGTCATATTTGTCATGTGTTTATTATTATTCTGTTTCTTTACCTTATGATTTTCTCAAAAGCCTGTAAACACCTCACTGCTATTGAAGAATGTGTGTGTGTGTAGTCTTGCAAATTAACAACAACAAAAAAATACAAAATAGTAATACAGGTCAGAAGTATGGATTTCTCTCTAGAGGTTTGACTTCTTGTAATTAATTTAAGAAATTTTGCAGAGTATTTTTTATTTAAAAAGACACTGTTAAAACACCACTTTTAGATACAGTGCGTGAAAATGAGACTATAGACCATAACACTTTCACCAGTGAAAGCCAATTTGATTATACTTTTAAAAACTATTAAATAGAAAAAAATGGAATGTGTAAATCAAAAAGTTTAAGAAATAATGGAAGGTTTTAGCAATACCTACCAGTCTTCCTATTTTGTTTTCTGAATATTTGTCCATATATATTACACTCAGATTTTGAGTTCACCATAAATTTTATGTTATGAAAGAAATGGAAAGTATATTGAGGCGCCTGGGTGGCTCAGTTGGTCAGGCAACTGACTTCGGCTCAGGTCATGATCTCACAGTTCGTGAGTTCGAGCCCCAAATCGGGCTCTGTGCTGACAGCTCAGAGCCTGGAGCCTACTTCAGATTCTGTGTCTCCCCTCTCTCTACCCCTCCCCTGCTCACACTCTGTGTCTCTCTGTCTCTCAATAAGATAAATGTTAAAAAAATTTAAAAAAAGAAATGAAAAGTATAAAAACAGCACAAACACCAACAAAGATGAGAGAAAACCCCAGGAATAAACCAAAAACATATACAAAATAATTAATCTATTGAATACATATTTATTGAGTCCTTTTTGTTGAAGATACCATATTTATTGTTACATGAAGACATAAACATAACAAACTAAAAGCTTCCACCTCTGGTTTATAATTCTGTTGAAAGATAAGAACAAGAAACATTTAGACATAAAGTTCAAAGGACACAGTTACTTACAATGTCTCCTAAAACTGAAATAAATATTAGACCCCCTAGTGTACTTTCTCAAACTTTATAAATTTCTTTTTCCTTAACACAATTTGTGATTACTGACTGTGTACCTTTTAAAAATGTCTATTATCCCTGTTAACGGGAGGTTCCATGAGGATAAGAATCATTACTATTTGGCTGGCCCTTATTTCCTTAGCACCTCACGTAATGTATAGTACATGGAAGCACTCAATAAATGTTTATGAATGAATGAACAAATAAATCCAAGAAAAATAATTACAATACATTTATATGAAAAATATCATGGAGGCACCTGGGTGGCTCAGTCAGTTAAGCGTCTGATGCTTGGTTTTGGTTCAGGTTATGATCTCATGGTTTGTGGGTTTGAGCCCTGTGTCAGGGTCTAAGCTGACAGTACGAAGAATCCTTCTTGGGATTCTCTCTCTCTCTCTCTCTCTCTGTGTGTGTGTGTGTTGTGTGTGTGTGTGTGTGTGCCCTTCCCCTGCTCATTCTTCTCTGTCTCTCTCAAAATAAATAAATAAACTTAATTTAAAAAATAAAGAATATATTATATAATATTATAAAAACTATAGTAGTGGTAAGGGAAATCACGTTGAAAATATTCAGATCATAACATTTAGGGAATAAATCAAACAGTGAAAGAAAATTTTGCATAAAAAGTAATCTCAAAATTGAACAGATCAGTGAAACCAGGAGCTGGCTCTTTGAAAAAAATCAACAAGATTGATAAACATTCAGCCACATTCATCAAAAGAAAGAAAAAAAGAGAGATGATTCAAAACATTCAGAAACAGGAGAAATAACAATCTACAACACAGAAATACAAAGTATTATCATAGAATATTATGAAAAACTGCATGCCAACAAATTGGACAATGTAGAAGAAATGGATAAAGTCCCAGAAACAGAGAACCTCCTAAAATTGAAGCAGGAAGAAATGGAAAAATTGAACAGTGATTACCAGCAAAGCAGTTGAATCAGTAATCAAAAAATTCTGAACAAAAAAAAATCCAAGACCAGAGAGCATCACAGTTAAATTCTACCAAACATTTAAAGAAGAGTCAATACCTATTATTCTCAAACTGTTCCAAAGTATAGAACAGGAAGAAAAGCTTCCAAGTTATTCTATAAAACCAAAATTACTCTGATATCAAAGCTAGATAAAGAGATCACAAAAATAGAGAACTAAAGGTCAGTAATTTTGCACATAGATACAAAAATCCTCAACAAAATATTAGCAAACTTAATCCAACACACACACAAAAAATCATTCACCATGATCAAGTAAGATTTATTTCTAGTTTGCAAGTAGAGCTCAATATTCACAAATCAATCAACATGATACATTACATCAATAAGAGAAAGGATAAAAACCATATGATCATTTCAATAGATACAGAAAAAGCAATTGACAAAGTACAACATCCATTCATGATAAAAACCCTCCACAAAGTAGGTTTAGAGGGAACATATCTCCATATAATGAAGGCCTTAAATGAAAAACCCACAGCTAACATCATAGTCAATGGGGAAAAAGTAAGAGCCTTTCCCCCAAGATCAGGAACAAGACAAGGATGTCCACTATCACCACTTTTATTCAACATCATACTGGAAGTCCTAGCCACAGCAATCAGACAACAAAAAGAAATAAAAAGCATCCAAATTGGTAATGAAAAAGTAAAACTTTCACTGTTTGCAGATGACATGATACTATATATAGAAAACTCTAAAGACTCCACCAAAGGGGTGCCTGGGTGGCTCAGTCGGTTAAGCATCTGACTTTGGCTCAGGTCATGATCTCATGGTTCATTAGTTCAAGCCCTGTGTTGGGCTCTGTGCTGAAAGTTTAAAGCCTGGAGCCTGCTTCACATTCTATGTCTCCCATGCTCTCTGCTCCTCCTCCAATCATGTTCTGTCTCTCTCTCTCAAAAATGAATAAATGTTAAAAAAAACTTTTTTTTAAAGACTCCACCAAAAAAGCTACCATAACTGATACATGAATTCATTAAGGATGCAGGATTCAAAATCAACATACAGAAATCCATTGTACTTCTATACACTAATGAATAGTAATAATGAAGTAGCAGAAAGAGAAATGAATAAAACAGTCCCTTTTACAATTGCACAAAAAATAATAATACCTAGGAATAACTTGACCAAGGAAGTGAAGACCTATACACTGAAAACTATAAAACACTGATGAAAGAATTAAAGATGATTCAAAGAAATGGAAAGATATTCCATGCTCATGGACTGAAAGAACAAATACTGTTAAAATCTCGATTTTAACAGCTTACTACCTAAAGAAATCTACAGATGCAATGCAATCCCTATTGAAATAGCAACAGCATTTTTCATAGAACTAGAAAAAATAACTAAACTTTGTATGGTACCACAGAAGACCCAGAAGACCCAAAGCAATCTTGAAAGAGAGGAACAACACTGGTGGTATTGCAATCCTGGATTTCAAGACCTACTACAAAGCTATGGTAATGAAAATGGAATGGTACTAGCACACACACAAAACAATAGACACAGATAAATGGAAGAGAAAAGAAAGCCTAGAAATAAATCCACAGGAATGTGGTCACTTCATCATCAAGAAAGGAAGCAAGAATATGCAGTGGGAAAAGACAGTCTCTTCAACAAATGGTGCTGAGAAAAATGGACAGCTCCATGCAAAAGAAATGACACTGGACCAGATTCTAATACCATATACAAACAGAAACTGAAAACAGATTAAAAGACGTAAATGTGAAAATTGAAGTCCTAAAAGTCCTAGAAGAGAGCACAGGCAGTAATTTCTCTGACATGGCCATAGCAACATTTTTCCAGATATGTCTCCCAATGCAAGAGCAACAAAAGCAGAAATAAACTATTGGGAATGCATCAAAATAAAAAGCTTCTGCAGCAGAGGAAACCATCAACAAAGCTAAAAGACAAAATAGTGAATGGGAGAAGATACAAATGACATATCTGATAAAGGGTTAATATCCAAAGATATATAAAGAACTTATACAACTCAACACCAAAAAACCCACTAATAATCCAATTGAAAACAGGCAGAAGACATGAATAGACATCTCTACAAAGACGACATACAGGTGTTCAACAGACACATGAAAAGACACTCAACATCACTCATCATCAGGGAAAAACACATCAAAACCACAATGTGATATTATCTCACACCTGTGAGAATGGCTAAACTCAAAAATACAACAAACAAGTGTTGGTCAGACTGTGGAGAAAAGGGGCCCTCTTGCACTGTTGGTGAGAATGAAAACTGGTGTGGCCGCTGTGGAAGACACTATGGAGGTTCCTCGAAAAATTAAAATAGAACCATCATATGATCCCGTAATTCCACTACTGGGTATTTACCCAAAGAATATAAAAACATTAACTTGAAAAGATATATGCACCTCTATGCTTACTGCAGAATTATTTACAATAGCCAAATTATGTAAGCCTCCCAAATGTCCACTGATAGATAAATGGATAAAGAAGTGGTATGCATACACACACACGCACACACACTGGGATGTTACTTAGCCACAAGGAAGAATGAGATCTTCCCATTTGCAACAACAGTGGTAGATTTATACAGTGTAATGCTAAGTGAAATAAATCAGTCAGAGAAATTGACATTCTACAGATGATGAAATCATATGGTGTTTGTAAGAAATAAAACAAATGAACAAAAGAAAAAAAAAGAGAAAAACCAAAAATACATAATCTTAACCAAACAAACAAACTGATGGTTACCACAGGCACCAAATGGTACCAGAGGGGATGTTGGTAGGTGGATATGTGAAAAAGGTAATGGGGATTAAGAGTACACTTATTGTGATGAGCACTGTGCAATGTATACAATTGTTGAATCACTACATTGTACACCTGAAGCTAACATAACACTGTATGTTAACTATAGTGGAATGAAAATTTTTAAAAAGTAATCTCAAATATATAAAAAATGGATTCTAAAAAGGAGAAATAAAATGTTTTCTGAAGGTTTTCTTTGGCAAACTTGAATTTCATTCTCTTATATTCTTTTCTATATTTTTCTAGTTTTCTAAAATAATATAAATTTGTATTCCAGATAATGAGTTACAAAAAGATACCTTAAATGTTGATAATAAATCCTTCAGAGAGTTTGGGGGGGAGGTTTTAATAAGATTGTGGATGGATTAAAGGAGATAATGGCTGATGAGAATATGCTCATTATGTTAATCTATCATCTAGGGGAAGTGCATAAGATTGATCCTCACTCCAGATGGCGCAAACCTTCAATTTTAGGGTTTAAGGCTATTTTTCAAACTTTTATATTTTTAATAGTCTTAAAAAGCTATTTAGGTACCTAGTCATTTTACTTGGTAAATTTTAACCCATAAGGAAAATTAGACGTAATTCAATGACCACTGGATTTGGATTTATTTCAGTCAAGTTTGAATTTTTCATATAATACATAATAGGTCATTCTAAATAGTAGCAAAAGTTCAAATAACAGATTTAACATTCTTATATTCATATACCTAGCATCCCGATTTTCCTGAGAGATACTGAGAATTTATTTTAGTTATAAATTTACCATAAGCCAAAAAAAAAAAATAGTATGTGCACTCAAATTTTAGGAAATTTAGTGAGGTTTACTAAGGAATAAACTACCAAGACAATCAGCTGGTGCTCTCCTTTCCTCCATCATGATATCACAAAAAATTTCAAACACACCACAAAATTGAAATCGTTTTACAGTGAATACCTATATACCTACACTTATATTTTCCATTAACATTTTATTTTATCCCCTACCTAACTAATCATCTTTTTAAAATCATCAATCCAACATATCTTTTTGATGCATTTCAAAGCAGATGGCACACTTCTGTCTACAGATTCAGCATAAATTATTAACAAGGTTTGAATATTTGTATTTTTATGTAAAACCTGTACACAATAAAATGGACAAATCTTAAATGTACATTTGTTTAGTTATGAGAGTGAATGAACTTCTGAAATCCATATCCCTAGTAAAATCTAGAATATTACCATCATCCCTTATGTCCCTTCCTCATCAATCTTCACCTCCATTCCCTGAGGGAAACACTGTTTTGATTTTTTTATATGCCATAGATTAATTTTGTCTGTTCTCAATTTTTATATAAATAGAATGATACAGTGTATACTCTTCAGGGTAAGTCTTCATTCACTTAGTATAATTGGTTTTGAGATTCATCCATATTTTTATGGATCAGCAACCCATTATTTTTTTTTCTGAGTAGTATTCAATTGTATAAATACACCACAGTTTGTTACCTCATTTTCCTAGGTTTGGATCCTGGAGTATTTCCAGTTTACAGACATTGTGAATAAAGTTAGTATTGAAGCTGGTTCATGGGAGATACAGTAATGATGCCTTTTAATAACAAAGTGGACTCCAGTGGTTTGACTTTTAAATAACAAACATGAGGCAAGTGCACTAAATAATGGGTGAGGAAAGGTGCACCCAAGTGGCTCAGTCAGTTAAGCGTCTGACTCTTGATTTCAGCTCAGGTGTTGATCTCAGTTTGTGAGTTCAAGCCCCACGTCTGGCTCTATGCTGACAGCATGGAGTCTGCTTGGGATTCTCTGTCTGCCTTTCTCTCTGTCCTTCCCCTACACACACACACACACACACACACACACACACACACACACACTCTCTCTCTCTCTCTCTCTCTCTCTCTCAGAAATGAATAAATAAACTTAAAAAAAAAAGAATGGGTGAGGAGAGCTGCACAGAGAGGCATAGATCCCCAAGGGAAAATTTTTGACATGTTCAGAAGAGAAACACAAATTAGGTAACAGGTTTCTGAACCTCTGAACGTAAATCCTTCCATCCCTCACTTATTGTTCTCTAAGGGGATTTTGTGAGGAAGCAATAAAACCAAACAAATAACAATAATAAAAGATGTAGGTGAACATTTGTAATTATAAAGCAGCAATCCTTGGGATATACATTATCCAACTTCAGAGGTATGCTACTATTAAGAGAAGGGTTTTCTACGAAAGCATCCTAAGTATAAGATATTTCCTATCATTGGGATATTCACAACTCCTAGCTTTTGACATATCTTTTATCACCTATTACCAGAAAATCCCAAAAAAGCTTGACTACTTAACTGTCTTGGGATCCTTTTGATGTCTGCTCTCAGCATGCCAAAGAGTAACTTACACAAAGATAAAAAGCATTCACTGCTCTAAAAGGCTACTCTTAATAGATTAAAGCTTCATAGCTGGGTCAATGACAAAAGTCTTTCAACATATATTTTCTTTCCTCTCTAGAGTAAATATGCAATCATCCTGTGTAAATAATAAGAGAAAATTATACCAGTAGAAAGGGAACCACAGAGTTTTATGGAGTCAAATGAAACAGAATGAGGTGAAATGAAATGCCCAAGATCATAGGAACAGAAAAGTTATTTTGCTAGAATAAATTTAACTTCTTATCCCCAATATTCTCTTATAAAATTTTAAAATAACATATGTCTTTCCCATAGGCTCTTGTTTTGTAGGTGGCCTAGGTGTTGTTTACTCCTGAAAACACTCTGCTCCTTCCTTGACCTCCTTCTATTAGCTATAGACAAAGTTATCACCAAAAAGGAAATTTAGGTATTTTCTCATCTTGAGGGGGAATGTGAGGCAACAGTGGAAGATCTTGTTTGGGTTCCAAGAGAGGCCTCAAGCAGAGTTACAACCGTCAAGGAGTTGACAGTGTCGTTGAGACCAAATTGATATAGCTGGGACACTGAGAAATGCAAAGAAGGCCAGATAAGAGTAAGTGGCAGGTAATAAGGCATAAACTGTGAGGAGGGTCAGAGGAAAGTCAGACCCAAGAAAGTGATCAGATTTACAATAGGCCTTAGAGAATGAACAGGATCTGATCTGACTAGGTGGAGAAAGGAGGTGGGGGAGGGAGAGAAAGAGAGAGATCATGGTAGAGGCACCAGAGAAAGGAGAGTGGATAACAGGATAACAACCTTTGGCTATAGTATTTCCTACTGTTCCCATGCAGTCTGGAGATTAAATGTTAAAACAGGTGCACAATATTTATTTGTGGAGGTTATCAGGTAGTCTATTAACTTGTACGTTTACTTTGCTCTTTGTACTATAGCTTCAACAGAATTTTACAGTCTTTGGATAATTAAGCAATGTTTATTTCTGAAAGACATCAGCACCTATATGGGTATTATAAACTTAATATTTCTTGTTAAATGAATGTCTGAAATGTTTTGATCTCACTTGATATAGGATTTTCCCCCCTTAAAGGATTTTTCATTAAGGAACTCAAAAATGTAAGTGTTATGTTTGCTTTTACCTGAAACAGTTGTATGCGTATCTTGAAAGTGGACTTTTGAGTTCCCTGATCCTATTTTCATCTGAAATAGTTTCCTTGACACATTACTAAAAAGGGAATGTTAAGGAAGTGGAGAGGAAGGAAGAAAAAAACTAGGTAACTCTTATGACAAGTCTCAGTCCTTTCTTTAAATTTGTTATTGTTGGACATACTCCATTAAATCAGTCATTTCACATGATCAAATGTGGTTCTTTATAAAGTAATTGGAAATTTTACCATCCTTTTAGATTTTATACCTCCTATTTCTTTTGTTTAGGCAGTTGTCCAAAATTTAAGGAAAGAACCTATTATCCTTTCAAAAGTTCATTTTTAATTTTTGACAGTATTAGTACATGAGCAGAAAAGATCATATGAAACACTATTTTGAAAAGGATTACCAGGTAGGAGAAGAAACCTAACCTTCAGAGGTAAAGCTATCACTCTGTCTCCTCTTCCTGTTAAATCCAAATTCTACCTCTAAATATTTATGTTTAGTCCAGGAAATTAGATAACCTAATTGAATCTCAGGTTTTTAATCTGCAGAATGAATGACATTGTTTACTGCATAATTTGTTTGTTTTTAGTATTAATATTTTATTTTTAATAATCATCTAAATCAGTATAGAATCTGACTATAAAGTCAGAGGATTAAATACCATGAGGCCATGGAACAATGATTATAGAGCTACTTGATGCAAAAGTGAAAAATACAAAGATTTGGCACAGTATTTTAATATTATTCACATTTTTTCTCTAAATATAAAAATAAGAGACTGAAATAATATTGTTAATCTATTCAAAATTGTTAACCAAAGTTTAAATTTGGCAAAAAAAAGACCTTATTATATTACTTAAATAGAATGAATTCTCCCCTAAATTTCCCTAAGGTTAATTGATCTTATGGGTGGGGGGAAGGACATCAACAGTTGGGAATATTCCTATGATTATTTTTACCAAGACAAAAAATATTATATCTTTTTTAGTTCAAATGTCTCTTATTTCTAATGCCCCATAAAGATAAATATTCACTGGATTATGTGTTCTTTACTTACAGGAAAAGGGGAAAATGACATCAAGAGCCTTGCTGAAGTCTTCTTCTAGTTTTATACAATTTCTTGTTACCAGGACTAGGAAGTGCTACATAACCTAAATGTCAATAGCCCAGGAAATAAATAAAAAGACCATAGGGGGACTCAGAGGGGAAGATGGCAGCATAGGAGGACGCTGGGCTCACTTCATTCTGCTGCCCACTTAGATTCCACCCACATCTGCCTAAATAACCCAGAAAACCCCCAGAAGACTAGAACAGAATCTCCAGAGCCAAGCATAGACAAGAGCCCCATGGAAGAGGGTAGGAAGGGCAGAGAGACTATGCACACTACACAGACTGGCAGGAGGGAGCCAGAGCAGTGGAGGGGCAGCCCACCAGGCAAGGCAGAGCCCCCGAAGTCTGGCTTGCAAAAGTGGTGGGGCCAGATGGACTCTGTGAGTTCTGACAGCCAGCGGGACTTATCATCTGGAATGTTAAAAGTCAACAGCTCTGCTTTCGGAGAGGGGAGGGCGAGAGGATACTGGGAGGGAGAGTTGTTGAGCCCTGGAAGACAGAGCTCAGCTCAGCGGGGGGAACAAAGATGCTGGCAAGAGCCATCTCTCTCTTCCATCCCCCAGCCGAAATTCCAAAGGGAACCAGTTCCCGTCACCGAACCTGCTTGCACAGCGCAAATGCCCAATGCTGTGCTTCTGTGGATCCATCCCTCCAATAGGCCTGTCTCCCTCCCGGTGCTACAGGGCCCCTCCCGCATGGGACCACCAATGGCAAAGCAAGCTAAGCCTGCCACTTCCACCCCTGTGAACCTTGTGGATCCACCCCGGCTAATACGCCAGAGCCCATTGAAGGAGCACCACAAGCTTGCAAGTGTGCAAGTAGCCCAGACAGGGGCCACACCACTCCAAAGTGAGTCCTGCCCCTGGGAGAGGGGAAGATAAGGCACACACCAGTCTGACTGTGGCCCCAGCGGTGGGCTGGGGCCAGACATTGGGTGTGACTGTGGCCCTGCCCACCAACACAAGTTACTCCAGACAGCACAGGGGAAGTGCCCTGCAGTTTGGGGCCACTGCAGGGACTACCCAAAATGAGGAAACGGAAGAATTCTCCTCCAAAGACACTCCAGGAAGTAGTGACAGTTAACAAATTGATCAAAAACTATTTAAGTGATATAATGGAACAAAAATTTAGAAAAATAGGCATAAAATTAATCGCTGGGCTTGCAAAAAGCATAGAGGACAGCAGAGAATCTATTGCTACTGAGATCAAGGGACTAAGAAATAGTCAGGAGGAGCTAAAAAATGCTATAAATTAGGTGCAAAAAAAAAAAAAATGGCGACAGCCATAGCACAGATTCAAGAGGCAGAGGAGAGAATAGGTGAATTAGAAGATAAAATTATGGAAAAAGAGGAAGCTGAGAAAAAGAAAGATAAAAAAATTCCAGGAGTATGAGGGGAGAATTAGAGAACTAAATGATGCAATCAAACGGAACAATATCCATAGCATAGGAATTCCAGAAGAAGAAGAGACAGAGAAAGGGGTTGAAGGTGTACTTGAACAAATCATAGCTGAGAACTTCCCTGATCTGGGGAAGGAAAAAGGCATTGAAATCCAAGAGGCACTGAGAACTCCCTTCAGAATTAACTTGAATTGATCTTCTGTACAACATATCAGAGTGAAACTGGCAAAATACAAGGATAAAGAGAGAATTCTGAAAGCAGTTAGGGATAAACAGGCTCTATCTTACAAAGGTAGACACATAAGAGTAGTGGCAGACCTATCTACTGAAACTTGGCAGGCCAGAAAGGAATGGCAGGAAATCTTAATTGTGATGAACAGAAAAATATGCAGCCAACATTCCTTCATCCAGCAAGTCTGTCATTCAGAATAGGAGAGATAAAGGTTTTCCCAAACAAAAACTGAAGGAATTCATCACCACTAAACAAGTCCTACAAGAGATCTTAAGGGGGGCTCTGTGAGTGAAATGTTGCAAGGACCACAAAGGACCAGAGACATCACTACAAGCATGAAACCTACAGACATCACAATGACTCTAAACCCATATCTTTCAATAATAACACTGAATTTAAATGGACTAAATGCTCCAACCAAAAGACATAAGGTATTAGAATGGATTAAAAAACATGACCCATCTATTTGCTGTCTACAAGAGACTCACTTTAGACCTGAGGACACCTTCAGATTGAAAGTGAGGGGATGGAGAACTATCTGTCATGCTTCTGGAAGTCAAAAGAAAGCTGGAGTAGCCATACTTCTATCAGACAAACTAGACTTTAAATTAAAGGCTGTAACAAGAGATGAAGAAGGGCATTATATAATCATTACAGGGTCTATCCATCAGGAAGAGCTAACAATTATAAATGTCTATGCGCCAAATACGGGAACCCCCAAATATGTAAAACAATTAATCACAAACATAAGCAACCTTATTGGTAAGAATGTGGTAATTGCAGAGAACTTTAATACTCCACATACAACAATGGATGGATCATCTAGACACAGGATCAATACAGAAACAAGGGCCCTGAATGATACATTGGATCAGATAGACTTGAAAGATATATTTAGAACTCTGCATCCCAAACCAACAGAATATACTTTCTTCTCAAGTGCACATGGAACATTCTCCAAGATAGATCACATACTGGGTCACAAAACAGCCCTTCATAAGTATACAAGAATTGAGATCATACCATGCACACTTTCAGACCACAATGCTATAAAACTTGAAATCAACCACAGGAAAAAGTCTGGAAAACCTCCAAAAGCATGGAGGTTAAAGAACACCCTACTAAAGAATGAATGGGTCAACCAGGCAATTAGAGAATAAATTTAAAAATATATAGAAACAAATGAAAATGAAAATACAACAACCCAAATGCTTTGGGATGCAGCGAAGGCAGTTCTGAGAGGAAAATACATTGCAATCCAGGCCTATCTCAAGAAACAAGAAAAATCCCAAATACAAAATCTAACAAGCACACCTAAAGGAAATAGAAGCAGAAGAGCAAAGACACCCCAAACCCAGAAGAAGAAGAGAAATAATAAAGATCAGAGAAGAAATAAACAATATAGAATCTAAAAAAACTGTAGAGCAGATCAATGAAACCAAGAGTTGGTTTTTTGAAAAAATAAACAAAATTGATAAACCTCTAGCCAGGCTTCTCCAAAAGAAAAGGAAGATGACCCAAATAGATAAAATCATGAATGAAAATGGAATTATTACAACCAATCCCTCAGAGATACAAGCAATTATCAGGGAGTACTATGAAAAATTATATGCCAACAAACTGGACAACCTGGAAGAAATGGACAAATTCCTAAGCATTCACCCACTTCCAAAATTCAAACAGGAATAAATAGAAAACTTGAACAGACCCATAACCAGAAAGGAAATTCAATCAGTTATCAAAAATCTCCCAACAAATAAGAGTCCAGGACCAGAAGGCTTCCCTGGGGAATTCTACCAGACGTTTAAAGCAGTGATAATACCTATCCTTCTCAAGCTGTTCCAAAAAATAGAAAGGGAAGGAAAACTTCCAGACTCATTCTATGAAGCCAGCATTACTTTGATTCCTAAACCAGACAGAGACCCAGCAAAAAAAGAGAACTACAGGCCAATATCCCTGATGAATATGGATGCAAAAATTCTCAGTAAGATACTAGCAAATCGAATTCAACAGCATATAAAAAGAATTATTCTCCATGATCAAGTGGGATTCATTCCTGGGCTGCAGGGCTGGTTCAACATTCACAAATCAATCAATGTGATACATCACATTAATAAAAGAAAAGGAAAGAACCATATGATCCTGTCAATCAATGCAGAAAAAGCATTTGACAAAAATCAGCATTCTTTCTTAATAAAAACCCTCAAGAAAGTCAGGATAGAAGGAACATACTTAAACATCATAAAAGCCATTTATGAAAAGCCCACAGCTAATATCATCTTCAATGGGGAAAAACTGAGAGCTTTCCCCCTGAGATCAGGAACACGACAGGGATGCCCACTCTCACCGCTGTTGTTTAACATAGTGTTGGACACTCTAGCATCAGCAATCAGACAACGAAAGGAAATCAAAGGCATAAAAATTGGCAAAGATAAAGTCAAGCTTTCACTTTTTGCAGATGACATGACATTATACATGGAAATCCCAATAGACTCCACCAAAAGTCTGCTAGAACTGATATATGAATTCAGCAAAATCACAGGATACAAAATCAATGTAAAAAAATCAGTTGCATTCTTATACACTAAGAATGAAGCAACAGAAAGACAAATAAAGAAACTGATTCCATTCACAATTGCACCAAGAATCATAAAATACCTAGGAATAAACCTAACCAAATATGTAAAAGATCTGTATGCTGAAAACTATAGAAAGCTTATGAAGGAAATTCAAGAAGATATAAAGAAATGGAAAAACATTCCATGCTCATGGGCTGGAAGAATAAATATTGTTAAAATGTCAATACTACCCAAAGCTATCTACACATTCAATGCAATCCCAATCAAAATTGCACCAGCATTCTTCTCGAAGCTAGAACAAGCAATCCTAAAATTTGTATGGAACCTCAAAAGACCCCAAATAGCAAAGTAATATTGAAGAAGAAGACCAAAGCGGGAGGCATCACAATCCTAGACTTTAGCCTCTACTACAAAGCTGTAATCATCAAGACAGCATGGCATTGGCACAAAAACCGACACATAGACCAATGCAATAGAATAGAGACTCCAGAATTGGACCCACAAAAATATGGCCAACTAATCTTTGTCAAAGCTGGAAAGAATATCCAACGGAAAAAAGTCTCTTTAAAAAATGGTGCTGGGAGAACTGGACAGCCACATGCAGAAGACTGAAACTAGACCACTTTCTTACACCATTCATAATAAACTCAAAATGGATGAAGTACCTGAATGTAAGACAGGAAACCATCAAAATCCTAGAGAAGAAAGCAGGAAAAAACCTCTCTGACCTCAGCCACAGCAATTTCTTACTTGACACATCTCCAAAGGCAAGGGAATTAAAAGCAAAAATGAAGTATTGGGACCTCATGAAGATAAAAAGCTTCTGCATTGCAAAGGAAACAATCAAGAAAGCTAAAAGACAACTAACACAATGGGAAAAGATATTTGCAAATGACATATCAGACAAAGGGCTAGTATCCATAATCGATAAAGAACTCACCAAACTCCACACCCAAAAAACAAATAATCCAGTGAAGAAATGGGCAGAAAACATAAATAGACACTTCTCTAAAGAAGGCATCCAGATGGCCAACAGGCACATGAAAAGATGCCCAACGTCACTCCTCATCAGCGAAATACAAATCAAAACCACACTGAGATACCACCTCACGCCACTCAGAGTGGCTAAAATAACAAATCAGGAGACTATAGATGCTGGAGAGGATGTGGAGAAACGGGAACCCTCTTGCACTATTGGTGGGAATGCAAACTGGTGCAGCCACTCTGGAAAACAGTGTGGGTGTTCCACACAAAATTAAAAATAGATCTCTCCTATGACCCAGCAATAGCACTGCTAGGAATTTACCCAAGGGATACAGGAGTGCTGATGCATAGGGGCACTTGTACCCCAATGTTTATAGCAGCACTTTCAGCAATAGCTAAATTATGGAAAGAGCCTGAATGTCCATCAACTGATGAATGGATAAAGAAATTGTGGTTTATATATACAATGGAATACTACTTGGCAATGAGAAAGAATGAAATATGGCTTTTGTATCAATGTGGATGGAACTGGAGAGTGTTATGCTAAGTGAAATAAGTCATACAGAGAAAGACAGATACCATATGTTTTCACTCTTATATGAATCCTGAGAAACTTAACCGAAGACCATGGGGGAGCAGAAGGAAAAAAATAAAAGTTACAGAGGGAGAGAGCCAAACATAAGAGACTCTTAAAAATTGAGAACAAACTGAGGGTTGATGGGGGTGGGAGGGAGGGGAGGGTGGGTGATGGGCATTGAGGAGGGCACCTTTTGGGATCAGCACTAGGTGTTGTAAGGAAACCAATTTGACAATATATTTCATATAAAAAAAAAGGACCATACACCTAACTCAGTGTTCAGTTACATTTTATTTGGATTTTGTGGTGCACACTCTGATGTGCTGTCAAAATTGCTCTTCAGGAATGAAGCACTTATTTCCCTAAGACCTGAGAGTGCTACTATAAGATGGCCCCCTGTGGTCCATCCCCTTTGGACATTTTCTTGGCCAAAGAAAATCCCCTCATCCAAGACAACACTTCCTTCCAAGGAAGTCAGCATACAATGACTCATCAATGCAGAGAAAAAAAGTGCTCAGCCCCCTCACTTTTACTCATGAAGATTCTTAAGGGTCATCCTGGCTGATCGTCTCACTAAGAAGTCACTTAAGGATTTTGAAGGGACTTCATGAGAGTTAGCCTTCTCCCTCTCCTCATTCCTGCTTTAATTCCCTCTCTCATACAGGTGTTGATCCTCAGAGTACTCTTTAATTAATGTGCTATATGCTAATATCCATCTCAGTGTCTGCTTTCTGAAAAACTGAACCTATGAGAGGTGATGGTCCACATTAAGATAGTACAAGAAAGCAAATGATATTATGGGATTTTGGAGTTGGGTCACCTAAAGCCTAGCAGGCAACAGGCACTCATTATTCATTCAAGAAGTACAGATAACCCTGGGGTAATATAGCAATGCAATTGTTCACCAGCGGTGAACTCTGTTGAGGGGGAAAATACATTAGCTGGTGTGATATATTAGGTGTTTGACCCAGAGAAAGTGGTATCTATGAGGAGAATGGAGTTAAATGGCTATTACTAAGGTCAGTTGAAGTCCTGGAGTAAGATAACAAAAAGTCAAAAGTGATTAACCAGCAATAAAAATCTAAGTACAAAGGGTGCCTGGCTCGCTCAGTCAGAGGTGCGTGGAACTCTTGATCTCTGGGTCATGATTTTGAGCCCCACTTTGGGTATAGAGATTATTTAAATAAAAACTTAAAAAATAACTAAGTACAAAAGCCAGAGGATCTTCCTGGCAGCATATAAGGAAGCTCATACATCTCATAGTGAGAAAGTAGAAAATGCTGAGGCCAAGGCCTTAAATATCAGAGTAGCTGAGCTCCAAAAACGGTTAGAGGTATAGCCAGGGTAGGCCTGCAATGTCATGTTCAGTCTGTTTTGTGAAAGAATACAGTCCTGTACATGGAATGGGCACATTTATGTTGACGTACATGAAACTTGAATCCCAAGATTCCTCTGGACTCACCGAGCCTACAGAAATGTCTTACATCTCCCTCGTAAGTTCTCCTATTATCCTCCTTGAAGTTACCTGCAGGTGTCTCTCCTTTAAAAGATAATATTTTACTCCCCTCTCCCCACCTTGCCTTAGAGCCTTCCTCAACCTCCTTTCCTGGATGCTAGGCCAAAAACTAAGGTTATGTCCCAATATCACCTGGCTATAAATATTCTGGGTCCACTAAGGAAGGAAAGGATGAAAAACCTTCAGGAACTAGATATTGTGTATTGGAAGGATCTCGGAGATTATTCATGGGTCTAGATTATCAGGCTGATGGACCAAACTGGGGCAGAACATACACTTTCTGGAATACAGAATTTCAAACCCTAGAAAGGTCTGGAGATGGTATATATATCTAGATGGCTTTTAGAAACATGGGAAAAGTGACAGATCACTTTAAATGAGATGGAACATTGCCATGATAGATGATGACAGAAGGGGTTTAAAGGCCTAGAGATGTATGCATTTTAGACTGGATATACTTTGTATAGCTATAAACCTCTCAGAAGACTCTGTTCCACACATTGACCCAGAGGAATGTGCTCTTGGCATCACTAAGTTCAGTAGAGGCTCTCCTTTTTAGGCCAAGTTTTCAAAGAACTGGGCTCATCATTTGCAATACGGACAATAACAATTGGAAATAATAGAGGCCAGGTGGCAAGGTGTAACTGTAAGAATACAAGTCAGTTCAATTATAATAATAAACAGCAAGGCTGACATGGCAGCAACGTGAGGTCCAGGGTTTGGAAGAGTTAGATAGTTAAAAGCACATGTTAGGAGTCCGGCTTCAAGCGAAACAGTGTGAGGAACTTCATGGACCCACTCCATAGCTCCTTGTGCTCAACAGGCAAGAGGAGTCAACATCAGGCCGGGGGTAATTGACCCTGATCACCGGGTGGGGGCAGAGCAGCAGTTATAGTGGGAGCATGGAAGAATGCTTTTGACACCTGCATGATCTACTTGGGAGCTTCTTGGTACTCCCTTTCACAGTTAATAGACAAGTTCAGCAATACTGCCCTAAGAAGGATATGATGGCAATGAACTCAGTCATTCTAGGGATGAGGGTCTAGAGACCAGAAAGGAAATTTAATCAAAAAATGTGATAAAACTGCCTAGGAGGAGACTATAGAAGATGCATAAACTCTACCTACCACTTGAAAAAGTTAAATCCACAAAAGCCACAAATCTGGAGCAAAAGAGACTAGCTGAAAAAGAAGGAGTCTTGTATTATTGCTGGAGGCTGTCTTCTTTCTTTTCCCTCACCAGAGTTTTCCTGTCCTTCCACTTTGTCCCCAGACAACTGGCTTACTTAATCAAAGCCAGATGCTACATTATTCTAAATGCATGGGAAAAGATTCATTTCTAAAATGGACATGTAACATCTTCTGGATTTTAAGAGAGCATTATAAAAATTGTTTTCTGCATCATCTTCCTATATGCCTTTAAACTCCTGTCCACAGTTCACATGGATAAGAAAAAAACAAACAAACAATACAAAATGAATCTTCATAACACTACAAAGAAATTATTTCTATCTTCATTATCTATTTTACCTTCTATTTTATAGCAGGGCACTGAGTTTCTCAGTTTAGTTGTTTGTTAGGATTGAGCATGCTCTAGTCTCCATGAGTAGTTCTGATTGTGTCAAACAGCCAATGTCTTTGATATAAGAGAGAGCTTGATTAAAGGAAGACGCATGACTGGAATCGGGTCAGTTAGGATTACTCATTACTCTATCTCCCACTTCAGAGAATAGGAAGTTTAGAATCATTCTCAAGAGCATGAGTTGTGATGTTACATGGACTCAGATTTGATTCCTGGCTCCAAAATTTGCTGTGTGATACTTTATAGCTCAATATCCTAAAGTCACTTTCCTCTTACATATGAAAGAGTTAATATTACTACATAAAATCATTGGCTAATTTAAAGAGAGAATTTAGTAAAGTTTGTCTAAAAAAATTCTTGGCACATCCAAAACGTTTAATAGCTATTAGCTTTGACTCCAATGCCAAAAGAAAAAAAAGAAATAAAAAGAAAAAGAAAAGAAAACCTAAAACAACAACAACAACAACAACAACAAAAAACCTTCAACTTCTCTGAATCAGCACCACTGATTAGAAACACCTTAGATGTAAGCAGGCAGGGTGCTGCACTGGAACCCATTCCTCATGGTGCCACATGATTTTGAATGCCTTCCTCAAATATTGTTTTTAGTGTCCCTCTACTGTGATTGAGGCCAGCTTAGGTTAGCAGTGTGAGTGGGGGTTCTGTGAGCCTCGACTTGGTCATGCATGAGTCTGGTTGTCACACACAGCCAAATTCAAAAGTTAACATCCCTCTCCAGTAGCTCCAGTAGGACTGCCTAGAACCTGAAGTACAGCCTGGGTTAGGTGTTCCAAGCCTAGAACAGCTTCCTATTTCTCCCTTTTTGGTCATCCCTGGCATTTTACTTCAGATACAGGATTGAGTAGATACCCCAAGGAACTCTGTGGATCATGCATAAAGGCCAAGAGGATAGCCTGATGGGAAAATACCTCCCCTTGACTGGTGAGGTATTTCCTTTATGGGATAATGCAAGATTGGTATACCAGACCAATGCTAACATACTGATATGAGGTGACTCTCACTTATGTTGGACATCAGATTTGTTCTGAGCTACTAATCATCCATTTCTGACCTTTAGGCTTGAGCCCTGTGTGTAGATCTGTTAGTTGGTTCTAAGCCATTTATGTTCCCACCACAGCACTGCCTCTGGTCTACAGCACCCAAATAGTGGCCAAAACCCTTTACAATATGTAGCCCCTCATCGCTGGGACCCAAGATGATCATCCCATCCCCACCACATGCTCTGTGCCATGTTCAGAGAGACCTCTTGGGTAGCTACCACAGCTGTCTCCTCCAAGGGCTTTTAAGACTGGGAAAGGAAGTACTTTTCAATGCCCATGGGCCTTTCTTATTGTTCTCTTTTGTCTCTGACTGATGCAGTAACATTATATTCTCCTGATCAGTCTTCAGCTGTAGTGCATACAGGATGGATATTCTTTGTGCAAAGAGGACTGCTCCCTCACTCCACTCCTGGACCCCTCACCTATCTTCTTTGCTGGTAGTGATGTGTGAATGGCAAAGGTGTAGTTCATAATGGAAGAAATAATACTCTAGGAATGCAGAGATGACAGCCTAAAGAGTTTGAGAAGACACAGTTGGAAGATGTGTTGTTCAATATCTATACTATAAACTTCTGAATGATGCATTTAACATGATTAGAAAATGAATTATCATTCATGTTTCACCAAACCCTGGGTAAGACTTACAGTTGTGGTCTTCATCAAAGAAGCAGAGTAGCAACCTCTGAAACAATCAATAAGAGCCAACATTCACAGGAAGCACAATGACTGATTTAGGACCACGAGTAAAAATGTAACCAACATTTAAAAATTTGTATTACAGAACTGAAGAAAATCTTTATTATTTCCATACAAAAAGGTTGGGAAGAACCATGGCATTACGAGCAACAGCAGCATTGTTCATTTCTAACAATGGAAGATATGAAATTAGCCAGAAACAGCAATTTATACACTAATGAATCAATTTGATAATAGAGATGGTCATTAGACCTGACAGGAAGAGGTGGTGGCTAGGCACTATGAAGAATCTTTATGGGCATTGATTGGATAATAACTAGGTATTTAAGTACTCTTCTCCACTCTTTATTCAAATTCTTCATTGATAAATCACTGTATCTTGAGTGGGCCCTTGAGTTTTATAATACATTTTTAATTGAGTTGTTTTTATAGGCAACAGCCCCTCAAAATTTTGCTCTAGCCTCAACACACCTTAGGTGCTCTACTCTTGACTGCATCCAGCCATGCAGGTTGTACACATCCAATTACAGGGGCCCCATTCTCATAGACTTGAAAGAGAATGACACCAAACTGTTAAGTGGAGACTGACTTCTCTAGCCCTCTGTCATGTATTTCTTCTCAGCCTTAGATTTTTTTTTCATCTTCAAAACATTTTTTAACTCTTGGATATTCTGAGGACACTATCCTACTTCTTTGTCACCATTGCTACAATCAAAGAACCCAACAACCCAACCTCAGCCATGGTTCTCAAATCCATTCCACCCTGTCCATTTTCTTCATTAGCGACTAGATTACTGAAATAGGTTCTTCTTCTATATCTGTCTCTTCCCCCCTCTAGCTCTTACATGGAGGACCATGTTGCCCTCAAGTAACCATTCTATAATGGATACCAGAGTTCTTCAAAGCTTCAGGATAATATTTGAATCCCTCAGTAAGTACATAATCTTGTCCAAACATCCATTTATTATTTAATCTTTTAATGTTAATACCACACACTTGACGCTTCATTCCCATAGTCATCCTCTGAACATAAAATAAACCTTAAATGTTTCATACCTGCTGACTCTTTCTTCCTGAAAAGACTTTCCTTACATTGTATACATGACAAGACCTAATCAGTTCATAAGATGCAGCTGAAAAATGTGTTTTTCCAAGACATTTTGCAGCCTCTTTGGGGCAAATTAGCAGCCCTCTCAACTGTGGCCCCTACTGTTATGCATTTATCACTTTACATGTGGAATTACCTGCTTGCATGTCTGTCATTGTGCTAGATTATGAGCCCCTTGAAGACAATGCATGATTAATAGGCTTTCATTAAATATGTATTAATGAGCGAATAAATCCCCCTGGATTCTCACATGCATTTTCCATAACCCCTCTTTTTTACAAAAATGCTGTTTTTCTAGCCAAGTTTATAGTAATTTTTGAGTACTTTTAAATATAACAAGTTTTTAAATATAACTCAAGTTTTGAATTATATTTAAAAATAATCAAAAAATTATTACTTTACAATTAACAAAAGTTGTAAGTGAAAGAAAGTTGAAAGAGACAAAATGAATATTTTATAAAATTGCTTAAATTACATACTTTTTAATTGTGGCTATTCCTGAAAGGCCTATCATTGAACCTTCTTTATCAGCTTTTACCCAAAATACTGAGCGAGTTGAGAGAAGTGAGGCTAGGAAACTCATAAGCAGAAGCAGAAATAGAACGTAAATTCTAAACACAAACATACAATTAAAATTCTAAAGTGAAAAAGTATGAAAAGCCTGTTATAAATCAAGAAGATAAAGCAGAAATCAGGTCACACATGAATATTTTTTTTAAAGTTTTAATGTTTATTTATTTTTGAAGGAGAGAGACAGACAGAGTGTGAGTGGGGGAGGGGCAGAGAGAGAGAGAGAGAGAGAGAGAGAGAGAGAGAGACAGAATCTGAAGCAGGCTCCAGGGTCTGAGCTGTAAGCACAGAGCCCGACATGGGGCTCGAACTCACAAACCACAAGATCATAACCTGAGCCAAAGTCGGACACTCAACTGACCGAGCCACCCAGGCGCCCCAGACATGAATACTAATGCTTAAAGTAAGCAGTTACTTACAAACCAGAAAGGCAGCTAGAAGATCATTTAAAAAAAATGGAAGGGAAGCAAATTAAGAAATTTGGATGAGAGTCTAACAGATTCTAAATGATCCCTAGGAAACAAGAGGGTAGGAAAAGTAGTAAATAGTACAAGTTTAAGGCTCAATATCAAACACCAATTGCATTTAATGACAACCTTCTAGTCCTGCTTTTTATGCACTTCTAAGACAATGCCAACAGTGAACATATAGGTGAGTGGGTGCACTAAAGAGAAAGAGAAGGTTGCTAAATTACCCACAGTTAGCCTTAACAAGAGCAAAGGAATCATCTCACATTTGTATTACAGATTTCTTTTATTTATGTACTTAAATTTAAATTCCAGCATAATTAAGATAGAGTGTCAGCTTCAATTGTATAATATAATGATTCAACAATTCTATACATAACTCAGTGCTCATCACAATAATTGTACTCTATATCCACTTTGGCTATTTCACCTCCCACCCACGGCCTCTCTGGTAACCACCTGTTCCCTATATTTAAGTGTCTTTTTGTCTCTTTTTTCTTTGCTCATTTGTTTTGTTTCTTAAATTCCACATGAGTGAAATCATATGGTATTTGTCTTTTTCCTGACTTACTTATTTCACTTAGAATTATACCCTCTAGATATATCCATGTTGCTGCAAATGGCAACATGTCATTCTTTTTTATGGTCAAGTAATATTCCATTATATATATATAATTATATATAAAATATGTATATTTATATATACACCACTTCTTTATCCATTCATCTATCCATGGACACTTGGGCTGTTTCCATAGTTTGGCTACTATAAATAATTCTGCAATAAACAGGGGTGCAATGATCTTTTTAAGTTAGTGTTTTTGTATTCTTTGGGTAGACACCCAGTAGTGGAATTACTGGATCATGGGTTAATTCTATTTTTAATTTTTTGAGGAATCTCCATATTGTTTTCCACGTGGCTGCACCTGTTTACATTCCCACCAACAGTGCATGAGGGTTCCTTTTTCTCCACAGTCTCATCAACACTTATTTCTTGTATTTTTGAGATTAGCCATTTTCATAGTGCATCTCACTGTGGTTTTGATTTGCATTTCACTGGTGATGAGTGATGTTGAGTATCTTTTCATGTGTCAGTTGGACACCTGTATTTTGTCTTTGGAGAAATGTGTATTCATGCCTTCTGCCCATTTTTAACTGGATAATTTGTGGATTTTTTTGTGTTGAGTTATATAAGTTCTTTATATATCTTTGGATACTAACCCTTTATCAGATATGTCATTTGTAACTATCTTCTCCCATTCAATATATTGTCTTTTAGCTTTGTTGATGGTTTCCTTTGCTGTGCAGAAACTTCTTATTTTGATCCCAAGAGTTTATTTTTGCTTTTGTTGCTCTTGCATTAGGAGACATATCTAGAAAAATGTTGCTATGGCCATATCAGAGAAATTACTGCCTGTGCTCTCTTCTAGGATTTTTAAGGCTTCAATTCTCACATTATGCCTTTTAATCTGTTTTCAGTTTATTTTTGCATATGGTATAAGAACCTGGTCCAGTTTCCAACCACAATTTGTTGAAGAGACTGTCTTTTTCCCACTACATATTCTTGCTTCCTTTCTTGAAGATGATTGACCATGTACTTAAGGGTTTATTTCTTGCATCTGTGTTCTATTCATCTCTCTCTCGATCTCTCTCTCTCTCTCTCTCTCTCTCTCTCTCTCTCTCTCTCTGTGTGTGTGTGTGTGTGTGTGTGTGTGTGTGTGTGTGTGTGTGTGTGGTAGTACCATTCCCTTTTCATTGCCACAGACTTGTAATATATCTTGAAACCCAGGATTGCAATGCCTCCAGTTTTGTTCTTGTTTTTCAAGATTGTTTTGGGTCTTCAGGGTCTTTTGTAGTTCCATACAAATTTTATGGTTATTTGTTGTAGTTCTGTTAAAAATACTGTTGTATTATATCTGCAGATTCCTTTGGGTAGTATGGATATTTTAACATTTGTTCTTCCAATCCATGAACATGGAATATCTTTCCATTTCTTTGTGTCATCTTCAATTATTTCATCAATGTTTTATAGTTTTCAGTGTAAAGGTCTTTCACCTCCTTTGTTAAGCTTATTCCTAGGTATTGTCATTTCTCGTGCAATTATAAATGGGACTGTTTTGTTAATTTCTCTCTACTACTTCATTATTAGTGTATAGAAATGCAATGAATTTCTGTGTATTGATTTTGTATCTTGCGAATTTACACAATTCATTTATTTGTTCTAGTAGTTTTTTGGTAGTCTTTTGCAAAAAGTAAAAGTTTTACTTTTTCTTTACCAATTTAGATGCTTATTTCTTTTTGTTGTCTGCTGTGGCTAGGACTTCCAGTACTATGTTGAATAAAAGTGATTAGAATGAACATCCTTCTTTTGTTCCTGATCTTATGGGAAAAGCTCTCAGTTTTCCCTGTGGAAATTGATGTTGTCTAGATTTTTCATAAAGGCCTTTATTATGGTCAGGTTTGTTCCCTCTAAACCTACTTTGTTGAGGGTTTCTATGATGAGTGAATGTTTTCCCCTGTCAAAATACATCTTTTGAAAGTACATCTATTGAAATGGTCATATTGTTCCTATCCTTTCTCTTATTGATGTGATGTATCACATTAATTAATTTGTGAATTTTGAAGCACACTTGCAACCCAGAAATAAATATCATTTGATCCTGGTGAATAATTTTTTTAATGTATCACTGGATTCAGTTTTCTAATGTTTTGTTGAGAATTGTTGCATGTATGTTCACCAGAGATATTGGCCCATAGTTCCCCCCCACCCCCATGGTGTCTTGATCTGGTTTTGGTGTCAAGGTAATGCTAACCTCATAGAATGAATCTGGAATCTTTCCTTTCTCTTCTGTATTTTGAAATAGTTTGAGAAGAATAGATACAACTGTTCTTTAAATGTTTGGTAGAAGTCACCTGTGTGGTCCTGGACTTTTGTTTGTTGGGAGTTTTGTGGTTTTTTTGTTTTTTTTGTTTTGTTTTTTTATTACTGTCTCAGTTTCATTGCTGGTAATGAATCTGTTCAAATTTTCTATTTCTTACTGCTTCAGTTGTGGTATATTTTATTTTTCTAGGAATTTATCCATTTCTTCTAGGTTGTCCAATTTTGTTGACATATATATTTTTTTACAATATTCTCTTATAATCATTTGTATTTCTATGGTGTTGGTTGTTGTTATTTCTCATCTTTAATTTTTGATTTTCATTTGAGTCTTCTCTCTCTCTCTCTTTTTAATGAATCTGGCAAGGTTTATCAATTTTGTTGATTTTTTTTCAAAGAACCAGCTCCTGGTTTCATTGATCTGTTTTTTTCATTGTTGTTATTTTGTTTTGTTTTGCTTTGTTTTTGTTTTTACTTTAGTTTCTATTCTATTTATTTATTTTCTAATCATTATTATTTACCTTCTTTTACTGTTTTGGGTTTTTTTTTTGTACTTCTTTTTCTAGCTCCTTTAAATGTAAGGTCAGGTTGTATATTTGAGCTTTTTCTTGCTTTTGAGGTAAGCCTGTATTGCTATAAACTTCCCTCTTATAAACTTCCCATATTTTTCTGCATCCCAGATTTTGGACCAATTCATTTTCATTTGTCTCCATGAATTTTTTTTTATTTCCTCTTTGATTTCTTGATTGACCCATTCATTGTTTAGTACCATGTTATTTAACCACTATGTATTTGTATTGTTTCCAAATTTTTCTTGTGGTTGATTTCTAGTTTCATAGCACTGTGGTCAGAAAAAAATGCACGGTATCATTTCAATATTTTTGAATTTGTTGAGACTTCTTTTGTGACCTAACATGTGATATATCCATGGAGAATGTTCCATAAGGAATCATAGCATTTAAAAAATTTTGCAACTTCACATTCAGGTGATTCAGAAAGTTTGCAATTGGGTAGGCACACTCAAATATATTCCATGTCAAACATGTAGTAAAATATATAGATATAGATATAGATATAGATATAGATATAGATATAGATTATTGAGTATATATATAAAATATATATATATAATCAAAACATCACAACTGGGCTATAGATAAAATAAAAATGTATGAAAACTTAAAAAATAGAAAGGGAAGAAAAAAGCAGAGTTAAAGATGAACCTAGCTTAAGGTGGGAACATGAAACAGGTAATGCACCTTTGGTCAGAAACTCCACAAGATAATGGTGACTCAGTCAAGAGATTGTGGTGTGTATTCCAGGTCACTGTAAAGTAGGAGATGGAGGGTGGTGGAGACAGTCTGTCACTCTTATGAGGAGAAAAACAAAAAAGCTTGTTGGAGTTCTGAGCTACAGAGAGTTAAGGACCTGGGAAGTGAAAGAACTCTGATTCACTCTTACGACAGGCAGCTGAATAGAGTGAATGACAGCCACAATTTAACCAGAGATAGTGTCTTGAGTCATCATTTTAAGACTTGCTTGTGTATTGAGAAACCTTGGATCTTGCCACCACAAATCTGCTAGCCAGGGTCAGGTATGTAGAGGTATGGGGGTAGAATATAAAAACAATAATAAGCCCAAAATATTCAAATACATTTCCACACAAAATGAGCCTACAAAGTGAATATTACAAAATACATTAGAAGTCTAATAAGAAAGATAGCATTCACATCAATTGGGATGACTATATTATTAAAAATTAAAAACATTTGAAAATAACAAGTATTGCCAAAGATATGGAGAAACTGGAACACTTGCACATTGCTGGTGGGAATGTAGAATGGGATAACCACTTTGGAAAACAGTATGAGAATCCATGAAAAAATTAAACCTAGAATTACCATTTGATCCACGAACTCCACTTCCGAGTATACATACCAAATACAATTGAAAGCTGGGATTCAAACAGATATTGTATCTACATGTTCAGAGTAGCTTTATTCATAATAACCCAAAGTGGAAACAACCCAAATGTCCATTGACAGATAAACGGATAAACAAAATGGAGTATATACATACAATATAACATTATTTAGCCTTAAAAGAGAAGGAAATTCTGTACATACTACAATGTGGATGAAATGTGAGGACAATTACACATCAGTCAGGACAATAAGTCAGTCAGAAAAGGACAAATATTGTATAATTGCAATTACATGAAGTACAGCAGTAGTCAAATTTATAGTGACAGAAAGGAGAATGGTGGTTGCCAGCAGATTGGGGGAAGCAGGAATGGGTGTTAGTGTTTTATGGGTACAGAGTTTCAGTTTGGGAAGAAAATTAAAGTTCTGGAGATGAATTATAGTAATGGTTGTACAATGTGAATGTACTTAATGCCACTGAACTATATACTGAAAAAATGGTTAAAATGATAAATATGGTTTGTACATTTTGCTACAATAAAAAGATAGCAAACAAAATTGCCTATAGTATGAAGTTAGTCCAGATAAAACAACATTTAAGTACCTGAAAAAGTCTAAAATAAGCATAATAAGGGGCGCCTGGGTGGCTCAGTTGGTTGGGCTCAGTTGGTTGGACTTTGGCTCACGTCACGATCTCGTGAAGTTTGTAGATTCGAGCTCCCCCATCAGGCTCTGTGCTGACAGCTCAGAGCCTGGAGCCTGCTTCAGATCCTTTGTCTCCCTCACTCTCTGCCCCTACCTCTCTCATGCTCTGTCTCTCTCTCTCAAAAATAAATATTTTAAAAATTAAAAAAAATACATAAAATAAGCATAATAAGGATACTGACACACATTTCAGATAGGAATATATTTGGATACTGAAAGATGTTGGTAGGACCCAAGGTCTTACTAGATTTCTGTAACATAATCCTTGATATAATGTATGTGTGTGTGTATATATATCTCCTTCTGGCCACAAAATGGCTGCTGGATTTCTGGAATAATTTCCACATTGGATGCAAGAAGAAGGCTGAATGAGGTAACTGGCTTTCTTCATAAGACCTTTATCTTAATCTGGGTGGGGGGAAGACCTCCTTAATTATTATACTGATATACATCTCTCTCCACATTCAACGCAAATGCCCAATTTTAGACTAATCACCAGCAAAGGGAATTTAATTATCCCAACTGATTTAGATTGGTTGGGATTAGTTTCCTGATTTGTAATTTGGAAATGAAAAGGTGCTTAGCCTTCAGCCCTCTGCCCATCCTCCTCACCTTCTGGATAAATCAAGGGTCTGTTTGCATTTAAGGGAAGGGGAAATGGTCTTGACACATGACACATTTAGCAACAAGAGAAATTAAAAGAGGAGAAATGAACCCAAAAGAAAGTTTTGGGATACAAGAAAAACAGTGAGCAAAGACATTGGTAAATTATAATAATAAACCTAATTTTTCGGTATTAAGAAATTCCACTTTGTTGGGTTTGTTTACAAAAATAGCTTAATCACTTTGTAACAGAATAATAAGAGGCTTATTAATTGGTAGTTAAAATATGACAGAGCCCTTTTTATGTTTAGGAGAAAGACTGAAACATGAATTAAAAGATCTGGTTAGAAATCTAGAAAATACTTGGTTAGAATACATCTTCTAAGAATTTAAGAATGAAATCCACTGATTCTAAATGAGCAAAGAGAAATCAAACAAATCTGCCGTGAGAAAACTGTCACTCCAAAGAAGTCCTAACAGCAGGAAAAAAAAAAAAATCAAGGAAAAAGAAAAAAAAAGAAAGAAAAGAAAAAAGGGGGAAAAACCCCAGGAAATTTACCTATTCAAAGGCAGAGATTATCAGCTTAGATAAATGCAATAATCCAGTTAATAGCTCTGCTAGACTAAATTGAAAAGCACACTTTCCACACTCAAGCTGGGAGTATTATTATTGATGGAGTTGAAACCTGTTTATGGAAAGTTCTGCTAGCATGCTCCTTGCAATCCTTCCCTGCAGTGAATATTTGTTCAACCTCTCTGTATACTTCTATGGACTTTTATTCATACAGATGCATCCCTGAACAATATGCTTATCATCTTCCTATCTTTAAACTTTATATGGATTAGGACACAGTACCTAGTCTTTTGTAACATCGTGCTTCAGTATCATGTTTGTAAGATTTATCCATGTGGAATTTTTTCATTTCTACTGCTGACTAGCATTCTATTTGAATAACCCGTTTTTCACATTGGATATGGAGGAGGTTTTCTCCAAGTGTTTGTAATTACAAACAATGATGCTATCTATTTTCTTGTATAAATCTCCTTGGCCACATAGTTAAGAAATTCAAATACATACCAAAGAGTGAAATTACTGGTTCATGAGACATGTTTATACATTTAACTTTACTAAATTTCATCAAATTGTGCTCCAGCGTAGATGTCTGTCCCAGATTATATTTCTACCACCAGTAATGAGAATTCCCATTAATTCACATTCCCATTAGTTTGGCATTACAAGACTGCTTAATTTTTTACCAATCGTACTAGTGTGCAATAGTTTCTAGTTGTGATTTTAATTTATATTTTCCTACATTTCAGTGAGCTGGAACATCTTTTATGCTATTGTCAATTTGGTTTATCATAAATTTGCTTTTCCTATTTTGTGAATTTCCTTTTTGTAACGTTTGTCCATTTCCCTTTTGGTTAGGTTTTGTTTTTTCCTGATTAGTAAGAGTTCACTACACATTGTGTATAATTCTTTGTGGAATATATGCATTTTGAATAACTTCTCCCAGTTATCTTCTCACGTCCCTTGTGGGATCATCTGAGGAACAAAATCTCTAATATAAGCATCATCTACTTTATCAATTTTATCTTTTTTAAAAAATTTAATGTTTATTATTTCTGAGAGAGAGAGAAAGGGAGAAAATGAGCAGGGGAAGGGCAGAGAGAGAGGGAGACACAGAATCCCAAGCAGGCTCCAGGCTCCCAGCTGTCATCACAGAGCCTGACACTGAGCTCAAACCCATGAACCAGGAGATCAAGACCTGAGCTGAAGTTGGATGCTAACCGACTCAGCCACCCAGGCACCCTAATCTTTTCTTGAATATATATTACTTTAGCATCTTTAAAAAAATTATTCCCCATCAAGATCATGAAGATATTTCGCTACATTTTCTTCAAAAAGGTCCAAGTTTTGGTGTTTTACATTTAGGTTCCTTAATATACCTGGAAAAATGGCTGATGCTGAGTCCTTACTTTGGCAGACATGAGCACAGAAGCCAAAGGAAGCCTTTGGCAGTTTTTTTGGGGAATAGTCTCCTCCAGCCTCTTACCAATCTGAGTCCAAAACACTGCAGTTCTCAGCAACCTACTCTCTCCTTTCTTACCGAGGTCTGCTTTCTAGAGAAAACATGCTTCTGGAGCTGTTGGTTATTGTAAAAGTTTTGCTCTCTCATAGACTCATATCCTTAGTAACTAATAACTGACCACTGTTACAATGGCATCCTCTTTTCTTCATGGCAAACCTCTGTACTGTCCTTCTAAGAAAGATTTTACTCAGAGATTTCCAGGTTCTTTTCTGATCTTGTCCTTAGTGTGGCCTATCCAGCAACTTCATCCACCAAATAGAGAGATAGAGAGGAAAATAAATCACTAGTTTAAACTCTAGAGTGATGTGCTTTACAACCATGCATGTTTTAGCCAGCTAATAAATATTTGCACTCGGTCAGTCCAAATTTTAATGGCTCTTATTTTCTTGCTTTATCTACTAAATCTATAAATATTAATAAAAAATTCCTGTTAAAATGTTTGAGTTTTTTTGTAACTTTGTAACTCAATATGGCTATAGATAGCAAAAAAATAAAACTCCTAAATTGAGGCCCCCAAACTGATGTTTTCCCATTCCCTCCTACTAATCAGTAGTTCATACTAGGCTTCTCTCTACTCTCTTACATAACTCCATCCCTATCTGAAGGGTCTTCAGATGTCAAGTGCGTTGTGCAATGAACAGAGAGGGAGATCTGGCTATCCATACTCTTGCTTGAACCCTGTGTGGCCCTATTATTTTATGTAATATGTTTATATAAGATTACAGTGTTAGAACATCAGGGAAAGAGAATGAATCCTTCAACTCCTGTCATCAGAAAGTCTTTACCAGCAAGAGGTGAGGAAAGAGAGCCATAAGTAGTGAAAGTGATTCCAAACTGTGCCCAATGAGGAAATCATATGTGATGCTTGACAGAGTGTGGAGGAGAAAGACAAGCCTAATATATACCTTACTGATGCGCTTCCCACTGTGTTCATGGTCAAACAACTAATTGGAAACACTGGAATTCGAATCCCTGGTTTTACCAAGTCAGGTCATTCTAATTAATGCCTTTTGTAACCAACCAGGTGGGTACACAGGAAACAGAGAGTAAAAGGGGACCGGACAAGGCCAATGCTTATGGAATTGGAGGCTCTTTGAATACAGGAGAGGAGGCCTAGGGAAAGGGAATTGAAAAAAAAATCCTTAAGTCTTTTCACTCAAATGAGGAAAACCTCAAGAGCTTTATAGAAAGTATGGAGTCAAAGATATGCATCTTTGGGACAAATGCAGCAAACTGATTTTCAGTACACTGTTAGGTGGTTTCTTGCAAATCAGGGTGGGGAAAATTTGTGCAATTTAGGAACATCTGCTTTGAGGGCAAACACATTGTGGGTTCACCTTAATTCACTTTACATTCTCCCCAACCTTTGCATCACTTACAATTCAATGTTATGAAATCCCAGAAAACAGAAAAGAAATAAAACTTGGGTGAAGACACTTGTAAAGCAATTCTGTAAGAGATTCAGAAAGAATCAAGTAGGAAAAAATACTGCTCAAGAGGCAGGATAGAAATTGAAGCTGCTTTCTTAACTGGCCTGGAAATTCCCTTAGGACCTAGAGGAAAGCTCCTGCAAGTACAGATAAAAGACATTTCGTTCTGTTACTGCTTCTGTGAGAATATATTTGATGGAGGTGAGAATAGTTATAGAAGGAAAAAGAGATTTTTTTATGTAAAATAAAAGAAAATGAGGCTGAACAGCAAACTAACTCTCAGAATGCAAGTGCTTAGTTATATTGAAAACAATTCCTGTTGGAAGAAAATTGATGAAGATACACATGTCTGAATCTTCAGAAGAGTTTGTATTATAAAATGATGCAATAAATTAACATCTCGGGCCATGAAACGGTAATTTGCAATCTCTTGATGAAGGTAAATTTTCAATAAAGGAAAATGAAGCCAGATGAAAAGAAAAAAGAAGCTTTGCTTGGTGACTTGGGCAGCATACTGAAAATATATATAATAACTTAAGTGGAAAAAAATAGAAAATGAAACATCAGGAGAGTAAGTGATAAATATAAATGTTACTTTCTAATCTCAATTTTACAATATACAGACTTAATGTCTAGTTAAGATACAGTAATTCTCTATAACTTGCAGTTAAAAAAACCTCTCTAGGGCATACCTACAATATGTTGTAAAAGAAACACACACTTACTTAAATCTCTCTGCTTGTGTTGAGAGAAGCTCCCTCGTTCAGACAAAAATAACCACTTATGCATATGCAGCAGATTCAGATAATATTTGTAAAAGATGTTCTAAGATAGGCAGATTGGATTAATTTACTGACCAAGGTGTTTCACCATGACAAGGGAGACATTCTGCAAAGGTTATCAAACCCATTTCCTCATTTTATTTTTTGAAAAATCAAAAGATTAAAAGCCTATTAAATGAGGCCTTGGTTCAATTTGTGCTTCAACTGGGTCATGAGACACTTTTCAGAGATCAAATTATCGAAAATGGGGAAATATACAGCCAGTGAATAATACTCTTGCCATTAAGAAAATCTCTCAAACATCTGGTATGTATTCTCAAAGCAGATACATCGTGCCTTACAGATGTAAGTTCTATTAAACCTGAATTTAAATTAAGTACAGGAACGCTACTTTCTGATTTTTATGACAAAAATTAGGCATCTTACCAAGGACATATTATCCTAATAGATGAAATTTGATTCTTTTACACAGAGAAGACACAGCAGTCCTGAGTTTATGACAGCACTGTGGAACCGTGTATCACTTCCTCTACATTCTCCTCAACCGTTTACAGGCATTTTTTGTTTTTCAAAGACTGTGAACTCACAGTCATTAACTGGAACATAAGTCCTTTCTTTTCCCTTTCTTACATTTCCTATTTTGGAAACACTGGTAGAGTTAAATAAAGGAATGATTTTAACCCTCACCAGGTAAACTCTAATGCTTTTGACCAAAGCTTACTGTGAGTTTAAAGCCAGTTTTCATAGTAAGGTAAAAAAAAAAAAAAATGACACACATTATTAAATCCCTAAACTCTGAGGAATATCATATATAATTATATGTATCATATATCATAGGTAATATTATTTATTATATATGCTTAATATGTTAGAACCCTAGGGCTTGTGAGTACTTTCTCTTTATTAGCTTACTTCAAATGCCTCTATTTCACTTAAAGTAGTTAAGAAACAAGTCACATGATATTTTGATTTTATACTAGGAAAAGACAATGATATGCTACAAATAGTTGTCATTGGTGAGCTCAGAATAACCTTACTAGTTATTAAATACTCCAATAATTATAGTTCAGAATTTGCGTTATAGATATGGTTTAAATTTTATGGTACATAAGCTAAAATGTATCATTGAATTGTAAGTTCTTCTGTCATAAAAATGGGACTGAAATCTTAACCTCATTAGCTTTTTCATACTAAGGTTTCAATAAAGTAATCAGCTTTCAACATCCCTTTAGCTTTTGTATCTGATTCTTAAATGTTGATATACTATTATATTTATAATATGTGAGGACATAATACTTGTATTTAATTATAATTTAAAAATTTATACTAAAATTATGACCCATATGAGCCATATTAACATATGTTTATGATGTATATGTATGTAAGTTGAGTAAGTTATTCATGGTAATCACTACTTTATATTTTTGTTTATTACAAATATGCTGAACTAAGCACAAATAATATTTTATAGGGTAGTTTACAGTTCCAGATTTTCAGGCATCCCTAGTTAAGTGCCTTCAAGTCATCAGAATTAAGACATTTTAAATGAGTGAGATAAACAAAATATAAGTGAGAAGTTACTTTATAAAGAAGAATGACAATGTTCAAAGTTCTAACAAACTATACATATGCATGTAGTAGATTTAAAGTGATTGGAGTTTTCTGGATATTTTAAGTCAGAAATATCCTCTTCCGTTTTTCCTGCATTAATAAATAGTTTTCCCTCAATAACCAAGGTATTTAAAATACAAGAGTGGCACCTGGGTGGCTCAGTCCATTGAGTGTTTGACTCTTGCCTTCAGCCTAGGTCATGATCTCATGGTTTCATGAGTTCAAGCCCCACGTTGGGCTCTGCACTGGCAGCGTGAAGCCTGTTTGGGATTCTCTCTTTCTCCCTCTCTCTCTGCCCTTCCCCTACTTATGTGTGTCTGTCTCTCTCTCAAAAATAAATAAATAAATAAACAAACAAACTTAAATAAATGAATAAAATAGAACATATAATGAAAACTAATAGGTTACAAATAAATTTAAGAAAAGTGAGTCCAAAAATAATATTTCTATTGATAACACCTTCTTGCTGAAATAACTTTATAGAGCTCTGAAAATTTAATAATTTCTATTTGAAGAAGTATTAGGTTTCCCAGAAACATAAAATGAAGATATCCCATACTCTTCTGCAATTCTGCAAATAATCAGAACTTATAATTTGAGAAGCAATAACTCATCCTATATACAGTCTTTAGCTACTAATTGGAATGTAGGATATCCTTTTGATGGAATAAATGATTATGCAATAAGATCAAGAAGGTTTTTTTTGGGGTGCCTGGGTGGCTCAGTCAGTTAAGTGTCTGACTCTTGGTTTTGGCTCAGGTCATGATTTCACAGTTAATGAGTTCGAGCCCTGTGTCAGGCTCCGTGCTGACAATGTAGAGCCTGCTTAGGGTCCTCTCTCTCTCCCTCTCTCTCTGCCCCTTCCCTGCCCTGTCTCTCTCAAAATAAATAAACTTTAAAACAATAAAAAGAAGGGTTTTTTTTCTTTCAGACTCTGTTCTTGAAATCTAATTTTAGGTTGGAAGATATTGGTATGGTAAATGACTTGTATATTTTCGTATTCAGAAATTGATTGAGGGTAGTAGTATCTGACATAGTGTGATTATAACAGATTTTATGTGTGTGTGTGTTTTCGTTTTTAATCAACTTTATTTTTTAGAGTACTTTTAGGTTCACAGCAAAACTGCGCAGAAAGCACAAATATTTCTCATATACCTGCCACCCTCACACATGCATGCCCTCCCCTGTAGTCAACATTTCTCCCCCAGAGTAGTACATCTGTTACAATTGATGAACCTACACTGACACATGATCATAATCCCAAATCCATAGTTTACACAGTGGTTCACTCTTGGTGTTTTACAGTCCATGGGTTTAGATGAATGTATAATGACATGTACTCACCGTTACAGTGTCATTAGGGATAGTTTCACTGCCTTAAAGATCTTCTGAGCTCTGGGGCGCCTGGGTGGCGCAGTCGGTTAAGCGTCCGACTTCAGCCAGGTCACGATCTCACGGTCCAGGAGTTTGAGCCCCGCGTCAGGCTCTGGGCTGATGGCTCGGAGCCTGGAGCCTGTTTCTGATTCTGTGTCTCCCTCTCTCTCTGCCCTTCCCCCGTTCATGCTCTGTCTCTCTCTGTCCCAAAAATAAATAAACGTTAAAAAAAAAAAAAAGATCTTCTGAGCTCTGCCTATTTATCCTTCCCTGCCCCCTAACCTCGGGCAACTACTTCTCTTTTTACTGTCTTCATAGTTTTGCCATTTCCAGAATTTCATATATTTGGAATCATAAAGTATGTACATAGCCTTTTCAGATTGGCTTCTTTCACTTAGTAATATGCATTTGGAGTTCTTCTGCGTCTTTTTAGGATTTAACAACTCATTTCTCTTTAGTGATGAATAATATTCTATTACCTGGATGTACTACAGTTTATTGGCTCATTCACCTACTGAAGGACATCTTGGTTGTTCCCAAGTTTTGGTCATTATAAAATAAGCTCCTATAAACATCTTTGTGCAGGTTTTGTGTTGATATAAGTTTTCAGCTCCTTTATGTATGTATCAAGGAGTGCAACTGATGGATCACATGGTAAGGGTATGCTTAGTTTTATAAATTGTAACAGTTTTAAAATAATAGAATTCTTTTTTAAATTTTTTTAATGTTTATTCAGTTTTGAGAGACAGAGAGCAAGCAGGGGTGGGGCAGAGAGAGACAGGGAGATGCAGAATCCAAAGCAGGCTCTAGGCTCTGAGCTGTCAGTACAGAGCCCAACACGGGGTTTAAACTCACGAACTGTGAGATCATGACCTGAGCCAAAGTCAGACACCCAACTGACTGAGCCACCCAGGCGCCCCAAAATAATAGAATTCTAACTTACATGTTAGGATAACAGTTTTATATTAGGATAAAAAATTAAAAAATAACAATACTGTCAAAATTGCTTTCCTTGAGTATCACCAGGCAAGGATACAAAATAAATTTACAAGTTCATCTTTTGTGGAAAAAAAAAATTTTAAAGGCATAGCATAGGGAATACAGTCAATGATGCTGTAATAGCATTGTATAGTAACAGATGGTAGTTACACTTGTGGTGAGCATAACATAACACATAGAGTTGTAAAATCAGTGTGGGTTGTACGTCTGAAAGTAATGTAACATTGGGTGTTAACTCTATGTAAATTTTTTTAATTCAAAAAATAAAGGGTGCCTGGGTGGCTCAGTTCTGTGAAGCATCTGGCTCTTGATTTTGGCTCTGGTCATGACCTCACAGTTTGTGAGCTCAAGCCCTGCATAGAGCTCTGCACTGACAGGATCGAGCCTGTTTTGGATCTCTCCCTCCTCTCCCTCTGCCCCTCCCCTTTCTCTCAAAATAAATAAACATTTTAAAAAAGGACACTATTGAATTGTGCTAATGTATGCCTTCCAACTGCTAGAAGTGGATAATATAATTTTATATTTCTATTTGCTCCTACGGAGGACTCTCTGTTTCATAGATTTATATAGTAATAGAAAGGTCTCCTTCACATCACCAAACTCTCTATCTGGGTTCATAGATTACAAGTGAATTATTTTTGCTATGGAAGTCAGGAGGAGACTGCTTCTAGAGTGCTGGTAATTCACTTAAGGAAACACTATCCAGGCATAAAAAGGCGAGTTTTTGAGGCCAGAATTGTCAGTGCAGTGTTGCTCTTTTTGTGAAGTTTGGCATAAGTCAAGGGTGTGTTTGAGACTATGGTGAGAAGAAAGGGATCCCTGCACAGTTTATTAGAACATGAGTTTAGGTTCATGTTTGGAGAAATATACTGAGCAGAGAAAGTTCATAGGAACCAATTTTAATCCTACTTATTTATTTTCTACCACATTGTCTTTTATAGAAGACTCTTTAAGCCGCTATGTTTTCACATCTCAGCATTTTCTTCTTTCTCATGATCCCTAAGACTTTGTTATAGCCTTTAAAACTGGAAATGTAGCTTTGAGTTTTCCTCTTCAGATAAACAGACAAGATTCATACAAGTTTCTGTGCAGATTACACATCAAACACAGTCTTTAGGAAATTTACTTCTCTTGCTACATCATGCAAATTTTTTTCCTTGCTAGTTTAATTTTTTTTTCAACGTTTATTTATTTTTTGGGACAGAGAGAGACAGAGCATGAACGGGGGAGGGGCAGAGAGAGAGGGAGACACAGAATCGGAAACAGGCTCCAGGTTCTGAGCCATCAGCCCAGAGCCTGACGCGGGTATCGAACTCACGGACCGCGAGATCGTGACCTGGCTGAAGTCGGACGCTTAACCGACTGCGCCACCCAGGCGCCCCATCCTTGCTAGTTTAGATCTACCTGTAGATAGACACGTTTACCTTAAGATTTAAATTAATCACTCTTCTGCATAACATGGTAGAAAAATGGACTTTTATTATGATACTGGCTAGGGCTAATGAGTATGAGTCCCTTTCTGTGTAAGTCATTAATACATTTTAAGAATATTTTGCAGTGAAAATACAAGTACCAGTGTTTTCATGAAGTAATACAATAGTTACAGTGTTCCCTAAAAACTCCTGCTTTGTGAATTTAATTCAACTTGGCAGAAACCATCATTTCTCCCATGGAAGATACTAATACTACATATAAAAATGTACATAGAACATGTGCTGAGTTCATGATGCTTGGATTTAAAACACGCAACCTAAATTGGACCAAGTTTTATACAAATATTCTGTGGGAGCTAAAAGTATTTAGATCAGAGCTTCTCGACAATTCTTATACAGACAGCCATACACATATGAATGTATATGTGTCTCTATTTATTTTCTGTTTTCCAAATCACTTACCTCAGTCAGCTGAGACAAAATCAGCCTAATTCTGGGAGAAATGCAGCTTTCATTTGACACAGGTAATACACAAAGGAAGGTCCCCCAAAAAACGGAATATTAAAATCTCCAAAACTTATTTCAGCAAATTCTAAGCCATGACAATTCAAATCAAATTACTTTATTATTACATTTTTGTTTGTTTTGAGCAAATTATATTGACGCATAAACACACACACACAGATCATTGGTCTATAGGTTAATAAATTTTCACAAAACAAACACACGTGCACAATCAAGACTTATGTCCATTACTATATCCCAGGAGTCTTCTTCATATTCCCTTTGGGTCACTACCCTGTCCTCAAAGGAAGCCACTATCTGACTTAATGCCACAGATTAATTTTACCTGCTTTTGAACAGGTAAGTGGAATCATATGGCACATTCTCATTTGTGTCTTTTTGTCTAGTCAATGTTATGTTTGTAAAATTTATCCAAGCTATTTTATATATTTATATTTTGCTCATTCATATTTCTGTTTTAGTATAAAATAATGATTTTAAGGTATCATCTATCATAACTATTTACACTATGTTAAAGATATTGTACTTAGTAAAATACCACTTTGAGAGTTACTGGCTTAAACCTAGCAATTTAACATAAAATCATAGCAATATAGCATAAAACTTGGGATCAGAGGACCAGGAGGAAAATCAGTAGCAAAGTCCCTTTACCTCTTCCCTCCTATGTAGGAAAAGCTGACCTTACTCCTCAGTTTACATTGCAAATGCAAATTAAAACAACAATGAGATACTACTATACTATTAGAGTGGCCAAAATCTTGAATACTGACAACACCAAATGCTGGCGAGGACCTATAACAATAGTTCTCATTCACTGCTGGTGGGAATAAAACATGGTACAGCCACTTTGGAAGACAGTGTGGAGGTTTCTTACAAAACTAAACATACTCTTACTATGTGAGCCAGCAAATACACTCCTTGGTATTTACGCAAAGGAGCTGAAAACTTATGTCCACACAAAAGCCTGCATATGAATGTCGACAGCAACTTTATTCACAATTGCCAAAACTTAAAAGCCAACAAGATGCCTCTCACTAGGTGAATGGCTAAATAAACCGTGGTACGTCCAGACATGGAATATTATTCAGCACTAAGAAGACATGATCTGTGAAGCCATGAAAAGGGATGGAGGAACCTTAAATGCATATTAATAAGTGAAGGAAAATAATATGAAAAGGCAACATTCTGTGTGATTCCAACTATACAACATTCTGGAAAAGCAAAACTGTGAAGACAGTAATAAGATCAGTGGTTGCCAGGGGGAGGGAGGGAGGAAGGAATAAATGAGTAGAGCAGAGAGATGTTTAAGGCAGCGAAAAAACTTTTTATGATAACATAATGATGGATGGATGTTTGCACATTTGTCCAAACCCAGAGAATGTACAACACCAAGAGTGAACCATAATGTAAACTATGGACTTTGGGTGATGATATGTCAGTATAGGTTCATCAATTATAACACATATACCATTCTGCTGAGTGATGTTGATAATGGAACAGGATATGCATGTGTGGGAACAGGGGATATAGGATAAATTTCTGTACCCTCTGCTTAAATTTATTGTGAACCTAAAAATGTTCTAAAAAACTAAGATTTTAAAAAATAAATAAATATGGCAAGAAAGCAAAAACGGGGGGGGGGTGGACTCAAAAAGAGATAAGCATAAGAAGTTATGATTGTCATTCTTGACCACATCTTCCTGTCTTGCTTCCTAATATAATTCAGCAGTACTATTGGGACCATGAAATTATGCACATGAAGATGAAAAGGTAATATACTAAAGTGGTCAAACGAAAATATTATGATAATCAGAAACTTTGATTATATCATTGTGGTGCTAAGCCAATTTTTAGACTCATTGCTCAGTAAAATAAGTATTTTCCTTATGATTTAAATCCATGTTATTTGAGCTTTCCGTTAGTGCAGCTAAAACTATGGCATTGATGTTTCCTTTATCCAAATAATCAAAATTGAAACATCAATTGAAGGATATTGCTTAGAATTATGCTGTATTTTATTGATTTCTTGAAAAAAATACCAATTAAAAATATAAAACCAAGTGTTCATCCCACATGAATCCTACTTATCAAACACCTGCAATACTTTCTGATTCTTTTCTTTAAAGCAATATTGTGAATTTTTTGCTATTTTAGCATAACTCGAGCATTCAAATATCTTACTATTTAGACCCTCCCTGGCCCACTGGGACAGGCTGATAGTAGACTACTACTTAAATCCCTAGAAGAAATCCCCAGAGGTCAATGGACTTCAAACAATTATTATTCCAGCAGTAACAGAAAATATCTTTTAACATCTTCCTTTAAACAGGTAGACTACTGTAATCATAGTTCTAAAGTGGTTTATTGTCTCATTACATTAACAGTTTCCCACAGACTTTTGGTGTGTGGTTTTGGCATTGAGATGTTAGAGGAAAAGCATTTAAAAGCCCTATGCCCCTCCTGTTGAAAAGCAATTACTCCTTTATTTGTACTCATTTATTCTTATTTGTAGCAAACATCCCTTTATCTTTCCCTTACTGGCTTTCTGTAGCTAAATCTACATAGGAATAAATTAGAGTTAAGCTTTCTTTTGATTTAAAGCAAATGTTATATCTATATTTGGCTATATCCCAATGGGTATTTCATTAGTATATAAAATCTATCTTAAAACATGGCATCTTACTAGCAACTTATATTTCTTATGTTTGTGATGAGACCTTATACTATGGAGAGTTACTTTAAACAATGCAGTCTGTCCTCAAATTCTATTATTAATAATACTGTAGTAGAGAGATTGAGGAATCAAAAGAAAAACTGTGTTAAAATTCCTGTTTTGCTTGCTTGGAGAAGTACTGTTTTTATAAAATTAAGGGCCCAATAAGGGAATTTTTTTTTCACATTTTATAGCAGGAAAGTCAAGGAATTTGGGGGCTTAAAGAACAATTGTGTGGCACTTGTAAAACTAAAACATAACTGCACATTCAGATCCCTGCTTTTGATCAGTCTAGACTACTTTAATGGACCTCATTCACTTAAACTAAAAATCACATTGTGGCATAGAAATGATTACAAATATTTCCCAGAAAAGCCCAAAATGAATATTTATTCTTCTTAGAGTCCACTGATTGTAAACAGAACAGCATCAAAGAGCTCTGATATGATCTTTTTATGTACATTTTCCATGTTATATTAAAATTCTAAAATTTGATTCATTTAGGAAGATAAATAGGAAAGTAAAATGCCATATGAAAAGAAATAAATACAACTAGTCCTATTTTCCAAATGACAAATAATAATATAGTTAAGACCTGTAGACACCTAGTGCTATTTATCAAACTACACGTAAGCATAGTGTAAGAAGAAAGCTCTTATGTAGCACGTAAGCCAGCCTTTGACCAGCTGTGGCGCCTAACCAGAAGTCATATTTTTGGAGGCACAAATGTCTTCTGCACAGATAGTGTTCTATTTAACACCAGGGGCATGTCTTTTTCTACTCACATTTCCTGGAAAATAAGTACATATTTTGTAACCAGTTTATGAATAATGAAATACCTTCTCATGAATGTCTGACTTCAGAAGGTTCAGGGTTCCAACCTGGGTAAACAAGTATATATTTGTATGTCTGTCTAGGTTTATGTGTACTTATGCTGCATTCCACAAACTGTTTCAGAAAAAGGTTTCTGAAGGCCTCTGCTGACTCCCACTTCCCACATTTCATGAAGGGGTCTGTGTGTAGAGGGGGTGGCTCTTCATAGAAGGTTTCAAATCATGTGTTTTGTCTTGAGATCAACCACAGTCTACTTCAGCAAGTAGAGAATGTATGGTCTCAAGATACTCCCCAAATCAATAACATTCTATTGGAAGACAGAAGCGAGTAAGTGCTCTTAGTTTATCTGAGAGATGCTAGAGAGGCTTCTTGCCAGTGGAAAGAGTCAGAGAAGACTTTGATGATTGTGAACTAGAATGAAAAAGAAAACACCTCTGTCCGAATAAAGGAAGAAATAGAGATGGAAACCACTTGTGTGTGTGTATGTGTGATACGTCAGGGTAGGGTGGTGGTCAGCCATAAGGACTCTGATATCAATTCATCTTGTTTCATTCAGCATCTATATTTTTGATTCCTTCAGTCATGTCCAATGCAGCTTAATGAAAATGCTGAAACCTCCTCTCTCTACGCCCCCCCTCCACCCTGCCACATACACAGAGACAGACAGATAAACTCAATGGATAAAGAGAAAAGTCCTCAGAGTTCCTTTCTTGGAGACCGAAGATACAGTGGGTTTACAAATGGCCCCAGAGATTACCCAGGCAACTTTCAATTACAAATTGAATGGGTTTCTTTGGCTTCTCAGAGCCTGGGTGAGATGAAAACTACAGGGATAATTAAAAGTACATTAAAATTCCATTTTTGTTTAAAGAAAAGTATGCAAAATTGTGAAAATAACTTAATTGTTACTTATCTAGAAACTTAGATAAGTACCTGTCACATTTACTATCCCTTTGAATTTTGATTTGCAAAGCAGATTCTGGGCTTTACTTTTTCTCTTAGGTAATTCGCTTACATTTTTATATCAGTTAATAAGTAGCCATGATGCTTTATTAAGGCATCCTTGTCTGAAAAGAATGTAAACCATGCAATTAAAAATCCCAAATCATAGGCAAAAGATTATTGTTTACTCAAACATACAACTGCTCAAAATGCAAATAGATTTTTCCTCAGTAAGTATGTGCCTTTTATGTGCATTTGACTTGTATGAATTTAATTACCATAAAATTATTTCCATGTCTGTATTTATTCATCAATTTAAAAGTGATATTAGTCTCTGCACCTCCCAATAATAGTTTGAAAATGGTGGTGAGTTGTAAATTATGCTTCTAATGGTGGCACCATTGTAGGTGTTAAACAGAAATAACAGCTCTGCTTTGTTGGAATGAACTTTGAATTTTTCAAGTATTGTTATACAAGAGTTTCAGAGATGCATCCATTGCATAAAATGTGACCACCCTGTAATTATACGATCATTGTGAAATATTCAGACAATCAAAACATATAAAGAAGTAAAAATCATCCATAAGCCTAACACTAAGAAATACAATTAAAGTCTTTGAAAAAAAAAAAAACACATAACTGCTAAAATGTTTCAGCAAAACATTAACATATTTTCCTTATGATACAAAATTAGAGTAAGGTTAGAAGAAACACTACATCGGTTAAATACCTCAATCACATAAGTACTAATGCTCCATAACTTCTGCTTATTTAGATGTATCTCCACCTCCATTTACGCTGTTAGATTTGAAGAGAACGCAGCTGAATGTGTTCAGCTACACAGTAGTCCTCCTCAATCCCTTTCATTCTCCTCAAGACCAAGTCCCTTTGACTATACTTCCAAAATACACCTCCATTCCTCTATCTCTATCACTCCCCTGTCTACTCCTCCATCATCCTGTACCTAGACTAACACAAGAGCCTCCTACTGATCTCCCTGCTTCCTTCCGTTTCTGCCACTTTAAAATAGTTTCTTGGGGTGCCTGGGTGGCTCAGTCAGTTAAGCGTCCGACTTCAGCTCAGGTCACGATCTCGCGGTCCCTGAGTTCGAGCCCCGCATCGGGGTCTGGGCTGATGGCTCGGAGCCTGGAGCCTGCTTTCGATTCTGTGTCTCCCTCTCTCCCTGCCCCTCCCCCGTTCATGCTCTGTCTCTCTCTGTCTCAAAAATAAATAAACGTTAAAAAAATAAAAAAAAAAAATAGTTTCTTATTCAACAGCCAAAAATGGCTGTTAATAAATAATTGGATTTATCTATTCAGTCGCTCATGGCCTTCAACCTACTCTGTGCCCCATACTTTCCTATGAACAAAACAAAGTTCCTCTCTTCATGCAACAACTTACAGGTTCCAGGATTCCCCAGGCCTTCTTGGGCCTCCATGCTCTTTCTCAGGTGCCTGTTAGAGGAAGACTTCTGTGCTCCCCACCCCACCGCACCTGCCTGGTTGGATATGCACATATTTGTGTTTTCAGGGTTTCCTGTGCATTCCTGCCTTTCAGCTGTTACCTACCACTGTATCATCATGGTTAATTACCTTTCTGTCTTCCTGTGTTAGATTGTGAAGTCCTCCTAAGAAGGGGCTCTGTGTTTCCACTCTTGTTTATTAGGTTATATCATGACCTTATGATCTAACTACCAGTTATGGGAATACTGTTGGGGAAAAAAAAGGCCCAGAGAATTTAATTTCAGTATTATATAGACATGAAGCAACAACAACAACAAACCAAGAATGATGAGTATCAGGTTCAGAAATCCATTCTGGGCTTTTCTTATATTTCCTGGACAGTTTTTAGAATCTGGGTGGTTGAAAATGACCCCAATAAAGTAGGGATCATCACATAAAAGGGGACAAGTTTGTGGAGACTGAAAATACAGCCAAAATCAAACCCATTTTTAACCTTCCAGCTGGGTGATTCTCTACAAATTACATAAATGCAAGACTTATTTTTCTCATTTCTATCCCAATAATGAACATGTAGGTCATGAAACATCTCATCAGTTTTCCTCCAGGTAGATGAAAACATGGTATGATGCTAACAGTGAGTTATATCCATCAAGTGTGAATTTTTATTTATTTCAGTCACTGGGAATTTTCTGACTCTTCTCCTTGAAGTCTGGGCCTATCCCTTAGGCCTACTCATCTCCATTCCTTCTATTTTTCCAGGCATAGGAATGTGGTAGGGTGTGTTAGACAGTGGTTTACAGTCAAACATAATTGTTCAGATCTCTCAGAAAATATGTTTTTCTGAGATTCTGTCTGCAGAAAGAACATTGAATCCACATGTGTTGTTTTCTCTTGTTGCCATTGACATCCTGCAGTCAACATCTGGTCTGTTTTTAGTTTTAAAAAAAAAACTTTTCTTTCCTTTTCTTTTCTTTTTTTTTTTTAAATGTGGCTTTCCTATTTTTCTAAACTGACCCCAGATGCGAAGATTGTCTAAATTCTAACCTTTTTTCCAGGGCTTTATTTTGTATGGATAATTGTTCGGTAAATAAATATTATCACTTTCTTCTGCAAAATGAAGGGTGAGAATCCTTGTTTATGTTCTCTTTGGCTTTTCTAAAGATGAATTGGCATTTTAAAGCAAAAATGTTTTAAAGTTGAATTTTGTGCTTTTCTAATTAAAGGGGTATTTTTAAAATAATTGAAAAAAGCTGGCCTAATATATCAGAACAATAATATATTCATCTTGGCTCAGGATGAATTGGCTTGATTTTGCAAAGGCCAAAGGATTCATTTTTGCCAGTGCTGAATTCGTTCACCTTCTTAATCTTGGTTTAGAACATATTATGTTGTGTGGGTAGTAGAGATTGGAGAACTAAGGACACCCTTTCAAGTTTTAATAGGAGGAAATAAAAACTCACATTAAGACTTGTCTTGGAATGACTCATAGATTCAACAGTGATCACTCTCCAAAATAAAATGACCCTATGTTTAGGGGGGGAAAGGTAATTAGAGGCTCTGACGCCCAAGTTTCAATTCTAAAGAACCAAGATTTTCTGTTCAACTTTAACCCATGTGAATTTCTTGAATTTCAGCTGTTTTTATTTTACAACTGGAAAGTATCAGGACCACCATGAAAAAACAGACAGCAATTTGGTCTTAAAAATTATTAAGTAAATATTGATTTCTCAGGAGAAAAGCCCAAACCACAGACATCCACACCCAATAATTAGCTAATCTATTCTAAATGCCAAAAATGAATAGAAAAAAAAAATAGAAAAAGAAACGACAGTTTTTATCCACAATTTAACAGGTATATGAAATACCAAAGGCAAATTTCAGTTTCCTATAGCTTAGATTGCCAAATACTTTACCTCTTTGGTTTTACATATTTAATGTTTTTTTAATTAAAATATTTAAAGTGCTGTTTAATTCTACTCTTCTTATTCCTCTTTCCCTATAACTAATGACTGAAAAGGCATGGTCATTTTTACTCAGAAATTACTTGCACTTATTTAGCTTATTTTTAAAATTATTTTTAAACATTTTATTTATTTTTCAGAGACAGAGTGCAAGCAGGGGAGGGGCAGAGAGGGAGGAAGACACAGAATCTGAAGCAGCCTCCAGACTCCGAGCCTGACATGGGGCTCGAACCCATGAACTGTGATCATGACCTGAGCTGAAGTCGGACACTGAACTGACTGAACCACCCAGGTGTCCCATTTAACTTCTTTACCTCAAAAATTAGCATAAATATTGCTGACCACATATCTTTCTTATTGTCTTCCATTAAGAGCATGTAGCCTGAGAAGTTACAAAAGGGGATACAAGGCATTCTGTTGTGTTCCTATTTCAAGTTGAAGATTAATCTTTTCAAATATTTCAAAGTTAATATGTCTAGAAACCATTCTGTGCTGTATTTTCTAATTTATGCCACCAGATAGTACTAGGATTTTTTATGAAGATGATTTCTATATGCAGTATTATGAATATGATTATTAATGTATGAACGCATGATCTTGGGCACATCATAAGAGCTGGTGTGTTTTGACTGGTACAATTTAGAAATTTCACATTTGGGAAAAATAGTCATAGTGAAATATGCTTTGATGATAAGGATGGGAGTTTTTCTCAGAAAATTAAAATAACACCGTCCTCGGGGCGCCTGGGTGGCTCAGTCGGTTAAGCGGCCGACTTCAGCTCAGGTCATGATCTCGCCGTCTGTGAGTTCGAGCCCCGCGTCAGGCTCTGTGCTGACAGCTCGGAGCCTGGAGCCTGTTTCAGATTCTGTGTCTCCCTCTCTCTGACCCTCCCCTGTTCATGCTCTGTCTCTCTCTCTCTCAAAAATAAATAAACGTTAAAAAAATTACAAAAAAATAAAATAACACCATCCTAAGATGATTTACAAAACACATCACTGTCCAGAAGTCAGTTCCACAAATACTATAGATACGTGAAAATTATCTCCCTTGGTCTCTAATAATGAAGAACCCCTCTATAATTTCAGCGTTGGTTATCTGTCGAAAGGGTTGAGTGGCAAGAATCATCACTGAAGACTGGCTTCATTTTTTCACTTTAGCCCACTGTGAGTTGCCTTTTCAAGCAAACTCTACTCAGGATTTCAGGATTTGGGGCAGAGATGAAATTAGAATCCAGTCTTCCAAATCTTGTAACTTTCCATAAAAATATAGAGTCACATGATTCCTGGTCTTGTGTTTTCATTGAAATCACAAGATTCCTATAGCAAACAATGAAAGATAAATAGACGTGAGGTCAGAGAAACATAAGAAGAACACCCTCAATATTATGTCATAGACATAATGTTATACATTATTAATTAGTTTGAAAGTAACTTCTGGATATCGAATTCTTTTCAAAAATTCTTTTTATTGCTCTTCATCTTCAGAGCTTCTTGGGATTTAAAAAAGGAAACTTCATATTTTGGAAGTAACAAATGAGGCATTAGGAATCAAAGCCTGCCAGATGATGCAAATGACAACAGTGATGATATTAATGATGCCTAAACAAATACAGCCCTGGCCTACCAAGAGGTCTTGATTCCACCTTGCTTTACCAGAACAAATCCTGTTTAAGATAATGCCACCAGGTAGTGGTAGGCTTGGATTAGATCTTGGATGGGGAATAACTCTTTGTTATACATTCATTGGGTCATGCAGCTCCTTCTCTTCTTTATCATTTTAAGTGTTTATTATGTAGATGTTGTTGAATAATGGCCATTTTTCCCATCTTAACTGAATAATATCAACACACTTTGCCCTGGATATTGGTCAAGATGGCATTATTGGTGATGTTGGCTGCCTGTCATATGTATCCCCTTCCTTCCTGGGCAAGGAATGGAATGAGGAATTACCCATTATTCTCAATGTCCAGAAAAGGAAGAAATGGCAGGTGTTTGATTTTGCAGCAGCTAGGTTAGAGGCATATACAGTGGACACTGCCAGTCAGACACTTTCAGGCCACCGACTACTGTTGCAAGCCCACTGTGGAGTGAGTAATGCAAAGATGCAGGGACAAAGGAGATTTTGTCCTAGTGCATATAGCAGACACAACAGTTTCAGGGTCAGCATGGCAATGGTGCCAATGGCTGAAAATGTCCAAGATTGGAGGTGGAAGGCAGTCTTTTTTGTTCCTACTTTTTTATTTTTCCTGAGCCTAACATTCCAAATTTTCTGCATATTCTGAATATCCAGCAAGATTTTTGAGAAATTCCTTTTAGATTTAAGTCATCCAGAGTCAGTCTTGGTTAGTTCCGATGAGAAACTCTGATAGCTAAATGGCTTGAATAAAGAAAGCTTTGCTTTTGGCATCTGGGAATATCCAATGAATATGTTTGCTTTGCTGTAGATTTCAGTCACTAGCAGGGAAATATATTAAGAGCCAGCTTAATTTCTGCCAATAAGTGCTTGCTGTCCATTGTAATGTCTTCAGAATTTTCTCTATACAATCAGCAAAATACTACAAGTAAAATATATTTCTCTCTCTCTCTCTCTCTTTCAGCTGGTGGGTTCAATTCTTCCTCCTTTATGTAAGCTTTCCAAAGGCTTTGGAAATAAACTATGCATCATGTAGAGATCTAAAGAACTTTGCTAAATTTTTGTCATGTTCATAAAAGTCTCCCTCCCACCATTTTTCTTTCTAAGTGGCAGGAACACTTGACCAGAAGTCTGGAGAACATACTTCCTAGTCCTTGCTCTTTTCCCAATTGATTCGTCACCTTTGTAAATGGCTTCATCATTCTGGGCATCAGTTGCCCATGTGTAAAATGTGGGAAAGGAAACCTCAGGAAGGTAGGCTATATCCCTTCTTCTTGTGTTACTACTTGTTCCACAGAATCTGGTTTTATAAGAAAACCTAACAGGGAAAAATTTGCCCTTTTCTGCCCAACCCCTCAAAATAAGCATCATTATCCATCCTTCAATAAAACATAAGGAGAAAAGGGGGGAAATGAAAGCAGAAAAATAAAAAAAAAACTTGTTTTCTTTTGATAGAAGTTCATGAAATATAGCAACTAGTCTCATTTTCTGGAGCTTTGAACAACTAGTTAATCTTAATTATTGCCTAGAGAAACCAAACACGCATGATTTCAGGTTTTTAAAGAATCCCATTCATTAAAATAAAGGAGCCAAGCAAAGGTAGAGTGATATTTTTATGGAGCACTAGACTTGTAATTTTCCAACATCTGTAGGGAGTTAAAAAACAATCACTACGATCATTTCAGTCACTCTGAAGCCAGCAATATGAGTAATCTTTAGACGTTTTATGGGTTCTACAAAATCATCAAATAGATTTTCAAACAGTGTTTGCAGTAAGAACCACACCTCTTTTTTTCTGGGCATGGAAAAACCATGTAAAATAGATTCTCAATGAAGCCAACACTGTAAGTAACAGACACAGTTTATTTTTAGAGACTGGGTTGCCATTAGTACATAGTTGGACACTTTCTAGTCTGACTTAAACACACAAGAAACACCTTCCTGATCATTTATAGAGCAAGGTCTTGTCTCCACCCTACATAAAGTATAAAATATAAAGGTTCTAATAATAGGGATACACCTAATAAATGCATTGATGGGTGCTTTCTCTTTCGACACAATTAAATTTCCCTAAGCAATATCTACTTAATGAGGCCTTAAATTGTCAGGAATAAATAGGTGCACTCCGCCTTAACTTCAACATGAGGCTATGGCAGACACTGCTCTTTTCAGCTATTTAAATTTATTTTGGACCTTCTGCTTATCTTTTCAAGGTCCCTTTAGTGAGAATGGTTCATGGACTTCTAGCAGTCTGTCTCCTACACATGAGCCCTCCTTTATTGGAAGCTGACACTGCACTAACAATGAACTCCCGGCAAATGGCTATAATTGGTAAGTTTAAGCTTAGGAATATGAGAAAAAGACACTTAGTTCTGTGTTACCCTTGAGCTTTTGTAGAAGACATAAGGTCCTTCTGCTTCTAATTAAAACCAGACGAAACACTGAATGAAGGCTAGCCTTACACATAATGAAGAAGATGTGTATTTTGACAGGTTTTCTCCCTTGTAGTCACTTCATTTATATTTTGACTTTTCAAATTTCTGTAGTAGGGGAAATCCACTGTCATTGAACTTTTCAAACTAAGATATAAAATCACCGTGTCCCTAGGAGAGGTACGATGATTTAAATTCATATTAAGGCACACATGATTGATATTAGATTATTTCTGAAGGCTGATTAGGATAAGAAGAAAAAAATAGGAAGATACTAAGAGCTTAAAAACAGAGACAGTCTTGGAAGTTGGGGAGGAAGCTTAATTCATCCACAGAGAAACAGGGGGAATCAGGTATTGAGGAGGGAATTGTGAGGCAGCTTGATGCTTACCCACTAGGCTTACCGAGAAGCTGCAAGGTGACTTTTGTTTTAATGGAGAACCTTTGGTCAGGGCTGACTTGATGTCCAAAGAGTTTATCAGGTAAATGTTGGCAATAGAAATCCCAGGAGGACTTTGGGTTTATTGCCTGTCTTCACCTCTGTTATATGAGTTTCTTGGGGTAAGGAGTGTTACTATTTTATTCACAACTAGATCCCCAGCACCTGAAATGTGCCTGGTACATGGGAAGGACTCAATAAATATTTGTTTTAAGAAGGAAGAAGCAGAGGCTTATTGAGAATACCCAGTGACAGGAGATCTGGGGCATGTGGTCTTCAGTACTCCAATGAGCATGTAGCTATCTTCAAGAAGTCTGTCTGTGGTGTATACAAAAGGATTTACAACACACTCAAGGGAGTGTGGTTATAAGATAGGTGACACGCCATCCTTTTGCCAAGATTTGTCTCGCTATGTTCATGCTCCCCAAAGCTCCCTCTGGCTTCTGACTGACCTCCTACTGGTTAGTCCTTCCTTCTTGGGACACCTACGTGTATCTGTGTCACCCATCAAGCTGCCCTTTGACTTTCTGTGACTACTGGTCCTCAACTGAGGTCCCACCTTTATTCCTGGAATTCACAACTTGTCCTTTAGACACCAAGTCTGCACAAATCCTATGCCTCTCCAGGTGTTTCAGATTGAGCAGCAGACTTTCATTCTGAAGCATGTCCCCAATCTGGCCACTGCTCAACTCTGTCCTGTCCCATGTTCATGGCGTGGTATAAATTTGAGAGTGAGATTAAGTCTTTAGAGAAGAGAACTAATGGGTCCACCTTTGAGGAGCTAGCAACAGCAGAGACTGAGGAAAGGAGAAGAGGACAGGAAAAAATGAATTCCGTGGGACCTAGGAACATGGAAAGGGGGATGGGAGCAAAAAACTCTATATACTTTAAAATCTGGCCCTGGATTTGTCCTGTCCCAAATGCTGACTGTACCAGCCTGTAAAACATTTAGAGAGATGCACAACTGTGCAAACAAAGCAAATTGCAAACCAGTTTTAGTAATTTCTCAATGAAGGGATTACCCTGTAATTCTCTGTGAACCTCCTATTTTGCAAGCCCAAAGGGAAAATAGTTTGTTCTAGACACGTCTATTATTGCTTGTCCCACCCTCAGCTAGTTGGAAGGGAAACTGCCCTTGCCTTCAAGTCCCTGCTGAGTATGCACAACCATGTTCACCGGCCTTGTCCATAAAATATGGTCAAAATAGTGTCTGCCTCCCAAATTGTTATTGGGATTAAATGAATCATGTCTAGAGTGTTTAGTAGATTGTCTGGCATGTAGTAAGCATCCAATAAATGTCAAGAGTGATACCGTGATGGTAAGAGATGACAGTGATGATGTTTATAATAATGTTAACACATCTTTGGTTGTGACTGATTGGATAAGATATGCTCTTAGCCAAAAGCTACCAATCCAGAAGCTGCACGTTGACTTCTGAATTCTTTGGCTGGTTTCAAAAGGTGAGCTAAACCAATAAAGAGTCTTTCTCAGAGAAACAACTGATGGTGACTGGTAAAGGTCATGGGCTGGGATGGCCCTGGTGTGACAGAGTGAAGGTTAAAATCGGAAGGAAAAAGTAATTGAAAGAAGGGTGAGTGAAAACCAATAGGCATTGTAAGAAATGCACTAAGAAGCAGAAGCAGAGAGAAAGAGAAAGAAAGAAAATGAAAACCAAGAGTGCTCAGCACCTGGCCTGCCCTTTAATTCTGCTGCTCACTACCGGTTTCTCAAATGTCTCCTAGATTTCGACCCTCACTCCTGACTTTTAGTTTTAAATATGTTTGAATTTGAGTGTTTTTTACGTTTCATGAGCCCCAAGGATCCTAACTGGATTTTAATACCTTTTTTAATGTTTATTTTATTTATTTTTGAAAGAGAGAGAGTGCAAGCAGGGGAGAGGCAGAGAAAGAGAGAGGGAAAGAAAGAATCTGAAGCTCAAACTCAAGAACCTCAGTAACCTTGAGATCATGACCTGAGCTGAAGTCAGATGCTTAACAGACTGAGCCACCTACACGCCTCTCTACAATCTGGAGTTCTCTCTTGTCCAGCAAGAAAGCAGATGCAGAATTGAATACAGAAGAGGCTAGCATCCAGAGGAGACAAAAGCCTCGAATAGGGCTTTTGGCTCCATATTTATTGAGCTCACAAGATATTACCCACGCGGTGAACATGAAGAAAACAAGATCTTACACACGTGAACATAGAGAAAACAATCAGATAGTAATCATTAACTTGCGTAAGAAGCAAATGGTGTGGGGGAAAAGTAGACATTGGCCAGATGGAAAGCAACTTCCTGCAGGCGATATAACAAGTTATTTGTGATCCCATGACAATATCTCACGGCTAACCTTGGGCGTTTTTGCCCCGTGGTATCGGCTTTCTGCCCTAAGCTTTTTTCTAACCCACGTAAGTAGAACCTGTTTCCCCACAGCCCTCCTAACTGGATTTAAAAAATAATTTTTACAGTATCATTAGTCATACTACAAAAAATGAGTCAGACAGTATCTGGCTGCAACACTTCCTTTCAACTGGGGTTTAAAAATTTTAGAGGCGACCAATGATTACAAACACTGATGAACGGTTTCAGCTGTTTATGTACATTGGCATTACAGTGGATAGGCCCTCCTAGATAATTCCATCCTTAGGCCCACCACAAAGAGACTGAATGTTAATGATCTGAGCCGGTGACTGAAGTGGCAGTGGAGTGTCAGGCAGTGTAGACCTAAATGCCTAGAGGGGGACACTAATGCCTGGGTGGGAACTCTGCCAAGTTAAGGGGCATGCCATCCCGTGTCTCTCTGGACCCCTTCCCACGAAGGGAATTCCTCCCCTGGACAGTCTTCTGTTGACTGATAAAAATATGCTTCCAATATAAAAACTGGAAACCCAAAATTTTAAAACTTGAATCTTCTGATTTTTACATGTTGCAAACTAATTTAATTTTTAAAAATAGCTATGGCCCGAAGAAATGTGTCTGTAGACCCAACTTTACCTGAGGCTGCCAGTTTGCACCCTCTGATGTAATGGGATGAGAGATATACTCTAGTTAAGAACCGGATGCCTCACAATTTATCACATTTCTTAAGTCCCCAGCCAGCTATGTAGTTATACTGTAAAAAGACAAGAAAGGGAGACTTTATTCTGAGAAGTTTGCCAGAGGGAAATGAAGAAAAGTATATCAACATTTGTCAAATATTTAGGAATGAGTTAATATAATTATCAAATTATGGATCCTGGTAATAATGCTCACATAATAATGCAATAATGCCTTTCATATTGCAATAAAACCATGTTACGTCTCCTAGCACACTTGTATGTCATTTTGCAATTGTCTCCTTTATCACATCCATTTCAGCAACAATGTCTAGGAAATCACACAGTACGTGGATAATTTTTAAGCCTTTTTTCCTGTTCCTAAAAGATTAAACCCTAGTATTAAACCTTGTATTAAACCTCATATTAAACCCTTGGAGTTGTATTTAAACACACTCTTTGACTATGATAAGAAAGTAGTTTAAGTGATATATGCACATATTTTAATTTCCCTAAAATTATGTGCTCTAGTTTTTTTTTTTTAATTTTTCAGACTAATCCAATTAACTGCAATAGAATACACATTTTGAAATGCAGAGTATGTAAAACATGATACAAGGCACAGCTTTCAGATTGTAATTCAGTAATAGTCTTCTCAGTGTATACTATAATTGTCCTCTTATTTTCAAAAGATTACATGAACACTCCCTATGAAATGTAATTTTTAAAATGCTGTCCTTTGTTCTAAATTCTTTCAATTTAAAGCAAAGTGGTGATAAAGGAATAATAACTTCCTTCCACATCCCTCTCTTAAAACCTGTGTATCTAGGGGCTCCTGGGTGGCTCAGTCTGTTAAGCGTTGGACTCTATTTTTGGTTCAGGTCACGATCTCCTGGTTGGTGGGGTGGTTGGAGGCCCCATGTCGGGCTCTGCACTAACAGTGCTAGAACCTGCTTGGGATTCTCTCTCTGACCCTCAAAATAAATACATGAACAACAACAACAACAACAAAACATTAAAAAAATAAACCTGTGTAGCTAACAAAAGACGTAAGAGAGTTAGTTACTGGTATTTAAGAACTCTCGACTGCATATGAAAAAGTATTCACTACTTGTGCTGTTAGTCCCAGCATCTAAAGAGCTTAGAAGTCATCACTATTGTCTTTGAATAAGAGAACACTGAACAAACAAAAAATTAGCAACTGGTTTAAGACCCACTAGAGAACTGAGGCTGCCGGGCAAACCACCCCTGAAATCTGGGAGAGACAGGTAGTGACAGGCAGAGTAACAGCGGCCCGAACAAGCTCACACGCTAATCCCTGGAACCTGTGAATACGTTACTTTACACAAAAGGAAATTAAGGGAGCAGATGGAACTATGGTCGCTAATCAGCTAATATTAAAATACGGAGATTATGGGCTGGGTCCGATGCAATCACAAGGGGCCTTAAAAGTAGAAGACGGAGACAAAAGAGAATCACAGACGTGGCAGTGTGAAAAGTACCCTGTCCTATGTTAACGCTTTGGAAGATGTAGGAATGATTTACTATCAAGGAATGCCAGTGGGCTTGAGAAAGTGAAAAAAAATAAGCTTCTCCTGTAGAGCTTCTGGAAGAAATGTAGCCCTCCCAACTCATTGATTGTAGCCCACTGAGACCCATACAAACTTCTGACTTCCAGAACTATAAGATAATAAATAAATCTATATTGTTTTAAGACATCAGGTTTGCGGTAGCTTGTTATAGCAGCAATAGTGAAATAATACATAGGCCAATCCAGAGTCTCAGCTCAGCACCTTACCTGAGGCAGAAGCCACTAGCCCCTTAACACCAAAATGCTAATTGTTACAAATTGCTGGAAGCTGTGTGGACTAATTGAGAGTGAGAAAGTCCTGGGGCCATAGTCGTAGGCCCTCACACTTCTGTGGGTTTTACCCCTACCCCCTCTACGGGGGATCTCAGGATGAAGAGGGAAGAAAGCTTGCCCGAAACGGGGTGGGGGTGGGGTGGTAGACCAAGCAACACAAAATACACCCAGAACATTCTCCATAACAGAGGCTTACCCCCTTATTCATACCGTGTGAAGTATAATTTTAGTGTTTATTAGGTAACTGTAGTTCCTCCCTTATCCACCGGGCATACATTCCAAGAACCCCAATGGATGCCTGAAACCCCGAATGGTACCAAACCCTATGAGTACTCTGTTTTTTCCTCCTTAGGCATACCCGTGATACAGTTTAATTCCTACATTAAGCACAGTAAGAGATTAACAACAATAACTAATAATAAACCAATTGTAACATGCTGTAATAAAAGCTATGTGAAAATGGCTTATTGTGCTGCACTCACCGTTCTTGTGAAGAGGTGAGATGAGTGAGATGATCAAATGCCGGCGGGTGGAAGTGAAGTGAGGTGAATGGCGCAGGCAGTGAGACATAGCGTTAAGCTGCTACTGACCCTCTGAAGGATTCGTCAGAAGGGGAATCACCTGTTTTTGGAAAGTGATGCCGGTACCTGAAACTGCTGACGGCGAAATCACAGATAAGGAGGGACCACTATACCCTTCATGTGAACAGTTCCGGGAAGTACTGGGTTAGGCGAACAGTCCCTAAAAGGTGTTGGACCAGCAGCATCAACTTCATCTAGAAACCTGTTAGAAATGAAAGTCTTGGGGTGTCTGGGTGGGTGAGTCCATTAAGCATCCAACTTCAGCTCAGGTCCTGATCTCACAGCTCATGAGTTCCGGCCTGGCGTGGGGCTCTGTGCTGACAGCTCAGAGCCTGGAGCCTGCTTCAGAGTCTGTGTCTCCCTCTCTCTCTCTCTGTCCCTTTCCTGCTAATGCTTTCTGTCTGTCTCTCAAAATAAATAAATAAACATTAAGAAAAAAAAAAGACAAAACTAACAATTTTACAATCTGCATAGAATGGAAATATTTCAAAAGCTACTATTGATGATTTAGAAAATACTTGGAATTAAGGATTATTATTTCAGATTTCCTTGGTCAAATAGCCTCTAAGATGTGAATTTGATGGAAACATTCAGTTTTGAAATGGTTAGAGATACTGCAGTGATAAATTACCACCACTTGAGGGCAGTAAAAGCACATTTCTTGTCTGTATATTGCGGATGATTTAATTACAACTGTAAAATTAAACCCTTTTTTGAAAACATTTAAATCCAAGCTAGTTAACATACAGTGTAGTAATGGTTTTAGGAGTAGAACCCAGTGATTCATCACTTACATACAACACTCCGTGCTCATCCCAACAAATGCCCTCCTCAATGCCCATCACCCACTTAGCCCATCCCTGACACCCATCCCCCCTCTAGCAACCCTCAGTTTGTTCTCCATACTTAAGAGCCTCTTACACTTTGCCTCCCTCTCTGTTTTTATCTTATTTTTCCTTCACTCCCCCTATGTTAATCTGTTTTGTTTCTTAAATTCCATGTATGAGTGAAATCATATGATACTCATCTTGTTCTGACTGACTTATTTCACTTAGCATAATACACTCTAGTTCCATCCATGTTGTTGCAAACACTTTCTCCAGATGTTTTTTGTTTGTTTGTTTGTTTTTGTTTTTTTTAATGTCTTCCTTGGTCTAAAGTTATTATCCCTCACCTCCGTAGTTCAGATTCCATGTTTGTGCATGTGTGTGCATGTTTACACACAAGAGGTTGAGTAAATAAATATAGCTATAAGCATTACAGTCAACAAACATCATTCTTTGGGGCACATTCATAAAGCACCTATATTCTTTCCCATCACTTCCCTGCAAACCCACTATGTTGCTATGCTTCTTTTCCATCACCACCTTGGATAACATCTTGGGCAAGTCCCATAATTTCTCAGATGTTAAAAGAGATTTCCAAGTTACTTTCAACCCCTCCCTCCAATTATCTAATTTCAGTAATTAAAACATGCACCTTGCATAATACTTAAAATTCCAAATTTAACCGTCTCCCTTCATTTTGTCTGCTTCCCACTGGGGAGAGGTGGTGGGGTGGTCACAAACTTTGAGGTTGATTTTCCTATCTCTTCATCACTTCCACTCATCTTCTCATCTCACAAGGTAGCCTCTGACTCCTACCGGGTTGGGAAAGAGACAAAATGCAGGATATGTCTTCTTTCTTTGACACCTCTGTAATCTGACATGGTTTATCTCCAGCTCTGGCAGAAGTTAAAACCTGCCGAGTTCTCTTGAGACAACTTTTGGGAGTTTGGGGGAGCTGTGTGATCATACTACAAGAATCACCAGCTTCATGGGAGTGAGACATGTGTAGGTGCTCAGGACCATGCTCTGTATTACCACCTTGAAAATTTTAATAATTTTTAAACAAGAGATCCTGTATTTTCATTTTTCACTGGAACCCAAAAGTTACAAAACAAGTTCTGACTGAGCCACTCTAGACTGCAGCTGTATTACAAGGTAGGAGCCTCTCCCTCAACTGGCAATTTATAATCTCCCCTCAGCCTCTCTCTAGTCAGATCATATCCCTGGCAGAAATCCCTTTGGACAAGATCCTATGAATAAAGACTACAGGCTAATGCCTTCAGTGGTTTCTCTTGCTCCAGAAAAGCAAGAATTTGGGGGGAGTACAGCCATCGTAAATCTCTATGCTGGTGCCACAAACCATCTTAGCCTGCCCCTCCCTGGAGATTTCTTTTCAGACATGAGTCATATGACTCTATTGTGTTCCTAAGCAACAGTGACCCCTTCTAGGCTCTCCTTGTACTCCAGGAAGCCCCTCCTTCTCCAGATAATCGTCAACCTATCAATTGTTTCTCTAACTCCCTGACTTCTTGGGCCTCAATTTTGTGATACTGTCTAGGCCGGTGAGAAGCTCCTAGTGAAAACCAGGTTTTGGCCCCTCCTGTGCAGGTTCTGGATACAGTGTTCAGCCTTGCTTTGGAAACTGCAAGTTTTTGCTCTCTGCTCTTTTGTTCTCAGCCTTTCTGCTGAGGAAGTTCAGCAGGAAAGGAGATAGAAAAAAATGCCAATATCCAGCCACATCATTTATAATGACACCATTTTACTCAAAACTGGAGAGTTTGGAATTAAAATATTTACCAGAGAAACATGTTTACTTTATCTTTTATTTTAGAGAGAGAGAGAAAGAGAGAGAGAGAGAGAGAGAGAGAGAGAGAAAGAGAGAGAGAGAGAGAGAATGCAAGCCAGGGAGAGGGGCAGAGGGAGGGAAAGAGAGAATCTTAAGCATGCTCCATGCTCAGCACTGGATTTCTATCCTATGCTATGAGATCATGACCTGAGCCGAATTCAAGAGTTGAACACTCAACTGACTAAGCCACCCAGGCACCCCTGATAAACATTTTAAATAGTCCTAACTCTACAAATATGTTAATACTTTCATTAGTAGGAGAGAAGAAATACTCAACAAATATTTTTGAGCATCTTTTTTGTATAGGAGTCAGTAATAAGTTCTAATGATGTGCAAATTATTAAGACAGCCCCCACAGTCCTGGAGAGCTCACAGCTAGAAACTGGGGGAACACAGGTAGACAATTTTCCAAAGTTAGATGAATGATAATAAAGTCTTGTCATGGGTTTTGTGTGTGTTTCCTGAGCTTGCAGGTGGGAGTGAGGTTGTGGAGCTTCTTCCCTAAAGCTTTGTGATTGGTGGATTGCTTTTAAGATCCTCTTTAATAGATCCACTCCTCATCTCTCAGTTTCTGTCTCTACTATATATATGGGATGAAATCACACTGATATAATTGCCAACATGGGGTTCAGTTCTGCCCATAAACTATTTTATTCCTATCCAAAACTCAACTCTGTGGCAAGGTTTGCCCAGAGCATCTTGAGTTTTTTCTATCTCATTGCTATGATGAGTTAATCTCAGAGCCATTAGATAAGACTTTTTTTAGTTTCTCCTTCAGTGTAGGAGAAGCAGGCCACAATGAGAGGTAGATGGGTATCAGGCTATGACTGGTCCATTAAAGGACAGAGAAGGAAGCCAGTAGCAACATTCTTAGTGACATTGGATGTCGTGATTGGGAAATCTATTGTCTTTTTGTCCCATTGGAGAGTCCTAGTATTAATACAATTGTATTAAATTTCTTTGGTGTGGATCCCTTTGAGAATGATAGGAACATTTAGATCTTTACCAAGTAAAAATACTCCCAGATACTCACCCATTTAGTTCTCAAAAAGAAACAACTCCCCTGTGAAAGGGGTGGAAGAATTTCACCTTGGATTTGTTGTGCATAGTAATTATAAAGTGATTCATAACTTGGAAAACATTATCTTGATTTTGTCTTTCTGGTATTAAAGGCAGAAAATCAATGCGTACTGGTTAAGCGTTTTGGTGGCTTTTCTAGATAGACTGACTTGCTGGGTAATATTTTTCTCAGGGAAAGGAGTCACATGTTGTGTAAACATCTTCTGCCATAGTGAAACAAAATCATGCCTTCTAATTGGCTCTGGCATGTTTCCTCAAAGCACTGAAGTTGTCATGCATCACTCTCAGCACAAGGGAGCAGTATTTCTAAAGCAATACCAACTGCTTCCATAGCCCATGCACATGGCATCACTACACTGTGTCACATACCATTAATTATAATTTCTCCCACCCTTAGAAAAGGATTCTCATACTTTTAGGGAAGGTCTAGATCTAATCTCCCAGGAGTGCTCATTTTCTCATTCCACTGTCCTCTGAACTCCCAAAACTTCCCAAATGGTCTCTTTTTCAGTCCTTTTTTTCCCATCCAGGAGAGACTAGATTTAAATGTATAGTTATCAGCTGCTATTGGTGCAATCTTTGGTGGAAGATTTCTGCCCACCCCAACTTTAAAAGGCCCATCCAATTTATACCCCAAAGGGAGGATGTCAGTGGTCTGGGTGAGGACCACCTTACAGAATATTTGCCTTCTCTAGTTGAACCCTAACCAACAACAAGTGATTAAATTATACTCTGCAGCCAGATAAACTTATATTATCATCCCATCCAGTTTAGGACAAGGAAAGACATAATCGAGAAGTGAAAGTGTTGGTTACCAGTCTACTCTTAAAAGACCCTCCAAATATATACACATTAAATTTAACCATGTAGCGCACTACAGTGCAAAAAAACCCACTTTATGACAGGAGAATTGAGCTTTTAGGTAAAGACTAGCAAATGCCAGTTTTCTTTACCCAGTTATTTTATTTAAAAAATATATTATACCGTTCATAAGACCTATGAGTCAGCATCAATGTACGATGTAATGCTTATTAAAATTAGTAGAATTAAAATGGAGATGTTTTGATTAAGACAAAGGTTCTCAACCCTGGCAAAATATGAAAGCCACCTGGGGACCATTTAAAAGAAAAATATTATTTGAATTAGAATTTCTGAATTAAAAAAATCTCCCTAGGTGGTTCTTATAATCAGCCAAGGTTGAGAATCACTAGTCTAAGGTTTAGAATATTTGATCCAGGTTTTGCTGGAGATGATTGGGTAAATTTTTTTCTCTCACAGAGCTGCTATTGGCATCATTCTACACATGGAGGGAGCTTAGTGACAACCAAATGCTCACAAGTCAAATCAGTAAGAGACATGGGATCCAGGTGTAATCTTTGACAACTCTTTGAAAAAAATTTTTAAATGTTTATTTTTGAGAGACAGACAGACATCAAGGGGAGGGGCAGAGGGAGAGGGAGACACAGAATCCAGAGCAGGCTCCAGGCTCTGAGCTGTCAACACAAAGCCCAACGCAGAGCTTGAGCCCATAAACTAGGAGATCATGCCCTGAGCTGAAGTCAAAGTCGGTCAGCAACTGACTGAGCCACCCAGGTGCCCCAATTGATTGACAACTTTAAATACCAGCTGAACTTTCAATGCATCTTTACTTCTCTAAACCTACTAGGTGGGGAGTCATGGGAGAGGGGGGCCATAATGGTAGAGCAGCATGGAATTTATTTGCTTCTCTCATCCCAGAAATGCAGCTAGATCAACACCAAACTATCTTGCACACCTAGAAATTTGATCTGAGGATTAACTCAACAATCTGGATAACTTGAACCATACAACTCAGCAGGTACACGGTGTGGAGATGTGAAATGGTGGAGAGAGAAGCTGTGGAGTATAGGGAGCTATTTTTGTATGAAGAGAGAGGATGGAGACAGGTGGGAGAGTACAGGAAAAGTGCTCCCCGTGAAAGCAGCTGGAGAGAAAGAGAAATAGTAAAAACACCCATAAGGGACTTAACAAGAAAGAGAGAAAGGAGAAAGGAGAGTGTTGGGGTACCATGAAGACTCTATTAACAGAAGAGCATAGAGTCTGAAACTCTGCAGCTCGATATCTGGTGGAGCTCTGGCAGAAAGGACGAATTCCCAGGAGCAGACAGCCAGGTCCAAGGGGTCTTCAGGCCACACAGGGAGAGGGAGTTCCCCTGCTGGGAGGACATTTGGTAGAGGCTGTGCAGCCTGCCCACAGGCAAAAGTCCCAGTGGACCCCAGAGAACAGTGTTAGATTGCATCTAACACCACATTTACTGGTGTTAGAACAAGGACATTAAGAGGCGGTGAGCCTGGCACCAGAAGTGTGTTGTGATTTACCATAATCCCTATAACACTACTGCTACATGATTGTGTGAACTTCTTCTGGGGTAGGCTGGCACTTGGCTGCAGTCTCTGGGCATCTGCAGCGGCATGGTCATGTAAGCATTCCCTCAGGTGGGCCGGCACCTGGCCATTTCTTGATGAGACCCTCTCTAAGAGGGTCTGAGCTGGTCAAAGCCACCAGGCCCTCAGAAGAGAGGGATTTGGAAACACAGCCCCATCTAAAATAAAACTCAGGAAGGAGGGGCCAGCTGGCAGGCTGATGACTTGGTCATGGACACAGTAGAAGTGGGGAGTGGATGAAGGCCGGAAACAAAGGAGGGGTGCTTGATTGCTGGTCAGTGAGAGCACAGAGTTCTGATACCAGAGACTGGTAGCTGGGTGATGCCATTTTCACCTCTCCCATGCATGTGCGTACACTTGTACCTGGGCCACAATGATCCACCCCAGAAAGATAAGCAGCTCCATCTAGTGGAGAATGGAGCCATTACACCAAGCCCTAACCATGCTCTAGAGGAACACTACAAGTTTCTCCAACTGCTTAGTTCACAGACTATAAAGTGCTTCATGGTTTGACTTCTAGGGGAAACTGGATGTAATTTCAATCGTATTCCATTTTTTTTGCCGGTCCATCTGCTCAATTTTCTTTTCTTTCCTTATTCTTGAATGCAAAAAGAGAAAACATTTATGTTTCCCCCTTTTAAAAAAAAACATTTTTCTTTAATTTTTTCTACTCTATTCTTCCTTTTTTCATAATTTTTTTATTCTGTTTTACTTTCATCATTTCATTTTATTCTATTTTATTGTATTCATTTTTTAAAATTTTCAAACATTTTCCCTTTTTTCCTTTTTTTCTTTTCTTTTCTTTCCCTTTTTCTTCTATTCTATCAAGCTATTTCAACAACCAGACCAAAACAAACTAAAGATCTAGCATCCTTTGCTTGATTTTTTTGTGTTGTTTTTAATTTTAATTTTTTATTTTATTGTTTTTCTTCCTCCAAAATGATGAAATGAAGGAATTCACTCCAGAAGAAAGAACAGGAAGAAATGACAGCCAGGAACTTAGCCAACACAGATACAAGCAAGATGTCTGAACCAGAATTTAGAGTCATGATAATAAGAATACTAGCTGGGGTTGAGAAAAGCATAGAATCCTATTCTGCCAAGATAAAAGAAGTAAAATCTAGTCAGGACAAAATTAAAAATGCTAAAGCTGAGATGCAATCTTGAATGGATCCATTGTGAAAAGGATGGATGAAGCAGAGCAGTAAATCAGTGATATAGAGGACAAACTTATGCAGAATAATGAAGCAGAAGAAAGAGGGAAACTAAGGCAAAAGAGCATGATATAAGAATGTGAAAATTCATTAGAAATTTTATTAAAAAGGAATAACATCTGAATCATGGGATCCCAGAAGATGAAGAGAGAGAAAAAGGGGTAGAAGGTTAAGTGAGCAAATTATAGCAGAAAAGTTTCCTAACTTGGGGAAAGACACAGACATCAAAATCCAGGAAGCACAGAGAACTCCCACTAGATTCAACAAAAATCGCCCATCAACAAGGTATATCATAGTCAAATTCACAAAATACTCAAGCAAGGAAAGAATTATGAAAGCAGCAAGGGAAAAAAGTCCTTAACCTACAAGGGAAGACAGATCAGGTTTGCAGCAAACCTATCCATAGAAACTCGGCAGGCCAGAAAGGAGTGGCAGGTTATATTCAATGTGCTGACTTGGAAAAACATGCAGCCAAGAATTCTTTATCAAGCAAGGCTGTCATTCAAAATAGAAGGAGAGATAAAAAGTTTCCCAGACAAACAAAAATTAAAGGAGTTTGTGACCACTAAACCAGCCCTGAAATAAATTTTAAGGGGGACTCTCTGAGGGGAGAAAAGATGAAATGAAACAAAAAAGACCAAAAGCAACAAAGACTAGAAAGGACCAGAGACCACCACCAGAAACTCCAACTCTACAAGCATCATAATGGCAATAAATTCATATCTTTCAGTACTCACTCTGAATGTCAATGGACTAAATGCTCCAATCAAAAGACATAGAGTAACAGAATGGATAAGAAAATAAGATCCATCTATATGCTGTTCACAAGAGACACATTTAAGACCTAAAGACACCTTCAGACTGAAAGTAAGGGGATTGGGAACCAGCTATGATGCTAATGGTCACCAGAAGAAAGCCAGAGTAGCCGTACTTATATCAGAAAATCTAGATTTTAAAATAAAGATTGTAACAAGAGATGAAGAAAGGCATTATATCATAATTAAGGGGTCTATCCACCAAGAAGATCTAACAATTATAAACATCTATGCCCCCAACATGAAAGTACCCAAATATATAAATCAATTAATCACATACATAAAGAAACTCACTGATAATAATACCATAATAGTAGAGGACTTCAAGACCCCACTTACAGCAATGGACAGACCATCTAAGCAGAAAATAAACAAGGAAATAATAGCTTTGAATGACACACTGGAACAGATGGACTCAACAGATATACTCAGAACATGTCATATTAAAGCAGTGGAATATACATTCTTCTCCAGTGCACATGGAACATTCTCCAGAATAGACCACATACTGGGACACAAATCAGCCCACAGCAAGTACAAAAAGATCAAGATCATACAATGCATATTTTGAGACCACAATGCTGTGAAGCTTGAAATTAACCACAAGAAAAAATTTGGAAAGGTAACAAATACGTGGATATTAAAGAACATCTTACTAAAGAATGAATGGGCTAACCAAGAAGTTAAAGAGGAAATTAAAAAGCATATGGAAGCCAATGAAAATGATAACACCACAACTCAAAACCTCTGGGATGCAGCAAAGGTGGTCATAAGAGGAAAGTATATAGCAATCCAGAATCCAGGCCGCCTAAAGAAGGAAGAAAGGTCTCAGATACACAACCTAAACTTACACCTTAAAGAGCTGGAAAAATAACAGCAAATAAAACCCAAAACCAGCAGAAGACAGGAAATAATAAAGATTAGAGCAGAAATTAATGCTATTGAAACAAAAACAACAACAAAAACAGTAGAACAGATCAATGAAACCAGAAGCTAGTTCTTCGAAAGAATTAACAAAATTCATACACCCCTAGCCGGTTTGATCAAAAGGAAAAAGGAAAGGGCCCAAATAAATAAAATCACAAATGAAAGAGAAGAGATCATAACCAACACTGCAGAAATGCAAATAATAATAGAGAATATTATGAGCAATTATACACCAATAAAATGGGAAATCTGGAAGAAATGGACAAATTCCTAGAAACATATAAACTACCAAAACTGAAAGAAGAAGAAATAGAAAATCGAACAGACCCATAACCAGTAAAGAAATCAAATCAGTAATCAAAAATCTCCCAAAAATAAGAGTCCAGGGCTGCTTGGCTTCCCTGGGGAAGTCTACCAAACAATTAAAGAAGAGTTAACATCTATTCTTTTGAAGATGTTCCAAAAATAGAAATGAAAGGAAAACTTCCAAACTCATTCTATGAAGCCCATAATACCTTGATTCTAAAACCAAAGACCTCACTAAAAAGGGGAACTACAGACCAATTTCCCTGATGAAAATGGATGCAAAAATCCTCAACAAGATACTAGCCAACTGGATATAACAGTAGATTAAAAGAATTATTCACCACAACGAAGTGGGATTTATACCTGGGATACAGGACTGGTTCAATATCCACAAAACAATCAATGTGATACATTACATCAATAAAAGAAAGGACAAGAATTGCATGATCCTCTCAATAGTTGCTGAGAAAGCATTTAACAAAATACAGCATCATTTCTTGATAAAAACCCTCAAGAAAATAGGGTTAGAAGAATCATATCTCAAGATCATAAAAGCCTTATATGAAAGACCCACCACTAATATCATCCTCAATGAGGAAAAACTGAGAGCTTTCCCCCTAAGGTCAGGAACACAGCAGCGTTGTCCATTCTTGCCATTGTTATTCAACATAGTATTGGAAGTCCTAGCCTCAGCAATTAGACAACACAAAGGAACAAAAGGCCTCCAAATCAGCAAGAGGAAGTCAAACTTCCACTCTTCCCAGACGACATGATACTCTATATGGAAAACCCAAAAGATACCACAAAAAACTGCTAGAACTGACCCATGAATTCAGCAAAGTCGCAGGATATAAAATCAATGCACAGAAATCGGTTGCATTTCTATACACCACTAAAGAAGCAACAGAAAGAGAAATCAAGGAATCGATCCCATTTACAATTGAACCAAAAACCATAAAATTCCTAGAAATAACCTGAAAGAGATGAAAAGCTATACACTTAAAACTATAGACAATATATCAAAGAAATTGAAGAAGACACAAAAAAGTGGAAAAATATTCCATGCTCCTGTATTGAAAGAACAAATACTGTTAAAATGTCAGTACTACCCACAACAATCTACTTATTCAATGCAATCCCTATCAAAATAACACCAGCATTCTTCATGGAGCTAGAACAAATAATCCCAAAATTTTTATGGAACCAGAAAAGACCCCGAATAGCAAAGCAATCTTGAACAAGAAAACCAAAGCAGGAGGCATCACAATCCCAGACTTCAAGCTATACTACAAAGCAGTAGTCATTAAGACAGTATGGTACTGGCACAAGAAGAGACACTCAGATCAATGGAACACAATGGAGACCCCAAAATGGACCCACAAACGTATGGCCAACTAATCTTTGACAAAGCAGGAAAGAATATCCAATGGAATAAAGACAGCCTCTTCAACAAGTGGTACTGGGAAAACTGGACAGTGACATACAGAAGAATGAACCTGGACCACTTTTTTTACACCATACACAAAAATGTACTCACAACGGATGAAAGACCTAAACACAAAACAGGAAGGCATCAAAATCCTAGAGGAGAAAGCAGGCAAAAAAACTTCTTTGACCTTGGCTGCAGCAACTTCATGTCTCTGGAAACCAAAGGAAAAATGAACTATGGGGACCTCATCAAGATAAAAAGCTTCTGCACAGCAAAGGAAACAGTCAGCAAAACTAAAAGTCAACCAACATAATGGGAGTAGATATTTGCAAATGACATATAAGATAAAGGGTTAGTATTCAAAATCTATAAAGAACTCAGCACTCAAAAAACAAATAATTCATTGAAGAAATGGGCAAAAGATGTGAATAGATAATTTTCCAAAGAAGACATCCAGATGGCTAACAGACACATGAAAAAATGCTCAACACCACTCATCATTATGGAAATGCAAATCAAAACCAAAATGATATACCACCTCACACCAGTAAGAATGGCTATCGTTAACAACTCAGGCAACAACAGATGTTGGCAAAGATGTGGAGAAAGGGGAACCCTCTTACACTGCTGGTGGGAATGCAAACTGGTGGAGCCACTCTGGAAAACAGTATGGAGGTTCCTCAAAAAATTAAAAATAGAACTACCCTACTACCCAGCAATTGTACTACTAGGTATATATCCAAGGGATACAGATGTGCTGTTTTGAAGGGGCACATGCACCCCAATGTTTATAGCAGCACTGTCGACAATAGTCAAAGTATGGAAAGGGCCCAAATGTCCACTGACAGATGAATTGATAAAGATATGGTATGTATATATATATATATATATATATATATATATATATATACACATATATATATATATGTGTGTGTATATATATATATATATATATATACACACACACTCCATCAATCCAAAAGAATGTTGCCATTGGCAACAATGTGGATAGATCTAGAGGGAATTATGCTAAGCAAAATAAGTCAGTCAGAGAAAGATGAATATCTTATGATTTCACTCATATGTGGAATTTAAGATAAAAAGCAGATGAACATAAGGGAAGGGAAGCAAAAATAATATAAAAACAGTGAGGGGAACAAAAAGATAAAAGCCTCTTAAGAGGCAGAGAACAAACTGAGGGTTGCTGGAGGGGCTGAGTTGGTGGCATGGGCTAAATGGGCAAGGGGCATTAAGGAAGACACTTGATGGGATGAGCACTGGGTGTTATACATAGGGGATAAATCACTGGAATCTATTTGTGAAATCATTATTGCACTATATGCTAACTAACTTGGATGTAAATTATAAATAAATAATAAATAAATAAATAAATAAATAGAATATAAATATACTGGGTGGAAGCTAGCAGATAGGACAAAATTTCCCTTGATTAGAAATGATGTCTGTTATATAATTAACAGAGGCCAAGGCATAGCAGAACTAACACTATTTAGGGCCTTCTAATAGCCATTCTTTAACAATGGAACCACTGTCTCTGTCAGAAAGCTTATGGCATACTAACATAAAGATACATTGATCAGATTTAGTTCATTAGTATATTACAGTCAATATCTATTTTTAATCTTTCTAGATTTCTCAAGACTTATTTGGATTCCCAAAGTTAGTTCTGTGATGGTTACAGGGTCTTTAGTATGGTCTGATGGCTTTTCAACCATACTTAAAAGGTGAAGTGTCTCATAATTATGTTCTATTCTGTACCCCTCTCCAACAACCAATTCCCACTCTAGAGAGTAACACATTCCTATCAGATGGCTTTCCTATTATTCTCTCCTTCTATTGCATGCATTCTAAGGAGTAACTGAAATCAAAATTGTCTACACTTCAGGATTCTATCATTTGGAAACACAAGCTAAACTATGTTGAAAATGACTTCTTGGATCTTCAGACATCTGTCAGTCTTAGGATCATGTGGGTAAGTATAGCTGTGTTCTGTAATTAGAACATATTATCACAATAATTAATATTCACTTTTTAGTATTAAAATTTTAGACCAATTTAGGTTGGTCAGGGAGATGGAGTTTTGTGGGTTTTGCCTATTTAGAAGTTTCTCTGAAAGCAGATTCTCTAGTCACAGTAATTTAGCAGATGTATTAAGGGTGAGTGGGGCAGAGTGGAAAAAGACAATTTCATGCCTACTATAACTTCAAAATAGAATTCTCTAATGTGTAAACATCAAGAAGAGAAGGGAAGCACTCAGAAACTAGGATATCTAAAAGAGAGTAGATCTTCAATAAATTATCTTTTGGTGTAAATTCTTTGGTTAATTTTTTGGCGTAAGTCTTCTTCAGTGTGAATTCTGTACTAGCCTCTCTTGTTCATTTCACAAGTTAAGTAAAATTAATAGAAGCATACTAATTAGATTAGATAAAAAGCAAAATGGAAATGAAAGTTTTTTACAGTAGTTAACATTTGCATAACCAGTTACAAGAGTGACCCTACTAAGTGAAAGGATTTTATTTTATATTTTAAAGATCAATACATCCTAGTTAAAGAAACAGACTAGTAAGGAAAACATACTTTAGGGCAATTTTCATGTTTTCCCAAATTGCAGCTCAAGTTTCAGGGCTCAGGCCAGTAGATACATATTGTCTCCATATTCTGAAGATAAATACTAGATTTATCCATGCTGAATTTGATGAAAGCTGGTAAAACCAGTCCTCTACCAGCTTTTATCGTTAGAACACTAGAATGGTTTCTCATAAAATCTGAATGTACTTTCTTCCTCTGGGAAAATGGAAGAAATAAGATAGAAATAACTCTATAACCTCTTAATAAGTTTCTCCATTTTGCCTAAGGTACTTTTATAAGCCTCTGTTACTTGCAACAGAAGGATCCCAGACTAAAATATGAAGTACCATAGTCTTAAATGGATCTTCAGGCAACCACATCATTTTCTTTTTTCTAAGTCAGTTTCTAATGGAAGTAAGGAGGGAACACCTGAGGTAATGAGAACAGCGAACAGCTTCTGGAAGTTTATAAAAGGACATTTTAAGGTCAAAACGTGGGGAAAACACAAGGTTCAGATGATAACTCAGTCACCCTGACAGCAAACAAAATAAAAACTGCCATCTCAGCCATACTGACAGCAGGAACATTCTAAAAAAGTTGGTAAAATGAGGTCATGTCTCACTTTTTATCATGTATCATTGCTTTATTTATCTTTATTTATCTGTATAAATATTTATAAATAAATAAAAATTTATAAATAAATAAAATATAAATAAATATTTATCATGTATTATTGCTTTATTTATCTTTATTTATCTGTATACTAGTTTACATATATTATCTTCTTTATGAGACAATGCGGCTCTGAGGACCTGGTTCCTAATTCATCTCTGTATTTGCCCATCAATCAGCATGAGGTCTGTTATTTAGTATTTAGTATGTGTTTAACAGATATGTGTTAATTGAGTAAATATGATGGGGGAATAAGACTAACTTGACTCCTTTTTAAAATTCTGATATTCAGGGATAGCTTATTTGAAAACAAAGGAAATATGCCTTAAAAGAAGAGGCTCTCCTAGGTGGCACCTTACAGCTAGCATAGTGCTTCTCAGTCACAACTAATTTGTCTCCCAGGGCATATGTGGCAATACCTGGAGACATTTGTGTTTGTCACAAATGACGGCGGGGATGCTACTACTATCTAGTGGGTAGAGGCCAATGATTCTGCTAAATATGCCAGAACAGTCCCACCCCCCCAACCTTTTGTAATTCTACAAAAAGGAATTATCTGGTCCAAACTATCAATAGTGCCAAGGTTGAGAAATACTGCACTGAAGTTTTCTCTGATCAAAGACTCCTTCTTGCTGACTGGAGCAGAAAGAACGCCTTCGGGTTTCAGTTGCTAATACTAACAGCTGGTGCCAGAGATATTATTTGTCCCACTACAACAATTCTCCCCTTATCTTTTTTAGTAATAAAACATCATGAGTTTTAGCTGGGCCCTTGGCTACCAAGAAAAAACTATATTTCTCATCTTATAGCCAAGATTGAGGATGAGATTGAGTTCTAGACAATGGAAAGGAGTGGAAGCGATGTGTGCTTCCTTCTTTAAAAGGAAAGCTTTTGTACTCTCCATTCTTTCCTTCCTGCAAGGTATAACATAGACGGGGAAGATGTGAATGATATTTGTCCACGTAGATGTGGGTAAAATCACAAGAAATGCAGAGCAATGGGGTAATAGAAACCTGTGTCTCTGAATGACCTCATGGAGCAGTCACCTACCTGTCTTGTCGTGTTTCTGCCAGACTGTCACCTGAGCAAAAAAAGTTAATTTCTTTGGACCGCAAGGTTGTTTGGGTCCTTTGTGATAGCAACTGAGGTTTTACCCTAACTAATGCAAAATAGATATAGTTTTATTGTTCTGGTTGATGGCTTGGAGTAGCACTATAGGAGACAGAAAGCTACACTCACATGGTTCAGAATACCGTCGACAAGAGTAGTAAAAACTGATAAATACATGATATTGGCAGACAGTGGGAAGAAGACCACATCTCGAAAGAGACCATATTTTCTGTGTGCAGTGACTTTTGTAGCAGTCTGCTAACCCATAGATGATACAAACTGTAGGACATGGTTGGACATGGTGATTTTTTAATTGTAGAATTTAGAATGTATACTGATTTTGTTTTCTTTTCCTGTATTGATGTTGCTTTTAATTTCTTTGTTTATTAGCTTAGGAATTTTGATAGGATATATGGCCATCTAGTAGAAAAAAAATTTCCCAGTTTTCTATTTATAGGAAAGAGATGGCCATTTGACTCACTGAAAGGAATAGAGATCTTAGGAATAATGCAGATGTTGTATTTAGTGATTTGAGGAATGGTGAAAATGATAACGTTTTAAGCAGCTACCAAGTACCTGGTGGTCTGCTTTCTTCTCATTGTTATGGGATACAATTTGGAGAAAAATAACCATTTTTTTCTCCTACACTTTCTGGCTGCTGCCTCAATTTCTACCCACCAAGTAAGTGGCTTTCAGTCTCTCAGAAGGTCATATGCAGCTGAGAAAGAGGAAATCAATTGAGTTCCTCAAGAGATCTGTTAAAACTCCTATGAGTCAGGCATTTTGAAAGCCAACACCTTATAAAAGCCAAGTTTTTTGAGATCACAGAGGACTTTTTAGGCAACAAAAGGCTAAGCCCCTGGAGATTGCTGACCATGAAATCTTGAGAATAAAGTTGGGGAGAAATGCATGTTGAGATAAGAGTGTTTTCCCACACAAAAGAAGATGAAATTTAACATGTAAGTGGGATAAGTATTGTTGGAGAGGAAGGGGCTAGAGTTTGGAAGCTGAAGGTGACTGAGATGGTATATTGTGCCCCACCCTCAGCTTAGCCAAGCTCTGGGTGGGGTAAATGAAGACCATAGATGGATTTGGTAGGGGTTTGCAATCAGAGGAGGCAAGTTTTCTATGAAGCCTGAGGGAGTGCAACTCTCAAAGTCAAGTCCCCTGAATGTACATGTTTCCAGACAACATCATTGTTGCCTAGTGATAGAAGAGTAGAATCAGAGATGTGTCATTAGAGATGGTCACAGATATCCTATCCTAAGTTTCTCACAGTTTGGACTAGTGCAGAAGAGTTAAAATTTTTCTGTATCCTTGAAAAGGGGACAAGAGAGCTGATTGGGACTTTGTACAGACCTTATAGGTAGGATAAGATGGATAGGAAGTGACCTTTGACATGGCAGAGGAAAAGTAGAGGGGGGTGAAGATGCTATGATTGTGGGTATAAGTGGGCTAGAGTTTGATGAACAATATAGCAGTAGACCCAGCATAGGACTGCGGAAAAGAAGTAGACACATTAGTCCTTCTGTATACGTCAATGTGTATTGAATCCCTTCAAAAAAAAAAAAATTATGTCATCCCCTCAAGAAAAGAGAAGAGCATGAAAACAATCTGGAATTGACTATTTACCCAAAGAAATGGAGAAAACTCTCATAGGCCTTCTACATAAATACACAGTAACCTCCACTGGATGGAGGTGAGAAATCTTTCAAAGATCCACACATCATGGAGATGTTTTCAAGAAATGGATTCTGAGCAAAGACAATAGTTTCCAAATTCTAGAAAAGTATAGAAAAGTCTTAAGAATGAACTAAAGTAAATAGTATTTGAAGAGAGCATAGAGGAATAAATGTGGTAGAGTGAATATGTGATAGAATGATTGATATCTGAAACTTTCTACCACCTTTTCAAATGGTCTCAATGTCCCAATAATGGAATCTAGGCATTTATTGCTATAGAAGGGGAATAGACAGAGTTGAAAACAAATTGTCAGTTGGTTCCTACACATGGCTTAAAAAATCCTTATTGCATAAATAAGAATATTGAAAGCCAAGGCTTACTATTGTAAGTGCCAGGGTTATGAGAAATAAAGTTTAATTAAGGAGCAAATTTTGAAAATGCAAAGACTACCAAGCTTTCAGATTAGCAACCCCAAGAGGAAGAAGGCATGATGATTTACGGGCAGTTTTCTCAGTCAAAAGGGACAGAGATTCAATCTGTCACTAGGAGAAGGAGACTCATAGGACACAGGACTAGACTTTAGAGGTTTGTGTGTGTCTGGGAATGGGAGGTTTCAGCGCCCCTCCCCACCTCCATTGATCCTAGAGCTCTATGCAGTAAAGCCAAACAGAATCAGTGCCACTAGCTTGACATGAACCACGTACTCTCGGTGGCCAGGCTCACAAAACTAACCACAGTTTAGGTAGAGAGTCAGGTAGCACACTCAGTAAAAATATTAAGACACCTATAAGGAAGGTTTAACCATGAAGTTTTCAAATGTAAAGCAAAAACCAAAACAGAAACAAAATAACAAAAAGATACCAGTGTACCTTCTTACAGAATTTACAAAAAATGAAAAATTGGCCTGATTTTCTTTGGATTTAAAAAAATAAATAAATATGTTCAAATATTCTCTATCTGCATACCATTCAATGATCTTAAAAACAGACAATGTTTGTCTTAGCATAGATGTGAATCTTTAGGCAATAGGGCAAAGAAAAGAGATTAGATCTCAAGAGCCAGGCTGTGAAGCCCATGTCAGGGTCTGGGCTTCTGGCTGGGCCTCTGGCTGAATCATTTGCCAGGCCTTGTCTGGGCCTATGGTGGGCCTGTGAGTAGGTCTTGGGCTAGGCCTGGGTCTGGGCCTGGGTCTAGGTCCAGATCTTAGGCTAGACTTGAAGTCTGAAGCCATGGCTGAGACAAAGCCTAATCCTAAATCTGGGTTTGAGATTATGCCTAGTTCTGGATTAGCTCTGGGCCTACATGTAAGACTGAGCCTAGGGCTGGGACGGGAGTATGGTCTGTTCCTGAGAGGGTTCTGGGTGGGAGGCTGGACCTGAGGCTGGGGCTGACGCTGCAAATTTTCTATAAGAGGAAGTTTCTGTTACAGCTGCAGAGGCCTTGTTTGTGATTAAGTCAGTAGATATCGGGAGTCATATCTAGACTTCTCTGATAAGGTCACTGAATTTATCTCAGTGACTGAGAATTTCTCATGGAAAAGCAAAGTCTTTCAGACTCAGTCTTCCATTTAAATCCTGAAATCTTGATAACTGAATTAGAATAACACTTCATCAAGAGGAGAATACAAGTGAAGGCATAGCTAGCTTTAGTTATGGCAAAGAGCCTTTTTATTTTTTTATTTTTTTAATTTATTTAAATTCAAGTTAATTAACATACAGTATTGTATTGGTTTCAGGAGTAGAACCCAGTGATTCATCACTTACATATAATACTTAGTGTTCATCCCAACAAGTGCCCTCCTTAATGCCCATCACCAATTTAGCCCATCTCCCCCACCTCCCCTCCAGCAACCCTCAGTTTTTTTTTTCTGTATTTAAGAGTTTCTTATGGTTTGCCTCCCTCTCTGTTTTATCTCAGTTTTTCTTCCGTTCCCCTCTGTTCATCTGATTTTTTTTAATTCCACATATGAGTGAAATCTTATGATATTCATCTTTCTCTTATTTCCCTTAGCATAATACCTTCTGGTTCCATCCATGTTGTTGCAAATGGCCAGATTTCATTTTTTTGATCATTGAGTAATATTCCACTGTATATATATATATATATATATATATATATATATATATATATACATATGCACCACATCTTTTTTATCCATTCATCAGTCAATGTGCATTTGGGCTCTTTCCATAATTTGGCTATTGCTGATAGTGCTATGATAAACATTGAGGTGCATGTGCCCCTTAGAATCAGCATTTTTGATTCCTTCAGATAAATACCCAGTAGTGCAATTACTGGGTCATAGGGTAGTTCTATTTTTAATATTCGGAGGAACCTCCATATTGTTTTCCACAGTGTCTATGCCAGTTTGCATTCCATCAGCAATGCAAGAGGGTTCCTCTTTCTCCACATCCTCGCCAACATCTGTTATTTCCTGAGTTGTTAATTTCAGCCATTCTGGCAGGGGTGAGGTGGTATCTCATTGTGGTTTCAATTTATATTATTCTGGTGAGTGATGTTGAGCATTTTTTTCACTTGTCTGTTAGCCATCTGGATGTCTTCTTTGGAAAAGCATCTATTCGTTTTTGTGGTGTTTAGTTTGATAAGTTCTTTACACATTTTGGATATTAACCCTTTATCTGATATGTCATTTGCAAATATCTTCTCTGTTATGACGAAGAGTCTTAACAATTGTTTGGCAGTGAGAAGGCACTCAGGTTCATTAGTTCTTTTAAATCCTAATTTTCAGTTATTCATAGTTTATGTTTTAAAGTGATCATTTATATCTTAATCAAACATGTTGCTTTTGGTTGTTATTGATATTGGTTTTGTAACTAAATGATTATTACAGTAACTGTCATTTCTAACATTATGTGGGTCTGTGATTCTATAAAAATGTCAGAGATACGTTAAGAACCACTCATTCAATTCCAGCTCTGCCTTTAACTTGATTTTGAACATGTTGGTTTCTCTTAAAACCTCCCTCGTGGCATCACAGCATTGCTTCCTGGAGTTGTGAGAAGTCTGTCAGCTGGTACAAAGTACAAAATCAACAAGCCATACTCTTTGAGTATCCATTCCCTTCATTCATAGGTGTCATCCATCCGCTACCAGGACTCACTATTGAAATTCTTCTCCTAGGGAACACAAGCTACTTTAAGCAACTTAGTGGTTTGAGTTGAACAAAACTGGTTGTGAATAATCTAGAGACTGTAGAACACCCCATGATAAATTGCTGAAGTACAAGCTACTATCTCAACTTGTACTTCTTTTCCTTCTTCTGCTTTGATCTTGGTTAGAGAAAATAACCATTATTGAGTTTCTATGATTTGTCTGACACTTGAAACTCATTTACTCACTTAATTTTCAGAATGGCCTGCAAAGAAGTGTTGTGATTCCTACTTAGCATGAGGAATATGAGCCTGAGAGAGATTAAATCACTTGCCTTTGGCTACGTAGGCTGGGATTTAAAGTTAATACCCTTAGACCCTATATAGGACTTCCTATTCTCTGATTCCTGGGGTGCTTATTATAGAAATGACAGTGCTCCCTGACTCATAATTAAGTTCTTGCCTTTGGTTTCTGATCCATATTAGGTTTCCTGACCCTGATTTCCCCTTCAATATTGTGACCTAACCTTTATCTGGAATCTGAGCCTCAGTCTGTGATTCACCATTAACTATTCTCTTGTGCGGTTCCTACAAGTGGAATTTTTAAGGTATGTAAGCATTGAATTAGTTTTGTTAAACTGAATAAAGGAAAACTCATTTAAAATGGAGTTGGAAGCCGGAAAGGAAACCTCTACCTCTCTTGCTCTTCAACTGCTGACTCCAACAGGATAAGACTATCCTTTGCATTTCCAAAGAGAACAAGCCTATCTTACTATTCCAGCAAGAGGAAGGAAGAATTTTTCCTTGCTGGACAAAAGCACAGCCAATAAGAAAATGCCACAACTTAGCGAATGAAACACAATTACTATTCTGAACTCTTGCTTTCCTTTAGTGGACTTTTTTTTTTCAAAGCAGCCCCTCCCAACTTCCTCCTTTTCTCTATAAAATAATGTTCTTCTCCTTAGATCTCCTGACTTGCCTATGGTTAGTCATAGCTTGCATGTCCCCAATTACAAGTCCTTTGCTGTTCCTAAACAAACCCATCTTGCTGGTAAAATAACTAGCTGTTTTAAGGTTGATAGTTTGGACTTACATAATGATGTAGAAATTAAGATATATGATATATAAACTAACAAAAAGAAATATAACAATTCTTGATTTTCACAAGACAGTGTGTGTGTGTGTGTCTGTGTGGTGTGTGTGTGTATGTGTGTGTGTGTGTGTGTTATTCAAGACAAATTACAAATCCCAAGGCAATTTCTTATCCTCATCCAGGATAATATGCTGTTGCCTATGCCAGTCTGTTTGCTTTTAAAGAATGCAAATTAATTTTAATATTGGACTATGGCATTTCCAAGGATGGAAAACCTGTTGTAAAAATGTCATATGATTCAAATTTCATTTGAATTCCACTTTGAATAGCATTGCCTGTGGCATCCCTTCATGTAGTAGCACAGATGGTAGAAAGGTGTTTATACATTCACATTTTTTATACTCCTTATCAGTTTCATTCATAATCTTTGGTACTGTCCATTGAGACAGTTGACATTATTGCGACACTAAGATATGTGTAGAAATATCCAACCTTTTCAGTTACCCGGAATAAACAAACCCAGGAAACTCAGGGTCATGAGAAAGTCATTAGTCATGACCTTGAGGAGTTAATGCAGCAAAGAAAATCAGGGAGAAAGATTTTGCCAACAGATTATTACTCAACATCATTTTTTTTGGTAAAAGAAAAATATTAAAAGGTAAAACAGAACGTCTTATTAGCACTACTCACTATTAATGTGCTTAGCATGACTAACATAGTGGTAAGATTGTCCTGGCCACCAGAGTCTCTAAGGGACTGTGCACATTCTGCAAGCAGTTAGTACTCAGTACCTCAGCCTCTGAAATTACACCAGGAAAGAAATGAGAGCTCTATTTTCTTTCACTATTTTTCATGAAATGCAACATCTGGACAGTGAACCTTTAAATTAACTTGACTAAGTGTTGGCTATTAAAAACAGAGTGCTAATGATGTAAAGGAAAAAATGATTGAAGATAAATATCACCAAGTCGTATTAAGGTAGCAGTGAAAGGGATTTTCCAGTCAGAGCTAGATTTACATATAATAAATTATCTAAATGTTAGCGTCTTATGAATTCTGTGGTGTTGGCAAAATAAAATAAGAAATTGATTCATACTAAAATTTCACAAGTCTTTGTCTTTCCTTCACGTAAGAGTCTTAAACTCTAATAAATGCAAATAACCTTGCCTGAAAGATGATGCCATCCAGTAACGGGCACAGAGCTTAAAGGACAACCAGAACAGGACCATATGAGTGAGCCCATGAGGCAGAGTCACCTCTTAAGTGCATATGTGCTGATTTGCTTTGGGGCTGCCTGTTTGTCACATTGACACGGATGGGTATCTGAAGGAAGGTTTTTCTAGGGTAGGGAGAGAGAGAGAGAGAGTTGGATCACCCAAAAGGAAATAATTCAGTGGGGCAGGTAGACCATAGCTGCACAAAATTATATGGAAAGCACTGATTTAAGCACAGAGACTTTAAAATTACACACTCTGGGAGCACCCAGGTGGCTAAGTCAGTTAAGCATCTGACTTTGGCTCAGGTTATGATCTTATGGTTCATGGGTTTGAGCCCTGCATTGGGCTTTGTGCTGACAGCTCAGAGCCTGGAGCCTGCTTTGAATTCTGTGTGTGTGTCTCTCTCTCCGTCCCTCCCCCACTTGTGCTGTATCCCTCTCTCTCTCTCAAAAATAAACATTAAAATAAATAAATAAATAAATAAATAAATAAATAAAAGTACACCCTCCTGGCCTCAAATCCTTCATCCATTTACCATTTGTGGAGACAAAATACATGACTGTGCTATGGCTTACTTTCTTCAGCTAAATTTCCTAGACGTATGGATAAGAGTAAAACGAGAACGAGTATCAGAAGAATGGTATAAAATTTAGCTATACAAAATTAGAAAATATTTAGCTCTTGGTAGCTAGTATTAATTCTATTATTATCATCATCACCTCCATTGTATAGTTGGAGTGTGGATTCTGGAGTTAGGCTAGTTAGGTTCAAATCCTTTCTCCTTCATTTACTAACTTTGTAACACTTGACAGGTTATTTATCCTTGATATGCCTTGATGTCCTCATCTGTAAAATGATAATTATTTCTACCTTGTGAAGTTGTTAGGAGAATTAAATAATTTAATTCAGGTGAAGCTCTTAGAATCATTAGATCTTGCAAATAGTAAACACTCCAAATGTTAGCTGATATTACATCTATATAATTTCAGAGTTTAAAAAAACTCTGAAGAGTGGCAATTTGAACATAAGAGAGGATACTTTCAGTATAGACTACTGGTTGCTGTTTAGACTATCTAAACTAACCTCAAGTGCCTCAAAGTTGGAACTACTTTTTTCTGGGGTTCTGTTATGCTTGCAGCAGTACTTACAGTGACAGCCTTTCTAAGTAGGAGGGAACCAAGGGGTCATCCAGGCCCACTGACACATGCACACTTTTTACAGCATCTCCAACAACACAAGGCATAGCCAATGATGGGTAACATCACTTCTCAAGGCAGCCCGTCCAATTTTCAGATACTCATAGGATAGAAAATTTGCTCTTGTCTAATCATCACCTCAGTTCCCTCCTAACCACTGGACAGTTATGTCCTAAAAAGCACCTCAGACTAAATCTAATTCCTCCTTCTTATGAAAAGTTTTGAATATTTGCAAATAGCATCCAAATCTACTCTTCTCCCCAATAGGCTAAGTTCCTCTTTCCTTGAAGCTAAGCTCCTTCCATTGTTGCTGGTGTAAGAGTAGCATGGAGTCCTTTGGAAGTCAAGTGAGAGGACGTCAAATTTCCATGTGCTTAACTTGGGGAGTTTATCAGATTCCTCTAATGGAGGAATCTGCCCATGAAGGTGGGAATGCTAATGCCCTGCTTTAGAGGCCACATTAAGGATTAAATGTATGAATATATGCATAACACTAGACACAACATAGGTGCTCAATAACAGCAGTAACTACCCTGATAGTTACTGTTTTATATAGCATGTTTCTCCTGCTATTCTAGGCCTTTTTTTAAGTTTATTTATTTATTTTGAGAGAGAGAGAGAGAGAGGGAGAGAGAGAATCCCAAGCAGGCCTGGACTGTCAGCACAGAGACCCAAGTGTGGCTCCAACTCAGGAACCGTGAGATCATGACCTGAGTTGAAACTAACAGTGGGATGTTTAACCGACTGAGCCACCCAGTTGCCCTTATTCTGGGCCTTTTTTGATGAAAGTGTTCAATGTACCAGCAGGTGGAAGAGAGTAAAATAATTATTCACCTTTTCTGTACTATTCCTAGATGTGAGCTACTGTTTTTTTTTGTTTGTTTGTTTAAGTTTATTCATTTATTATTTCAGAGAGAGAGAGAGAACAAGCAGGGGAGGGACAGAGAGAGAGGGAGACACAGAGTCTAAAGCAGGCTCCAGGCTCTGAGCTGTCAGTACATATCCTGATGTGGGGCTCAAACTCACTAACCACAAGATCATGACCTGAGCTGAAGTCGGACACTTAACCTACTGAGCCACCCAGGCGCTCCAATGTGATCTATCCTTAAATTTAGGACTCTCATAGATACATTTGAAACTACTTATAAGTAATAAATGTGGGGAAAGTTACAGAATGCTTATCATGTGTTGTTCACTGTGTTAACTGGGTATCAGGTACATCCTGTACTGTCTCCATTACAATAATACTATGAGGCAAAGTCCATTATTATCCCCATTTGTAAAAGAGAAAATTAGGCTTTAGTGATACTAAGAAATTTCTACAAGTTCACATAGCTAGGAAGTGGCAAAAGTAAAATTATAATTCAAGTCTTTCTCGCTTCCTTTTAAATCCTCTTTTATGTTACCTGTTCTTCACAATCAATGAGTTGATTGAACACACAATAGCAAGAATGATGTCACCTCCCCCCAAATCCCAAAATACAACTGGGAAAATGATAACAATACTAAAGTTAGGGGAAGTAGATGGAAGCAACGAGGTGTCCTCTGAATCTTAAAACAGAAGAACCCCCAAACTGCCAGTAATTACTCACCGAAAGTGTGAGGGGCTGATCTGAGAATCAGCAATTGCAAACTGGGGAGGGCGGAAGATTTTTACATTTTACATCTTGGCACAAGGGGTCCACGGTCAGGTGTGAGGTTGATTTAGAGTCTTACAAATTTTCAAAATTAATCAACTGAAGCTATCTTCTAGGATAAAGTCAAACGTTGATGGAAAACTAACTTCTGGACATAGAATCCAAACTGAAAAAACAGTGTCAACTGAAGTAAAGAAAAGAGAATTCCAAGTATTGTAACTTCAGGAAACATATGACAATTTTTTAAATTTACTTTATGAAAATACAGAATAGTAGGGTCTGGCTCGGGGATACTGGAAGACCTTCAGGGTCCAAAATGGTTCCATTCATGCTGTTACCTGCCATCTGCAGGGAGCTTAGCTGGGACTCTTACCAGAGGTCTTGATTCTTCTCCTTGAGGGGACTATCATCACGACTTCTTGTACTTTCTCAAGCCTGAGAAGAAGTCCAAGAAGACTTAAGAAGAAGAAAGTAGAAAGCAAAAGCTGTTAGTTCTCATAAGTCCTGGGCTCCGAAATCCCCAGAAATCACTTCTGCTACATTCTACTGATTAAAGCAGTCATAAGACCAACCCAGATTCAAGGTGTGGGAAAATAAACTCCACCTCTCAAAAGAAGAGTGGCACATATGTCCAGCAAGAAAAGAATCTATGGAGGCCATTTTGGGGGACTATCTAGCATGCAGGTTTATACCACAAACAAAGAATGAAAGTGTATCCAGTTGTTGATATAACTACACTGAAACAAACTATTCCAACATAGATTATACATCTTTAGTAGGTATATTCTAAGGACAAAAATAACTGCAAAATGAAATTTGTATCTTAAAATTATTTTAGAAATCATATCATCTGTGGTAATGTTAATATTGACATTCTGAGATTATTATGTAAGTTAGAAAAAGTAAATGAGGAAATTACATGGTTATTGTAAATTTATCATTCCTCATTATTGAGAATCGGGATTCTCAGCATGGGAAAAAGAAGACAGAATAAACTCATGATGTATTTTATCTTATTTTTTCTTTATAATGTATTTTATCTAAAAAAAAATGCTATCCACTAAAATTCCTAGACAAATAATCAATCTAGAAGAAACACACAATTACCACTCAAATTGAAATATTATGTCTCACTAAAAAGAATGAGAGTTCTTAATAAATGGCTGATTTTACTAATAAGAAGTGTTCAAGATGGCGTACCAAATGGTAAGGAAACTATCAAAAACACCAAAACAGTCATACCAAAATACTTAGAAGCCTACTTGAAGAATTTCTCAGTGGCCAAATAGGAAACAATTTAACCATTAGCCAAGATATAACTACAATAAGTTTAAACATATCACAAAGTTTAAATACATGAGTTTAATACTATTGGTGTATATATACATATATATATATATATATGTATATATATGTATATGTATATATGTATATATGTATATGTATATATATGTATATGTATATATGTATATATATGTGTGTGTGTGTGTATATATATATATATATATATATATATATATATAAGCTACATCAGGGAGACATTAGGAGTTCATTTTACTATTGTTTAATTATTAGGATTTACTTTTTGGTCCAAAATAAAAAGTTAAAAATTTCAGGATAATTTAAAAACCAATACTCAATGTCCTTTCATTATTATTTATAGATCATAGAATTGTGAACAAAATTTCCTAAACATTCTTAGATATACAAATAGTTTTAAATATCATCACAAGGAAGAAAAATTTCTTAAAAATGAAGTAATTTTGAATCGTGTAAGACCAGATAACAAACCACATATGTTCATTCTTTCTGAAAAATTTTGAGTAATACTTGCTAAAAATATAAATGACTGTTTCCCAATAAAACCATTTCAATTGTATAAACAAGATACATCCACAGTCACCAATTTGGTGGTTATTCAGGATTCTGGTAAAATAAATGATCATTTCTCTTTTAAGCATATCACAATTACTGAATGAAACAAAAATAAAATTATGATCCCCTTTTCTACCCATACTCTACATAATCAATAGCTGCCTAAATTACAAACTCTTTTCATTCCGTTTCCAAGGTATTCAATCACTTCACATTTTTGTTTGATGATATGACATTATAGAAATTATTTAGCCCTTTGTTTTATTTATCTAAATTTTAAGACATGTTATTTATGACTTCTAATGTCCTTAAACTCACATAAACCCTGCAGGTATCATTTTATGGCCTTCAACCTCATTGCTGTACGAAAGCTTGGTGTGCTGTCCAAAAATGCAAAAAAGCAGTGATGAAAAAAATTAGAGGTTTTATGAATAATGCTCTTCCTAGTTATTAGACATTTAGAATGGATATTTCTTTCCACCTCATTGAATTTGTATCATAATTCTCTAAATAACAAGAGATATTATAAATATAATACAATATTCTAACAAAATAAAATACTTGAAGTCAGGAGTATTTCAAAATACTTGAGGTCAGTCTAGTAGAAATTATTTACATAATGCTGATTTGAAAATAAATTATGCTTTTGACTCTTATTTGAATCTATATGTGACGTGGATATGAAAATTTTATATTTATTGATAACTGAGCACAGTTTTGTAACTGTGTACAATAGTAACTGACTAAACTGGAGTGCACTGGAACTGAGTTTGAAAATAACAGTCAGGGATCTCCACAATTCCTTTTCAAGTCACCTTGTAGGGATTGAGAAGGAAAGATTTCAAGCAGCTGCCTGTGATCGACTTCCTTCCTGTTTGGGGGAGTAGAGAGGCACCTCAGAAGGAATAAAGCTGGTCTAAATTTGTAAACATGGTCTAAATTTGGACCTCCTCAAAAACAGATTAATGATATTCACTAGAGAGTCCTAATCTATGAAATAATGAAATTTTTTTAGCAGAATATCCATGGTTTATGATTGATATATTGATGAATAAAGCTAGAATTTGGCTTTATGAAGCACGGCTTCCTATGTCACATAAGCTGTAAGTATCTGACATAAAACATCGATCAAAATCTAAACACTAGAGTGTTCTGCAAGCTTTCTTAGATACCTTGTCTATTATTTTGGATCAGAGAGCTTGTCCAATGAGAGAAAGATGGACCTGGGAAAGTGTTCATGAAGTTCGAGAGCTCTCCTTGATATGCCTATGCCTCTTGATGGCCCATAACCTTGAAAATGTTAGTAAACCTTGAAACTGGATATATTTTATTTATTTATTTATTTATTTATTTATTTACTACTTACTTATTTACTTATTTGAGTTGAGCTGTTTATTCGTGTCAGACTATTTTAACATTATCTTGAAGTATTTAAACACTGTCTAAATTAAATCATGGGATTTCCTAATGACTATTCTGTGCTGTGATTGAGAAAGAGTAATGGATACTAAAGCTCTGAGTAGTTATAAGACCAAAAAAGAAATCTTTCTTTTTGTAAGTGATTATAAACAATAATTAGTAAAAGATTAGAAACCGTTTCTAAGAAATATGAATGTTACTGATATTTGCACCTACATGGATAAATAAAAAAAAACTATAAGTATATTTTACGCTGGATATTTTGTCTGTGACCTCTGCAAAGGAAACCAGTTACAAAATAAGATTGCTTGCTATAATTGATAATGGAGTAGATATTTCTATATATTGGCACTTAACATTTGGAGGCTGCATCCTGGAGATCATTTGAAAAGGAACAGACATTCAAAGTGATTTCCTCACTTCAAAAGGGACATAAAAATTTGCAGGAATTTGGAAAGAACAGCTTGAGAGATCTGCAGATTATGCTGATCTCAAGCCTCTTTTTATGTACCTTGAGAAACGATGTTGTACACAGCCGAGGTATGACATTCTCTCTTACTGGATGCCATCATGAAGATGATACCAATATTTCTAAAATATGTTTCTTTACTAACAGGATATCTTTAAAATCTCAAAAGGAGGTTTGAAGATAATATCAACTTTCCCTGTATTGGTAACATCGGACTCGACTTAAGCTCAGAGACTAGACCTAAAGCAATAGATAAGAATGAAATTTTCTGGGGGGGAAAGAATGAAAAAGAAAAGGGAGCCAAGAACACCAATATTTAAAAGGTGGCTAAAATACAAGGGCCAGAGCTTGCAGAGCAGTAAAAGATAGTAGGACAAAGTGCGTCAAATTAACGATTTAATTATTGAGTAAATTTTGCTTCCTGTCTTTGTTTAATTCTCCCTAAAGTAACCCTTTGGGGAAAAGTCCTCATTGAGAAACCTTAAATGGTTCCATGTATCCTGCACTGCAAGCCGAACAGAACTGTGCATGTGTATGGTGTCTCCACTACCAGAGGGTTGTTACTGATCACCTTCCTTGTAATTGAACACTTTCACAGTAATTGCTCCCTCACTGGGTTAGCCTGCAAATGTCTACCTTCTGGGCCTCTGCCTTTGCACCTCAACTTCTTGCTCTGTGGCGCTGCTCACTCCCATGCCAGCCCTCAGCAGGATGAACATCACCTGCACATAATTTCCTAACCTACCAAGACAAAATTCAGACCTCTTTTCTATGCACTTTTAGTAATTTGGGCACATCTCCGTTTTTGCCCTGACCATGTTATGCATATCTGTTTATACATCTGTTTTTCCTATTAAGATCACGAGCTAACTGAAGGAAGGGGTGAGCTAATTTAATGAGGGGAACATTTGCTGTTCAGAGCTTAACCAATGACATAATTTCTGGCTTATGCTGGGCATTCGATAAATATTTGTTGAATATTTATTGAATTTGTAGAGTAAGTATATTTGTTATAGAAGGGGTAAGCTGTCACATAACTCTGTTTACATGATATGATTTTGATTTTGATTTTGAATGTGTTTAGAACTCATGACACATCTTAGTTTATTTTGTCTCATCAATCTCTGAGTATAGACAAAAATTTAATGGAAAACATGACAGAGGAACAAAACAATTGAATTATTGATGTAATGAGCTTTACTTTTTGATTAAATGTATTACAAATGTATATATTTATCTCTGTATATAACAAATTTATATGTGTATGTCCAGACTTTCTCCAGGTCCACTAATTTGGGAGCACAAATAGAATCACAGAAGCCGGTGCTTTGTCTTGTTTATGCTCCACTTACTCAGCATGTCTGAAATCCCACCCAGGTGTGTATTTATGTAAGGCCCCTGGGATATGTCTCATTTAGTTTCATAAGTATGCTCATGTTCCCTTCTTCTCTCCTGACAGATTCTTTCTCATGGCATCTTCCTGGCATTGCTGAACACAGATCTAACTAACCACTTTGCTCCTGATGGGTACTTCCATGTAGATCTGTCATCATTAGTTCTAATGGAAACCACCATCATTGCTGATGGATGTTATTTTATAACTCAAGTTTCAAAATAGTTTGATGTTCCAAGTTTACACGTGAGAGAATCTTTATTTTTACCTTCTATTATATGGAGGTTTTGGGTAATGTGGGTGGGTGTTGGGGGTGTGTGGCTCACAAAGCTGTGCTGCTTGGGCCCCTATGTTTTACAAAGATTCTAATGAAACAACTTTTTTTTCAATTAACTTATATCTACTTTTCTCCCCAGAATTCAAACATGACTATGTGGGACTTAAGCCAAAAAAAATAATCCTAAGTGACCCACATTGTGTTGTACCCAGAATCACCCATGTCCCATGACAAAGGCCTTGTCCTGAAAACAATTGGCTGAATGCACCTGTTTTGCACCGATGATGAATTCTTCCCCTGTGGACCTGTTCATACACACATATGTGCACACAGTGCATGCTGCCCTGCCCCATGATTCACCAAGCACTAGTCTTTATCCAAGTTGTGGACAAATTAAAGCTAAAATTGAAGTAATAGTTTCTAATACACACATTATAGCTCTTGTAGGATGCATCGATTTTGTAACACACCAAAATATTTACTACTTAGTTTTTGTTCCGTTGGAAACCACAGGAAGTGGGTAAAATGTAATACATGCAAGGCGGAAACAGCCCTGTTTCAGCAACTACTATTAAGTTTAAGAATGAATGCCCTCATCCTTTCCCCCATGATAATAACTTTAAAGTCTGTCACAAGTTAACTTGGGTGGAGACTTTTAAAACATGCCCTTTGTTATATTTTAACTTAGTACACTACACTTTGAATGGAGAGCTATGAAATTAGCTCTCATTAAATTAATTTCAAACTCTTTGTATTCTTAGAAGTTAAATCTCAAATGAAGAAAACTACATTTTTAGGAAGAAAAAATTTTAAATCTCCCTTCCCATTATCAGTGTTTTCTTATTGAAAATAATGTTTCATAATAGGTTATAAACAACTTTTCCAAAATACCTTAGTGGATTGAAATTTGGGGTAATCACTTGGACTTCTTAACAGAGATTGTCATGAAGAGTTTGTGTTTCTTTGGAACCAGATCTAAGTTTCGAAGCTGATTCTGACCCCTGCCTTGCTCAATTTCTCAAAGCATGTTTCCCCAACAGTACATTGGAGATAATAATACAACCTAAATGGCGAGACTCTTGAGGAATCTAATGAGTTACTAAGACACAGCCAATAATTTTTTTACATGGCATTCCTTGTTCTTTTTCTTTATGTGACATATATACACACATCAGTATAACATTATGTATTTCAAGTATTCATTTGCACATATATAATGTGACATGACAAACTAATTTACTCTCTTTAGGGATCAAATCAAATCAACATATTCACAGCTAGAGGTTATAAATCTAATTATATGTTATATAGAATAAGAGAAAATTTGGTATTTGAATTTTTTTTCAACGTTTTTTATTTATTTTTGGGACAGAGAGAGACAGAGCATGAACGGGGGAGGGGCAGAGAGAGAGGGAGACACAGAATCGGAAACAGGCTCCAGGCTCCGAGCCATCAGCCCAGAGCCTGACGCGGGGCTCGAACTCACGGACCGCGAGATCGTGACCTAGCTGAAGTCGGACGCTTAACCAACTGCGCCACCCAGGCACCCCAGAAAATTTGGTATTTGAATACATTATTACTTTCAACATAAAGTTATCAAAAAATAAATTTTCTAATAAAATATTGTCCATATTATTAAAATTTAGAGAAAATATGGATATGACTTATTGATTCTGTCTGAGAATCTCACTAAAACATAATCACAGGGTTCTAGGTCATAGGACTTCACATTGCATTGCTAAAGAAGCCAGCTACCTATAAATGTTATACACCTGATCATGATGTACAGAAATTTCTATTCTGACAGGTTACACATTCTTAAGTTTATTGTATCATCTGAAAATATTATCTGTGAATTCCATACCATATGGTTAAATTCAAGATTTTATATGCGTCCAATATTCTGCATGTGTAAATAAAATGTCTGACTCCAGAGCCTATTCTAGAACTCATTCTCACATCATCCTGGAGTTGTCTTCCTTAGAGCTATGTTACAAGATGACTCTGGGACTAAACCATGTGATAAATTATAACTTAAACATCCTTAGAGAGAATCTAAAGATGGTTTCTGAAGTGCAACCCTACCACTTACTAGCTATGTGACCATTAAACTCTCTGTGCCTTGGTTTCTTCATCTGTAACTTTCATAGGGTTTGGCAACAGTTGAATGAATTAAATGTATAAAGTGCTAGAGCAACTGTGCCTGGTACATTTTAAGTGCTACCTGTGTTTGTTATTACTATTATTGTGTTGATGGTTTACTATGGGATTTGATGACTCAGTCATGAACAATCTCATTTTTTTTCCACCCAGGGTTGAATAATAGATTACTCTCACGGGAATCCATAGCAAATAGAGATCAAAGCACCTGATTTGTTACTGGTAAGCCTGGGCTGCAAAATGAGCTTGAGTTGAAAACTAAAAATTATAAATAACTTAAATGTCAGCAATGAAGTATTGACTAAAGCAATACAGCTATATCCATACAATAGATTACCATATAGTGACCAAGAGCTATACACTAGAAGTAGGTTTATTAGCATAAAAGACTTACTGTCTTTTGACAATTGAATTTTTCAATTCTATTTGGACTTGAGACAATAATTTCTTTTAGGAACAATTTCACATTTGTTTGAAAGAGTTCTTTGCTAAGACCACTGGTCTACTCAAATATTTTTGGTACCAAAATCTCTAAGTGGGGCAAAATTACCATTCATAAAGTATGGAGTGGGACCCAGAATGAGGAAAGTATGGAGACTAGCAAAAGGCAGGACAATGGGCAGGGGATGCTATTTGCTTTCAGAAAAATTATTGGTTTTGTTGGGTTTTTTTAAATTACTTTTTGTTGAAAATTATTGCAGAGGTTATGTTTAAAACCAAAACTCGTGCAAGGGAAAACAGAGAAAGCATGAATAAACGCACAGGCTGGAGTCAAATGATGGTCAATATGAAAGAAGCCCTTAAGAATATTTAGAAGCTATGAGTGGGAATTTAAACCACTTATGATATATAGTTATATTATCCTGTGAAGCTTATTAATTCTAATGGAAAAAAGTTTCTGCTTTAGTAATGGCCTAGTAATTCCTATTGATCCACACTTCCTGCAAGGGGCATCTCTAAACTCTGGGAATATATAAACAACCAACTACATAAAGATACTACAGACTGAACAAAACAAAGCAAGGAGGGGGATCCATACCTGGCAGAAGGAAAAGGCACTGAGTGACATTCACAGTTACATTTTTAAGTAATCAGGCCAGGCTGGTTTGCTAAAATATAGAAATGAACCTACAGTCTATCTGGCATGAGAAAGCAAAGAATGAGTCCAGAGTAAACTCAGCAACTGGAAAGTGAAGGGGGAAGAACCCTGGAGAAGAGAGAGTTACAGCAGGGAACTGCACATCTGGTATATAAATTCTATTCAAGTCTCTAGCTGACCTCTGAACTATGGATGTGCTGGAAAGACTCTAAACAGCTCAGTTAAGGCTAAAATAAGTGAAATGAGATTGCAGGGCTTGGAGTTTGAGTTCAGCCATGAAACAAAATATTTGTACTTTTCCATGGAACATAATAGAATCCAGAGACTCCACAATATATTATTCAAAATGTCCAGAACATAATCCAAATTTATTAGATATGAAAAAGCAGGAATTTGTGGCCCATACTTAAGATAAAATGCAATCAATGAGCATAAATGTTGATATGACCCACCTTGTGAACTAGCAGACACAGATTTTAAGCATCAATTAGAACTATGTTCAAAGGTATGGAGGAAAATATAAGGGATGTGGCAATGGCATCTGGCGCATGTGTTTGTATATATACACTCTATTCTTTATATAAGACAGCAGTACTTATAAAAGCAGTGATGACAGAAAGTAGTCCAATCATGTACACTAAAAACGAGCATTGAATTCAATTTTAAGGACATTGATTCATAATAAACAACCATATAAAATATACCTTGCTAAGTTCTAGAAGGGCAATAAAAAATTAGATGTGGTTCTTCTAGTCACAGACCTTAGAGTTCACTTGAATCTAAACAACTATGCTATAAGTGCAAAAATAATTCATTTATTTCCAGATCTGCGGAGGAGATGATCTAAAGGAAGGCTTTCAGAAGGAGTGACAGATGACATGGGCCTTAAAAAATGCATAAAATTTTTTGTACTTGGGCATGATGGGACAGGGGTGAGCATCCAGCTGTGCACAGTGAAGAAAGTTCTGCATATAGAAGTGAGGTAACCATCTTCGGCTGGAGAGTATAGTTTGTGAAACTGGCAGTGGGAGATAACATATGATAATATTGGTGGGCCCAGATAGTGAAATGCTGGACCAAATAGCTTAGACAGGATTCTAAAACCAATAAGGAACCAATCAAAAGACAAGATACCAAAGCCCAACATCATTTCCTTTGAAAACTACAAACCCAGAAAGAATTTCCATTATTCTTTGTTTATAATTCTTACAATCACCTAGTACAAAAAGTAAATGGAATAGCTCTTATAGTTTTAGTGCAGGTCTCTTGTCTGCTGAGGATAAAGCTACCAGGTGACAGACTTGGCAAGAAAAGAATTAAGAATTATGCTATGAAATTACATAACATTTTGGTTACAAGACATACCTAAGAGTTTGTGGTTCTATAAAATATTTCATTGCCCTAATTAAAAGAGTCCCTATCTCTTGGGTAAGGGTAGGGAAAATTTATTTCCAATTTTGCAAATTAAAACCCATGCATAAAAAGCAAATTACAATTACGTTAGATGTTTCTAAGTTTGCAGAAATAAGTAAACACTTCTTTCCTAAGGCTCTTTTGTGGCCTTTTCTGATGAGGATATTCAGGAGATTATGTTTCAGTTTATTATCAGGCAGGTATAAAATCACACTAAAATTTCAAAAATATTGACCACAAAGGCAAGGCATGAAAAAAATATCTTAAAGCCTAATAATAAGTAAGAAAATAAATCCTTTGTGAGTAATGCATTTTTATAATATCTCATTTGTTTGAATTATGTAAGCACTAACTGGGGATATTTTGGGTTTTTGTACTGTCAGAATATATCACCAGAGTATAGGACAGAAAGGGCAATAGAATTTTGTCTTTGTACTCATAACACCTATTTTATCCTTCGTGTTACAACTAATCATTTTTCTAATATAACTTATTGTCAAGTTAGCTAACATACAGTGTATACAGTGTGCTCTTGGCTTCAGGAGTAGATTCCTATGATTCATTGCTTACATACAACAACACCCAGTGCTCATCCCAACAAGTGCTCTTCTCAATGCCCATCACCCATTTCTGCCCCCCTTCCCATCAACCCTCAGTTTGTTCTCTGTATTTAAGAGTCTCTCAGGGTTTACCTCTCTCTCTATTTGAAACTATTTTTTCCCCTTCTCTTCCCCCAGGGTCTACTGTTGAGTTTCTCAAATTCCACACATGAGTGAAAACATATGATATCTGTCTTTGTCTGACTGACTTATTTTACTTAGCATAAATACAGCTAATGACTTTAAGGAAATGAGCATAGACATGTGGCCATGGACACATTTTGTTACATGTAAGTGAATTGTTATGTGATACTTATTTGATTTTAAAAAGCTAATGTAGCATCCATTTAGTTTTTCCTATATTTGTTTTGTGGCATAGAGGGATGCCTGGATAATCTATATGAATATGCGCATAAATATTTCTTACATTTTACAATTTCATAAAGTGCACTTTGTTTAGAACACTTCCTTCAGTGGTCTTATGTGATGTTCTATGAACATGAAAACAAGGCTCATTCCAGATGTAAGTCACTGTCTTTAAGATACAGTCGTCCAAAAGTATTTACCTTTGTTTTGTTTTGCTTTGTTTTATTTTGTCGTGCTTTGGGTTTTCTGATAGACACTTTGTGTTCCATAGCTCTGAGATTTTTGCAAATCTTCTTCTCTCTCTTTGTGTACTTTGGTAAAATCATTTATACCTAAATTCCCTGAGAGACAAGCTCAAACATGTCTCTCTTTTTGTCGAACCATCTCTTTAGGCTCCACTTAATTCGATTCTTTGCACTAAAAACCATGAAACAAAATAGGACTTATAATTACAACTTGACTCCAACTCATGAGCAATACAAAGAAATACATAGAGACATCCTTGAACTCATTACATTGCTTTCTTGCTTGTTGCTATGGTTGACTTTAAATTTTGTTCAAGACCACAATTTCTAACAATAATCTCTAATAGTGTCTGCTTAATCTGTTACTCAGTTTTCACATTAAGTTATAAGATCAAATGAATAAGAATAACGTAGAGAATGTTGCCAACATATTTTTTTTTCACAATCTGGTGATGATTAAATGCAGACTACTTGCTGCTTTATCTACCTTCTATTTCTTTTACACTGGTTGAGAAAGTCTTATAACATCTAGGGTTTTGGATTTATATGCTCAAGCACTAGACAATGCCAGTCCAGTTCCTTTCAATTCTTAGGTGAAGAAACCAATAAATACTTCCCATCCTCTTCTTTTCACAGACTCTGGGCACAGCATGTCTTTAAAAGAGTGTCAAGTCTTTGCTTCTCTGATTTACGTCTATGAGTTAAATCAAATTCTAATTGGCCTACATCTGCACATGCAAAACAGTGTGTTACACAAGCATCTCACTTTTCCCTGAATGGAAACATCAGTCCATGACTTCATCTTCTAAAGGATGTCAGGGATTTGAATTGGTGCCTCAGCTTGCTCATCAACATCTCCCTGAAGTGATCTCCCATAAGGAAGTAGAAGACAGGGTTGACGGTGCTGTTCAGAAAGGCCAAAGGCCGAGTCACAATGTATAAGGAGTTGATGGTGGCCTGAGCACAGCGGGACTGCTTCCACTTTCCCAGGCGTGAAGCAATCCTCACATTCCGCATGATGTGGTAGGGAGTAAAAAGCACGGAGAAGATCACAACTGCCATGATGACTAACGTGAGGGGCTTTTCAAGGGGCAAAGCAGTAGCAAGCTGTATGCTCCTCTGCTTTAAGAACAGAGCAATCTTGAAATAAAAGAAGCACATCACCAAAAGAGGAATGAGGAATCCCAAGAAGGTTAGACACATGCTATAAATGAGGTTGTATTTGGGGTCTCCAGAGCTTGCATAATCAATACAGTCGGTGCCATTGACAGCTATATTTGGATGTATAAGAGAAAGTATGGGCAGGAGCTCTAGGGTTACTAAAACCCAAATACCCAAAGAGATTAAAACAGCGAACTCTTTCTTTTGCAGAAAGTGTTCTCGGAAAGGATGCTTCATGAGCAGGTATCGATCAACGCTGATAAAAGTCAGAAAAAGGATGCTCGTGTAGAGGTTGGCATGAAGCACATATCGGTTGCTTATGCAGAGCACATCCCCATACGTCCACTTTCCTTGAGAATAACTTCTTATCAGCATGGGGAGGGTGCACAAAAAAGCCAAGTCTGAGATAGAGAGGTTAAAGAGATAAATGTTACTGCTATTCCAGTTCTTCAGACAGAAGAGGTAGCCAAACACAACAGTTGTATTTGCAAGGACTCCCACAACAAACTCGATCCCATAAAAAATGGAAAGGTAGTACTTTTCCAGGGAAATCTCTGCTGCCAGCCAATTTTGGCAAGTTTCATTCCATGCCTAAGGAAGAGAGAGAAAAGAGAAGGTTGAAACACCAGCTTATGCCTAATGACAAAACTGCACGTAAGTAATAATAATTTAAAAAAACACTTAAAACTTGAACTATGAAAGGTTAGTAAGGAGTGCACATACATACATATTCATATACAGATATATCATTAATATATTATTTTAACAAATATTTATTAAGTGCCTTTGAACTATGCGCTAGGCACTGGGGATAATAGCAGTGAGTCAAACAAAGTTCCTAATCTCAAACAATTTATATTCTCTTGGGAAGAACCAGGATGCAAATAAATGCATGTCTTATAATGGTAAAAAATGTCCCAGACATAAGGGGAAGCATGTGCAAATGCCCAGAGGTGAAAACACACGTAGAGGACTTGACAAATAGCAAAGAGGCCAAGAAATGGTGCAGTGAAATAAGTGGAGCATCTAGTTCATTTTTCTGCTTCCAGCACCTCCCATGGTCCCCAGCATATCACAGTTGTTCACCCAATTCTGCTAAGTTAAATACAATTGAACCACAACCTAGGAGAGGAAACAGGGATTCTTATAACTCCAGTCCTGCTATTTTAATAGATTTTACTGTGTTTCCATATTGTCAAAGAATTGTGGTTATTTCACTCAGTTTGTAAAATATAATTCCAGTTTTAAAACATGATTTAAAAAAATTAAAATATGGTGCTTCCATTCTTAGTAATAATAGTAACGGTGGCCACTACTTGCTGAGAGCCTGTAGGATATCTAAGCAACATCCTTGAAGTCGTCTGTAGCTTGTCTCCAATAACAAGTAAGCTACCAAGTCTTGCCTATAGTGTTTGGATATTTCTTGACTCCATTACCATTGCTCCATCTCCTTCATCACCATTCTAGTCCAGGTCACCATCATCTTTATCTTGGCCTGTACTGTATCTTCTAGGGTCTCCTCACATCCTCTCTGGCTCCCTTTCAACCTACCTTTGGCTTGAAAGCATGACAATCTTGAAAACTACAACCATGATTCTGATTCTTCTCAGCCAAAAGACTTAAGTGACTTTCCTCTGTCTAGGAAATAAATTCCAAATCTGTAACGACACGCATGACCTGGCTCCTGTAGGCCACTTCAGCCTCACCTCGCCTGACCCCCCTCCTTACTTATCTTCTTCCTGTTCTTTGATTGCACAGAGAACTTCCCAATTCTCAGTTCACTGAAACCCATCTCACTGACCTTTTCCCCCTGTGACCTTGCCCCATCACAAACACTGCCTTCTATCTGCACGTCCTTTCAGACTTCAGTTCAAGTGTGGATTTCCCAAGAGAGGCTGTCTGACCCACCCATCTTAACTTCAGCCCCCCATTCTATGTTCTCATTATAAACAAAGTTTCTTCAAATTTCTCACAACTTGATCACACTCAGAGTTTATCTTCTACCTCTGGCATAGTGACTGCCAGATAGGGAGATGGTATGTAAATGCTTGCTGCGTGGAAATGAAGATAAACATTTGATAGTTTAAAAAAAACATTTTTTACAAATATTTCCTCTAAGGTCAGAGAAGCAGTAAATCCAGCAAATTAAGCCCATTGCTCTATTTCACTCTAAAAGTTGACACTACACATGGGGTGCCTGGGTGGCTCAGTCGGTTAAGCATCCGACATTAGCTCAGGTCATGATCTCACAGTTCCTGAGTTCGAGCCCCGTGTCGGACTCTGTGCTGACAGCTCAGAGCCTGGAGCCTGCTTCAGATTCTGTGTCTCCCTCTCTCTCTGCCCCTCCCCCGCTTGTGCTCTGTTTCTGAAAAATAAACAAATGTTAAAAAATTTTTTAAGTTGACACTACACGTAAAATGACTAATATTTAAAACAGGCAATTGTGGTAGTTAGGTTGCTTTGTTTAGACACACATTTGTGGAAGGTAAGATTTCATATATATCTTCCAGAATCAATTTTTTAAATTAAGGTCAATTTAAAAATTATGAATTTACCTCTGACATTAATAAACATCAGAAAGTCTAGGAAATGTACCAAAGTATTAAGAGTTCTATCCCTAGGGATGAGATACCAGATAACTTTTTAATGTTGATTTATTTTTGAGAGAGATAGAGAGAAGGGGAGGGGCAGAGAGAGGGAGACAGAATCCAAAGCAAGCCCCATGTTGACAGCAGAGTCCAATTTGGGGCTCAGACACATGAACCATGAGATCATGACCTGAGCCAAAGTCTGGTGCTTAACTGACTGAGCCACTCAGGTGCCCCAATACCAGATAATTATTAATGTAATATATAGAGTATATATAATTAATTATACTATATATATTAATATATATAATTATACTATATATATTATTAATGTAATATTTAGTATATATAGTATATATATAATGTAATATATATAGTATATATATAGTATATAATATATATATATATATATATATATATATATATATATATAGTATATAATAGAGTCAGTTTATCTGGACTTTCTATTTGTTTCCCCAAATCAACATGTATTTGATATTATTAGGATTTCCAGAAATACAGCAACAAAATTAATGGTCTTTTAAAGATATATATAGGCTTTATTTTATAGGTCAGTGGCAATTTGCCACTATTATTTTTAACTCTATTCCCTGATGCTTTCAGCTCCATGACTTCTGGAAGTACATTCTTCCCTGCTTTCTATGACATGGCAGTCTTCTCACTATCCTCCTTTCTCTCTTTGTGGACTATTTGCCCAAGCTTCAAATGTTGGAGCTCCTCAGAGCTCAGATCTGGGCAACTTCGTTATTGGGGAGTGCTCAAAAAAGCAGGTGCACACCCTCAAAGGTATAGTAAGACAATAGAAAGTTTCCTTAAGACTCAGTTGTTCCACTTTGAATTTCCACTTTTTCTAGTTCTTTTTCTAGTCCTCTCTCTTATTTTTCTGACTACTCAGTTCTTAAAATGCATGGGCTGACGTCAGTAGCTTCTGTGCCGCAGGAAGGTTTGACTGCTATTGCAGAAAAAGACAGCCATGAAGACGTGCATTACTGCATGTGCCTGATTCCCAATAACTAGCACTGGGGCAAGTCAGGGGCCGTGCTGACGCCATGGAGAAGGCTTCTTCTGCTTCAAGCTGTCCCATGGGAATGGAGATTCAGGGAAGTAGCAGAGATACAGCACATCAGAACTGGAATAAGGAAACTGAATGACTAGTCACCTTTGTCTTGCTTCTCAGAGCAGTTGCTTTATATTTTTAGTTTTATTTTAAAAATAACTTTGAAAAATGAATGTTATTCCGTAACACTAAGAAGGTACAGGTAGGCAAAAAGAAGGAATGAAAATTAATTGTCTGTAAACCAACTAGTCCTCATATCTGGATACCTGTTTACAGTTTAATATTTATTTGAATTTATTTTTTATAGAAATGAGATTATCCTCTTTATGATATTTTATAATCTGCTTTTTGGTACTTTATTTCATTCTTAAAGTAATTTTCTTAAGTTCTTAATAAATGGTGGTTCATGAAGGTCAGGCTGTCTTTTATTTGCAAGCCAGTTTAAGTCTCATTGAGACCCATAATTTTCTGGGTGCTAGAGTCCAAATTAGATGATGTTTATAGTCTAATGTGTTTTAGTGTGGCCATTATAATTCTACAAATTGATGAAGTAAGCTGATCCTTTAAGGAAAATTCTCAGTTGAAGGCATATTCCTTCATGAAAAATTAATATTCTCTGTTCCACTTTCTCGTGGTTGTGTTTTTAATTTTTAGGAAATAGAAATCATGATAAATAGGTTTTAACTGTTTGGGGTGAATTATTTATTTATTTTAGCTATTGGTAATTGAAATGAAATCTTTAATTATATATCCAAACATATATCTAAACCTGTTAGAATTATTAAATTACAAGCAATAGTCAATACACACATAAGCAGATAAGTAGTACTCATTTTTAATTTGGATTAATGTTTCTTTCACCTTAATTGTATTCAGTCTTTTAAAAATGTACACTATTGAAGCTTAAATTTAAAAATATATTTGACAGCTTATTAGCATTTAAATTGTTTTTTACAATCATTATAATTAAACAAAGATTACTTATGCATTTTAAACCTTAACTGCTTCTTTAAGGCAAATTTACATGGCAGTATGAGTCTTTTTTAACAAATTGCTGTTTTCAGTAATAAACAACTTGAATGAAAAAATATATATTCACACTGAAAAGATACAATCACTTAATATTGATAACTTCTTTTTTTATATATTCCAGAATTTATACTATAAGTCAAGGTATTAAAAGGTAAAGTACCAAATTATGTTTATGAATTAAAAAAAACTCACCTATTATAAAAAGTTCTGGAAGGTAAAATAGCAATGGCTTCTGCAATTTGTCATTTTTCCTTAGTGAATTACTTTCTTGAAAAATTGTAACTTTTGCAACCGTAATTGTAATTTTAACATAAATGCTAAATTTAATCTTTAGAATAACTTAAGATTCCCTCTAACATATTATTTTCTAAACGTGAAATATTACATGTGGTTGATTTTGTCATACAATTTAGAAACTTTACATTTTTTCTGTAAGTAGTTACATTTAAGCAAATCTGATTACTCTTTTTTGTTGAAATACGTTACCAAGACATTAGCAAATGTAATAAACCTCTTTAAATAAATTAAGTATCTGGCAATTAAAAAAAGACATTCAATTTAGTGAAAAATAAATGTAGGAGAAAAAATTATGACTTCCTTTTAGTTTCCTTTATTGTTCTTCATGTTATGAATGACAGTTCAGACAGTTCATTTAAACATTATTTAAAACCTTAACTGCTTATAGGCCATTTAAAAAGAAACCCCTGAGGGAAGTCTGGCATTACTTTGTACACCTGGGTGACATGAGTTGCATTATAACTTACCATTCTGCTGGAAGGCCCTGATCCCTTGACGGAAAGTCTTTGCCTGCAACCTGATACAGCTTCTAACCCAAGACTGTGCCACTGGACATAGTGAAGCCTAATTTGCATACCATGCAGACAAGATTAATAATTCAAAAGTCCAGAAATAATTTATTCAGTTGAACTCCCAAGTCCAGTTCAAGGGGAAATTCCTGTGAAGTTGAAACACAAAACGAGTTACTCATGTCACAAACAGATTTTGAAAAGACTACTGTTGAAATCATCTTATTCACTGTCAAAACAACAGAGAAGCATTGGTCATTTTCATGTTTACTTGCATATTGAAAGTTAGTATAGTTTATATTGGATATACAATTGCTTCTGCTTTTTTTATGCTTTTTCTTTATTTTTCAAATTGACAATTTTTGATGAATTCCATGTTGGGCATATAACTAAACGGCTATTATCAACAATTTTGAGGGAGGTATAAAACTGAAGTTTTGAAAGCAAATTTGGGTATATGCTTTGTCAGTGTTCCGGCAAAAGGGACACTAGAGTTTCAGGTATTTCCCATTTTATTTTCTGTGATTAAAATCAAGAGACACATTAAACACACACACACACACACACACACACATCAGATGGCTAGGTATTAGGGAGAGAGGTGGTGTCTACCTAAGATAACCTCAATACGTGGCATTTCATATATTCTAATCAATGCTTAGCATAGCACCTGAAAGCACACTTCCACAACTTCGGACAGGAAGCACACCTAGCTTTTTTTGAGGATTGTATTAGATTTATATTCAAATAAACACTCATTCTGCTTGATCTGAAGCATAAGGTTTATGCTGAGAAAGTCCCTATTTTACAAGCAGTAGTAATTTCATTTGACCGTGATAAAGTTGAATGTTGAGTTAGCAGTGACAGGCAGAAGCTCCAAAAGAAATTCTATTAGAGTCAGTTCTTCTAGCCAAGAATTTCCCCTTCTCCAATATATGAGAGCCCAAAACTTAGAAACTTAAATATATATATATATATATATATATATATATATATATATTATATGTGTACATATATACATATACACATATATAACATACTTAAGAGTATATATATGCATGAAATATAAATATATTTATATGTCAAATGCATGTGTATTTATTTCAAATAATGTCTCTATAATTTGCTGGGTTCTTATGATATTCCTGGTATTGCACTAAGCACCTTTATGTAATGGATGTTTACAAAAACTCTGAGGTTTTTCTCTTGTTTTTAAAATTTTTCCATATTATGGATGAAAAAACAGAAGCTCAGAGAGGTCAATCAACTTTCCCAAGATCACAGAATCTGTACGTAAAGCAACCTGAGTCTAAACCTATGTATTTTGATTTTAAAATCACCAGCTCTGATTCTTGATTGCCTACAAGATTGAATGACAATAACTTTAATGTACACCACAGATTGACTCAAAGTTCAAGAATTAATGAGAGCTATTTTTCAAAAATGCAGCTCTTTTCTACATATAAAAGAAAAAAAAGACTAAAAACATCATTTTTGTCTATAATTTTAAAAGGGCAAAAACCAAAGCGTTTGGATGACCAGGTCCAGGCTTATTAATTTTAAACATAAACTAACATGACTTCCCTCCAAACAACCATGGACACATGGATATATCTCACAGGCTTCTGCACCATTCTGGTGAGAGACAAGTGCTATTCCCTCCTTGTGGGGTGGTATAAATTCACCACAACTTCCTCTTTCTTCTCCCCACATCCTGACTCTGGACTGCTAACATGAAAAACGGTCTGTACTTCTGCTTTCTTGTAGAAGGAGTGATCAGATCTGTGGCCTGGTAGTCTTACTTCCCTTCCATGTCCTTCTTCATCAAAGGTCCCATTGCCTCAGGATGCTTATAATGGAGAAGCTGGAGTCATTATGGGGCGGATTTAATAAAAGGTCTCCATTACTTCCATTCTTTTCATGTTATGAGTCTTTATTCAGATCTACAGGAGGTAATTGAACAGAATCAAGGCCAGAGTCAGAGTTATGTGCTCTGTGAACAGGGCTCATGTCATGGGTGTGCTACCTTTTAGCGACATAGGACCTTATGCTGTAAAGGACCACACACTTGTCATAATGTTCTACTGTTACATCCCAACTGAATTTTTACTAACTTTTTAACAAGAGGCCCTATATTTTCATTCTGCACCCAGTTCTGCAAATTAATGTAGCAGTCTTGCCTGTGAGAGTACAAATCTAGAAAATCATTTCTATTGAGCGTATAAAATTTCAACGAGCAAAGCTTTGGGCTTGGGGGTTTTGTTTTGTTAGAAACAATGTGACATGTTTGAAATTTACTGCTTGAGCAGCAATGAAAATTTTAAAGGCAGTCATTTTGCAGTATAATTTATTGTCTAAAAGTTAATATGACAGACTGGTTAGCCCTGGAGGCAAACTGCCCCCTTTCAAATCCTGGTTTCACTGCTTACTGGCGCTCAGTGTTCTTACTTGTAAAGGAGGGATAATAAAAGTGCCAGTCTCACTGAGTTGTTATGTATATAGTAGAATTACATCGTTTATACATATATTATACAGTATGGGTACATATTATTGCTACATAAGTGCCTGCTATTCCAGACGTTTATAACAAATGAGAAGGAGACCTCTTCAAAATGATCATGTCAACCAATGCCATCAGTGTTAAACTATCTGCTGCCCAGGAATGTCCATTTAAAATGACCTTATAAAAGCGAGTATGGTAAAAAAAAAAATAGAATTCTAATTCTGGATTTGCCTTTTACTTTCTGTGCAGTCTTTGAAAAGGTAACATAACACGGTTTCCTCATTTGGAAAAGGGGAATAACAATTCCTACCCCATAAACCTCATAATGCTCATAGTAACCAAATGAGATGTTATGTTAAAATGTCATGGCCAGGACTGCAAGAGCAGTTCATGTAAACCAGGAGCACTCACCAGGAAATTCAGGAGGAATAATAAAAGACTAGGAAAGATAATAAAACTATTTATTAAATTCAATGTTAATAATCAGTCTAATATTTTCTGAACACTCACTCTATAACAATATCTGTGTACCTTAGTTCCTTTAATATTCACTAGGATTCAATGCAGCGTAGACTGCTGATATCCCTAATGTTCGGATGAAGAAACTGAGGCAGAACAAAGATCAAATAATTATCCATAATCAAACAGCTCATAAATGCCTGGGTTATAGTTTGAAGTCTTATCTGTTTTACTCTGACCAAGCCTTTGACTGTTATTTTGTGTCTTTCATGGTAAAGAAGGAAATGTTATGTTGCAATATAAAATGACTATTGTTAAACCTTTTTTACTCTAAATATAGCACTGTTGTGTGTTTTGGCCTAATAAAAGTAAGTTTAAAACTAACACACGGGCGCCTGGGTGGCTCAGTCGGTTAAGCGTCCGACTTAGGCTCAGGTCGTGATCTTGTGGTCCGTTGAGTTCAAGCCCCTCATCCGGCTCTGTGCTGACAGCTCGGAGCCTGGAGCCTGTTTCAGATTCTGTGTCTCCCTCTCTCTCTGACCCTCCCCCGTTCATGCTCTGTCTCCGTCTCAAAAATAAATAAACGTTAAAAAAAACAAACCTAACACTGAGTTTAGTTATTGGTTATTATATTTACTGGTTATCAGATTCAATAATCTGCCATTTTAGATAAGAAACCAGAAATGTTGAAAATAAGTGAAGTACTCATAGGAAGTTTCTAAACATTCTTGAGCATGTTTGGAAGACACATTTCTTTCAACAGCATTAACAAGTCTCTGTGGAAAACAAGCTGGTCTAAGGTCACACAGATCTTCAAGAAATCAGGAGCAGGGAAAATAAAGGAAAATTAATTCAGCTCAAGGAATTTATCCTAAACCTGTAGGAGTGATAACAATATTATTGCCTTACTAATGATATTACAGTTCCAAAGAGCTTGAGATGGATCAAGAAGATTATTGAGCAGGAAATTTTGGTGTTGCTATACTGGATGGACATACCCAAGGCTGCACGGTTATTTCCCTATCCAATTATGGTTTTACATAAGACATTAAGAGAACAGCAAGACAGTAAACATAATAGAGGGTATATGTGGTGTATGTATGAGGCATACATATGTATATATATACATAAAAATATATGTATATGGGTATATGTAGTGTATGTATGAGGCATATATACATACATATGTATGCCTCATACATACACTACATATACCCATATGTGGGTACCATATATATGATATATGGTACCATACCATATACACGTATGTGTACACACACATACACACACACACACACACACACACACACACACACACACACACTCTTCCAGATTCTAGAAACCAAACTATCTATGGACCAAATTTGCTTTACCATGGAAAGCTGTCTGTTCAACATAGGCATACAAGCTGAGACAAGGCAATCTGTTTCCTCTTACATAAAGACCTTTGTCGTTGCCACAACATCATTGCCAGCATTTTTCTTTCATCATGCGATTGAGAAAAATGTGACATGTTTATTATTTTTTGGCATAATTCAAAGAAATTGTTTTCTGCTGAGTTAAACCATATTACTTGTTAAAAGTATTTGGCTATGGCTGAAAAGATTCTAAATTCTTTGAACTATTAATAGGTAATCTAGGAACACAGCAAACTACCTTTTAATTTTCAGTTTATATTCATATTCCAACAGCTAAATGATTTTTAACAATATATGGTAAACTTAATCACAGGTGTTTCCCTACAAAAATAATGTTGTATTGTTTGTTTGATATGAAATTTAAACATTTGTGTGATATATGGAGATAATTTTCATTCCTGGCTGTCACTAAGGCATAGCCTTTTTGATTAATATAAAAGAGTTTGCCTGAAATATTGAAATATTTTATTCATTTGTTAGTTGACTCTTCAACTACTCAGTCTTTTCCAGTCATATTTACTGTGTTTTTGCATAAATTTGCTTGATTCTTGGAATATTTTGCATTATTATGAAAACAAAACAAAAAACAGCTATTTCATTGCTTTGATGTACATATAAACACTTTCAATTGGGTACGAATTAATTATTCCCCATCTTGCATTTCTTGTTTGCTCTAATTCATCATTTTCCTTTGGAATAAGGAACAAGAAAGTTTGATTGAATATCACTAAGCACTTTAATAATTGAATTGAGAGGTTTTCAAAATTCCCTAGAGTATGGGAAATATGTTCATTAAGAGAGTTAAGTGCTTTGTGAGTGCATTATAGGTTAAATTAAGGAAATTGCCTGCCCCATTAATAAAACATTTAGTGGTATAAATCTCCTGTACTAGTATCTTTACCTCTGCAATATACTCATTGATGCAATTATTAATTTTGAAGTATGTTTTACACTGACTTACTATACTGCAAAACTAATAAAATATGATTTCACTAGTAGACCAGTAATGTAATGTATATGTAATATAATGAATTTTCAGGCTGCAGTATTTCTGACAATTACAGGTAAACAATGTAAAAAGTTAAGAAAATACTTCAAACGCTACCTTTTAAAAATATCCCCCACCTTGTATGTATTACTTATGTGTCTATAAGTAGTATGTTTTCATGTTAACCTAACTTTAAAACCCAACATCACTTGTATTATTTCAAAGAAGAGTACATTTACCTAGAGGAGTACTGAGTAATGTGTAGAATTGTTGAATCATTATGTTGTACATCTGAAACTAACATAACACTGTGTTAATTATACTTTAAAGTGTTACTAGTGCTGGTCAAAATGCCTAGCACAGACTATTGGATCAGGAGATGTGCTTAGAAACCATTGTGTAGAGCTGCCTCATCCTGAGCACAAGAACGTCAGTGTCAGTGGTTAGGAGGGACCTGGATGGATGGAGAAGGCTGAGTCGGGGAACACGGAGGGATGTTCTGTGTACAACAGAGATGCCAGGATTCCATGTTGGGGGAGGAAAGAGTGGTAGGGAGCCCACCCTGATTATATATATATATATATATATATATATATATATATATATATACTGCCTCCTTTTGGAAGAGGAAAAAACCACTCTCTGGTCCATCCCCAGATTAGCACCTACCATTGTCTCTTTTATTTAACAAAAAAGAAGGAAAGAAAGATAAGAGCAAACTTGAGGAAGAGGATCCAACAGTTTGACCCTCCATGAGGACTCCATCTTCAGGAGAGGGGTATAACAAACCAGGAGCTTCTCACTGTCAAAGGAACTCAAAACACAAAAGCTTATGCCAAAAACAATTAACTCCAAACAAAACCCTGTTTTGTTTGTAACTGTGACCACAGTGAAATGCACCAGCTGCGTCAATTTGTTTTACCACTGATACAGCCTCTACCCTTCACAGTCCAAGGAAACCTTTTGAATAAAAATGGCCTATTCCCTTGGTACTATCATTTCTTCCGCCTTTACTCAACATCTTTTAAGAGCTATATGTGTATGAGGACCTGGAAATCATGAAATGCTCATTTGCAGCAGAGATCAGAATAAAGGGGAAATAAAAATGAACTAATTTTTTTAATGACAGTAAATTCTTGAATGTTAAATATCAACATCCATGAGAGGGGAAAAAGCAGAGATTAGAAAAGACTTCCACAAGCAGTATCTGATATTTTTTTTCTCTCCTAACTTCAATTCCTTCCCCATTAGTGAGACACTAATATGTCATTGTGTAGCTCATTTCCTGCCTTCTTTTCAATAGTGAACTCAATAAACATGTGCTTATCACCCACTAGGTTCAAGGGGATATAGGATAAAAAAGGATTAATGGGTGTAAAAACCTGACCTCAAGGAATTTATGATGTTTTTATACTTAAATCTTTTTAAAATTCTCAATAAAGTCTAATCCCACATGGAACTTCTCTTGCTTGCCCTCCATATCACTTCAGCTAGTCCATAATATGTGCTTGTTATTGTTGAATTCTTAGAAGAAACATTTTTTATAATACTGTATTAATGATCCAGCTTTTCCATAATCCCTGAAAATCTCTTTTGCTTCGCTAAATCAAATATTGACCTTGAACAATTTACATCATTATCTGAGCCTTGATTTTCTGATAGGAGAAGCAAATTAGTGGGCTGAATTATGAATGACAAGCAAGAGCTGCCTCTCTCCGTGCTTGAGTTCATAGTAAACATTATTTATCAATCACACGGTTTCTTCTGTACCCAAACTTAAGCTTAAAATATTTCTTAATAGAATCCTCCAGCAACTCCTAACAAATTAAAGATATCATTCTTAGTACATCTTGGTTTGAATATAAGAGTTCTCACTTAATATAAATTACTTGGTTCTAACACATGATAACTTCTTGAAAATCTGGTACCAACTGAGAATTTGTTTCTTTTGTCTTTGGTATTTATTGTTTTTATTGAGGTAAAATTGGTATATAACATTATATAAGTTTCAGGTGTGCAATATTATAATTTGATATTTGTATACACTACAAAGTGGCCACTGTATTACCACCACACGTCTAGTTACCATTCATTGCCATACAACTGAGCCCCTTCACCCATTTTACCCATAACCACCACTCTCCCCTCTGGTAACCACCAATCTGTTCTCTGTATCTTTGAATTCATTTTTGTACTGTTTATTTTGTTGATTTTTTCAGTTTTTTAGATTACACACATAAGTAAAATAATACATTTTGTCTTTCCCTGACTTATTTCACTTAGTATAATACTCTCAAAATCCATCCATGTTGCCACAAATGATAAGATTTCCTTTTTTATGGCTGAGTAGTATTCCAGTATTCCATTTTGTATATATATGTGTGTGTATATATATATATATATAGAGAGAGAGAGAGAGAGAGAGAGACCACACATATAGACCATTGTGTGTGTGTGTGTGTGTGTGTGTGTGTGTGTGTATCACATCTTAAAAGTCCATCTTTTGATGGGCACTTGTTTCCATATCTTGTTATTATAAATAATGCTACAATGAGCACAGGGGTACTTATATCCTTTTGAATTAGTGTTTCCATATTTTTTGGATAAATACCTATCAATGGAACAGTTGGACCATGTGGTACTTTTTCCCAATCTTTTCCACCCTTTCATATTTCCTTATTTTCCAGGCTTCTAGAAAACTGGTTGCGAGTTTGACCACAGTTGTTACATTAGCTAGATTTGTTTATTCTGGTTTTAACGGCTTTATTATGTCTGAAAATTATTTGGACCTCTTCGGCTATTTTTTGCAAAATTTCAGCTTCTAAGTAACAAGTGAATTATTGTTTCAGTGATCATTCTTTGATCACATGACTTTTAAAATCTTATTCAAGGTTTATGGGGTATCAATTTCAACTTAAAGTAATCCAGAGTATTTGCCAACAAATAGTGCTTAAAATTTTCACAATTCATTTTTGTGAAAAGCGGATTTGTGACTAATGCAAGGTCCTTGTCTACCATTGGTTATTACATAAGCCTCCCTTTAAATAGCAGGAAGAGTTATATATATAGAACAAGGGACAAGAAATTGCCAAATATTGTTCCCCAGAGAAATGAAATTCTAGCCTCTTAGATAATCTGTGGGAGGAGGGAATGAAGGAAAAATAATTCTATTACATGGTATCATGCTTGGTGAACTCAAGAAGAGAATGAAAAAGAAAATAAATCATAGAAATGGGGGAGATCATCTCAGAATCCAGGACATCAAAGAGTGTGCTGACATAGGGGAATGTTTGGAAGCATAGACACATGCATGCCAAGGTCAAAGAACAAGAATTAATGGGAAGAACAAGAACTTCACCAAGAATAAGCAATAAATTCATTGCTGATGATAAAAATTAGCAAAATTTAAGGAATCTGATGTACCTTTCTCTTAACTGGGTCTGCTGCATTTTTACTTTAATTAATGCAGTCTGTTGTCTCCATGAACTTTATAACTATCCAGTTTTGTTTACACAGATGGGAAAGATTTTCCCAGAACTGATATGTTTTTGTTAATTTTGGTTTGTATTCAATGCTTTTCCAAAGTGGGAAATATTTTGCCAATCATAATTTTTAAAGCTTATTTGTAGCTATTCAGTAATACAAAGTTCTAAATGTGTGATGGCATTTTATTTATGTTTAGTTCTAGGGAAATTAAAAAATAATAAAATTGTACTATCCAGAAAGAAACCTGTACTGTTAAACTGAGAAATAAAGGAAAAGAACAAATATTTGATCGTGTGGCACGAAAGGGGGGCAGGAGAATGTTATACTGTGCAGATGAAAAGTTAATGCGAGCCAATAAGAGCCTCCATCCATTACAGTTAGGGCGCTAAAGCAAGTAATATGAATACTGCCTACAAATTATCCTTGAACTTATGGAAGAGTGTTTGCATTTCACACTTTCTGGCTTGGTGACTGTGCAATATTTTTAAATTTTATTTAAGAGATTGTAGAGTCACATGCTATTGTAAGAAGTAATGCAGAGAGAGCTCATGTATCCTTTACCAAGGTTCCCCCAGTGGTAAAATCTTATAAAACTTATTAGAAAATCTCCAGGATATCAACATTGATACAGAGCATTTCCATCACCATAAGGATCCCCCATGTTGCCCTCTGATAACCATCCTCCTTTCTACCTCTACCTCCTTAAACCCCAGTAACCACTAATCTCTTCTCTTCTTCCATAATTCTGTCATTTCAAAAATGTTATGTACGTGGAATCATGCAGGCTGTAACCTCCTAGGACTGATTTTTTTTTTCACTTAATATAAGAATCATCCACGCTGTTGGGGTGTCTGGGTGGCTCAGTCGGTTAAGCATCTGACTTCGGTTGAGGTCATGATCTGACAGTTCGTGGGTTCAAGTCCTGTGTCAGGCTATATGCTGACAGCTCAGAGCCTGGAGCCTGCTTCAGATTCTGTGTCTCCCTCTCTCTCTGCCCCTCCCTGGCTCGCTCTCTCTCTCTCTCTCTCTCTCTCTCTCTCAAAAATAAATAAATATTAAAAAAAATCATCCACTTTGTTGTCTATTGTCAATAGTGTGTTCCTTCTGATTGAGGAGTAGTATTCTATTGTATTCATGCACCACGGTTTAACTACTCAACTGTTGAGAGATGTCTGCATTGTTTCCAGCTTTGAGCTACTAGGAATAAGCTTGCTAGCAACATCTTAAAGATTTTGGTGTTAATGGAAGTTTTCGTTTCTTTAGGGTGAATGCCCCGGGATAAAACTGCTGGGTTGTGTAGTAGTTGCATGTTTAGTTTTTTTTTTAGGAAACTGCTAAGCTGTTTGCCAGCATAGCTTTAACATTTTACACTTCGCTAGCAACATATGAGTGATTCAAGATTTTCCTGCATCCTCACCAGCATTTTGTGTTGCCATTTTCCAAGAGGCCTCTGCAGACATTGCCATGTGGGTGGCTCATTACCACCAGGCAGTGGGCACAGTCCTGACTCTCCACTAGACCTCCTCTGAGACCACCCCAGCTGGACTGGCTGTGAGGGAGGTGCCATGTTACTGCCCAGTGGGGATGAAATTCCTGGCTCCCTACAGGAGACTTTGCGGTGCCTTACCATGTGGCGAGGGGAGACTTCTAGCCTCCTTACTCAGCCTTCTCTGGAGTAGGTGGGAGCATGCCAGTGTTTTTCTCTGATGCTAAGTTTGATTAGAGTGTGTTTTTTTGTCCAAAAGGCTTTTGGGGGCTCTTTTTGTGTGTCTACGCCCACTGGCATTTTTAGATTGTGCTTCTTTAGCTCCAAATCTGGTATCTATGAAGCAAAAACAACAAAACAACAGAAGTCACCACTGTGTTATTCTCTGGATACCAAAGTTTCTAGCTATCTGTCTGCCTTATCTTCCTCTTTCAGAGCCTTATACTTTTGGTTGCACTAGACAAGAAGAATAGGAAAAACTATATCTGGTCCATTTTCCTGGAAGCAGAGGTCCCCTAACATAGTAATTTGAAATGAATAACATAAATTGATAATGTTTTCCTTAAGACAACAGAAATAAGTTACTCTATTAATATATACGTTCTTATATTTCCATATTCCAGTTATGTGTAATGGCTGCTTCAGTACTAAAAGAATATTGCCTTGATTGGCCTCTGTAAATGTTCTTACATGAAAATTAGCTGGAATCTAAATGATAACTGAAATGCCTTCAATTACTTGGAAGAACTTCAATGCTCAGATTGAGTAATTTTTAGCCCCTCACATTATGTTTTAAATCTGTCTAAAAAGTACTTTAAAAAGTTTCAAAGATGTGCCAAGTATAATATAAGAATTATTCTGGACATTAGAAAATTCACATATAATAAACTGATTTTTCTTTTCACTTTTAATCACAAAGGCTATTCTTGGCAAAGGTTGTTTGAAACCTTCCCTGTTTGAAAGGAAAATAGAAATGTGAGTTAGAAAGTGAGTTTTTAAAGATAATGCTAAGAAGAAATGAGAATAGTAGTTATATTTTAAATAATAAAACTTCCTGTGTCACTACAATAGTAGTGAAATATTAAATTTCTCTCATGTAATGAAATATTAAATTTCTTCCACTGTCCATATATCAAGAAATTTCAGAACTAAATATATATGTCTACTATAGATGTATGCCAGTTAAAATTTTTATTTTATTTTCAGTTAAAATTAAAAAAAATAATTTATGCTCTCTTGCCTAAAGATTAATTGTGCCCAGTATACTGTATACAACTACTTAAGAACACTGATAATTGTCCGTGGTTGATACAATTATAATTTGATTTAACATACTGTGACATAGGTCACAGAAAGCCAATGCCGATTGAGAATGGGAATGTCTAGGGTAATGTGACACAAAAAAGTCACTTCCTCTGAGATTCAGAAGACTCGGTCACACAAATAGATATCTTTCATTCTACTTACATATATACATCAATACATACCTACAGCCAATCGTGGATCCCACTCGTACCAGCTGCTAAGACCCTATTGTTAATTTTTCAGAAATTTTTTGAACTAGTTGAGGTCAGGGTAGTAGTTTGAACTTGGCATCGTGAGAATATTTACACTATGGAAATTGGCAAAGCCTTAAATCAACACATCCTCCCCTCAACACCCACTTTTCAAAGAGACAGCTGTTAAACATTTGTTAGCATACCACTCCATAAATCTTTCCATTTGCCATCACTACTAACCGGTACTTAAAATATATATATATATTTAATAAATATACATGGAAAATGTGTATAATGAATATTACAATATTATTTACTACACAATCATGTATGTGTGTATATATATATATATATATATATATATATATACACACACACATATATGATTACATACAAGTACATTCACATACATAGTCCAAGATTACTTTTCTAACCAGTGTGTGTTTTAAACACCACCCTGTGACAGAACCTGTGCTGGGTGCATTAGGGAACACAAGCATGACTTCAAGGAGTCCTCAGCCTTGTTTTTAGGAGAAGACCTAATTTGAAACAATATTGTGACATTTTCTTCCTCACCTTTGCCTCCTATCCCCCATGCAGTCATGAAATAACTATTTCTTGGAAACAGCTGATACGTAAACAAATGTTTATAGAAATGACGACTTGAAATTCCTCAGTTCTTTTGGGGAGCACACACAGATTCTCTCCCCACAGGAAGTTACAAATAATAGTGATTTAAAGCACTCTATGGCACATTCCAAGAGTGTCTAGAAATCCTCCCTTTCTTGGCAGGCATCCATTCACAAGCAATGGAAGATGTGTCTCCTGTTTGGATGCAGAGATAGGCAGGTGGAGCTGTGTGACTATGGCTGGGTGTGACAGGAGGAGTCACCACAAGGATTCAGGGTCTTTGAGAACTTTGCTTCCTTCTTTGCTCTGTGGTACCCCAGCTCAGCACTCTCAGTCTTCCTTCACAGCTTCACATTTAAGACAGAATAAAATCATATTCCTTAGCCCCATTCAGCTCATAAAATAAGAGGCCAGCCCTTCCTCTCACTCCCGACTACAATAAATTTATTTTTAAATTCCTTAATACAGGGGTGCCTGGGTGGCTCAGTTGGTTAAGCGTCCAACTCTTGATTTCGGCTCAGGTCATGATCTCACAGTTCATGGGCTCAAGCCCCACGTCAGGCTCTGCGCTGGCAGTGCAGATCCTGCTTGGGATTTTCTTTCTCTCTTTCTCCCTGCCACTCCCCCCTCCATCTCTCTCTCTTAAAATCAATAAAGAAAAATTTTAAAATATTTTTAAAATTCTTAATACAGAAACACTTAAACTGCCTGTTTAGGCCTAAAAGGAGAAAAAGCTGTACAAAATAAATGTTAGGTGTCGATTTATTTTATTCCTGGTTTCCTTCAGGCATTTATCAGTTAAATATAGAATAATAAAACAGCTGTACAATGAGAAAACATGGTTCATGGTGAGGATCATTAAGTTTAAACTGATAATGATTCTGTTTCAATGTATTTTTTTCATAATTTTTTTAATGTTTATTTATTTTTGAGAGAGAGAGAGAGAGAGAGCAGGGGTAGGGGAGAGAGAGGGAGACAGAATCCGAAGCAGGCTCCAGACTCTGAGCTGTCAGCACAGAGCCCGACACGGGGCTCGAACTCACGGAGCGCGAGATCATGACCTGAGCCGAAGTCAGACGCTTAATCGACAGAGCCACCCAGGCGCCCATCAATGTCTTATTATTGCTTTTAAGGAGCTAAATGATAAATGGCTTGAGATTATGTGGCTTGTTTGAATTATGAAGTTTGAGTATTATTTCTGTCATCACATAAATAATTGCCACACAGTGCCCCAAGGGAAAATTATTTGCATCTAGATTTGCACCTGTCTTAGTTTAATTTAAAGTTACATACTACATTAGATGTAATCATAATAGCAGATGAAATATTCTCTTGATAGTATTTATTGTACTGACTATAGTTTTGTTCTTAAGTTTATATGGTTTATATGGTCATTTATATGGTTTTGTTCTTAAGTTTCTGCCAATTTAATGTATCCCATTTCAAACCGTGCAAGTATCAAAAAGAGAAAAAGGACATATAAAATGAGTTGTCTGAACTTTGGCAACAAATGCTTTATAACTTCCATATAGAGTTGATTAAAATGAACTAGAAAAAAAGATGCTGCATTGTTGTCCTTACGAAAATTCTTATTTAAGAGAGAAAGAAATGTCCTTTGAAACTATTTCTCTGTCCCTGTATATCCAGAAACCTAAATTGGCATGGTTTAGGGAGTCAGATCAGTGGCCCTATCTGGGCCAAGAGATATGAGTATTCTGTTGTGAAGAATTGGCACTCTTCATCTTGAAGGGAGAAATTAAGCCCATGCTTAATTTCAAAAATGTTCCCAGAATAAAGCAGTTCCACCATCCTGTGTCCTCTGTTGCAGACAAAGGGGATAAATGCTTGGGATTTCCTAATCCCAGTCGATGAGTTCTCCCTACCTGCATGGTGGCTTAGGACAGTCATGTGATGACAGATGGTGAGAACATGAATCGTGTCCATGCCACCTCTCAATGGCCTTTTTCTTTTTTTTCCTTTTTTTTTCTTAATTTCATGTTTATTTTGGAGAGACAGAGAGAGGACAGAGTGCAAGCAGGGGAGGGAAAGAGAGAGAGGGAGACATAGAATCTGAAGCAGGCTCCAGGCTCTGAGCTGTCAGCACAGAGCCCGACGCGGGACTCGAACTCATGAACCGTGAGATCATGACCTGAGCCTTAGGTGCTTAACTGACAGAGCCACCCAGGTGCCTCTCAATGGCCTTTTTCTTTACAAACACGACACTGGGTCGTATTTAGGTGTAAAACAGAGGAAATTTCAGATTTATAATAATTTGGCAAGATAATTCAAACTAGCTAATTAACATGTCTCTAAAACAATGTCTACGTCTATACCCAAAGGCCATAACAGAATTCCCACATACCAGAGGTCAAGCTTTACATGAGGGAGCTTTTCTAAATCTAGATTACAGTTAATTATACCAAACCAAATGCACTTAATTACAGTGTTTCTTTTTTGGGCTTGCATTTTTCCTCTGAGATTTAAAAGCCCTTGAGATACAATGTTTACAGGCTAAAAGCTGCAATTCTTGATAATGTTCATGATAAAGACCCACTGATAACTATAATTTTGAATGGGCAACAATTTTTTTGGTGCAGTAGACTACCCCAGTGAGATTTTCTCAGTACCGCACTCACGTAGTAATATTATTCATCAATAGTTAAAATTTTGCATGATGGTTTCAAAGATCTTTTAGTCACTTGCATTTTTATGTTCTACCTTTATTTTGTTTCACAAAGCTTATTTTCTTGTGTCTCATAGTTGTTGTGTCCCATGTCCTATGAGAGCCAGTTCCTTGACCTCTTATATTTTAAAATTTCCCATAGTTCACAATTCAGTGATACTCTCTTTCCAAGGCCATGAACTCTGGGTCTCCTATCTGCCTCTCAAACCTGAGTTCCGTGTAAGGCAAGCTATGAAGTGGCTTGCTTGAATGGGTGAACCAAGGATGTACATTGTAGACTATTTGTAGTTTGATTGGCAAAATCTTTAGGAGTAAGTGTAGCTTTAAAAAACAATAATTTTTCTATACTAAATTGCAGCATATTCCTCACACCCTTCCTTAAATAGAAAAGTGCCACCTTCTATATAAATTTGGTAATAAATAAATGAATGATACATTTAAATTATCCCTGTTATGGTTAAGTATTATGTCAGTTGTCTCGAAGTAAAGAGAAGTGAATCAAATAAAGCCCCTGCCTTTAAAAATGACTTAACGATGTATTTGGAACTATCAGTTACCAACCAGGAACTACAAAGGTAAGAGAGTAAGGATGTAGCTAGACTCTTAATGGAAGGCTTCATCTCTCCCGCCTTTCCTTGAAGACTCACTGACATGTGGAATACTAAATATGGGACTTAGAAAAATGTGATATCATGTGACTCTTGGTTTCTTAGCACACTGCATTTTATGCCCTTGAATGTGTTTCTTTATTAAACTTTATGTGACATTATGTTAGAAGGGCTTGCAGCAAAACTGTCTTGCTGAGTGATGCATTTTCTTGGGTTTCTGGGAAGAGTATTAGATTAAGTGGCATATAATTTTTGAAGTCCATGAAGTAAACATAGCCCTCCATGTCAGGCCAACTCTAAAATGAGGAATATATATATTTGAGGTCAAAGTACATGAGCATGATATGAACTTCTCTGTAATATCATCATCTTAATCTGTTTTTAAAATAGAATCTATGATTTTCTACTGAGCATATGTGGAAATGATATTAGAGCCCTTTGGGATTACAGAAAACATCAACTAGATAGGTGGCTTTACCCAGAGTATTGTAGTCAGGGCATATCTGGTTGCAAAGCAGGCTTATTTTAAGGAGGCAATCACAGATAAGGAGACAAATGCAAGTACAGTCAAGCCTCACCAAGAACCTGGAATTTGAAAAGTCAGTGTTTTAATTGATCAAAGCTAGTCTCTTTTTCTACTTATCTATATCTGTCTTTCTATTATCTCTCACTCTCTCTCTCTCTCTCTCTCTCTCTCTCTCTCTCAGTATTTGGCCCATCATCTTCTCTTTCTATATGGCTGCAGAAGGTCATGTTAGCCACCAAGACTGCATATTGTTTCAGCACAACTTCCTTAGCCTAATGACCTCATCCCCAATTTTTGAATGAGGGGTCTAACTTTCCAAGCCCACTTTTTTCAGCTAGGTCTATGGGTTGTGAGTAAGGAATAGGCAGATAGTACATGCTGAATATGGTTTTCCTTAGAAAGGGATAGAGATGGAAAGCAGTGAAAGGTACCTCTTATAAACCTTAATTGCAATATGCCTAAAATTGGAACCATCTTTCTCTTCTCCACGCCCTTCCTCAACGCATATCCACAGCATATTTTTCTTCTTTGTATCCCTGTCTTCATAAATGGCATCGCCAACCATCTAGTTATCTAATCAAAAAAGAGAGAAGATATTATTGACTTTTCCTCTTTATCTCCACATACCCAATCTGTTCTTAAAGGCTGTTTATTTGATAATAATAAGTACCGTTCACTCACTGGATGGAACTTTATATATATTATTTTAGTTCAATTTCAGAAAAAGTACAAGTTTAATATAGTACCCATATTTTATAGATGAAGAAACAGAGACTTAGAGCAGTTAAGTAATTTACTCAGAGTGACCTACATAGTAAAACACAGAAGAGGATTTTTAGCATAGGCACTCTAACACTGGAACTATCCCTTGCCTAGTCTAAGGGATATCCCTTGCCTAGTCTCCTGTAACCAGGAGAGTCAGGGAACCTGGGACTTGCTGCAGTTATTTTACATCAAATTTTAATCTTTTAACAGGCAATTTACTTATTAATTCCTAATCAACAGCAAGGGAGCTAACTGGATAGTGATAAAATAATGACTATTCACTTTTTATGTCTGAATTATTTTCCAACTCCATTCCCTTTTCCAGTCAGGAGTCCTTACTATCCCTGGTACCCAGAATGCCTGGCTCAGTTCAGTGCTTGGGCCTCTGCATTATATGATCTTGAAAGGATAAGTTTAAATATATCTAGTCTTACTTAATCAAACTCATGAGTACCACTACCTAGAAATAAAATATAAAGAAAAGGCACAATTTATTACTTTTTCCCAAGTTAAAAAAAATGGGGGTTATATGAGCAGGGAATTGTACCTATTCTTTCCTTTTATAATTTTATCTTTATTCTTATACTTTGGTTTTTTATCTATCACAGGCCCTATTTTAGATTTGATTAATCACTGCAATATTTTCCTCAATATTTAGAATAGAATGGTCTTTATTCTTTACAAATATTTGTTCATGATCATTGTGTTCCCCAGTGTCTTCAGGCATATGTTTGTGTATATGAGTGAGTGGGTAGGATAGAGTGTAAATTGCTAACTTAACTTGAATAATGGGCATATGATTATTGTATATTTGCTCTTATGACATTAATGGCCAAAGCTGTAATTTATTTGATGTTGATTCTCGGTCAGATTCATATAGAAACCTATCAGCCATTTTATAGTGTCCCACTTTCTGATTCATTTTACAGCAATATATTTACAGAGAATTGGGAGTCAATGTACAAAACATTTTGCATTCAACATTACAGAACCTTGTTTTATGATCTCTGTCACTTATTTTCTAGAAAAAAAGGTAATTTGCTTTATTGGCCACTATGTTGTACTGTGCCCTTTACCTTCCTTTCTTTTAATCAATTCAAATCTTAGCCTCCCATAGTCATTATTTTCGTTTTGTTTTGTTGTTCGTTTGTTTGTTTGACTGTTTCATAATTTTGTTGGGGCACATAACACATTCTGATGTGTAAGTACACCCACTTTATTGTTTCATTGTTAAGGTTCCAGAGCACTTCTCATAGGAAGCGCACCTGCTTAGAGTTCAATAAATGTCACATGAGTTAAAGGGAAGCACTATTACATAGAGTGCATCATATGTTTATTTTCCTTTTTCATATTTTTAAAAATATTGCCCTTGTTTCTTCTAAGTTTTAGAATTAAACTCTTGGATACATTCATTAGGATTCTAAGGGATGTATGATACATGCCAGCAAATCTTGCTGATTTTAAAACATTCCACATTTTTATTTATTGATTCTTAAAAAAACAAAACAAAACAAAAAAATGAACAAAGAAACTTTGACCTAAACATTTCATAGCAACTATAACAGAATTCGAAGTAACTTTTGTGCTGGGCTTTCATCTCCCTGCTAAAGGAAAACAGCATATTTAAATTATTTGATAACTATCCTACTTAATTCCTTAATTAAAAACAAATTTGGTTCTGTTGCTCTTGTTTTATAGCGGCTGATTGTACTAAATTACAAATTTTGTTTAAGAAAATAACAATTTTTAATTCACTCCTCAAAGTATAGCCGTTTATCAAAGATTTATTGCAGTGAGGATGATGATGGCTTCTACCAGATCAGTAGCAGTAGCAATTACAAGGAATATTTGGGGGATTATTGGGATAATTTCGAAAGTGGGGCCAATTGTATTTGTTGATGAAATAGACAATGAGATGTAAGGGAAAGAGGAAGAAAAGATTCATACAAGATTTTTTGCCTAAGGGAAGGAAGAATTCTACATAGTTTGGAAGACTACAGGAGCAGCTGTTTGCGATACTGTTATATTTTATTGCCTACTAGATATGTCAAATTGCCAATTGTACATATGTCTGAGGTTCAGGAGAGAGAAATAGATGGGAAATATAGAAATAAGTGGGAGATATAAATCTGAAGCCACCGGGACATAGATGGTAAGTAAAGCCATCTTAAAAGATCAACTAAGTGAACTACCATGTGATCCAGCAATTCCACTTCTGGATATATATATCCAAAGGAAATGAAATGACTATCTTGAAGGGTTATCTGCACACCCTTGTTTATTGCAGCTTTATTTACAATAGTCAAGATATGGAAACAACCTAAGTGTCCAAAGACAGATAAATAAAGAATATGGGACATAGAAATATGTATTTACACATAGATAGATAATTCAGCCATAAAAGAATAGGGAGATCCTACCATTCACAAGAACATGGATGAACCCTGAGGGCATTATAAGTGAAATAAGTCAGGCAGAGAAAGACAAATACTGTATGACATCACTTATATGTGGAATCCGAAAAAACTGAACTCATAGAAATAAAGAACAGGTTGATAGTTAACACGAAGTGTGGAGTGGGGGAAATGGGTGAAAGTGGCCAAAGAATTTGAACTTCCAGTTAGAAGATGAATCAGTTCCGGACATGTAATGCACAGCATGCTGACTCTAGTTGACAACACTGTACTGTATATTTGAAGTTGCTGAGAGTAGATTTAAAAGTCCTCATCACACACAAAAAATTGAAACTGTATGAGGTGATAGAAATGTCAACTAACCTTATGGTGGTAATCATTTTGCAGTATATACATATACCAAATCATCATGTTGTGCCCCTTAAACTTACACAATGTTGTATGTCAATTATGTCTCAAGAAAGTGAGGGAGAATAAAAGATCATCTAAGGAAAGATCATGGATTGAATGCTGAGGTGTGCCAACACTTGAAAGTTGAAGAGTGGAGAAATGGTGAGCAAAGAAGATTGACAAATCAAGAACAGTAAGACTGAGTGTTAAGTTCCACATTCCAAAAGCAGGAGATCATTCAGTGCTACAGTTCCTGCAGATAAGTAAGATAAGGTTGTCTGAGAATTCACTGATACATTTAGCAGTGTGGAGCCATTGGTGACACACTCAAGAGTATTTTGATGGACTTGTGGATTAAAACACAAATTGCAGTGGATATAACAGAGAACAAATGGAGAAGAATTGGAGCCTAGTATTAACACTTTTGAGAATTTCCTTTAAAGGAAAAGAGAGAATGTGGTGGTAGCTGGAGGACAATATGGTCTTCTGCAAGATTCCTTCCTTAGTTCATTCATTTGTTCATTTGTTCGTTTGTTCGTTCCTTTTAATGGAAGAAGTAACAATGTTTGAATATGGAGGAGGAAAATTAATAAAGAGGTAAAGGTTTATCTTTCAATGTTTTGGAGCATTGGCTTTGTTAGGCAAGAGGGGATGGAATCTGTAGAAGGCTCAGTTTTATGTAAGAACACATAGTTACAAAGTAGAAGTCAGAGTGTTTGTAAATAATGTAGACGCAATGGTAGACAAGGTAGACTGGGAAGTCCTCTTTCATTTGCTTCAGTGAACTAGATAGTTGATTGATAGTGAGGAGACGTGTGTGTAAGAGGTCTGAGAAGAAAAGAGAAGGTGTGAATGTATAGGTAATGCCAATGCAATAGGAAAAAGTGTGGGATTTCTGGGTAGTTTTAAGGTCCGCTTGGTTTCAGTTGCTAGGGGTCCACAGAATTGTCAACTTTTCTCCAGGCTCATTTGGCTGTGAGTGTCCAGGCAAAGTTGAATTTAACTACAATTAAGGTTGTGCCAGGTAAGTGTGTGAGTTAGAGGGAGAGGCAAGCAATTTAGAGTACCTACAATGGAAGGACTAAATTGATACACCATGGTATCTAAGCTGGGAGAACAAACATGTATGGGTATTAATTCAGAAAGGGAGGAAAAATAAGCAATAATTATAATAGATTCTCATGGCTCAATACCCTTGTAAGTTTGGAAAATTGTTGAAGTTGGGATATCAACAGGGACTGAAATGAAAGACAGGAGAGAGTAGTCAGGGAGTAGAATATCAGAAGTTGAGTTTATGAAGAAAAAGACTTAGTGGTAATGACAAAATCTAGGGTGTAGCCAATCACAAGAACAGGTGGCAGAGACCTGATACAGGAAATAACACTGTAAGAAAGGAGGATAAAAAAGCCTAAGTTGAAAGAGTATTGGAAGGATCTTCTAGGTGGATTTTGTAATCCCAATTCTGAATGGAGTGTATGGATAGAATTATCAGTAATCCACAACGTGAACTCTACAAGGAAAAATGGGTAGTGGCTCAGAAGTCTACATATGACAGCAATAAGGAGAGATAGTGGATAACTACAGTTTGGAAGCAAGGACTTCAATGGTGGGGGTTTTAAAGAAGATAGAGGGAGAATGGCCTGGAAAGAGTAGTGAAGAGCCACAGGATGCTTCCCCCATTTTTAGGCACATTAGTATAAGGGAGTCACTGACTTCAAGGGATATAGGAGAATCAGCTTATAATAAAAGATAGATTTTAGTTAGAGTGGGAAAATAAGACATTATAGAGAAGAGTTTGAGGTTTGAAGTATGGAGATTTTACTATTAATCAGCCATGATTTTTGGAGGGAACAGTAGAAAGGTTCAGGAAGGAGAAAGTAGGAGATAAGGAAAGATAAGACAATATTCAGAGTCCTTAGTAACTGAGAGTCTGAGATATGTATAGTATTGGGAGCCCTGGACATAAACAGGGTGAAGAATGCAATTTGTGTCAACCAGCGAAGTGGGGGTGAGGATTGCAGTGAATGTGGGCTGTACGTCTAGAGAGAACATAATGGTAGAGAGAGAAGGCCGGTGGAAATGGAACACAGGAAAAAAAGAAACACACATCACCGCTGAGTGCAACAAAGGCAGAGGGAATAATTGAAATGTTATAAATGACAGAATAATAATCATATTTACATTATGAAAGAGTCTCCCCCCCATGCATGTGCACATGCACACATACAGACACACTTGCTTTCTTTTTCCACTTTTCTAATTTTGATTTTTATTTTCTCACATTTGAATCATTGGAATAATTTCACAAGATTCTTAATTTCTAACTCAATTATTCCTAAAAATATCTGAGTGTCAAGTAACTCTTTTTATCAAAATAATTTCATACTCAAGGACGTTTCGCAGTACCTACTATATGGGATCAAGTCTAAACCCCTAATTTCCAACTCAGCAAGTTTAGCCAACACAGCCTATTCACCTTCTAGTCCACTGCATTACTCTTTTGCACACTACACGTTCGATGGCACACTCTTTTATTTTTCAATTCATGATATTCCTCCTCTTGGAATGCTCCCTCCAATACCACTTGTCAAAATTCTACTTATTTTTAAAGTTACAAATCAAATCTAACTTACTTTGTAATATCAGCTGGAGATAATATCTTCTGCCACTAAATTCCCACACATATGTTAGTACATTTAATTATATATAAATATTTATACATTAAGTGTGTGTATATATATAATATATATATAACAGTAATTTAATTATACATACATTTAAATATAACCATAAGATACTATCTCCAAAAAGCTGAATTTGTGACAATTGATAATTATGTGGAAATAGAAACTTTTGATGCCTAAGATCATATTTTATACATTAGCTGCCCACTGCCCCTGGACATGGCCTGCAAAATGTTGGACAGAAATACTATTTCAAAATATGTTTTAAAAGGACTGCAAGTAAGTTTATACTATTTATAGTTGAGAAAACACTAGAATTTTAGTTCTTTAATTCTAAATTTGATGTTTATAAAGATATTTCTTGACTTCTCAATTTTAAGTATTACCTTTGACTTTCTTCTGAAAGGTAAGTACATGCAGTCTTACCTATAATTAAATGCAATTACCTTTTTTCATCATCCCTACAAAATCAGATCATACTTTTTATTAGGTTTCCATCAGTATCTACCATATTGTTGCAGTGTATTGTCTAAATACATAAATTTCATTTCAGAAAGGTAAAATTTAATATTAAAAAGAATATGTCAAAGCCAATTTTTCAGGATAACAAAGAATAATACAACTTTATGTAGTGTAAATTGATAAAACTATAAAATAGTTAAATAAAATTATTTTTAAAAGCCCTGAAGACACACACCAGAAACCGAAGGATACACAAGTTATTTTGCAGAAATGCTTAAAATTCTGTAATTATATATAATTATTCAGTATAGGAAGATGAGAACTAATAAGAAATACATTGAATGATATAATGGTTTTTTGTGTGGAGTTTATAAAAATAATGAAAATGGTAAAATTATAACTTCACAATTTGATGGATGCCATATCAATTTCATTCATTTCAAATATTATAGGAATGAACTATACAAGATAACTAAATTAAAAGAAAAATAGAAATCTAATCATCAACTTGTTTAGCACTGTACTTCTAGAATACTGAAGCTTCCGTAAATAAGATTATAAATTTAATATGATCAATTAATAAATTGAATAGACTAACAGAGGAAAATAGCTTGACAGTAATAAGGCAAAATAGGTTTCTTTTCATTCATAAAAAACTAAAAATTGAAGCATTCTTAACAACAACAAATACAAATCAATTGTGACAAAAAAAGTCAGAACAAAGTTGCTTCTGTGGCAGTGGGGCTAAGATTTGCTAGAGAAGGAGCATGAGGGAACTTTTGGGGAGTGATGGTAATGTTTTCTATCTCCATAGGGATAAGATTCACCCAGGTACTTGTTTGTTGGTCCTCAATGGATGATATATTTAAGATTTGTGCATTTCAAATATATAAATTTTGCCTCAAAGAAAGCAAAAACAATAGCTAGTATTTGGGTTAGTGAAGTGCACACTAAAATGTTTAGGGATGAAAAGTACTAATGTCTGCAATTTTGAAAAGCATGAAAGAATAAGTTGGGGTGATGGATAGATAGAGAATGGGTAAATGAATACAGAGCTAATGAATCAGGTATAATGAGACATTTATTGTTACATCTAGGTGGTAGGTACATGAGTATTCACTGTGAAATTCTTTCAGCTTTTTGGTATGTTTGAAAATGTTTATATTAAGGGTTGGAAAAGAAAGGACAAAAAGCTGAAAATAAAAACATAACCTTTCACACAAGGGGCGCCTTGTCACTAGATGTTCCTTAAGGGTAATGTATTGACCTAAATATCTATATTTGTAAAACAAACAAAATGCAACTACTGCCATTAACTCTCCACCTACAGAGCCAAAAAGGAACTCAGAAGGGGAAATACTGAAAAGAGCAGAAGTAAACAAAATTGAAAGCTAAATGAAATTGGTTATTTGAATTTCCAGAGTCAAAGTTATCAGCCTAATTAATGAAAGACAGAATGTGTCATTAAATAAGAACTAGAGAAAGATCATCCACTAGACAGTTGAAATATTTAAATAATACAAATTTTTATTTCCAACTGGAAATGGAAAACTACTTAAAAATACAAAATAGCAAACTAATAGTATCAAACAGACGACTTGTGAGGAACAATAAAAGCGGAATTAATGGTAAAAAGGAAACAACTTCAAAAATAAACTGCATGGAATTTTTCAAAATTTTTTAGTGATGAATGATTCTTATGGTACAAATACTTCTCTAAGATATAAATAGCATGTTTATTTCTGGTTTATTTTAGCAAGAATAAAAAATGTGGTTTTTCTCTCAGTCTTGACCAGAGCAAAACCAAAAGGCAAATATTAGCATTAGCGTATTATAAAGATAGATACAAAGAGCTGAAATAAAATCTTAGAAAATAGTTTTTAGTTTATTTCTTGTGAGAGGGGGGAGGGGCAGAGAGAGAGGAGGAGAGAATCCCAAGCAGGCTCCTCATTGTCAGTGCAGAGCCTGATGTGGGACTCAAGCTCATGAACCCATGAGCTCGTGACCTGAGCCAAAATCAAGAGTCAGATGCTTAACCAACCAGACGCTTAGCCACCCAGGTGTTTCAGAAAATAGTTTAAAAATTTTTTTAAATAGGGTGTTGAAAAAATATCTCAGAAAATAGAGTTTAGTCTGTAACATGCTAAGATTTTTACTTCAAAAGTGACATAGAAAAGTTTTATGATGTCAATATATTATTTAAAGAAACTAATGGATAAAATTAGGTTTTACCTTGGAATATGCAAAGAAGGCTTTGGATAATATGCTTATCTCCCTCAACAAAATCATAAAGTTTGGGAGGGAAATGTATGAGAAAGCCTACTCACACTTAGGAAACCCCTCTAACCCCCAGGCCCTGCTGAGCTTTTGGTTTGGTGGTGGCATCACATGATTTGACCTGTGGCTCAAATGGCCTGGTTTGGGAAAATATACCCAACAATCAGATTTCTCTTTGAAAAGTTTGGGTAACTAAGAATATGAGCAGCAAGAGGGGCAGAAATCAGCATATATCAGGGTTTTCTATGGAGTGACGTGTGTGGTTGTATCATTTATTTAATTTAATTTTTTTAAGAGAGAGAGAGGGCACAAGTGAGTGAGGGGGAGAGAGAGAGAAAGAGAGAGAGAATCCCAGGAAGGGCAGAGAGAGAGAAAGAGAGAGAGAGAAAAGCAGGGCTCACCCAAAGTAGGGCTCATGCTCACCTGAACTGAGTCTCAAGAAACAGGCCTTGAGCTCACCCAATGTGTGACTCAAACTCACAAACTGTGAGATCATGACCTGGGCTGAAATCAGATGCTTAACAAGTGAGCCACCCAGGCGCCCCATTTATTCGATTTTAAATCAGAAGACTGAAGCAAAGAAAAAGAACCCCCCCCCGAGAGATCAAGAATCTGGGGTTTTAGGTGCTTGTTACCCTCTCTTTCCTTGAGATTTGTTCTGTGTGGTCCTGCCCTTGGCTCTCTAGGATCTGTTCTTTATGTTTTAATAATTTCACTCTCACATTTCTTCTCCACTAACTGCTCTATTATGTAGCTGGCTGTAATGTGTTTCTTTTACTCGAAACCAAGGAGCCTCAACTAAACAGAATGGACAAAAGTTGCTTAATCATTATATACTTTAAGTGCCTAATACATAAGAGAAGCTTAATTATTTGTTGAATAATTTAAAAAATAGAACGTGTAATTGATTAAAATTCCAACGAGGAAATAATTCACCATTTTAGACATGTTTTTACAATCATAAAAATATGGAGAGTGGTTAACTTTGATTCATATCTTATTCAGTAACAAATTATAGCTAGGTGAAAAAAACTAACATTTTAAAAGAGTGTTAGTTTGGTTTTTATGAAACAACTCTAAAGCTTCCGTTTCTACATCTGAATATAGGTTGCTATTATGTGATATAGTCGTGGTAGTTTTAATTTATAAAAAAAATAAATATTTGGTGAAATAAATTCCCCGAGGGCTTCTACACATTTCTATTAAATGAAATAAGGATAAAAGGATGACTTTCTCCATTCTTGGAGAAGAACGGAGTACCTTTGTATACTGAACACTCATGCATGTCAAATTCTACACATTGGGTTTTAAAATATAAAGTTAACCCCCAAATATTATATTTCAAAACTCATTTTTTAGAGATGCAATACATTGTTACACAAGAAGCAATAGATGCCCTTTTTACAAAATCAACATATTATTTGTGAAGATAGAGACTATATGGATAAGATTACTTCCTAGTTATTCCTTCCCTGTATTGATTTGGGAAGGATTTATTTGGTTTTTAAGTATAAAATACTGTGATAGGCACTGGACAGGAATACAGAAATGAAAAGTAGGTGAACTACTAATAATAAAAAAGAGGATGAAATTAATTATCAGTAAAATTAAGGACGTAAAGTTCTTATCAGAGAACTAAAGGAAGAGGATATGCTTTTGAGTTGAATCTCAGGGATTTAAATGGATTATGTTCAGCCAAATGATGTCAATTGACCAAAGGCCTGATGTGATTTGGCATAATTGATTTTGTCATGTTTTATCATTTGTTCCTAGAAATGGAATTATAGGTTGATCAGTGGCAGACTTTGGAGGCAAAGAATGATTTTTAAACATACAGTGATTAATAAAACTGAAGAGAAAACAAAATCGTGGGGTGCCAGGGTGGCTCGGGTGGTGAAGTGCCTGACTCTTGATTTCTGCTCAGGTCGTGATCTCACGGTTTGTGAGTTTGAGCCCTGTGTCAGGCTCTGCGCTGAGAGTGTGGAGCATGTTTGCGATTCTCTCTCTTCCTCTCTCTCTGCCCCTCACCAGCTAATGCATTCACTCTCTCTCTCTCAAAAATAAATAAACTTTAAAGCAAACAAACAAACAAAAAACACAAAATCACAAGTCTGACTTCAACCTAGCACTGGTAGGAAGTAAATGTGGAAACAACAGCAAATTCCAAACTCCTATTTATGCCAAATCTTCTTAATTGTGTTTAATTTTTAACCCTTAGTTGCTCTGAGTCTCATATAATAGCTAGTGGATGCTAACAACCAATTGACTTGGAGCTAACATGGTCAGAAAATAGCATATCAGGAGAAAGGAATGACAAGGATAGATGCAGAGCAGAGTCTTTGGAGGACAAAATTTGTTAGGCCTCTTGTGATAAGTACTGAAAAGACTCCACCTCAACTTGGAGAGACCTGATAGGCTAAGCCGAATCATATGAAAACCTGATAAGAAATTCATATTTTTCTGTATGAAGTTAAGAAACTGAACTATCATCATTCTTTGTCTTGCTATACGCTGCATTTTCAGAAAGTGGTCCTCTTACTGATGGTAAGACATCAGATGACTATAGGAAATATTGTGACATTTACTCACATACTAAGAAAAGTATTTACCTCCTTCTCAATTTACTTTTTAAGAAAGGCTGATTTAGATTATCTCAAGTTTTTAATATTTTTTAATGCTTGCTACTACTTTTTTTTTAAAAGGGGGTATACAGCCTCAGGTTCAGAACATTGACAGGCAAGGGGACTCAGATAGCATTTATTTATTAGTATTCTGTGTTCATTTTATATTCATGACAGGTAACACAGGTGTCTTGATGATGATACCATATGAAGTTTTACTTTTTAAGAATAAATATATTTAATTTACAATAGTTAACTACTAAAAAAATAAGAGAATTGATTGCAAAGGTGGCACATGGACATGGCAAAAATCAGGAGGCTCTTACGCAAATTAGTGAAGTGTTGAGATATTGTTCTGAGCTGAGGGAGAATATGAGAGGGTGTGCTGTAGATTTAGCAGGACTCAATCACCTAGAAGTCCCAGAACAGAAATGAATAGGCCCCTTCCCTCCATATACCTACAGTTCAATTGACGAAACAGGGTTCTCTGTAAGTCAGTGTTAGGTAATTTTGTTCAAGATAGATGGCTTTGGGAAAGCTAAGCCAGCTGTTGCTTTTTATCCTGTAAACTATCAAAGCAGGGAGAGAGATGTTTGCTCTCTCTTTTATTTCTGTTAAGATCATAATAAAATATGGCCTGTTCTGTTGTTTGTCTTTGACCTCCAGGTTAGTTGCATCTTTCCTACAAAGTTGCTCAAGCTGGTTATTTTTTCATTATTGGTAAGAAAGGAAGAGGCAGATCCAACTTAGATGTGTAGTTTTCTTTTTAACTGGGTTTCTGTTTTTATTTTGGATGTATTTTATCAGGAATGAATTTATGGGGCCATAAAGAGTCTTCTTTACAATTAAAAATGATTCTCTTTATAAAGAAGTATACTTTGCTTTTCAAAATTAAAGTCATAATTTCTTAATTGATTCCTCTATTCTGTACCAAAATAAAACATGTATGTGAATAAGAAAGGAATTAACTGTAGAATGTGATATGTTTTATAATAAAATAGTCAGTTATGAATTTTTAATTAGTTATAATTTTTAATGAAAAATTTTAACCATTAAGTATTTTGGTAACAGACTTATGATGATAGTCTCAAACTATCAGACTAAATCAAATAAAACTCAAATAATCAGACCAGGAAAGTAACATCAATATAGTAATTAAATATTGTGTTAGTTAATTATATTGACTCTTAAAAATAAGTTACTAAATACCGTATTTGATAATTTTTCAATACTGCCCTATTTAGTGGTCTTAACAAATTTGTGGATCTTGAGTCATTTGCTAATGGAGACAGAATTTGAACCTATCATTTTGTTGGTAGATGATCTGAGTTACAAACAAAAAAAGTTTACAAGCCCAATAGATATTAGACTATCTGCCACATATTTCCTTCTGTCTAGAGTTACCCCAATTGCTTAGTCCAAATATTCTAAACCATCTTCCTTTTTTTAGTATGTTCATTCTAAACCTGATCAGCAACCAATCTTTTTTTTTTTTTAATTTTTTTAACGTTTATTCATTTTTTGAGACACAGGGTGTGAGTGGGGGAGGAGCAGAGAGCAAGGGAGACAAAGAATCGGAAGCAGGCTCCAGGCTCTGAGCTGTCAGCACAGAGCCTGACGCGGGGCTCGAACTCACACGCAGTGAGATCAGGACCTGAGCTGAAGTCCGACACTTAACCGACTGAGCCACCCAGGCGCCCCCCAATCTGTCTTTTGATCAATTACTCCTATTATTGTTCAATACATTTGTTCATAATCTCATCGTTGCATAAGCTCAATTATTTTGAAAGCTCACTAGAAGGACTGGTGTGCTTGTGAAATATATTTCCTTGAAACTTGTAACATTCTTTGCTGCAGTATCACTGATGTTACAAATATGTGGGGTTTATTTTTATTTTATTTTATTTATTTTATTTTATTGACTTTTGTTTTCCCTCAGAGCTCATGATATCCCTTTCCCATATTCTGCCAAGAAGCATTTCAGATTACCATCAGTATGCTGGATATTTCAGCAAACACTTCCAGCAGGTTGTCAGTTTCTTTCATAACATTACTGCAGCTTTGCTTTAGCTGAGTTTGTTTCTTTTGAAATGCTTGGAGGAACTGAACACCCAAACATAATAGAGAAAAATCAATGTCTTTCTTTTGTGGTATGCTGCCTTCTGCTGGTAGCTCATTTAAAGCAAGTGAATATTATATTTTAAAATAAATGTTAAACACTGAAACAAACTTAAGAAATGTTTCTCACATTTGAGCACTTGTGGACTACCAGAAATATCTCTGAAAACGACAAAGATCCTTAGACTATATATTGAAAAACTCTTCCTGACAAATTCAAAGCCTCTACTTTAGGTTTTGGCTTCATGAACACAGCCAGTTATAAGGTGTTCATCTAAATGATCTACAATTTGTGTGTACAGTTAAATTATCAGAATTATGAAAACAAAATACTTGTAAATTCCTCCAGAAGGCTTGCAGACACTCAGATCTGTAGACCTCAGTCTGAAAAATACTAACCAACTCCTACACTATCATTTTACAAGTAAGAAATCTAAATCCAAAGATATGAAAGAGGTTTTGTCCACAATCACCAAAAATTTTCAGGCAAAGCATTGGTGAAAAAATTGTGTGTGTGTGTGTGTACACATGCAAGTGTATGTACATATAACATAGTTTGTGCCCACCTGGATTTCTTTCCCTTTCAACCTGAAACAACATAATTTACTGTACTGTACTTAGAGATTATGGTCATATCAAAACCTGGGACACTACTTGGGAAAATGACATTGTGATTAATTATGATGTTTATGTTTTTTCTTTATTCATTTTATGAATAATCTATTAAGAATTTCATTCAAATATGGAAAACTAAAAATGTATTCTCCCACCAAACAGGAAAACAAACAAAAGAAACAAATCCCCTAATGCATGAAAGAATTGTGTATAATATAAAAGATAAAAAAAGACATGGATTAAATAATAAAAAACTAAGTCAAATATAATATAGATTACTAATATGATAGTTTAGAGATACCTAGTTTAAATACTCAAATTTTTAAGAACTTATAATAAGTATACTGACCTATTAGTCATCAAAATAGACCATTGGAGAGTTATCATTGGACACATTTACAACCTACAAATGTTGGCATTTAAAGTCTAGGCAAATCTGGCATGATATATTCAAAGTGTTGAATGGGGAAAATCTGCAGTCAAGAATACTCTACCCAACAAAGCTATCATTCAGAATAGAAGGAGAGATAGTTTCCCAGACAAAACTTGGGAGTTCATGACCACTAAATCAGCCCTGCAAGAAATTTTTTTAAACTTTTTTTAACATTTTTATTTTTTTTGAGAGGCAGAGAGAGACAGTGAGCAAGCAGATGGCAGAGAGAGAGGGAGACACAGAATCCAAAGCAGGCTCCAGGCTCTGAGCTGTCAGCACAGAGGCCTACATGGGGCTCAAACCCATCAACTGTGAGACTATGACCTAAGGTTGGATGCTTAACAGACTGAGCCACCGAGGCACCACAGCCCTGCTTGAAATATTAAAGGAGACTCTTTGAATGCAAAGGAGAGACTAAAAGTGATAGTATTAAGGCAGAAAACACCAAAGCAGTAAAAAATTAATATTTCTGTAAAAATTAGTCAAGAATTCACACGCACAAAAAAAAAACAAAAACATGAGATTTGATAACACATACCTAAAACATGGGGAAGAGAGAATAATGCGTTCAAACTTGAATGACCATCAATTTAATTCCATCCTAAAACAGCAGAATACACATCCTTTTCAAGCGCACATTGAACATTCTCCAGAACGGATAACATATTAGGTCACAAAACAGGCCTCAAGAAATACAAAAAGACCGAAGTCACACCATGCAACTTTTCTGACCACAACACTATGAACCTAGAAGTTAAGCACAAGAAAAAAAAAATCTGAAAAGACCATACATAAATGGAAGTTAAACAACATTCTATTAAACAATGAATGAATCAACCAGGAAATAAAAGAAGAAATTAAAAATATATGGAAACAAATAAAAATGAAAACAATGGTTTAAAACCTTTGGGATGCAACAAAGTGGTCCTCAGAGGGAAGTATATAGCAATACAAGCCTACCTCAAGAAACAAGAAAAATCTCAAATAAACAACCTAAACTTACACCTAAAGAAGCTAGAAAAGAAGAACAACAAAAAACCCTAAACTAGTAAAAGGAAGCAAATAATAAAGCTTATAGCAGAAATAAATGATACAGAAAGTAAAAACAAAACAAAACAAAAAACCCCAAAGCAAAAACAAATAGGAACAACAAAACAAACAACCCCCCTCCCCCCCCCCACACACACAATAGAACAGATGAATGAAACCAGGAGCTAATTTTTTGAAAATTAATAAATTTGAAAAATCTCTAGCCACACTTATCAAAAAGAAAAGAGAAAAGGACCCAAATAAATAAAATCAGAAATGAGAGAGGAGAAATAACCAATACTACAGATATGCAAACAATTATAAGATAATATGAAAAACTATATGCCAACAAATTGGACAATCTGGAAGAAATGGATAAATTCCTAGAAACATAAACTACCAAAACTGAAACAGGAAGAAATGGAAAAACTTTAACAGACTGATAACCAGAAAGAAACTGAATCAATAATCAGAAAACTCCCAACAAAGGAAAGTCTAGGACAAGATGGCTTCTCAGGCTAATTCTACATGTATGTATGTATCTATGTATGTATGTATGTATTTATAAATGTTAATTTCTTTTTGAGAGGGGGAGGGGGAGGGGCATAGAGGACACAGAGGATCTGAAGTGGACTCTGTGCTGACAGCAGAGAGCCCAATGAGGGGCTTGAACTCATGAATCATGAAATCATGACCGAGCTAAAGCTGGACACTTAACTGACTGAGCCACCTAGGCATGCCTCTACCAAACATTTAAAGAAGAGTTAATACCTATTCCGCTCAAACTATTCCAGAAAATGGAAAAGGAGGAGAAAATTCCAAATTCATTCTATGAGGCCAGTATTTCCCTGATACCAAAACCAGATAAAGACACCACTAAAAAGAGTATAGGCCAATATCTATAATGAACATAGAGACAAAGATTCTCAATAAAATACATGCAAATTAAATCCAGCAATACATCAAAAATAATTCACCACGATCAAGTGGGAATTACTCCTAGGTTGCAAGTGTGGTTCAATATTTGCGAATCAATCAGTGTATACATCACATCAAGAAGAGAAAGTCTAAGAGATGCATATCATTTCACTATATGCAGAAAAAGCATTTGATAAAGTACAACATTCATTCATGATAAAAATCCTCAATAAGGTAGGTGTAGAGGGAACATACCTCAACATAATAAAGGCCTTTTATGAAAAACACACAGCTAATATCCTCAATGGAGAAACACTGATAGCTTTTCCTCTATGGTCAGGAAAAAGACAGGGATGTCCACTTTCACCACTTCTATTCAACATAGTAGTGGAAACCTTAGCCACAGCAGTCAGATAACAGAAAGAAATAAAAGTCATCTAAATTATTAAGGAAGAAGTAAAGCTTTCACTATTTGCAGGTGACATAATATTATATATAGAAAAGCTGAAAGACCCCACCAAAAAAAATTGCTAGAACTGATATACAAATTCAGTAAAGTCACAGGATATCAAAGTGGTGTGCAGAAATCTGTTGCATTTATATACTGCAATAATGAGGCAGAAGAAGGGTAAATTACAAAAACAATCCCATTTACAATTGCACCAAAAATAATAAGATACCAAAGAATAAACTTAACCAAAGAGGTGAAAGACCTATACTCTGAAAAGGATAAAACACCAATGAAGGAAATGGAAGGTGACAAAAAGAAATGGAAAGACATTCCATGCTCATGGATGAGAAGAACAAATATTGTTAAAATGTTCATACTACCCAAAGCAATCTACACATTTAATGCAATCCTTATCAAAATATCACCAGCATTTTTCATAGAACTAGAACAAACAATCCTAAAATTTTTATGTAACCACAAGAGACGCTGAGCAGCCAAAGCTACCTTGAAAAAGAAAAGCAAAGCTGGAGGCATTACAATTTAGTACTTCAAGTTATATTATAAATCTATAGTAATCAAAAAAGTTTGGTACTGGCACAAAAATAGACACATAGATTAGTAGAACAGAATGGAAAACCCAGAAATGAGCCTACAGTTATATGGTCAATTAATCAAAACCACAATGGGATATCACCTCATGTGTGTGAGAAACTCAAAAACACAAGAAACAATAAATGTTGGCAACATTATAGAGAAAGAGGAATGCTTGTACACTGTTGGTAGGAATGCAAACCAATACAGTTACTCTGGAAAACACTATGGAGGTTCCTCAAAAAGTTTAAAATAGAACTACTATATAATCCAGCAATCACCCTACTAGGTATTTACTTAAATAAAGCAAAAATACTAATTCAAGAGATACTGCACCCCAATGTTTATAGTAGCATAACTACAATAACTGAATTATAGAAACAGTCCAAGCATCCATTGATTGATGAATGGATAAAGATTTTATATACATGTACATTACATATATGCTTTATATACATATATACATTTTATATATTTTATTTGCAAAGACATGGATGGAGCTCCGGAGTATTATGCTAAGTGAAATGGTCAGAGAAAGACAAACACCATATGATTTCACTCATATGTAGAATTTAAGAAACAAGACAAGCAAGCAAAGGGAAAAGAGAGAGAGAGAGGAAGGGAGGGAGGGAGGCAGACGAAACAAGAAACCAGATTTTGAACTATAGAGAACCAGCTTATGGTTACCAGAAGGGTGGTGGGTAGGGGATGGGTTAAATATATCTGTCAAGTCCTTCCGGTCCAGGTATCATTCAAGGGCATTGTTTCTTTACTGATTTTCTGCCTATATGATCTGTCCATTGTTATAAGTGGAGTATTAAAGTCACCTGCAATTACCATATTCTTATCAATTAGTTTGTTTATGTTTGTGATTAACTGCTATTTATATTTGGGAGTTCAAAGTTGGGGCATAAACACTTACAATTGTTAACTCTTCTTGGTGGATATAATGCCCTTCTTCACTCTTGTTACAGCCTTTAGTTTAAAATCTAGTTTGTGTAATATAAGTATGGCTACTCCAGCTTTCTTCTGACTTTCAGTAGCATGATAGATGGTTCTCCATTCCCTCATTTTCAATATGAAGATGTCCTCAGATCTAAAATGAGCCTCTTGTAGACAGCATATAGATGGATCTTGGTTTTTTAATCCATTCTGATACCCTGTGTCTTTTGATTGGGGCATTTAGCCCATCTACATTCAGAGTTATTATTGAAAGACATGGATTTAGTGTCATTATGTTATCTGTAGGTTTCATGCTTGTGGTGATGTGTCTGGTCCTTTGTATTCTTTGTAGCATTCTATTCACAGGGTCCCCCTTAGGATCTCTTGAAGGAAGGGCTAGTTTGGTGGTCATGAACTCCTTCTGTTTTTGTCTGGGAAAGCCTTTATCTCTCCTTCTATTCTGAATTACAGCCTTGCTGGATAAAGGATTCTTGGTTGCATATTTCTCCTATTCAGCACATTGAAAATTTCTTGCTACTCCCTTCTAGCCTGCCAAGTTTCAGTAGATAGGTCTGCTACTACCCTTATGTGTCTACCCTTGTAGGTTAAGGCCCATTTGTCCCTAGCTGCTTTCAGAATTCTCTCTTTATGTTTGTATTTTGCCAGTTTTGCTATGATATGTCATGCAGAAGATCGATTCCTGTTATGTCTGAAGGGAGTACTCTGTGCCTCCTGGATTTCAATGTCTGTTTCCTTCCCTAGATTGGGGAAGTTCTCAGCTATGACTTGTTTAAGTACACCTTTCACCCCTTTCTCTCTTCTTCTTCTGGAACTCCTATGATATGGATATTATTACATTTCATTGAATCACTTAGTTCTCTAATCCTCTCTCGTGATCTAGTATTTTCTTATCTTTCTCAGCTTCATCATTTTCCATAATTTTATCTTCTATTTCACTTATTCTCTCTTCTGCTTCCTCCATCCTTGCTGTTACAATATCTATTTTATTTTGCACCTCATTTACAACACTTAATTCATCATGACTATTTCTTAGTTCCTTGAATCTGCAGCAACAGATTCTCTTCTGTCTTCTATGCTTTTTTCAAACCCAGCTATTAATCTTATGACAATTATTCTAAATTCTTGATCAGATATATTATTTATATCTGTTTTGAGCAATTCTTTAGCTATCATTTATTCCTGGAATTTCCTTTGGGAATTCTTCCATTTCATCATTTTGACTAGTTTTCTGTCCTTTATGTGTTTTAATAGCTTGTTATGTGTCCTACACCTGCAAGTACTACTATATTAAAAAGGGGTCATACACTGTCCAGGGCCTAGCCCTTCAGGACGTGTTTTTGGAGTGTGTTGCATGCTCTCTGTCGTTGAGACTGTGGTTGCTTTATGTCCTTACTCACAGTAGTGGTTTCAACCTTCCATCATGTGTCCTTTGATTTGTTCAAGATAGATCACATACTGGATCACAAAACAGCTCTCAATAACTGGGATCATACCATGCATATTTTCAGATCACAATGCTATTAAACTGGATATCAACCCTAAGAAAATATTTGGAAAGGCTCCCCATGCCTGGAGGTTAAAGAACATCCAACTAAATAATGAATGGGTAAACTAGGCAATTAAAGAAGAAATTTAAAAATTTATGGAAGCAAATGAAAATGAAAATATGATAGTTCAAATGTTTTGGGATGCAGTAGAGGTAGTTCTAAGAGGAAAATACATTGCAATCTCAAGAAACAAGAAAAATCCAAAATACAAAACATAATCTCACACTAAAGGAACTAGAAGCAAAGCAGCAAAGCCAGCAGAAGAAAAAAAAATGATAAAGATTAGAGCAGAAATAAAAATATAGAATCCAAATAATAATAATAATAATAATAATAATAATAATAATAAACAAACAAAAACAAAACAGTACAACAGATCAATGAATCTAAAAGCTGGTTTTTTGAAAGAATAAACAAAATTGATGACCCCCTAGCCAGACTTTCTCATAAAGAAAAGAGAGAGAACTCAAATAGATTAAATCACAAATTAAAGAGGAGATATCACAACCAACACCACAGAAATACAAATATTTGTTAGAGAATACTATTAAAAGTTATATGCCAACAAACTTGACAACCTGGAATAAATGGACAAATTCTTAGACACCCACACACTACCAAAACTCAAACAGAAAGAAAGAGAAAATTTGAACAGACCCATAACCAGCAAAAACATTGAATCAGTTATTAAAAATCTCCCAATAAATAAGAGTTTCGGGACAAATGGCTTCCCAGGGGAACTCTACCAGACATTTAAAGCAGAGTTAATACCTATTCTTCTCAAGCAGTTCCAAAAAATAGAAACAGAAGGAAAGCTTCTGGATTCATTCTATGAAGCCAGCATTACCTTGATTCCCAAACCAGACAGAGACACCACTAAAAAGGAGAATTACACTCCAATATCCCTGATGAACATGAATGCAAAAATTCTCAACAAGATACTAGCAAATCAAATTCAACAGTGTATTAAAAGACTTATTCACTATGATCAAGCAATTTCTAAAGACAACAGGCCACAGAATAATTTCATGTGCCTCTTTTTATATCAGGTAATAATAATCTAATTTATTTCATAAAGAAATTATTAGAAAATGCTTTCAAAATCAAATCCCAGGACACTGAATGAATACAAAAAAAGCCCACAGCCAAATTGTTTCATATAGCATCTTTTTGATGATTGCTTCAGAGATCCAATTTCCATAACAATCATGAAAATAAAAATATTTAAATTCTTGAAATATATATAGTTTATATAATATTTTCATTTTTAAAAAGAATTTTAGGAACTAAAGGAATTATTTTCCTTCAATTTATTCCAACATGTTGGTTTTGAGTCATTTATTTATAGTTTTAAATATTTTCTGTATGTTCAATTGAAGCAGGCTGAAACATTTTTCTAAACCACTTTAAAAGAGATGTTGGGGTGCCTGGATGGCTCAGTCAGTTTTGCATCCAACTCTTGGTCTCACCTTAGTTCATGATCCCAGGGTCATGGGATCTAGCCCCGCTTTGGGCACTGCACTGAGCATGAAGCCTGCTTAAGATGATCTCTCTCTCTCCCCCTCTGCACATTTCCCCTGCCCGTGCTCTCTTCTGTCTCTCTAAAAGTAAAAATTTTTTTAAAAATTTAAGAAAGATTGATGGGGGGTGGGAGGGAGGGGAGGGTGGGTGATGGGTATTGAGGAGGGCACCTTTTGGGATGAGCACTGGGTGTTGTATGGAAACCAATTTGACAATAAACTTCATATATTGAAAAAAAAAAGAGATGTTAAAACTTGATCTTACTGGACATCTATAATAAGGCTATTACATAACTTGGCCTTTTAGCTTATGTTGGGTAACAGCTTCCTGGAAACACAAAGGAGCAGACTAAGAAGAAATGAAATAAACTGGTCCTCAATCTGTAGCCTCTTTTATTCTGATGAAAAGTTACATTCAAACTACATAGATTTGGTTTTATTTACTTTCTTATTACTGATTTTTATCTTGTTTTATCCCGACTGTGAAAGTAGTTTCATATTTTCTTTGCACAATATTGAAAAGTTGATTGAACACCAGAAATCTAAATTCATTTGACAATACCCATTGTGTCATTTATTTTCTAAGAGACAGAAGAGTAGCTGTGTTGAAGGCAGACATTATGCTGCGGGGATTAATTTTCATGATTTCCATTCCATTATTTTCTAGTAGTTAATTTTTCTCAAAATTTTTGGCTTATTTTCCCAAAAATGTAATGGTATTAATCATAACTATTGACTTATTTGCTTTCACATCAATTATATAGATCAGTATTTTAATGACAAATGGTTTGGGTGCTCTTGTATTCTTTTATTTTTATTGTGGCCTCATAGTTTGATTGAAACTTTTAAATAACTCTCCATGTTTATTTGAAGATTTTTCAATTAACTAGGAAAACATTTTCTAAGAAAAGCTATTTTTTCAGGGAGTTATTATATTTGTGTGTGTTCATCTATCTAGAAATTATAACTATCATGTAACGGTTATGGGACTAAACTATTGTTAGACCATTTTTTGGCACAAGGAAAAGTTCACATTTGCATTAATCATTAATAATTAAAGAAATGTTCAAAAAAACCCTGCACTGAAGATAAGTCAACCTTTTGATCTACTATAAATAAGTGAGATTTAACTAATATATTAATATATATTACTTCTAAATTCAACTAGTTTAAACGTGGAAGTTATCTAACAGTCTATATATTTAAATATATGTAAGGGGGTGTTCCACTTAAATTATTATAGATAAAAGATGAATTTACCCATTCAATTAGACCTTGTCTCTAATTTAATACTAATTAAGTTTAGCATTTAATTCACAGAGTACAGATTTATAAAGTTATAAAACTGGTTAGTTCTCTAAATAGCCACCATGCATCCTAAGCATAAAGGGAATAAAAGAGTAGATAGTTACTAAAATTTGAATTGTTATAGCTGAAAGGCCAATCTACACATGATCCTGCTGAACAGACTGCCACCCCCACAAGTTAGGAAGAAGTGTTTGAAAAAGAAGAAATGCATTCTCTAAACTTCAGGTCTTTCACAGGCATAGAGTTTTAAAGCACAAGATGAAAACTGTGCTTTAATTTAATTTGTCAGAAAACTGACAAATTCTAATCATCGCATAGAATTAGACACTTTTTAGAGAAGATGCGATTTTAATCACAAGGAAGCATGGCTTTGGAGACTCTGCCAAAATCATAAGAATGTAACTTTTAGTTTTTAGTAGCTTAGAGTTAAAAAGAATATTAAGTTCCTTTTTGGACGATGTGAACCCATACTAGTATGCCAGGCTCAACCAGAAGTAGTTAGAACATGTCTCTCTGGGTTTTAGAAGTAGGATAGACTGCAGGCTTCCTGGGCCTGTCATTGGCATGAGAGTGAGCTTCCCTAAAGAGTGAATCACCTTGGGAGGATTTAGGGGAGGTCGAGGATTTTGAGAATCTGAAGTCTCAACTTGGAAGAGAAGACTGACTTCAGGTCATCAAAACACAAAATGGATTTTGTTACCAAATAGAGTTAGCTATTCAGACTTTTACTTGCAAGAGAGAGTTCTCAGTCAGATACACCACCCAAATGGAGTCAACAGATACTCAGTGGGAGAAGACAGCACTAGAATGAAACATTAATTTCCCTTACATAGGCATCTCATCTTCTTCAGAGCCCTAAATGTACTAAAACAAACAAAGAGACAATAAAAGATTGACAAATGAGTAGGAAGCCATCTACAGCCCTCTCAGAATTCTACAATCTTTTATAAGGAACCTCAGTTTTAAAGTATCTTAGGCTTTCCAAAAAGGGTTATATTTTTATTTTATAATGGTGCTCTAGCCAAAAGATTAGTAAAAAGGAAGAGCTGAGAATTTTAGAAAAACCATCAGAAATAATTCCAGCCCTGATGAAGAAAAAGAAGTGAATATCAGTCCTGGGACATTTTTATCTAGAATAATGTCTATCAAGATTAAACACCACTTTAAACAATAGTATTTAAAAAAAAACCTGAAAAAGGCCTGTCAAAATGTAACATTTTAAATATTATAAGGGTAGTTATAAGTTATGTGGTACTATCAAGAATATTGTGTGGGGGCACCTGGCTAAAATAAGCTATCACTGTCCTCTGACCAAAAGATTCAGAGATCCAGATATCTTCAAATATATATTGCTTAAATTTTGGTGTCCTGGACTAAGAAATTGGTTGTGCATTAAGAAATGTAGTTTACAATGATAGATAGATGATATCAAACTTGGACAAATGTATTTGTGAAGAGTAACAACTTCATTCATACTAGTGGTGAATGTGGTTTTTCCAAAGATCTGAAACCATGCTGAGACAAGCCTTGGTAGTAGACATGCAGACATTTCTTTTAATTAGTGTAAAACTCATCAAGTAAGGGGGGAAAAAGGAATGTAAGAAAATTTAGAGATTTTAAAACGATAACCATTACAAAAATAAAAATCTAATACACTGGGCACCTGAGTGGCTCAGACTCATCTATTTCATGAGTGACTTTTGGGTTAGGCTCAGGTCATGATCTCAATTTGTGGGATCGAGCCCCATGTTGACCTCCATGCTGACAGCCTGGAGCCTGCTTAGGATTCTCTCTTTCCCTCTCTCTCTGCCCCTCCCCTGCTCACAGTCATATGCTCTCTTTCTCTCATTCAAAAATAAATAAACGACTTAAAAAAACCTAATCCACTCCAAGGAACAAAAAAGTGAGAGAATTACTCTCAGACTAATGTATAAAAATCATCCACCAATAATTTTGCTCATGTATGGAATTTAAGAAAAACAAAAAGGAGCAAAGGAAAAGAGAGAGAGAAAGAGGTTGAGAGACAGAGAGGGAGAGAGAGAAACCAAGAAACAGACTCTCAACTACAGAGAACAAATTGATGGTTACCAGAGGGGAGGGGGTGAAGGGATGGGTAAAATAGGTGATGGGGATTAAGGAGGGCACTTGTGGTACTGCGTACTGGGTGATGTATGAAAGTGTCAAATAACGATGTTATATACCTGAAACTAATATAACGCTGCATGTTAACTGTGTTGGAATTTAAAATGAAAAAATGAAAAAAAAACATCCACTGATGATAACAACTACTACATAAGAATTTAAGAAGACAGTTATGAATAAAACATATATTCCTAACATCAATCCTTTGCACCTTTGTTCTTTTTTTCCTGAAATACTGAGGCTTGAGTTTTTAGACTGATCAGGTTTCCACATAGCCAACTAATACACTGATTTGCTGTTCTGTAACTAAATTTAAAGTGCAGAAGAGAAATTATTCCATGGAATGCACCCTCTATGTGGCTATAGATCACCCTAAATTCAGAATTCCAGAGTCAAGTGATGTACATGACTCCAGCAGGCTGGAGTCTGCTTTGGATTCTGTGTCTCCCTCTCTCTCTGCTTTTCACCTGCTCACACTCTACCTCTCTCTGTCTCAATAATACACATTAAAAAAAAGTGGTGTTAATGTTTCCAAATTCAAAGAGAAAACTCAATAACTAACCGTTAAGTGTAATGTTTCTTGTGTTTTTGTTTGCATAGTTTTTCAAATTTAATAAGTTCACTTCTATTCTTAGACATCATTGACAAGTGATGACAGAGACCATATAATAATCTAATTTGTTTCATCCCTATAGATACCAAATATTATTTGTAAAAAATCTGCTTTATTGAGATAACCAAATGACTTTTTGCTTTAAATTATTAATTTGGAGAATTGTATTAATAACTATTCTGTTGTTAAACTTACCACATTCTACTAGAATAAACTTCAGGTTATCATGATGTTACCATTTAAATATATTGCTCAATATTATTTAATAGTATTTTAGTTTAGGATTTTGAATCTATGTTCATAAATGTGAGCACCTGTAATTTTTACTTCTCAAAGTGACTTTCAGGTTAAGAGTCAAAGTATGTTAACTTCTCAAAGTGCAACATTTCCTTCCTTTTGGAATCTAGGAGTAGAAATAATTCTTTTTAAAATAATTTTTAGAATTTGTGTTTGAAGCTGTTTGATCTTGGGGTGGGTGTGTGTGTGTGTGTGTGTGTGTGTGTGTGTGTGTGCGTGTATGTGTGTGTGCCAATACATTAAAATTACCATTCAATTGATTTCATGATAATAGGATAATCCTTATTTTTTATGTCTTCTTGTGTTCTTTTTTTCAATAAATCTTTCTATTTCATCTAAATGTAAATGTATTGCAGAAAAGGTATTCATACTATTGTATTTTTAATATCTGCAAGGTATTTAGTTATAGTCCCTTTTTTATTCCTTATATTGGTTTATTATGATTTCTCCTTTTTTTCTTAATGTTATTAGAGATTTACCAATTCATTACTTTTTTCAAAAAACTACATTTATTGACTTTGTTGATCCTATGGTGTTTGTTTACAATTTCAATTTTTTTGTCTTCTTATCTTTCTTCTTTTCTCTCATTCCATTTTTTCTTCTACTTTTTAGATATTATTTTTCATTTCTTAATTTAAAAAAAATGGATCTTTACTTGTTAATTTCATTCATTTTATATATTTATTTAAGATTGTATATCTTCCTCTGGATACTGATATAGATGTATTTCATAGCACACATATGTAATATTATAATGCAGTTCAAAATATTTTCAACCTCCCATTATAATTTCTTCTTTCACATTTGGGCTAATCCAAAGTGAGTATCTTAATTTCAAAACATGTGGAATTTTCTAGTTATATTTTATCAGTATGTAATTCTAAGCATAATGGTATCTGTAGACAGAAGACTGGGTCAAAGTAATTTGAATCCTCAAATTTTATTGTACATACAAATCACTTGGAATTCTTGTTAGATCACATACTGCTATTCAAGAAGGCCCATGATTCTGCATTTCTAACAACTGCCCAGATGCTGCTAATGCTTTCTAGTCCACACACTATGCTATGAATAGCAGAAATCTTTATGGTTTTGTTCCTTTGGTATTAATTGAGACTTGGTTTATAATTCTGCCTATGCTTGATTTAAACAAAAAATATTTCGTGTGCTTGAAAAGAATGCACATTCTGATGCTTATTACTTTATATTCATTAGTTTAAATTATTTAGCCATATTGTTCTAACAATTATTGAAAGAGCCTCATAAAATTCTGTTACTTTTGCTAGTAATCTATTTTTCCTATATTTCTCTGTTTTGTGTATTTTGAGATTATGTTATTAAGTGCATATAAGTTGATAATTTTTTATCTTCCAGGTGAATGGAATTATCATTAGGAATATTGCACATTTACTCTAATAACAATTTTTAACTCTAAGAGTATTTAATCTGAAAACAAAATAAATATACTTATTAGTATTTGCATGGCACACCTTTTTCTTTTTCTTTCCATCTTCCATACACTTATATTTTATTGCATTTCATTTACACAATTTATGTTTGATTTTAAAATTGTATCCAGTTTTACATTTTTTTGTCTTTTACTTAAAACTTTTAGCCCACTTACATAAAATTTCTTATTACTATGTTTGGTTTAAATTTACAATCCATGATTGTGCTTTCTGTTTGTCTCATCTGCTCTATGATTTTTCCCCTCTCTTGCATTCTTTTGGAATATCATTTTCTTATTCCATTTTCCTGTGATATCTTTTTACTTATACATTTTTTCTACAAATTTTATAGGTATAGTAGGGATTAAGATAAAATTTATTAATTTATTAATGTCTAATATTAATTATATCTTTATTGTCATCTTGGACAATAGAAAGCTGTTAGAACACTTTAATATTTTTACTAGTCTCTTGATGCACTAGCTAATGTTATTGTGTATATTAATTTCTTTCTAATCTTATTTATTTATTTATTCATTCATTCATTTATTTATTTATTTATTTTAGAGAGAGAGTGCATGCACATGCACATGTGGGAGAAGAGCAGAGAGAGAGAAAATCTTTAAGCAGGCTCCACACTCAGTACAGAGCCCTACACAAGGTTCTATCTCACAACTGTGATATCATGACCTGAGCTGAAATCAAGAGTCAAATACTTAACTGACTGAGCCACACAGGTGCCCCTTTCTTTCTAATTTTAAACCTCACAGGACATTATTATTGTTGTATAAAGTCAATGTTCATTTTGGTTTATAAACATATTTACCACTTTTTTTCCTGAGGTCTTTACTTCTTCCTTCTGCTTTGATCTTCCATATGGGATGTCCTGCTTGAAATATCTTCTCTAAATTTCAAAGTGTCAGTATTCTTGAATTCTCCTGAGTTTTGTCAAAAAATGCCATTTGTACTCAGATTTGAACAATACATTCATATTAGTCTTTCTCACTATATTCTTTGTGTCTATCTATTTTGTATTTTCTATCTTTCTATCTCTCTGTTCAATATTATGGATAATATATAAAAGAAATATCTACATTGCAAAACCAAAAATTAACCCTAATATAAACTATGAAATTTGGGCTATTATAATACATCCAGGTAAGTTTATTAATTGTAACAAATATACCCTGATGGTGGGGGATGCTGATAATGGGGGAGCCTATGTATGTATGAGGACAAGGAATATGTTAGAAATTTCTTACCTTCCTCTCAATGTTTCTATGGACCTAAAACTGCTCTAAAAATATAACATCTTTAAAAGAACCTATATTGAGCATTTAATTTTTATAGTTAATATTTTCTTTATTTAAGTTTTATTTTTTTATTTATTAAATCTCTCATGTCATTCCTTCCACAAATATATTCCCCAGTTTTAAAATATTTTTATTTATATTAAGCACATTCTATTGATACATTTTTTTTCTAATGACAACAATATCTGAATCTGAGTGTTTCTGCTACTTAGTTCTTATTTTGCTCTTTGTCTGTGTCCCGAGTTACCTTTAACTCCCTGTTGATTGTTCAAATTTAAAAAATTATTTTTAGGAAGTACCATGTTATCGTCTCCTAGTGTTGACCTATATTTCCTTCTGGCATGGCCACCACTATAAATCTAGTTACCATTTGTCACCTTACAAAGTTAATACAATATTATGGACTATATTTCCCATCCTGTACATCACATCCCCATAATTGGAAGTTTGTATTTCTTGATCCCTCTCACCCATTTTGCCTTCTTTCAACCTCCTCTCTTTGGGCAAACACTAATATTCTGCTTTGTTTGTTTTGGCTTTTAGATTTCACATATAAGCAATATCATGAGGTATTTGTCTTTCTGTGACTTATATCACTTAGTATAATCGCCTCAAAGTCCATCCATATTGTTGCAAACGGCAAGACTTCCTTCTTTTTTAAGACTGAGTTGTATTCTGGTGTGTGTGGGCATGTGTCTGTGTGTACATTTCTTTTTAATACACTTATCCATCGATGGATACTTAGGTTTTTCCCACATCTTGGCTATTATAAATAATGCTGCAATAAACATAGGAGCACATATATCTTTTTGAATCCACCAGGGGTAGGATCTGGGGGAGACCATCTCTCTGCCTCTCCTATCCATCTCTATATGGTTCTTTTATCCTTTGTTGTAGAGACTGGTTCATCTAGTTTTCAGATTTTTTCAGAGGGAAATGACTCATTTGTAGCTGTAGATTTGGTGTATCCTTGGGAGAAGGTGAGTTCAGGATCTGTGTCTATATCTCTCTATATCTATATGTCACAAATGGGACTCATTTTAGTTATACATGTTGGTTTAACATTTGAAAACCATACTAATGGAGAACAATATAATCTTAATAGATTACAGAAAAAGCAAAACTAATTTGACATGTAGTAATAATGACAATAACAACAGCAATAATAATAATAATAATAATAATAAATCTCTCACCAAACAAGCAATAGAAAGAACTCCTTCAACTTCTTCAAGGGTATCTTGAAAAACCTAAGCCTAAAATATTATCATATTTATTAGTGAAATATAAAATCTTTTATTCCTAAAATCAGGAAAGAAAATTAAGATACTCTCACCACCTCAACTCAGCACTGGCGTAAGGCAGAACAAAACTCAAAGTCATACATAGTAAGAAGAAAGGAATAAACTGCCATTCTTGGAAGATGACATGATCATGGTAGAAGAAACTCCTAAAGAATATGCAGAGTCAGTTAATAAGTAAATTTAGCAAAGTCTCAATATAAATGTCAGTTTTAAAATATTAAACATATTCCTATATACTATAACAAAATGGGAGAATAAAACATCATGACCATTCATAATAGCAACAAAACGCATTGAATTTCCATAATTAAATCTAACAAAAGATTTGTAAGACTATGACACTTAAAAAATTGTCAAGATAAATTAGAAAATACTTAAATCAGTTGAGAGATACAGCATATTCAAGTATTGGAAAATATATTAATTTTAACTTACCAATTCTCCCAAAATTATTCCACAGATTCAACAAAATCTGACTGAAAAATCTCAAAAAAAATTTGGGGGGAAAAAATTGACAAGCAGATTGTAATTTTTTTAGTGCAAAGAACATAGAATAGTTGAGACAATTTTTAAGCAGAACAAAGTTGGATAATTTACCAAACCAGATTTCAAGTTTAATATAAAAATCAGTGAACATGAGTCAAAATAGAAAGTATTCAAAGTTAAATGCACAGGGGATGAAACATGGAAAAACGAAGGGTTCTGTAACCTCTGGGAAAATATCAAGCAATTGAATATGTGTAATTGGGAGTTCCAGAAAGAAGTAGCAGACATATTGTTGGGGCAGGAGGAGAGGGGATAAATTATATGAAGGTGAAAAGGTCAAAATTTCTCTAAATCTAAAGAAAACTATGAATTCAAAGATCCAAGAAACTCAATAAATCCCAAGAGAATAAAAATACAAATCACAGCAAGTCACACTTTTTTTAATTTGAGACAGACAGAGACACGTGAGTGTGAGGGGCAGAGAGAGAGGGGGAGAGAGAGAATCCCAAGCAAGCTCTGCATTGCCAGTGCTGAGCCCACTGTGGGGCTTGAACTCAGGAAACCACGAGATTATGGCCTGAGTAGAAACCAAGAGTCAGACGCTTAATTGACTGAGGCACCGAGGCACCCCACAGCAAGTCACGTGTTAATCAAAATGCTGAAAAACAGTAATTAGAAAAAAAGTTTTCAAACTATCCAGATATCAAAAGAAATATTATATACAAAAGGATACAAATGACCACAGACTTCTCATTAAAAATTTGTAGGAAGAGATCAACATCTTTAAAGTTCTGAAGAAAAATCACACTATCAGCCTATTCAAAGTGAAAATGTTTTCTTACATTCAAGCAAAATAAAATTTTATTTGGGAAATAAGCTCTGAGAAATCACTGCAAGCAAACATGCAATACAGAAAATGATAGAAGCACCTCTTCAGAAGGAAAAAAATAAGATGATAACCTTGAACTATACAAAAGAATGAAGAGTTACAGAATGATAATCATTTGGGTAAATATAGATGTTTTTCCTTATCTTAGAAATGCTTAGAAAGATAATACTTAAAAAATTATTAATATAATGTTGGGTTCATAACGTAAACAGTACTGAAATATATGGCAACAATAACCAACAAGATGTGAGAGAAGAAATGGCAGTACACTTTCGGAAAGTTCTTACTACTTTTATTACATAATACATTATTGGAAGTTAGATATGATAACATACAGATGCATACTGCAAATTCTAAATCAACCATTAAAAAGAATAAAACCAAGAAAAATATCTCCTAATCCAATTGCTAGAGAAAATAATTAAATCATAAAAATACTGAAATAATAAAAATAAGGAAAATGGTAAAATAAAGAGCAAATGTAACAAAGAGCAAACAGCAAGATGATTTAACCCCATACATATGTCTCCAAATATGTCCTATACATATAGTATCCATGTTATCAAAAGGATGTCTCTCTGACACTACATATTACACAAATGGTGTCTCAGCTCTTAAGATTATCCACTGACCTTCTGTAATGGAAGCTGTTTACAGCAGGGCCCTATAATAGACTAGCAATTGTTCAAAAAAGTAATACTTTGCTCCTGCATCAAGTAGATTTTGAATCCAGAATCCCAAAAGACACCACTGGATGGCAGTATTTGACTTTATCTGCAAATCTAGTGAACCACTCCAAAATCAAATGTGCATGCCAGTTGTTCTAGACCCTGGCCAAATTCAATATTATTTCAGTATATAGAGTTAGTAAGCTGCTTATTTTGGTAAATACATCTAGCGATATATAAATACATCTAACAATATTCAAATAGCCTGCAAGGGCCAAGTTTATTTTTCAGTGTTCATCCAGCAGAGACTATTTTGTTTCATACGTCCACGGAATGCATCCTGAGATCCTGGATGAAGTTATTAGAAAATTTATTGATTAGGTTAGTTCCTGTATTTTATCCAGTTGGATTAACCATCTTCAGCTACTCATGTACATCAACATAGTCTTTGGTTTTTTCCCCAGAGCAAAATTATCCTGCTATACTACCAAAATGAATTACCTTCATCTTAACATTCACCAGGTCAAAACTGTCCCTAACAGAGTAATGATAGTATTTGAGAGGGGTCAGATATCCCTGAGGGAAGATGATAAACATATACTGGAGTCCTGTACGAGTGAAGGCAAATTGTGTCTGAATTTCTTCTCAAGATGGGATCAAAAAGATAGTGTTCAAAAAGAAAACACTAGCTAACCTGTAATAGCATACTAGTCACCTTTAGCTTGCTGCTCTTCTTAAAGAGTTTTCATCCAAGTAATTCTTCTCAGGTCCATATTGGAGTGCTAGGCCTTCCACCTGGATGAATCATAGCTACTGCAGACACTGTATGAACAAACATCCTCTCTACCTCCTACCCCATCAAAAAGATTCAGAATCATCTACCTATCTATCTATCTATCTATAGATATAGATATCTATATCTATAGATAGATAGATAGATCTATCTATAGATATAGATAGATAGATATATGTGTATGGCAGAAATTAATTAGAAAAAAATAAGCAATGGAAAAGCCAAACACTTGAATACGCACTACATGAAAGAGAAACCCTGTAAACCAATAATTACAGGATGATAACCAAACTCATTAGTATTTAGAGAAATGCAACAAAAACCACAATAAAATACTATATTATACAAATTTCATTGGCAAAAATGAAGCTTAACAAATCCAATTACTGGAAAAGATGGAGATCAAAAGAAATATTCATACATTGCTTTTGAGAATGTAAATTGGTACTGCTATTTAGAAAATAACGCAGCATTAAGTTTTCTATGACTCAACAGTTCTACTTCCACATATATATGTAAGAGGAAAACTCTTACCTAAGTGCACCTGGAGGCCCAGAATATCATATTTATAACAGTATATTTTATAAAGTGAAAAAACATAGAAAACAAACAAAGAAACAAAAACCTGGGGAAAAACTAAATACCCCAAACAAGAGAATGGTTAAATAAATTGTGGTATATTCTGGTAATAAAACATTTTATACCTTGATGAAAACAAATAAGCTTTCATTCCCTGCAACATTTATGGCCAGTATATATATGATTGAGTGAAAATCATGTCTCAAAAGACTACATAAAGTGTAATTCCATATTTTGCTCCTAAAATAAGCAAAACTAAGCATATTGCTTAGGCCAGCTTACATACATTTAAAAATATTTTTAATTAAGAAAAGAGAATTGCATACCTCCAAATGAGAATTTTAGCTATTTCTCAAGGGAAACAAAGACTGGATAGGAAAAACATGTAGGTGGATAAAACATATTGGTAATATTCAGTTGAAGTGAACACAATAGTGAATTTATGGTGTTTGTTATATTATTAAGACTCTCCAAAAAGAGAGAAGAAAAAGAAGGAAATGAATTAACTCTTGAATGGCAGAGGGAATCTGTAATAAGTATAAGACACACAGAGAGTCCATTTAAGGCCTTCCATCCTTTTATAAGCTCTCCCTCACCCCAAAACCCCTGTGCTGCTCAACCAAACTATTCCCCAAGGTTCCAAGGGAAAAAAAAAAGAAGAATTTGTAAAAATAAAACTTTTCGAATGAGACTCATATTCTCTACACATATAATTAAAGTGTTACAGCTGCTAATAGAAGTCTACAGGGCAAAAATGGGGCGAGACAAAAGTAGTGTCCAGGATGGTCTTCTAAGAGGAGGGGGAAGTATGAGCACAATTCCATAAATACGAAATTCTGATAGGACTATGGGGCTTTAAGGTATTTTGAGGAGTAGACTGTGAAAGGCAGAAGGGATTCTGCAAAATATAAGCTGAAGACTTCATCAGATGGATCATTTAACTAATTGATAATTGACCTTGCTTCTATTCTAGTGTATGTATTAGAAACTACCATGTATGTTATAAATTCCCTTCTAAGACCAGCTTCACTTCAGCCCACAAGTCATGATATGTGTTCTCATTATCATTCAATTCAAAACATGCTCTAATTCCTATAATAAGTTAGATTTTGTCTCTAAGTTATTTAGTAATACATTTATTACTTTCATAGAGATGGGGATTTTAAAATTTCCTGTTGTTATTAACTTTTAGCCTAATTTCACTAGAATCTGAGAATATGCTCTACATGGTTTCCATCATTTAAATTTGACAATAATTACTTAATGGCCAAAAATATTTTTTAATCTTCAATGCATACTTGAAACAAATGTTTATTATGACATTATTTGCTACTGAGTTCAATATGTGTAAATTAAATCATTTTTATTAATTATATTATATAATTTTATTAAATATATTAACAGAATTATAATTATGTTGTTGCAATCTTATCTACTTATCAATTTGTGTCTGTTTTTTCTAATAGTTACTAAAAGAAAAAAAGGATTCAAAACTTCCACTATGGGTCCTTAATTTTTAAAAATCCCCAAATCTCCCCCATGAGAATTCACACAGAAATTTGGTTAAGAACACCAAAAATCTATGGACAACATTTTATGCGGTAAAACATGAGTCAGAATATAAAGTATCCATACAAACCTCCAAGTATGAATGGTGAGAACATTCCACCAATGATTATAAGGCTGGTGCAGTATCAGTGCCTGTATAAGAGATAGCAGAGGGAAGCAACAAAGCATTTGATAGGTTAAGATTTTAACAAGTATTCATCAGAAATCTTAGTAAAATTCAGAAAACAGTTGAAACTGACAGGGATTTGTGGACCCTACTAATAGGTGAATACAAGCTATCTGCAATTAGATCTGAAGGGGCTGGAGTAGTCTGGACTCTACCATCCCTCAACATGAACCAGTTAAAGCCTCTTTCCAGATAGAGCTCCACATTGACTAAGAGCTGTTGGGAATAGAATCCAAATAAACCAGGACAGAGGAAAGGACAATGCAGATTAAATGGCCAGAACATAATGTAGTATTTGACAAGAATAACAGAAGAAAGAGCTCAAGAGTCATAAAATTAGGAAATCCGTAAAACAATTATTTCCCTACAGCTTCTAGAAGTTAAGATAGTTAGTTTCATGTAAAAATGAGCATCAGAAGTTGGAGCCAAGATGGTGGAAGAACATGGAAGTTTTTTGTGTGTCTCGCATCCATGAAATACAGCCAGACCAACACTAAACCATCCTGCACACCTAGAAAAGTGATTTTCGATTAACACAACAATCTGCACAACCTATACCACAGAAATCAGCAGGCATGCAGCGTGGATAGGTGAACTGGGGGAGAGAAGCTGCAGAGGGCAGGGAGGCACTTTTGCATGCAGAGAGAGGATGAAGATGGGGCGGGGGGAGAGGGCGGATAATATAGGAAAAGTACCCCTCCTGGAAAGGAGGTAGAGACAAAGTGGAAAGTTGGAAACAGCCACAGGGATAGAACTAAAAAGGTAGAAAGGAGAAAGGAGAAAGGAGAAGGTTTAAATTCCATTAAGACTGTAAACAGGGGGAGCGCAGAGTCTGAACATCCACAGCTCGATAACTGGTGGTGCTCTGGTGGGAAGGGCAAATCCCCAGTAGCAGAGTGGGGTCTTGGAGGCTCTCAGGCCAAACAGGGAGAAGTGGTTCCACTGCTGGAAGGATATGTGGTGGAGGCTGTGAGGCTACATGGACCCAGGAGACCCTGAGAACAGCCACATTTGCTGGTGCTGGAACAAGGTTGTTGGGGGTGAAGTCTGGTGCCAGATGTCTGTTGTGATTTTCCATAATCCCTGAGGCTCTGCTGCTACACTGTCTTGCAAACTTTTTCTGGGACAGGCTGGCAACTGGATGCAGTCTCTGGGCATTGGCAGCAGCACCGTACCGCAAGCATTCCTTGGTGCAGCCGGCACCCGGCCGTTGATCGCCGAGACATTCTGCAGAGGGGTAGAACGGGTCAAAGACACAGTCCCGGAGAGAAGTTGGGGGGGGTTGGAAGATGGCGGCGTAGGAGGACGCTGGGCTCACCGCGCGTCCTGCTGATCACTTAGATTCCACCGACACCTGCCTAAATAACACAGAAAACCGCCAGAGGATTAGCAGAACAGAGTCTCTGGAGCCAAGTGCAGAAGAGAGGCCCACAGAAGAGGGTAGGAAGGGCGGTGAGGTGGTGCGTGCTGCACGGACTGGCGGGACAGAGCCGGGGCGGAGGGGCAGCCTGCTGGCCAAGCAGAGCCCCCGAGTCTGGCTGGCAAAAGCTGAGGGGCCGGACGGAGTGTGTTCTGACAGCAAGCGCGACTTAGCGTCTGGGAGGTCATAAGTTAACAGCTCTGCTCAGAAAGCAGGAAGGCTGGAGGACAAAGGGAGAGAGAGTTGCTGAGTCCCCGGACGACAGAGCTCAATTTGGTGGGGAACAAAGGCGCTCGCCAGCGCCATCTCCCTCGCCCATCCCCCAGCCAAAATCCCAAAGGGAACCAGTTCCTGCCAGGGAACTTGCTCGCTCCTGCAGAGCCAAACCTCCGGCAGCGGATCTGACTCCCTCCCGCTGCCACAGGGCCCCTCCTGAAGTGGATCACCTAAGGAAAAGCGAGCTAAGCCTGCCCCTCCTGCCCCCATGCATCTTGCCTACCCACCCCAGCTAATACGCCAGATCCCCAGCACCACAAGCCTGGCAGTGTGCAAGTAGCCCAGATGGGCCATGCCACCCCACAGTGAATCCCACCCCTAGGAGAGGGGAAGAGAAGGCACACACCAGTCTGACTGTGGCCCCAGAGGTGGGCTGGGGGCAGACATCAGGTCTGACTGCAGCCCCGCCCATCAACTCCAGTTACACACCACAGCACAGGGGAAGTGCCCTGAAGGTCCTCACCACTCCAGGGACTATCCAAAATGACCAAACGGAAGAATTCCCCTCAGAAGAATCTCCAGGAAATAACATCAGCTAATGAACTGATCAAAAAGGATTTAAATAATATAACAGAAAGTGAATTTAGAATAATAGTCATAAAATTAATCGCTGGGCTTGAAAACAGTATAGAGGACAGCAGAGAATCTCTTGCTACAGAGATCAAGGGACTAAGGAACAGTCACGAGGAGCTGAAAAACGCTTTAAACGAAATGCAAAACAAAATGGAAACCATGACGGCTCAGATTGAAGAGGCAGAGGAGAGAATAGATGAACTAGAAGATAAAGTTATGGAAAAAGAGGAAGCTGAGAGAAAGAGAGATAAAAAAAAGCAGGAGTATGAGGGGAAAATTAGAGAACTAAGTGATACACTAAAAAGAAATAATATATGCATAATTGGTATCCCAGAGGAGGAAGAGAGAGGGAAAGGTACTGAAGGGGTACTTGAAGAAATAATAGCTGAGAACTTCCCTGAACTGGGGAAGGAAAAAGGCATTGAAATCCAAGAGGCACAGAGAACTCCCTTCAGACGTAACTTGAATCGATCTTCTTCATGACATATCATAGTGAAATTGGCAAAATACAAGGATAAAGAGAAAATTCTGAAAGCAGCAAGGGGTAAACGTGCCCTCACATATAAAGGGAGACCTATAAGACTCGTGACTGATCTCTCTTTTGAAACTTGGCAGGCCAGACAGGATTGGCACGAGATCTTCAGTGTGCTAAACAGAAAAAATATGCAGCCGAGAATCCTTTATCCAGCAAGCCTGTCATTTAGAATAGAAGGAGAGATAAAGGTCTTCCCAAACAAAAAAAAACTGAAGGAATTTGTCACCACTAAACGAGCCCTACAAGAGATCCTAAGGGGGATCCTGTGAGACAAAGTACCAGAGACATCGCTACAAGCATAAAACATACAGATATCACAATGACTCTAAACCCATATCTTTCTATAATAACACTGAATGTAAATGGATTAAATGCGCCAACCAAAAGACATAGGGTATCAGAATGGGTAAAAAAACAAGACCCATCTATTTGCTGTCTACAAGAGACTCATTTTAGACCTGAGGACCTTTAGATTGAGGGTGAGGGGATGGAGAACTATTTATCATGCTACTGGAAGCCAAAAGAAAGCTGGAGTAGCCATACTTATATCAGACAAACTAGACTTTAAATTAAAGGCTGTAACAATAGATGAAGAAAGGCATTATATAATAATCACAGGGTCTATCCATCAGGAAGAGCTAACAATTATAAATGTCTATGCGCCGAATACCGGAGCCCCCAAATATATAAAACAATTACTCATAAACATAAGCAACCTTATGGATAAGAATGTGGTAATTGCAGGGGACTTTAACACTCCACTTACAGAAATGGATAGATCATCTAGACACACAGTCAATAAAGAAACAAGGTCCCTGAATGAGACATTGGATCAGATGGACTTGACAGATATATTTAGAACTCTGCATCCCAAAGCAACAGAATATACTTTCTTCTTGAGTGCACATGGAACATTCTCCAAGATAGATCATATACTGGGTCACAAAACAGCCCTTCATAAGTTTTCAAGAATTGAAATTATAGCATGCATACTTTCAGACCACAATGCTAAGAAGCTTGAAATCAACCACAGGAAAAAGTCTGGAAAACCTCCAAAAGCATGGAGGTTAAAGAACACCTTACTAAAGAATGAGTGGGTCAACCAGGCAATTAGAGAAGAAATTTAAAAATATATGGAAACAAACGAAAATGAAAATACAACAACTCCAAACGCTTTGGGATGCAGCGAAGGCAGTCCTGAGAGGAAAATACATTGCAATCCAGGCCTATCTCAAGAAACAAGAAAAATACAAAATCTAACAGCACACCTAAAGGAAATAGAAGCAGAACAGCAAAGGCAGCCTAAACCCAGCAGAAGAAGAGAAATAATAAAGATCAGAGCAGAAATAAACAATATAGAATCTAAAAAAAACTGTAGAGCAGATCAATGAAACCAAGAGATGGTTTTTTGAAAAAATAAACAAAATTGACAAACCTCTAGCCAGGCTTCTCAAAAAGAAAAGGGAGATGACCCAAATAGATAAAATCATGAATGAAAATGGAATTATTACAACCAATCCCTCAGAGATACAAACAATTATCAGGGAATACTATGAAAAATTATATGCCAACAAATTGGACAACCTGGAAGAAATGGACAAATTCCTAAACACCCACACTCTTCCAAAACTCAATCAGAAGGAAATAGAAAGCTTGAACAGACCCATAACCAGCGAAGAAATTGAATTGGTTATCAAAAATCTCCCAACAAATAAGAGTCCAGGACCAGATGGCTTCCCAGGGGAGTTCTACCAGACGTTTAAAGCAGAGATAATACCTATCCTTCTCAAGCTATTCCAAGAAATAGAAAGGGAAGGAAAACTTCCAGACTCATTCTATGAAGCCAGTATTACTTTGATTCCTAAACCAGACAGAGACCCAGTAAAAAAAGAGAACTACAGGCCAATATCCCTGATGAATATGGATACAAAAATTCTCAATAAGATACTAGCAAATCGAATTCAACAGCATATAAAAAGAATTATTCACCATGATCAAGTGGGATTCATTCCCTGGCTGCAGGGCTGGTTCAACATTCACAAATCAATCAACGTGATACATCACATTAATAAAAAAAAAAGAGAAGAACCATATGATCCTGTCAATCGATGCAGAAAAGGCCTTTGACAAAATCCAGCACCCTTTCTTAATAAAAACCCTTGAGAAAGTCGGAATGAAGGAGCATACTTAAAAATCATAAAAGCCATTTATGAAAAGCCCACAGCTAACATCATCCTCAAAGGGGAAAAACTGAGAGCTTTTTCCCTGAGATCAGGAACACGACAGGGATGCCCACTCTCACCGCTGTTGTTTAACATAGTGTTGGAAGTTCTAGCATCAGCAATCAGACAACGAAAGGAAATCAAAGGCATAAAAATTGGCAAAGATAAAGTCAAGCTTTCACTTTTTGCAGATGACATGACATTATACATGGAAATCCCAATAGACTCCACCAAAAGTCTGCTAGAACTGATACATGAATTCAGCAAAGTCACAGGATACAAAATCAATGTACAGAAATCAGTTGCATTCTTATACACTAAGAATGAAGCAACAGAAAGACAAATAAAGAAATTGATCCCATTCACAATTGCACCAAGAAGCATAAAATACCTAGGAATAAATCTAACCAAAGATGTAAAAGATCTGTATGCTGAAAACTATAGAAAGCTTATGAAGGTAATTGAAGAAGATATAAAGAAATGGAAAGACAGTCCCTGCTCATGGATTGGAAGAATAAATATTGTCAAAATGTCAATACTACCCAAATCTATCTACACATTCAATGCAATCCCAATCAAAATTGCACCAGCATTCTTCTCGAAACTAGAACAAGCAATCCTAAAATTCATATGGAACCACAAAAGGCCCCGAATAGCCAAAGTAATTTTGAAGAAGACCAAAGCAGGAGGCATCACAATCCCAGACTTTAGCCTCTACTACAAAGCTGTCATCATCAAGACAGCATGGTATTGGCACAAAAATAGACACATAGACCAATGGAATAAATAGAAACCCCAGAACTAGACCCACAAACATATGGCCAACTAATCTTTGACAAAACAGGAAAGAAGATCCAATGGAAAAAAGACAGTCTCTTTAACAAATGGTGCTGGGAGAACTGGACAGCAACATGCAGAAGGTTGAAACTAGACCACTTTCTCACACCATTCACAAAAATAAACTCAAAATGGATAAAGGACCTGAATGTGAGACAGGAAACCATCAAAACCCTAGAGGAGAAAGCAGGAAAAGACCTCTGTGACCTCAGCCGTAGCAATCTCTTACTCGACACATCCCCAAAGGGAAGGGAATTAAAAGCAAAAATGAATTACTGGGACCTTATGAAGATAAAAAGCTTCTGCACAGCAAAGGAAACAACCAACAAAACTAAAAGACAACCAACAGAATGGGAAAAGATATTTGCAAATGACATATCGGACAAAGGGCTAGTATCCAAAATCTATAAAGAGCTCACCAAACTCCACACCCGAAAAACAAATAACCCAGTGAAGAAATGGGCCGAAAACATAAATAGACACTTCTCTAAAGAAGACATCCAGATGGCCAACAGGCACATGAAAAGATGTTCAACGTCGCTCCTTATCAGGGAAATACAAATCAAAACCACACTCAGATATCACCTCACGCCAGTCAGAGTGGCCAAAATGAACAAATCAGGAGACGATAGATGCTGGAGAGGATGTGGAGAAACGGGAACCCTCTTGCACTGTTGGTGGGAATGCAAACTGGTGCAGTCGCTCTGGAAAGCAGTGTGGAGGTTCCTCAGAAAATTAAAAATAGACCTACCCTATGACCCAGCAATAGCACTGCTAGGAATTTACCCAAGGGACACAGGAGTACTGATGCATAGGGGCACTTGTACCCCAATGTTTATAGCAGCACTCTCAACAATAGCCAAATTATGGAAAGAGCCTAAATGTCCATCAACTGATGAATGGATAAAGATATTGTGGTTTATATACACAATGGAATACTACGTGGCAATGAGAAAAAATGAAATATGGCCTTTTGTAGCAACGTGGATGGAACTGGAGAGTGTGATGCTAAGTGAAATAAGCCATACAGAGAAAGACAGATACCATATGGTTTCACTCATGTGGATCCTGAGAAACTTAATAGAAACTCATGGGGGCGGGGAAGGAAAAAAAAAAAAGAGGTTAGAGAGGGAGAGAGGCAAAGCATAAGAGACTGTTAAAAACTGAGAACAAACTGAGGGTTGATCTGGGGTGGGAGGGAGGGGAGGTTGGGTGATGGGTATTGAGGAGGGCACCTTTTGGGATGAGCACTGGGTGTTGTATGGAAACCAATTTGACAATAAATTTCATATATTGAAAAAAAAATAAATTGAGAGAAGTTAAGGGAAAAAAAAAAGACACAGTCCCTCAGAAGTGGGGGGCTGGTGCAGGCAGCCACATCTGAGACAAAACTCGGGAGGAATGTGTCCTGCGGCTTAATCATGGACAGTGTGGAAGCGGGGAGTGGGTGGAAATCAAAGATGAAGGACGGGTACGCGATTGCTGATCAAGAAGAACAGAGTTCCAATACTAGAGACTGGGTAGCTGGGTGTCGCCACTTTCACCACTCCCACCTATGCATATAAGCACCTATAAGCTCCAAAACAATCCACCCCAGTAGGATAGCAGTGCCATCTAGTGGAGAATGGATAATGCCATCTAGAAGAGCCATTACACTAAGCTCTGCCCAACTGGGCCACCCTCACTCTTCAAGAACACAACCCTCACAGCCTACTTACTTTATGGTCTATCAAGCACTTCATACTTTGACTTTTGGGGGAAAATGAAGTAATTTCAGCCGTATTTCATTCTGTTAGCCAGTCCAACTATTCAATTTTCTAGCTGTTTTTTTCTCTTTCTCTTTTCTTTTCCTTTTCTTGAATACAGATAGAAAAAAAATCATTTTTATTTTCAAATTTTATTAAAAATATTTTTCTTTAATTTGTTTTCTGCTATATTTTTACTTTTGTGTAATTTTTTCCAAACTCTAATTTACTTCCATCATTTCATTTAGCCTTCTTCAGTGTATTCATTTTTTCAAATTTTCAAAACATTTCCTTTTTTCTTTTTTTCCCCTTTTTTGTCTAATCTATCAAGCACTTTAAACACCCAGAAAAAACACACCTAGGATCTAGCATCTTTTATTCCATTTTTTGTGTGTGTTTTTAATTTTTAATTTAAATATTTTTTAATTTTAATTTTTTAATTTTGATTTTTCTACCTCATTAATTCCTTTTCTCATTTCAAAATGATGAAATGAAGGAATTCACTGCCCAAAAAAGAGCAGGAAGAAACGACAGCCAGGGTCTTAACCAACACAGATACAAGCAAGATGTCTGAACTGGTTTTTAGAATCACGATAATAAGAATACTAGCTGGAGTCAAAAATAGATTAGAATGCCTTTCTGCAGAGAAAAAGGAAGTAAAAGCTAGTCAGGATGAAATACAAAATGCTATAACTGAGCTACTCTTGAATGGATACAGTGGTGGCAAGGATGGATGAGGCAGAACAGAGAATCAGCAATAGAGAGAACAAAAATATGGAGAACAATGAAGGAGGAAAAAAGGGGGAGACTAAGGCAAAAGAGCATGATTTAAGAATTAGAGAAATCAGTGACTCATTGAAAAGGAACATCACCAGAATTATAGGGGTCCCAGAGGATGAGAGAGAAATAGGGATAGAAGGGTTATGTGAGAAAATCATAGTGGAAAACTTTCCTAACCTAGGGAAAGACACAGACATCAAAATCCAGGAAAAACAGAAGCCACCCATTAGATTCAACAAAAACCGATCATCAACAAGGCATATCATAGTCAAATTCACAAAACACTCAGGCAAGGAGAGAATCATGAAAGCAGCAAGGGAAAAAAGGTCCTTAAGCTACAAGGGAAGACAGATCAGGTTTGCAGCAGACCTATCCACAGAAACTTGGCAGGCAAGAAAGGAGTGGCAGGACATATTCAATGTGCTGAATCAGAAATATATGCAGCCAAGAATTCTTTATCCAGCAAGGCTGTCATTCAAAATAGGAGAGATAAAAAGTTTCCCAGACAAAAAAAAATTGAAGGAGTTTGCGACCACTAAACCAGCACTGCAAGAAATTTTAAGGGGGACTCTCTGAGGGAAGAAAAGACGAAAAAAAATCTAAATATAGATATATAGATATATAGATATCTCAAGGCAACAAAGATTAGAAAGGACCAGAGAACACCACCAGAAACTCCAATTCTACAAGTATCAAAATGGCAGTAAGTTCATATCTTCCAGTATTTACTCTAAATGTCAATGAACTCAATGCTCCAATCAAAAGAAATAGGGTAACAGAATGGATAAGAAAACAAGCTCCATCTGTATGCTGTTTACAAGAGACCCACTTTAGACTTAAAGACACCTTCAGATTGAAAATAAGGGGATGGATGGGGCGCCTGGGTGGCACAGTTGGTTAAGCGTCCGACTTCAGCCAGGTCACGATCTCGCGGTCTGTGAGTTCGAGCCCCGCGTCAGGCTCTGGGCTGATGGCTCAGAGCCTGGAGCCTGTTTCCGATTCTGTGTCTCCTTCTCTCTCTGCCCCTCCCCCGTTCATGCTCTGTCTCTCTCTGTCCCAAAAATGCATAAACGTTGAAAAAAAAAAAGAAAATAAGGGGATGGAGAATCATCTAACATGCTAATGGTCAACAAGAGAAAGCCAAATAGCCATACTTATATCAGACAATCTATACTTTAAAATAAGGACTGTATCAAGAGACGCAGAAGGGCATTGTATTGTAATCAAGGGGTCTATCCACAAGAAGACCAAACA